>NW_028088227.1:0-1200000 GCF_014824575.4 Sturnira hondurensis
AGCATGTTGTCCAAGTTCATCCATGTTATAGCGTGTGTCAGTCCTTCATTGCGTTCTATGACTGTGTAATATTCCACTGAGTGAGTCAACCACTCTGTTCATCCTGTCATCGGTTGATGGACATCCGAGTGGTTCCCTACCAGCCGTTTACATCTATTGAGAGTTTATTCTGTCCCAGCACCAGGGTACCTTAATCACCCCATTTAACAGATGAGGAGGTAGGCTTGGAGTGTGTCAAGTGTTTGCCCAAGATTAAGAGCTAGCAATTGGGGGAGGTTGGGCTTGAACTCAAGCAGGCACAATTCAGAGGTAACAGATTCACGTGATGGAGCTTAGAAAGGGACAAAATGGTTTTCAAAGGACATTCACCCTTTTCCCAAAGTTCCCAGACACTAATTTCCCTTCATCCTTTGAGACACTATTTTGCTGTGCTGTGGACGCTTTCCAGAGAAAGTGCTTAGACTCCAATATATATGTATCACAACTTACAGGTGAGTGTGTCTCCCTAGTTTGAAATGTCACCTATATGACATACTAAATCTCTATATGTATTTTTGTATTACTCTCTTAGAATCATTCTAGCTTTTTTCCCTCTTTTTTATTTGACATATCTCTAGATTCCTTTTATCTTCTTTTTTATTTCAAAAATTTGATTTTTTATTTGTTCCCCTTAAGTCATCATCCATTTTGTTCATTCATTCTTGTATTCTATTTAATTTAGTTTTAACTTCTAAAGTATTTTTAATTTTTTTTAAATTCTGTCCTGAATTCTATCATCTCACCTCATTCTGATAGGTATCCTTTCATCTCTTTTTTATTATGGTAAAATATACATGACACAATTTTCCATTTTAGCCCTTTTTAAGTATGCAATTCTGTTACATTGAATGCATTCATGATGTCATGCAGCCATCATTACTATCCAAATTTGAAGTAATTATGTCAAAACATTCTGCAACATTTCAGAAAGATACATGGAGCAGAACATGTTTTGAAAATCCCGAAATGCTGTCATGGAAATAGATTAGCCCACACCCAACACCCAAGTGTAGCTTTTACCAACATTCAATGTATCTAAAACTGTTCCATCATCCCAAACAGAAATTCTGTCCCCCTTAAATAATAACCTCCCATTCCCTCCTCTACTGTGCTCTTTCTTCTTCTGCATTGTTTTATTGAATGGCCTTTAGCTCATTGTGAAATACGAGGTTGTTGTTTTGATCTGTTTTGTGGGCTCCTCTATTCTTGTTTCTTTTGCAGATGAGATGAAATTTCTGCTCTTTATTTTGCTCTTTATCCTATCCTGCTCTTCATTCTCCTTTTCCCATACTACCTTTGTATGGGATTGATCTCAATCCTTTTCTGTTATTTATTTCTTAGGTAAAATTAGTTTTGATGTACTTAGGAAAGGAGGTTGAAGACCCCTTTCTTAACTTTCACAGAATTTCTCTGTATTTATTTTAATGTAGTATTCAGAAACATGGGACTTGCTATCTGAGGTTTCCTGGCTCTGTGCCCCATCCCCGACTTTATCAGGACATTTTCCTTTTGAGTCTGCAGTTCCTCCCTGCATTCTCGCCTCTGTGTGGGCCACCTCCTGGAAAGGGGCTCTGGTGCTCAGAGTCGAGGTACAGTGTCTAGACTGCTCCAGTCCTTCACACTGTTTCCCTGACCCCTTGTACTTACCCACTTTGGGCTTATGCCAAACCCCTCCCAGTCTCAGCTGCTCTCCTCATGTAAGCCTTCAGTGCTTTCCAGTGACTACTGCTGGTGTTTTGAAGGCCTCCTGCCACCCATCCATCAGATGCTTCCTATTGTCTGCCACTACTTCTGGTGCAGATGCTGAGACCAGGCAGCTGTGTGTCTAGCCCTGGGTGGACCCTCTTACTTTGGGGTGTCTAGGATCATGGTAAATGCCATCCTTGGGTCCCTGGCTGGGTTGATCAATTTCCAGGGGAGGATCTGAGGAATTCAAACACTCCTTTGCAGCACCTATTTTGCCTGAATTCTGCTCCATCCTTTGACATAATTAGTTTTAATTTTGGGGCCCTGTAATTCTCAGTTTTCCAAAAAAGAGCTCCATTTGCCCTACATTCATAGGACTCTGGGTCAGAAAAACTTTCTGAGTGTTCTCTGTCTCACATGGCTCCTCATGTCTACATTTGCTCACACCATGTTTTGAATAAGATGGTGAAGTGCAACAACCTGAAGGACTCACAGGGAGAGAGAGATCTGGCCACCAGGAGATGTGGAAGTAGCCTGTAGGCAGGTGGACAGTCTTGGCAGGCTCTGGTCAGGAATGTGCATTTTTTCCATCCTTCTCCTCTTTTTATCTTCTTCTCTAAATATGTCCAAAACAAAATCACACATATTCCCCCCTACCCTGATCCTCCCCTAAAATACCCAAGCCATGAACTTTTCTTTATCTCCATTTACGGTAAAGCCACTTTTCCAGTGGCCCAGTCCAGAAACCTTGGAAATGATTTGAATCCTCTTTCTCTCTCCCAACTGTCCTACCAGAACATCCACAAATTCCATCTGCCCTGCTCTCAGATTGTATCTACCACCATCCATTTCTGGTCGCATTCAGACATTTCCACTCTAGTTTAGCTGTCCATCAGTTTTTGTCTGGATTACTTACTGGGAGAGTTTCCTAACTCACAGGTCCCCAGAGTTTCTAGATTCACAGAGCCCTTGCTGTCTTCTAAAAAAAACAATAAAAATAATAAGGATTAACCATCCCATTTTTTAAGTAGTTCGGTGCCAACAATTTGAAGAGCATTTGTGCCTGTAGTAGGCTGGATAATGGCCACCTGAGAAATGCCAACCGGATCCCCATTCTCCTCTTTCTCCCTTCCAACTAATAACCCTCCAAATGATCTCCACATACATGATTCTGTTCCTGTTCTGCTTGTTTGCTTAGTTTGGTTTTTAGATTCAGTTGTTGATAGTTGTGCATTTGTTGACATTAATATTCATAGTTTTGACTTCTTTTTCTTAAAATGTTCCCTCTAACATTTCATATAAAAATGGCTTGGTGATGATGAACTCTTTTACCTGGGAAGGAGTTTGGGGAAGCAGTTTTCTGCTCTTCTGTTCTAAATGATAGCTTTACTGGGTAGAATAATCTAGGTTGCAGGTCCTTGGTTTTTATCATTTTGAATGCTTCTTGCCAATCCCTCCTTGCCTGCAAAGTTTCTTTTGAGAAATCATTGACAGCCTTATGGGAACTCCTTTGTAGGTAACTCTTTACTTCCCTCTCACTGTTTTTGAGACTCTCTCTTCATCTTTAACCTTTGGCATTTTAGTTATGATGTATCTTGTTGTATTCCTCTTTTGCCCATATTCTTTTGGACTCTCTAAGCTTCCTGGACTTGTATGTCTATTTCCTTCACCAAATTAGGGAAGTTTCCTTTCATTACTCTTCAAATAAGTTTTCACTTCTTGTTCTTCCTTCCCCCTATGATTTGGATGTTCGTATATTTGGAGATGTACCAGAGGCTCCTTATTTTATTCTCATTGTTTAATTCTTTTTTCTTCTTGCCATTCTGATTGATTGCTTTTTTCCTCCTTGTGTTCCAAATCATTGATTTGATTCTCAGTTTCATCACCTTCACAGTTGGTTCCCTATAGATTTTTCCTTATTTCACTAAATACAATTTTCATTTCTTTCTGGGTCTTTTTTAGGCTGTTGCTATACCAAATCAGTTCTTTGAGCACCCTGTTAACCAGTGTTTTGGACTCTGCATCTAATAGGTTGCTTATCTTTATTTCATTTCATTCTTTTTCTGGAGTTTTATTCTGTTATTTCATTTGGGCCATATTTCTTTGTCTCCTCAATTTGGCCTCCTCCCTGTGTTTGTTTCTGTGTGTTAGGTAGAGCTTCTTTGACTCCCTGTCCTACTAGCATGGCCTATTGTAGGAAAGGCACCTGTGAATTGTGTGGGGCAGAGTCTTAGGTAGTCACCAGGGTAGGGCATCTTGTTTCACTGCTTCTTGGCTCTGTGTCCGGGAGAGCTCCAGGAGGGGACCATGCTGCCCTCTGGCCCAGGAGATTGCCCAAGAGGAAGCTGTCTTCTCTGCACTCACCCCTTACCTGTCAGTTCACTTTCTCCCCTTCTCTTCATATGTTACTTGTGCCCTTCCAGCTGTTGCCCTGGTGCTAAATCCCAAAGTGGGTGGGTCCAAATGAGTCCTAAGTCCATTGCAGGCCCTTTAAGAGAAGTGTCTTGAGAATCCTGAAATTTCTTCCTGGCCCAACCCCCACTGGTTTTTGCAGCCAGAAGTTATGGAGACTTATCTTCCTGGCACTGGAACCCTGGGCTGGGTGGTGTGGTCTGGGGCTGGGATTGCTTGCTACTCAGGTATCCCTCTCAATTTTTATCTACCACATATGAATGTGGGACAGCCCATTCTGCCACCTCTCCACATGTCCCCATGCCTCTCTGTGCCTCTTTGCACTTCCACATAACCGCCTCTCCTACCTGTCTGAATGAATGTGGCTCCTTTAAATCCTTGGTTGTCATACTTCCATAGAGCTCAATTATCTGACAAATCTGGGTGAAATTTGTTTGTAGTCCAGTTGCAATTTTTGCCATAGTTGTGCATGGAGGTGAAGTGTATTTATCTACACCTCTATCTTTACCGGAAGTCAAATGCCTAGAACACAAGATGCCTGAGTGCACAGGTTTCCTTTGTCTGCTTTGTTCATGGGTGTATGTTCAATGCTTTGAACAGTGCCTGGCACATAGTAGGTACTCAATAAATACTAGTTCATTCACTAAATGAATGTTTTTGTAACAGTAGAAACATAGTGGCATGGAAATCTGTCCCACAGTCAAATTTGAAGTACCTGGTCATATACCAATAATTTTTCAAAGTAGATACACAGACCAGATAAAATGATACAATCCTTCCACTGAGAGTGTCCATTTCAATAGCCCTAAAGTTCCTTATCTAATTTAATTTTGTTGAAATTTGCAAGATTGAGAATGACATTTGAGAATGGCACTTAATACAAAAGGTTTTAAGTCAAAAAAGGGGCCATAAGTCATCAGGAAATAAATTCTATAACTGATAGCTATCTAGCAGGTAACTAAGAAAATATTCCTAAAATAAAATCTACCCCTTATATACACATTTAAGTATTAATTGTAACAATACACACACATTGAAAATTTTCTAAGCATGCATGAAAGTTCGTTTTCCCAGCTAGACTCTTTTTCCCTTGGTGATGGCAAATACCAGCCTTCAAACAAACTATAGGTGAAGTTCCAAACCTCAGGTTTATCTTCATGTTATTGGTTTTACTGTAATCTTATTCTCAAGGAAGATTTTTTTTCACCAGGTAATTCCAACTCCAACTAAAAAAGGAACATAACTTGCATGTTTTCATAAAATCACTAGTGTAAGTGATTCCAGTACACTTGTTGTATTTCCTGTTTTTTTAAGCTTATCCCACATATTTTTCTTCTCGAGTATTTACTTTTGAAATTGTATATTTCATTTTATATTCCCAATGAATTCACAGCAAAAAATTTAACAATATAAGCAATTTTAGTACACATTCGTTTTCTGCTTTCAGAGCACCTCAGTTTTCTAGGAATGTTCAAGGTAGGCTGTATTAGTGTCTCAATGCATGGCGCTCACCTACCATCACCTTGAGAAGCTTAATCATTTTTTAAAGAGTTTTTCCCTTGTGGTGGCTCTAGGTACTCATCCACAAGGTTTTTAAAAACCAGGAACTTTTTCTTTATTGTAGAGCCATCACTTGGCATAAATCCATGAACGTGATAGGTTCATGTTCATTTATTGAGTACATGATAGGTACTCAATAAACATTTGCTCAATAAATAAAGGCATCTAGTCTTAGAGGTTTTCTGCTCCTAATACTAACTGCCTTATGGAGAAGACTTGGTCCCAAGAGCATCATGACCACTGTTCTTTTTTTTTTTTTTTGCTTATCTCCACTATCACCATAATTGGCTACCCATCCCTGTAATTCATTTTGGATGAGTGAAATGACATTCAGTTCAACAATATTTGAATATCCAATCATTTTTATTGAGTGTCATCTGGGGTTAATGCTGTTCTAGGCACTAGAAATAGAGTTGGGAGCAAGTTAGAAAGGGCTCCTGTCTTTCTGTAGGTTATATTCTAGGGAGGAATGAAAGACAACATACAATCCAGACCATAGCAGATAGTGGTAAGGACTATAAAAAAGAATTGAAATAGGACCGAGTGATAGAATGTGACTGGGTGGCTACTTAGTCAGAATGTGTAGTATGATTACATATACTACTATGTGTAGTCAGAAATGTTCTCTTTGAGGAGGTGCCATGTAAACTGAGATGTAAATGGCAAGATGGAGCCAGCCAAGTAAAGATCAGGGTAAGAACACCCAGGAGGAGAAAACAGCTGTGCAAAGGTCTTAACTGGAGGAAGAGTTGTTTAGACAGTGTGGGCAGAGAGTAGTAAGCAAGGAGAAGAGTGGGAGAGGAAGTCATAGAGATAAAGGGAACAGTCTCACTCATAAGCAGGGTAAGAAGTGTGAATTTTTTATTTAAGGTGCCATGGACATAACTGGAGGATTTTAAACCCAGGAGCAATAGAATCTAATTTGTGGGGCAGAGAGGGGTATTAGATTTTACTTATTTATTTTTAGAGATATGGGAAGGGAGGGAGAACGAGAGGGAGAGAAACACTGATGTGTGAAAGATGGAACACCAGTTGCTCCAAGTCAGAGGCCTGGCCTGCAACCCAGGCATGCGTCCTGACCAGGAATCGAACCAGCAACCCTTTGGGGTTCACAGGCCCGTGATCAAACCACTGAGCCACACCAGCCAAGGCTAATTTCAGCTTTTAAAATAATACTAACTTCTATTGTAAGAATACATCGTTAATAGGTAAGAATGAATGTCATTCCTATACTAGGGAGATTGCCCCTCTAAGTATGGCACTTATCACAGGAATAACAACTAGGCAAATGACATCTTCCTGGAGTCTTCCTTCTTTTTGCTCTCCCAGAAAGCTAACCTGGGCCTGTTTTCTATACCATGATTCTATATATTAAAAATTTTGTCTTCTAGGAGTCTGTTGATGCTTCCAAGGAATGAGCTGGTAGGAATATGCATGCAAGTGTGCAGGAGTCTGTGACATTACAGTATGCAAAAGGTCATATGGAGGCTGTTCAGGCAAAGTGTTCACAGCTAGGTATGGGCACTGTAAGGAGAAAAGCACCTCACTTCTGAGCCCAGCCTTGGCCCACCAGGTGAAATGCTGAGGCCATTTGCTGACAGCATTTGGTGGTTGCTGTGTTTGTGACTATGCACACACCTCTTTTATGTGCTTCCCACTCATAGCTTCTTAAACTCTTAACATCCAACAGGTTTGTAAACTCTGTTAAGTTAAACATTATAAAAACAGAGCTATTTTGGGGAGAATGTGCTCAATGGGAGCAGATGCCTCTAGGGGCCCCATACTCCAACAGCTCTGCTTCTGTCTGTACTACCACAATAAAAGTATCCACCTAGATTTGTTCACACCTATACCCCTAACAGGTAGAACAGACACTGGCATATAATAAATGCAAAATATTACTGAGAGGTTGAATAGGTTGGTTTTTGTCCTGTGTTGTCTCCTGCCAGGGCCCCACCTGCATTGTATGACCTCCCTATGACCAGCACCCCTCGTGCATCAATTTCTTTTTTTTTATATTTTATTTATTTATCTTTAGAGGGGAAGGGAAGGAGAGAAGGAGAGAAATATCAATGTATGGTTGCCTTTTGTGTGTCCCCTGCTGGGAGTTGGCCTGCAGGGAACTGGCCTGCAACCCAGGCATGTGCCCTGACTGGGAATCGAACTGCGATCGTCTGGTTCGCAGGTCCGCGCTCAATCCACTGAGCTACACCAGCCAGGGCTGTGCATCAATTTCTTTAGGCTCGACTCACCATGTTTACATTCTGAAGGGAAAGAGGCAGTATAGAAATAAAAGTTTCGAAGACACAGAAGAGTGCCCTTTACAGCTATCTTCCCAAAATGACCTGCAAGGGATCCAGGAGAATCAACAGTGGATCCTAGCACTGACACAGAAGGGAGGGGAAAATCACTGACATATTTGTGATTGTAGAGGGGAAAGAATCTACTAGGTGCTTTCAACCACAAGACTGAAAAGCCAATGACCACACAGAATCACTTCAGGGAAATCCAAGAGAAATTTACACAGAAGGGATTAGGAAAAAATAAAGATCTGGACGCTGGCCTGGTAGAAGAGGTAACACCTGTGCAGGAGCTTTAAGCTAGACTTTGAAAGATAGGTCATGTAATCACTAACAACACTAACAAGCTTGCAGGGTGTTAGGGTGGTGACACAGGCTGTGAAAGAATTTACAAAAAGAAGAAATTGCAGAAAACCAAGTTTTTATTTTACTTTCCCAAGAGAGGGAAAGGGCTAGGTGTGCAGATATGCACCAGCACTGAGGGGTGGGGGCTTTGATCTTTTATTGGTTTATAATTGGATTAAAAAAGGGTAGGAGGTTGCTGTTGTGTGGCCCCTGGGCTGTTAGGACATTGTAACAGGGGCTGCAGTTTGTTCCAATGTTTTCTTCTGCAGGGACTGTAGGGATTGCTTAGTTCTGTTCTTGCTTCCAGTAATTTCCAGTCCTGAGGACACAAGCTCAGAAGAGTGAGATGGTAGTCATGTTTAACAAGGTCACAGTCCTGCTCAGCAAATGGTGCCACAATAGCAAATGGCGCTGACTTTGTCCTTTCACAAGAAGGCTCCCAAAATTGGAGGTGGGTTAACTGGAAGCGAATCAAATGTTGTCAAGAAAGTTAAAATTTTAAACCAAGGCATAAAGTTTCAAAGTAGTGGTATATATAAGGTCTCCTGAGACTGACTGCAGTGACTTGCAAGACCTTTTCGAAAGAGACTGTGCATGTATTTACACATACACACATCCACACACAGAATGTGCCATTCTGCTTGAATTGGCATAATAGCCGTCCGGTGCTGGGCGCAGGGGGTGGGGGGTGGGCAAAAAACTGGGTCATACACATTTTTGTGTCCCCATGGATTTGTACAGTGACCTTTAGAAATTAAACACTCATTCTCAATAAATGGTATTGGTGCTCACATTAAAAATTAGTAACACGTTCTTTTCTAGTCAATAAAAGCTATTGTCAATATGTCAATAAAAATACAAGTCAATATAAGTCCATAAAAGCTATTGTCAATATAAGCCACCAACTGATGGCTTAATACCTCAAGCCATCAATTTTGTAAAGAAATAACACAAACTGAAAATTTCAATTTTCCTTTCCCTGATGTAGAAACCCTGGTTAGTTTAGCCAGCTACTCTGGATCAGCGATGCCTCCTTAAATGCTGGATTTGAGCGAGTGGGACAGACAGCCTAGCTGACAAGACTTTCCTTCCGAAATCAAAATAATTCCAATAACAAAAGTAACCTTGGTCATTAGTTCCTTGAACTACTAGGATCTCCTTCTTCGCAGTTGATTTCCTTTACCAAAATGGCCCCCCTCAAGCTCTCTCCTCATTGGTCGGATTTTCAGTAGCCCCGCCCATCGGCTCCTTGGCTCCCGAGTCCTAAATTTTTTGGAATATAATTTATACAGGCCAGCGGGAGTGGACAGGGCGGCACCGGATGTGACGTTTACGGAAGCTCCGAGTGTCGTCCGCAGGGACAGGTGGGGAAGGGTCCCGATATGTGGTGGGCCCTGTTCTCTGAGCGTGGTCGGAGTCAAGGGGAGCAGCCGCCGTGAGTGTGGGGCTTAGAGCCTTCGCTTCCCCAGGGTCCCCTGCCCAGCCCGCCGCGCGCGAAGGCCCTGCCGGCTCCCGGGCCCGCCCCCAGCCTGGCCCAGCGCTCCCCCGCCTATCGCACTCCCAAAACCCGAAGACCTTGGATGATTTTTGCCCCAGTTGGCAACTTGGGCTTGAGTGCCTTCAAAGAGGGGCCCTAGGTGGTTGTCAGAAGGCTCCTGTCCACTGCATACGCCCCCTCTGGTCATTCCTGCTGCTGCGTTTCTCCTCTTCGTCTTTCCCCCTCAGCCCTTTACGACCCCTTCCCCTTGTTTACGGATGCTGATTTCTTTCCTGGAGAGTTGCTTGGCCCTGGAGTACGGGGCACCGCTTGCCGCCCTCAGGAGAGGGTTGCAGTCGCGACCCAAAACATCCTCTCTCGAGAGGTACTGAGGTACAACAAGCATCGCCTGCTTCGGTTAGCTTTAAATGGGCCCTGGACGGAATATACTAATTAGGCAAGTTGGGGAGATTTTAGATTTGCTTAGGCTTTCTGAGGTCTTAAAAGGGCTTTGTTGGAGATGGAATGCCTTGCATCCCTGGCAGCACCCACAGCTTTTGTACTATTAGTGAGGGTGTTTTAGAAAGGACGCTTTCTAAAGGAGTGGAGGCAATGTGACCTGGAGACACAGAGAACTGGCCGGGAGAGAACTCTCTGAGGGAGGGGCTGGAGTGGGAAACAACAGTGGATGAACAAGTGAAACTGAAATGTGAGGATTTCTCGGCAGATCAGAATCCTGACTGAAGCAAATGATCTCCCTTGGGGGGGAGTAACGTTTAAAATTAAAAAGACAACATAGGGCCAGGTGACAGGGGGCCTTGAATTCCGAAATGAATTCTACTATAGTTTAATATGTTCAGAGCATGCTGGTTAGAATGTGCTGTTATTCAATATATATCAAATACCCAGTTCTTTTTGGAAATGATGTAGAGTGATACGTGATTGGAAGCTGGAATCTGATTCTAACAACAACGTCAGCAAAGATCGTAGAATTACTGCAGTTTGAAACTCAGGGAGGGAAAGTGCCCAGGTTTTTCTGCTGCCAGGTTACCTTTGTGCCCTTTTGTTATTCAAAGAGTCCTTAGTCTGTGAAGATATATTTGAGTGAATTGTTTTCAAGTTCTAAATCCCTTACACTGGTAAATGAAAGATGTAGATTGACTGGAATAATGGTTTAGTGAGCAAGTTAGGATTATGAGCATTCATTCCCAGACCAGTTTCCCTAACAACCTCCCCTATCTAACACCATAGGAAAATGTCAGTTACTCAGGCTAAGTGAAAATAATCATACTCGAAGTGCATTAACAGTCACCGTGAAAGTTCATTGAGTATACTCTGCTAGGTACTGGGGTGGGTAGAATGGTAGCTGGGAAGGGAAACAACGCCAGAACTGTAAGATGCTGTCCCTTTTTTTATATAGTGCTGATAGCAGGGCCACCTAATAATGGAAAAATTAGCATGAATGGTAGAACTAAACTGCTGTGGCCCAGTATAGTTATTCCTTATACCGTCTAATTATGGCATAGGGACTGTGGAGTTTTGAGTCTGCCAATCTTCATCATAGTGATAGGGGCTTCTGCAAGGGTCTCAGCCTTCTTGTAGGAAAGAGACATTATCTGATATGAGCCACAGCATGTGGTATTTTCCTCACAGTGTGCTGGGTTGTGCTGGGATAATGTGGGCCATGATGTTGATGCTGTCTTCTTTCTGTTTCCTGCCTCAGAACTTCTTGGCCCTGATGTCTGATCATGGAGATGTGAGCCTTCCTCCCGAAGACAGGGTGAGGGCTCTCTCCCAGATGGGTAGCGCAGTGGAGATAAATGAAGACATCCCACCCCGACGGTACTTCCGCTCTGGAGTTGAAATTATTCGAATGGCATCCATTTACTCTGAGGAAGGCAACATTGAGCATGCCTTCATTCTCTATAACAAGTATATCACGTAAGACACCTCCAGTTACTTTTTTTTTCCGGTGACTGATGCCTCACTCACTCTGCTTTTGTGCTCATTTGTTTGTTAAGAATTGCTAAAGCTAGAGAACTTTACATCATTAGCATTAATCATTTTTGCTGGCAGCTCCTACATATCGGCTGTCCTTCATATTCAAAGGCATGAGTACTGAAAGAGCTGTTTTCATGACTCAGTAATTTCATGAGTCAGAGACCTAGCTCTTTGGCCTATGCCAGCTATTAGGCAAGAGAGTTGGTGGTTAAACTATACATGTTTTATATTGATGAATGTTTTTCCTCTCTTCTCTCTATTAATCATAGGATTAATGATAAAGCTTTGCACAACCAAAATTTCTCACCTCTACTTATTTAGTAGTAAATTGAGTGGTTCAGGAAAAAAGTTTTTAAACTTTTTTCTTAACTTTTATTATGCAAGTATTGACCATCTACAGTTTGTGTGGCTGGCTCCCTTTGCTTGCTTCGCATCTTAGGGTTAGCAGCATAAATAAAAGATTTCTGTACAATTAACAGGGAACAGCTCCTAAAGCCCCAGTAATAACAAAATGATGTGTAATTTAGGCAGGAATAATGTAATTTGGGAATAATGTTACAGGGTCTCATTTATAATTCCTAGTCGTCTTTGGTAATACCAGAACCTTTTAAAAAAATAATAATTATAGTGTATTTGTATGGCTTTTAATAGTTTGTAGACATTTCACCTGCATTATTTCATTTTATCTTCACAGTTCTGTGTGCATTTAGTAGTGCACATCATCCTCCCATTCTATAAGTGAAGAGACAAGCCCAGCGTTCAGCAGTGTACTTTGTTCCATTTTTGGAGTGACAAAACCCAACACAGATTCTGTCCTTTTTGTTTTCCTTTTGATAATGTTCTGCTTTTTGAGATCATAATCTTGAGCCACAGACTATTTTTAAATTATTTTTTATTATTGTTTTTGAACAGGTAACACATACACATGGTGCAGGATTCAGAAGGCACAAAAGGGTATAAATATTTAAAAACATAAATATTCAAAAACTACATCTCCTGCCACTCCTCTTCGCAGACATTCACTTATGTTAGTTTCCTGTATGTTCTCCCAGAGATGATATATGCTTATCAATAATGTCCCAATAAATTTTTGATCACATGCCACTCTAAAGCAGGGTATGTCAGCATTGGCATCATTTACATCCTGGGCTGAGCAACTCTTTGTTGTGGAGACTGTCCTGGTCATTGTAGGGTGTTTATCCGTAGCCCTGGTCTTTACCCACTGGGTGCCCCCAGCACCTCTTCCCCTGCAGCTGTGACAACCAAAAATGTCTCCAGACATTACCTAATGTTCTTTGAGGGGCAAAATTGCCTCAGTTGATAACCAGTGCTCTAAAGAAAAGTGGGGGTTAAGAGGGGACAGCCTAGGATTCATACTGTGATTTTAGAATGGCGAAAAGGGACTGCTGTTGTCCTTTTTATTTAAGTCTAAAAGTAGTGCCTGTTTTCTCAAAGATCTTGAATTCCATCCACGCCATCATGCCTCGTCGTGTGGCCTCCATGTTGATAAAGTTTCATAGAATTGTAATTACATTTTGGCCCCTCTTTACTGTTGTAAGTTTCATTCCTAGGCACAGTGGGCACAACATTTATTTCCTTGAGAAGTTTCTTTGGGTACTAGCCTTGTCTTCATATACTCTGCTGCTGGTAGAAATAGTATTCTTGTATATTTTCAGTACTCTTATAGATAGTTCTCTCAGAATGAAACCCAAGGGCATAATTCCTTTGGGAGACTTCAGTAGAATCGTGAAATGACTCTACCACATATTTTCTGAAGGGCCTTCCAGGCCAGGTCCTGCTGCCCCACATAGGAAGTGCTTTGAGGTCAAAGACCATAATATGTATGGTCATTCAACAAATATGTATTGTGCATACTTACCATATACTTGGCAATGTGCTAGGGCCTGCATACATAGTACATAAAATAGCCCCTACCTTTATTGGTGTACCTTTTTGGATATGAGAGAAGACAGCAAATAGGTAAGCAAATAACTATGTAGTCAACAAAATGAAAAAAAATGCTATGAAAGCTACATAGAGAGCGCTGTGACAGGGAGTAACCGATATCTGAATAAGTAGAGTAGTCAGGGTAAGGTCTGTCTGAGAAGATGAGATTTAAACTGAGACTTGAAGGATACAGTAGAGTTGGCCATTGTGTTTGGAGAGTAGCAAGTGAGGGAAAAGGATGACTCCAGATGAGATCGGAGCAGCAAGAAGGGCTGAATCTTGCAGAACTGTACAGGCCGTGGTAATGAGTTTGCATTTTATCTGGAGAGCAATAGAAAGCCTCTGAAAAGTTTTAGTGACTTTTCAGTCACTAAAAAGTCTAGTGAGGTTGTGACTTTAAATCTCATTTTATTATAAACATGTAAATTTTGGCTGCTGTGTGGTGAATAGTGGAGAGAATGTTAAGAATAGGCAGGGAGATTAGTTAGGGAACAAAACTGTTCAGGAGGAAGGCTGGTGTCTTGAAGGACAGTGATGACCTGGAAAGACACGGGTGGATTTGGTATTCTGGAGGTGGAGTCCATGGGACTTAGTTATACTTCAGGAAAGATTATGTCAAGATCGGCCTCAGTGTTCTTCCTTGAGTCATGTGGGATGTGTTGGTCTGTTTACTGAGGTGGAGAGAGTGGTATTGAAAGGGGAAGTTTCAAGAATTCAAGTCTGGGTTAGGGTCGAATTTTTTTTTTGACATGTTAAGTTGTTAAGTTTGGGATGCCTATGAATTATCCAAGTAGAGATGTCCAGTAGGAGGTTGGATGCCCAGGCAGCCTGAACTCAGAGGAGTCTGAGTTGGAAATACAGATGCAGGAGTCCTCAGCGTACAGTGGTTCTGGAGCCCTGAGAACCACTGAGACCTTCTCACACAGAGGTTCTTAACCGGGGGTCCAGGAACTCCACGGCAACTCATAGATGGAATTTGGAGTCCATGCTTGATTGGGGGAAACTTTTCTTACTTTTGCTAACCTTCAACTGAAATTTACCATTTCCTTCAATTTTGAGTATAGGCCTCAGATGACAGCAGTATTAATAATATAGGCATGCCTCAGAGATATTGTGGGTTCAGTTCCAGACCCTGCACTAAAGCCAGTTGTGCAGTAAAGTGAGTCACACGAACTTTTTGGTTTCCTAGTACATCTTAACATATAATTACATATTCCTAGTACGTATTAACATATTAACATAACTATAGCATATAGTTATGTTTGCACTATACTGTGGTCTATTAAGTATGCAATAGCCTATATCTAAATAAAACACAATGTATAATACATACCTTTATTTAAAAATACTTCATTGCTAAAAGTGCTAACCATCATCTGAGCCTTCAGTGAGCTGTAATCTTTTTGCTGGTAGAGGGTCTTGCCTTAATGTTGATGAAAACATCCGCAAAGCACAATAAAATGAGGTATGCCTGTATTTGTAATTTTGTCACCAATAGAAATCAAGGTAGTTTCATTTTACATTACAATTTTTACTGATATCTCAAGGTAGCATTTATACTTATCACTACCTCATAATTATAGTGCAGAGTTACTAAACCCATGACTAGGTCCTGTTTTTAATGCATTAGTAAATGCATTGATATATGCATTAATAAAGAGCACATCAATGAAGAAGTTCATATCACAATATTTTATATTTTTAGAACCGTATTTCAATAGAATTGGCTTCTTTTGTAATTCTTTGTATCTTATGTTATACCTTAAAAAGTTATTACGAGGGGGAATCTATAGACTTCATCATATGCCAGAAGGATCCATGGCACATAAAAGGATCAAGATTCATTGATAATGAGACTGTAGAATGAGAAAAGGAGCCTGAGATAGAAGCCTGAGTTTGGTTAGTGAAGGGAGGATGGGGAAAGGAGACTTTGAGGCAAGTTCAAGAGGCCGGAGCAAGTCCTGGAGAGGGTGGTGCCATGAGAGCCAGTAGAGGTCAGTGTTTGCAGAGAGGAGCCAGCTGGGTCAGATGGGTCAGATGGGTGAGGATTTGGGTTTGGTAACATGATGTCATTGGTGATTTTGGTAAGTGATTTCACTAGAAGGATTAAAAACACACTAGATTAGAGTGGGTCAAAAGGTGAATGGACAGTAAAAAAGTGGAGACAGTGACTATACTCCCAGCCCACTTTTTTGGTAAAGGGCCACGTAGTAAATATTTTTGGCTTTGCAGGTGGTTTGATCTCTGTCATGACCTCTGCTTTATAGTGTGAAAGCAGCCATAGACAACATGTGAATGAGAGAGTATGTCTGTGATCCAATGACACTTTCTTTACAAAAACAGATGGTGAGCTGGATTTGACCCACTTGTGTGGTTTGCCAAGACCTGACATAGACAATGCACTGTAGAAGTTGGATCAGAAGCAAAGTGGAAAAATGAGGAAGTAACTGAAGGGAGACAAGGAGTACCTGAAAATGTGATGTGTATTTTAAGATGGGAGATTCTAGAGCATATTTTTTGCTGGTGAAAATGATCCTGTGGAGAAGGAGAGGCTGCTGTTACAGAAAAGAGAGTATTTAACTGTAGCAGTAAACTCCTAAATAGGCAAGAGGGGGTTGGATTAAGAGTACACAGGTTCTTAAGGAATTTATACTTCTCTGTGACTTGGTGTTACTTTGAGTGACATGAATGTTAGTGTTAACAGCCAGATGATGGGCAGGCTGTTCCTGTATATGGTTCCCATTTGATATAATGAACTAGGCTTGGAGGAGAGTTGAATGAGAAAGAGGTGGGATGTAGCAGCTTATTTACTTAAATTTGTTAAATTTGGGGTTTAATTTGGGATTTTGTTGGATTGATTTGACCTGGATCTATAAATACAGCTACCTTCATTTTTCTTGCAGATATCTTTAAGACCCTAATTCTGATTCTGTGAACCAGCAAGCCCTGAGACTAAGAAAAAAGTTCTAGCTCAGGATTCTCATTCTGTTTTTCTTCGACATTTTACTTGGTCTATTTCTGTCAGTAACAATGGCTCACTTTGGCAATTATTACAACTGAGGAAGGAGGAGGGCGGGCATCAACGTCACCACTCCTCTGCATCCCCCACGATTGGGAGTCATCGTTCTAGACCTTTTGTGGACCCTTCAATTCCGGAGTTTGAAAGGCATGTTTGTTCTTTTCCCTGGAGCAGTTCAGGCATCTGAATGATCTCAAGCACATTCCCCGCTCAGAGATTTTCCCTGCTGTAGGAATGCTTTGCCTTTTGCAGACCCTGGTGTAGAAGAAGGATTTTCTGCATGTTAAAGCAGTACATAGTTTCATGATGAGCACAGCCAGTAATCCAGGCAGTGCATTCTTTCACAGCTTTTTATGGTCATTGACTAGGCTACATAGAAGGTAGTTACAGAAGGCTTAAGCAGTTCCCGTCTGCACTGTGAGCCTCCTAAAACTCAAACCTGCTTCCTGAAAATGGTCTGTCACCAGCACTGAAAATGCTTACAACCGGCATTGGGGCTTACAGACTAAAGAGTTCTTCATCTGTGATTGTGCTCACTTGGCTGATTAACCCTTTGAGATCGGAAGAAGTGAAGTGAGAGTCCTTAATACTCTCATGTTATATAATTTCTGCCTGATTTTCTGAATTATTTTTATACAGAATTAATATTTGTACATCGGCTAAAACTATTTTTTTCCAAAACATACAGCAAGGGAAATATTACAGTAAAAAGTGTCATCTTCCAGGGGTAACACTATTGTGTTTCTTGTACATATACACTGTAGGGAAATGTTTATGCCATGCAAACACGTGGACTCACATGTTTATCCTTTTTTCTTAAAGCATGAATGAAATCATATAATATATTTTGCTCCACAACTTGCTTTCTTAACAGCCTGTCTGTCTTTCCATATCAGGACATATTGATTCACCTCACTGTCTCAGGGCTACTTTTTCTGCCTGGAGCAGTCTTATCCCAGATCTCTTCCTAACTCCCTCTCTTCCCATTCATACTTCAATGCCACCTCGCCGGTGATAGCCTTAGCTGCCCTGTCTAAAGTCTCAGTCCCACCCCCTTCACTTCCTATTTCCCTTCTCTGTAATGACTTTTCCTTGTGCTCATTATTTGCATACTTTTTGTTTTGTTTATTGTCTGTTCCCCCATCACAATGTACACTCTTTGGGGAGGAATTTATGACTATGTTGTTCACTGCCAAATTCCCTTTACAGTATTGCCTGACCCCAGAGTAGACGCTCAGTAACTATTTGTTGAACAAGTGGATTGATGATTACATTGTTTATCATATTTGAGTACACCATAATTTATTAAGTGATCCCCTGTTGATGAACATTTAGGTTTTCAGTTTTGCCTGCTTTTGTGAACAATGAATGCTATGTTGAATAGTCATACACACACACACACACACACACACATACATACACACACTTTTGTACTGTTGTATAGGGTAAATTTCTAGAAGTGGAATTGTGAGTTTAAAGAATATGCACAGTTAAAATTTTAAAGATTTTATGTATCTTTAGAGGGGAAGGGAAGGAGAGAGAGGGAGAAAAATGTCAATGTAGGGTTGCCTCTCATGTGTCCCCTGCTGGGAACTGGCCTGCAACCCAGGCATGTGCCCTGACTGGGAATTGAACTGCGATAATCTGGTTCGCAGGCCCGCGCTCAATCCACTGAGCTACACCAGCCAGGGCCACATTTTAAATTTTTAATAGTTATCTTCCACCCCCTCAGTTCCCTAAGAAAAAGGTATTATCAAATTATAGTACTGCTAAGAGTGTATAAGGACACTCATTTCCCCACACCCTTGCCTACACTGGTTGTAATCAGCCTTTAAGCGTGTGCCAATCCAAGAGATGAAAATGATACCTCGTCTTAATTTCAGTTTCCTTCATGATAAGTAAAGCTGAATACCATTTCATATACTTATTCACCTTTTGTATTTCCTTCTCTCTTTATCTCTTTTCCCCATTGTTCTATTAGGGAGTTTGGCCTGTATTTTTGGTAGCATATCTTTCTTTGTTTTCATACTTATCCTCTGTCTAGGCTGCAACCAGATCTAACCCCAGAGAACAGTATACGTCTGGACCACAGCCAATCTATGTCTGGAACGTTTCTAGCCCTGGTGTTAGTGTCTTTGTCTCTTTTGCGTACATTTTTAATTTGTTTACTTACTAGCAAAAACAATTATAGAAGCACATAGATGTTAGCTATATATTAGACACTGTGCTCAGAACTTTGTTTATCTCTTTAAGCATCACTGCAATCCTTGGTACTGTTTTGTCTCCATTTATATAATTTATGTATATAAAGCAACAGGGATGGTGAGATTCAGTAATTTGCCTGAGGTCACAGTAAATGGCCTGGCCAAGCCAGGGTTTGAGCCCAGGCAAGGTGGCTCCAGAGCCTGTCCTCCTAACCACTGAGCTCCGAACCCTCCAGTATGGGAAAGGGGTTATGTGGCCCCATCTGGTTTTTACCTTTCGCCTTTCAGCCCGTATTTCCCCATTCAGGAAGTGGACAACAGTTGAAACAAGGGAAGGTATTCATGTAGAGGTCTGAAAGCTTTATCCTTACGTATAAACTAGATTCTGCTACCTGGTTCAAAGTCTAAATAATATAAAAAGGTTCATGGCAAAAAGTTTTATTCCCACCCTTGTCTCATCCACCCTATTTCCCCTGCTGTATATACTTCCTATGTTTCTATATATACTTATAAGCAGGATAAATAAATATACAGATATATAATTTCCCCCTTTTCTACCAAATAGCACACACTTATTTATTTACACTTTGGTTTTGGTTTTCTCACTCAGCTCACCCACAGGTTTTAAGTCCATCCTGTTCATCAGATATTTATTGAACGCAATAAATACAAGGCACTGCATTGGCTTTGTAGGAATATGCAAAGAAGCATGACACAGAAGTCTCTGGCCTCGGGACCTTTACAGTCTCTTTCTTCAGGTTGAGCCATAAGCAGATGTAAAGTGCGTGCTCCTATGACCTGGTCCTTTGCTGGCTGACTCAGGCTATAGCACTGAGCGCTTTCAGCCTAGTGAAGGTGGGGACGTGAGCCTTTGTCTTTGGGGCAAGAGTGAGAGACTTCCTGAATTGTAAGTCTCTTGAACACAAGAACTGTGTCTTATTTATCTTAATATCCAGTTAGAACTTTATGACTGAACAAATAAATTTGTACTTGTTTTAGACTTCAAGGAAACTAACCATTTTATATCTTTTTCATAAACCAAAGGGAAGATTTTTAGAATCCTTTTTTTTTAAAAAAATATTTATTTATTTATCTTTAGAGGGGAAGGGAAGGAGAGAGGAAGAGAAACATCAATGTATGGTTGCTTCTCGTGCATCCCCTGCTGGGAACTGGCCTGCAACCCAGGCATGTGCCCTGACTGGGAATCGAACAGCGATCGTCTGGTTCGCAGGCCCGTGCTCAATCCACTGAGCTACACCAGTAGGGCTAGAATCCTTTTGATTGTATAATTTATCCTGGCCTGAGGGGTCTCGGATTGAAAGGGAATGTTTGTATGTCAAATATAGATCCGAAGGAGGCAGACTCATCTGTAGAGGGTTTGTTTTATTGGGGGTCGGGGGAGTCTTCTTCTTTTCTTCTTACCAAGGTTTCCTTCTCTGTTTTTCTCCCACCCCTGGGTAGATCAGGGAAAAGGCTCAGTTAATCCCAACTATCTTGGGGCTGTGAACAAGCCACCTTCATTTTGTTTGTTTTGGGTCTTGGCTTGTATTTTTTTACAGTTTAATTCTATTAAAAGACTAGTCTATTCAGAACCCCTCCAACAGCTGTGGACATTCTGGAAACCATATGGAGGTAGTGTGGTGTAGTAGTTAAAAGAGCAAACTCTGAAGCTGTCACTGAAATTCCTTTTTTTTTCACTGCCCCAAGTAAACATTCTAGATGTTGGAAGTCTGTGAATTGAGTCAATTTACTTTTCCACCGAGCTTTACAGCCAAGGACAAGAACTGAAAGAGAAAACCTAGCACTTGTATTTCTCTAAGTACTTTTCATCAGAGACCATAGTGTGTATTATACATGTAACATGAATGTGTTACACACAGGTACTGTTGAAGCTTCTCCATGATTAGCATGATGCAAGGAGTATTCTTTGAAGGAACATGAATTGCAAAAGGAAAAAAGTTAAGTTCTAAAGTGAAAGGTCACACAGGGCTGTGAGTAGAAATAGAATGTGGGTTTCCTTTAGCTTCCCACCATTGGCTGCCACACTGTTCCCCAAAGAATTATTTGTGACAGAGACCCTTTCCTTTGTAGACCTGTTGCTGTCACAAGAAAAGAATGTCTTTGGAACTATATTTTCAGGTACAGGATAGGGTCCCCCCCCCCATATTTTTTGTTGTAGGATACTTGCTACTGCAGGCCCGATTTGAGAGAAGAGAGAAACACTCTGTTGCTCTTTAGAGGGCTGGAGAATGGGGGTCGGGTAACACAGCCTGTCTGGGTGAGCCTGTTACCCCTGCCTGGCTCATCTGGATCCCCGTCTTACAGGGGCTGCAGGATGAGGGAGTTGCATTGCTTCGGAATATTTTGGACATGCACATTTTCTTTGTATCATGATCATTCTGATCTGTTTCCTTAGGCTCTTCATCGAGAAACTACCAAAACATCGAGATTACAAATCAGCTGTCATTCCTGAAAAGAAAGACACAGTAAAGGTGGGTCTTCACTCTCACTGGTGCCCCTCTAAAAGCTCAGAGTGGCACACACTGACTTCAAAGTAGAAGTAAGAGTGTCTGCTTCGGAGCACCAGATCCCGCCGTGGGAGGTGAGGCCAGTTCACCAGATCAGTATGAAGTAGCAGGGGGTATTTTAAATTGTTTTTAGAAACATTATTGCTATTGCCAATTTGACTTCTCTACTTAATTAGCTGGGAATTTTTCTAATTCTCAGCATTTTTCTAATTCTCAGTATTTTTGTGTATGTCTCAGAAATTAAAGGAGATTGCATTTCCCAAAGCAGAAGAACTGAAGGCAGAGCTGTTAAAACGATATACCAAAGAATATAGAGATCATAATGAAGCAAAAGTGAGTATATAACAACAAAATAGGGAAATTAGTTTGTTTTCTTAGGCCGCTCTGGGATTATAATATAATATTTCAGCAGATCCTGTGATTTTAATGTGATACTTTACTTTTTTTGGCAAAGGCCAGAACTCAAAAAAGTAGAGCACAAATGTTTAGACTGAGTGTTCTAACACAGATTTAGCCTGCTTGCCCAAAAGGGTGGCTTGAGGAACAGAAAATGTATTGCTTGTCTGCTACATCTGGAGCGAGAATCTAAAAACAGTGAAAATTTTTACCGAAGCATAGGTTTTTAGATCAGAGAATTTGGCAGATTTGATTCACATTTTGTTATACCCGAAACAGGCTATACATGTTTGACATGATTATTTTTCAAGGCATTGTCACATAATTCTTGTTAGGAAGAGTCAGTTCAAGCCCGTGGAGGCACTCCAGGGCGCCGTCAGTGGCCTGTGGCCTGTGGCCTACGGAGTGCGCCCTGCGGGCGGGCACTCGAGTCGTTTTGCAGCATTCTGCTCAGCCCTGTTCCGGACTCTGCTGGTGAGCATCAGCAGAGAGCTGAACAGCTATGAGGCATGTATTTCTAAGACACCGAGTGAAAACCTTAATGAAGGAGATTACTACCTAATACTTCTTGTTCATTAAAAATGCCACTGTATATTGAATGATCACCAGAAAATTACAGCGACTTCATTTTGGGTTAAAAATTCAGTGAGACCCCTAACATAGCAGGTATAAGTTTGGATTTGGTTCTGTCTTACACCCCTACTTGGGATGGAGAATGTAGACATGAAACAGAGGATAAAACTGTCTGTGATTCTAATTATGAGGTGCAAATAATAAGTTGCATTGAGATTTTGTAAAGAAGAAAGTATATTAGAGTCATTGGGAAGAGCACTAAGAGGATTAGGACTGTAACTGCCCTTGCAGAATAGGTACATGGTGGCTAGTTAGACAGCAGTGGTGACTCTTCCGTGTGTGGAAGGGTAGGGGGCCCAAGGGACGCATCAGTCCTGTGTTGGGAAATCAGGCCAGAGCAGAGGTGCATTTTGGGAAATCCCGCTGCTTGCATAGCCTTGTCCTCCTGAGGTGTGAAGTCACTGAATGTAGTGTCAGCCTAACTCCTAGTCTTTCTTTGTAGAAGAAGGAAGCGGAAGAATATGCCCGGAACATGGCCATCCAGCAGGAGATGGAAAAGGAAAGACAGAGGGTAGCGCAACAGAAGCAGCAACAGCTGGAGCAGGAACAGTTCCGTGCCTTCGAGGAGATGATCCGGAACCAGGAGCTAGAAAAAGAGCGGCTGAAAATTGTGCAGGAGTTTGGGAAAGTGGACCCTGGCCCAGGCGGCCCACTGGTGCCTGACTTGGAGAAGCCCTCCCTGGATGTGTCCCCCACGGCACCTGTTGCGTCCACACAGCCCTCAGACTGTAACACAACCGTAAGGCCTGCCAAGCCACCTGCGGTGGATAGGTCCTTGAAACCTGGATCACTGAGCAACTCAGAAAGTAGTGAGTCTTTTTGCTCATGTCCTCTTCCATCTTAGCTATAGCTAAACAGTGTGTCATTCTGGTGGATTCAGCTTAAGATGACCTCCATGATCCCACTCACTAGGCTGTATTGCCATATTGCGTCCTGTCACACTGGCTGTATTATGAGAGTGGCCTTTGCCTAAGCCATATAATTAACCTGGGCCCAGGTCAGTTTACTGAAGAATTAATACTATCCTTGAAAGTCCCACCTTCATCTTGTAAAGGGCTATACAGAGATTTGAAATGTTCAGTGAACTAGAGGCCCTATTGGCCTTTTGTGAGAGACGTTTGAAGTTTATGATTCCACTTTGTAATGTAACAGCTGATTTGGTAGGGCAGGTAGACTACTGAATGGGGCTTGCCCCGAGAATGTTCCTGATCCTGAAGGAGCTTAGTCAGGTAAATATTGTATACAGTCTGATAATTCAGTCTAACCATAGAAACTGTTGACAGTCTTCCTCCTCTTACCAGTGATTGACCATCTGAGAAAATAATAGCTGCAAAATAAAGAGTATGCCTTAATTATTAAAACAGATCTTTTTGGGTAGGAAGATGCTTTCAAGTAGTCATTTGAACAAGTGTGCTTTGCAGAAGATCCACTTAAAAGGACAATGTAAGAGTGGGCAAGGTGTGCTAGACCGTGAAGCCTGGCCTTTAGGGTTTTTCCCCCACATACTTGGCAGACTGTCTCTCACTACTGTTCCTTCATACACATTCTATGCTTTGGTCAAATTGAGCTCTCACATTCCCAGAACATTTCCTGGACTATCGTATCCGAAGAGGTTTGTTAACATTTGCCCTAAACCTAAAATCTCCTTTCTCCTCTGTCTTCTTGATTGTCTTAAAGTTTTTCCAGATTCCCTTCCCTTCAGCCGGATTGATTCTATTCTTAAAACCGTTAGAGGTCTTATTATCTGTAATGCAGTTGAGGTCATTGCCTGATAGTGTAGTCATTTGTCAATGACTAGATTTTAACTTCTTATAGGGTTAGGGCTTGAGTGTTACTCTGTTTTGTGTTCCCTGTGGGCTGAGCACAGTGTCTACTTGGTAAGTGATCATTGAGTTGAAAGGGAAGCACTGTGCCAAGCCTTAATTCAGAATCCTCAGATACGTCATCAGATTACCATGTGATTGCTTGGCTCTTGATCTGCCATTGTTACCTCTCCAGCAGTTCAGATCTTGCTGTTGAATGTGCAGAAGCAAAATATTCTTTTTTACTTTTGTCTTTTTAATTTGACTATGAGAGATACCTCCTGATTTTAGCCTGCAGGCTCTCTCATAGGTTTCTCCCTGGTGTTCAGGGCCTGAGTCCATTCTTGGTATTGTCAGTCATGCTTATAAATCGCTTTGTTTGTGCATGCCTTTTCTGAGGACCACAATTTTTGTTGTTTTCTTTTACCATTTTAACTTTCTTTACATTAATAAATTCAGAATTAAGTAATTACCCAAATTATTTCCATTATCTAGAATGTATCCTGGTGTATTTCTTTGAAAGGCATACTCTTTGATATTCTTATCTTAGATCAAAGAGATTTAAAATAGAAGTAAAAGTTTAATTGAATGGATTTTTTTTATCCTTTGTATTAGATGGTGACAGAGAATTCCTGAATAGCTCAGAAACTTCTCCTCAGTAGTAGTTTACTTTTGTCTTAGCTTGAATGATTGAAGCCTCTTCCTTTCTTCAAATAATGTACTCCCAACAGCTGTGGCCAGAGATTGGAGAAGAGACTTTTTCACAGCCCTTTCCCCTGCCATTTAGGATGAGCTTCCCACCGGCTGCCTGAAGTTGGTTGGGGAGAGGGGGCAAGGCGGAGGGTAGCGGTGATTTGGCATTGCTCTCCCAGGGTTGCCAACTCTGAGTTGGCGTGGGGAGGCTCTGCCCGTGGTCTCAGACTTTTCCCCTTTTTCCATTACAGCTCCTACAATAGACGGACTGCGCCACGTGGTGGTGCCTGGGAGGCTGTGCCCGCAGTTTCTCCAACTAGCCAGTGCCAACACCGAACGGGGAGTCGAGACTTGTGGCATCCTCTGTGGAAAACTGGTAAAAATAAATGCTTTCCTGAGCTGAAATTGTTTCGTCCCCCTTGACCTCCTCTTACTCTCGAGAAGACAAATAGGATCAGTTACTCTTTGCACTGACCCCTCTGCTGGAGGGACCGTGGACAGCATAATACAGATGTCGCTTTGAATTTGGTAACTCTGTACTTGGTTAATTTTCAGAGTCCCTTGAATTGAACTGATTATTTTAATGCTAGTAGTAAGAAATACCTACTTCCATGCTTGGTGGGAAGATCCAGTCATTACCTATATATCATTGTTTTCAAGCACCTGCTCTAGGGTTGGACTTAGGGATCTGAAATATATAAAGCATGTAGCATGTGTCCACAGAAAGTACCCCAGCACTTTGGAAAGGTGGGGGATATACACCAAAAGACAAATAGCATTCTGAATAGCGTGTACAATATGAGCACTAAGAACTTTTTTGGAAAGAAAGATTGTTAAATGGAGGCACTTACAGAGCCTATTACTACCTGCTGAGTGAATAAATGAATAACGTGGAATAGACTTACACTGAGCCTTAAAGGATGAGAAGAACTTAGAGGAACGGGAAAAGGGAAACTAAACCTGAGCAGGGGAAGAGAAATGGCACTGTTTGTGGAGCTTCCCAAGAACCACGAGTAGGCCCATTTCACTGCAGCAGGAAGTTGCCCCAGGGCTGTGGGCATCTGTAAGTTTGCAGAGCACCCCCAGGGGGATGCACATCAGTACCAAGGTTGTGAACCACAAGGTTCAGGGCTCGGAGCGAGATGTAGACTGGGGTGGGAAGGGTTTTTATTTATATAGATGTTTCGACTCTACTGCTGTGGCAGAGTGGAGTTGCATGAGTGCCAGGGAATTGTGATGAACTGTTTTGTCCTTTGACAGATGAGGAATGAATTTACCATCACCCACGTTCTCATCCCCAAGCAAAGTGCTGGGTCTGATTATTGCAACACGGAGAACGAAGAAGAGCTTTTCCTTATCCAGGATCAGCAGGGCCTCATCACACTGGGCTGGATTCATGTAAGCAATTCCGAGCTCTCGGGGTTAGTCTCTTCTCTCACGATGTTGTAAACATACTGCTTGCTTTTTTTTCTTTGAGCAAAATGAATTGTTTCCAAATTATTTAGATGATTGCGTTTCCCTCTCTTGGGTGCAGACTTGACTTCCCTAGCATGCATGACTGCTTGTACTCCAGTACTGATTTCTGGAAACTACTTAGGGCTTTTAAATTTTTTAATTAAAAAAAAGTTTTGGTTAACAATGAACTTGTTTTCCTAAAGCCCCAGTTCCCTCATGAGTGTGAATGGTGATGGGATGCTGGCTTTGACTATAAGTGGACACGGACTACACCTACTACATACATACTCTGTGTTCCTACAAGTATATAAAACAAAGTACTTTAAATGAGCCAAGGGAGTTAATTCAGATGCTTGCATTTGGTTTTTTGTTAAAGCAGCATATACCTTTATGTAAACCAGAAGGGCCACCAATATAGGGGATTTTCAAGTGTCTGCATACGTTATGTAGTCTTTTGGTCATATTCAGGTACAATATAATTCTATCCCTAAAGACTGTTTCTTAATTTTTCTTTCTGTTCCTTTTCAATTCCTCACTCTCACAGACTAAGCTACTTTTTAAAAAGATTTTATTTATTTATCTTTAGAGGGGAAGGGAAGGAGAGAGGGAGAGAAATATCAATGTATGGTTGACTCTTGTGTGTCCTCTGCTGGGAACTGGCCTTCAACCCAGGCATGTGCCCTGACTGGGAATCGAACCACGATGCTCTGGTTCACAGGCCCATGCTCGATCTACTGAGCTACACCAGCCAGGGCCATACTAAGCTGCTTTTTACGTTGCATGCTAGGGTTATATACAACCAAGTCAGCTCATTTCTGGATTTGGGGAGATTACTCACATTTTCATGTTAGAATTTGGGAAACACTGGCCTGTGAGGTGGTCCCATGTACCTCTGTCCTTTATTCAGTTTAATTCCATGAATATTTGCCTTTCATTGTGTATCCATATTGGAGAGAAAATGTATTCCTTATCTGCCGATGGATACATATTTGAGTAAGATATGATCTTAGTCTCAAAAAGGAGATTAGACACATAAACGAGTTATAACTCCTCAAATGTGGCAGAATGTGCCAATTCCTCAAGAAGAGCAAAGAGCCCTGTGGAATTCGGAGGCAAAAAGGACCACACTTGGTACGATTTACTAGAATGCTGACCAGGTGAGCCAAGGGAGAGCTCCACGTGGAGGGATAGGCCCTGGGAGAGGTGCACTGTGTTCCTGGAGCCTTGAGTGTCCAGTGTGCTGGCGTGGGGGCCTCCAAGGAGATGGTAGTAGACAAGCTTTGGTGTGATGTATACATTGGGTAGACAGGCAGAATAGTTGTCCTTTTTAGTATGGGGAACTCCTAAAGTTTGTTTTTTTTTCTTTTTCTGTATTTGTGATGATTTCTTTCTTTTATTAGCATAGTTGACATACAATATTATATTAATTGTAGGTATATGACATAGCGATCTGACATTTGGAGTAGAGCAATATCTTATCAAAGCCATACTTCAGGAAATGTAAAACAAAGGCAATTTTAAGATAAGGCAAGGCAAGGAAATCATGTAAGAAATTAGTGTGGTGATAAAATCTAATAATGACAGGTAGGGTGATGTCACTGTGTGTGGGTAGGAGGAGATGAATGTAGGATTGCAGAGGATGTGGGGGTGAGTAAGAGAGGATGGTGAGTAGAAGTCAGTGATGACGTGGGGACTTGGGGTCTGACTCACAGCAGTGGCAGTGATCATCTCGTAAGCGGGAACAGGGCTCCAGGAGGAGGACTGACATTGGAAGTGGGGTAAATAGTGCTCACTTGTGAGCATGATGATGGTACCGATGCGACATTAAGTACATGGAGGTAGTTATCAGACAGTTGGGAATGTGGCTGGAACTTGGGAGCAAAGTAAGGCAGTAAAGAGACCTGGGGACCTCTGCATAGAGCTGACGTTGGAAATCTTGAAACTAGAGGAGAGTGGAGAGCAAGGAGAGATTCACTGGCAGCCTAGGGGAGCGGCTACCTGGGGGGACATGGGGAGTCGGCAGTAGTGAAGCAAAGAGACAAGGAGCAGGCAAGGGTAGTGTTAAGGCACAGAAGTTAAAGGAGGAGGAACTTTTTAAGAAGAAACTTCAGGATGTAAACTATGTCACATTCTGCAGAGAGTTCCAGAATAGCGAAGACCTGGATGATTCTTTTGGATTTGGGAAAGTCACTAATGACTTTGCTTTAGTGAGTTGTAGGCAGTGGTGGGAGTAGATTATAAGGGTTTAAGAAGTGATGGGAATCAAGGTTGTGGTGATAGTGAAATACACAGTAATTTTTTGAAGAGTTCATTTCTAAAGGAAAGAGATGGCATGGTAGGTAGCTGGAGGAGTAGTCAGGTTGAGAGAAGATTCATTTGATTTATGGTTTAGTATGAAAAGCTTGAACATGTGTTTTGTTCTGATTTTGGTTTCTTTTAAACCTTTACATTTGAAATACAACTATATTTAGTTTATGAAAGTACATAAACTAAATTATGAATCATTTAGCAAACATCTATGTACACAAACTATAAGAAATAGAACACTGTTCAAGAAACAGAACGTTGCCAGAGGCACCTCCCCCAACCTCCCTCAGCTCCTGCCCAGTCGCACTTCCTCCCCATCCTGACTTCTTTGGAAATCCTTTCTGTTTTTTATAGGTTTACCACCTAAACATGTATTCCTAAACAGGAGGTTTACTTTCGTCTGGGTTTAGACATTATACCAATAGAATTGTGTAATATGTATTCTTTTGTGTCTGGCTTCTTTTGCTCGGTGTTTTTAAGGTTTCTCTCCATTCTCAGGTGTAATTGTCTGCATATGTGTTTAACACCAGTGAACCAGTGGAGGAGATTATAAAGGGCAGGAGAAACAGGTCATATGCAAGTAGGAAAGTATCAAATCAAAAGTAAGAAAGGACATTCACATACGGGAAAGAAAACTCTCATTACTCTGAGACAGAGTTGAAGGCAGAGTGAAATAAATATACAGGGAGATTTTCGAGGTTATATTTAGAGACATTGAGGAAGCTCGTTTTAGGTTGTCTTGATTTCAGGAAGGCTGGCGTCCATATCCACTGCCCAGTGGGAGGGAGATCGGGGTTAGGACCTGGAGGAGGTAGGGAGGTGGAGACTTCAGAACGAACTTACCCACAAATGAATAAAAGGATTTCTAATATCAGTGAGGGCCCAGGTAGGAACAAATTTAGAGTCTAATTGATAGCATGTCAGCTTTTTTCCCCCATGATATTTCTTTTCCATTCCTTCCTAACTTGGGATTAAAAATAAACAAAAGCAGCTCATAAGTGTGCTCCAATCTTAAAGTTGGCAAGAGGAAAATGCAAAAGATCAGTTCTTCCTTCTTCACCTTGCCAGCCACAAACCAGGTCCTCTAGTCAAATGCCTTGTCAAATGGTCATGTGTGATCGCCAGCTGTCCTGTGGCCCCACCCCAGTGTTCAAGGTGCTCCTTCACCTGGTCTCAGCCCAACTTTGCTAGCCACGTTCTTCTGTGGCCACTCTGCTCCTATCCAGGTGCCCAGGTAGACCTCAGCATCCACTCCCCCTGCTCATTTCTGTTCCTTTGGTAGATTGTTTTCTCTCCATAAAAATGCCTTCCTCTGTCCCCAGCATGGTGGATACAGTGGACATACCTATTTTTTCAAGAAAATTGTAAAGGGAAGGAGAGGGAGAGAAGGCATAACAGTTAGAGAGAAGCAGAGGCTCAAGGCAAGGTTTTTTATTTAGTTTAACAATTATTTATTGAGCCCCTGCTGTGTGTCTCTATATTGTCTTTCTAGCTATCCCAACTTCAGATCCGAGGCCTAGATCAGCTTATAGAGGCCTCATTTCTTCCCAGCTACAGTATCTGTTCTAACCGTGGAATAAAGTGTGTTGTACTGGCCATCTGTCCTCAGCAGTCTAGGGATCATATTATTATCAGATAGAAACTGTTCTTCCCTTGTGCTCACCAAAATTCTTACCTTCCCCATAAGGAGCTCTTTGTATTCGGCTAACAGTTTCTGCCCTGCAGACCTCTTCCACAGTGCGCTGGACACAATGTTCTATGGGCTGGTGCTTCTCAGACAAGGTGGCACATAAAGAACCATTTAATGAGCTTTTTAAGAAAGAAAAGCTCCTGGTATAACTTAGTGGATTTTTTGCTGGCCTGCAAACCAAAAGGTTGCTGGTTTGATCCCCAGTCAAGGCACATGCCTGGGTTGGGGGCCAGGTCCCCAGCTGGGACTGTGCAAGAGGCAGCCAGTCGATGATGTGTCTCTTAAACATTGACATGTCTCTCCCTAGAAGCAAATAAATAAGTGAAATCTGCAATTTAAAAAATAGAAAAAGAGAAGTTCCCTCTCAGGATGGATATTTCCAGGGGTGGAGCGCAGGAGCCTTTGCCTTTAATGAGCTTCTCGGGAGCTTCAGTTTTTGCACAGCAAGTTTGAAAATGGTGGGCAAATACACTTATTTATTTTCTGTGCTTTTCTTTCCGTTAAAGTTGGTGGTCTTTTTGAGTCGTACTGGGTCTTTCTTTTTCCATTCTTGTTATCTAAAATCACACCCCCTCTAAGATGAACATACACCATTATGTATTTGTTCAATTGTATATAAAAAATGTGCTTAATGAAACATTAAATAATTGAAAGCAAATGAGATAAACTGAATATACATATAGATGGTGCTGTAACTGATTACCCTCAAATTTCAGTATCTTGGTCCTTTTCCCAAACAAGACCCGGTCCCTTGTGTGATTTAACTACCCACTAAAATCCTGGTCACCCGCTGCCTCTTATGTCCTTGGATGATGTGCTTTAACCACTGGACTGCTGTTGCCGTCTTTGCCTTTAGAGCCCCAGACTCATGCTTGACCTCATGACACTTTCTTCGGGAAGAAGAGTCATTCATCTAACTGGCTTATTAAGTCTTTGACTTCTCCCGTGTTCAAGTATTATTGGGCAGCTGTACCATCTATTCCAGCATGAATGACTCTCACTGCGGAGAGGGAGCGTATGTGGAGTCAAACAATTGGAGATAAGAGTCTCTTCACACACTCATGTTAAACAATCCTTGTTTACACTGCTGGAAAGGAAGTTCATTACCTGTGACGAACTTCATGCACACCCCTCATGGCTACAAATGACTTCGTACTTGACAACCAGATTGTGGCCAGCTGTTGAGAGCTATCTGACCCTTCCTTCCTTCGTGGGCTGGGTTAGCTGGGTAGCCTCACTGAGGGGGTCTGACTGCTCTTTCTCTTCTCAGACTCATCCCACACAAACCGCCTTCCTCTCCAGCGTTGACCTGCACACGCACTGCTCCTACCAGATGATGTTGCCGGAGTCCATAGCCATTGTTTGCTCCCCCAAGTTCCAGGAGTAAGTACCTAGGACACCATTCAGGGGGCATTACAAGGAGACAATTGGGGGAAAACCTCAGAGGAAAAGGTCCGTATTCTCAAGACCGTGTTCTCTATAAAATGGATTGTAGTATTGGCTGGCTGTTCTGAAAGGCTTCCTTTTAAGCCACTTCACCTTATAAACCTGTTATGCTTGTTTGAAAAGATATCCAAGCAACAACTTAGGTGCTTTTCTAAGAAAAGGACATAAGAAATTTGAAGTGTTTGACTTGAAGCAGTAGGAATTTTAAGAGATGGATGTGAGATAAGAAATTTGGAAATTAAACAAATTTCTCAATGTTAACTTCTTTTTCATTCTAAATCCTGTTATTCACTGTGAATTCCCCCAGCAAAACTAGTGTGGTGGCAGTGATGAATCATTTTCTAACTCTCATTCATTCACCAGACAAGAGACCTATGAGCCTGCACACTTTGAAGCTGCCCCCAAATTAGCTCTGCTGTACTGTGCTGTGCTGTGTGTGTGTGTGTGTTAGGGATTGGGGGGTAGATTTGCTTGATTCTGGGCCTTTTCTTTTTTCCAGAACTGGATTCTTTAAACTAACTGATCATGGACTAGAGGAGATTTCTTCCTGTCGCCAGAAAGGATTTCATCCACACAGCAAGGATCCACCACTTTTCTGTGTAGGTATCTGTGTAGAAGAAACCGGGGCTGTGCCTCAAGCAGGGAGGACAGTCAGAGCTGAGGAGGCGCATTGCACTTTCTGACCCATACAGAGGATCAGCCTTACCCACCTGTCTTTTCAGATCGTCCCGATGAGGACGTGCAGGGGGGCAAGTGTGGCACAGGAGCAGGTTGGAGTCGGCTCTGCCACTTAGGGAGCGTGTGCCTTTGCTCAGGCTACTCAGCCTTCCTGGGCCTCAGCTTTCTGACCTGTAAATGGGGGTGATGATAATAATAATACCTACTTTACAGGGTTTTCAAGAGGATTAAATGAAATAATATGCAGAAAGTACCTAGTGCCGTAAGCTGGCTTATTTATTAATGCTTAGGTTTTTTTTTCCTTCATCAACATCAGTTGCTAACCCTATATTTCAAAAAGAGATTTGAAATCAGTTAAAAAGCCACTTAAGATAAGTAAAGTATATTTGACTCTGGAATTTTATGTAGATAATAGAGATTCTTATGGACTTCTTAGGAAGTTTCCCCCCTAAGTTGTGTTCTGTGAATAGAAGGTCTCAGTTGCTGATAAGACCAGGGTGTTTCGGTATGCCCCTTGAATCTGATGTGGTCTTGCTCCACTCCATGCTGCCCATGGACTGTGATTTCCTTTGGGTTCACTAAAAAGTGACCCTTATGGAAAAGAGACTCAGAACCTTGTCACATAAAAGGAACTGGGGTTGTGCAGAAGAGGAGCTCCAGAGATGATCTGAGAACTGACTTTGACATTGGGAGAACTGTTGTATAGTAAGGTATGGGGTGCATCTCTAGGCAGAACTAAAACTCAGATCTCACGGAATGACAGTTTTCAGCTGAGAAGGAGAACTTTCTGACAGATCTGCTCAAAAAATAGGTTAGTCTGTGGAATGGCGCACCTGAAATCTGTGTGATTTGTTAACCAGTGTCACCCCAATGAATTCAATAAACAGGAAAAAATATATTAGGCTAAAAACGCTTAGAGAAAAGCATTAGACTAGAAAAAATGGGCTAGTCTTCCTTGAAATGTAATAAATGTCTGGGTGCCTTGATGCTGAAACAGAGGCCACACTACCCCCCCCCCAAGTGCCCAGGTTTGCAGTTGTAAAAACCCCCCTTACATGCCAAAGAAGCATTCCCCATGTGCAAGTTGGCGAGCTTTATTATCTGGTTGAGATAGTGACCCAAAAGCTGCAGTGAGTTCAGTTCTCTCAGATAGATGTATACCTTTTGAATGACTCTAGAGTGTAGACACATTTGAAAAATAAATGAGGCTGTGCGGGTCCACATTGATTCAGGGTACAGGTGGGGACTGGCGGAAGTAGTGATTCCAGGCCCCTTACCATATTGCTGGGGAAGTGGCAGCCTGGCTTCCACACTGGGTCATTAGCCACAATAAGCATTTTAAGTACAGAACTTTAAAGCATGACTTCAGAATTTCCCAGGACTTCCCCTTTCTCTGTTTTTCCCTGTTACAGAGCTGCAGCCACGTGACTGTTGTGGACAGAGCAGTGACCATCACAGACCTTCGCTGAGAGTTTAACTCAAGCCCCTGTCAAGAACTATAAAACCACATCGGTGTACTGTATCCCCTTAATTTAAACTTTCCAGAAAGCTTTGGAAGATTAATTAGACAGAATAGAAAATGAGTATCACCTGGGGGAGAACTGATTCTCTATTTCTGGCTTGAAAAGAAATAATTGAATATATTTTTTAGCAAGTCTGGAAAATAGCACAGTCATGCTAAAGCAACTTTTCAGTCTGCCTCTAACTAAAAAATTAAGTTGAAAGGATGGTATAAAGTCCTGGCCGGGTGGCTCAGTTGGTTGGAGCATCATCCCATACACCAAAAGGTTGTGGGTTTGATCCCTGGTCAGGGCACACACCTAGGTTGGGGTTCCATCCCCAGTTGGGGCACATCAGTGGCAACCAGTCAATGTCTGTCTCTCCCTGTCTCTCTCTCCCCCCTCCCCCTCCCGCTCCCCCTTTCTCTCTCCCTCCCTCTCCCCCCACAACCCCACTTCTCTTACTCCCTCTCCTCCTCCCTTCCTCTCTCTAAAATCAATAAAAAAACATATCCTCAGATGAGGATAAAAAAAGGAAAAAATGGTATAATGAACACTCCTATGTTCTTTGTTCTAGATTCACCAATTGCTAACATTTTTTTCTTTCAGCTCTCCTAATTTCTCTGCCAACTTGTTTATTGTTTACCTCTGGACTAATTAAGGGCATCTATGCAGAAATTTGGAAGCCATTCAGAAAATCTCTGGGTTTTCCTGTGGTTTATGGTAATATTAATGAAGTTTATTACAAGGGCCAGGGACAGCTCACTATGTCTGACCAGATGGTGAGGCTTGAAAACGCTGAAGAATTATTTTGTCAGGGATTCTTGTTATTTAACAAATATTTCAGGATACTTTTTCCTCTACAATAAAATAACAGTTAACTTATTTGTGTACGTGTGCTCTAGAGACACCTGTTTGAAAAAGACTGACTGCAAGGTCTCGTTATTTGGCAATATGGAATTTGAGATGAGCTGCCGTGAAGGTGTGCCCCAATTCACTTTTAATTGTCCCGTGTTTTTTGTCTACCTATTGCCATCATCCAGGGCTGTGAAGTCACCTGTTCATTTTGGGGCTGTCTCAAGTGGGTCATCCATTCACTTCCTTCTTGTGCCCTAAAAGTTTTCGGATGAAGATAATAGAGCCTTTATTTGGAGCGCCAGGTTACGCTCCACATAAATTACTATATTCCCATGCCACCTCACCCTACCAATGTGTGTTAGCTGTTCTTTTCTGACGGGGCAACATTTAAGTAGAAAGGCAGATTGATCCTGTGTTTTTTTCTATGAGCTGAGCTTTGTGTTTTAAGGTGGCCTAGAACTAATGTGACTGTTTTTGACCCCCTCAGATAGGGTGCAGGAGTAAAAGGCTTGGATAGGAAAGCAGAGGTTTCTTTTTACATCAAAATTCTGTGGGAAAAATGTATGAAGTTTTGCTTCATTTTGAAATTTTGTGTCCTAAATATGTTCAGTCTTTATCACTTATGTTAGTAGTCATTGAATTTTTCCCCTAAAAGCCGAGTCTCTATATTCTTGTTCTTCTCTGGGTTCTTCACCCCCAAGACATTGGAAATTCTTCCTGAAACAATTTTAGTGCAGGTAGGAGTGTGGGGCCAAGTGGCATCAATTCACCTATCACTATCCCCCTTTCCTTACTGTGGCCCCAAGGCAGCCTGGCCTCTTCCACCTTGCTCTAACAGTCCTGCCATTGCCTGGTCCTGTGGCGCCCGTGAAGTTCGTCCCTTCTGCCTTCTGTCCATTCTCAGTGCCGCCTTTCACCCGGACTATTGCAGTAGGCTTTTACTAGTTCCTTTGTCTTCAGTGTTTCTTGACTCTAGTCTGTTCTGCCCAGTACCTTCAGGAGAAGCTTCCCACACTATGGCCATTCTCATCTCTCCTCTTTTGCTCAAAAACCTGCAGTAGCTTTCCATTGTCCAAAACCTAAATTTAGCCTTTATTCAGAAATGGGTACATATAGTCACATAAAGTTCTTGCCTCTGGCTACACATTCAAATATCTGAGGAGTTTTTAAATACCAGTGAAATCTGGGGGTTCCAGAGATGTTTGCGTCTTCCTGTCAAGCTGTGGGGATTCTCAAGCACAGCCAGGGGCAGCGCTGAAAACCAGTGCGCCGGTCATTTGTACCTAAGAATTGTGTGCTGTCTTAAAACTCTGCAAATCAGAGGCAGTCAGCAAATGTTTGTTGAACCCACGTGAACTGAATGTGTCACATGTTGCAGGCACTGATCACTTACTGTTCACCAGACTGCCATATTTTCCTGCCTCTGCAGCCGTGTTCCGGAAGGCTGTGGCTGGACAAGCTCAGGCAACCAGTGCAGGTGCCCTCTTTGCACCCGCTGCAGTCTGGCCATGGCAGAGGCACTTTGCACAGGACAGGATGTGCCTCTCTCTTTACCCCACCTCCCAGTGGGAGTGACCTGTGGTGTCAAGCCAGCCCTCTGGAGGGAGGGAGGCTGGTGAGAGTAAAGGAGCCAGCAATGTAGGGAAAGGAAAAAACAAATGTTTCAAATAAAAGGGAGTTAGACCATGAAACGTGAGGAAAGTTTATAGTAAAAGTACCACCAACTCAGTAAAGAAGCTGACTCCTGGGCTTCTGAAAGCCTTCCCACTCTCCTGGGCCGCACAAGTGCCATGTTGACCGGCCTGGGCTGAGGGGAAAAGAAAGGCTGTGTCTGGCTGCAGGACACAGACCCTCTGCAGTGCCACTGACCAGGTGCAGAGACTCTGGGGAAGCGGCTTTGCTGGGGGTGGGGGCAGGGCTGCATTTCGTTTGTTTGTTTGTTTGTTTGTTTTTGATGATCATTTTCAAATACTCCTAGTTAAAGGAGACTTAAGAGGAGGAGAAACTATGTTAGCTGCCTCACACATCAGACACCTAAAAGGCAGCCTGGGGAGAAGTGGTCCCCAGTGGGGCTGGTGTCATAGTGGATATTTGTATCTCCGAAGGCAAGGATTTTAACTCAGTTTGGTAACCCAGGATTTAAAACCATGTCTATCCCCTTTTGACTGAGGACTTCTGGGTTTCAGTTACCCCAGTGGAAGGGAAAATTGTTCATGTGGGATTGAGAGGAATGGCATGTGCGAGGAGGGGAGCTAAGAGCATGAAGGCCCAGTGCATCCTGCAGCTTCGGTCTGTTTCAAACAGATTTTGAGAACAATTTTAGGACAAGACCAGCTGTTGTTCTGCAGAACACAGTTTGCCTGTAGGTATTGTACCTCCCGCCCCCTCCACCAAGCATCTCAGTGCTTTAACCCCACCTGGCTTTGGAGACCAGTTTGTCCAAAGATCTTTCAGTCCTGTGAGCCCAGAGTGGTACTTCTGAGTCAAGGCTCATTTCTCTTCGTGGGGAGCTTCGCTTCAGGCACTGAGAAGGCCTATTTAGATCAGGACCATTGAAACATTTAAGACTGTTTCTAGGCCCAGCTATTCATTCACCAGCAAGTCACCTACCTTCCCAAACTTCTTTATAATCTGTAAAATGAGGTCAGTCTAATATGCCTACCTAAAATAAGGGCGGGATGAAATCTATATGCATATATGAGTTTTAAGATGATACCATAAAGACCTAAGATACTTGTTACTTGTATCTCTCAAAATGTTAGAGTAGAGGTACAGTTGCTTTCGCCTACTAGACCTCTTACTCCATCCAACCAGCCAGAGGACTCTTTATTGTTTGTAACTAGCTGGCCCTCAGCTGCAAGTATCTTGCCTGGTCTGCCCTGATATTCTGAGCTGGAAAACTGAGAACCTCAAGAGCCAGAAGAAACTTTCTGAATGTCCACTCATATTCCCAAAGACAGAGCAGAGCCAAGACCTGGAGGTTGCACCAAATCTTTTATCCTTTGGCTCCACCCCGCTCTGATCAGAAGCTCTCACTTGTGTTCCACCTCCTCATGAGATGAGAGAAGAGGAAGAGAACTCTGACCCTCTTTATAGAAGTCTTCATGCCTTCATCCTGAGTTGAATTTTTATGTTAACCTTAGCTTACTTGGTGTTAAAGCAGGGTCTTACACTTACAGGATGTGTCCCGCATCATTCATCGTGCCATTTAGACCCCAAATCCAGCCCCACTGTACTGCATAACCAGGACCCTGTGTCCTTTGGTGATCAAAACTGCTTCCTTTAGGGCTCGGTTCAAGTTTGATCTCTTGCAGTGTCTACTAGTCAGTGCACTCCAAGGGCTTTTCCTTCTTTGAACTTTGGTATCATTTATAGCATGTGTCTCAGAATATTGTGTGTGTGTGGTTTGTTTTTATAGTTTTTGGTTTTTGCTGGTTTGCAGTGTTTTCTCATTGTCTTCTTACCTGAGTCATGTCTCTTAACTGTCATGTAAAGTCTGTACAGGTAGGGACCATGTTCTTTAGCACTGTGTTGAGTGCCTTTCAGTCAGCCTAGCACTTCCTTACTGCTTTTTGCTCAGCCCTTCCTTGAAATAGTCGCCTTGGTGTTGAGGTATGTGTTAGGAAGCCAGTTGGACCTATGCCCTGACCTTGAGGAGCTCTACCTCTTCCTTGTAGGAAGGATCTAAATGCTGTGACTTAGACGTGCTATCTTGGGCCTGTGCTGCCACCCCAGAGTTGCCTGTGCCTAACGCCTGATCACGAGCATAAGCTCTCAGCAGAGAGAGCCAGTGGCTGAGCTCTACTTCCAGCTGCCAGGACAGATGGCTTTCCTGCCCAACAGGCTCACTTAATGGGTGGTCAAAGGAGGTGTCCCTGCAATGAAGACTGAAAGGGAGAGCTGGTAGAGGTGAAGGGAGACAGAAGACAGTGATGCCACTATATTGTTACAGAAACCATGGAAGACAGCAGTTTAAAGGAAGGAGGAGAGTAGTGTCAGATGGCTCAGGAGAAATTTTCTGGGCCGAGGACAAAGCCGATTCCAAGATGGGATCTGGCACTTAGCAGAGGTCTTCCCTGACATCCTCACCTAAAACACTTCCACTCCATCACCCTAGACAGCTGTTTTACTGTCTGTACTGCACTGTCATTAGCCAAAGTCATCCTGTTGGTTTATTTGCAGCTTATGTATCTCCTTAAGTAACTCCTCAAAAACAGCAACTTTGCCTTGTTCACCCTTGTGCTCTCAGCTCCCATCACAGTGCCTGACACTCAATAAGGTAGAATAAATGCATAGACTTGTCCAAAGTGACCCAGTTAGTACGTGGGAAGTCTTTGGTTGAGGATGAGGGACAGAGCAGTAAATATGCACACATTTTGATTAATGACTTTAAAGACTGTACAATTTAAAAATTAACAAGTTAATCATATAATAGGTTAACTTTTAGAAGGTAAAATAAGGAAAGCATGAGAATAAATACTATATATATAGTCATTTGTCTTTATTTAGAAATGAATGATAATGCAATATCACAAATCAAAACTTCTGAAATTTCCACAAATTGTACAAAGAAAGAAATTTAGAACTTTAAATACTTAATAAAGAAACAAAAAATACGAGTTAAGCATTTCACTCATATTAGGAAAAAGAATAATGAAATATATTAGGAAAGCCAAAAAGAAAGAAATATGAAAGCAGATATTACTGAATTTTAAAATGAGAGAATTGGCCCTAGCTGGTGTAGCTCAGTGGATTGAGCATGAGCCTGTGAAGCAAAGGGTCGCAGGTTCAATTCCCAGTCAGGGCACATGCCTGGGTTGCGGGCCAGGTCCCCAGTACGGGACACATGAAAGGCAACCACTCTTGGTGTTTCTCTCCCTCTCTTTCTCCTTCCCATCCCTCCTGTCCCCTCTCTAAAAATAAATAAATAAAATATTTTAAAAATAAAATGAGAGAATTGGTAGACGAATTGGTAGACATATTGATAGTCATTCTTTGGCAGGGGGTGGAGGAGGAACAGTAAAGACAGAAAAAATTAGGTACAACAAATGCACATTATAAAAATTCCTATATAAGACTTCCAGTCAAGATGGAGGCATATGTAAACACACCTTGCCTCCTTGCACAACTATGGCAAAAATTATAACTAGACTACAGAACAAGTGTCACCCAGAAACATCAGAAAATTGAGCTGTATGGAAGCCCAACAAACAAGGATTTAAAGAAGCCACATTCATCCAGACAGGTAGGAGGGCCAGGGATGAGCAGAGAAGCACGGAGAGGTGGAAAGGCCCAGAGACAGGCACCAAGTCACAGAACAGGTGGTCCCACATCCATGTGTGGTAGATAGAGCTCAGAAGGGCTATCTTGGAATCGAGGGATCACAGCCCCAGACCATTACCATCCAGCCCAGGGTTCCAGCACCAGGAAGATACGTCCCCATCACTTCTGGCTGTGAAAACCAGTGGGGGTTGGGGCGGTGGAAGAAACTGCAGGATTCCCAAGAGACTCCTTGAAGCGCGTGCAAGGGACTTAGGACTCACAAAGACCCAACCATTTCTGGGATTCGGCAGCAGGGGCATATGGGGAAAAAGCGAAAACTGGCAACAGGGCATGTGCCAGGACACAGCTTTCTCTCTGGCAAAACTTCTGAAGCCAGACAGTGGCATTGCCCCCTTGTGAGCCCTCCTCCATACAGCAACAGAGTGGTGACATGAGTTGCCCTGCCCTGGTGATTACCTAAGGCTCCACCCCACTCAGATTACAGGTGTGCTTTTCTATAATAAGCCACACTACCAAGACAGGGAGTCAAAGCAACTCTACCTAGTAATACACAGAAACAAACACAGGGTGGCTGCCAAATTGAGGAGACAAAGATATATGGCCCAAATGAAAGAACAGAACAAAACTCCAGAAAAGGAACTAAAATGGAGATAAGCAACCTATCAGATGCAGAGTTCAAAACACTGCTTATCAGGATGCTCAAGAAATCCATCAGGATGCTCAAAACACTGCTTATCAGGATGCTCAAGAAATCCACTTCAACAGCATAAAAAAGACTTAGGCAGAAATGAAGGTTACATTGAAATATGTAAAGAAATACATGAAATAAAGTATATATGAAAGTGAAATAAAAATCTACAGGGAACCAACAGTGGAGGGGATGAAGCCAAGAATCAAATCAAAAATTTGGAACACAAGGAAGAGAAAACATTCAATCAGAACAGTAAGAAGAAAAAAGAATTTTAAAAAACAAGGATAGGCTAAGGAGCGTCTGCAACATCTCCAGACATACCAACATCCGAATCATAGGGGTACCAGAAGAAGAGGAAGAGCAAGAAATTAAAAACTTGTTTTAAAAAAATAATGAAAGAAAACTTTCCTAATTTGGTGACGGAAATATACAAGGCCAGGAAGCAGAAAGAGTCCCAAAGAATATGGGCCCAAAGAAGACCACACCAAGACACATTATAACTAAAATGCCAAAGTTTAAAGATAAAGAGAGAATCTTAAAAGCAGCAAGAGAAAAGCAGAGAGTTACCTACAAAGGAGTTCCCTTAAGACTATCAGCTGATTTCTCAAAAGAAACCTTACAGGCATGAAGGGACTGCCAAGAAGTATTCAAAGTGATGAAAAGCAAGAACTTACAATCTAGATTACTCTATCCATCAAAGCTCTGACTTAAAATTGAAGGGCAGATAAAGTGCTTCCCAGACAAGGTAAAGTTAAAGGAGTTCATCATCACCATGCCATTATTACATGAAATGTTAAAGAGAATTATATAAGAAAAAAGATCAAAACTATGAACATTAAATGACAATAAATTCACAATTATCAACAATTGAATCTAAAACACAAATTAAGCAAACAAGCAGAACAGAAAGAGAATCATAGATATGAAGATCATTTGGAGGGTTATCAGCTGGGCAGGGGAAGGAAGAGAATGGGGGAAAAGATGCAGGAATTAAGAAGTACAACTGGTAGGTACAAAATGGACAGGGGGAAGTTAAGGGAATGGAGCAGCCAAAGAACTAATACGCATGACCCATGAATATGAACTGGGAGCAGGGATTGCTGGAAGGAATGAGGGTATGCGGTGGAGGGGGATGGGAAAAATTGGGACAACTGTAATAGCATAATCAATTTTTTAAATTTTTAAAATAAAGTCCTATGTATAACTAGGCTAATGAATTTGCTACTCAGTGAAATAGGTGATTTTCTGCTAAAAAAAAATACATGTGACTAAAACCACAATTAAGATAAGTAAAGGACTTGGAAAAGTCAATGTTCAATGAAGAAGTGGAAAAAGTATTAGCTCCAGGTGCTTCTATGAATGAGTTCTTCAAACTCGCAAGGAACAGATTATTCTTATGCTTTTTTATTGTTGTAAAAAAGAAATCACATAACCTACAATTTGCCACATAAACCCCTTTAAGTGTACAGTTCAGCAATGTCAAGTATGCTTACATTATTGTGAAACCAATCTTCAAAACTTTTTCATCTTGCAAAAGTGAAACTCTGCACCCATTGAACAGCATCTCCCCCTTTCCCCTTCAGATTCTGGTAACACCCTTCTTGTTTCTGTCTCAATGAATTTGACTTCTTTAGATCATACAGTATTTTTCTTTTTGTGACTTATTTTACTTAGATAATGTACTCAAGGTTCATCTATGTTGTAGCATGTCAGAATTTCCTTCTTAAGGCTGAATAATATTCTATTGTCTGCGTGAACACATTTTGTTTAGCAATTCATCCAATAGTTGACACTTGGGTTACCTCCACTTCCCGGATTGTGAAAATGCTGCTATGGATGTGAATGTATAAATATCTTGCTGTTTTAACTGCTGTAGAGCATAGCAAAATAAGAAAACCAAAGTAATTCCTTTCTGTGAGCACACCTAATAAATTGTGTATACACACATATACATACTTCACACCACTTTCAATAGTATAGATGCAAAAATATCCTAAAGTACTAACAAATTCATCAATCAGGTAAAAGAATGATACTGGACAGCTCTGTTTAGAATCTGCCCGTGACCCCTCAGTAAGTGATGGAACAGAAAGGCAGCTCAGGTCTGCCTGACTCCAGAGCCCAGGATGCATTTGTGAGTTTGTTGAGAAGGTAATGATGGACCCATAAAGAAATCTACTGATATGGTACATCACATAAGTTGGTCAAAAGGGAAAAGAAACAGACTCAAGAGTATCTCATAGATAATAAAGTATTTGAAAGTGAAAGTCAATATTTATTATTTATTTTTAAAACTACCCTAGTAAATTAGGAAAAAAATTTCATTGACATGATAAAACATCTTCTGAAACAACACCTAGCATCATTTTTAATAAATGTTGTCAGACGCAAGACAAACTTGTCCTGAGTAGTACTCCTCAATAGTGTCCTGAGAGGTCAATCTAGCCAATGTAATGAAGCAGGGTAGAAGGGTTACTACCAGAAATGGAGTACACAGTGGAGACACGGTTTTTGGCTGCAAACTAAATATTGACCTAGAAATCTGAACATGATCATAAAAAACAGACCTAACAAGACAGCAGCAAGGATGTCCAGTAAAATATATACATAAAACTTCTAAAATAGTTTTTTAGTACAGGTAAGAGTTGTGATTGGGTGAGGAAAAAGTTCATTCACCCTAGCAACCAAAACTATAAACTACCTTGGAACAAAATTAACAGGAAGCATGCAGAGCTTACATGAAGAAAACTAACTGCTAAGGTTTACAGAGGGACGTGAAGAAAGTAAATAGACAGGTAAGCTATATTCCACGAGGGAAGACTTACTGCTTAAAAGATGTTCTTTAATCCATAAACTTAAATGTAAACCTACAAAAATATTTTATCAACTCAAATATTTTAAAGTTTATGTGGAATAAGTGAAATAATTAATGTTTTAATTGAAAGAAGAAGAATGTTGGGAAAATTTTTATTATAATAACTCTTATTATAAACCTGTATTAGAATAATATAGTGTTGGCGGAGGACTAGATTAAGAATTTGTGAGCTTTGTTGCTGAAGGAGATAAGACTTAAGTTGTAGAAACTCTAAATGAATGGTGTCAGATTTCAAAACCACATTATTTTTTTAAAATTGTTCAGTTACAGTTGTCTCCATTTTTCCCCCATGACTCTCCTCTGCCCTACCCACTGCCCACCTCCCACATTCAACCCTCCCCCTGGTTGTCTTTGTCCATGGGTCCTTTATACAGGTTCCTTGGCCCTTCCTGTTCTCTCCCAGGTTGTCCTCTTCCTCCCTCTGGTCACTACCAAACCACATTCTTAACCAAAACACAATACTGCCCTCCGAAAAAAGTACTGTGAAGCAAGTAAAAGTAAAAATACACCAGTAAAAAGTATCTACTTTTTTTTACTAGTAAAAAGTCTGAGAAGCAAATACACCAAAATATTAATATTAGTTATCTGTAGGTGATGGAATTATGATCTTTTTTCCCTCTATACTTTTTTTGAATTTGCCAAATATTCTACAGAGAACACATATTGTTTTTATAATTGGACAGAAAGGACATTTCTAATATTTTCAGAAACCAAAGCTCCGCTGCCCTGTCAGTGTGGGAATCCAGCCATGACCTTATTCTTGGACAGCATCAGTGGAGAGGCCTTGGGAATGCTTTTGGGCACAGCTGCAGAGGCATGTCATATATGGAAACCTTCCATGAGGATGACCTCACCACTGGAACCCGTTCAACATAAACCTTGCCTGCAAGAGCTGGCGGAGATCTTTGGCCAGAAACCTGGAGGGTGAAGGGCTGAGAAAGAGCTGACCCAAGGAGGACTGCTGGGCTTAGGACCTGAAGAAGTCCGGTGTGTCCATCTGGCCTTAGTCAGTCTCCTCTGTGATGAGTACTAGGGAAGTGTTACTTTCCCCCACCTCCATGTCCTCCAAAAAAGAGCCCCCACACTGGCGCAGGGTTATTCCTTTTTCTGGGGCCTGCAGGAGAGCATGAGATGTGACTATCGCTGGACAAGCGGGGATGGGTTACTGGTGGGTGAAAGAAGTGGGAAAAGTGGGAACATCACCTAGACTAAAAGAAGAGACCATCCTTAGATAATTCTAAAGCATTCTCTGTAACTGGCTTCCTCGTCCCTGGCAGCCTTGTCTCTTCACCTCACCTTTAAAAAGCCAACAGCATCATACTCAAGTGCATTTCCATTGAAATAGGGTCCAGCCATCGACGCACTGGCCCCTTTGCCGCCTTGGACAGCTCTGAAGTCCCTGGGCCCACCACACTTCAGCATCCGTGTCCACAGCTTCTCTCCCCCATCATTACCAACTCCACAGGCAAAAAGTCCCCCATGAGTGCTGGGCATTGAAGGGCCATAACAGGGCTCTAGTCAAAGACTGGCCTCACATTTATAAAAATTGGGGCGATCGGCTTGTGTGGAGCGCTGGAGGAGGTATACTGCCTCGGTGCCATCCAGTGTTCAGCCTCAGGCAATCTCACCTCCCAGCACACATGCTGAAACGCTGCTTCTGGAGTCCGCCCTCCTCGATGAATTCCCTTCTCAGCACAAGGTGTTATCAAAGTCGTCTTTTTAGGACAGAGGAAAATGTTGTCTAAACTCTAACTTTTATGAGATCCTGAGTGGTCTCCTCCTATTTTGGTTTTTCATCTTCTTCACTGGACTTGTTCAAGGGAATTTGGGATAGAACAAGTCAAAGCCCAGGAATTCTCATGCCAACTGTAGGAAAAGCAGGATCGGCATTAGCAGTAAGACTTTGAAAGTCAGACGGGTTCTAAATTATTTGCATGATGTCGTTATAGAACCTTACCTTTGGAACACGATCAATGCTTCTAGTAGTTCTCAGCTCATACCAAATTGCAAGTATATTTTTTCCCTCAGCATCAGGACAGGGTGTGGTGCTGAGGTTGTAAGAACAGGTTCTGGAGCTAGACTGACCTGGGCTGGATGGGTTCCTGGCTGCTCCTGGCTATGTCACTCCAATAAGTGTCTTATCCACCTGCAAAGTCCTCAACTCTAAAAAACGTGAATAACACTAGGATTAAATAAGAAAATGCATACAATGCTTAATACAATGTGTAGCATGAAGACACAATCAATGGCAACTATTGGTAATAACAATAATGGTAATTAATAGCAAGGCCTAAGGCCAATAATCTGCTCCAAATCATCCTTTGGGGACTCTTGTTCTTGCCTAGAGTGATGGGCAGAGCATCCTAACAACCCAGGACTCTGCTGAGTCCCTCTGTGCTGAGGCCTTTCCCAGGGAAACCACAGAACCTAATCACACAATGCTTTCACTTAAAAGCCACCCTTCTGGGTATGCGGGCCTGAGTGCTAAGTAGAGCTTGACTTTTGAAAGAACCGTCCAGTAGGGAGATTACCAACCCAGCCTCTAAAGCTCCCCAGTCCTCCCCTGGCTGGCCTGGCTCAGTTGGTTGGAGCATTGTCCTGTAAACCAAAAAGTCATGGGTCCAGGGCAGGGCATGTGCCTAGGTTGCCGGGGATTCGGTCCCCAGTCAAGGTGTGTCCAAAACATGTTTTTCTCTCACATCGATATTTCTCTCCCTTTCTCTTCCTTCCTTCCCATCTCTCTAAAATCAGTGAATATGTCCTCAAGTAACAATAAATAAATAAATAAATAAATAAATAAATAAATAAATAAAGCAAGCAAGCAAGCAAGCAAGCAAGCTACTCCTGTCTGCAAGGATGAAGATGGGATCATGGGGCACCACAACGCAAGGGCTTTGCCAGGAAGGCAGAGTGTGGGAGTCTGGGGAGAGAAATGCCTGGTAATAAGTAAGGAGGGGAGCTGGGATCTTGGGGCACCTCCCAGGCCAGCCCACGGCTCAGGCAGGGCATTTGGAAAGTGGAGTGTAGCCTGTTTCCAGCTCCTCCAGAGTTGGGGTCGTCCCAGAGGGCTGGTGGGAGAAAGCGGGTATCTTTTTCCTTAGCTGTCTAGTAGGTTTCAAAGTTTTCCCTGTGGGCTGTTACTTCTTCATTTGGCACTGACTGTCTGAATGCTGGATTCCTGTAAGTGCAAATCGCTGGTGTATGGTGTTCAAACACGTTCATCCTCCCTTATTCACACCCCCTCCAGCAGGACCCTGTCTTGGGTGGGGTACTGACTAGAAGGCTCCAGCCCAGCCACTTCCCCTGTGCCCATTAGACTTGTGGGGCTGCCTCAGGTTGGGAGGGGATCAGTCGCCCCCCTCCCCCCCAACCCAGAGAAAGGAAAGAATCCCCTCTCCCCTCCACACTGCTCTAGGCTCAGTCTGAGGGCTATAAAGGGAAGACTCAATCTCTTTTTTCTAGCTTCCTTGCATAGACATCTCCGGGATGGGGCCCAGCTAGTTAAGCTACCTCTCAGGAAACCGTGGAGGAGGCGTTGGACTCCATTTTTGGCCTCTCCTAGAGCCTGTTGTTTGCAGTTGGGGCCATGGAGACAATTTCAGGGAAACAGAGAAATGTTCACTTAGCATTTTGAACACAGATAAAATTTAATCCTGTTTTTCAAATCCTCTCTCTTCTTCCTGATTTTGTTGTGCCTCCTTGTTCAATTGGTTACTGAAAAAGTTGGGTTAACATCTCCCAGTATGATCACAGATTTCTGTTTCTCCTTTTTGTTTAGAAAATGTTTGTTATTTCTCTCTCTCTCTCAAATGTCTCTCTATATTTAGGACAGTTCCTTGCCTTAGAACCTACTTTGTCTGATGTTGCTCTAACTTCACCTTGATCAGTGCTTCACTTTCAATCTTGCATTGTAAGTGCATCCCCTGGTCAATTTAATATTATCAACTATCCAGTCCAACAATCTTCATCTTTCACAATTTGTTTTCTATTGTTCCCACCTGTGTTATCTTTATTTTTCTCTCCTTTGTTGACATCCTTTGGATTAATCAAGTGTTTTTTATTATTTTAATTGCTTTTCTCCTCTATTAGCTTATTAGTTACACATTCTTTTTCTTTTAAAGATTACCCTAGATATTCTAACACTCATCTTTGCCTCATTAACATTTTGCATAAAGTCGTAACTTTCTCCTTCCAAGACAATGCAGGATCTTAGAACATTTTAACTCCATTTACCTCCCCTCCTGACTTTAGCATTACCGTTATTATGCATTATAATTCTCCACATATTTTAACCCCCCAGGACATTATTACTTTCGTTTTATATAGTTAATATTTATGCAATTTATCACATAATTATTATTATTTATTATTTATTGCATAATATTGTGCATATTAATCTTTCCATTGTTCTTTATTCCTTCTTGAATTTCTGTGCTTCCTACTGGGATCATTTTTCTTCCACTTGAAGCATTCTCCTTAAGGCAAGTTGCTGATGATGAATTATAGTGTTAGGTTCTCTGGAAATATCTGTTTTCCCTTTTCAGGATATTTTCACAAGGTATGTAATTATAAATTGCATCTATTTTCATTCAGCATTTTAAAAGTGTCATTCCAATGTGAATAGTTGGCTATAACTCTTATTGCTATTCTTTTGAAAGTAACATTTTTGCCCTGATACTTCAAAAATTTTCTTTTTAGTTCCCCCACACACAGACACCACATACCATAGTTCCAGTATGATATATCTAGGAATTGTTTTCTTTGTATTTGTCCTACTTATGTTACAAGATACTTCTTAAATCTGTAGCTTAATGTCTTCCATCAATTTTGGAAATTTCTTGGTCATTATTTTTCAAATATTCTTTCTGTCCCATTTTCTCTTCTCCTTCTGGGATTGCAGTTACAAACACTTTAGACCTTTTTGCCATGTTCCATGTTTATCTTTTGGTATTTTTTATATTTTTCCAAAATATAGCTGATCTGTGGGCTATTTCTACTGTTGTCTTTTCTCTCTTTCAGTCCTATTTCCTGGTTTTCCTGATAATTTTTAAATTAAATGCCAGATTTAATTGGCCAAAAATTTGTAAAGGTTCTTAATAGTATTATCCTCCTCCAGAGAGGATTTACCCTGACTTTGGCAGGTAGTTGGAGATCACCTTGTTCCAATCTGGAACTGAACTTATTCAAAGCTGAGCTCATTTCCTTTCAGAGCCTGTTCTAGTTCTTGCTTGCCCTTGCTCCTGGAGCACATTTTTTAAGGTGACCTGTATCAGTCAGGGTTGTCGAGAGAAACAAAACCAATGTGTGTGTGTGTGTGTGTGTGTGTGTGTGTACACACATACATATATATATATAGAGAGAGAGAGAGAGAGAGAGTGTGTGTGTGTGTGTGTGTGTGTGTGTGTGCGTGTGCAACCAGCAGGCGAGAGACCCAGGGAATAGTTGCTGTTTGAGTCCAAAGGCAGTCTGTTGGCAGAATTACCTCTTCTCCCAGGAAGATCAGTCCTTTTCTATCAAGGCCATCTACTCATTGTATGAGACCCACCCACACATAGAGGATAATCCATGCTACTCAAAGTTCACTGATGTAAACGCTAATCACAGAAACATTAATATTTGACCAAATATTTGGATACTGAGGACTAGTTAAGTTGACAATAAAATTACCCATCACAGGTCCTGGTGGGAAGCCTGGAATGTTCCCAGGGCTCCTCCACAGAGTGCTCTGAACTCCAGTATTTTTCTGCCCAGCCCCTTATGTCTGCCAAAAGTGCCACAGCGTCTCAGTCTCTTACTTACTGCTTCTTGCTCGACTTCTTGGCCTCTGCCCTGTGCAGCACTAATATTGAAAGATGTTTCAAGAGGAAAATGGCTTAGAATATTAAGTTACCCAAATGACTCTTCTCTCCCTAGAAACCAGGCTTCTCGCATCCTGTCTGCATGGGCGGTTCTCTGGTGCCTTCAAACACTTGTTTTCTCACATTTTATGCTAGAGAGGAGGTCATTGAGATGCTGGAAAGGGATTTTTATTAATTTAATTTAATTCCCAGTTAATAACTTAATAAACCCAGAATAAAATAACACTTCCTTAATGTAAAAATAATGCATATTATATAGAATAATACTTAATGGGGACACACTGCAGTAGGGTCTTCAGTGGTGTAGTAAGAGAGAACGAGAACACGCCTCAGTACTACCTGTGTGACTAACAGAACAGAAATGCCTGGGTCTCATCTCAGGGTTGTGAACTAGAAACTGTGAGGGTGGTGGGAGATGGGGTTAAGGATAATAATTAGATACATTCTTATTAAAGACAAGGATGCCAACTATAAGGGTTCAACACAAATGTTGTTCTGAAAGTTCTCAATAGTAACATAAAAATAAGGTAATGAGCCCTGGCTGGTGTAGCTCAGTGGATTGAGCACGGGCCTGTGAACCACACAATCGTGGTTCGATTCCCAGTCAGGGCACATGCCTGGGTTGCGGGCCAGTTCCCTGCTGGGTTGCAGGCCAGTCCCCAGCAGGGGACTCATGAGAGGCAACCACACATTGATCTTTCTCTCCTCCCTTCCCCTCTAAAGATAAATAAATAAAATATTTTAAAAAATAAGGTAATGAATAAAAGGCAAAAATATTGTTTTAAAATAAATATTATTCCCAGATGATGTTATCTACCTAGAAAGAAAAACATCAGACTGATGAGTTAGCAAGATGACTAGGTATGTGTGTATAATAATATATTATACATTGTGTATAATATATATATTTGTGTATATAATATATATATTCTAATTGTCAGTAATCATAAAATATAACAAAAATGTTAATGTAGTAGCAACAAAAAATATAAAACCCTAATTAAGAAACCCATAACTGTGCAGTACCTACATGATGAAAACTTTGAAGTGTTTCTGAAGAACTTAAAGTCTTAAATAAATGAAAAGACACAAGTGGAAAGCGGAACAATATAAGGATATGAACATTTTCTAAATTAGTATATAAATTTGAAGCAAATCCAATTAGAATCTAAATTTTTTCAGAGCATGTGATGACAGAATTCCACATAATGATTTTAAAGTTTGCCTGGAAGAATAAATGCACAATAATAACCAAGAAATGCTGGAAAGAGAGTGATGATGTAATACGCACTTTGGCAGATATTAAAACCTAGAGTTGTATTTAAAATGGTGAGATACTGCTGCTACAGAAGCAAACAGACAAATAAAGGAAGACAGCAGAGTATAGGAGAAGGGAATGTTTCAAATCATGGATATGGTGTTGACTAACTTACAGGCAATGTTGGCTAATTAACTCCTAGTGTTGGGAAACAGCCCCTGAGAGAATAGAGAAGGAAGGCGAGTTTGATTCCTATCTCCTTGTTAAAAATACATTTAAAATACATTAGAATACATTTCAGCTGGATTTCAATATAACATATTAAATTATCAAAGTGCCAGAATGACCTGTAGGTGAGTATTTACATAATTATGAGTTGAGGAATACTTTTCTAAAGATAACTATCATGAAGGACAGAGAGATGTTACTGTGATAAAAGGCAAAACTTTATCAGAGTGGTGTTTACCTGGGGAGGAGAACTGACTGGGAGAGGTCACCTGAAAACCTGTGTTAGGCCGTGTCTGTGGGGACATAAAGACTCATTACACAGTTAAATCTGTGTACTTTTCTCCCTCGGTTTAAAAAAGTAAGTAAAACTTCTATTTGGAAAAAGATACTATGAAAATAAAATAAAAAGAAGTGACAAACTAGGAATAAATATTTGCAACATTCATAACATATAAGAGGTTAATTACTATCTTACTATATAAAGAACTATTGTAAATCAATAAGAAAATATTAAGCATTCTACTAATAGAAATGCAAAAAGCCCAAACAGGAAGTTCACTAAAGAACAGATACAGACTTCCGCCAAGATGGAGGCGCAGGTGGAAACACTGTTCCTTCTCCCACAACCAAGTTTGAATACAACACAGGTTTGGAGAACAAAGACACAGCCAAAGAACAGAAAATTGAACTATACGGAAGTTCAACGACAACAAACCGTTCTACTGGACGGGTAAGAGGGCAGAGCCAGCAGCAGAGCAGGGTTGGGCAGGAAAGATCCCCAACCCCAGGCGCCCAGGCATCCGAGGTAGTGTCGGGCGAACCCAGTGAGGGCTCCAGACGGCAGGAGTGAGCAGTGAGACGGACCGCACAGCCCCCAGCAACAAACCCAGCAGCGGCTGACCGCGGCCACACATTTGCGAGTAGTGGGACTAATCGCGAGGCCCATTCGTGCGAAGAGGGATGAATTGAGCAGCCCACGGTGGCGGTGGGAGGAAGCAAAGGGTGCCCGCCATTGATTTCCTTTGGCCCCGCCCCCACATACAGCATCATAACCCAGCGACTGGGTCGCCTGGCCCTGGTGAACACCTAGGGCTCTGCTCTTCATACATAACAGGCACAAACAGTCCAAAATATGGCCCAAGAAGAACTCAAAGCCCCTGAGCCGATAACTCTAAGTGACCAGGAAATAGCGAACCTCTCAGATGCACAATTCAAGACACTGGTAATCAGGATGCTCACAGAACTGGTTGATTTTAGCCACAAATTAGAGGAACATATGAAGGCTAAACTAATTGAAATGAAGGGAAATGCACAGGAAACCAATAGTGATGGAAAGGAAACAGGGACTCAAATCAAGGGGGTGGACCAGAAGGAAGAAAGAAATGCCCAAACGGGAAAAAATGAAGTTACAAGAATTCAAAAAAATGAGGAGAGGATTAGGAACCTCCAGGACATCTTCAAATGTTCCAACATCTGAATTATAGGGGTACCAGAAGGGGGAAAGAAACAGCCACAAGTGGAAATTTTATTTGAACAAATAATACAGGAGAACTTCCCTAGTCTGGCAAAGGAAATAGACTTCCAGGAAATCCAGGCAGCTCCAAGAGTCCCAAAGAAGTTGGACCCAAGAAGAAACACACCAAGGCACATCATAATTACATTAGCCAAGATTAAAATGAAGGAGAGAATCCTAGAAGCAACAAGAGATAAGGGGACAGTTACCTACAAAGGAGTTCCCATCAGACTGTCAGCGGATTTCTCAAAAGAGACCTTACAGGCAAGAAAGGGCTGGAAAGAAGTATTCCAAGTCATGAAATCCAAAGACCTACATCCAAGACTGCTCTGTCCAGCAAAGCTTTCATTTAGAATGGAAGGGCAGATAAAGCGCTTCTCAGGTAAGATCAAATTCAAGGAGTTCATCATCACCAAGCCCTTATTATATGAAATGTTAAAGGGATTTACCTAAGAAAAAGAAGATAAAAAATATAAACAGTGAAAGGACAGCAAACTCACAGTTACTAACAACTACACCTAAAACAAAAGCAAACTAAGAGGACAGCTAGACCAGGAGTGGAACCATAGAAATGAAGAACACATGGAGGGTTAGCAACAGGGGAATGGGAGGAGGAGAAGAGGGGAGAAGATACAGAAAATAAGTAGCATAGATGATAGATAAAAAATAGATACGGGGGAGGGCAAGAATAGTAGGGGAAATATAGAATCTAAAGAACTTGAGACACGTGGACATAAACTAAAGGGGGGAAGGGGGAGGGATGTGCAGGTGGAGGGGAATGAAGGGGGGGAATAGAACAAGTGTAATGGTATAATCAATAAAATATATTTTTAAAAAAGAACATATACAAACAATAAGAAAAGATGCATAACACATTAATAAACAAAGAAATACAAACTAGAACCTAGTGTTTTTATGTATTAGATTGTGAAGATCAAAAAGGTTTGACGCTCTCTAGCTGGGTTGTAAGGAACTGAACGCTCCTGTACCTGAGTGGGAGAGTGGATTGCAGTTACTTCCTGGACGTTTGGCTCAGCAAAATGACTTATAATTAAAATGTGCATTCTACTTGACTAAGGAATTTCTCTTTTTGAAACCATCTAAGGAGATAATCCCAGATACACAGACATAAGTAAAAACATACTCATCACAGTATTGCCTATAATAGTGATAAATTGGAAACCACTCACCCAGCCAGTCAACAAGGGACTGGTTCAATTAATTGAAATATATGCAGCCAATAAAATAAATCAAGCAAACCTATATTCATGGGCACAGAAAAAAGAATTCTAACACATTTTAAGTGATAAATGGAATTTGCTTATTTCTTCACATAGCAGATACTGAGTACCCACATGTGTCAGACCCCCTCCAGGCATGGGGGATAGAGCAGAGAGCAAAAAGAAAAGAAATTGCTGCATTTCTGGAGCTGATATTCTAGGACAAAGGAAAGATAATAAAAAATGAAGTAAATTGTGTAGTATATAAAGTAGTGTTTACACTAAGATACCATTTTTTAAATATGTATATGTATTGAAAAATGTCTGCAAAGGTTTTAGTTCATGGTGGTTATCTGGATGATGAGGATATTTATTTTTAATATATTTTATTGATTATGCTATTACAGTTGTCCCACTTCCCCTCTTCATTCCCCTCCCCTGCACACCTCCTCCTACCCACATTCCCCCCCTTTAGTTCATGTCCATGTGTCTTGAGTTCTTTAGCTTCTACATTTTCCATACTATTCTTACCCTCCCCCTATTTTCTACCTACCATCTATGCTACTTATTCTCTGTACCTTTTCCCCCCTCTCCTCCTCCCACTCCCCTGTTGCTAACCCTCCATATAATCTCCATTTCTGTGGTTCTGTTCCTGTTCTAGTGGGTTGTTTAGTTTGCTTTTGTTTTAGGGGTGGTTGTTAATAACTATGTGTTTGCTGTCTTTTTACTGTGCATATTGTTCATGTCTTCTTTTTCTTAGATAAGTCCCTTTAACATTTCATATAATAAGGGCTTGGTGATGATGAACTTCTTGAACTTGACCTTATCTGAGAAGCACTTTATGTGCCCTTCCATTCTAAATGAAAGCTTTGCTGAATAGAGCAATCTTGGATGTAGGTCCTTGCCTTTCATGACCTGGAATAGTTCTTTCCAGCCCCTTCTTACCTGTAAGGTCTCTTTTGAGAAATCCGCTGACAGTCTGATGGGAACTCCTTTGTAAGTGACTATCCCCTTATCTCTTGCTGCTTCTAAAATTCTCTCCTTCATTTTAACCTTGGGTAATGTAATTATGATGTGCCTTGGTGTGTTCCTCTTTGGGTCCAACTTTTTGGGGACCCTCTGAGCTTCCTGGACTCCCTGGAATTCTATTTCCTTTGCCAGATTGGGGGAGTTCTCCTTTATTATTAGTTCAAATAAGTTTTCCACTTGTTGCTCTCCCTCTTCTCCTTCTGGTACCCCCTATAATTCAGATGTTGGAACATTTGAAGATGTCCTGAAGGTTCCTAAGCCTCTCCTCATTTTTTGAATTCTTGTTTCTTCATTCTCTTCTGTTTGGTCATTTTTTTCTTCCTTCTGGTCCACTCCCTTGATTTGAGTCCCAGTTTCCTTTCCATCACTATTGGTTCCCTGTGCATTTTCTTTTATTTCACTTAATGTAGACTTCATTTTTTCATCTAATTTGTGACCAAATTCAACCAATTCTGTGAGCATCCTGATCACCAGTGCTTTGAACTATGCATCTGATAGGTTGGCTATCTCTTGGTCACTTAAAGTATTGGCTCTGGGGCTTTGATTTGTTCTTGCATTTGAGCCTTTTGGGGGGGGCGTGAGTCTGGTCATGTCTGTTAGGTAGTGAGGGTTGGAGCCTCAGGTGTTCACCAGGCGGGGCGACCCAGTTGCTGGCTTGTGACACTGTATGTGGAGGAGGGGTCAGACAGGGAACAATGGTGCTTTCTCTGTTCTCTCTCAGATTTCTGTCCTCTCTGCCACTTCCCACAAGCAAGCTGGGACCCTGTGGAGCTGGTTCCTGGGTGGGTGGGCTTGTGTACATTCTAGGACCCTGTGCTCTCTCCAATGGACTCTCCTGTGAGGCTGAGAGTCTCTCTTGGCACCTTGACCCCCACAAGTGTTTTCAAACGGTGCTTTTAGGCTTTATTTCACTGGGGCCCTGGGTTGCGCGGTCTGTCTCGCTGCCCGTTTTCCCCTGGTTTATCTGCATGCGAATGTGTGACCCCAGTCTGCCAGCCGTCTTGTGCGCCTCACTGGGTCTGCTCATTGCCTCCCTGCATTAGGGGGTCTGCCAGCCACCGCCTGCGCACCAACTGCCACTTTTTCCTGCCGCTACCCTTGTCCGCCAGCGGCCAACTCCGTCCCTCTTACCAATCTGGATGAATGGTTGTCGGTCTTCTGCACAGTTTAATTTTCTGTGTGTTGGTTGTTTTTTTTTGTTTCTAAATTTTTGTTGTCCTTAATTTTGGATATGCAAGGAGGCACAGTGTGTCCACCTACGCCTCCATCTTGGCCAGAAGTGGATATTTATTCTTTACTTTACACTTTTTTTCTGAAATATTTTGAATGCATACCCCTTTTAAATCAGAAGAAAATAAATGAATTTCTATTTTGACAAAAATAAACTAAAAATATTTTAAGCATTTGAATAATTGATATATGCTATTTTCTTCTCTCAAAGAAATTAAAAGATCAACAACTGTCAAGCGGGAGAAATTTTTTGATATTAAAAAGAAGTGCTTAAATGCAAGTGCAAGATGGCATAACAGAAACTCTCATACATTGCTGATGGAAGCAAATGGTATAAGCAGTTTGGAAAACAGTCTGGAAATTTCTTATAAGACTAAATATACTCTCACCATATGATCCAGAAATTGTACTCCATAGCAGCAACTAAGATGCCCTTCAATAGGTAAAAAAAAAAGAATAAGTTGTGCTGCATTCAGATAATGGATTATTTGGCACTAAAAACAAAGGAGTTATCAAACCATAAAAAAATGAAGAAAACTTCAATGCATATTACTAAGTGAAAGAAGTCAATCTGAAAAGGCTATATATACTGTACAAGTCCAGTTATATGATGTTTTGGAAACATAAAAACTGTGGAGACAGTGAAAGACCAGTGATTGCCAGGGGCTGCTGTGAGTGGAGAGGTAACAAATAGGAGGGGCAGAGAGGAATTCTAGAGAAGTGGAACCATCCCAGATGATACTATAGTGAAGGACAGAGGTGGTTGTACATTTGTCAGAACCTATGGAATGTACAACACAAGAGTGAACCCTAATGTGAACTATGGGCTTCGGATGACACTGAGGGGTTGCTGCAGGTCTACTGACTGTAAAACATGTACCCCTCTGGTTGGGGAGGTTGATGGCGGGGGAGGCTGTTTGTCTCATGGCAGGGAGTAGAGGCATATGGGAAATCTGCATGTTCTCCTCAGTTTTGCTAGAAACCTAAAACTATGTTAAAAAGTAAAATCTATCTAATTTTTTTAAACCACCTCACACCCATTAGAATGTCTACTATCAAAAAAAAAACAAAGAAAATAATAAGTGTTGGTAAGGTTGTAGGGAAATCGGGGCCATTGTGCCCATTGGCTGCGATGTAAAATGGTGCAGTCACTGTGGAAAACAGCATGGGTGTCCTCAGAAAATTAGAAACAGAATGTCCACAAGATCCAGCAATTCCACTTTGGGATATATACCTAAGAGAACTGAAAGCAGGGGCTCAAAGAAATTTTCGTACACCGTGTTTATGGCGGCATCACTCACAATAGCCAGGACATGGGCATAACCCAAGGGTTCCTGGTGGGTGAATAGATGGGCCAAATGTGGGGTATACATGTAATGGAATGTTACTCACCCTTAAAAACGAAATAATTTCTAAAGGGGTAAGTGGCACTATTGTTCAATGGGTACAGAGCATCAATTTTTTTTTATGCATTGGTTTTAGAATTTTAATTAAATGTATGGGGCTGACATTGGTTAATAAGGTTATATAGGTTGCAAGTGTACAATTCTATAATACGGCATCTGTATATTGCATTGTGTGCCCACCAGAGTATCCATTTTTTATGATAAAAAATGTCTAGATATTGCACAACTAAGTGAGTACACTTGACACTGCTAAACTGAACACTTCAATGGTTGAGGTAGTAAATTCTATGTTACGTGTATTTTACTTTTTAAAAAAGAAGTGCTTGTCTAAGGATGTTATGAAACATACACACCAGAATGGAAAGACATTTGATTAAAGTTCAGTAACACGAATGCTACCAGACAAGATAGAAAAAGCAGTAGTTAAATCAGTCGGGGAGTGAGCTGGATTGGGGAAAGGGGGAATATCCACACCTTGGTCACAGGAACAAGGCTAATAGGACCACGAATGCAACGTGTCAAGAACGCTTCTAACTCTACAAGGAGAAGGTGAACAATGTAAGAATGAACCAGCCACCCTCAGAGAAAGACCAAAAAAGTTAATAAAAACCAAACATGTCCACTCTAATTAGCAAATCATTTGAATTTTTAATTTTAAATAAGAAAATGCTAGGTGGCTCCTTTAGGATTAGAAACAGATTCAAAAGATGGATAATTGGTGATGTTTCACGTCATTCTTTCAGGCACAGAGAGAAACAGCTAAGCATTGTGACTCAGTTGTCACCTATTTTCTTTTAATATATTGGGTGAATTACTTTTATAATCAGGAAAAAATCTAAACAATTCTTAGATGGCAAGCCATGGAAATCGACATGCTTCCAAATGTAACCAACACATTGGACAAAACTAGGGACTGATTTGTTTGAAGCGTGTGAAGAAGAAGGCAGCCACACATGTCGCTGGCGGGCGTGTAAACTCACACAACCTTTTTGGAGGACAATTTGGCAGAATTCCTACCAACATTTCAAATGTTCTTGCTTTAACAAACCATTTCACTTTAATTTACCATATAGGTACACTCACATGCACAGAGGCACACGTAAGTTTTATGAACTGCAGCAATGTTTGCATAAGTAAAAAACTGAAAATGACTGAAGAACCCGTGAGTTGGATATTGGTTAAATGATTCATGGTGTACTCCTATTGTGGAAAACTGTGGTTGGGTTTTACAAAGTATATAAACTGATTTGGAAAAACATCCAAGAGTGTTGTTAAGAGAACATGGCAAGTTCTGGAACAGTTGTAAAAACATATGTTATAACATAATCTCATTTTTATAAAGTTTTATATGTGTGTATATATATACATATGTATATGAAACATATAAAGTGATAGAAAAAATCTGAAAGACTACACATCATACCGTTAGTGGTGGCCATCTCTGCACAGGTCTGTGTGGGGGTGCAGGCGACATTTGCTTTCTAAAATAAACATTTTTGTGTTCTTTAAATTTTTGCATTGATTTTTAAAACCAGGGGAGCTCTGGGGGGAGAAAGAAAGAAAGAAACATCAAAGGTGGTTTGCTCATATGAGAAAAAATAAGAGTACTCTGGTACCTGCTTTAAGCCTGCTGCCTCCTCTCTATCAAAGTCAAGGCGAACTCCTGCCCCTCAAGTGTTCCCTGATAGGGGTGTCCAACCCACGGGCCATGGGGCACATGCAGCTCAGGATGGCTATGAATGCAGCCCAACACCGAATCACACATTTGCTTAAAACACTATGAGATTTTTTTTGTCTGATTGTGTGTCACAACGTATTTACTGTGTGGCCCAAGACAACTCTTCTTATTCCAGTGTGGCCCAGAGACACCGAAACTTGGACACCCCTTTCAAAGGGTTTCATTTTACTCAGACAGCTTTCTGTTCTGACCTCTGGGCTCTGTGGACCCTGAATTACAACCACCCCCCTTGGTTACAGGCTCTGCTGTTTTTTCAGCTGATGGTACTGACCATGGTGTGAAAGTCCTCCTGGGCACGGAGTGGAATGGTTAGAAGGGAATGGAGCCAACCATGACATAATGGCATGAAATATACCCCTCTAGGTCCCCGATCAGGGCGAGAGAGACTGGCACCCCATCCCTGCCTGAGGAGGGCTACTGTGGGGAGGGGGGACTCACGATCTGGGCACTAGCTCTTAGCTGCTTCGGCCAGTGAGGACTGACAGCACTCCGTCCCTGCTGGACAGCTCCCACCTCAGCGGCTGCACTGGAGGCCCCAGTCAACCACGGGAGGGCTCATCCAAAGACCTGAGAGGCTCGGGAAAGCTTCCCAAGAGGCCTGGAGTTTAGGCTTCAGTCTAAGCACTCAGGGAAGTGATCAAAAGATGAGGAAGAACCTGTCATGATAGCTACAGTGTCCCTTCTCTAAGGGGATGAGCACAAGCCCTCATGTAAAGCCTTCTCTAATCTTTCCTCTGGGCTCTCTCTGCAGCCGGCACCCCTGACCCATACCTTAGCCCCGCCCCCCTCAGTCCCCAGTTAATGGGAAAGACACATCTGCACAAAGCCTTCACTCCAGGACACCCCAAACCAGCCAGAACTCCCATGCAGTGTCCCCAAAGTGGGTGCAGCTGTGCCTTGTCTGGTGTAAGCCCAAGACAGCTAAAAGCCAAAGGGAAATGCCACCCATACCTAGGGAAGAAATCTCCTGTGTCCTGCTCATGTGCTGTCCCTCACTCAAGCTCTGCCCCTGACTGAGTCCCTAGGGTCCCAAGACACCTCCCACAGGTGTTCAGTGTGGCTTTCTTCTGGTGAAGGGTACATATTCTGGGCACCAGGGTGGGGCAGTTTTGTAAAACACAGACAGCTGAGACCTACAGAGCCCCAGGATTTGTGGTTCAACCCGTCCCAGTAAAGCCTAAGAACCTGTGTCTCTAATACCATCCCGGGTCATGTTGCTGCCTTCCAACGGGCCTGGAGACCACACTTGGGGAACCACTGGGTTTGAAGATGGGACAGAGTCAGGAAGGCTGGTCAGGGAGCCGAGGTGGCTCCAAGCCGGACAAGGCCAGCAGGGATGGACCGGAAGGGCCAGAAGGGAGGATGCAGAGCTGGAGGTGTTTCCAAGTGGAGGGCCACCCCACCTTACTGCTCCAGGTGGTTGTGGAGCATGAGGGGGCGCGAGGAGTCAGACTGACTCCGGCGTTCCAGCTTAAAGGGCCAAGGGGCAGGACTCTGAGGGTGGGAACCATGGAGGCTAGTGGTGGGACAGCATTGTTTTGGAGCATCCTCTCTGTGGAGATGTCCACTGGACAGTCAGCAATTTTAGTCTGGGCTGGGTACCAGGTACTGGGGCTGTGGGAATGTGGAATTGAAGGTAATTGCCACAGAGCTGGTAGCTGATGGAGTGAGAGAGGCAATAGCTACCCAGGGAGAGTATGTGAATTACCAAAAAAAAAAAAAAGCAAGAACTACAGGGCTGTGGAAAGTTCTACAAGCTTCTGAGTCTTGCTAGCTGTGCGTCAACCCTAAGGTAGCTCCCCTGGTCTGTAACTCCCTGTACTTAGGGGCTGGTAGAGGGAACTCAGAAAGGAAAAGTAGGAGGCAGTGAAGTTCCCTAGGCAGCTTAAGGTGTCCTAGGACCCCAGGTGAATTAGCCCAGGGCTTAGAAACTTGTGTAAGGGGCAGCAGGTAAGTAGAACACAGGGGATTTCTTTTCCAGGTGTGGATGGCATTTCCCTTCAGCTGTTAGCTGTCCGGGGCTTGCACCGCAGCAGGCGCAATTGCACCCACGGTGGGGACGCTGCACAGGTGCCCCAGGCTGACCCAGAATGGCGAGCTCCAGGGCCTGAGGAACAGAGGAACGGAGGGAGGAGGCCCACTGCCATTCTTGGTATGGTTCTCTCTCCAGGAGCTGGACTGCATCTGGCCTTTACTCGGGGCAGCTTATAAGGCCTGGTGTGAGACTTGTTTGTCTGAGTACAGCATAAAAGGAACAAATCCACCAGCACCAGGGGTGTTGCCACTCAAGTCCTTCTGCATACATTTTTCTAATGATAATTCACTCTACCCAGCCCCCCTTCCCCTCCCCCCAAGGCCGATTTATTGAAAAAAACACCTTATATGGTAATATTGCTAACACACCGTCAGCTGGCCTTTTTAGGGACTCTGTTTAAAGAAGATCCGCCTCTGGGGTTTTATATTGCTCTGGTACTTATGCCAAACACACACCAGCCCTCAGTCACTGGAAGAAGGACCTCTCATACATTCGGTGAGTACAATACAGCTTCTGTGGGCTCTTTCTGCCTGGGGCTGCCTGGCCTCCTGGCTGCAGGAGGCGCCTTCATTGGCCTGGCCCCCGTGACGTGGTGCTGGCCCAGGTCACACACGTCAAGGCCCTCGGTGGACAGCACGATGCCTGCAAGCACCCTGCTGCCTGTCAGGAAAGGGCTTTCTGGCCAATGGGCACTTTGGGGAAAAGCTTTCTGAGTCTAGGTGGGTGCTCCCCGTCCTGGTAACCGGACGTTGGATAGGACTTTATACCTGCGGTCTCTGCTCATCCCACTGCCAGGAGCAGTGTGGATCTACACTCTCGTGTCCTTTGTCGCAGCTCCAGATGTCTGTCTTAGGTGAGCAGGTCTTTTCAAAAAACCTGCTTCTTCTGAGGGTGTTTGAATCAAAGCTAACGATGGCCCCAGTGTCTGTGAAGTGTATGGGTTGGGAATAAGAGAGTATTTTCTTTAGCCCTCTGCGGGTCACACTGGCAATGTGACCTCTGATTTGTGCTTGGCTGAAATGAACAGAAACTTTTCTTAGGCCTTGGAGGCTCTGGGGTCACAGGGTAGAAAGTCAGGGGTGGGGTAGGAGCAGGTGTTCTGTGGCATCAAGTAGATTGAGGGTTGGAGGGAACGTAGGAGCCACCGAATGCACTCTCCGATGAGGACAGTGAGACCTGGAGAAGTTAAGCAGCTTCTCCACGCCACACGCCGACCTGTAAAACCACCTGCCTATGCCCGGTGCACACACACGCATGGACACACATGCGCACACAAATAATTAAGAGGAAAATGAGACTGAGGGGCTGCAGGGTAGGACTCTGAGGTAGGGAACCCAGGAGGCTTGCCCGCGCTGATGGCAGGGCAGGGCTCAGTCTCGGAGCATCCTCTGTGTGGGGATGTCCAATGAGCCATCGGTAATTTTAGTCTGGCAATTTCCACTTTGTGATCAGAGTCGCTGCCTTCTCTTCATGGCTGAGGCAGGTGGTTTAGTGGTGCAGGCCTTGGGAGCAGACTGCCAACCACCAAATTTACTGAGTGACCTCAATTTACTCTTCTACAAAATGGGAGCAATAGTAATACCTACTTGGTAGCACTGTTGTGAGGATTAAATGAGATAATACATGTATAAAGTGCTCAGCTCAGTGCTATAAGGGCCTGATGCCGATTGCTCAAACTTTAAAAATCACCTGGACCTCTGACCGGTGTGGCTCAGTTGGTTTGGCGTCATCCCGCAAAGGAAAAGGTCACCAGTTCGATTCCCAGTCAAAGCATATTGTGGGGTTCAGGGCGCTTACAAGAAGCAACTGGTCAATGTTTCTCTTTCACTTCGATGTTTCCCTCCCTCTCTCTCCCTTCCTCTCTCTTTCTCTCTAAAACAAAACAAAACAAAAACACCTGGAGATCTTGTTAAAACACAGACTGCCCTATACCCCACCCCAGATTCTGATTCAGGGGGCTGGGGCAGGGCCCACTAATTTGCATTTCTAATAAGCTCCCAGGTGATGCTGAGACTGCAGGTCTGAGACCACACTTTCTTTAGGGAGGCCCTGAGTGCTTGCTTTTATTTATTTTTTTAATGGGTTTAGACTTCAAGGTTATCCGTTGGGCTGAAAAGAGAGCTTCCCACCTTGTGACAAAGAATGGGTGCTGGAGAAACTGTAACCAGCAGTGATTCTACATGTCAGGCTTGGGAAACCAAGATGGGCAGCGTGACATCCTGACCTTGAAACATGATTTTTCCCCTCCTGCCCTTTGTTTATTACAATATTTACTGAGCATTTACTATGTGCAAGACACTGTCCCAGCTCCTTAGGGACAGTACAGGGACTTCTGTAATCATTGGGAGACGCAGAAAAACAGAAGAGAAGCATGGAGTAAATAAATGTATAAAGGTCTCTAGGAGAAGTTTTTCACCCAGCCCAGGAGTTATCAGGGAAGGTTTCCTGGAGGAAGGGGTACCTGAGCTGGGTCCTGGAGTTGGGGTGGTCCAGGTAGAGAGGAAGCATGGTCTTTGGGATTCTTCAAGCAGCTAAACTCTACTGAATTAAGACTTCAAGTTGGGAAGCAGGGAGAGATAAGGACAGAGGGGTGGGCAGGGCTGGATTATCAGGGCTTTATACCTTGCACTGAAGGACGGGGCAATGGGGGACTACAGAAAGGTGACAGACAGCAAGAGATCTGCCTTTTGAAGGGTCTGCTCTGGCAGCTGTGAGGAGAGGAAACTGGAACAGGGCAAGCGTGCTACCACCATGTGCAGTGGTCTGCGGGTGTCATGCAGGGTGGCATGGAGGTAGAATTAAGACACCCTGGGGATTGGTTGGGAAGGAGGAGGGAGGAGTCAGGGTATAGGCTCCAGGGTGGGTGGTGCGTTTCACTGAGGGGGCGTCCAGGTTTAGAGGGTGGTGATGAGGAGAGCAGTCCTGGAGGTGGAGTTGAGGTGCCAGGGGCATGAGTTGCAGGTGCCTGACAGGAGCCCAGGAGAGGGGCTGGACTGAGCCGGGAGAGCAAATGAGAGGCCTAGGTCAAAGTCTGCAGAGCAGGTCCAAACAGCAGAGTCCTGAGAACCAGAAATATCACTCACTAGTCGTTAAATTAAATGTAATTAATGTATATCAACAAAGCCCAGATACCCCAAAGTTAATTAGAGGTGCTGCTAGAGTTTTCCGCTGAAGGAATGTTTTTCATGGAATGATTTCGCTCCGCCAGGCTTTTTGATCATAGGGCATATGTGTGTGCGTGCACATTATAATAGGCTGCTGCTTACATGTCATTTAAAGTCCGCCCCAAAATATTTCCCAACTACTGTTTGAAGTCTCACCATCTAAGAGGCCTTTCTTTTAGGATTTAAACTTCCTGTTAATTACCAAAATGTCTTTGGAAACTGGCATAAATTCAACTCTCAATCATCATTGATTTGTGAGGTGGCTCATTCAACTCCATCCAATATTCAACAGACCTCATCCAGGGAGCAAGTTCCGGTGAAGAAGAGTAGGAGAGATATAAGAATTACTTTTGCAGTCTTTTACAACGGAGATTGACAAACTTTTCATGAAGAGGGCCTGATAGTAAACACATTACCGTTCTTGGGCCGTGGGCCACACACAAACAGGCCTTAGATTGCTGACACTGATTTACAGTTTAGAGGTCACTTTCATTTCCATTATTTTATTTGGTCCATCTCCTTGAGAGACAGATGTCAGGGTTTCCATTTCATAGTTGAGGAAACTGAAGGCCAGAGCAGGAAACATGGGCCTGGGCCGTGGCAGGGGGAGCGTCTGAGGAGGGAGAAGGGCACAGAAAGGAAGGCAGAGGGGACTCTGAGGCCAAACCTTTGGAGGTGGGGGGGGGGGGCGGATTTTAATGCCTCTCTCTTCATAGTTGCCTAGAGGAGAGGGGCGGGAGATACAGGAGATAAGTGAGCGGGCAAATTCTTTTTCTTTTTTAATTTTTATTTACTGATTTGAGAGAGAGAGAAACATTGTTTTGTTGTTGCACTTAGTTACACGTTCATTGCTTGCTTCCTGTGTGTGCCCTGACCAGGGATCAAACCCGCAACCTTGGTACACCAGGAAGACACTCTAACCAAATGAGCTACCTGGCCTGGCCTAGCCAATTCTTCATGCCTGTTATGTGTTTGGTCTTTGGCCACCCCTAGGGAGGAGCGGGGAGCTGTGTTTCTAAGTTCGTGAAATCCTCAATGAAGCCCAGATGTAGTGCATGCTGTCAGAGCCAGGACGTCTCACTCAGCTCTCTGCCAGCGTGAAGCGGTTGTGACCCCGGGAAACCACAGTGTCTTTGGCTCTGGTTCAGCTGACATGCTCAAGTCTAGCCCCAAGTTACCAGCAGGCAGCTGAGGAGGGTGTAGGGTTTCTCCCAACAGAGACATTCCAGGAGAGTCTGGCTCTGCAGTAAAACCCTTGTTCCCAGGGCAGTGTGGGGGCCCCGCGGAGGCTCCAACTGCAGGCCGGCAGCCCTGACCCCGCCTTCACCGCCCTGCTTTTCATCTGGGTCTGCCTTGGAGAAAGTAGATTTAAATCCACCCAAGTGCTGCAGAACGGCATTGCTGACAACTTTAAGTTGCTTTGTGGCTTGTCTCAGCCACTGGGACACAAAGTCCAATGCTCTCTTTCTGGGGGAAGGGGGGGTGGCGGGGAGGCAGGGGGAGACAGAAGGGTTCACTGAAAAGCCAGACAGGCTTGAACTATAAATCACACGTGAGAGAGAAAAATGTTGAGGGGACCCCGGAGCAAGACGGTCACAGAGGTGTGGCTTTGCCTCTTGGCTACCTACTAGTTTTGAAGGTTGCTTTCCCCTCAAGGCGGACCCCTGCAAGAACATGGAAACAACTGTTTGCTGAACAGCTGCTGTAGAGAAAACTGTCCCCGAGTGGCTTTAAATCAGGCCCATGTGACCACGTTGTTGTGATACTGGACTGTGGGAACTGGGGGACACCAGGGGAAGCACAGGCCCGGCCTGGGAGGGGGGCACTAAGGTGATGAGGTTGTCATCCAACGTTAATTAAGTACCTACTGTGTGCAAAACACTGAAAAAGAGTCAGGGGCTAGAAACATAAATGTAGACATAATCCTGGCATCGGAGGGGCCCAGAGAGTCAGAGAGAGACAAGAACACAGGCCTTTCTGTTCCAGGGCATTTGCTGCCACAGCTCCAGAGAGACAGAGAAGCAGAAGCGAGAACACCAAACATGGAGAAGTTGTGAGAGTTTCACTAAGGTGGCGAGGAAGGTACAAGTCCAGGCTGTGGGATCCGCCAGCCCCGCCTCTGCCTGGCTAGGAGACATGAGGTTAGGTTCTTTCCCTTCACAGAGACTTGGTTTCTAAGTCTGTAAAGTGGAAATAAAGACACCTTCCTTCGGGGTTTTGAGAGGATTAAATAGATGATATATGTGAAGGGCCCCCATTTTCTAATTAAGAATACTTTTATTTTTTAAAAAGGGGGAAAGAACATTTATTTTCAAAAAAATGGAATCAGGAATACACTGCTGGGTTTCCACTCAACAAAGCCGCTGGGCCTCTCCCGTTGCATTGAATATTCTGCTCTCTCTGTCGTATGGAGGCTTCTGGCAATCAGTTAACAAATCAATTTATCATTCAATAACTTTTCAGCATTAAAGGTGTTTCTCATCTTGGTGATTTCCCACAAATTTGTGATAAACTGGCTCCTGGCCAAATCGTTCCGCTGACCCATGAGTGCTTCCCCAGGGTAAGTCCCTGGACGTGTCTTCATAGTGTCAAAAGACATGCACATTTTTCTATCAAAAGATATGTGCAGTTCTTCATATGGAAAGTAATACAATAACTAATAAATAATAACACAAGAATAAACTCTGGGTTTCACATACTCACAACTGTAAACCTACTTTTGCCCACCCTGTTCATTTTAAGGCTTTGAATGGTACTCACAAATTCCCCTTCCAAAAAATTGTACAATTTGACACATCAGCAGTGAATGCAAGCCACTTCCCCACACGTTTTCCGTTAAGGGAGTCCCCAGGCTCGGGACATGGCTCTCCAGCCAGAGGTGGGGTGAGCTTTCACTGGGGCCACAGCACACTCCCAACTGTCAGCAGGGCGCCAGGTCCTGCTCAGAGGCTGAACAAGAGCGTTCACAGTGTGGTTATTTAGATGCACACACAGAACCTCATGTTTATCCTGTTAAATTTAATTGTACTGGACTTAGCTTATTTTCTCTGCTTTTTGAGATCTGCTTTGGATTTTGGTTCTTCCTTCCAATGTATTTAATATTACTCTCTCCTTAGTCTGTTTTTCATTGAGCTCATTTATTAAAATGTCACATAAAAAATAAACCAAGAGTAGAGCCTAAGACATATCACTATCTTCAGGTTGATGTTGATCCATCAATTAACACATTTCAGTGGCTAATTTAGGCAGCTACAAACACGTCTAATTGATTTAGTGTTCAGCCCACTTGGCTTTATCAATAGGGATGTCACAGGAGACCTTGTCAGATGCCAAGATCCAGTTAAGGTCAGTGTCTTCCACCTTCTCCTGCCCCGTGGTCCTGAGAGAAAACGGAGGGCTGTTACTCTGACGACACTGGCTCTTGGTGAACAATTACCAAATACAAGAAACCATGGCTTCTTTAAAATTGCCTTCTTCAACAGTGCCCCTGGAAACCTAACTCACTTGCATATCAGGATTACCTGAGGTTTCAGAAATCCGCCTTCTTTCCCTTTTGACCATTAAACAACATTTGCCCATCCCCAGTCTCCTACCCTCTCCTCACTTCTCCATTGTTCCTCAGTGGTAGGAGGTTGGGGGATCTTCTCCACAACCCAGGAGCTGTTCAGACCCAGACACAGAGCTGTTCTGAGTAGCTAAGTGCTTTCCTTCAATCACCACTTCACCTCAGACCTTGATTCCTCTTACAGATGTTTGTCCTTCCTTTGTTGTTCTGGAAACCTTTCCCCTTGACAGCCATTGATTCATTCACTCATCCATTTGGATAACAAACATTTAAGAATCCACTCTGTGCCAGACATTATGTTAGGCACACTGAAGAATCACTGGGGAATAGGGCAGACCCAGCCTCTGTCTTTACAGAGCTACACGTGAACCAGCATATGCAGAGCTGAGCATTCCCCGTGCAAGTTCAAGGTGCTGTGGGGCAAAGAGGAGGGGTCACTAATTAAGACCACTGGCCAGAGACGCCTCATGAATATGCAGTGTTAACACAGAACTCTGGCAGGTGACAGGAGTAGCAAACAGGTAGGGACAGGGTCGTCCAGACCTTGTGTGTAAAAGTTCAGAAGGAAGAGGAAGTGACATAGTTCATTAAATGGGGGCGGGGGGGAACCCTCTGCTTGTGAAAAGCATGAGACAGGGCAGGAGGGCAGATGAGCCTGGAGACACAGGCCAGGGCCAGACCTCGATGGGCCCCGTGGGCCAAGCTGAAGAGCTGGGACTTGATCTCCGTGGCCCCCAGAGTTCATGAGGATGAACAGAGACAGAAGCAGAACTGGACTCAGTGTCACAGTGAGCCTTTCCCCCGGTGTGCACAGTGCTTTAAACACAACAGGAGAGGGCTTCTTCTTTTCAGTCTTAAATTTTTGTTAATAAGCTTCTGCCCGGTCTCTACTTAGCCCTTCTGACCTCATGCTCACAGGCCTGTGGCTCTGTCTCCTCTTTGCTTTGGTCACCATCTCCACTGTCCATTTCAGCATATCACCGTTGATGGGCCGAGGCCACAGGTTCCCAAAGAGCCCATCTGCTTCCCCTCCTGTGGCCTCACATCCTGCATGAAGCCCGACTGAGGCTTCCTCTCCCACTACCACCGTCTCCTTCCACACCTTGGTCTCTTTCCCTGGACCCCTGAACGCTGGCCTGCCTGTCCCCTTCGCTGGGACCCTTCCCACTTCCATTCACACTCTCCCACCCAGCACTTCCCCGGCTAGAAGGCCATCTGCTGTCTCCTGAGTGTCCGTTGCTTCTCTTCTATCACTAAGTGCCAAAATTTTGTCATATGTTGTCTTTCACCCCCCCCCCCAAAAGAAAACCTTCAACAGGTGTTGGAAAAATGGATTCCCTCCTCACTCAGCAGCTGCCCCAGGTCTCCGTCTGAAGCAGCAGCGGGGGCAGTGAGGCCCATCCAGGTTAACTCGTTTCCTCTCCTCTCAGGCTGCCCCGTCTGCCCCAGGGGCTTCTACACTTCGGATTGTATGTGGCGTCTATACCTACTACATCTTTTTTCCTTCATGATATATTATGTTGATTTTAATTGTAAACTATTCATGAATAGAGACTCCCTGTAAAAATTTGAAACATTACAGCCGTGACCCAGCGCCTCCTCTCACAGCCCCTTCCCACCTCTGGAGGTAATCACCAACATCAGTCTTAGACTTTTTTCCAGGACTTTTTGCTGTGTTTATATCCACAAATAGAATGCTGTGGAAAATACACAGTCTTGGGGGGGTTCATTTTAAAAAGAAGGTACAGAATGGTTTTCTGCTATACATTCTAAAATGGTTGAGAAATCTAGCCACGTGAGTTTATAAACACCGGCCTGGCTCTTCTCTTAACTTTAGGACAGTGCCCCATACTTTGGACTTTTGGGTAATTTCAAATTGTGTGTTTCTCAAAAGAGTGCCAGTTTTTCCACACTTGGGCCAACACCTATTATAAAACTTGGAATCTTAACACTATGATGGGTAAAAACGGTCTTACTTCACTGCACCTTCCTGGTAACTAGAGAGGCCGTGTGTCTTGTCATACGGTCGTTGGGTGTTTGCATTTCCTTTTCTGACAGTTATATATTCATCATCTTTGTTTTCCTTTTGAGCTATTTACTTGTTTCTTATTGATTTCTGAGTTCTTTATATAAATCCTTTGCTTTATATTCTGCACACTTTTTCAACTCCTTTCCTAACCTTCAAGTCTTTTCAGATTCTCTCTGTTGGATTAGAGCTTTGTAGCCATTTCAAGTCTTAAGAGGCAGGCGAATGAGTTTGCTAAAACTGCCATAACAAACTATCACAGGCTGAGTGGCTTAAACGATGGAAATGTATTTTTTTACAGTTCTGGAGGCTAGAAGTCCCAGATCAGGGGGTTGGCAGGGTTGGTTTCTTCTGAAGCCTCTCGCCTTGGCTTGTCTGGTGGCTGCCTCCTGGCTCCCTCTTCCTGTGTCTTCCCTCTGCATATCTCTGTCCCAACTTCCTCTTATAAACACACCCATCCTATTGGACTAGTTACATTGAATAAATGGCCTCATTTTATTTGAATTACCTCTTTAAAGGCTCTGTCCCCAAATATAGTCATACCTCATGTTACTACAGGTTAGGATTTCAGCACATGAATGTGGGCGTATACAATTCAGTCCATATCAGCACAGCAGAGGGAAGAGGCCCAACTGCCAGGGACTGGGAGGCCAGGCCCACGCTTACGTCTCCTGAAACTGGGCCCTGGCTGCAGGTCGAGTCAGGCCCCTAAGCCAAGAAGACTGTCTCCAGCATGTTTGTGACAATTGGCTGACTAGTTCTCTTCCTCCCCAACCCCCAAGGTGCTCCAGCCCCCGGTTCACTTGGCCACACTCACCATGTGTGAAGAGGAAACCACTGCGCTTGTGTGTGACAATGGCTCTGGTCTGTGCAAGGCTGGCTTCGCAGGAGATGACGCCCCCCGAGCTGTTTTTCCTTCTATCGTGGGCCGCCCTCGCCACCAGGTGTGTGCTCATCTGGACACAAGGATTTGAGCCGCTAGGAGTAAGCACAGCATTGTGGAGACAATGCTGAATTGTTATGTGTGTGTGTGAGATTGAGAGAGAGAATGAATGTGTGTGAGAGGGTATGAGTGTGTGTGTGTGAGTATAAGGGCGTGTGTGTGTGTTGAGAGTAGGGTCTTCTCTTCCGATTAACAGAGAAGGCCCCTTTAAATAGAAATACACAAACAAAAACATCCATGGGACATCAATGATGGTATTATGTCTGCCTTAAGTCTTTGGGATCGCTAGGTTTGGAAGAAACCTTTAAAAATATACATGCAATTAAACAAGTCCCTTGCCTTTAAGCAATTTATACTCCGTGAAGATACACCCACAACTAATTTGAGATTATAGGCTGAAATAGAGGCAAAATATTTCACCAGGAAAGGGAGAGATTAAATCTGAATGGGGAGACAAAGGAAGGGGAAGACTTCATAGGAAAAAGGCAGTTGAGTCTAGAGAGGATCTCAGCATTTGCAAAGAACAGCAGGAGCAAAGATTTGCAGGTTTAAAGTGTGAGCATAGGGTATATGAGGAGGGCAAAGAGCATAGGGTATATAAGGAGTGTGTGTGTGTGTGTGTGTGTGTGCATGTGTGCGTGCGTGTGAAATAAGCAGAGGAAGTGTATGGAGGGACCCTGCTTTCTCTCTCTCAGAAAGTGACATTGTCTTAGGAGCAAGAAGAGAGATAAGCCCACAAGACATCCTCCACTTTCTCTCCTTATCACATCCTTCTTCAGTGTTATCTGCCTCGCCCTTATCTCCTGCTGTTCTTCTTCCTGGGGAAGAACATTTTTCCTGTCTTCATCTTTCTTCAGAAACCCTCTGGTGCCTGAGTTCCGCTGAGGGGAGCCCTCAGCCAATTCACATCTCTCCTCTTTTGCATTGCAGGGTGTAATGGTGGGAATGGGCCAGAAAGACAGCTACGTGGGGGATGAGGCTCAGAGCAAGCGAGGGATCCTGACTCTCAAATACCCCATTGAGCACGGCATCATCACCAACTGGGATGACATGGAGAAGGTATTGGTGAATTCCCCCTTTAACATGCTCATTTTAATGGCAATACATCATCGTGACCCTCATATCCCACAGCCCTCTGTGCCCTGTCAGCTCAGAGGGCACAGAGGGCTGTGGGATAAAATGTTCTTATCTAAAAAAATGTTTTTCGCACCCTTCTTTTCTTCCTGTCTGTCCCCATGGCCATACTCAATCAAGATGCTGATATTGCATAGGACTCTTGCACTGGCTTCCTAACTGATCCTGTCTCACTCACCCAGTCAATTCCCTACACTGCTGCACAGCTTATCTGTCCAGGAATAAATCAGATCACATCATTTACCTCCTCAAGAATCTGCAGTAGCTCCTCAGGAGCCAACAGCAGGTTCCTAACTTCCTGCCTGGATCTGAGGATCCGGTCCTGCCTAGTTCCCAGCTACATCCTTCCACACAGCCTCCTTTCAAGCCAGTGCTTATGCCTTTCTTCAGACGCTGCTGCTGCCCTGAGAGAGGCAGACAGCTTCTCTCCTTTTTGTTTTCTCTGCCAGGACCTCAGATAGGTGCATTGATGCTACATTATGATGATGATTCCCTAATGAAAATTCTAAGTAAGAATCCATCGGGGTTTCTAGAAGCCTTTCTGTGTAAGAAAATGTGAGAAAGGGACAATTTTTAAATGACAGTTTGTGATCAACAAAATCATTTGTGCAAAATGCTAATAGAGCCTTTTTAATATTCTTTTGATAAATTCTGCTGACAGTTGTCTGAGAGTGCTTGCTTTGCAATGATTGCCTTTTGAAATGTAATAGAGGCTTATTGAGCAGACTGCCACTGGGAATAAAGAATGTTGATTTGAAATCTGTGGTTCAAAATACTCTTCTCTAAACCCTAGATTCAGGCACTCTGGATGTGAGACAAATAGGTAAAATAGAATAATGTTTGCTTCACACAGCAGAACTGTTAAGAACACAGACACAAGTCAATGATGGAGCTGTGGGAGCAAATTCTTTCCCCTAAGCCTTGGTTTCCTCATTTGTGGAGATAAAAGTAGTTTCTTCACTAGGTTGCTTTGTAGATTGAATTAGGTAAATATTTAGTATAATCTCAAGGCATGGAACATACTTAATGTTCAATAAATGGCATATACAATTTGTATATATCTAGCAATGTACAATTCAAAAATGTAACAAAAACACTTTAGTCATAGTAGTAACTATACGAACTCTTCAAAGAAACCCTTAAAAATATATCATGTGCCTTAAAAGAAAAATGGAAGAAGATAAAGCTGTCAAATCTTCTAAAATTAAGTTATGGGTTTATTGCCATTTCAATGAAAATCTCACAATTTTCAAATTGTATGCATTTAAGGTACACAATTTGATGACTCGAATATATATATGTGTGTGTGTGTGTGTGTGTGTGTGTGGCGTAACAGTCACCACATTCAAGCTAGTTAACATTCCTGTCACCTCACACAGGTTTTTTCTCTGGCACTGAGAACAGCTGATTTTCCGTCCTTAGCAAATATTAGGTGCATAGTGCAGCCTTGTCACCTGCAGTTGCCAGGCTATGCACTAAGTCCCCAGAATTTGTTTTCTCCTACATCACTGAGACGTTGCTCCCCTTGACCAGCCTCTTCATTGGTTCCCCAACCCCCCCACCTCCCACTAACTCTTGTGCCATTTTATTCTCTGCTTCTATAAATTTAACTTCAAAAAAATCACAGTTTTTAATTATGCGAGATAATCATAAGGTACATTCAAAGAAAGAAATAAGACAAAATTTGTGAGAACAAAATGAATAAAAAAACTATGAGGACATTTGCCATATCCAATTATTAAAATATAGAGTTATAAAAATTAAAACTATTTGGTAGCAGCACAAAGGAAAAGAGAAATTGCATGATAAATGAAACTTCTAATACCAGAAAAAGATTCTGGGACAACTGATTACTTATCTGGAGGGTGAGGAATGTTGTTTATTGTCCTTACCTTATACTATTTCACCAAACATGTATCAATTGAATATAAAAGTTAAATATAAAAATTCAAATATTAAAAAATACAATATAATAAGTGTATCAAATTTCTAGTGGAAAAAAGTCAGAAAGAAAAAGAATGATGAATGTGATTTCTTAAAAATTGTAATTTCTGCCCTGACTAGTGTGGCTCAGTGGATTGAGCACTGGCCTATGAATAAAAGGGTGGCTGGTTTGATTCCCAGTCAGGGCACATTCTCCAGACTTTTCCCAGGAGAAACCTACTGATCTCTCTTCCTCCTCCCACTCTCCAGCCTCTTGCTGGTCTTCTATCAGCCAAACATAGTCAGAAGCCAGAAGGCCAGGAACACAGATGCAACAGACCTGGCCCCCCAGGACACAAAGCTGGAGAGAGAAGGGAAGTTCAGACAGAAATAACACCTTAAGTAGATTAGCCCCAGTTCTGAGTCCTGTCTAGGGCCTCGTTGAGAAGGAATATGACCTCTGACCTTTAATCAGAAATTCCCAGGGCTGACAGTTCTCACCTGTGCCCTACTCCCCTAGCATGGCCATGTCAACTGGGATTTTCCAGCCCACTGGGAGTCTGCTGGACTCAACTGACTTTCATCCCCAACAGATCTGGCACCACTCCTTCTACAATGAGCTTCGGGTAGCACCAGAGGAGCACCCCACCCTGCTCACAGAGGCCCCCCTAAATCCCAAGGCAAACAGGGAGAAGATGACCCAGGTAAGAGGCCAGCCAGGCTTGAGCACTGGCACAAGAACGCAACATGGATGCTCAGCCAGATCCTTTCCCTCACTCATATATCAGTGAGACAGAATTTTTTTTGAGAACCCATTATGTGCATAGTCCATGCCAGACCCTATACAAGGAGGGAGGAGGGTAAATAGGCATATTTCCTGCCCTTAATAAGATTGCAGACTATTCTTTGGACCAAAAGGTGCTGCTATTTCTGCCAGACCGTCTAACTCTGCATTGTCCTTTCAGATCATGTTTGAAACCTTCAATGTCCCTGCCATGTACGTGGCCATTCAGGCTGTGCTCTCCCTCTATGCTTCTGGCCGCACGACAGGTGGGTAACCCTGCTGTTGCCGTCCATTCCCTTTCTGACGTCAGAGGTAGGAAAGGAAAGAGGTTTCCACTCAGAGGAATTAAAGAAGCAGCCGAAGTCCAGGGAAAGCCTTGCTTTGGGATAACAAAAAGGAAGCCATGTGGATGAAAGTACTCCCGGGACAGATGGAAAGAGTTCACATGAACAAACCATGACTAGTACATCCATCAAGGGCCATTTCCCCCACAGTAGTCAGTCCTAGAACTTATACACACCTTCCGACAACAGTGGACTGTTTCTGCTCAGGAAGCAGCAACCGCAAAAACTGTCTATGGGGAATAATGGGGAATATGCAAGTACGTGCCCTTGGTATGGAAAGGTGCCCGGGAAAACGGAGGGAGCTCCAGAATAAAACACTTTTTAGTTGGGACTTGACAGCTTCCATGCACATCACAGCAACATGTATTTTTTGTCTTTTTTTTACTAATATTCATTCATGTGTTCATTGATACATCCATTCATTCATCCATCAATATTTTCCAATCCTGCCCACCATGTGCCGAGTACTGCACCACTGACAAACAAGACAGACCCTGCCATTACAGAGCTAACAGTCTAGTCGGGGAGAGACTAAAGTAAAAGATCCTTTCACCACAGGTGATAAGGACGGTAATGAGGAAGTACGAGGTATATACAGTTTTGTATCCTGTGCTTTGCACTTGATTTTGTTGTGAACATCATGTTGAATGGCCACGTGATAATACAGTCATTGTATGGTGATTCCATAACTTATTTATTTACTTTGCCATTTGTCAACTGCTGGACCTGTAGCTTATCTCAATTTTCTTTATTATAAAATATGCTATGATCAACATCTTTGTACTAGAGTAAGTTACTTGTCCCCGGATATTTATTTTACCTCTGCCCTTATAAAACCATCTTATTAGCCCTGGCTGGTGTAGCTCAGTGGATTGAGCACGGGCCTGGGAACCACAAGATCGAGGTTCGATTCCCAGTCAGGGCACATGCCTGGGTTGCAGGCCAGTTCCCGGTTCCTGCCGGGGACGCATGAGAGGCAACCATACATTGATATTTCTCTCTCTGTCTCTCTCTCTCTCTTCTTCCCTTCCCCTCTAAGATAAATAAATAAAATAAAATAAGACCTTTTCACATTCTTTAAAAAAAAACATCTTATTAGCTCTAATCATGTTTTAGTTGATTCTCTTGGGTCTTCTAGGTACCACATCGTGTACAAATAATGACAATTCTGTTTCCTTTTGATAATAATACTTTTTATTTCCATTTTGGGTCTCATTGTGTGGGCTAAAACACCCATGACTATTCTAAATAATAATAATAAAATAATGGTATTATGTTTCCCCATCAATTATGATGAAGCTGTAGGATCAAGAAAGATTTCTCATCAAGCTGACAAAGCTCATTTCCCTTTATGGTTTACTAAAAGTTTTATTAGTAGAGAATGTTAATTTTTTTCAAATTGGCTGGTTTTATAGTCTCTTTCAGATCTAACATTCCACGTGCATATACACATGAGTTTGATACCTGAAAGATGCACAAATTATCCTGTCTTGCTTAAAGAATGTACACCCTAGATGCGAACTGACGAGTGTGCATCACCGTGAAAGTGTCTCAAGTAGTATGAGAAGAGGAGACATTTTACGTGCTTTCCAGTAGGGTGTAGTCTCATTTGGGAGAATCAATTGGTGTGTGCAAAAATATGATTGGTTATTCTTATGGAGAATGAATTTTCTCAGCTACTAAAGAAAATGTGGTCATTGAAGCTCACTGGTAAATGGTCCCAGAAAGAGATAGATGAGAGACAAGAAAGGTTTTCATAAGTCCCATCCTTCTGTCCATAGGCATCGTCCTGGATTCAGGAGATGGCGTCACCCACAATGTCCCCATCTATGAAGGTTATGCACTGCCTCACGCCATCATGCGCCTTGACCTGGCGGGCCGCGACCTCACGGACTACCTCATGAAGATCCTCACAGAGAGAGGCTACTCCTTTGTGACCACAGGTATCCAGCCCCTTTCCTGATTCCGAGCACAGCTCAAAGCACCAAATCTGATCTAGGGCCAGAACTTCCAGGACTAATGAGAAGGCTGTGGCTCTGTATCCTCCAACCATCTTAGGGTGGGTGGGGAGGCCCTGGCCCGGGGCTGGGCCTCTGGACAAAACCAGAAAGTCAAGGTAACTGTATTCAAGGAGGACTGTTCCTGAGCAATACAAGGCTCAGGCCTACTCATCCTAAGCAGTACTCAGCTGAGCCCTCTTCAAGTGCCTTTTCACAGCACCCCCTCCTTCCCGAGGGACCTGCTACCTCTGTCTATGTCCACACCACATAGGAGCTAGTTTTTAACAGTGCTGAATGGTAGTAAGATATGGTGATGCATTTCATTAACAAGAGGCATTTATAATTTGTCTGAGGACACATAAAATACATAAGGTCTGAATATCTAAGGGGAAGGTATCATGCCTCAGTGGTCACCCTGGGAAAGAGAGTATTTAGGTAGGGGCCTTCCTAGATTCTGTGAGATCACAGCATATAAGCCTACATTGAGACTGGAAGTGTGTCCTGCCAGGCCCTCAGGAAGGCCTGCAGCGTGGTCAGGGCAGAGTGAAGACAGCAAGGAAAAAAGCCTGTGCAATGTTTTACTTGGGAATCAAGACTTTGACTTCCCACTTGAGGAACAGGAATGAAAAAAATTAGCATTTGTCCTGGCTGGTATGCCTCAGTGAGCTGAGTGTCAGCCGAGAACCAAAGGGTTACCGGTTCAATTCCCAGTCTAGAGCACATGCCTCGGTTGCGGGCCAGTCCCCAGTTGTGGGCACATGAGGGGCAACTGATCAATGTTTCTCTCTCTCTCTCTTTCTTCCTCCCTTCCTTTCTCTCTAAAAAATAAATACAATCTTTAAAAAAAGGGGAAAAATTGACTCTCATCCTAAGACTGAATCCAAAGAAGAAGGAGGTTTTCATAGAGATCAAAATGGGACAACCAAACTAACAGAACTGCGTGTCTACTCTCTGTCATTTCCACTCTTTCCAGCCGAACGAGAAATTGTGAGAGACATCAAGGAGAAGCTGTGCTATGTGGCCCTAGATTTTGAGAATGAGATGGCTACAGCGGCTTCCTCTTCCTCCCTGGAGAAGAGCTATGAGCTGCCAGATGGGCAGGTCATCACCATTGGCAATGAGCGCTTCCGCTGCCCTGAGACCCTCTTCCAGCCTTCCTTCATTGGTGAGGTGCTGCCCCCGGTCCTGACAATCAGGAGGCAGGGTGGTGGGCAAGGAGTGGAAAGAGAAGCAACACGAGTCAAGCACAGGTTCATTGTTATATGTAGCCCATATTTCTCCAGGAAGAGCCAAAAATATATAAACAATACAACTAGATAAAATCTAATTTTAAATAAAAGAGTAAGGAAATCAAGATAAAGCAAGAGAGGGATATAATATGAAACTAAGAATGAGGCTAATAAACAAAATGCTTCTTGGATTGCTCAGCATTTAGGTCATATGGTTGAAGTTTATAGTAGTAAACAGGACAGGCTTGGGGGGTCAGACCTGGTTTTAAGTCCTGACTCTGCCTCTTCAAGCCCCGTTGCTTTGGACATGTGACCTTCTTTAACCCTCAGTTACCTGATTTGTAAAGTGGAAATAATGATAGCACCTACTAAATAGTATTGCAACAAGGATTAGATAAGAGAATAACATGAGGACAACCCTTTCTTGAGGAGTGTATAAGAAGAGATGAGCCTGTAAGCAAATGTTGATTTGCTATTTACTAGTGGTAAATAGCAAACTAGACAGAGTGCTATAGGCCTAAGAAACCAGGGAGGGCTTCTTAGGGAAGGTGAATATTGGAACAGAAATGTGAAGAATCAGTATCATTTTATTTTATAGTATCTGGGGATGGAAGAGGTACAGAGTAGGGAATGGCATACAAAGCTGATGAAATGGCATGTACAAAGGCACATAGGTGTGAAACAATTTGGGACATGATGAAAGAGTTCTATGTGTGTGCACATGTGTGTATGTGTGTGCATGTGTGTCATGTGTTTGCACACACAAGAAACTGTAGCGAATAGCCAGACCACACAAAGAATGTGCAGTTAATCATATCAGCAATTAATATCCCCTGAAAGCTTTTAAGCAGTGATGTGGCAAGGTCAAATTTGCATTTTAGGAAGATTCTTCTTTCTATTGTGTGGAATTATATCACATGGACAAAAGACTGCAGGGGTGGGCCAGTAGGTAGGCATGAGCTGGTATGGCGTGTGGAAAGATCTTTGTGCCAGTGCCAAGTTAAATATCAGCCTGTAGGCACCAGAGGACTATCAAAGGTGATGTAATGGATCCTCCACACAGTGGAATATTATCTGGCAATAAAAAAGAATGAAGTACTGACACATGCTATAACATGAATGAACCTTGAAAACATGCTAAGTGAAACAAGCCAGACACAAAAGGCCACAGAGTACATGAGTCCATTTACATGAAATGGACTTTGTCCAGTGTAGGCAAAGCTATAGAGACAGGAAGTAAAGTAATGGTTGCCTAGAGCTGGAGTAGAGGTAAAGGGGGAAATAGGGAGTGTCCACTAATAAATACGGGGCTTCTTTTAGGGGTGCTGAAAATGTTCTAAAATTACACTGTGACAATAGTTGCACAACTCTGGGATTATACTAAAAACTTCTTGCCCTGGCTGGTGTAGCTCAGTGGATTGAGCACGGGCCTTCGAACCAAAGGGTCCTGGTTTGATTCCCACTCGGGGAACATGCCTGGGTTGCGGGCTAGTTCCCAGCAGGGGACACACGGGAGGCAATCACACATTGATATTTCTCTCCCTCTCTCCTTCCCTTCCCCCCTAAAGATAAATAAATAAAATCTTTTAAAAAATAAAAAATAAAATTAAAAAAACTTCTGTGTACTTTAAAAGGGTGAACATTACAGCATGTGAATTATATCTCAAAAAAAGCTGTGAAAAGAGATGATGCAATGCAAGTGGTCCTTTAGAAACATATCTCAGGCACCAATGTGAAAGATCAATCAGAACAGAGGGAAACTAAAGGCAGGATGTTGACTAGTTAAAGGTCTGATCTTGTAATCCATTTGGGAGTTAATTAGGATCTGAACTGGGATAGTTCCGACAACAGAAGGGTCACTTCAGGAGCTGAAGGTGCCAGTGTTTGTGAAGGATGGATGTTGACTATGTACTCTGATTTCTACTAGGCATGGAGTCCGCCGGAATTCATGAAACAACCTACAATTCCATCATGAAGTGTGACATTGACATCCGCAAGGACCTATATGCCAACAATGTCCTCTCCGGGGGTACTACCATGTACCCTGGCATTGCTGACAGGATGCAGAAGGAGATTACAGCCCTGGCCCCCAGCACCATGAAGATCAAGGTGGGTCTTCACCTAGTTCCCTCCATCCTGTTCTTTGTACAATGATCTGACTACTTGTGAGATGCTCAGAGTTGAGCTGACAGGCCTGGGAGGAGGAGTTGAGCGCTCTCCTGGGCTTGGCATCATTCTGGTCTGGGACATTTTGCCTTGTGGAGTTACATTCCTTGGGTGTTGATGAGTTGGAAACACTCTTTAGTATGAGCTCTCAAACACAACCACCTGATGTCATGTAAGAAAGAGGTGAAAGAATTTGGGACAAAGAGAATGTGGAGCTGGCTGAGGAGGAAATCAAGAGGAGAGGAATAGAGGGGAAGACAAGAAGGAGGTGACACTACAGGATCTCCAAACTTTAAAAAGGAGTTGGGTGTTACCCCAAAGGAGGGTGAAATTTTCAAAGAGATCAGGTCTGGCCATAGGGCAGGCTGTTGGTTCCAATTCATCAGGACATTCCTTGATTCCTGGACAGCCTGTTGACCCAGCTCAGCCACGGCCCTTCCGGCACTGCTTCTCACTAGGGTTTCTCACCTTGCAGGCCTCCGCAGAACAGGAGCCCACTTGTATTACTGCTTCTACCCAGCCTCTGGTCCTGAAGCAGTCAATGACATAGTCCTTTTTCAGGGCTTCTAGAAACTTTGCTGCTAATGGGTTTAGAAAGAGTTGGGAATAGAATAGAGATAACGAATAGGTTGAAAGTTACACAGTGTCACATTAAAGTTGTTCTCTGGGGAGTAGACCTGATCCAAGGAAGTATATTGTCTATGTCAGTATTCTAAGAAGTTTCTTTGCAAAGGAAGGGCAGCCCCAGACCTCCCTTCTGCCTAGCAGGTTGTGCTCAGCACAGGGAAGCAAAGCAGGCCACCAGAGAACAGGTGAGAACCTACAGGCTTCTTTTTCACCTGAAGATGCTGAAGCCTGCCACATGTGGCTTTTGACCAGGACTATGTGCCAGGATACCACACCTAGCCTCACCCCCAGATTCCAGTTCATCAGGTCTGAGGTTGAGGTAGGTGGTAGTCCTACCACCTACAATGATAAACAAACACCAGTGATTTGATGCATATCCCAATTTGTGAGTCACTGCCCTGAGTTTAATAGTATTCGACAGTCCTCAAGGAGTCTAGGATCTAATGAGTAGACATGATTGATCAAAGGGTGACTTAAATAAGAGGAGGGGAAAAGGCACTCCGGGCAGGGGAAATGGAGTGAACAAAGGTGCTGGGGGTGGGCAGGGAGTTTCTTCATGTATCAGCATCCCAGCCAAATTGGACAGCAGGATTTGTGTAGGAGAATTGCAGAAGAGGAAGCAAGAAATATAAAAGAAGGAATATAGGGTGGGGGTGGATGGCTGAGATTGAGGACCTCTAGCCCAAGATAGCCCAGAGTTTTCTCACAACTAGAACTGCCCGGCAATAAAATCACTTACCTTCTTAGTGTCTGTGCCAGTCCTTGAGGTACCTATCCAAGGAGTGATGGGGTGGCTTTTGTCTACCTAAACAAGATAATCTCTAAAGGCCCTTCCTATTCTGCAACTTCATGGCCTCTGTAAATTAAGAAATACAGAGAGAGATTTTAAAGAGTCAAAATAATATATTTAATTTCTGGATTGTTCTAGCACTGAATTCTTAGATCCTTCAGAATCTGAGAAATTAGTTAAAGAACCTCAGTCCTTCTGGATCTACTTTTAGGTGGAATTCAAAGGTGTCTGACAGGCTGAGCTCAGTGACAAGAATAAATTTCTAAAGGCTGAGCTCAGTGACAAGAATGAATAATGTATGTATGAATTTAAGAACTTCTCAGATGCAAGTAGCTGTTGACAGATATAGCTCAAGACAGGGTCTGAGTAGACTGGCTCACACTCAGGAATGGAGGGAGTCAACCTGAGCTGCTCATGCATCCAACTCCAGGCAAGAACAGAACAGTACTTCCCCTGTAGATGTTTGTATTGGTCAGCTATTGCTGAGTAACAAGCAATTGTGAGATCATAGGGCACATAACAATTAGCATGTATTGCTCATGTACCTGCAGGTCAGTTGGAAGTCAGCTGATGTAGGCCAGGCTTGGTTAGTCAGCTCTGCAGATCCAACCAGCTCAGGTCAGGTCTATATCACTCATTATGAGACCCAAGCTAAAGGGCCAGCAGCTTCCAAAGGAAGTTCTTTTCATAAAATTGGCAGGGGCACAAGAGAGTATGCCCAACTGCATGCCTAAAGCACATTTCAAGCTCCTGTTTGGGTCACTTCTGCTAACATTTTGTTGGTCAAAGCAAATGCAGAACCGAACCCGAAGTCACACAGTGGAACACTACACTCTTCCTATGGGGGTGGGGGTAGTGAAGATTTGAGCAATAATCCAATCTACCACAGTTTCGCTCTGTTACTTTCTGACTGACCGTGGAGTCTGTCCTTTTTCTGGGGCAGCCCAGAAGTGTGATGAGATGATTCCCGAGTCATCTGCCTATTCCCTGGGGGACTGATCATTATTCACCACATTTGCTCTTTGCAGATTATTGCTCCACCGGAGCGGAAGTACTCAGTCTGGATTGGAGGCTCCATCCTGGCCTCTCTCTCCACCTTCCAGCAGATGTGGATCAGCAAGCCAGAGTACGATGAGGCAGGGCCCTCCATTGTCCACAGGAAGTGCTTCTAAAGTCAGAACAGATTCTCTGGGGATCCTCTTTAGACCACTGTTATCAATCATGAAACATTAAAACCTGCAAGTTTTACTTCTCTGTGTGGAGCTCTTTCCCCCTCCCCACCCCATGCTGTGTCTCACACACAGTGTGAATGGCCTTTCACACCTTATTTCTAATCCACATGTAAACCTGTGAGATAGGTACTATTATATTATTAACCCCATATTACAGATGAGGAAATGGAAACTTAGAGAAGTTAAGGACTTATTGAAGATGACCCAGAACCAAAATTAGATTCCAAATGTAGCTGACTCTAAAGTTAGTATGCTTACTATAGCACCATGACTACTTTTCCTTAAACATGAATTTAAGGCTAGATGACGGGGGTACTGGGGGCAAAAAACAAGGGCATTCAGAGATGTAAGTTCTTGTACTCAAGGGTGATGTGCAGAGAATACAAACAGAAAGGGAAACAAAAGCTTATCAAGAAAGCAGCAGCACATTTAGAAAGATTTTTTTTTCTACCCTTTGCCTCCTCTTCCTTTTTCTTTCTCCTCTGGCTGTCTCTTCATTGCTTAGTTCTATTTGGGGGGCTTTGATCTGTTCTTTTACTCGGGCCATATTTTTTCATCTTTGTATGCCTATTACATTGTAAGGGCCAGAGCCTTAGGTATTCACCAGGGCAGGACAACCTTCTTTGCTATCTTGAGGTGTTACACGTGGAGGAGGTGTCCAAGAGGGAGCAGTACTGCTTGCTCAGCTCTTGGCCGGCTTTCAGTCACTTACCCTGCTACCCACAAGCAAACTGGGCCCTTCTGGTGCTGATTCCCAGGTGCGTGGGTTTGTGTACATTCTAGGACCTTGTGGGTCTCTCCAGTGAACTCTCCTGTGAGGCTGGGAATTACTCCTCCCACAACTCCCACAGATTTTTACTGCTAGAGGTTTTGAGGCTTTATTTCTCAGCGCCAGAACCCTGGGTTGTGGGGTCTGTCTCTCTCCCCAGTTGTTCCTCCTGGTTATCCACATGTAAATGTGGGACCACCCATCTGCCAGCCTCCCCCTTGTTGCGCATTCTCTCTACCCTGGCTGCCCATCTCCACCCCTCCTACCTGACTGAATGGGTGTTTCTTCTTTAATTCCTTGGTTATGGGACTTCCATACAGTTCTATTTTCTGGTAGTTCTGGTTATTTTTTTTTTAATTTGTTGGTTCAAGGAGGCAAAATGTATCTACCTACACCTCTGGCTTGGCTGGAAGCCTCCTCCCCCTCCTCCTCCTCCCCCTTCTCCCCCTCCCCCTCCTCCCCTCCCCCACTCCTTCCCCTCTTCCCCCCTCCTCCTCCTCCTCCTCCCTCCTCCTCCCTCCTCTTCCCTCCTCCTCTTTCTTCTTTTCTCTGTCTCCCTCTCCCCACCCCCATCCCCTGACCTTGGTTAATTATGTTTAATTAATTTCACAAGTATTTACTAAATTTTTGGTAAATAAATCCATAATTACTGCGTAAGGCCACATGGAATTATGTACCCCACAAAGATGATTTCACAGTCTCGCTGCATAAAGTGGGGGACAGACATATACATATAAGACAATGATTTGAGGTGAAAGAGAAGCACATGCAAAGTAATTTGAGAAAATAAGGATAGGGATAATGGCTAACATAGACTGTTTACAATATGGTAGGCACTAGATTAAGAGCTTTACATAGATTTCCTCATTTAATCCTTACCACAGCCCTATGAGGAAGGAACTAGTATCATTCCCATTTTGTAGCTACTTTACTAGTTAACTCTGTCACCTAGCCAGTTAATGGCAGAACTAGGTTCTCGCTTCGGCCTGGTGTACTTTTCCCTCTCTCCACCTCTCCGAGTCCCATTTTGGATGCTCCTGAGCTGATCCCACCTGGTCTGTGAGCCTTCCCAGGAATACCTGTTTGGAGACAGTGGAACCCATTGGAGGTGCAGGTACCTCAACATCAGACATTCCTCCTCCACCATCTCTGCAAGTTCCCTCTGGACATGATAGGAAGGAGTTTTTTGTTTTCACACCCCCGCCCCAGAGGATTTATTTGCATGTCTCAGAAAGGGCTTCCCAGAAACAGACTCTAGAATAAGGATCCTCGTGCAAGTGATTTATTGAGGAAGTACTCAAAGGGGAAACCCGTGAGCAGAGTGGAAGAGGCATGACAGGAAAGGGGAGGAAGCTCAGCAGGGGACCTCTCAGGCATAGTTTCAGCTGTCCCCAGTGAGCTATGGAGGATTAGCCTAACTGCAGGCAATGAGCTGGGCTTTCACAGCCACCTGTCAGTGAAGGTACAACCTGCACATAAAGTCCCAGGCTTTCCTCTTGTGAAGGGAAAGAGCCCCAGTGGGCTTAGGACATTCCTGCAAAGAGGAGCTGCAGGCACCGGCTCTTGGTAGAGAAAGCACAAGGAGGAGGTTGCAGGACACTCATGTGCACACAGGGAGCCATGGAGATGCAGAGCACTGACCCTCCCTGCTATAGAGGGGTACACTGGAATCTCCATAGGGAAAGGAAGGGAAAGCTGACTGGACATGCCCTTCCCTCCTCCATCTGGTCTCATCCCACTTCAAGAAGTACTTTACTATTTACTGGATTGGCTACAATAACTTAAGAAGAGTGATAATCCTACAGGAAGTCTACCAAAAATAAATAGAAGTTATGTCCCAGGCACTGAGGGCCAAGCTGAAGGAGCCATTACCTATTATATAATGTCTATTGGGTGGTAGCTGTGTGGCATGCATTGTGTTAAAAAGCTGCCTGTGAACTGTCTTTCTTAATATTCACCCCTGGTTGTCTGAATCTAGAGCCCACACTCTTAATCACCTCCTTGTATATCTCTCTTTGTGATGAGGTATATCAGTCAGAGTTCATTCAGGGGAGTAGAGCCACCACACACATTGCAGAAATAAGGGAGTTATTAAAAGTATGGCCACTCAACTCTGGCTGGCGTGGTTCAGTGGATTGAGTACTAGCCTGTGAACCAAGAGGTTGCCAGTTTGATTCCCAAGGAAGGCATATGCCTGGGTTGTGGGCCAGGTCCCCATTTGGGGTGCATACAAGAGGTGTGAGAGGCAAATGATCCATGTTACTCTCTCGCATCGATGTTTCCTTCTCTTTCTCCCTTCCCCTCTCTCTAAAAATAAATAAACAAATNCTGCAAAGAGGAGCTGCAGGCACCGGCTCTTGGGAGAGAAAGCACAAGGAGGAGGTTGGAGGACACTCGTGTGCACACAGGGAGCCATGGAGATGCAGAGCACTGACCCTCCCTGCTATAGAGGGGTACACTGGAATCTCCATACGGAAAGGAAGGGAAAGCTGACTGGACATGCCCTTCCCTCCTCCATCTGGTCTCATCCCACTTCAAGAAGTACTTTACTATTTACTGGATTGGCTACAATAACTTAAGAAGAGTGATAATCCTACAGGAAGTCTACCAAAAATAAATAGAAGTTATGTCCCAGGCACTGAGGGCCAAGCTGAAGGAGCCATTACCTATTATATAATGTCTATTGGGTGGTAGCTGTGTGGCATGCATTGTGTTAAAAAGCTGCCTGTGAACTGTCTTTCTTAATATTCACCCCTGGTTGTCTGAATCTAGAGCCCACACTCTTAATCACCTCCTTGTATATCTCTCTTTGTGATGAGGTATATCAGTCAGAGTTCATTCAGGGGAGTAGAGCCACCACACACATTGCAGAAATAAGGGAGTTACTAAAAGTATGGCCACTCAACTCCGGCTGGCGTGGTTCAGTGGATTGAGTACCAGCCTGTGAACCAAGAGGTTGCCAGTTTGATTCCCAAGCAAGGCATATGCCTGGGTTGTGGGCCAGGTCCCCATTTGGGGTGCTTACAAGAGGTGTGAGAGGCAAATGATCCATGTTTCTCTCTCACATCGATGTTTCCTTCTCTTTCTCCCTTCCCCTCTCTCTAAAAATAAATAAACAAATAAGTAATCTTTAAAAAGAGAAATGAGACTACTCCAAGGTGAGAAGAGCTGGGGAAGTAGAGGTCAGGAGGGAATTGTGGGATAATTAGAGAGGAGTCACTAAAGTCTCAGGGACTAGCTGAGATGTATCTGCAGGTGTATCTGTCTGTCACAGTATCTGACAACACAGATCTCCCCAGAGGAGTTGATGAGGCTCCCACATACCTTCCAAATACCACTAGGTCCTCTTTTGGTCAACTCTAACTCACAGCCAGCCCTATGAGGAGGGGATTCTGTAAGTGTACTGCCTAGCCTCACCAGCTTGAGTTAGCATAATCCAGTGTTAGGATGGTCAGTGATGTAGGCTGTGAAAAAATTCACAAAGAGAAGAAAATGTAAAGAATAAGGTTTTTATTCACTCTCCAAGAAAGGAGAGGGGCCTGGTGTGGAGTGACACACCAGCACTGAGGGGTGGGGCTTGAGTTTTCACTGGATTATAATTGGATTAAAAAGGGTGAGGAGGCTGCTGTTGTGTGGCCCCTGGGCTGTTAGGACATTGTAACAGGGGCTGCAGTTTATTCCAATGTTTTCTTTTACCTGTGGCTATGGGGAACAGTTTGCTCTGTTCTTGCTTCCAGTTATTCCCAGTCCTGAGGACATAAACTCAGATGAGTAACATGGCAGTCAGGTGTAACCAGGTCACAGGCCTGCTAGGCAAATGGTGCCACAATAGCAAATGGCTCTGGCTTGACCCTTTCATCCAGCACATCAGAATTTTTTTTATGTAGATGACAATATAACTGACCAGACATCCAAGCAGCAGAGGAAAGTCAGGGTCTCATTTTTAACACCTGCATAAGCATTTTTGTATATATGAGTCAGTATTTTATTTGTCACAATAGCACTTACAACATTTGAAAATAATAATTTCTTCAGAACTGTACTCCATGGACTAAGCAGGGTGCATGGTACGTAGTACATGCTCAGTAAATACTGGATGGAGGAATGATACTGAATGGCTAGAGTTCATGTAGGACAATCAGCTCTTACCCATAAACTCCTGCAGATATCTGACAATCCTTCACAAGCAGGAAATGGACCCATTCCTCCAGGCAAGTGCGACATAATTCTGCGTACCGAGTTGCCACTAACTTTCTGACCTCTGGCCCTCACCTGAGGTAGGATGACAACACCCTGTTTACCCCCATCTAGAAGGAACTGGTCACCATCCTTTTTAGGTGTCTTTCTTGCTCACAACGATCCCTTTGTTTTTATTTTTTTAAATATATTTTATTAATTATGCTATTACAGTTGTCCCATTTCCCCACCTTCACTCTCCTCCACCCCGCACACCCTCTCCCACCCACATTCCCCCCCCTTTAGTTCATGTCCATGTGTCGTAAGTTCTTTAGCTTCTACATTTCCCACACTATTCTTGCCCTCCCCACGTCTATTTTCTACCTACTGTCTACGCTACTTATTTTCTGTACCTTTTCCCCCTCTTTCCTCCTCCCACTCCCCTGTTGCTAACCCTCCATGTGATCTCCTTTTCTGTGGTTCTGTTCCTGTTCTAGTTATTTGCTTAGTTTGCTTTTGTTTTAGGTATGATTGTTAATAACTGTGAGTTTGCTGTCTTTTTATTGTTCATGTTTTTCATCTTCTTTTTCTCAGATAAGTCCCTTTAACATTTCATTATAATAAGGGCTTGGTGATAATGAACTCCTTGGATTTGACCTTATCTGAGAGCACTTTATCTGTCCTTCCATTCTAAATGAAAGCTTTGCTGGATAGAGCAATCTTGCATGTAGGTCTTTGGATTTCATGACTTGGAATACTTCTTTCCAGCCCCTTCTTGCCTGTAAGGTCTCTTTTGAGAAATCAGCTGACAGTCTGATGGGAACTCCTTTGTAGGTAACTGTCCCTTTATCTCTTGCTGTTTCTAGGATTCTCTCCATCATTTTAATCTTGGCTAATGTAATTATGATGTGCCTTGGTGTGTTCCTTCTTGGGTCCACCTTCTTTGGGACTCTCTGAGCTACGTGGATTTCCTGGAAGTCTATTTCCTTTGCCAGATTGGGGAAGTTCTCCTTTATTATTTGTTCAAATAAGTTTTCCACTTGTGCTCTTCCTCTTCCCCTGCTGGTATCCCTCTAATTTGGATGTTGGAATGTTTAAAGATGTCCTGGAGGTTCCTAAACCCCTCCTCATTTTTTTGAATTCTTGTTTTTTCATTCTTTTCTGTTTGGTTGTTCCTTTCTTCCTTCTGTTCCACTACATTGATTTGAGTCCCAGTTTTCTTCCCATCACTATTGGCTCCCTGTGCATTTTCCTTCATTTCACTTAGCATAGCCTTCATTTTTTCATATAATTTGCGACCAGAATCAACAAGTTCTGTGAGCATCCTGATCACCAGTATTTTGAATTGTGCATCTGGAAGGTTGGCCATCTCTTGGTCACTTAGTTATAATTGCTATGGAGTTTTGATCTGTTCTTTAATTTGGGCCATTTTTTTTTGTCTTGTTGTACCTGTTATGTATGAGGGGTGGAGCCTTAGGTGTTCACCAGGGTGGGGCAACCCAGTCACTGGGTTGTGATGCTTTATGTGGTGGTGGGGTCAGAGAGGGAACAATGGCAGTTGTTCCTCTCTCTGTCAGATGTCAGTCCCCTCCACCACTTCCTCCAAGCAAACTGGACCCTTCTGGTGCTGATTCCCAGTGGGTGGGCTTGTGTACATTCTAGGACCCTGTGGGTCTCTCCAATGGACTCTCCTGTGAGGTTGGGAGTATCTCCCAGCACCTCAACCCCCACAGGTGTTTTCACCCAGTGTTTTGAGGCTTTATTTCCCAGCGCTGGGGCCCTGGGTTGACTGGTCTGTCTCGCTCCCCAGTTTGTGGTTTATCTGCGCACAAACGTGGGACTGCCCAGTCAGCCAGCCGCCTTGCGCACAGTGCCTCGCTTCACAATCGCTGCCTCACTGGGTCTGCCCGTTGCCACCCCGTACCCTGTGTCTGCCAGCCATGCCATCCTGCATGCCCAGGGTGTCTTGCATGCCCAGGGTGCCACCGCTTTCTGTGCTGTGATCCCTTTCTGCCCAGCCGCCTGACTCCACCCTTCCTACCAGTCTGGATGAATATGTCTATCTCTTAACTCTTTGGTTGTCTAACTTCCATACAGTTCAATTTTCTGTCAGTCTGGATGTTGTTTTGTTTCCAAATTGTCTTTGTCCTTATTTTGGTTGTGCAAGGAGGCACAATGTGTCTACCTACACCTCCATCTTGGCTGGAAGTCCCCTTAATTTTTGTAAAGGTTTCTAATTTTTTTAATTTTTTCTAATTTATTTATGTTTAGAGAGAGGAGAATGGAGGGAGAAAGAGAGGGAGAGAAACACCAATGTGAGAAACATCTATTGGTTGACTATTTTATGTGCTCCCAACTGGGGACTGAACCTCAATCCAGGCATGGGCACCAACCAGGAATCAACCGGGTGGCCTTTTCCTTTGCAGGATGACACCCAACCAATACAGCCACATGGGTCAGGGAACAAAGATCCTTTTAATTGCCCTTCTTACCCCATATACAGGTGGGGACCTAACACTTCTGTTTGTTCCATGGAACCCTATCTTTTGGGCACAGCTGGGCCAATCAATTTCTCTCTTCTGAGAATTTGGAATTAAGACCCAGAAAGATATTAAATTTTTATGCATGGTATACCATAATAAAAGAAGCATAAAGAAATGAAGGGGAATAGAAGAATTATCACTAATATTAAGATAAATGACAGGCAATTCAGGCAAAAGCATTTAGTTTCTTACTTTATACAATACATCAAAAATAAAGCTTTTAGAAGCAAGAAACAGAGAGAAAACACTCAGACAGGACTCATATGCAAAATATATAATGAACAATAACAGTGAGTAAAAGACAGTAGAAAAATAGGCACAGGATTTGAATAGGTCCTTTAAAACAAAGGTTACTAAAATGGTCAATAAATGTAGGAAAAGGTGTCTCCCTTCATTACTCATCAGGAAAATGTGAAATAAAACTCTAAGAAGATACCATTATGTACAGCAGAATGAATAAAATGAAAAAAACTGACAATACCAACTGTTGGTAAGAATGTGGAACCAGAGCATGCGCTCAGTCACTGCTGGTTCAGTGTCAACTGGTACGATCACTGTGGAACTATTTCTTATTTAGGAGTATTTACTAAAGTTGAACACACAAATAGCCTATCACACAGCAATTACGCTCATAAGTATCTACCCAAGAAAATGGACTATTTATTTTTACCATAATACATATTTAATAATATTCATAGCAATGCTATTCATACTAACCCAAATCTAGAAACTCTCAATAGTAGAATGGATAAAAAACATTGTGGTAGGGTGACATAGTGAAATACTACCCAGCAATGAGAATGAATAAACTACAACTACAGGTATAATACATAGAAATCTCACAGATATTATGTTGAATGAAATTAGTACTCACTATATAATTTCATTTCTATAAGGACTAGGCAAAACTAACCTCTGCTGTTAGAACTCAGGCTACCGATTACCTTTTGGTGGGGGAGGGGTGGTACCCGGCTAGAAAATGGATTGTGGGGATGCTGGCAGTGCTCTGTTTCTTCATGTGAATCCAGGCAACGAAGGTATGTGTTCAGTTTATGAAATTTCTCATTAAGCTGCACTTATGATACACGCTCTTTTCTTCACTACTATACTTCACTAAAGTTTTTTAAAAATAGTTACTAAGGAGCCAGTTAGTTCCCTGTCTGCACGTAAATCTGCTGACAACTTCCTCATGTAACCTTCAGAGAGACCCGAGGGCAATGAAGCAGTGAAAATATGGGGGCCCAGAGACCCCCATATTTGGATGAATATTTTCCAAGTCTGGGTTTACATGGATAAAAAATGTAAGTAGTAATTTTACACAGAGGTGGCTGTGGAAGGAGGGAGGGAGGGATGGGACAGACTTCAGCGCTCCACCCAGGTTATCCTAAATAAATTTACGATCTATTTTTTAAATAACGTTTTTAATATATAAATGTCACTTCAACCATTAATATAAACATCAATATAGGGAAAAGGAGTTGATTTCCAGGTTGTGCCTGCTATGCAAACAGCCTCAAGACAGGTGTCCCAGCTACTGACCTCTCCCCACCCCTTCGCACCCAGGTGGCTGTTTCCTAAGAGCTCCCACCTCAGAGTGGGGCCTGAACGCGGGTTTGCCTGCTGCCTCTATTGGTTTAAGCGTGAAAGGTGTAAGCACCCCCTGACAACATGTCATCAATCTGAGGTCGTTGAGACATTTGCGTGCGGCAGGACAAAGCCAATCAGGGCCTCACCCAATGGCAGCAGCTCAGAACCGGCCCTGCTCCTCTGCAGAGAAGTTGTCCACCGACGGGCCACCAGTTTCGCACACCAGCTTGTTAGCTGCTCTCTCTACCCAGGCTCTTCCTTTTACAAACCCCATTCAGAATCCCATCAGTTCACACCCGCCCCTCTCCTCATCCCCGCTGTTGTTCACGCCCACAGAACCCAATCTATCAAGTTTAAACCCGTTCCAGTCACATCCGAGCCTCCACCCACTTTATTCTAATAGGATTTTTGGCTACTGTGCAAATCGGTTGAGCGAACGTTTATTTATTCACTCAAGAGACAAAGTAAAAGGTGGGATATTATCGAATTCTTTTGTTGCTTTATTAAATAATGTTCCAGCACTGTGCTGCTGCGTTGCAGGGAATGGGAAAAAGTTAATTTGTGTAATTTATCACTTTGCATCATTTTCCTACTTAAAACAGTCCAATTTAATAAACACCAGACTACAAACGCCTGGGGGAAAAAATAGCTTGTTTGAAATTACAATCATTTTGATTTGTCTTTACTTATTAAAATTATTTTAAATGTATAAAAATGCAAAGGTGATGGAATTATTATAATTTTTTGAACTGTTATTTTCCAATGAGCAAAGGTTAATCACGCCATTGCAAGTCCAGTTATCAGCAAACTTTTCCTCATCCCAAGCTAGACTTTCTCACAACGCTACTCCACAAACAACGCGAGAACAAAGAGGTCCCTTTAGCCCCACCTTCTCAGTCAGATCCACCCCACCCACTTCCTGCCCTACCGTCTCTGACGTCAGAGGTGCGCCGAAGCGCGTGGGCGGTGGTAGCAGGAGCGGAAGTGCTCTCGGCGGAAGAGCTGGTTGCGCGGTTACTGGGTAGGATGGTCTCAGGCAGGCAATTTGTAAAGCTGCTGCGCGCGCTCTGCAGTTCCATGTCTCAGACCCGCCTTGAGGGCATGCCCCTCTCCAGGGGCCTTCACGCGGGGCGCGAGCCCCGAAGGCTCTCCATCGAAGGCAACATTGGTAAGGGCTGGAAAGAGGCTGCCAAGCCTTGGCCTCCGCTGAGCAGGTGTCTGAAAGGTTGGGAAAGGGAGCCGGCCCCGGAACCCCTCCCCTCCTCCTTACCTCCTCCCCAGGTCTAGTGCGGCGGGGCTGCTAGTCCTGAGCTGCCAGGGCCGTTCACATCCCAAAATGCCCTGTGGACCTCTCTCTCTTTGATATTTAGAACGCCCTTTCTCATTACTGCCCCATAGGGACGTAAGAGCCACCAGTTTGTAGATAGGCCAAGAAGAGTTCGACTAGCTTGTAGGAATAGAGCTAAATGAAAGCGACAGGAAGCTCAAAGTAACTTCTTTGTTCGAGGGTTATCATATTTAGGAAAACGCAAAACACAAAAGGATGCCTATTTAAAATAGGTCTTCAGATAAGGAATAATTTCTTAGTGCAGTTGTGTGCCATGCAATGTTTGGGACACACGCTAAAAAACATCATTGTGTGTAACTGGGCGTCCTGCATTTTATCTGGCCATTCCACCCTAAGAGAGTTCTTTACCTTCAGTCATTCGGGCACCACCTTCACTATTTTTGCCATGTTTCTGTTAGTTCCACTGTAAATTATTAACGTTTTTCTTAAAAAGAAACTCACTTTTTAACCTTAAAAACATGTATTAAGTTAAAAACTGTTAAAGAGCACACAGAAACTCAGTATCTTAAAAAGTAGTTAAAAACCGAATGAAAGCAAAACATTTTGGTTTAATGTTACTAAATTCTGACTTGATACTTTTTTACCTGCAAACTTACTGAGACCCAGAAGAGGATTAGCAGCAGTGTTCAGTGTGGAAGGCGCACTAGCAGTAAACTGAGAATTTCTCCATTTATTCATTCATCCAGTAACCCTTTGAGCCATGTCTACATGCCAGCACTGTTGGTGGCCCAGAGGGTACAGCAGTGAACAGAACAAATATCTGTTCTCGTGGAACTTAGGTAGAGGGAGACTGACAATGAACAACATAAATTAAGCAAAGTAAACCATATAATAGTAGTAATGAGTGTGATGAAAATTCAGGGATTGAAGAAAGTTGCAATTTTAAGGATAATCAAGACAGGACTTTGAAGGTGACATTTGAGCCAAACCCTGAAGAAGGTGAGGGAGTCAACCCTGTGGATAATTGGGAGGAGAATCTTCCAGGCAGAGAGAGGATGGAGTGCAAAGGCCCTGAGACAGAAAGTGTGTTCAGGGAATAGGAGAGAAGCCATTGTGGCTGGAGTGCAGTGAGCAAGAGGGAGAGTGGGAGAAGGGAAGGTCAGAAGGGAAGGGGTGGCCATACCTGATACAGGCTTTGTAGTCCTTGATGCGTTTTTATGCTGAGTAAGGTGAGAAGCCGTTGGAAGGTTGGGATAGTCAAGTGATGTGATTTGACTTGTTATAAAAAGATCAGTCTGGCACGTATGTTGAAGGTAGAAAGTGTCAGGAGGTTATTGAAATGGTGAGTTTCAGTGAGTTGGACCAGGATGGTAATAGGGGAGGTGGTGAGAAGTGATTGGATTCTAGTACGTTGTAAGGTAGGGCTAACTAGATTTGTTAACAGATAAATGTGGAGTGAGATAAAGAGAGGGTTCAGTGCTGACTGCAGTCATTTTGGCCCGAGTAACTTGAAAAATGGATTTTCTTCAGTGGAGGAGAATGGGAAGAACAGATTTGAGGCAGGGAGTGGTTTCAAGATTTTGTTTTTAGGAATGTTGGGTTTTTGTGTGGTGGTTAGATATCTAAGTGGAGTTGTTGAATGGGCAGTCGGATATGTGAGCTTGGAGTTCAGAGTCTCCCCAGACTGGAGTTATGAATATAGTATGAATTTACATCCAGGAGACCTTGTGTGTTGATGGAAAGGACCAAGCCCTGCATCTGCAAATGCTAAAGAGATTGGGGAGATGGGGAGGAACTAGCAAAAGACACTGAGAAGGAATCCAGCCACTGAAAAACCAAAAGAGAATGATATCCTGGAAGTCAGCTGAACCTGTTTGAGGGAGGGAATCATCAACTGTGTGATGCTCTCTTAATGGAGCTCTTTGGTGAACTTGGACAATTTTTAGGAGCGATAAAGGTGAAAGTCTGATTGGCAGAGGTTCAAGGAGAATGGGAAGTAAGGAATTGGAGACAGTGGGTTATGCAGCGGTTTGGAAGCTTTCTTAGAAAGGAAAGACATGGGTGGTAACTGAAATGGGAAGAGGGTTTTAGACCTTTTTTTGTAAGAGAAATGATATATTTGTAAGCTGGCGGAAATGTTCTGGTAGAGAGGGAGACAGTGGAGAAACAGGAGAGAGGATAGAATTGCTGGAGTGATGTTAGTAAGCAAGAAGGAATGGAACCTATAGACCAAGCGGAGCAAGGCTGGTTTTAGCTGGAGGCACAGTTCATTTCTGATAATGGAGAGCATGGCAAATAAGTGGGTACTGACTTAAGTAGATGTAGTGGGAACTTAGGAAAGGTCATTTGGTTGTGTATGTTTTCTCGGGGAAATGGAAAAGAGTGAGTATGGGGAGCGTGGAAAGTCATGAAATTCCAGTGAGTGAAAGGGAGAAATATAGACTTACTGGGTGGCACTAAGGACCCATCTGGACTTTGTAGTCAAGAATTTAAAGTGGGACCAGTCACCTTGGCGATGTGTGTTTCTCTAGCCAGATCAGAAACATTGAGAGAAAGGAGAAGGGAGGGTCCTGCTACCTGCCTGATGGTGTTATCAAAGATGTTCTGTACTGTACTTTGAGAAATATGCCCTCAAAGGAAGCTCTACCTTAGAGAGGTACAGAGTACTTTACAAAATAAGTGCTTCAGACAGGCCATCAGGTGAGGTGTGAGCTGCTATCCCGATTTTCCTGACCTTTGCTTCTTAACATTTCCAGATTGCTATGCTTCTTTCTGGCTTTCTTATGTAACCACAGCTCACTGAGTGTGTCCTAGGAAGGGGAACTCATGTGTGATACAACTCCTGTCCTTTAAGGAGCTCACAGGCAAGTGAAAGAAGCCAACTTCTAAACATGATTTCTATACCATGTGATGAGTGCCATGTTTGGGCATGGAAACTTGGAATCTCAAGGGTAGGGATTCCCAAGGGGGGAAAGAGGAAGGGTGTTCCAGGCATAGGAAGTATCTTTGCCAAAGCAAAGCCTGAAGAAATGTGTAGTTTTAATAACAGAGAGGGAGTGGGCTTGGAGTTTAAAGGGCCTGTGAGAGGATGCCAGAACAAGAGGCTGGAAGGATAGGGTTTGCCAGATGCTGAACTTCCTTGTGGGCCGTGCAAGGATTTTGTCTGTAGGCAGTGAGAGGCTACTGAAGACTTCAGGCCGATGTGCTGTGACTATATTAATTTTAAAAAGAAAATTGGCTAGAATGAGCAAATAGGAAGAAAGGGCCATAAAGCTGGTACTTTCTTTGCATGTCTTGTGTGCTGTAGTACTCATAATGCCTTGCACGCGTTTGGTTGAATGATTAAATAAAAAGTTTGTAGTAGATAGACTAATTTCGTGGCTCTTATGGTAGTTGGAAGGAGGAAGATGCAGGCTTGCACAGGGGAATGGAGAGGCAGAGAAGTAAGTGCTGGTTTGTGAGAGATTTTTAGGATGATAGGCCTTGGTAGCCACTTGAAGGTGAGGGATAAGGAGACATAGAAGATGGCAATGAGGTTTATACTTTGGACACTGACTCTGAAAACTGAGGATGGGAGTAAAAGAAGAAGAAATCTGGGAAGAGAGATGTACAGGGGCCAGCAAAAATAACGCCCCCTGTTTCATTACAAACTTATTCCAAAATCATAAGCATGTAATCCTGTAACATAACATCACACTCAGTCACACCATAAGATATTTTAGGTGGAGTGTTCAAATTGCTGTCCATTGGGAGGGTACGAGACATAGGCGTACCCTCCCAACCACTCTCAAGCAGGTGTTACTTCTGCTGAACCCTGTATTTTATATGAAATGCCTCTGAGACATACAGAGATAGGTGTTCTGAAGTAGGTTAGAATATGTGCCTGGAGTCAGAAGAGTTGGAAGCTGAGATTTTCCATATGGAAGGTGTTGACTGTGGGGTGATTGTCGAAGCCTTGGAAGTAACTGCAGTTGCCCAAGGACAGCGACTAACAAGTGGACTGGGATTCTTTAATCTGGCGCTCTCTATATTTCCTGTTACTCTCCATCACCCCACTCACTCTGATGACTCTCCCCAGAGAAAATTAGTCACTGCCTCCTCTGTATGCTCTCATAACATTTTGTACCCACAACTGCTGTAGCACTTGAGTCCTGTGGAGACTGTTTGCAACATTTAACATCTTCCCTGATCTGGCCACTTAGTGTCTTGTTCATCTTTCTGTCATCAGAACCTGCCCCACTTCCTGACCCATTGTACTCATTCAATGTTTGCCAGATGCTTTTGAATCCTATGCTGTGATACCCATATGGGAGTTAGTCATTGGTACCCACAAAGGAAATATTTTAAACTGATAGTATAATCAAATGAGTTATTTGGTTCTCTAATCACAGGTGGCATCATTAAATCAGAATGAGAATGTTCACGTGTTTTTCCCATTCAGGAAACATGAACAGAGCAAGGTGAGCCCCTGTCCTAACTGAAGTTAGATATCTTTAGAGTGGCTTTTTAAAAGATTTTATTTATTTTTAGAGAGAGGAGAAGGGAGGAAGAAAGAGGGAGAGAAGCATCAATCAGTTGCCTCTCAAACACCCCCAACTGGGGACCTGGTCCGAAACCCAGACATGAGCTCTGACCAGCAGCCTTTCGGGTAGTAGGCCACACCAGCCAGGGCTGGAGTAGCTTTTCTTGTACTGTAGTTCTCCTTCTCTACATCTTGCTATGTTGACCCTGCAGATGTGGATAGCAGCACCTGGCTGGTAGAGCAGCACGTATAAAGGAAATGAGTCAGTGAAGTAACAACTAACAGCATCTAGCATGAGTTGTGAAGCCATAGGCCTTTGTGGTTGTAAGTGAAAAGCTTTATACCTAGACTTCCTTAAGATCTAAAAAATAAAATACCTAGCCTATCTTTTTAAAGTATATTCTTCACTAAAGTGTAGTATCACCTTCCAAATCCAGTTATTTTATGATTACAAACTTAAATTGAAGAAAGGAGTGTTCTTTGAAATATTGTCAGTGAGTCATCTCAGACTATTCTTACTTTGATTTGAAAGATCCCACCAGGAAAGAGGAAGCTATTTTGTACTTTTGCAGTGTAGAGACTGGGACGTAAAGCAATGGAGAGTTTCCCTATACCATGTGTCCTCTGGCATTCAAGGTTAGTGATTTAAGACCACTAATACACATCTTTAACTTTTATTGAGTATAAATAGTTGGGCAAAGAATCCTGGGGGTGGGAAAGTGACCAGTTTATTCCAAACATCGTGAATTGGAGTCTGCTGTGATCCAACTCATTCCATGCATCCATCGCCATTCTTTGTACCTGGCTAGATACTCAGGGGGTAAAGAGACTAAAGTCAGTCTGTGTCTTCAAAAAGTGAGCCTCCAGCCTAGCTGGAGAGATCGATGAGTCAACAACAATTACAGTGTAAAACCTTGGTAAACTAGAGCAGGCAGTAATTGTCTTTGCCTAGAGATGGAGGAGGTGGAGACAGTTGGAGAAGGCGACAATGAAAGGATGAATCAGCTAGTGGGCAGGGCGGGGAGGAGGGCGTTCCAGATCAGGAAGGGTTTTGGGGAGAATGGATGAGTTTGGGATGTACTCGGAAATGGTGAGAATGGGTGTTTTTTGTTTGTTTTGGTTTTTTTTGTAAACATAGTTTCCCATGAAAAAGATTCAGGGCAAAAATGTACTAAGTTTCGTTTCAGTTGCTGCATGTTTTTTTAAAGTTTTCCCAGAATGGCTATAGTCTCAGAGCCTATGTGATCCTGGATACTTAGATTCAGGACTGAAGTATAAGTCCCTAAAGGGCAGGATCTCAGTCTAGTCCATCATTTTACCTGTAGTACCTACCACTTAGTAGCTGCATTGATTGATTGGATGACTGAGTGAATGAATGCAGCATCAAATGAAGTTGCTGAAATGAAGTCTTTCATTTTCTTTGAAGAATTTTTGTTTAAAGATAGACAGTTTTATATTTATGGCCATTGGTTGGTTGGTTTGTTTTGTATAAAGTTTCAGAAGTGGATTTTTCCTGTTTTTCATTTTGTTTTAGAGAAGAAAATGCTTGGAAATGATATATTTAAGAGGCTCCCATGAGATACAGCTGTATTACACTTAAAGTAATAGATTATTTGGGGTGTTACATCAGGTACTGTCTTACTACTAGATTTTAGCATAATGTTGTTATAGCAGGTGTTGTAGTGCATAGAAAAATTTGTAGGAGGAAGAAACCATGATTTAGAAATAAGATGAACATTAGCAGTGGAACTCTTTGGTCCAGCAGGTGGAATGACAATTCCAGTGCTAATAAAAATCAACATGTTGAGGTAATGTACTCTGAAAAAGTAGCTCCCACCCCTTTTCAAGTCATGGCACATCAAGTAAGGTACAAGGATAGCCAAGGCCCCAAGGGAAGGTTTGGTGCTGAGATCTGGTAACTCCCAAATTTTATGATATTAAAAAGTATAGTGAAAGGTAACAATGAAGCTGGGATATAATTAAATTGCAATAATGCTGTTATAAGAAGCTGGTGCTTTGCATAGAGATCAAATGAAAGAATTTGTCGGTTTGCCCAGTTTGACGTGGAGAGGATTGGCTTTCGGTGGGTGTGAGTGTTCTGGTCATGAGGGGGAGGCCGGTGTTGCAGTGGAGAACCAGCCAGCACCACCAGAAACACCACAGGGAAGTCCCTGGGAACGCTTTAGAAACATTTATCTTTAAAAATCAAAACCCAAGCAGGAAGAAAAAACTATTATGATGAGGTATCACAGCACTAAAAAAAGTTATGTTGTGTCTGGTTTTAATATAAACATGTAACTTCGAATTTTTTTTTAATTATTATTTCATATGTGTGGATGGTGCCTGACACAGCCGAGTTCCACTGCAATGCAGTGGAAGAAATTCTGCACTGTGGTAAATGACCCAGGTTCTTCAAGCCCCACAGCAACACGGATGGCACAACTCTTGGGACCTCCCACCACCACTTACTGCCATCCTTTGCTGAAGCCATGTTCTGATTACTAACCTGGCTTCTAGGAGCTTCGGAATGGGGAACAGGGGCAGGGTGGAGGTGTTGCTCTGGTGTGATTGTTCCAGTCATTGGAACTGTGTATTTCCCATTACATCTGATTTGTTGGTATTCCGGGCTTTGTGTGTTTAAATGGCATGAGTCAGTTTCTGAAAGTCCTGACTGCTCTTGGATGAACTAATAGTGTATGATCTCAGAGGTAAAGTTGGCATTCCCTAACCTACAGGGCCCTTTCCATATGCAGTAGTTTCTGCAGTAATTGTTTTTCTTTTTTAATGGTTGTGTGCATGTCTTTTTTTTTTTAATTGATTTTAGTGAGAGAAAGCTAATGAGAAACATTGACTTGTTCCACTTACTTATGCATTTATTGGTTGCTTTATGTATGTGCCCTGACCAGGGATCAAATGCTCAACCTTGGCTGATGACACACCAACCAAGTGAGGTACCTGGCCAGGGCCAAAGTTGACTTTAATTTTTAATAATTTTAACAGTTATTCAGTATCACTCAGATAACAATTACCTTCATCTTTTCATATTAATTAAAATAGCTTTTCAGGTGATAGATAGCAGGGAGCATGTTTTAGACTTAAATCAACAACATGCAATCTAAATATTGACCATCTTTGCCAGATATTTTTTAAAAGATTTTATCCGTTTATCTTTAGAGGGGAAAGGAAGGCAATATTGAGAGAAATATCAATGTGTGGTTGCCTCTCGTGAGTCCCTGCTGAGAACTGGCCCACAACCCAGGCACGTGCCCTGACTGGGAATCGAACTGCAGTTGTTTGGTTCATAGGCCTGCGCTCAATCCACCGAGCTACACTACACCAGCCAGGGCTTTGCCAGATATTTTTTTAAATTTTATTTTTAATATATTTTATTGATTATGCCATTACAGTTGTCCCATTCCCCCCCTTCATTCCCCTCCACCCTGCATACCCCCTCCCGCCATGCTCCCCCTTTAGCTTATGTCCATGTGTCACAAGTTCTTTAGATTCTACATTTCCCATACTATTCTTGCTCTCCCCCCCATCTATTTTCTACCTACAATCTATGCTACTTATTCTCTGTACCTTCTCCCCACTTCTCTTCCTCCCACTCCCCTGTTGCTAACCCTTAATGTGATCTCCAGTTCTATGGTTCTACTCCTAATCTAGCTGTCCTCTTAGTTTGCTTTTGTTTTAGGTGTGATTGTTAATAACTGTGAGTTTGCTGTCTTTTTATTGTTCATGTTTTTCATCTTCTTTTTCTCAGATAAGTCCCTTTAACATTTCATTATAGTAAGGGCTTGGTGATAATGAACTCCTTGAATTTGACCTTATCTGAGAGCACTTTATCTGTCCTTCCATTCTAAATGAAAGCTTTGCTGGATAGAGCAATCTTGGCTGTAGGTCTTTAGATTTCATGACTTGGTATACTTCTTTCCAGCCCCTTCTTGCCTGTAAGGTCTCTTTTGAGAAATCAGCTGACAGTCTGATGGGAACTCCTTTGTAGGTAACTGTCCCCTTATCTCTTGCTGTTTCTAGGATTCTCTCCATCATTTTCATCTTGGCTAATGTAATTATGATGTGCCTTGGTGTGTTCCTTCTTGGGTCCACCTTCTTTGGGACTCTCTGAGCTACATGGATTTCCTGGAAGTCTATTTCCTTTGCCAGACTGGGAAAGTTCTCCTTTATTATTAGTTCACATAAGTTTTCCACTTGCTCTTCTTCATCCCCTTCTGGTACCCCTATAATTTGGATGTTGGAATGTTTAAAGATGTCCTGGAGGTTCCTAAGCCTCTTCTCATTTTTTTGAATTCTTGTTTCTTCATTCCTTTCTGTTGGGTCATTTTTTCCTTCCTTCTGGTCCACTCCATTGATTTGAGTCCCAGTTTCTTTTCCATCACTATTGGTTTCCTGCGCATTTCCCTTCATTTCACTTAGTGTAGCCTTCATTTGTTCCTCTGATTTGTGACTAAAATCAACCAGTTCTGTGAGCATCCTGATCACCAGTGTTTTGAATTGTGCATCTGATAGGTTGGCTATCTGTTGGTTGCTTAGGAGTATTGGCTCTGGGGCTTTGAGCTGTTCTTGAGGCATAATGTTTTGGTCTGTTTGTGCCTGTAATGTATGAGGGGCGTAGCCTTAGGTGTTCACCAGGGTGGGGCGACCCAGGTCACTGGGTTGTGACGCTGTATGTGGGGGCAAGGTCAGAGAGGGGCAGTGGTGTTTGTTCCACTCTCTCTTGGATTTCCATCCCCTCTGCTGCTTCCCACAGGTAAACCAGGCCCCCCTGGTGCCGGCTCCCAGGTGTGTGGGCCTGTGCACCTTACAGGACCCTGTGGGTCTCTCCAACAAACTCTCTGTGAGCCTTGGAGCTTCTCCCGGCACCTCAACCCCCAAAGTTTTTCCAGTTGGTGGTTTGGGTCTTTAATTCCCGTCACTGGGGCCCTAGCCTGTGTGGTCTGTCTCACTGCTTGCTCCTTGGCCTGGTTTATCTGAGTATGAATGTGTGACCGTGGTCAGCCAGCCGCCTTGCACCCCCACTGTGTCTGCCCTTTGCCACCCCACGCCTGGGATCCGCCAACCGCCGCCTGTGCACCTGGGTCGGTCTGGCCACTTTTTCCTGCCCATCCCCACTCCGCCAGCCGCTGACTCTGCCCCTCTTACTGGTCTGGCTGAAGGGTTCATTGTCGTCTGACTTCCATACAGTTCAATTTTCTGTGTTTTGGTTGTGTTTTTGTTATTAAAACTGTTGTCTTTAAACTTGGTTGTGCAAGGAGGCACAGTGTTTCCACCTACACCTCCATCTTGGCCGGAAGTCCTTGCCAGATATTTTAAACTAGGGGCTGCTCAGGGTGGGCAAGTATTTGATAATACACAAACTCAACCAACTTGTAATTCCTGCCACTCTGTTAGATACTCCATGACAAGCACAGAGGGCTTTATTTAGTAGTTTAGTATGTGGTTTTAGAATCTATATTTTTTACGAACTACTTCTGTTGATTTTGATCAGATAGTTCTGGATAACATTCTCAAAAATAAGCATCGTACTGGTCAGATGGCTCAGTTGGTTGGAGCCTTGTCCTGTACACTAAAAGTCTGCAAGTTCGATCCCCAGTCAGGACACATACAGGAGGCAGCCAGTTGATGTTTTTTCTCTCACATAGATCTTTGTCTCTGTCTGTGTATTCCTTCCTCTCTCTAAAATCAATGAACATATCCTCAGGTGAGGAGTAACTTAAAAAGTTGTAAAAATAAGCATGTATCAGGAGCACTTGGGGCATACTATAAAAGTGTGCATGCCGGGGGCCCAGCCCCAGAGATTGAGATCCTGTTAGGAAACCAACACTGAGAGGAATGAAAAAATCAAAACAATTAAATGCTAAATAAATTGTAGGTCGGTAATAAATGTATCTTCTTTGATTCAGCTGCCCAGTATGGTAGAAATTTGGTGTGAGTTAGAGAAGTCCTGAACTTATGGAAGAAGTGAGACCTTGGGCTTGGTAGGGAAGAGGATTTAGACACAGGCCTAGAGGAGCAGGGAAAGGCCTTTAGTCACTGGGGTGTGGGAAGAGCAGAGGCTGAGCACATGTGCAAAGGCACTCAAAAGTTTGGTGGAGTGGGAGTGAGAGATGAGCATGACTGTACAAAATGCATAGATTCACGTTGTTTGTTCTTAGCCTGTAGGTTCAGAGAGGAGTTGGAGTGGTGTGTGATAAATGTCACTTATTGGCTGTGTGGGTTCTTCTGCTGAGACAGCTCTTCACTCCTGATCAGTACCCGTGAGTGGCTGATAAATTGACTGGAAGCATGCCTTCCTCTCTTCTCTTGGTTCTGTTGGGTTGGCCAAAAAGTCCATATGGTTGGTTTTTTCCAGAAAATAAAAGACACATTTATCATTTTCACCAATAATTTTATTGATCTGGATATTTTGAGTATGTCAGCCATCTCCTGCATGGTAGAATGTTGGTTGTTCTCAATTACTATCTCGATTTGATCTCTCTCAACTTCGGTTGGTCTACCTGACCATGGAGCATCATCAATGAGAAATCTCCAGCCCTAGCTGGTGTAGCTCAGTGGATTGAGCACGGGCCTGTGAAGCAAAGGGTCACTGGTTCGATTCCCAGTCAGGGCACATGCCTGGGTTGCGGGCCAGTTCCCAGTAGGGGTCACATGAAAGGGAACCACACATTGATGTTTCTGTCCCACTCCTTCTCCTTTCTTTCCTCCTCTCTAAAAGTAAATAAATAAAATATTTTTTTAAAAAATAAATCTCCAGCATGAAACTTCGCAAACCATATAAAAATATATTTTATTGATTATGCTATTACAGTTATCCCAATTTTTTACCCTTTTATACTGCACTCCCTGCACCCCCCTACCTTCCACCATTCCCTTCCCCTTAGTTCATGCCCATGGGTTGTACATCTCTGGCTCCTACATTTCCTACACTATTTTTAACCTCCCCCTGTCTATTTTATCCCTACCAGTTATGCTTCTTATTTCCTGTACCTTTCTGCTCCCGTTCTCCCCGACCCTGCTGATAGCCCTACATGTGACCTCCGTTTCTGTGATTCTGTTCCTGTTCTAGTTGTTTGCTTAGTTTTTTGTTTAGGTTCAGTTGTTGATACTTACGAGTTTGTTGTCATTTTACTGTTCATAGTTTGACACGTTCAGTGTCACAGCACCTTCTCCATACACTGCACAGATTTTCTGCGTTTCACTTGTGTTTTTACTTTTCTTTAAATAATGAAGCATAAATATGCCAAAAATGTTGCTTATTTTCTTCCATCTTCAATATTAAAATAGCTACACAAAAGTTCACTGATTTTGATAAGTTTTTTAAAAAATTAACCAAAGACACTGAAATAGAGAACAGGCTGACAGTGACCAGAGGGGAGAGGGGAGGGAATTTCAGGGGAAAAGGGGAAGAAGGGTTTATAGGAACAAATATGAAGGACACATGGACAAAAACTAAGGGGGGTGGAAATGGGAGGGAGGTGGGGCGGGCTGGGGGGTGGGCTGGAATGGGAGTAAATGACAGAAAACTGTACTTGAACAAAATAAAATTTTTAAAAATTTTTAAAAATTTTAAAAAGCAAGCTGATATGACAGGTGTCACAATAAAATCTAACAAATTGTTTCAAATAAAGTTAAAGACAGCTAAGTGCTACTAGAGCCATCTTACTGGAAAAAACAAACAAACTTTTTGGCCAACCCAATATTTGTATTTATCCCAAGAGTAGAACTTATTTAAGAAAAATCAACTCCAATAGAGAAGATTGAGTTCCAAAAGTACTCTTAAGGTTTATTTTATTCTTTAAAAAATTAAATTTTTTTAGAGGGGTAAGAGAGAGAGAGAAACATCAATGTGAGAGAGAAACTGGTTGCCTCTCGTACACACCCCAACTGTAGGGAGGTACCAAATCTGCAACCCAGGCTTGTGCCCTTACTGGGAATTGAACTGGTGATGTTTCGCTTTGCGGGATGATGCCCAACCAACTGAGCCACACTGGTCAGGGCATTCTTAAAGTTTATTTTTGATATTTAACAAAGGTAGGTTTCAGAGGGAACTAAAATTAATAATGTATTAAATGTTTTATTCATTCAATCAGGTCACTGGGCTGGGCTTTGGTTCCTGCCATGGAGGACCCCTGTCTTGTACCTGGAGAAATATGATTACAATGGCAGTGATGGAGTCTTACCCAGAATGCCAGGCCAAGGGTGAAGGAGGATTAGCTAATTGAATAGAGGTATCAGGGTCTGGAAAGGCTTCACATAGAAGGCATATCTAAACAGATTCTTTTCTTTTTTTTTTATCCTCACCCAAGAACATTTTTTTTCTTTTTTTTTCTTTTAGAGAGAGAGAAAGGGAGAAAGAAATATCAATGCCAGAGAGAAGCATCGATTGGTTACCTCCCATATGCGTACATGCCCAGACTGGGGATCTTATGTGCACACAGACCAGGGCCCAGGAATCCTAAGCACCTGGACCGGGGATCTCACATGCCCAGACAAGTGAGTGAACCCACAACCTAGGTATGTACCCTGACCGGGAATCCTTTGGTTATGGGATGATGCTCCAACCAATTGAGCCGTACCAGCCAGCGTCTAAGCAGATTCTTGAAGATTGAGTTGGAGTTGGCCAGCTGAGGAGAGGAAGTGTACCAGGAAATGATAAAGTGTATGAACAGTCAGATTTGCAGTAGAAAATGTGGCATGATTAGAGTTGGAAGGAGCTTGGTCCAGGAGTTCAGGATGCCTGAAGTGAAGCTGAGGCCGGAGAGGTATATGCAGGGGCTAGATCATAATGTCTCACAGGCCATGTTGAAGGGTTGGGTTTTGTTATGAAGGCAACGCGGAGCTGTCAAAGTTTTAAGCAATGTTGTTTTGTGTTCATTGTGGCTGCAGTGTGAAGAGGATTGAAGTATGATGGATTGAAGAGGGCAAGGGCAGAGTTGGAGAGGCAAGAGATGTTGAAAGGCTGGTCTTGAACAGGAGCGGGGGATAGAGAGAAAAGGACAGATGCGGGGAATTTAAAAGGCAAGTACCAAAGCACTTGGTGGCCACTTGAGGTTTGGTAGAGGAGAGAGTTCTGACAGTGAATGGATGGTGGGATATGGAAAAGAAAACAGTTTGGTGGGGAAGATGGTGAGTTCATTTAGGGAATATATTGACTTTGAGGTGTTTGTGGGACAGCCAAGTGAGATGTCCAGTTAGAGAGGCAAGAGATGTTCAGTTGGAGAGTGAAGTCTGAAGCTCAGGGAAGTATGGACGAGACAGTGGTGTAAATGGGAAAAGATGACTTGGATGTTGTGGTCCTGGGCTGATTTAATCTCCAAAGCATTTCTCAAAGCATCTGCTATTTTCTACATCTCTCCCATCACCTTGGTTCAGGCCACTATTGTCTTCTAACTGGTCTGTCTACTTCCATAGCAGTCCATTTTTATGTAGCCGACAGTGTGATCTTTTAAAAATGAGGTAGAAATTTGTCATTTCCCTGCATAAAACCTATCACCACTGACTTCCCATTGTCCTTCCAGTAGATTCAGATTTCTTCCCATGGCTGTGAGGCCCTTCATGACCTCATCCCGGCTGGCCGGCCTCTCCACACACATCTTGAGTCACACTTCCCCCTCCCTTGCCCACACTGTAGCTGCACTGGCTTCTTCAAGGCCGCACATAGACTTCTCTGTTTTATTGTGTGCCTACTTCTTTCTCTTTTCCCACCTTTGTTCATGCTGCTCTTTCTGCCTGGATTGCCATCCCCTAGCCCTTGGCCCAGCTAACTCATCTTTCAGATTTTAACTCAGGTGTTATTCAGAGGAGCCTTCCCTGACCTCCTGAGCTGTGTTAGAGCCATCCTGCATTTTTCTTTTCTAGCACTTAACACAATTTGTTATAATTTCCTTCTGTGTTTGTTTATTATCTATCTCGATATAAGCTGTGAGGGCAAAGTTGATCCTGTGTTTGTTTATCAATACACCCCCAGGGTCAGACAGTCCTGAGCATTTGGTCAGATTGTTGAATGAATGAAGGTCATAATCTATTGTGAAAAAGTTTCAATTTTTACACCATCACAGAATAAATAGGATTGTGATTCAAGCTTTACAACATATGTATCTGATTTCATCTACTTTTGATACTCTATTACATTTTTAAAAAATACTCTTGTTATCCAAAGCCATTTTTTCATTGCTTTTAGAGAAAGAGGAAGGGAGCGAGAAACATCGATGTGTGAGAGAAACACTGATTGGCCGCCTTATTGTCTGCACCCCAGCCTGCAGCCTGGGTGTGTGCCCTGACCAGGAGTCAAACCTGAGGCCTTCTTCTGGTCTGTGAGTTGACACTCCAGCCAACTGAACCACACCAGCCAGGGCTGGACTATTACATTTTTAACTATTATTAAATACTCTTTGCCTCTGAGAGGTTGGGACAGTAAAATTTCAGATCAAATCTTAAGTGTATTTTTCCTCCCTGTTGCACTAGGGTGACTCCAGGTAGCATGGCCTGACCCATTGTCAGTCTGACAATGGATGTGGCTGTTACTGAGTTTTGAAATTGTAAAAGCTGATCATTATTCCCATGAGCTGGGCAGGATAGCCACCTTTTCCTTCAGCCCTGATTTAGGAAATGTCCTAACACAAGCTGTTTGCATTGCAGCTGTGGGAAAGTCCACCTTTGTGAAGTTACTCAAGAAAACGTACCCCGAGTGGCACGTAGCTACAGAACCTGTAGCAACATGGCAGAACGTCCAGGCTGCTGGCACGCAAAAAGTAAGTTTTCAGTTGTTGGGTGCTTGGCAGGCATGAGTGAGTAAACTAATTGTAATAATCTGATTTTCTCTGAGGGGGTGAGATAGCCCAGTTTAGTCTTCTTTTTAAAATACCTTCATTCCAGCGCACAGACCACGTATAGAAGAGAAAATATGACTTGTTTGAATATGCTTAGTGTTCATTTTTGTGGTTATTACATGTCTACATAAGTAACTGTTTCTGTTCTGTGTGGTTTCCCAAAGCATGTCCAGCCATTCTGGCTTTGAGGATTAATTTTGTCCTTCCTATCTGTAAGTATATTACTGAGTCTCACCGTCAAGATTAACAGTTAATTAAAGTGATTTTAACTATTTATGAAGTCTTAAAAATTGGAAAGGACCTTAGAGAGCATCTTATCACACTTTGAGTCAATGCAGATATAACTAACATTTATAAACTACCTACTATGTACCAGGCACAGTACTGTGCCAAGCACCGTACATTTCGTTTATATGTCATGGCTTAGACCTTTGTTACAGCTCTGCCACTTTGGGAAAGGCTGTGGGGCTGGTTTCAAGTCCAGCCACTTCGGTATGAGTAAGGAAATACCAGTCTGGACGTGAACCTTAGAGGTAGCCGAGGGAGCGGTAGCACCATGCCTTGGTTGCCACAGGCTCCTCCTCTAGCCAATGGGAGCATTCACTGAGTGGCTCACTCTGGTTTTTAACAACTAATTGTTAGAAAGTTCTTGTATGAACCACTTTGCATACTGTGACTGACTCTATCTGAGTTATTGGTCCAACTTTTGCTTCTTAAGCCTCCTAACTTTTCCACGTGGCAACTCTTCATATAGTTAGTTGAAGGTAGTGGTTTGCCTCCTCTTTTTCCCCCTTAAGTCTTCTCTCTTTCAAGCCAAACACCATGTTCCTACAGATTATTCCTTATTCTGAAGTCAGTTTGTCCATTGTGTTAGTTTTCCACTAAAAGTCCACACATTGTTTGGTACTTTGTCCTTTAAGAGATGAACTGTAATTCTCTCCTTTAGTGTGAGCCAGACTTAGTAACTTGCGTCTAATGACTAGAGTGTGGCATGAATAACAGAGTGTGACTTTCTGCATCACTCCTGCTCACTTTTGGCTCTGGGGATGCCAGCCACTCTGTGCTGAAGCGTCCCCTCCAGTGAAGAGACCCACACAGCAAGCGTCCGAGTCCTATGTGTTGTCACAACAAAGCTGACAACAGCTGTGTGGGTGAATCTTCTTGGAAGTGGATCCTTTTCCCTGGTCAGGTCCTCAGATGGCTGTACCCTCAGCCAAAATCCTGACTGCAACCTCATGAGAAACCCTAGGCAGAACTGCCCAGCTAAGCCGGGTCCCGAATTCCCTGCCTACAGAAACTGAGGTAATCAGTGCTTTCGAGCCACTAAGTTTTGGCACAACTTGTTATGCGGCAACAGATAACTAGTACTCCCATAATCCCATTATCCAGAGGTAAAATTAACATTTTGTCCTTTTAGACTTTTTCCTAGAGGAAAAATATATATATACACACTTACATAAATGTATAAAACTTTACTCTCTTTAATCAAAAATTGTGATTGTTCTGACCAGTGTGGCTCAGTGGATTGGGCATCATCCCACCAACCAAAAATTGTGACTGTCACCTACACATCACTTTATATACAAGGTCATCCTTTCATAGTAATGTCTTTAATGGTGGCAATATACTGCATAATATGATATACTCTCAGTTATCCAGTCTTTTATTTAAATATTTAGTTTTTAGTTTCTCCCTATTATAAATAATGTTACAATAGTTAATATCCTTGTAGCTACATTTTTAAAAAAGATTTTATATATTTCTTTTTAGAAGGAAGGGAGGGAGAAAGAGGGAGAGAAACATCAATGTGTGGTTGCATCTAACCTACCCCCCACCAAGGACCTGGCCCACAACCCAGGCATGTGCTCTGACTGGGAATCAAACTGGCAACCCTTTGGTTCACAAGCTGGTTCTCAGTACACTGAGCCACACCAGCCAGGGCTTTATTCTTTTTAATAGCCAAATTTTGTGCCTCTTTTTATTTTCTTATGATAATCTAGAACTGGAATTTTAATGTACAGAAATAATGCATCTTGTTGACATTTTTTATATAATTTCCAAATTGTTTTGTTCAGAAAAAATTTTCTTCCCATGCTTTCAGCAACACTAGGTGTTGTTTTTCATCTTCGCTAATGGAGTGGCAAGAAAATGGTGTGTTGTTTTATTTTACATTTATTTCTTTGATTGCCAATGAACTGAGTATCTTTTTATGTTTATCAGCCATTTATTACTATTCTTTAGTTTCAGTATCTTCACTCTCTGTCATATACTGCTGGTACTTTCCCCAGTCCATTACTTTTTATCTTTGTAGATGATGTATTTTTCAATATAATATTTATAAAGTTTTTATGTACTCATATCTGTCTCTTCATTAGTTGCTGCCTTTGTTAAAATTTAAAAAGACCTCTCACTGACCAAGATTACAAAAATATGCACCTACATTTCTTTCTCTTGCTTTTATGGTTTCACTCTTATGTTTATTTTAAAACTTATACAAGTTTAGGGAGTGCCCTTCTTCTTGCTACTTGGAGTGCTGCCTGATTCATGATTGTTAATAAGGTCAATTAGGTCTTCAAAAAACAAAATTTATAGGTGTCTAATTTACCCCAAGTAGTTTTTTACTTGTCCCAGTACCATTCTTTTTCTTATTTTTGAACTTTTTAAAACATTTTTTAATTTATTTTTAGAGAAAGGGGAAGGAAGGGAGAAAGAGAGAGAGGGAAACATCAGTGTGTGGTTTCCTCTCACACCCCCCCCACTGGGGACCTGGCCTGCAACCCAGGCATGTGCCCCGACTGGGAATTGAACTGGCGACCCTTTGGTTCAAAGGCTGGCACTCAATTCACTGAGCTACACCAGCCAGGGCTATTTACTTGTCCCAGTACTATTCTTGCTTGGTTTATCCCTTAGTGGTTATACATTTTGTTGTTACTGTGACTGCAATCTTTTTTCCCATCAGCTTTTTCAATCTGGTTATTGCTTTTTGTTTTTTTGAATTAGTTAAATTTTGGGGGGTGACATTTGTTAATAAGATAATATAGTTTTTTTAAGTATACATTTCCACAATATATAATCTGTACATTGCATTGTGTGTCCATCACCCAAAGTCAATCATCTTCGGTCACCATATACTTGGCCTCCTTTACCTTTTACTGCTCCCATGTCAATTCCCTCTGGTAACCACCATACTGTTTTCTGTGTCTGTGAGTTTCAGTTTTATGTCCCACATATGAGTGGACTCATGTAGTTCTTAGCTTTCTCTGACTCACTTATTTCACTCAGCATAGTATTCTCAAGTTCTATCCATTTTGCAAATGGCAGTATTTCATCTTTTCTTATGGCTGAGTAGTATTCCATAGTATATATGTACCACATCTTCTTTATCCAGTCGTTTACTGAGAATCCTCTACTGAAGGACACTCTCCGTGTCTTGACCACTGTGAACGATGCTGCAGTGAACATAGAGGTGCGTATATCTTTGAGAATAAATGTTTTTGAGTTTTTCTAGTAGGTGCCCAGAAGAGAGATTACCAGGTCATATAACTGTATTGTTAATTTTTTCAGGGACCACAATACTGTTTTCCATAGTGAACAAGGGCTCCTTTTTCTCAACATGCTCTCCAATACTTGTCATTACCTGTCTTGTTAATAACAGCCATTCTAACAGGTGTGTGGTGGTACCTCATTGCAGTTTTTATTTACACTTCCCTAAGAGCTAGTAAAATTCAGCATCTTTTCACATATCTGTTGGCCATTTGTATGTTTATTGGGAAAAGTGCCTGTTCGGATCCTCTGCCCATTTTTTAATTGGATTGTTTGTTTGCTTGGTTTGGAGTGGTATGAGTTCTTTATGTATTTTGGATTTTAACCTCTGTCAGAGCTGTTGCTTGCAAATATCTTCTCCCATTTGGTTGGTTACTTTTTGTTTTGTTATGGGTTTCTTTTGCCGTGTAAAGCTTTTTAGTCTGATACAGTCCCATTCCTTTATTTTTGCCTTTACTTCCCTTGCTTTTGCGGTCAAATTCATAAAATCCTCTCTTAGGACCAAGGTCCATAAGTTTAGTACCTATGTCTTCTATGTAATTTATTGTTTCAGATTTTACATTTCAGTCTTGGGTCCATTTTGAATAGATTTTTGTACATGGAGACAAGCTGTAGTCTATCTAGTTTTATTCTTTTGCATGTGGCTTTCCAATTTTCCCAGCACCATTTATTGAAGAGGCTTTATTTTCTCCACTGTGTGTTTTTGGCTCCTTTGTCAAAAATTATCTGCCCATATACATGTGGTTTTGTTTCTGCTGCATTCCTGTTTACTAACAATGAAATTTCAGAAAGAGAAATGAAAAATACAATTCCTTATGCAATTGCAACAAAAAGAATAAAATACCAAGGAATAAACTTAACCAAGGTTGTGAAGGACCCATATAACGAAAACTGTAAATTATTTTTATTAAAAGAGATTGAAAAAGACACAATGAAATGGAAAGATATTCCATGTTCATGGATTGGAATAATCAACATAGTTAAAATGCCCACGTTACCCAAAGCAATATGCAGATTTAATGCAATCCCCATCCAAATCCCAATGATATTTATTTTTTTAAAAAAATTTTAAACCATCAGGTTTATATGGAAGCACAAAAGATCCCAAATTGCCAAAGTAATCATCAGAAAAAACAAAGCTGGAGGCTTCACGCTGCCTGCCTTCAAATTATAGTACAGAGAAACATTAATCAAAACAGCATAGTACTCCTGGCTGGTGTAGCTCCATGGATTTAGCACGGGCCTGCGAACCACACAATCACCATTCAATTCCCAGTCAGGGCACATGTCTGGGCTGCAGGCCAGTTCCCAGCAGGGGACTCACAAGAGGCAACCATACATTGATATTTCTCTCCTTCTCTCCCCCTCTAAAGATAAATAAATAAAGTAAATAAATAAACAACAAAAAAGCATGGTACTGACAGAAAATCACACACAGGGTTATTGTTATGTTAAAGGAAAGCAGTCAATTGTTGTATTTGTGTGACAATTCTCATGTCAATTGTTTTTTGGGCTTTTTTTTTTTGCTCTATTTGCTTACCTCTTCTATAATTTCTAATCATTTGTAAAACTTTTCCAATATTCATCTCATTTCTATTTTCTTGTTTTCTTTCATTGGGCAAAAGCTCCAGAACAACATTAATTAATAGTGGTAGTCACCCTTATTTTGTTCTATCTTTAGTCCAACTACCTATACTGTATCAATATTGTTCTAGGATTATTGCTTATTTCAATAGAACACATGGAGGAGGATTTTCCCATTACCAGGATATTAACTTTTTTTAAAAATCAGAATCAGATGTTGAATTTTCATCACAAGTCTTTTTAACATCTAGCAAAATAACTACCGGGTTCTTCTTAACTCTCTTAGTCATAGATTTGATAATGGCACCATTTTCACATTTCTAGAATGAACTCTTTTGGTCTTAGTTCACTGTTCCATTAATTTACTAATATGTTGTTTGGAATTTTGCATATATATTTGTAAGTTTAATTGGTATTAATATTTGTGTGTACAGTTTTTGACAGGTTTTACCATCAGGGTTATGAAAATCAGTTGAGAAGTTTTGCATCATTTTTAGCATAGGAATTATCTATTCCTTGAAGGTATGGCAGAAATCATTTTTTAAATGCCATGAATTCAGTGTTGTTTGGCAGAAATAGTTATTGGACAACTGTTTATTTCTCAATTATTATTCATGGTGCTTTTTTTTTTTTTTACCTTCTGGAGTCAATTTTGCCTTCTTAGAAAACTTGCCTTGTATTGAGATTTTCACACTTAATCAAGTAAAATTAGTAGGTTTTCTTTAATACTTTAAACTCTTCCAGAATTATTTTTGTCTCATGTTGTGTATTTGAATATTTTGAGGAGGGATAGATTTGATAGATTGTCTATTTGATGTTTTTAAAAGAGAATTAATTAATAGATTTTATTTTTAATTCTGTGGGGGCTTGCATTATTTCTGCCTTTATTCGTTTCTTTCTCAGAATTTCTTTACATTTTTAAAGCTCTTAGGCTTGAATGATTAGTTTGTGTACTCTTCCCTTTTTTTCTGCCTTAATAGTAAAATCATTTGCAACTGGAAGTTTTTTACATGGGATAAGCTTTGGCCTTACGTTCTAGGTTTTGACATACAGGATTTTAACGGAAATTTCTAAAGAGTTTATAATTGTAGTTTTAACTTATTCTTTGCCCAAGAATTATGTTTAAAATATTTTGTATTTTCTGAGTAGATTTTTTGTGAGTGTTACTTTGCAGTTCTAATTTCATTATGGTTAGACAGTGTGGCTTCTATAGTTTCTAGTTGAGAGAACTTACTAAGACTTCGTGGCTTATGTATGATCAGTTTTTTTTATGATCAGTTTTGGTAAATGTGCCATGTGTTATGTAGAATATGTATTACTTGTACAGTACAGAGTTTGATATGACATATTTTACAAATTCTAAGATGCCATTGATCATAAGGTACAATGAATTTAATAACCTTTCTATGGAATAATTAAAATGTGTTAAGTTTAATTTAGTGAACACTATAAGATATATCCCAGTTTCAGATATGTGCAACAAATGATTTAGAATTTTATTCCCAAGTTCTCATTTCTTGGGTCTATTTTTTATTTTAAAATCTGAGAAAAATATGTTATTTAAATTTTTGTGTTTTTATTGTGTTTTGTCCATTTCTCCTTATATTTTAATTGTCTTTGCTCTATACTGATAATATTTCAATGCTTTAATATTCCATATAAAAAGGTTCATGACTTCTTTAGGGAGTCTATTGGTTTATTAGTATTTAAAACAACTCTCCTAGCAGTTAATGCCTTTTTCTTAGTACAGTTTTGCCACATGTGCTGCCTTTTTATTTGCATCTATTGGGTTGACCAAAAAGTCCATTTTTTTTTTCCATAAGATAAATGACACATTTTTTTATTTTCACCAATAACTTTATTGATTTGGAGATTTTGAATATGTTAGCTATCTCCCACTATTGGCTTCTAGTGGGTAGAGGCCAAGCATGCTGCTAAACATCTTCCACTGCATGAGACGGCCCCGCAGCAAAGAATTATTTAGCTAAAATGGCAGTAGTACAAGTAACTTCGCAACTCACTTTTGACACGTTCTGTCAGTCACCGCACCTTCCATACACTGCACGAGTCTTTTAGTCTTTTATTGCATTTCAGTTGCATTTTTTACCTTTCTTGAAATCATAAATCATAAATCACTGAAAATGTTGCATATTTACTCCCATCTTCAATATTAAAATGGTTGTACAAAAATTCATCAATTTTGTTACTTTTTAATGTGTACTTATTTTTTAATAATATATTTTATTGATTATGCCATTATAGTTGTCCTGTTTCCCGGCCTTCATACCCCTCCACCCTGCACACCTCCTCCCACCCACATTCCCCCTCTTTATTTCATGTCCATGTGTCGTAAGTTCTTTGGCTTCTACATTTCTCACACTACTCTTGCCCTTCCCCCTATCTATTTTCTCCCCACTGTCTATGCTACTTTTTCTCTGTACCTTCTCCTCCCCTCTCCTCCTCCCACTCCCCTGTTGCTAACCCTCCATGTGATCTCCTTTTCTGTGGCTCCACTCCTGTTCTAGTTGTTTGCTTAGTTTGTTTTTGTTTTAGGTATGGTTGTTAATAACTGTGAGTTTGCTGATTTTTTATCTTTTTCTTAGATAAGTTCCTTTAACATTTCATATAATAAGGGCTTGGTGATGATGGAGTCCTTGAACTTGACCTTATCTGAGAAGCACTTTATCTGCCCTTCCATTCTAAATGAAAGCTTTGCTGGATAGAGCAATTTTGGATGTAGGTCCTTGCATTTCATGACTTGGAATACTTCTTTCCAGCCCCTTCTTGCCTGTAAGGTCTCTTTTGAGAAATCAGCTGACAGTCTGATGGGAACTCCTTTGTAGGTGACTGTCCCCTTATCTCTTGATGCCTCTAGAATTCTCTCCATCATTTTAATCTTGGCTAATGTAATTATGATGTGCCAGGGTATGTTCCTCCTTGGGTGCAACTTCTTTGGGACTCTCTGAGCTTCCTGGACTTCTTAGAAGTCTGTTTTCTTGGCCAGATTGGGGAAGTTCTCCTTTATTATTCAAATAAGTTTTCCACTTGTTCTTCCTCTTCCCCTTCTGGCACCCCTATAATTTGGATGTTGGAATGTTTAAAGATGTCCTGAAGGTTCCTAAGCCTCTCCTCATTTTTTTGAATTCCTGTTTCTTCATTCTTTTCTGTTTGGTTGTTTCTTCCTTCTGGTCCACTCCATTGATTTGAGTCCCAGTTTTCTTCCCATCACTGTTGGTTCCCTGTGCACTTTCCTTCATTTCACTTAGTGTAGCCTTCATTTTTTCATCTAATTTATGATCACAATCAATCAGTTCTTGTGAGCAGCCTGATCGTCAGTGTTTTGAACTGTGCATCTGATAGGTTGGCTATCTCTTGGTCGCTTAGAATAATTGGCTCTGGGGCTTTGATTTGTTCTTCTGTTTGAGCCATGATTTTTTGGTCAGGTCCCGCCTGTTACATATGAGGGGTAGAGCCTTAGGTTTTCACCAGGGTGGGGCAACCCACATCTCTGGGTTGTGACATTGTATGTGTGGGCAGGGTCAAAGAGACAGCAATGGTGTTTCCTCTGCTCTCTCAAATTTCAGTCCCCTCTGCCACTTTCCACAAGCAAATTGGGCCATTCTGGTGCTGGTTCCCAGGTGGGTCAGTTTGTGTACATTCTAGGACTCTGTGGATCTCTCCAACAAACTCTCCTGTGAGGCTGGGAGTTTCTCCCAGCAACTTTTCAATCGTTGCTTTTAGGCTTTATTTCCCATGGCTGGGGGCCCTGGGTTGCACAGTCTTTCTCGCTGCCCGTTTTTGCCTTGTTTATCTGCATGCAAATGTGTGACTGCAGTCAGCCAACCACCTTGTGCGCTCTGCTCATTTCCTCCCCGCACCTGGAGTTTGCTAGCCCCCCACCAGCAGTGTGCCTGGGTCTGCCAGTCACAACCCCTCTCTGCTGGCCGCCACTCCAACCCTCTTACCAGTCTGGATGAATGGTTGTCGGACTTCCGTACGGTTCAATTTTCTGTCTGTTCTGGTTGTGTTTTTATTTCTAAATATTTGTTGTCCTTAATTTTGGTCGTGCGAGGGGGCACAGTATTTCCATCTATATCTCCATCTTGGCCGGAAGTCCACAGTTTTTGAAAATGCACACTGAGGCCCTGCCTGTTGTGGCTCAGTGGAGTGAGTGCCGGCCTTCAAAACCAAAGGGTTGCCAGTTCACTTCCCAATCAGGGCACATGATTGGGTTGCGGCCAAGTCCTCAGTGCAGGGCACATGAGAGGCAACCACACATTGAAGTTTCTCTCCCTCTCTTTCTCCCTCCCTTCCCCTCTCTCTAAAAATAAATAAATAGAATCTTTTTAAAAAATGCACATTGAGGGGAAAGAAGGGGAAGGGTGAAGTCAAGGAACCAGTACAAAGGACCCACGGACAAAAACAGTGGAGTGGGGGGAGTATTGAACGTGGGAGTGGGGGTGGGTAGGGCATGGGAGAGTAATGGGGACAACTGTAATTGGGCAACAAAGAAATTTTAATAAAATAAAAAACATTTTAAAAAACGCATGCTGATGTGACAGCTATCACAGTACAATCTAACAGAATTGTATCAAGTGAAGTTCAAGACAGACTGAGAGCCAGTAGAGCCATTGTACAGAAAAAACTAAACCAACTTTTTGGACAACCCAATACTTGGTGGATTTTTTTGTCCCTTTGTCTTCAACCAATTTGTCGTCTTGTTTTAGGTTTTATTTTATTTTAGGTGTTTCTTTTGTGAACAGGAGTTTTACTTTTTACCCAATCTTAAGTTTGCCCTTCCTCGGAATTTTTCTTTTTTATTATGATTATGTTTATTTATTCCTGCCATCTTATTTTGTGCTTCCATCTCCATCTTTTTCTTTTTGCTATATTTGAAGTTTTCTTTCATATTCCTCCCCTTCATTCATATGGAAATTGTACTGTTTTGTTTTTAATCCTCAACCAAGAATAGATTTGAGAAAGAGAGAGAGAAATATCCATGTGAGATAGAAACAGATCAGTTGCCATGGGATCAAACCCACAACCAAGGCTTGTGCCCTGACTGGAAATTGAAGCAGTGACCTTTCAGTTCATGGGACAGCACCCACCCCACTGAGTCACACCAGTCAGTGAAGAAAGAAAAGGAAAACCAACCCTATCACTATATTACAATACATACTGGATCTTCTGACTTACATGTATTTTCATTTCTTTCATAATTTTTGCCTTTTTCCCCCTCTAAGTTTAAGGAGAATTTTTAAAATTCTGATATTTTTATTTTTTTTAAAAGATTTTATTTATTTATTTTTAGAGAGGGGAAGGGAGGGAGAAAGAAAGGAAGAGAAATATCAGTGTGTGGTTGCAACTCGAGTGCCCCGTACTGAGGACCTGGCCTACAACCCTGGCATGTGCCCTGACTGGGACTCGAACTTACAACCCTTTGGTTTGCAGTCCGGCACTCAGTCTACTGAGCCATACCAGNTTCATAATTTTTGCCTTTTTCCCCCTCTAAGTTTAAGGAGAATTTTTAAAATTCTGATATTTTTATTTTTTTTAAAAGATTTTATTTATTTATTTTTAGAGAGGGGAAGGGAGGGAGAAAGAAAGGAAGAGAAATATCAGTGTGTGGTTGCAACTCGAGTGCCCCCTACTGAGGACCTGGCCTACAACCCAGGCATGTGCCCTGACTGGGACTCGAACTTACAACCCTTTGGTTTGCAGTCCGGCACTCAGTCTACTGAGCCACACCAGTCAGGGCTAGGGAGAATTTCTTAAGCTGATACTCTGTATGATATTGTCATTAGGTTTACTGCAGTGTACAGTATGGTTACTGTCTTCATTGGGTGTTTTGTTTTAGCAAATCTATTTTTTTCTCCTCTAAGAATGTTCTTTTCATATTGCTCCTTTTTTATGACTGCCTGCTTTTATCAATGTGGCACTCTTTTGAATCTCAATGAGATTCTTCCGTTTTTTCCTGTTCCTGGCAACAGCTGTCTCCTAAGAGGCTGCTTGTCTTGAGCACACAGATTGGTCCTATCCTTTTGAATTGCTGAATATTTTTATAACCAATGATTATTCCTCTATTTGTTTATATGATGGAAGTGATGTTTGCTTTTGTTCTATAGCTGAGATGTTTCTTTCAGAAACTGTGTAGGCCCTGTGCAGTTTTTTGTTCTGGAACAGTCTCCTTTTGGTAGCCCAGGGCTTGCTGGTAGAATAGCCTCTACTTAGTCCTCCTAGTACGCACGTCCATCAGAGCAGAGCCCCGCTCACTCAGTGGGCTGCCGTGCAGTCCCAGAACTGTGCCACACAGCAGTCTGTAGTGACATCAGAGACTCCAGGTGATTCAGATTTGCCCCGCTGCTTCTGCCTCCAGCTCCTAGCTGGGGACCGTTTATGGGGCTGGTGTGTGTTTGTGGTTTGCAGTATCGGAAAGAGGGAAATCATTTTGTGATCCTCTCTGCTCCATCTGTATTGCTCCTCCTGAAGCCTTCCAAAGGGGGAGACCCTTCTTTGGGATGGAATGGTGGTGTTTAGCCAAACTGCACTGCTTGTTATCTAGCCTTCTTTCCCTCCTGTATCTTTGTCTCTACCTGAAATTTCCATCAGAAAATTGTACATATCAGGCCTGTCTGGTGGTGGCTCAGTGTATTGAGTGCCAGCCAGCCTGTGTACCAAAGGGTCACCTAGTCAAGGCGATTCCTAGTCAAGGCACATGCCTGGGTTGTGGGCCAGGTCCCCAGTGCGGGCGAGCAAGAGGCAACTACACATTGATGTTTCTCTCCCTCTCTTTCTCCTTTCCTTCCCCTCTCTATGAAAATAAATAAATAAGATCTTTAAAATTTTTTTCACATATTACTCCACATAGCTTAATGCCTCTTTTTTCCAGAAACTTTCTCAGATTCCTTCCATCATAAATGAACAACCCTTCATCACATGTTCTTCCTTATATCCTGGCTCTTTATATCGTTGTCTCACCCCCTTTCCTTTTGCATTCTGAGCTCCTTGGGTTTTGGAACCTGTCTTGCTCGCCTTTATAGAGAAAAATAGTAGAATGAAGAAGTTAGAGGAAGCCAGGGTTGAGTACCCATTTATTACCTACTTACCGTGAGACCTTGGGCAAGTAAGTTACTTAACCTTTCTGAGTGGACTTTCTCCTCAAGAAAATGAAGTTAACAATTGTACCTACCTCATGAAGCTCTTTGGAAGATTAAATGAGATAACATACCATAGTGAACATTAAAACAAATCTTAGTTTTGTTTTCCGTACCCCTTGTAGCACCTTGCTCACGTAGTCACATAGGCCTTCAGTTAGTGGTGACTACAGATCCACAGTGCTTTCCGCAAAACTCACCTTTGCGCTGAGTCAGTGGTGCAAAGAATCCAGGGCTCCTGAGTGTCCCATACATGCTCCCACCTGCATGTGCTGAGTGAGTGGGTGATCAGATGCCTTTCGTAAAGTCTGTAGAAAGGAGGAGGGTTTTGTTTGTTAAAAAATTGTAGCCCTGCCCTGGCTGGTGTAGCTCAGTGGATTGAGCGCAGGCCTGCGAACCACACGATCACGGTTCGATTCCCAGTCAGGGCACATGCCTGGGTTGCAGGCCAGTTCCCAGCAGGGGACACACCAGAGGCAACCATAAATTGATACTTCTCTCCTTCTCTCCTTCCCTTCCCCTCTATAGATAAGTAAATAAAATCTTAAAAAAAAAATTGTAGCCCTTCTTTGAGAGAGAAAGGATTTTATGTGGATGGTCAGATTTTCAAATAAACAGTTGCTTTCTTGCCTGGGTTAAAGTTTTGTGAAGAAATAGCCACAAATGGAAGCCCAAAAGGGAGGCAACATAGTGTTGCAATGGAAAAAATTATTTCCAAATGGAATTTAGATGGTTGTTGATTGTTAACTCCCCCTCAGACAGTTTCCACAAATCCATTCATAAGTAAGTGATATTCTAATTCTATGTGGGGCCCTTCCTCTGCTCTTCTGTGGTACGTTGAAGGCGACATATCATCTCCCTGTATCAGATTCTTGTCCAGTAAAGTAGGAAAATCCGTTCCTTGATTGTGTAGTGGTGACTAAAGAAAATGTTTGTAATTGCTTCTCTGGTTGATTCTTAAACCTGCAGGGGGGTGGGGAGAACGTAAACACAATGAAGTAAATTTGCCTTCTAGGAAATTCTCTTCTTTTGTCATTTCCCTCTAGGCCTGCGCTACCCCAAATCCAGGGAACTTGCTGGATTTGATGTACCGGCAGCCAGCACGATGGTCCTACACATTCCAGACATTTTCTTTTATGACCCGCCTGAAAGTAGGGCTGGAGCCCTTCCCTGAGAAGCTCTTCCAGGCCAAGGAAGCAGTACAGATCTTTGAGAGGTCTGTGTACAGTGACAGGTAGGACCTTGAACCCGCCACTAGTCAGAAGCCCTGTACTCAGAGCTGTAGGTTTTCTCTTCTTGCTCAGACCCTGCACCACTGTGGTCATTGAACATTGTACTTTTAAAAACTGTCTTCGTTTTTAAGACAACACTGTACAGATTTATTCAGACTTATAATTCCACAGGACTATCATATATGTCAAGAAAGAAAATTATATTTTTCATAAACTAAATGCATTTAATTTCCCACATCGCCACTGATTATGCTTTCCTGTTCTTTTCTGGCACAGAGGCAAGCTGGTAAATGTCTAATAGAATTGTTGCATGCTAAAAGGCACAGAGTAGACACTTAAGAAGCAGTATACATGCTAGGAAACCGAATGAATCAATGGTTATCACCTTGAAGAAGATAGCAGATGGAACTAAAAACTTGTGTTTCTAAAATGATATGAGAGATATAGTCATCTTTTTTTATTATTCTTCAAGAAAGGCTTTCTAAGAAGAAATAGCACATCTGTGAAATTGGCTTCTGTTTCGGATTTACCCATCTTGTTTTTTTAATCCTCACCTGAGGATGTGTTCACTAACTTTAGAGGGAGGAATGTGCGAGAGAGAAACACTGATCGATTGTCTCCACATGCACCACGACTGGGGGTTGAACTGCAGATTTAAAGTGTGACAGTCTGTCTTAAATATCAAAATGGAAAATGCCGCCCTGGCTGGTGTAGCTCAGTGGATTGAGCGCGGACCTGCGAACCACACGATCGCAGTTCGATTCCCAGTCAGGGCACATGCCTGGGTTGCAGGTCAGTTCCCGGTTTCTGGCAGGGGACACACAAGAGGCAACCATACATTGATATTTCTCTCTCTCTCTCTCTCTCTCTCTCTCTCTCTCTCCCCTTCCCTTCCCCTCTAAGATAAATAAATAAAATCTAAAAAAAAAAAAAGGAAAATGCTGCATTTCATTGTCCATTCACTTCAGAAGACACTAAGTCGGTTACCCATTGAATTCCAAGTTAGACAACCTAGTTCTGCTTCTTAGTGGTCCCAAAAAGCCTCCAAAGGAAAAATAAGAGTACATTTTTGTAAATGTCATGTCACTTGTTTTAATGCCACCTAAAATCATGCAAGATATGAAAACAAATCCTGTGGGCTATGCATCCCTTCTCTGTACTCCCAGAAAGCCTCCTCTTTATAAAAGCTAAATTTGTGAATTATCAGTGGTTGGGCTCTAGAGTTTGCTTCTTTTTCACCTGTTGGGTATACTGCTTCCTGTTTTCCTCTCCCCTTTCCACAGCCATGCCCTCTGGACTAGGACGATGAGTTACATAAAATCACCTAGGTTATTTGGAAGTGCACTCGCTGTTGGTCTTTTTATTTCCAGCCCACTAGTAAAGTAGGAATGTGAGAGGCCCCTCAGAAATCAAATTACTACTTTGTTTAGAAGCTACAAGATCTTACCATTTTCATGGAAGACATGAGAATTGATCGCATTATAGGCAGCTACACCATCCTAGAGGGGGCATTTTTAAGACAGAAGGGGTAACTAATTACACATTCTAATCCAGATGGTAATTTAGAACCTTTTCACTCTTAAAAGTTCGTTCATGTGTGCGTTCACTCAGCTCAGATGCCTGGAGTGGCACCCGTGTTCAGGTGGCAGGCAGGGCCCCGGGGCTGTGGCAGGAAACAAAACAGACCCAGTCTCTGCCTTCACAGTGACTGCAGTCTAACAGAGAACTCTGCGACCGCACATGTGCTCTTGTGTTCTGTGTGTTCCAAAGGCGGAACCCAGTCGCTTGGTCCAGTGGATGACAGAGAGGAAGAAACCTGAATCTTCTGTGAGTTAAAGAAACAATAGCTTGTGGTTTTAGAGAGGGACCCTGCCGCCTGGGTCCTTGCAGGGACTCCTTGCAGCCCCTGCATTTGATTTGGGTCGCAGTGGTGCCCCACCCTTGGCGTTCAGTGCCACAGCCTCTGCTCCCACTCTCCCCGGCAGCCCCCACCAGCTTTGGGAAAATAGAGAAGTGCTCAGGAACACAAGGGCTTTTTGTAGGGCTTATTAACAGATAATTAAGTTCTCTTTATAAGATCTTAATTTCCATGTTACCTATGACACAGCTGAAAACATTTTTTCAGGAATTGAGTGACAGAAGTCACCTCTTTTCTTTTTACCTTTAGCTAAAAGGTAGAGTTGGAAGAGTTGACCTCTGGAGCTCTCAGATTGGTGTCTTCATAGCCTAGCAAAGAAGGAGTTAAAATGACTAAGGCACCTTGAATACTGTGTACCCCCCCTCTAAGTACTTGTATTATGTACAATCCTCACATCAACTCTGAGTTAGGTTCTGCTGTTCTCTCTTTATACAGAGGAAGAAATGGGCCAAGTTTACTGACGTGCCCATGGTGACACAGCTGGTGACTTTTTGGAGCCAGGATCAGGCTCAGGATTGTGATTCTGCAACATCACATTCTCTTACAACACACAGCCTTGCAGTGCATACTTCCTGAGCCGTTCGTACACAAGGATTTTGAATTTCATTTTCTCAGAAGTGGCCGGTTGCTGGGCGTTGCCTTAGGAACTGGAATTCATTATTTAGGATGTAAATTGTGTTTTGTATCAAGATGTCTGAGGTCTGAAAGAGAATTGACCCTTCTGAAGCCATGGTTCTGTTTACCTCTTATTTCCGATTTACCAGATGTTCCTTTAGTAGTAGAAGTAAGCTAGGGGCAAGGCCAGTTGGTTTTTAGATTTGGCTTTCTTATGTCTAGATTAGAGGCTTAACAGATGAAGCAAGTAAATAAAAAGCTCGTGTGTGCTGTGGAGGAAAGTCTGCGTTCCTGGTGATCCTGCAGTCGGGAGGAAATGCGTTTCCTGCTCCATAGGCGATGCTGCCCAAACGCAGCTCCTCTGTGCTCCTCAGCTAAGCAGAGGATGGCTCGGCAGCCTGGAGATTCAGAAGCCCTGTTTTTAAATAAAATGTGGTGGGTGCTTTATACTAGATTGGTTTTTGTTGAGGGGCTTGCTACATTTATCATGAAGAAATCTCAAAGGTTTGAGTGTACATGCACCTTTGCTGTGTATCTGACTGGTTTCCAGCAGGAAAAATTGTTAGCAACCAATGATACAACGTGCTCTTCTGGTGCCCCTTTTCTCCCAGCGGGTTAATCTATCTGGAGAGCTGTGGTTTTGGCCTCTCAAGTCCAGGTGCTATTTTCCATCTTAGTGTTGAACAAGGAGGGGAATATAGGTTAAAAGTTAAGATTTCTTCAAAATTGATAAGGTACTAAAAGGGTTAAGTGATTTGAATAGCCATGGAACAGGTTGGTTACTGATGTTTCTGCTTCTTTCTCTTCTTTGCCCATTCCATTTCCCATTCTTCTTCCCTCCCTCCTCCCCACACCCCTCTCCTCCCACTTACATTTCCAACCAGGTATATCTTTGCAAAGAGTCTTTTTGAAAATGGTGCCATCAATGATATGGAGTGGCATATCTATCAGGAATGGCATTCTTTTCTCCTTCAGGAGTTTGCCTGCCGACTCCAGCTACACGGCTTCATCTACCTTCGGGCTACTCCCCAGGTAATGCAGAACTGGAAGCCTCTGACTTGAGGGCCGTATGAACCTTAAGAGGAGACGTTTCTTAAGCCCTTGATTTCCTGGTTGGAGAAATTAGACTGTGGGTATTATGTGGACCACAGAGAGCGGTAGGTCAACACCCTCCCATCCTAGCATTGAGCACCCTATTTCCCACAGGCCTTCTGCAGCAGAGGGGCAAAAAAATTGACTGTGCTCAAAAAGGGTCCCTCTTGATGTACCAAAGCAAATTGGGCGTTCTTTCTATCACCCAGGGTTTATAGGTTGGACCCTCTGACCAAGTAACCTGTAGCCAATTACCTCACTTTTCCCTCCCCCTGTGGTTGTCTTAATAGTTTCCTGAATGGAGTGTGGGGAGCACAAGGAGGAGGGTTGCCTCATCTCATTCTGGTACTGCCCTGATTTATAGCCCTGTTTCGAACCTTGAGGACGCCACTGGTAGGCAGCATGGACTACGGAAATTGCTTTCCGTGACTCTGTGACTTGGACCACAGAACCAGCCTAGCACAGATTCTGATAAGAGCACCAAAGTCTCTGGAGCCAGCAGTGGTCCTTGGTGTCTGCAGACTGGCAGTGACCTTGGGCAGTCCCTGGAAATCTTTCCCTGGAAGGGTCCTTACCTATTAAGTCCAGTGGCTCAGACTAGTGGTGTCTAAGGGCTCTTCTGGATGGGATCCTGAGTCAAGGCAGGGGGTGTTTTTTGAGAGATGTGTTGCTCTAAGTCTTGAGATATACAGGTAATGTATAGTCAAATTCCAGATATACCACGTGATCTTAGGGGGGAAAGCTCTCTCCAGATCAGAGTTCTTGCTTTTTAGAGAGAGAACTGAGCCTTGTAGACAAGAGGAAGCCTGAGGTCAGATGAATTGTGTCTGAAAACAAGTGGGAAAGCCCTGTCACATCGGCTGGCAGGAGCCAGGGAGGAGAGGACCAGAAAGAAGGGCCTCACCTTTGGAAGGTGTCAGCCAGGAGAGAAGCCAGGGGTGTGACTGGGACCAGCTATGGGGTCTTTGTATCAGGAGTTTCTGGAGATTTTGAGGCAGAAACTAGACCATAGAAGGAAATAAGAAAAGGGCTCAACAGAAATAAGTAAGATCTAAGGTTTAAAGTAAAACTGAACTAGAGATTCAGTGAGGCCACAGGGCTGAGAACCTTTAGTGAGAAGAAGCAAGCTGAAATGAGATGTATTCATTGCAAGTTGACTAGCTGGGTCACATCTGTATGACCTTTTCCAGTAGTCTTCATTGCCTGGGAGCATTAATAGAAGAGGCATATTAGGAAGGTGATATACTGGGTGGGGGGCAGAGATGGGGGTCAGTGATTAGGGGAAAGAGACCCCTGCCAAAGAGGATGACTTAAAGCAGCTGAGTGTGGGGTTCAGGGTGAGAGGAAAGTCCTGGTCCCAAAAGGGCTCATGGCCTGGGCCATGGAGGAGCGTGAGGCAGTGGAGCTGGGCCTGACTGAAGACTGTAATTGGAGTTTGAAGAGGTGCCGGGTTTCTGGTAGGGGCCCTGAGATGGCTGGGTGCAGGACGCAGTGGGTTGGAGGGCTGAACATTAGAAAAACTGGGAGTGCTGACCTGACGTTTTCCAGAGGAACAACTTCATCATAATCAACTCGGTGCTGTGAAGGCAGTACTGGTGACAAGGAAGTGGGTGGACTGGTTCCTGAGAGCGGAACAGGGTGCTTGGCTAGCTGCAGGGGCTTTGTTTCTGGGGAGGTGACATTGAAGTGGGACCCAGCAAGGAAAGCAGGAAAGGCTCGCTCACTCCTTTGTGCATCCAGATGGCTTTGCGATGAGGGGGCAACGATGATGACGGTGGTGGTGAATACTGTTACGATGCTGGTGTGGCTGATGTATCTTTTTGGAGAGACTAACTGAGGTATTTCAGCTGAGGGAAGTTGAGGGATTATTGCAACCTAATGATAGAAAAAGAAAAATAGTTTAATTTGTTTTGAGATTGGATGGAGATTTTGGTGCTGGTTTGATGACATTAGAGCCTGGGACCCAGGAATCCTGATATCCTTTCCATGAAGGGAGCCTGACCTTCTGTGAGACTGAGAGGTAACTATATCCAAGAGAAGAGCAGAACAGAGGTTAAAACATCTTTGTAGAAAGCTGTGCATGTGACTGGTACTCCAGTGCAGAGCCCTGGTAAATACTGGTTCAGAGCACGTGAGATGGGCCTAAATTAAGTAGGACCTTCTGCTCCTTTCCATCTTCTCTGCCCGAAATCCTAAAAAGCAAGCAAGCCAACAATTACAAATGTGAGAAGAGAAGTGACTGGGCCTTAGTCTCCCCACCCAAACCTGTGGAGTCAGGAATAGAAAGTGCAGCCAGCTAGTGTGCCTCCAAGAGCCAGGCCCTGCCTGGCAGTTTGCAGCATGGAGACAGCGTGCAGAAATGCCTGGGAACAAGCGGCACCTGGGTTTGGGAAGCACAGGGGCCAGGCCCGCTAGCAGTCACCATCCAGTTTCCGTGTCATCCAAGCAGTCTGAGCAGCAGCTTTTTCTGAGGGGTGTGTGTGAGGGAAAGGCCGGCGAATGGGCAGAAGGGCCCCTCCCTTGGCATTTGCATATACACTGCCTTTCCTGTTTACTTTCAGGTGTGTCCTCCCATTGAGGAAGAGGGACCAGACTAAAGTACTGTCTGCACAGGCTTCTTTTAAAAAGAGTTTTGTAACCAGCCCAGTAAAGCAAGAATTCTGCCCCATGCTCAAACTTCTGCAGGGAAGAAGTTTGCTCTGTTAAGCAAATTAGTAGTAAAAATGGAAGTATTAGCCTTTTTAATAGGAAAGACCTCAGCATCAATGTTTGCCTGCCAGCAATGAATGAATAAATATAGCATTTGTTAAAAGAATTGCTCTGCCCTTGGCATAATTGAAAACAGGAAGTCACATTTTTAAAAATAGACATTTTTATTAATTCTGGTAATATTTTTCTCTCAGAGAGGAAAATAGATAATTTTCTATGTTTAGAAATCCTGAAGCTTACCTTGCTGGCAGGAATGTAAATTGGTTGTCCTCTAAGGAGCAGTTTGGCAATATGTACTAGCAAGTACACGTACCTTTTCACCCATTAATTATGCTCCTTGGAACTTACTCCATAAATATGTCCCCACATGGGCAAAATGTCTCACGTGCAAGGCAGCATTTTTGTAAGAGCAAATTAACGGAAACAACCCAAGTGGTCATCAGTAGGGACCAGCTGGATACATTGTGTCCCGTCCATGCACTGGAAATTCCGGGAGTCCTGACAAAGAATAAGAAAGTACTTTACTGACATGTAACAATCTCCAAGGTGCATTGCTTAGTGAACAAATGTAAGAACATAGTGTATAGGAGGACCCCTTTTATATGTATTTGTATGTTTTTAAAAAAAGATGGCTGTGAATGTGTGTGTGTGTGTAAAATATTTCTGAAAGTATACAAAAAGTTAGTAATATTGGTTGGTTGTCAGTGGGGTGGAGACCTGGGCAGCTGGAAGTCAGGCGTGGAAAGCTGTGTGGTCACGGAGGGGAGGACATGAGGGGACACGTCTTGGGGCCATCAACAATAGGATGGGGTGGAGGGGCAGAAAGATAGAAGGAAAGAAAAAGAGGCAGGTTCAGAGTGAAGGAAAGTAGAAATGAAAAAGATTTTTTTTAAGTAGGAGAAAAAGGAAAATGTGTAGAGAGAGACTAAATCAGATATTAAAACATTAAATGACTATGTGTAACAAATACTTAGTGACCTTCTACTCTGTCAGGCCAGGGCTCAGCCCTGAGCAGGGTGGACTCTGGCCTGCCTCCTGGGTTCCCCGTTGCTGTGCTCTTGGAGCACCTTGTGCAGGCCTCCGTCTGTCATCTGATGCAGCTAAAATGCCCCTGGTGGTCTGTGTGTGCACAGGGCCTTCCCTAGGTCAAGGGCTTCATCTGAGTTTGGGACAATTATTGATAGAGGGCATAAGTTCTAAAACTGTTAACATCTGTCTCTATATCAATGTGAAAAGTTGGACATAAGTTCATAAATGATATCTTTGTACATGACTTTATCTCCTCAGAAGACGATAGAACAAGAGGGAAATAGCAAAGACTGCTTTGGGAATTTGGTGCACTGTATTTGGGGATAAAGTTGTTTTCAGTGTTTGGAAGAGAGAAGTCCTAAAATCAGTGGTTTAATCCACCTATTCTTTCAGGACAGATGACGTTGAATAATGAAATGTTTGCTACTCAGAGAGAGAAAGGAAGACAATTGAGACAAGGCAAACATTTTCAGCAAGAGTTTGGAGGTGTGAAAGAGCTTAGTCTGCCCTGAAGGCAGGCTGTCAAATCTGCCTAAAGCAGTGAGTCCAGGAGAGGGGCTACGGAAACTGAGAGTGGGGTATGGGAGGGGTGCCCGGACTCCGGGAATGGCCTTGTGACAGGTAAAGGTGACATTCTCTGAGCCATCATACTTCAGACTTGTCTACCATGTGAAATCAGAAAGGAATTATGCGCACTCCAGAAGTAGTGAAGGAAGGAGAGTTAGTCCCAAACCTCGCTGTTTTTACTTCTTTATCTTCGACCAAGGCAGGTTTTGCATTTTCCTGCAGAGAGTGTTTGTTGTGACCTGAAAGAGATGTTTGCAGTTATGTACACTTTTTGTAAATGTGATGCTACTCGTACTTCCTTGAACCCAAGGGTGGTGGCTGTGGGCAGTAAGGAGCCTGTGAAGTGTTTAGAGCGAGGCCATTATATTGGAGTCCTGTGGAAGGGTGGACTGAGCGACAGACTGGTAGGAAAGACCAGCTTTTGTGGGAACTTGACGTGCCTTACCTGGTGAATCCTCACAGTGACCCGTGGGTGAATAGAGGGTGAGGAACGGGAAGCCCACAGAGATTGCACCACTGGCGCGTGGTGGAGACAGGAATTTAATCCTGGACTCTCTGACATTAAAGCCTAGGCCCTTTCTATACCCTTCACCATCTCCAGGAGGCAGAGAGCCAAAAGGCTCTTGCTGTAGTTCAGGTGAGTATTGATAAGGACCTGACCAGGCCAGAGGTAAGAGAGAAGCAAGGAGAGATATGAAGGAGCGTTCCGAGACTTCCTGGAAAAAGAAGGGTAATTCCAGATTCCTGGGTGGATGATGTTTGCTCTTAACCTGTGATTGAGTAAGAAAACAAGAACACAGAGGGGAAGTCAGGGCGTACAGCAGCACCCAGGATAGACATTGTGCGTGGGTCCCGGAGCCCCCCCAGAGACTGCGATGTAACAGCCAAGAACGAGCTCAGCAAGGCCTGGGGATTGTCTTTCAGGTTTGTCTGAAGAGACTGCAGCAGAGGGACAGGAAAGAAGAGAAAGGAATTGAGCTGGCGTATCTCGAGCAGCTTCATGATCAGCACGAAGCCTGGCTTGTGCACAAGACCACCAAGTAAGCGGCAGAGAGAACAGCGGCCTGCCTCTCTGCGCCGCCGATGAAACCCGGGGAGCCCGCCATGCAGCCCCGTGAGAAGGTTCAGAGCGTGCTGGAAATGGCTGGAAACGTCAGGCACTTCCACCTCGGAAGTTTAACGCCGTCGGGTGTAATCTGTTTATGCCAAGAGCCTTTGTTAGATTGTATTTCCCCAGATTTCTGTTTTATAACATTCCACTGGGTTGAACATGGTGTGTGATGATGATTATATAACTGGCTCAGGGTGAGAGGCTGAAGAATTTTAGAGAAATAAGTTGACACTGCTGGTTTTGGCCTTTCCTCCCCAGGCGTGGTGTGCTCTCTGTGTAAATGTTTGGGGCAATCACCTTCAGGGTTAGTCTTAAGACTAGAGAGAAATTTTAGCTTTAGTCTTTCCAGCTAACTTGATTGAATTCCTATCTTCTGGTGATAGAATCTTGTTGCATCCTGGTCACAATTTAAAACATATGAATTTATCTCTTTATTGAGTTTATTGGGATGACATTAGTTAACAAAATTGTACAGGCTTCGGGTGTACAGTTCTACAGGACACACCTGTAATTGCGTCGTGTGCCCTCCACCCAAGTCAAATCTCCTTCCACTCACTCTCCCCTTTCCCCATGGTCATCACCACACAATTGTCTGTGTCTGTGAGGTTTTTCCTTTTTCACTTAATCCCTCAGCCTTTTCGCCCAGCTCGGCATGAATTACTTTTTAGTTGCTGTTTGCACCATTCCATTGAGAAGCCATGTGACTGTAGCGCTGTTCTCTGAACTACGAAGATGTGGTGGGCGTGTGAAGCGTGGCTCGGCTTCTTTTTTCTGTTCCCTAAATGGTCATACTCCTTACAGGCTCCACTCTGAGGCTCTGCTGAACATTCCAGTGCTGGTGTTGGATGTCAACGACGATTTTTCTAAAGAAGTAACTAAACAAGAAGAACTCATGAGAAAGGTGGGGAGGACCTGGACTCCTGCTTCCTAATGGTGTTCCTTTACTGCACTTTTATCTTTGCTTCAGACTAAACATAATGCCTCAGACTACATTTCACATCCCAAAGCCTGTGGAACCTTGTCAAAGTTACAACCACAACCCCAATTTTCTAAAGTATTTGGGGCCAATAATGTTAAATAATTAACTTACAGTATGTGCTTCCCAACTAACTTCCCCCTCTAAGGCATTCTACAACTAGGGAATGGAGGTGTCTGGATTCTAGCCCCACTCTGCCACTTGATACCATGTGACCCTGGGCAGGTCCCATTTCCTCTCCATACCTGTTTTCCCTTCTCAAAAAACTCACGGACTGCTTATGCATTGTGGATGGACTATTGTAGAGTCTGCTGACAATGTGGCATTTAACTGTCGGGTTTTCTCTTTCCCACAGGTAAACACCTTTGTAAATGGTTTGTAACCAACACCAGGATGTTCTGGCTGTGCTGTGGGCTCGCTGACTCTCCGGGGGCAGAAAAGCACTGAGTGAACCACCTTCCCATCCTCACCCCCACCTCCTTGTACCCTCAGTGCTGGCACTTCCTGACGTCATTTCTGTTACTCTTAGATTTTGCCATGGTCTTCTTTTGAATCTCAAAGTTTTCCACAATAAAGCTTATATAAGTTTTGCTTATTTTGCTAATCTAGTTGTTCATTTATTTCAGCATGGATCTGTTGGTGCCTACTCTGAACTCCCCTCTAAACTAGCCATTTTCACCTGGGAAAAGTCTTAGCTTTTCTTCTTCCTGAATCCTTCACCAACCAGACCTGCCAGGGCAGGAATCACTCCCGGGACCTTAACCAGGCCCTGCCATAGGTGTGAAGGAGGGAAGGGGAGTAAGCGGCTCGGGGTGGGTGGGTGCTCAAGTATGAGCCCCGGAGTTCAGAAGCTCCTTTATCTCTTCTCATCAGCTCTCTTGGTACGGAGGATGGGTGGAGACTTAGACCTTTGTCCTAGAGCTGAAGAACCTGGGCCAAGGAAAGAAACGGAGAGCGGGGAGGGAACACATCAGGAGTGTAGAGCTCTCACGCAGGGTTAGGTCATCCTGGCACTATGGCCTGCTCCAAACACCTTACCCAGTGAGTTTCAGATGCCTTAATGGAGTGAATCTGTTTATGCTGGAAAGAAAGAAAGAAAGATTTTATCCCACACTTCAAGCTTCAAAAACAATTTACTGTTAAGAGAGATAAATGCCTGTCTTGATAAAATCAAATTGCTCTGTCGCAAGAAGCTTGCAGGCCCATGAGTCGCTGGGAGCAGAACTCCCGCCCGGAGCCCTCGACAGCTGCACACAGGCTCACAGGAAAACGAAGGAGCCTGGGACCCAGCTGGTCCTGGGGACAAACCTGTGTCTTTCATGTTTGGGACTGTGGCTGTGAAATTGGTTTCTTACAAATGGGGTGTTTTGGAGTAGCAGCACATCATCTCTTTTTCTACTTACAAAATTTTAACAGCTTTTTTGAGATATAATTTACATACCACATATGTTTAAAGTGAATGTTCAGTGGTTCTTAGTGTAGTCACAGGCTTGTGTGACCACAACCACAGTCAGTTCCAAAAGGCTTCACCCGCCTGAGAAGAAATGCCATACCAATGCATCGTCTCCGTCTCCTGGCCCCCCGTAGTCGGTCCCCGGGCCCCCCAGGCCTGCCCCGGACAGCCACCAGGCTGCTTTCTGTCTCAACGGATGTACCTATTCTTGTCATTTTGTATAAATAGAATCACATCATATGTGGCCCTTTGTGACTGGCTTCTTTCATTTTCAAGGTTCATCTATGTTGTCATGTATCAGTACTTTATTCTTTTTTATAGCTAAATAGTTCATTGTATGGATATACCATATTTTATTTATTCATCCATTGATGGACATGTGGGTTCCTCTGTTTGGTTAGTATCAATAATGCTGCTCTGACAGTGCATACACACATTTTTGTGTGGCTGGATGTTTCCATTTTTCCTGAAGAATGGAATTACTGAGTCAAAGGAACTCCATGCTAAACTTTTTGGGGAACTGCTAAATACTTCCAAGGTGGCTGTGCTATTTTACATTCCCTCTAGCAATGCAGGAGGGTTCTGTTTCCCTACATCTTCGCCTTGCCGTCTGCCGGTTGAAATACGGCTGTCCCACAGGTGTGGAGCTGTATGCCGTGGCGGTTTGCGTTTATTTACATCACCCCCATGGTCCACGACCGTATTGAGCATCCTTTCCTGTGCTTACTGGTCACTTGTACGTCTTATTTGGAAAAACGTCTGTTGAAACCCTGTGTCCATTTTCCAGTTGGGGTCCTTGGCTTTTGTTGTGGAGTTGTGGGACTACTCTCTGTATTCTGGATACACGTCCTTTTTAGAGACATGTTTTTCAGGTGTTTCCCCCATTCTGTGGGATGTATTTTCATTTTGCTAGTGTCCTTTGAAGCACAAAAGGTTTCAATTTTGCTGCAGGCAAATGTATTTTGTCACTTGTCCTCTTGGTGTCATGTCTAAGGAAGTTTTGAGTAGCCCAGGGTCACAGACATCTAGGTTTTCTTCTAAGAATTGTATAATTTTAGCTCTTACATTTGGTCTGAGATCCACTTGAAGTTAATGTTTGTGTGTGATGTGAGGAAGGGATCCAACTTCCTCGTTTCCACATCTAGTTGTCCCAACACCATTTTCAGGAAGACTAATCTCTTCTCCCATTGACTAGTCTTGGCACCATGTTGAAAATCTGTCCCGCTTGTTCTTGTGTGTGTTTGCTGCTTCAGGCTTTGGGCAAGACCAGGAATGAATAGTACAGGGTGTGAGGTATGTTTTAGAAACTCATTAATGTTGGTCCCTTAGCGTTGAGGAGACTTATCTGTCATTCCCATTTATGTTTCCAGGAGCCGCTAATACTCCAAGTAAGTGTGCTCAGCCCCCACTCCTCGCTCATCTACTCAGTCATCAGCCAGCGTGAGCGCCTGCCATGGGCTAGAGACCACGGAGATACAGCAGTGGACACAGCAGAAGGCAGACCTTGTCTTCACCTCACAGAACTTTGTCATCTAATGGAGAAGGTGACAGGCATGGAACAAATTATTACAGGCGTGGCAGGCGTTTGAAAAGAAGTACAGGTGTACAGTGGGGGCCTCTGACAGAAGGGGCCAGTGGAATCTGGGACAGCCCTCCCGATGAAGGGGCTGAATCCTGGAGAATGAATGGGCTAGAGTATTCGGGCAGAGAAGACGGGCATGTCCCCAGGTCTTCCTGTGACAATGAGAGAGTCAGCCCAGATTGTCAAAACCAGGTGAGATTGGTGAGTTTAATTTAAGAACATAGTCCTCTCCGCATCCTTCACTTAGTCTTAAAGCCTGAAAACCTACACATCCAGCATTTCTTTCTGTTTGTGAACATTTTAAAATGTAAATATCCTCTATGACAGTCAAAGCCACCAATAGTCTCACCTGGGTGAAATAATTTGCCATTTTCCAAATTGGTAGCCGCGCTGGTCTGGAGAACGAGAAAGTAAAAACGCTCAGGGGGAGCAGTACTTGTGGGCCTTGAGTCTCAGGGGCAGGATGGGCCTGGGAGGAGCACCGAGATGTGGAGACGGCCGCTGCGCTGTCAGGCCAGCCTGGGTGGCTGTCCTCACTCTTGGTTCAGGCTGTCCCCCAGAGCCCAATAACTTGAATTAACACACAAAAATAGCCACACATCCTTCCCACTTGCGATGTGTTAAACCTGCTGTTCTGGAACCAGAATGTCGCCTTGATGGGTTTCTAACGTGGATTGAGGTCGTGAGAGTTCTTAGATAAACTCTCAGTCTTTCAACATGAAGGGAGAAGGTGGCAGTTTCAGGTGAAAGAAGCTGTTATGTGCAAGTGCTAGATTCGCAAGGAAGATGGAGCAAGGAAATAACATGCAGTTTACCTTCCAAAGACTGTTTAACCTCCTCTAGTCCTCCCTTTGAAGAGCAGGTAGTTTAAATGTCAGCACGGACGTCTTCACAGTTCTGAGGGTCAGAACACTGATGTGGTTCTCATTGGGCTGAAATCAAATTAGCAACAGAGCTAATTTCTGGAAGTTCTAAAGGAGAATCTGTTCCTTACCTTCCCCGTTTTCTAGAGGCTACCCACGGTCCTTGGCATGTGACCCCTTCCTCCGTCTTCAAAGCCAGCAACCTTGCATCTCTGGCTCGTTTTCCGTGGTCGTTTCCCTGGCCACAACCAACAAAGGTTCTCTGCTTCTGAGGGTCCACTGATTACACTGAACTCACCTACATGATCCAGAATACTCTTCACGGTCTTTAGCCTCAATGACGTCTGTCTCAAATCCCTTTTGCTATTAAGATAGCATTCATGAGTGCCAGGGATTAGGGTGTGGGTATCTTTGGGAGGCTATTAGTTCTGCTGATCTCAAACACTGTCATGGCTGGTACTATTAGCACAGGGTGAGGACTTCTTCAAAAGTTGGAAATGTTATGGAAAACAAATCATTTGCAATAGCTGAGGGAGTCGTACAAAGACCACCTATATCTCCATCACCCATGTCCTGACAGCCTGAGACCACTAGGAACTAACCTGTAGTCTGACAAAATCGGATTTACTAACTCTGCGATAAAGGAGACCACACACCAAGGGGATATGCGGTGTCTCACCAAACAGGCGAAGAGAAAGTTACAGGGTTTGGGGGAAGGACAGAGTTTAGGTAAGACTTCCCAGCAGCATGGTAAAGCAGGAGTCAGCCTCTGGTCGGAACCGAGCAGCCCACTCAGGTTAAGACAAACACAGAGCACTGTGTGCAGAAGCCCTGTATCTGAAGCTCTGAGCCTGAGTCGCAAATCGAGTCTCCTTCTCCGTATCAAAGCGACTTAGATCCTCCTGGCAACAGAAAGGTGTTTCATTTTTTACTGATAAAATTTCAAACAACAACGTTTCTGATGGTCTATCATTTTAGAGACGAAGGTTTCCCCGAGAGTCAGAAAGCGGCAGTCGCAAGATCGGGTGGTTCGGACACCTGAGCCGCAGGGCGCCCACAGGACCAATGTTGTTTCACCGCGACTTTGCGCCTGTGTCTGCCCGCCCAGCCTGGCGGATGCGTTTTCTCTTCGTCCCCGCTAATTTTTACTTTCTCACCCACTTCAGTTACCTATACGTAGCCAATTTTGTTTCACCTGTATCCTACCCACTATTCTCAGACTATTTGGAAGCAACTCCCAGGCAGGGGAACGACTTTTAAATCTAGAGCCCTCCCGGCCTGTGGCTCTCGTCACTTGGCTGTCCCTTGTACTCAGTGTGTACGGAATGGGGTTCTCGTCCCACCCCCACCTCCGCCAGCAAAGCCCGTTGCCCCTGCTTCTCCATTTACCTGGGTGTGAGAAGCCTCCGAGTCGTCCTTGCTCTCGTAGGCCCTTTCTCACCAAGTTCTGCCTGTTCATCTGAGACCTCCCGACTGTTCTCTGTGCCTCATTTGTTTCTCCAGTTGGAGGGGCCCGATTCCCACCTTCCCCACAGCCACCCATGACGACCACCAGTCATCCTCCCTTTCTCAGTGCGTCCCAACGAAACCAAGTGCAGGAAAGGGCTGAAGTTGCTGTGCAAAAGCAGAGCGTCGCGGGCTCCCACCCCATCCCCGCCCCAGATGGCCGCCCTCCGCCCTTCCTGGCACTCATTGAACAAAACCCATGGGGAGACCTACAGTTCCAGAACACGTCCTGTGTCTCCCGCGTGCTGGAACACTTCGCTCTCTCCGGCTTGGCTCCGCCCCACCCTTTTACACTGGAAAAACTGCTCGTTCTGTCAGTCCCAAGTCTCGCCCCCACCAAGCCGGTCCCAGTGAGGCTCTCCCCTCCCCCCATCCAGTAGCTAGTCTTCGTGCTCCTGGCCACTCTGCAGTGTTAAACTGTCCAACTGTGTGTCAGACCTGAGTGAAAGTTGTCTGGAAACAGCCCCCACCCCCACCCCGGACTTTGCCATTCTTGACCCTGTTTTGGTCACTTAGCACAGTGCCTAGCATTTACTGTTTATTGCCATTTAGTGAGTGCTTAATATAGACTTTTAAATAAATGAACAATGCAACTGGAGCCCTGGCTGGCGGATCCAGGGAGGGCCTGCGAACCAGAGGGTCTCGGTTCGATTCCCAGTCAGGGCACATGCCTGGGTTGCAGGCCAGTTTCCGGTTCCTGGCGGGGGATACACACGAGGCAACCATACATTGATATTTCTCTTCTTCTCTCCTTCCCTTCCCCTCTAAAGAAAAATAAATTATTAAAAAAATAAAAAAAAACAATGCAACTGGAGACATGATCTGCCTTTTCCGGGGTCATTGCGTTTGTGAGCTCCATATCACGATCACCAATTTATGAAGTACTTTGTGTGTGTGAAGCACTATGAGGATATGAAAGAAAACAGCTGGCCCAGACCCCACCTTCAAGTTGTCAAGGAAACCGATGATTATTGAATACCTCCTGTGAGCCAGCTACCCCCCTGAACACTTTTAAAATGTTAATCAATCTTCACAGTAAACCTGTGAAGGGAGTTTAAGATCCCAAATTGAAGCCCAGAGAAGTTCAACTGAGAATTTTGAGGGTCCCTCGATAAGTGGCGGAACCAGGACTTGACCCCAGATCCATTCTTACTCCAGAGTCTGTTCTCTTTCCACAACATCAAACCTCCTTGTGAGGGACACAAGACTAGACTTTCAGAAAGGGCAAACATGCATTTCTCTGGCCACCTCTCTAGTTATCAGCCCGCTGTGGTTTCCTGGGCAGGAAAACCGTCTAGCTGGCCAGGACTGCAGAGTGGGACCCCCAGGCCCCCAGAAGTGTCTTTGTCCCGCTGGGGCCCTGAGCAGGCACACAGATGCTTTGAGTGGCACAGGTTTCCCCTTCCTGGCAGCTGCACCTTCAAGGTGGTGAGCCCTTTCCAGTATTGGGCATTGGGGTGTGTTTGGAAGCTTGGGGAAGGCTCTGGAATGCCTTTACAAATGCCTTCCCACCCCACCTCTGGGTCCAACCTAAATGTCCTAAAACACCTTTAATCATGTTAACATCAGTATCTAGATGCAGAGTGGTATCCTGGATTGCTGCCTGGAATAGGAAAGGGGCATTAGTGCAAAAACTAGTTCAAGTCTGGAGTGTAGTTAATAGTGAAGTACCAATAACAGCATCTTCATTTTGATTAATATACCAGGTAACATAAGGTGTTAGCATTAGGGGGCAACTTTTCTGTAAATCTAAAATTATTCCCTCCAAATTTCATTTCTTAAAAAATGTTGGTTCCTCTTACGAGATGATGACCAGGCTCCTTAACTGAGCTTTCGAGGTCCTCCGACCTCACCTTCCCCGGCCCGTGAAAGGACCCGCTGTGCTTGCTATATGGCTCCACTCACTGTTGTCTCAACAAGCTGTGCTCTCCTCGTCCGTGCAACTGCCTCAGCCACATACCCTGATGAACTGATAAACTATTAAAGACTCGGTCCTGGGCCTTAATTGCAAAACAGAAGTAAGTTACCATGCACTTGATGAAGCTTAAGCTTCAGGGCCCATTATTTGCAAGGCCCTAGAGGACCCACCATGGCCACTGTCACAGAAAGTTCCTCATGGACCCAAAGTTCGGGTAGGGATACCTGACTTGCAGCCTGGACCACATGGCCCTAACTTGCCAAGTAGCTGTCAGGGAAATAGAGCATCTGATTTTTCATCTTCTCCATGGGAGGAGGTGGGTAAGTACCCAAACACAGGAGAAGGATTCATTTGCCGGCTCACTGCAAAGTAGCAGCTATTCACTACAGGCGGGTTTTCCAGAACCAAGGCTTCCTCTGGGGACCATTGGGCTCAGAGGACACTTGTGAAGCTCCAGCTTGGTTTGGCTTGGAGGTTGCACAGCACAGACTATGCTCCTATATTTGATTTGCTAGACCAGGGTCACACAGACTTCATCTCGTGAGAACTCACAGTAAAACCCTTAAAGTGAAACGAGCCCATGGGTACACCTTTGGGAGCAGCAATGGAAAATAGCAACCCTGAGGAAGCGAGAGTCTACCCTGAGGCTGGGGGTCTTCCCCATGGCAAGAAAATACTCAGTCATTGGGAGAAGACCCTGTGTTCTCTATGAGTGGTAGCCCTATCACTCCTCTGACTCCCACGGTCATCTGCCTTCTCACTCATCCCCAACACCCAGGAACTCACCTGGGGCTAGCCACTTCCCCCTGATATTCCTCAGATATTTCATCAGCAAGCATCCTCTTCAGGAAGCCTTAGCTGGCCCCCTCCCCAGCTGGGTTCTGTCCCCTGCCTTTGTATCTCCTGTGGAGTGCCTTTTGCAGCTATCTTATTGTTGCTCTCAGCACATAACATTAAAATGATCTATTTCATTTCAGAGCTCAGAATGTGTCTCCGCCCTCTTTGACTCTCCAGTGCCTGGCACACAGGAGTGAGCAACTCAGCAAAGTTAGACAAATGGAAAGAAAGAAGCAAAGAACAAAAGGAGAAGTAGGCTGAGCTTGAGAAGGCCCCCTTAGACTAAGCAATGAAATGTCCCCCACACCCTCACTCCTTTATGCTGCCAGCTACATAGTTGCTACAAACTTGCCAAGTTCCAGGTCAGCCCCCAGCTGGGCTCTGAACAGCCTCTTTGCCTCTGCACTAGTGCCTTGCGAGGGGGGACTCGCCCAAGTCAGAAGAAGCCTCAGGTGAAACTGCAACATCAGCCCCGGACTGCCCTCCTCTGACTTACAAGAGAAAGCAATCAACTCTGTCGCTGTTTGGGATTTTATCATTTTATGCAACTGTCACTCAGCTTTTTGCAACATTCTGTTGTCTAGTTTGGGGCCCTGCTTGCAAAATGACTGTGAGTCAGATGACTTGTAACTGGGGCCCTGGGGACCGTTACTTAGTACTGGGGACGCCCTGCAGTTGATAGATGGTTCCTGGGCTACCCGTGCTGGCACGTGGCAGGAGTGAGGGGAGGCGCAGGGAGAAGCTGTGCCACCTTGGGCAAGTCCTCAGGCCTCTTTAGATTCCTTGCTTTGAAAACAAAACGATCTTCAAGGTCCTTACAGTCTCGTGTTAAAAATATTTGCCTTATGAATGAAAAAGTGTTGTAGGATAGTGGAGGCACCACTCTCCTGGGGTTTAGGCACCAGACCAACCTGGGTTCCAATCCTGACTGGGCCCCTCACCAGTAGTACAACTCCGACAAGCTCCTTCTCTAAGTTTCTGTTTTCTTCAAATCTAAAGGGGAAACTCACTTTGCACCTACTTTGCTTTGCAGGGGTTAGAAATAGTGCAGACAAACATATGGATACAAAGTAGCCACCCAATAAATGGAGCTGACAGGTGTGTGGGGGTGAAAAGATTGGAGAGAATTGGGAAGTCCTTAACGGAGAGGCTAGCTGAGCTGAGACTGGGAGGATGAGGCGAGGACTATGTTGGCAGGCAGAATGGTAGGACGTGCCAGACAGGTGAGCAGCATGGGCAAAGGAAGAAACACATGGTGGAGAGCAGTGAGTTTGATGCAATCCCAAACGGGGGAGACAACATGTCCCTAAGTGTGATACAAGACGGATTGTAACAGGTACTCCTTCCAGCTAAGGGAGCGGCGTGGATCACATGGCATTCGAGCCGGGCATTAAGCGATTGCAGGGTTTTCAGAGCAAAAGTTGGGATGAAAGTGGCTTCAGAGTACACACCATGGTCAGCAGCAGGGAGCTACGAAAGTGAGCTGTGCATCTGGGGGAGGGGAGGCCAGAGGGCTGGAGAAGAGGGCAATAGTGGAGAAGGAATGCTCAAGTGTTTTAAATAAATACAGCGCTTGGGTCCCTCTTCTCCACAAGGCAAAGACAACACAGGCTGGCCGAGCCTCTGTTGCTTACACCGTCTCCTACCTGGGTAACTTAAGCACCTCTGCGAGGGCTCTGTCTATGGGGCCACAGCCAGAGTGCCCGGGGCTGAAAGGAGCCTTTGAGGTCCCCTTGGGGGCCCTGGCAAAGGGGCCGGTGAGGGACTTGTGTTCAGAAGGTGGAGGGCTGGGAGAGCAGGCAGGCAGGCAGGCAGGCAGGCATTCATTGTGGCTTCCTTCCCGCCTGGCGGTTGGCTACATGCCCTGAACTTGACCTAAGATGACCTGGTGTGTTCTCTTCCTTGAAACAGTTCCATTGCAAGGAGCAGTTGGGCTTTCCTTCCTCTTTGCTTTCTTCCTCCTTCAAAGCCAGGACTTTGTCTCAGACTGGCTTCTGCCGCTCCCATAGTCTCCCCATTACCTAAGCAGGACCCTGCCTCTCGGTCGCCTGCCAGTGGGGCATCTCCCATTAGCAGCCTGTTCTCCTTGCCTCTTGTCAGCCTTCATTGTTCTCCATTTAGAATGGGTGGCTTTGAAAGTGCAAGATCATGGTAGAGATAAGGTCAAAAAGGCTAAGTGGGAGCTGTGAACTGTTTTTCCTGGGGCACAGCTTGAACAACCCAGGAGTTCCAAGTATCAGGCTCTCTACCCTGGCTGCTCACTGCCTAACTCTGTACCCCCCAAACTTATTAGGGTGTGGAGGTGTGGACCTTGGCTATTTTGGAAGTCCAGATTAATGTCAGTGTCTTGAAATCCTTGTGTGAAAGAGTGAGTTGTTTCAGGCATTGTCCTTGTTAACAGTGCCATGCTTGGATGTTTTGTGGGTTGAGCTGGCATGAGAAGTAGTTCCCCAAATGCCTGGATTTGCCAGTGTCGTTGATTTGTGTTGCCGTCGGAGACTATGTCTAGTATTAGCCCCGCACGGGGAAGGATCTGCATGGCAGATACGTAGAGTATACGCAGCAGACTTATCAAAGAAAGGGGCTGATCTCTAGTCAATGCACAAGCTGGCATTTATCAATCCCAAATAGGCCGCTGTTGCTCAAAAACCTTTTCAGACTTACCTTTGGAGACAGTGTACGGGTCTTAGCAGCAGCCAGGCTCTTTGCATTCAACAATAATATGTTCAACACCGAGTCCTGGGTGCTATGCCGAGTGCCAGGAGCACACTGGGCAGCCAGCCAGACAGACAGACATCTCACTGGTGACCACTTTGCATTTAAAAAAAAAAAGTTTTACCTAGGTTTGAATAAAATCCTAATCTGATATCAGGTTTGGTTCTGAAAAATATTTTGGCTGCTTTATAAAATGAAGCTCCTCTTCAAAGGATAGAAAATGAATTCACTAATTGAAAATACTCAGAAAAACATGTAGCTTAGACAAAGGCAATCTCAAAAAGAGGAATTCCCCAGACATTCTAAGCAATGGTCACATAGCATCCCAAGGAGACAACTTCGATAAGAACGTTTATTTTGTGATGCTGGTTTAGAGAAAAGGCACGTTTTCCTGAGAACAAGGTTCTGGCTTCTGGAGGCCTGCCCCCCTCTCCAAAAGCTAGATGACCAAATGGTCTAAACAAATCCAGACCTATTGGCCGATGTCCACTGTTTGTGAGCCCTGTGGCTAGGACAGCCCCAGGCAGCCACATCTGACAGCACCTGCCTACATGATCTCCAAAAAATTACAAGACTGACACAGCTTAGAAACACACTCATTTATTTGCATGGGTTCCTACGTTGCCAAGGATATTTCATGGATCAGAAATAATCGCTATCATCTGAGTTTCCAGAGTCTAACGACATACTCGATACGCTGTCTGTTTCATACAGCACTTCCTCATTTATCCTCTCCGTGAAGCCACACCACAAGTCTTGCAGTGGGTGTGAAACACTCCCATTTTGTATACAGACACAGTAAGCTTCAGTTAAGTGACCTTCCTAAGTCATACAAGTAGAGAGGGTCGCTTACGGGGCTTGAAACGAGATCTTGCTGCTCCTCCTTCACCAGAGGACAGTCACTTTCGGCTCCTTTAGAAACTCCTGTAAGTAGTGTTTCCCAGCCTGGCTGCACCTTAGACCCCCCAGCCTGGGCATGAGGGGGTGTTGCCAAGGACCCATCCAGGCCCATCAGCCAGGATCTCTGAGAGTGGGGCCTGGACGTTTGGTTAGCAATCAGGGTTTGCTTCTCTCTTAAGGACCTGCTTTAAGACATGGATGTTCCACGTGTCCTAGAAATAGTAATTTTCTGTTTCTTCATTATAGGACTAATAATACCTATTCATCATAGAAACTTTAGAAAAAAGGTATAAAAAATAAAACAAAAATGGCCAAGAGATTCATTGTTAATCTTTTTATATATTCTCTTCCAATCTCTGTGTGTCTTTACATACAAAAAAATTTAAAGATTTTACTTATTTTTAGAAAGAGGAGGAGGGAAGGAGAGAGTTAGAGAAACATCAATGTGTCTTTGCCTCCCACATGGCCCCCACTGGGGACCTGGCCTGCAACCCAGGCATGTGCCCTGATCGGGAATCGAACCAGCAACCCTTTGGTTCACAGCCCACACACTCAATCCACTGAGCTACACCAGCTAGGGCCATATAAATTTTTGATAATACAATATATACTGATTATTTTCTTTTGACTTCATGTATTTCCCAGTGTTACCAAATATTTTTCAAAAACACTATTTTATTTTAAGTACATTTTATTGATTATGCTATTGCAGTTGTCCCATTTTTCTTCCCCTCTACCCTGTACCCTGCTCCCACCAGCATTTCCCACCCACCCCCCACCCCTCCTTTAGTCCATGTCCGTGGGTCAAATAAGTTCTTTGGCCTCTCCATTTCCTATACTATTCATAACCTCCCCCTGTCTATTTTGTACCTACCATTTGTGCTTCTTATTCCCTGTACCTTTTCCCATATTCCCTACCTCTCCCACCCTCCATGTGATCTTCATTTTGTGATTCTGTTCCTGTTCTAACAGTCAGCTTAGTTTCTTTTCTTAGGTTTAGTTGTTGATAGTTGTGAGTTTGCTGTCATTTTACTGTTCATAATTTTGATCTATTTATTAGATAAGTCCCTTTAACATTTCATATATTAAGGCCTTGGTCATGATGAACTCCTTTAACTTGACCTTATCTGAGAAGCACTTTATCTGCCCTTCCATTCTAAATGATAGCTTTGCTGGATAGAGCAATCTTGGATGTAGGTCCCTGCCTTTCATGACTTGGAATACTTCTTTCCAGCCCTTTCTCAACTACAAGGTTTCTTTTGAGAAATCAGCTGATAATCTTATGGGAACTCCTTTGTAGGTAAATGTCTTCTTTTTTCTTGCTGCTTTTAAGATTCTCTTCTTAATTTTAATCTTGGGTAATGTAATTACGATGTGCCTTGGTGTGCTCCTCTTTGGGTCCAATATCTTTGGGAATTTCTGAGCTTCCTGGACTTCCTGGGAGTCTATTTCTTTTGCCAGCTTGGGTAAGTTTTTTCTTCATTATTTGTTCAAATAAGTTTTCCATTTCTTGCTCTTCCTCTTCTCCTTCTGGCACCCCTGTGATTCTGATGTAGGCACATTTAACATTGCTATGGGGTTTCCTAACCTCTCCTCATTTTTTTTGAATTCTTGTTTTTTCACTCTGTTCTGGTTGAATGTTTATTTCTTCCTTCTGCTCCAAATCGTTGATTTGAGTCCTAAGTTCCTTCCCTTCACTGTTGGTTCCCTGTACATTTCTCTTCATTTCACTTTGCATAGTCTTCACTTTTTCCTCCATTTTGTGACCATAGTCCACCATTTCCGTGAGCATCCTGATTACCAGTGTTTTGAACTCGCCATCTCATAGGTTGGCTATCTCTTTATCACTTAGCTCTGTTTTCGGAGTTTTGATCTATTCTTCTATTTGGGCCGTATGTTTCTGTCTCTGGCAAAGCCTTAGGTGTTCACCTGGGCGGGACAACCCACGTTGCTGCGTTGTGATGCTGTATGTGGGGGAGGGGTCTGAGAGGGACCAGTGCTGCTTGCTCAGCTCTCAGCAGCTTTCAGTCACTTCCACTGCTAACCAAAAGCAAATCGGGCATTCTGGTGCTGATTTCCTGGGCAGGTGGTTTTGTGTACGTTCCAGGGCCCTGTGGGTCTCTCCAACCAACTCTCCTGTGAGGCTGGGAGTTTCTCCTGCTGCCACAACCCCCTCAGGTTTTTATAGCCAGAGATTTTGAGGCTTTATTTCCCTGTGCTGGAACCCTGGGTTTTGTGGTCTGTTTCACTCGCATTGTTCCATGTGGTTTATCCACACACAAATGTGGGACTGCCAGCTGCTGACTCACCCACCAGGCCCTCCAGCCACAGCCTTGCTGCCTGTCCTCTCCACCCCTGCCAGTTTCCATCACTCCTGCTGGTCTGGGTGAAGGTTGCTCCTTTAACTCCTTGGTTGTTGGGCTTCCATACAGTTAAATTTTCTGGCATTTCTGGTTGTTGTTTTTTTTATTTTTAAATTTGTTGTCCTTCTTTTGGTTGTACATGGCGGCACAGGGTATCTATCTACCTACGCCTCCATCTTGGCCGGAAGTCTCAGAAACACTATTTCAATGTGAAGATAGATACTGTTTTGAAAGATACGGCTCATGACAGTAACAGTGATTGTCAATAGAGTGCAGATCCTTTTTAGATTTTTCTTCTTGCTCATTTGTATATATTTTTTCTATAATTAGCCTGTATTTACTGTATAATAAAGTAATTATAATTATAGCCGTATCATATTCCAATGTGCTCATAGCCCATAAGTAAATCACCCTTTAATGTTGGATATTTAGGTTGTTTTCAGTTTTCTGTTGTCTTCATGAAGATCTTTGTACCAGGTTTTGGGACATTACTTTCCCAGAAGTGAAAATATGAGTCAGAGGGTATTAACATCTTGAAGTTTATAGATAAACATTGCTAAATCACTTCCCAGAAGAATACACAAGTTTGTGGTCCCATCAGTGGCATATCTGGAGAAAGAGAATTGTTACAGATTGCAAAATTGAACATTTCACTTGTGATCTATTGATTTGCTATGATTATTAATGAGGTTGGACCTTTTATATCTTTATTGGTTACCTGTATTTCTTCTTTTGTGAATGTTCATGCCCCTTGCCTTTTTTTCCTGTCTTTTAGCTATTTGTCTTTTTTTCTTGCATATTAAGTATGGATATAACACTCCCTGCTCATTTATTTTGTAAACACTTTCCCTTGGTTTATCACTTACTTTGGTTTTTGATACCCAGAAGGGTTTCTTAATTTTAAATACCTTCCAATTAGATGACTTGGTCAGGTAAATAGTCACCAACATTTTCTTCACAGTTCTCAATGAATACATGCTTGCTTGTATAAGAGCAGTGTACGTGGGTTTGTGGGATTTTATTGGTCTGAACTAGGAAACAGTCCATCTCCTTGTCCTGCAGGAACCTGACTTGGCTCTGCAGCACTTTGATAGAATACATCCTTGAAGTACGCCACCTGATACTGATAACGTAAAGAACAAACAAACAAAAACATGTTGGTAGTTCCCACCTACTTTGTAGAGTGAAACATCTTCAAGACAAACAATACAGCAAAGCTTCCCACAGAAGACTGCCCCGCCCCAAAACTAACAAAGTCCCTTTCTGCTCTGTATTCAAAAATCAGTTTTAGGATGGGACCCCTGGGCCCCAGGTCGAGATTGTCCTTCAGCTCCAACCTGCCCTGGTCCCACACCCTGGGGATAGACTTGCCCCTGAGGAGGGCTGCTGTGGCAAGGTAGTATTGGGGATGAACGTATACTAAAAAATTATTTGTTGTTTCCCAGACCACATTTAACTGGGTGTCCTGTATTTTTCTTTGCTAAATCTGGTCACCCTAATCCTGCATTTTCCACTCAGCGTTATCATTGGGGCTTATGTCCCAGAGCCATGCACAGGAAGCAAGAGGCAGGCGGGCACCTCTGATGCCGGGGAGCAGCCTCCTCCCAGGGCCATAGAGGTATTTTTGAAAACCCCCACTCCACTGACTTTTCTACACAGATCAGCACATGCTCATAAATCTGAACTCTTTGCCAGGCCTCATGGGGGCTTCCAGGCTCTGTTGTTCTTTGTCCTCCTTTAAAAAAAAATTTTAGCAGCTGCAAGGCTCCTTTTGGGCCCGTGGGCCACTGCCTCCCTCAGGTGCCCTTAGCCCACTGCACGTTCCTGTTTGAGTGACCAGTCTGTCCCCTGTGGCTTCTCTCTGCCTTCAACGCCCTATTTTCAGTCTTACAGTTTTTTGATTGACTATGAATAATTGGATTGTTTTCCAAAGCCTGGCCGTTCACATTCAAGTTGTATTGTGGTTTAAGATACTGAGTGTCACGTGCCTGTGGGTGTCGGCCCAGCCGTGCAACCATTAGGACAGTCCTGGGAACGGCAAGAAGACGGAGACTCCACTGGCAGCCCCTCCCCGGTTTAGGAGGTAACTAGAACAATGTTGGGAGTACAGTGTATCTGCCCAGGAATGACGCTAGAGTGACCTCAAACGACTCGATCTATTTGTGCAGGTGTTTCCAAAAACACCTCACCTGGCTCAGGAGGGGGTTCCTGTGTCCTTTTTACCTCTGGCCTACTTATCCCCAGCCCCTGGAGGCTTCTAAAGCAGAGCTTCTCAGTCTTCAGGCTGCCTCTGAATCACCAGGACCTCTTGTTAAAATGCAGATTCTGATTCAATAGCTCTGGGGCCTGCTGAGTTTCTGCATGTCTACAAACTCTCAATGGCACCACTGCTGCAAGGCTGAACCTCTTGCTGGAGGCAAGAGGCGGAAACTTTTTTTCCTGATTGCCTGCTGAATGGCCCAGGAGCCCAGCCTTTTTCCTTCAGAGAGTTTGGGTGGGACTGCAGGGAGCCCGGGAGGTCTGACTCAAAGGCAGTGTGATCCACACCAAGGAGAAAGGAGAGCACAGAGTGAGGACAAGGAAGGTAGGCGGGAGTGGAGCAAGCTGGGGAGGAACAGGAAGCCTGAGAGCAGGGACAAGTTCAGGACAGTTTAGAGTGGAGTTGACAGGCCCTGGGCTGATAGGACATGGGCTGACTCCACTTGAGGAGGCTGAGCAGGGGCTTTTTCTCAGTGCCGAGCCTCATCCTGGGCACCCGGATATCTCCATCTCCAATTCCCTAGGTGACACCATGTCCCCACTGATTACCTGCACGCATTTTAACTCTGGTTGTCATGGATACATGTGGTTAAATTATTGTAGACACTTTCTCTGTGAAGTAGGAAGAGGATCAGGGAATGGGGAGAGGATGGAAGAATGGGATGTTTTGAGAGCCTGCTGTACACCAAGGTCTGAGATAGCACTTTGCTATAGTGGGACTCGTTTGGTGCAAAGGAGGCATCGTGAGTCCCATTCTTACAGACAGGAAGGAGGCCAGGAGAGGGAATTACTTCACCCACAGTCACAGACTAGTACATGGAGGAGCTGGAAACAGAGTCAGGGAATCCAGAGGGAGCATCTCATTGTGTGGGAAATGGGGGTGCACAGTGGCCAAGCAAGAAGAATGAGGTCTCTGATAGGATCTTGAGGATTGGCCCCCGCACAGTACAGTTTCGGCAGGTGGGGCTTGATCCCCATCCATAAAGGATGCAAGGAACAGGGAGCCTCCAGGATGAAAGGGGTTGATGTCAGGTTCCGATCTCAGACGGGACAAGCAGGGCTCTGCTCAGCAGAACACAGGATGGGAGCAACACGTGGAAACAAGCCAACAGGACAGGACAGCTGAAGCGAAGCAGTCTTTTGGGGATGCTCAGCTCTTTCCATACAAACTTCGCACTGCTCTGAATGGATTCTTAGGACTTGTGTAGTTTAAGGATGTCACCATTTAAAAACAACATTTAAAATACTCACCCGAGGATATATTTATTGACTTTATAGAGGGGGTGAGGAGAGAGAGAGAGAGAGAGACATTAATGTGAGAAAGAAACTTTGATCTCGTATGCACCACGACCCGAATCCGAACCTGCAATCTGGGTGTGTGCCTGATCAGGGATTGAACCTGCAACCTTTTGGTGCATGGGAGGATGCTCCGACCAATAGAGCCACCTGGCCAGGGCTCATCATTTTTATACTATATGTATTTTCTCTTCATTCCTTTCCCTCCTCCCTCAACCCTTTTTCTGGTGCACAAGTTTCTTTAAAAAATGCTAACCTTGCCATGGCTGGGTAGCTCAGTCAGTTAGAGAGTCATTCTGATAATCCAAGGTTGCTGGTTTAGCCAAGTCTGCAGATTTGATCCCGGTCAGGGTACATAACAAGAATTAACCAGTGAATGCATAAAAGAGTGTAACAAAAAATCAGTGTTTCTTTCTCTCTCCCTCCTCTCTCTCTAAATAAAAAATAAAAAGTGCTGACCTTGTTTGAGGATTTGATACTGAAGTTTAGTCAGGGAGTAGATCATAGGGTCTGGGCCCAGCCAGTTTTCCCAGGTGAACCTCAGGCCCTACATGTGTTGCCTCCCGGGTCTCTCTGTGGGCACATCCTGTCAGTGCCTCCAAGGGACATGTCCTTGCTCACCTTATTCAGCAACCTGCTCCTCCTCTGGGCTTCTTGGTGCTACTATCCATCCCGTTGCTCTTCCAGAAACCTCTCCTCTTCCCACGCATTCAATCAACCCCCATCCTGTTTATTTGACTCCCTAAATCTCTCTGTAATATCTCTCTCCAACCCCACTTCCACTACCCTAGTGGAGACCACCATTTTTTCTCACCCGGGTTCCCATAATAGCCTTCCAGCTGGCCTCTCTGCCTCCATTTTCAGACCCTATTCTAATACATTCCCCCATACCACAGCCAGTGTAGAGCAAGATGTAGTCCCTGTCTACAGCACAGTGAATGGGACAAACCCAGGCACTCCTACCTTGTGATTGGCAGGCCCAGTCATCAAAGGCTTCCTGGAGTATTGCCCGAGTTTAGCCAGGAAGGATACGTGGCAGCGAATAGCAACAAGGCAGGAAGTGCTTCTACCAAAGACATGCTGTTTTAGAAGACATGTCTTCTACCAAAGACTCCTGTTTAGGAGTTTGCTGTAGCGGGCAGGCCCCCAGTGACACACGTATCCTGAATCCTTTTCTTTGCTACATTCTTTCTCTACTTACAAATTAATTTCTAAGTCTGCCCCACTGCCACTTACCCCTTCCACCATGCTCACCTCAACTCAGATTTTTCACCCTAGTCTAAATCTCCAAAGTTGCTCTTTGGTAAGGAATGACAAACTCTTAGAGTAGAAATTTCAAGTACATGTTCCCAGGAGGGAGAAGAACCCTGGAGATGGGCAGAACTGATGGCATTTACACATACTTCAAATGCACACTTACACACCCACCTCCCATATACACATTCCCTGTGCGATAGTTATTTAGTGCTGTTAGCCAAATGTTTTTGCTTTTCCCTCCAGGTACATGGGAGCACTGCATCTATTGCATTTCCCTGCCCACCCCCCACACTCGTTTTGGCCCATGAAATGAGAGCAGAAATGATATGTGTTACTTCCAGGTAAAGGCTCTCAGTCAGTGCTGCGTCTGCCGCATCTGTGTTCCCTGCTGTCAGCGTTAAGTAGGCAGCTGTCCATTCGGCAGCTCGAGTCCCTGAGTGGCTGTGAGAAACAGAGTTCCTGTTGACCCACAACAGACACATTTTTAAAAGATTTTATTTATTTATTTTCAGAGAGAGGGGAAGGGAGGGAGGGAGAGAAACATCAATGTGTGGTTGCCTCTGGCGTGCTCCACACAGGGGAACCTGGCCTGCAACCCAGGTATGTGCCCTGACTGGGAATCAAACCAGTGACCCTTTGGTTTGCAGGTTAGCACTCAGTCCACTGAGCCACACCAGCCAGGGCACAACAGACATATTTCATGATTGAGAAATAAAATTCTGTTATGTCAAAGCACTGAGATCTGGGGATTCTTTGTTACTATAGCATGAGCTGACACAACCAGTCAAGTCAAGGTTTGGGGGCATCAAGGTGTTTATCCCCGTTGAATTTTCAGCAACCTGAGATTCTGAGTCAATCAAAGTTCCTACCCTGCTCAGCCCGCTTAGATTAAAAGGTTTCTGGGAAATTTCATCTCTTTTGCTTTACAGTGGGGACCCTGGCATTCTCCTTGTAAGTTATATGGTCTAGTTGATTCAAACTTGATTCAAAACGAAGTCACAGAAACAGCAACACATGCAAGGCTTTGCTGAGCTAGCAATTCACAAACAGAGTCTGCTACCTCACACATGTGAAACTAACCAACGCACCTTCAAAAGCAGCCCACTATTGAATCTCTGTTTCCACAGAGCAAAATGCCATCTTCTGCCCCATACCAGCTCTGGTGTTTGGTAGGCTAATTTCAGAGGTCCTCATTCTACCACTTAGTAGTGAAGGACCCTGGACAGATGACTTCTCTGAGTCCCAGTTCCCTTACCGGCAAAATGGTGATAATGATAACAATAATGATAAAAAACTACACCATTGAAAGAAAAGGAGAGTAACATTTGGTGGATTAGCCTCTTTGTACAGACAGAATGATAATGTGTGTGGAAGTGCTCTGAACAGGGGAAGCGCTACGAAAATATTAGCTGAGAATGTTTTAACCAACATATGACTGAAGAAGAAGCACATCTCAAATCAGATAAACTTCCCAATGCCTTCAGTCTTCACAACCAAGCCAGGTGTGAACATACGTGTCTATTTACACCTCTGCAAAATGTCCCATCGTACAAAGCACATTCTTCAAAGAGGACAAATTGCTCATTAGCTAAAGAGAAGGAGTGGGGTGAAGCATCTCAAGGTGGTTAGTGACATTCAATCATCTGCAGGTTCAGCAAACACTCAGCAATGTTGGTTCCACACGGTGACTTTCCCAGGAACCACATGGCGCTCGTACAGTTTCTGTCCTCGGCCCTGTGCGGAATCCACCGCAGTTGATCAATGCAGCGGGAAGCCCTCCTTTTTCCCCAGCCCCACCTCCGCCTCCACCCGGAGATTGGCGTTCTCCGCCAACACTGTCTTGCCAGCACTCCGGGCTTTCCCTGGCGACGGGATTTCCCTTTCTAGCCCTTGGGGCACCTGCGCCGCCAGATCCTTGACCTCACAGAAGCAATGGCCTAAAACTCACCGCCGCCCGGCCAGCCTGCCGCGATCAAAGGAGCCTTCCGCCGTCCACGTCCTCTAAGCGCCTGGGGCCTGAGCCTGGCCGCCGCCTCAGTGCTGAACTTGCTTCTGGCCCGCTTCCTCCAGCCCAGTGTTTCTCAGACTTGAGCGTGCATCACCTGAAGGGCTTGTTGAAAACAGATCGCTGAGCTACCACCCCGAGTTCCTGCTTGAGTAAGTTTAGCGTGGGGCCCGAGCACTTGCCTTTCTAACAAGTTCCCAGGTGTTGGTGATGCTGCGGTCCTGGGGCCACACTTAGCGAACCACGCCATCTCTAGCTTACTGCTGTTCACAGAAAGAGGCTTCCCAGGCGCCCTCACGCCCGCTCCAGCCGCTCTCCTGCCCTGAGCGCCGTACCCGTGCACAGGAGGCGGCACACCGCCCAAGGCGGGGCCGGAGAAGTCTGGATTTTATTTTGGGGCATCCTGATAGGCTTTTGGGGGTAAGAAGGCAGGGGGAAAAAAACTTGGAAACGGATGGCTCCTCCGTGTTACTGGGTTATTTCATTGACCTCCTAGAGTTACAAAGGTGAAAAGACAGAGTCCCAGCCCTGCAGGAGCTCACAGTAACTGCGAGGGGGTGTGCAAACCATGACGGCGCCTGGATGATGCCTGTTCCGAGGGAGGGAGCAGCTACACTTCTGTGGAGGGTGAGTGGGCAGGGCTCTGGAATCGGAGAAGCAGGGAAAAGTTTCATGGGAAAGCTGGCATTTATGGGGACTCTTGGAGGGTGAGTGGAAATTTGACAGGTAGAAGAAGAAGCTGGGAGGTGGTGAAACGGGAAGAGTGTTCCCCAGACAGAAGGAAAGAGCAGTGAGGCGGCCAAGGTGCAAGGTTCCAGGGGGAGAAGCAAGTAGGAAGACCTGACAGGCAGGCCTCCGGCCTGGGCCTGGTTTCCCTCCTACCTCAGTGGCAGCCAGCTCCTTCGTTCTAATTCCTGACTCCTTGTCAGATGCCACCCCTCAGGAGCTGGTGTTCCCTGGGGATCTGTCCCAGCTGCCTTTTCCTTTCAATCTCTTTGGCCACCCCTGATGAGCTCCTCCTTACCTGAGGTCTCACTGACAGGGGCCCATGTGTGTGTTCCAGCCCAGACAGTGCCCCTCAACTCCACACTCATCTCTGCACTAATGTCCCCAAGCATCTTTCTTCCTGTACTCTGTCTTGGTGAAAGGCACCAGCCCCCTCCTTGTTACCTAAGCCAGAGGATTATGTGAAAACACCCTCCATAGACAGTTGACCAAGATTAAACTGGCATAGGAAATTAATTGCTGGTACCACTCGCCAAGAAAGAATACAGGAGGAAAGATCCCAGGCTCAAAATCTGAGTCTACAATTTACTAGCCCAGTGACCTTGGGTAAATTACTTAATCTGTTTCCTTATCTATAAAATGGATTTAGTGATAGTAGTACCTACCTCACAAGGTTGTCCTATGGATTAAACAATAATTGACATTTATTAAACCCTATGTTAAGTACTTTACTTGTGTTCTCTTGGAAGATGGTGAATACCTGGCCCAAGGTCACTCTGCTAGCCAGTGACAAAGCCAGGTCTGGAACCCAGAGTTCTCTGGCTCCTAAGAGCTCAGTGTCTTCACCTCATTGTCACACTGTCTCTCTTGAGATTGAATAACAAATAGGGAAATGCTTATGATAGAATGTTAGGTGAAAAGAGGACAGCAAATTGTATAATCAGTGTGAGGACAACCATTTTATTAAAAAAGGACACTAATCTGCCCATAGAAAAGGCTAGAGAGAAATGCAGCAAATGGTTCAATATTGTATTGGGGTGATGTTCGTCTTCTAATTCTTTGAATTTTCTACATTTTATTTAATATAATTTCTATTAAAATAAATTTAAAACATCAAACAATTATAACATTAAAAACAATTACAAGTCCATGATCTGTTCTCATGTTTGATTGAAAATTACACTCTATCGGTTTCTCTTGTCAGTTCTAAACGTACTTCCCCGAATAGAAACTCTTCAGTTCTCTCCAAGGCCAGGGAAGGAAGTAGGTATTGCAGCCATGTTCACCACGCACCCTACAGCCGGCAACCTCGTCGCTGGAGCAGGCTGTCAAAATCAAGCATGCTAGAAGGGAAGGTCCAGACAGAACCTGAGCTTCTCCTACCACCTAGGGCTGTTTTGGACAGCGCTACTAGAGATCAGTAACATTTTTTTTTTCCTAAGTAGCCGGCCGAATGCTCTTTTTCCAGTTCTGGCTGACTTGTTAGCTTCACCCTGGCGGGGACGCCTGCCAGGTACCTGGCTCCGTGAGCACCGCCCAAACTGGTCAGGCCAGTCCTCCCGAGGTTGTTACTGCCAGGACTTGCCCGCGCGCCTGAGCGCGGGCGCGCGCGTATGTGTGTTTGTGTGTGTGTGTGTGTGTGCGCGCGCGTGTGTGTATTAGAGACCCACCCTTCTCCCCAGCAACCCAGGTAGGTGGAAGGCAGCTGCAGGCACCAGCCTGGCAGTCAGGCCAGAGGGGTGGAGTTGAATTAATCTAACCTGGAATTTCAACTTGGCCTGAACAACAGGTGAGGGAGAAAAGCAACAGAGAGAAGGGGCTGTTTGGCAACTTGGAAATATTCTTGTGCCTTGCCCCTTGTCCCCTGGCTGAAAAATATCCCGGGGTGACTTTTGAAAGTGTCTGCGCCTGGTTACAGGGCTTGGTTGCGCCATGGTCCTCTCCAAGCTGTCCGAGCCCCTCCAGAACGCTTGTCCTCCTCGGCTACCCTCCGCGACGCGCCCGTTCCCCCTCCTCTGAGAGGCAGGGCGGGGGTATCGGATTAGTCTTTGTTTTCGACGCGAAAGAGCCGAGCGCCGCGCGGGGTAGGCTCGCGATGGCAGGGTCCTGGGGTCCGCCTGGGCAAGGCGCTCGGCCGTGACCCCCGCGAAGGTGCCCCACAGCCCGCCCGCGCGCCCTCTGTCCCCGAGTACCCCCTCTTTGCCGGCCAGGCTGACTCGGTACGCAAACGCGCGATGTACCCCATTGTCCTGCCTCGAAATAAGCGAGCAGCAGTCGGGGGCGGGGGGTCAGTCGGGTCCGGAGCTCAGGGATCCCGAGGGTGCCGGGGTCGTCCCAGACCGCCCCGGCCCGCAGGGAGTGGCAGGAAGTGGGGATGTCGGGCCGGCTCGGAGAGGGCCTAGGCTGGGAGGTCCGAGTGCCCCACCCCGTGCGGCCCGCCTTGCCCGCCGGGGCTGCAGAAGCACCGGAGGGCGGGGGCAGCCACCCCACGGGGGCGGCCGGGTCTAGGGAGGGCGGACCTCGGGGGTGGGGAGGTTCTGCAGGTGCAAAGGCTCAGCGGTAGGGGACCCTGCCCCCACCCGCTGGTGGGTAGCCCGTTCCATCCCCTCCCCCTCCACGGGAACTCCCTCCTTCCAGCAGCCCCAGGCCCAGCTGAGGGGGCTGCGGCGAGGCCGGCGGGGCTCCGCGGGGCCGCACGTGCGCGCCCTCCCGGGCGGGGGAGTCCCCGGGCGAGCACGTGCCGCGGCGCGCGGGGGGCGGGGAGTCCCGCGGACGCCTTCATTGCTGCTGCTGCTGCCGCCGCGGCCGCCGCTGCCTCTTCCTTCCTCCTGAGCCGTCCCCTCTTCGGCCTGGGCGGGGGGCTCCGCGCGCTGAGCTTGGCTGGGCCAGGAGCTCCAGGAGGCGGGTGCCCCAGGCGGCGGCGGCGGCCGCGACGGTGGTGGCAGCAGCGCGGGCCGGGAAACTTTGCCCCTTTGTGCGCTCCGCCCCGGAGGCGGCGGGCAGGTCGGTGCAGTCGGTGCCTTTCCGGCTCCGGGGTGGGGGAGGGGCGGCGGGGAGGCGTGAGGGGCCCAGCCCCGGGGGAGGGGACGGCCCGGGGGCCGGCCATGGGGGGGCCGCTACTTTGTTTCGGGGGACGGGGCGGGAGTGCCACGGGTCACAGAGTAGCGGAGCCGGGCGGGGGCGGCGGGGCGGGGGCCGCGGAGCCGCCGGAGCCGAGCGGCCAAGGCCCCAGAACAAAGGAGCCAGAGCGGCGGCGCGCGCGCGGCCCGGGCCGAGCTGGAGCGCGCCCCCCTCCTTGCGCCCCCCTCTCTGCGCCCCCTTGGCTGAGCGGGCCGTCCTCCCCTGCCTGGCTCGCGGGCGGGCGTGGGGGGCGCGGCAGGGAAGCCAGCGAGGGCTACCCTAGGCGCGACCCCCGCCTCTGGGCTGTTCCCTTGTCGGGGGCGCCCGGGCAGCCCCGCCGAGTGCAGCTCTCATCAAACTTTATTTTGAAAGCTCTGCTCCATTGGGGAGGCCCCACCGACCTTCAGTGAGGGGTGTGTGTGGGAATTAGGTTGAAACTCTTCCAGGCCCATGGGGGGTTGGGACAGAGGGCAGCTTTTTTATATCACCTTGACCACCTTCTTCAGTTCCTTGTCGACGTTCTCTTAATAACCCATTGGGCCCTCAGCCTCCTCCCTCAGGCAGGGAGTGGGTGCTATTGTGCCCTGCCAAGGGGTTCTGAGCAGAACTTCACTGAGCAAGCCCATTCTCTTCCCCCATTTTCTCTCTTCCCAGCAGCAGGAAGAGGTTAACACGTGAAAGTTGTCCCTGAGCCCTGAGTGATGTGCTTCCCCTTTCTGTCTCTTTCAGGCAGCGGAGCCTTCATCATCCTGACCCGGGAGGAGAAATATCAGGAGAAACCCCTCACCCTGCTCTGTCCCCGTCACACACCTGCTCACCTCATGCCTGGGTCCCGGGTGGGTGAGGGTGAAGAGCCCACCCGGTCAAGATGATCCCTTCTCTGGGTACTGCTGCTGCTGTCCTCCCCCAGGCCCTGGGCCCCAGCAAGCGGGAGTGTGGCCCCCAGCTGAGCCCTATCAGACTGCTGCAGAGGAGGTGAAGAGGCGCCCACCCCAGAGACTGGAGCTGTTTGCCTTCACTTTGTAGACTTTTGACTGTTTTAGGAAAGAAGGACCTGTCGGTGGCCTTTGTAGCAGGCAGGAAGCTAGACTGTGGCTCAGCCCTGGCACCTATGCCCCCACTTCTGGTAGTGTCATGAGCCAGTTTCAGGTGCCCCTGGCTGTCCAGCCGGATCTGCCAGGCCTTTATGACTTCCCTCAGGGCCAGGTAATGGTAGGGGCCTTCCAGGAGTCTGGGCTCCCGATGCCTGGGAGTGAACCTCAATTCCGAGGGGGTGGAGATGGGCGAAAGAAACGAAAACGGTGTGGTACTTGTGAGCCCTGCCGGCGGCTGGAGAACTGTGGGGCATGCACCAGTTGTACCAACCGCCGCACGCACCAAATCTGCAAACTGCGCAAGTGCGAGGTGCTGAAGAAGAAAGTGGGACTTCTCAAGGAGGTAAGCTGGCTGGTGCTTGGCTACCCTGTCCCTTTCTTGAGGGTGCTCTATTCCCAGGGGTCTTGGTAAGACAGTTAAGCCCACCCAGGCATTCAGAGCCTCTTGGTCCAACTTGGAGTGTTAGTGTCATTGGAAGCTGCCTTGGGCTCCTTTGCTGGGCTAATACTTTACATAATAGAGGAACCAAGACTCAGAGGACTGGACGGTGATATCCAGCTTTATCTCTACAAGTTCCGTGTCTTGCTGGAGGCCTCATGTATTTCAAGGTCCCACCAATGCTTGGGTGATGTGGGGAAGTGATTGATGGTGTCAGGTAAGGGATGCAGGCTGATGGAGTTTAGAAAGAAAAATCTGGGGTGCTTTTATGCTGCCCTTGGTGGAGTGGGATATTTCTTTCCGTAAACCTTTTCTTGGTGCCATCGTTTTTTCTCAGACAGCAGGAGGGCCAGCTGAAACTGCTTGGGAATTTAATGAGAAACCCAGGATTTGGGTTCATCTATAAGTGTTTCTTGAAGTCGAGACTGTTTCTCTGTGTTTCAGGACCTAGCTTAGTCCTTTGTGTCAGAGGCACTCAGATACTAATTGAATGAATGAATGATGTGTTTTTGAGACACTGTCACCTCAGGGAGGAGCACTCCCTGTATTTGGAGTAGCGGGGTAGAGGGAGGGAAGGAGGAGTTGAGATCAGAGGAGGGAAGGGAAGAGGCACTGACCCCACATTGGCCATCCTTCCCTTCCACGAGGTTGGTGGCAGCCGTGGGAGCCGCAACAGCGGAGAGTTGGCAGAAGTAGGGACGAGCAAAGTTGAGCAGCTTGGGAGGCACAGTGTAGCGGCTGAGGTCGCTCCAGGCAGTGGAGTTGATGCTGGACAGAGACGGAGGCCTGCGCTGTCTGTGGGATTCCGCGACTCTGCCACCGATTTGCCCAGGGGATTAGAAAACTGGTCCTCTCTCTGGGCCTGTCTTCTCTCTGGAGAAAGGGTGGGGTTGTGCTTGATGGTCTTTGAAGCCCTTTCCAGCTGTTTGCCATTCTGCTTCTGAGGACCAGGGTACCTGTGGCTTCGATGGACTTGGCGGGGGTTTTCCTGATGGCTGGGTACAGAGCAGTGCCATGAGCTTGGTGGGACTGCAGTCCTGTAGCTAGGTAGAACCACGCAAGTGTTGGGTGGAAGAAATTGGGTGGTGTTGTGATGTATCTGCCCCCTCTCGCCTTCTCCTGTCCACTCCTAGTGGAAATAGAATATCATGGTCTGGGGATCGCAGACTCAGGCCCTGTTTCCCCATCTCTGGTTAAAGCAGACATCTGGACCACATTTGCAGCTCCTGTCCCAGCTTGGGAGACGTGTACAGCCCTTTCTGTTGCTGGCATTGTGGGGCCGTTGGCATCCCTCTGGGCCAGTGCCTCCTGGGTCATCGCTGAAAGGGGGGTGGGATCAGTGGTGAGTTTTCCTCCTGGGCGTGAGATACGGTGATTTGGGGTGCGGAGAACCTCTCCAGTCTAGTTTGTAAAGCTGGGTTCTTTAGCTCCCTTCCTTCCAGTGTTCACCCCCTTCTCCACCCATTGTCTCATTCCATTCCTCCCATAATTGAACCTGAGGGGTAGAGGGCTAAGCTTTCTAGGCTGGATGTTCCTGGAACCAGTGGCCTTTGTGAACCAGGTTTAAGTTATTCTTCAGCAGTGATGAGGAATACCTGAGCGAAAGGGATTGGAGCAAGGCCAGGGTCCTGTCATCCTTGTGTGTGAGCTGCCGTCCCGGCTGCTGGGTGGTCGTTGTTAAGATACCTGTGATCTGGGTTGGCTGAGGCTTGGAGGCAGCCCTGCTGAGAGATGTATGCACTGCCATGGTCGGCTGCGCCTCTGGGCCCCTGGGGTCAGGGAAAGTGCAGCTGGTGGCCTGTGGGATCCCGGGGCAGAAGGTCCACGTGGTAGCCCATGACAGTGTCTCTCAGTTTCTGGAGAAATAATGGAAAGGAGACAATGAACTGAGCTTTTTTCTTAAACTGAATTTTCTATGATTTAAAGAGGATGGTTTTGTTTTAATAATAGCTCCTTTTTACTTCTTAATGTGTAAAACGTGCTCTTTTTTAAAAATTGAACTTATTGGCGTGACATTGGTTTCTGTTAGGAAATGAAGATGTTGATAGAAAGTTGATTTTTTTTTTAAAGAAGTCTTAACAAAGTACGAAAGGGTAACTGGTATCAGTCTCCATAACTTTTTTATCAGTCCATGAAGGCTGAAGGCGTGGGAACCACTACCCGGGCCACAGTGCGTTTAATGCATGCACCTCTAGCAGAGCCGTCGCGCCTGGAGGCTCTGCCCGCGTGAAGGAGCTCCAGAGTCAGCGTTTGCCGGGCGACTGCTGGGACCTAAACCATTCGGTCTGAGCAGCTGGGTAGCAGAGGAACAAGTCCCGGGACTGGGGAAGTTGGGAAAGGAGGAGATGCATTCCTGGTACCTGTGTTTTCTTTGATTTTGGCTTAGGAATAGAACTTTAGAATTTGGCCCTGACTCTTCAGGTGGAACAAGACACGGGAGTCTCTTGGGAGTCAGAGCATCTCCTTGCATCCTTGCTCCCTGGTATTTCCTCTTCTGGGTGCCCTTCCTTACTTCCATCCTGTCTGCGCCTCCCCCCGGCTTCCTCTGAGCTATCTGCTGACAGCTGCTCTGTATCATCCTGTAAGCAGCTGAATATTATCTTGGGTTTCCCAGCTTCCTTCCCTGCTCCTCCCTCTTTCCCCAGTGGAGCGAGCGGGTGGGTGGTGGTGCTGTGGAGCCCCTCTACTCACAAGGGGACCTCAGCATTTTAATGCTAGAGACAGCTCCCAGGGTGGCCCTCCCACCAGGGGCAAGTGACTACCACTCTGGGTCCCGAAGTGCAGTAACACATCTAATGGGTTGGTTCATTCCTGTACCATAGTCGTCCTTCCTAGTTTCAGGAAGCGTGTAGGTCGTGGACTGATGCCCGAGGCGGTGTGGCTGCCACATTTCTGTTACCTGAGGGGTGGGCTGTAGCACAGGACAGCTGATCAGAAAAGTCTGATTTGGTGGATGTGGAGACAGTGGTGGAGACACAGGGGTCTCGACCCAGAGGAAGCCCTGTGCTGCCCACTCTCCTGAGTATCAGTCTTCTCATTTGTCGGCTGTGGTAACCCTTTTTTCTGCAGGGCTGCTGTGAAAATTGAGATCAAGTATGCATAACGTCTGACACGTAGTAGGTACTCAGTGATTGGTGACAGAACATCCCTAAAACGTCTAGGAAAAAGTTAATCTTTTACGCACACACAGTTGTACATTAGTGAGCTTCTGACTTGTAATTGTAAAGATGCAATTCATATTAAATGTTTATCTCAAGACATTCCCGAACAGGCTCATATCAGAATCGCGGGGCCAGGCAGAGGGAGGGAGGAGTTTGCCAGCCTCTTTGCTAGGGTGGAGGCTGGACAGCAGGAACAAGGAGCAGTCTGGTCCTGGGCGGGACCGAGAAGTTGCTCATGAACAAGGAAAGTGAATGCCTGATCGAGTGGGAGAACAACTCTGTGTGTGTGTGGGGCGGGGGGGGGGGTGCTGCACTGGAAGATGTGTATCTGCACAAGAGTGGAAGCATGACTGAGAACGTGATCAGTGAAAAGGGAAAGAAATCAATATATAGTGTGTGAGACACTGTCTGACACTCAGCCAAGTGGTTGAAACAGCTCTCTGGGTCAGTTTTGAGACAAGATCCCTTGGAATTAGGGATCGCTCAGCAATGTTAGAACAGCGGGTAGATTCTTGCCTCACCTGCCATTAGATCTGTCTTCCTGAAGATAGAGGCTCTGAGGAGGGATTCTTTCAACCAACAAAGGGAGAGTTGATGGGTGAAGTAGAAACGATGAGACTTTAGAGAAAGGGACCCCATCTTAGGGTGATGAGGCCAGAGGGCAGGCTGGGCAAGGGAGGTGTTTACCATAGACTTTACGCAATTGTTTTTCATATTGTTTTTCAAGAAAGTTTTTAACCCCATGGCCACAGGCTCTCAGAGGGAAGTTAGCTGGAGGGCTAAGATTGCCCTTTAAAAAGGAAATGCTGAAGGAACAGTCCTGAACGGTGCCCTAAGGAGGAAGGCGGTGGGGGAGGGGGGAGAGCTGAACCGCTGCATGCGGCATGGCTGTGGCCTGTTCCTCGGGCGGAAAAGGGTGTGTGACGCTGAAGGCAGCTTCACGAGTGGTCCGAACAAGGGTAAGAGGAGAGTCAGGAACTGCAGTGACCAGAATATGCTGGAGCTGGTGGAAAATACTCAAGACAACAAAAGCCTTTTATTACTCCCAGCAAGAATGAGAAGGAAGGGGTAGGCTTCCAACTTCAGGGAGCATAACCAGTGAGTGACATAGGAGAGTAGTGGCCATCGGCCCCTGTCGTGTTAGGTGTAAATGGGGAAGAACTGAAGCGTGCGTGGCTAGGAAAGCAGAGCCAGCCGTCTGCCGGGGTCTGAGTCATTCGCTCCCTACCCAGCACCTTCAGACGTGTGTGGGGTGGCATCTTCATGAATTATTATGATTGGAAGGGGGCAAAAGACCAGAGCCAGGCAAAAAGTTCAGTTTGTCAAAGAGGTTTTGAAAATTATTACTTTAACATCAATTTTTGGTGGTTCCAGACCAGATTATTAAAAAGGTGGTTTGTGAAGCTCTAGAAAGGCGGGTGGTGAGCTTTGGGGGTCCCTGTGATTCTTTGCAAAGTAACACAGTCAAACTAATGTCTGCAAATAAATGATGGTATCTCCTGCCAGCTTCTTGGACAGATCAGAGAGCCAGTTTTTTATTTAAAATTATCCTGAAAAGATGACACTGGTACAATTGCCCTGGTTCAGTCTTTTTCTTTTTCTTTCTTTCTTTCATTCAAAATATCAGTTTGTTGTTCCACTTATTTATGCATTCACTGGTTGAGACTTGTATGTTCCCTGGCATATCAGGACGATGCTCTAACCAGCTGAGCTATCCTGTCAGGGCCTCCTCCTTCAATCTCCCCCCCACCACCCCTCACCTGCATTTATTTTATTTTTTTCAATTTATTTATTTGGTTTAACCTTTTTATCAACCACATGGACCAGGGTTCCACCTGGGGCTCACCTGGGTCCCGCCCCCCACATTGATTTAATTGGTCTGGGGCAGACCCATAGGGGCTAGGGCTCCCAGGTGTATCTGCTGTGTAGTTAGAGTGGAAGTCCTTTCATGCACAGGAGAGCTGAGGTGATGGGCACCTTCTGGACTCTTCTGCAAAGTGCTTACCTGAGTCTTGGGGCACCTGAGTCTTGGGGCACCTGAGTGGTTCACGCCTGTACTCCTACTTTGCTAATCATTGGACCAGCAGCAATGACATCACTTGCCCCCACCTTAGACCTAGTGAGCCAGATTGGCCACTTTCACCAGACTGCTAGGTGGTCTGTGTGTCCATGAGCATCTGAGGAGCTGGAGACTGGAAGAAGGGAGGGGGCCTTGGAGAAGAGGACAGAAATAAATCTTAATAAACAGGTAAAAGAACTCCAGTCACCAACAAGGTTAAGGAGGGTGGCCCAACCCATTTCTTTACCCTGTAGACCTAGGAGACCAGAACCTCTTGAGATTTATTCCAGGTTTGTTGCTCATCTGGAGTCCATTTTCTGCTAGTCTAGTGAGTCATCAGTAAACCCCCTAGGCACCTGTGTGTGCTCTGCAGAGAGTCTGGAAAGGGCTGTCAGATGTCTGTTGCTCAGGGGTCTGCCTGCCTCAGGACATTGGAGACCCCTGGGGGAGTAGTAGCTGATGGTGGTTGGGAAGAGGAAGGGTGTGTTCATAGATTCTCGAGACCCAAGGAAGGGCCTGGAGGCCTATGCAGCTGAAAGCAGTTGTGCCTTCTTCATCAGATGTAGGTAAGGGGTAGGTGTGTCAGATCTGTGGGTAGGTGGTGGGGGAGGGTGTGGGTATTTAGATGAATATAGATTAGGGGTTAAGGAGACTGGGGCAGTGTGGGACAATGGGCCCAACCAAACCTGATGGACTTTAATTAGGGTAAGTCCAAAGTCACATACTTGCTTTAAAAAAGAGAAGGAATAAATGCCAAGCACTGCCTTCCTAGCAGGTGAGAAGAGCTGAAACTCTAAAAGGAGTGTTGGTAGCCTGTGTTGAGGACTTCTGCCAGAGGGGTCACGTGAGAGGCAGTGGAAGGAGCCTGGCCTGTTCGGCTTCGACTTGGGTGGAGGAACGCAGGTGCCCCTGGAGTGGAGGACAGAGTCAGTTCTGTCAGGGAGAGGAGTGTGCAGGACATTTCTTAGTGGCTGGGAGTTGTAAGCAGGCACACTGAACTCCTGCTAGAAAAAAGAAGTGTCAAACGTTTGTAGCTGTTCCAGAACTGAAGAGCCAGCCATACTCGGTGCTGCGTTTCCTGTGTCTGGGCAGAGGCGGGGTGCTGAATGGCAGGGATGTGACGAGGACATCCTCTAAAGGGCGGAGGCATCCACCCTTGGTATCTCTTGCTAAAACTATGTAGAGTATAATATCAAGGCTATGTTCATAGTCCTCAGATAACTACATTGCAGAAGAAACATCTCTTAGACCATAACGTTTTTATCAGGTTCTAGACGATCTTAGATGTAGACCCGATCTCAGACCTAGGTTGGAAGGGAATCTGTGAACTTTCTGCAAACTTCAGCCAAATGCTGTGTCGGGTAGCTTTTCTCAGGGAAAAGGGCCTGTGGTTTTTAGTAGATTCTTGAGTATTCATGACCTCTCCAGGTTTCACAGGCGTGCTCTACCTGAGCTGCCCAGTATGGTAGCCACTAGCCAGGTATGGCTATATGGATGCAAATTAATTAAGCCATGACCAGTGTGGCTCTGTGGGTGGGGCGTCGTCCTGCAAAGTGAAGGGTGGCCAGTCCTATTCTGGGTCAGAGCACATGCCTAGGTTGCAGGTTTGGTCCTGAGTCAGGTGCATATGAGAGGCAACCAATCAATGTTTCTCTCTCACATCATATTTCTCTCCCTTTCTTTCTCCCTCCTTTCCCCTCTCTCTAAAAAATAAATAAGTAAATAAGTTCACATTAATTTAAACTCAGTAACTGAGTCGCACTAGCTGCCTTTCAAGTGCTCAGTAGTGGCTTGTGAGTTGAACATGCAGATGACGTTTCTGGGTTGGGGAAATAGCTGTCCTGGGTGACTGCTCTCAGAGGGATATTTTGGGTTAGGATTCCTGTCCCCACCCCAAGGTAAGTGGTCAGGGGTGTGGAAAGGGACAGTGGTTTCCTGGGTTCCAACCCACAGTGACGCTCACTGCTTCTCCTTGTGGGCATGGCCATGGTTTAATTATCTGCTGTGGAGAAAGAATAGTGAGAAGTGGGGTGTGGCTCTCTCCACAGCTCCCTAGCAGAAAGGGGCGTCTCCCACCCACAGACTTGACCGGAGGCCCTGGTGAAAGTAGACCTGTTTTGGCCCCAAAGGTACCTCTGCACAGACCCTCTTGGAGTCAGTCGTCACGTCTGTGCCTTGGGCCTCGTATTCTTGAATCCGGCGAGATGACCAGCGGAGTGGGAAGACCACATCAGGGGGCTCAGGCGCTGGCACTAATTCCCCAATCAGCTCCCCGTCACTTCTCTGCCACTCTCTTGTGGAGCAAGGCAGGACACGCAGGCTGCGACCTCCTCTCCTACCTTGAGCCCTGCTGCAGTCCGGCTGCTGTTCTGGGGAGGAGTTCTTGAGGGATGATGGCCTCTGCCCGAGTGTCTGCAGGGCTTTTCTGCAGGGACACCTGGAGGTCTCACGCCCCTCTGTGGCCTGGTCCCCTGTGATTTTCATAAGAAATCTGATAACTCAGGTTTTCACTCGTCACAGGGGGGTGGGGGGAGCCACGGCCTGGCGCAGGCCAACGGGCTGGCCTCTGGGCGACTATAGGTTCGGGGGTTGCCCGCTTGCCTCAGGCTGCACAAGCTGCGTGCCTGCCCTGCTCATTCGGACTCGCACAGGTCTCAGCTCCACTGTGCCCCACATTCCTGCACCCAGCCAGGGAGTTCGTGGGCAGGTTAATGTACCTCCCATGACTGGCAAAGCAGTAATTTCTAGATTCTCCAAGTAGAGGGGAAGTAACGCTGGGTAGAGCCAGCCTGCGCATGCCTGGTAGTGTCCCACTTCTCCCACAGACCGCCAGGAAGCTGCAGGAAGGGTGTGGAAATGCTGGGCCAAAGGCAGGTGACAAGCTACTGCACTAGAGTCTGTCCTACTTCCAAACCATTCCTCGTGAGGAGGACATTGGGTGACTCTCTTGTCTTGGTTTTTTTCCCCCTGTCTTTTTATTGATTGCTGTGCCCTTTAAGGACAAGCTCTGAGTGTCCCAGTTCCCTTGTGGATGCTGGGAATGACCCTGGAGCCCTGGAAGAGAGAGGGATGGCCGACTTTCACTGCGAAGGTGGGGTCCTGTCTGGACTGGGTTTCTGTGCAGGAACAGGAGCCATCGGGAAAGGGAGAGCTCATGCTGAGAGGACAGGGAGGAGAGACACCTTCCTGGAATGTTTTCTCTGTCCCAGGACCCACAGTACCCCTGGAATGTGCCGGGGGAGGGCAGCTCCTCTCTCTGGCGTTTCTCCAGTTTCCCAGGGCAGGACGTCATCTGCTTTAACTTGCACACCCGTGAGTTACTTTCCCAGCCTCATTCAGCAAGTCCTGCCTGGGACTGGCTGTGTGCAGGGCTGTGGCTGAGCTATGGGGAAGGAGGAGGCAGCATGTATTCTGTCCCTAATGAGCTCTCAGTCTGTGGAGGGAGATGAGCGTGGAAACAAATAATTACAGTGCAGTCTGGTAGGGCTACCAGGGAGGGATGCCTCGAGGGCAGAGACCAGCCTTTAGTCATCTTGGGAGGGAGAGAGCCCAGTGGGAAAGGGAAGGGGCATGTTTTGAGAGTTTCAGTGTAGCGATATGTGAAGGATGCGGTGGTGGGGTGGAGGGGGGGTGAAGGAGGAAGACAGGCACTTCTAGAAGGAGGAAGGCATCTCCGCTGAGCCTGAGGTGTGTGGTGATGCTCCCCGAGTGCTTGAATGTCCAGTCACTGGTGGCAGGGGTGTGAAAGAACCCAAGGCTCAGGGGACTGCCTGCAGATGTTCCTGGATCCTTCAGATGGAAGGTAAGACCCTCTGTGTTAATTCCCCTAGGAAGTTTTCCAAGACGCTGCTCCCAGGTTTCTAAACCACTCAGCATTCCCGTCCTACCTCTTAAGGTCCCCTGTTACTTACTTGAGTTCTGGAACATTTGGTGGTCCCAGGCAGTTGAGTGTGAGGTGGGGAGGCCCTAATGGGATTCAAAGGTTGCAAGACCTCACAAGACTCTCGGAGGCCATGGGGAGTACGGGCAGAGCCACACCTGCTGCCCGTCAGTCCGTGGGGCCAGGGAGCATTCTGCCTGTCGGTACCGAGGCTTGCAGGCCGAGTGGTTGGCTGGCTCAGACTCTGTTTCCAAGGACATCGCTGGGTGCCTGGGTTCAGTCTGGTTCTGCTGTATCTCTAAGGAGGAATACCTTTTCTTCTATTGCTGCTACGCCGCCGTCGCCTCCTCCTCCTCCTCCTCCCTGAGATTGCTGTTGACACAGACTTCCGCTGCTGAAGCTAATTGTGAGGCCTGATCAGTGAATGAAGGCAAAGGCAGTTCCCATGACAACCGCAAAGAGTTTCAAATATAAGGGATGATGTGTGTGATGGGCTGCAATTACTTGGGTGGAAATTGATGCGTGGACACCAGGGACTTCAAACATAGGCTCTGAAGGTGGAGGGGGTGTTGGGTTTCTTTGGCAGGATCCTTTGTGTGATGAAGAAGGAAGGGAAGGAGGTCGCAGACTCCCCCACACTCGATTCCAAGTGGCTTCGGTGTAGGAATGCTGGGCAGAAGCCCACAGGGGCTTTGGAAAGGCACCTCTCCGGCCGTTCTGCTTGGAGAGGCAGGACACCAGAGAGACAAATAGCAGTACCAAGTGTCAAGTGAGAAATATTAGAAGTGCTGTCAGCTGGCAGAGGACTGTAGTAACTCGAGAAGGCTTCCTGGAGGAAGTGGGCTTGAACCGAGCTTTGAAATAAAGCTTTGTGGGGAGTGACCTCGTTCAGGACATAGCCATGGCCAGGGAGGAGAAGTCCGTCTACCCACCGCCAACTCCAGGAGAGGTAGGTCGACATGGAAATCACAGGGCTGCACGGGGCAGCCCTGGCTGGGTAGTTACGAGTGAGGGGGCTGCAGGAACCCTGCTTGTTCAGTAGCTGTGTGACCTTGAGCAAGGTGCTTAACTCTCTGTATCTTAGTTTCTCCATCTGTAGAATGGACATGAATAACTCCTATGTTGGTTTATTTTGAGGGTGAAATAAGATGTGGTACATTTTACTCCAAATGTGGGGCCTGACATGGGGTCAGTGCTTGGTCTGTGTCTGAATTGTTCCCATTCCCTAGTCTTGACCAATCTGTCTGGGCTCTGGCCTGTGGGTGCCTGTGTTCTGGAGCTCCTCACTCAGTCTTGGGGTATTCTGTGTGTTTGAGAGTGAATGAATTTATTCACCTCTCCTGGTGGTGAGGACTGCGGCCCCATTCTTCCTGCTGGGAGGTCATGGTGGAAGGCGCGTAGGCACCTTGGCCCCCCCCACACAAAGGTCCCAAGTACCTCTGGGTTGGTGGTCACTGTGGAGCTCCAGGGTAGAGGAGCAGATAGAGATGGGGCAGGGTCGGGTGTGGCCCCAGCAAGTGCCTTTGTGACTCCTTGGAGCCCTGGCGTCCCAGGTGCCTCAGAAAAGGCAGGTGGGACAGCGGCAGGTGCAGGTGGACTCCTCGGGGACTGTGGGCTCCTCTTCGGGTATCTGCAGGGGGTGGGCCAGGAATTGTGGTTGAGGCAGGACTGAGTTACCAGTGGGGGCTGGGGAAGCAGCCCATCAGGAGGGCTCTCGTGGGCTGGTGAGGAAGATGTGGGCTGAGCTGAACAAGCTGCGACTGGGCTCCAGGTCAGCTGTGTCAGATCCTGCCCTCCCAGGAGAAGAGGTGTCCCGCTGATTCCTGGGGACCTCAGAGAAAGCTGACCAGGAGAGTGGCCTCCGTATTGCCCAACCCCCGCCTCTCCTCCCTCCTTGCGTAGAAACTCAGCTCAGCACATTCCAGCTCTGTGCAGAGCCTAGTAACTTGGGGAAGACAGGGCCCCCGCCCACGTGGGGAAGACTGCTGTGTAAATAAATAACTGAACTTGGCTGTGATTGGTGGTCTGGAAGAGGCCCTGCACTGCCCCGCTAAGGTCCTGGGAGAAGTAGGTGATGCTCATAGAGGCCAGAGGAGCTGGAGAGAGGCAGAGGGCGTGACTTTCTGATTAAGCCTTGCTCCTTGCACCACGTGAAGGGGGGCACTGGGGAGCCCAGGCAAGGAGCAGTAGCTCACAGACTCCGATACTGTTCTCAGACCCATCGCTTAAAGGTGGGTGGCTGAGTTCCAGTGACCCCACCCCCCTTTGCATTGCCCAGGGCTTAGAGAACTGAGAGGAGGAAGCCCCGATTGGAATTCTAGCCAGCCTGCCCCTCCGCAGCTGTGTGCTATGTGGGCAAATAATCAACCTCTATCTCTACGTCCATTTCCCCAGAAGAGACAAGGTTGTGTGTGGAGTAATTCAAATGAGATGCTCCTACTGACATGGTTGGCACAGAGCCTGGTGCCTAGCAGGGGCTTGATAAACTGTGGCGGCCGCAGCAGCAACAGTATTAATTGTACTGTCCAAGTGGTGTTAGCTGCTCTGTTCCAGCGGCGGTGGACTGTGTGCTGGGTGGGTGGGTCGGGCCAGGGTTTTGGGACCAGGATAAATGAGGAACTTCACTTGGCCTGGCAGAGGTAAGAGCTAAGGGGTGCAGAAGCCCATTTTTTCCATCTTGAGCCATTCCTCGGGACACTGTTCCTTGCTGTGCCTGTCACCTGTCCTGGAGAGGAGCTTAGCGGCTCTGCCCTTTGTCCCCAGGGGTGATGAAGGCGTAGGCCCTGTGCCTTCTGGAACCTCCTCACCAGAGGCCAGCTTCACTGTCTCTCCTGAGGCAGCTTATCCCAGATGACTAGCCCTTTGGGACCCCGGGGTGGAACAGCTGTTGTGTGGGACACATCACTGGCGCAGGCTGTCGCACATCCTGACTAGCTCTGAGTCACTTCTCTGGTCTCAGTTCTTCATCTGTGAGACGAGAAGCAGCACAGAATGACTTCCCCCAGAAACTGGGAGCAGTGGTAGCCAGCAGTACCCACACTGCAGGGGATGTGCAGCATTTCTCCACGGAACCTTCACATCTGTGTATGAGGTCACTGCTCTTTGTGGTTTCATTTTACAGATGAGCAGAGTGAGCCCAAGGTGCCACCACCAGAGCCCTGCAGCCAGGTTGTGGAGGAGCCAGGAACACAACCAGATATGTGAGGACCAGAGTCTGTGACGTCCCCTTCCTGGGATGCGGAGGCTCTGGGTGCTCACCACAGAGGAGGGGATGGGGTAGAGCAGGCTGTACCTATGCCAGGAATTGAACCCAGGAGTGGAGTCCAGGGCCTTCCTCACCCCACTCTGTTTTCCTGCCCCTCACCATCCTGGGTGGTACAGCTTTCAGAGGCTCAGAGTCTGGCAACTGGAGGCCAGAGCCCTTGGGATCTGGACCCCACCTTCCCATATCAGCCTTTCCCAGGGATGGGAAGCCTGGATGTTTGTTGGGAGTGGGGGCTCCTGTGGCCCTTCTAGGAAAAAGCGTCCTGAAGGGGGTGGGGGTGGGGGTGTATTCAGGCAGGGATGAGTTGTTCCTGGGTGAGGTGTGGGTGTTGCTCGTGCAGGGCGGGGAGTGGGGGCAGGCTGGCTGGGTGAGGCTTTGAGCAGTAGGCAGTGTGGGCTTCAGGAAGTCTATTTTCTGAGGTGGGAGCTGGAGGGAGGGAGAGTAGGGCTGCATATGGTTAAAAACCTGGTCTTCAGAGCCAGACAGACCTGGCTTGGAGTCCCAGATCTGCTGTTTTCTGGCTCTGTCACCTCGGGTAAGTTACTTCACTTGGCTTGCCTTGTTTCTTCATCTGCAAAATGGGGTAAAGAAAGGTTCCTATAGCCAAGGCTTTATTTTTTTTCTTTGAAGATTGCAGGGGTTGTTGCTCTTCAGGCTGTTGTCCTAGCACTGGCAGCCGGTGAGGCTGGTGTCCTGGGGTTAGACAGCCGTGGGAGGGGAAATCCCACCAGAGGCTGCTGGACCCCGGGCATAGCCTGTCATTTCACCCTAGAAATGCAGAGGATGCCACTGGTATTATCTTCTGGGTCCTCTACTAGGAGGAGACGGGGTGCCCTGGGATCCCCCGCCTGGCTGGGGCCGGCAGTGGGCCTGGGCCGCAGCGGCGCAGCCGACGCGCGGCCCGAGGCACCCTCAGCTGCGCCCCCGCCTCCCGCCTGGGCAGGTCCAGCCTCCGGCCGCCCTGCCCCCCGCCCGGCCGGCCTCGGGGATTGGCTGGTGAGCGCGCCGCCCCTTGCACACCAGCCTCGCCGGCGGCAGGGAGGGGAGCCAAGCCGGCAGCTGGCCGCCGCCTCCTCTGCAGTGCCTCCCTCCGTGCGCTCCGGCGGGGATAATGGGAGGCCCGCCGGCCCATGCACCAGAGGAGGCCGGCCGAGGTAGAGCGCGCAGGGCAGGGAGGGACAGGCCAGCCCGGACGCAGGAGGAGGGGCAATGGCCTTCTGGATTTTGGGAGGGTGGAAAAAGGAGAAATGAAAATAAAAACACACTGGAAGGCGAATGAGCCTCTTCACCGCGCGTCTGTGCGGCAGCTGGAGGCAGGAAGATGGTCCCCGCTGTCCTTTCTTTCCGAGGAGGGCTCCCTCCCTCCCATCCTCCCGCTTCCCCTGCAGCGGTGCTGGGGGTGCAGCAGAAGGACTTCGGGTCTCTCCTGCTGTCAGTCTGGCTCATCAGTTTCTCTGGCTTCTTTTGCAGGTGGAAATAAAGGCTTGTGAAGGAGCCCCGCCGTGGGGACAAGGGGCTGCTGTCAAGGTACCTTGTGTGTGTGTGTGTCTCTCAAAGGGAGATGTGGGGGGGGAGAGAGAGAGAGAGAGCGAGCTCGCGCGCCTGAGCGCGAGCGCCGTGGGGGTGAAGTGTCTGACTGGATTGGATAAAAATAAAGGGTCTCCTCGGGTGATCCCTTAATCTCCCACTGTGTGTAGCAGCAGCTGAGGGGGAGGGGTGGCGGGGGTGTGGGCGGCCAATGAATTCTCAGGCCTGTGTGGGTTTTGTTTGGATTCTTTTTGCTTTCTCAGCTGGATGGTTTGGGTGCAGTTGGGACTGGATTTGCTGAAGTGTGTGTGTGTGTGTGTGTGTGCGCGCGCGCGCGTTTTTAAGACATGTAACCCACTTCCCACCCTTGCCCCTGGAAATCTCTCGAGAATGTCCCTAGCACTGTTGGTTTGCATCCAATCTGCAGAACTCCCTGGGTGTGTGTGTTGGTGGGGGGGGGGGGGTAGAGGGGAGGGTGAATTGCGCTCCTGAGTCTGAAGCTGATAGGGTGTCATTAGTCATGGTGTTGTCACCATGGAGATGGCTGGAGGGGAGAGGGGGTGGTGGGGTGAGGATATTTTGGGTAGGGTGGGGGCTGATGCAACATCATGACTGAGAATTTGGCAGGCGACTGCTGTTACTCTGTGGCTTGGTGTCTGGGGAACCAGGAAGGGAATGTTACCAGGTGAGTGGGAAGCTGGGAAGGGGCACTGGGCTGCTTCTCCAGGCGGCTGCCGGAAGGTCAGGCCTGGGGTACTGGGGATAGGGCAGGGTCTGGTGGGGTGTCAATCTTTACTAGGAAACACAGATAGTTCTCCCAGGCTGACAAGGACCAGGATCAGTAGGCTTCCATGGGCTTTGCCCGAATCGTCAGGGCTGGGGACCCTCAGTGATTTTGGGATTACTCAGCAGTATCCTCTGCTGACCCTGGGCAGAGAAGACAGAGCTGGAGGCAGCTTCATGTGGCTGTCTGTCTAGTTCCAAGCAGAGAGGCTGGGGAAGGGTGGGGACAGGTGAGCAGGGGCAGGACCAGATGGGACTTATTTTAGGAGGGAGGGAGCCCATTCTAGCCCCACCTCAGCCCCACCTCCTCCTTGGGCCCCTGGAGCCTGTGGAGAGCTGGGGGAATCTGGTTGCTTGGGTAGCAGGTGGATGAGCTGCTTCTGTCCCCAGACGCTTCTCCTCCTGCTTCCTGGAGAAGCTGTGGGAAGCTCTGTGAGGTGCTGGAAGTTGCACTCTGCCACCTCACTGCCTGGGTGGGGACATTGGCAGGGAAGGGCTCTGCTTCCCTACGTGGGATGGGGGCTCTTGGGTGAGGCGGCAGGGTGGATCAGGAGCTAGGGTGGTTCCTTGGCCTCCTGCCAAGGAACTTGAGGCAAGGAAGTACTTGGGGGAGGGTAAAAATTTTGCTTCTGAAGCAGCTTCTGGGGTAAGGAGAAGAGCCAGAGGGCACTGGCTTCCCTGGGGAGCTGGGCATGCTTTGGCGAGGCTGGGAGAAGTGGGCGATCACCTGGGACCAGAGGTGAGAGGCCCCTGAGGCAAGCAGAGGGTGGTTGACGGTGGTGCTGTGGGTGGGGAGGAGAAAGCTGTGAGCTCACTCCACATGTTCTTCTCCGGAGCAGAACCCCCAGTTCCACCTCCACTTCCTCCCCTGGCCTCCCACTGCTTACGGGGAAGCTGCAGTCACCAGGCGTGCTGCTGAGGGCTGTGGGCATGGAGATCCTGGTGTGCACCTGCTCTGTCCCCGACCCTGGGGACAGCGGGACGAGGGGATGAGGACAGATGGGCTCAGGGAGGTGGCAGCTTCCTCTCTCCTGTGTGTCTCCGGAGGCTCCTGGGCCAGAGCTTCCCTCTCTGCCGGGAGGAAGGACTGCTGGCGGGTTTGTTTACTCCCTAAAGCACCCCCTCCTGCGCGGTGGTTTCTCTTCAGCTCTTTCCAAGGGTGTTCTCCATTTCTCCCTGCCTGCGAATATTCTCCTGGCCCCGAAGTCCTGCTAGATGCTCCTGGCGTAGTACCTTGACCCTTAATGTTGTGGGCATGTGTCAGGGCTACTTGAAAACCAGAAGAAGCCCTTCATCTTCTTCCTTCCTCCTGCTCAGAGTGGAGCCTGAGCTCTCTGTTTTTGCAGCTCTGAGGTGGTGTCTGTGCTTGCTTTTATTAAGTTCTCTGTGGGAGAATCACCACGTCCTTTTGGCCCGCCTTGGGCACTGCCAGCAAGTACTGGAAACTGAGTCCCCTGTTGCTAGTGCCACACCAAGTTTTCTTGGGTGACCAGTTCGGTGCAGTGTCCCACATACCCTGGATAAGGCAGTCTGACCAGATCCACTTCCATCAGCAGGTCACAGTGTAGGAGGACATCAGGTGCATGAGTTCATTCTGAGACTCTGGGGCACAACAGAGGGGTCTCACAGTCTGTCCCCATGTGCTGGGTGTAGGCAGGGGCATCCGAGGGTGAGTGGTATCCAGGAGCCAGTGGGAATATGCTCACTGACTGTGTGCCGAGTCCTGTCAGTTTCAAGAACATTGGCGATGTAGGGTGTGTGGAATTGAGCCTGGTAAACACAGGTTGTAACTTTGCTATGTTGTGTGTCTACCCACGATATTCGAAGGACCGAGCCAGAGCACACACTGTTGCTGTCACCTCCTCTTGGCAGCCTGGACAGGAATGAGTGCCCAGTGCTGTGAGCATCGTGCCGCCCGACATTCAGGCCCCCACACTGCTCCTACACGCTGCCCCATGGGAATCCTCAATTGGCTGAAGATGGCTGGAAACTATTTTGGGACTCTTCCCAGGATCTCTACATTCTGTCTCTGGTTTTGACCACTGCAGAAATGCCCCCTTGTTGAGGATCTGTGATCCTCGGCTTTCCATACACCGTGGGTAACTCCTGCTAGCTCTTCTTTGCTTGCTCTTCCCATTCGCCAGTCCTTTGTGAGGGTCCAGCAGGAACTCTTTATCTCTGAGGTGCATTTACAAGCAGTCGTGAACTTGGGGAGATAGGGCAGAGCATGTCAGGCTAGAGTGGGAAGTGACCCAACCAGGAGGATTTCCAGTTCAGTTCAAGGAGAGGGAGGATGTCCCCAGTCATACCAAGAATGGGAGTAAGAGTCTCGGGGGTCAGCCCTACCTGCTTGGTGACTCCCAGCTCATTTTGAATGTCCTGGGAGATGGAAAGGACTTTCTGGGATAGACAGGTGAGTGGGGCCCAGGGAGCCTTCCTGCACACTACAGTGCCCACAGGGGTCACTGCAGGGCCTGCAGAGCAGGGGCCTGGCCCTGGGCTCCCTGCAGCCAGACATTTCTGCTGGAAACTGTCTTTGTGGTCTTGCCAGGTCCCCTCCCATGCCCCCCGAGGCTGCAGCAAATGGTTTGGCTGGCTGAGAGTGGGTTCAGGGAGTGCGGGAGGGGCATTGGTCTGGCTCAGTTTTGGGATCTCCCGGTCCTCTCTAGTCCTCTTTCCCACATTGACCTCTGTCCTTGTTTCCTCTCAAACTTGAGAGTCTGGCAGTCAGCCGAGGGACCCCTTTGTTCCCAGTGTGTCTGCAGAGTCTGAGAGGAGGCGGCTTCCTCATGGGTTAGTTTAGGAAGCCTCTGTGCAGAGAGAGGACAGGGATGGCTCAGGCAGCTAGAGTCTGTAGATTGTCCTGCTATCCAGGACTATGACCCCATCCCCTTTCACTTCCTCTCCCTTTCTTCCTCCCTTTGTCTTTCAGCATTTGCTGAGCTTTTGCCATGTTCCAGATACAGTCCTGGGTCCTGAAAAATAAGAGAAATCATCATCATTTTATCTTTACAATATGTCACTGGAAACAAGAGACATTGACTAAATTGCCTAAAGTCAGCTCTATGTGGGCAAACCAGTATCGGCAGTTTTTGTTTTTTTAAACAGTGAAGGCTTTTAACCTTTGTGTTGGGGGCTGTGAACGTGCATTCGGCAGTCTACACACTGGACCCTCGCCCCCAGCTGAGCCCGGCTCTTTACCTTTGCTTTTCAGCACTGGCTCAGTGGACCTCAGGGGACTTTGAAGGAAGAATCAGCATGCCAGGCATGTTTTCAGTAAGTTAGCATTTCTGGGATCTGGCAATTACAGATTAGGGTAGCGGGGTCAAAAGTGGAGCAGCTGGAAAGAGAGCTTAGTTTTGAAAGGCAAGTGTCAGCTTTAGAAGTGTTGGCTTTGCGATTTAGGTAGGGCCGGACAGAAACACGGTTCTGGGCGTCTTCCCTGGAACTCAGTCACCTTCTACACGCTGTGCATGTGCGAGCCCTCCAGCCTTGACTGCTTTGGCGGGCTGCCACGGAGACCGCTGCCTGAGACAAGGAGGGTGAGGAAGTGCAGTTGTCCCATTTCTTTCCCTCCCTGTTCCCAACTCTACCTGGCTTGGGTTCTGTCATTAGTCATGCGGAGGTCGCTTCATGTCCCTGGTCTTCAGTTTCCTCTGTAAACGGAAGGGGTTGCCTTCCGAAGTTTATTTTTCTCAAACTAAATGTGGCAAAGGGCCAGGGTTTGTTTTTGTTTTTTAAATACTTTATTTCCAAAATGTTGCAGACCAACGCACAGTCCTACTTTGTACAAGTAGTTCGCAGCTTGTGCTATCAATGCGTGACTTGAAAGTTCAGCACCATCCAGAATGGCCTCTGAGCTGTTGGAGGCGGCGAGTCTGGTGAGCTTGCTCTCACGTGTCCATGCAGGTTCAGATCCCTGTGCTGGCCTCCGGAGGCCTGCCATCAGCTCCTGTGTTTGTGGTGTGGGGGCTGGTGACAGTTTACAGGCCATGCCCTGGACAAGTGCCGCTTTTGAACTTCACTTCTGGGAGAGCAGAGGGTTTCTGTTTTGACCACTCCGCCCCTTTTTGTACATGACCTGTCTGTCCTCTCCTGTACTGTCCCCCTTGGGGGACAGAGCACCACGCAGAAGAGTAGAGATCTTGCTCTTTCAGAGATTCTCTCAGAGCCCCTCGAAAGATTACTTGCATCTCAGCCTCCCTAGATAAAGATGCCTTCTGTTTGCCCATCATCTCTGCGAGTCTCAGATTATTCTGACGGAGAAGTGTCGAACCTGCAGAGCCCCACCCCCCAGGGGCAGGACTGTGTGTGTGTGTAAACTGCGTGACGTAGAGGGAGGGGGCAGTTAAGGCGGAGACAAGGTCTCGGGTGGATGCTGGGTGGAATTGGGTCCTGCAGGATTACTGCAGCTCTGTTGCCTCAGGCAGCGTCCCTTGGGTCTGGCTTTCCCTGGTCATTCAGTGGCTGTCAGTGGCACCGAAGTAGAGTCCGTTTCCTCCCAGGGCTGATCGCAGGTTCTGCCCTGATGTCTGTAAGATTAGACATCCCAGTATTTTTGAAGGCATGAGTTTGGGCATCTCTTTTTCTACTTTATCCCAATTCTTTCCACTCCCCTCCCCCTGCAAAGTTTTTTTCCACTGAGGATCTGCTAAGATTAGCCAAAAAGATAAAAATACTAGTTTCCTTCTACCCTGGCTGCCTCATCGTAGAGGAGAATGGTGTGGGGACAGAGGGGTAGGTAAAACAGTCTTGCCACGGAAATATTCCTTAAGAGGAAAGAATCCCAAGGACAGTAAGATTAGAGTCTGACTAAACCCTGGTCACCTCTGTGGCCTGGACCTCTTGCGCCCTTGGTGCTTAAGTAATTGGATTTCCCAACCCCGCCCCCAAGCATTTTTCAGTGTAATCCTAACCTCCTGGGCTTTGCGAAGGAAACAAAGACATTGAAAGGGTTCGCAACTTGTCCCTGACGGGGAGCTCCTAAACTCCCTGCCCTGTTGACTGAGTTTTTCCACTTTGCTTTCTCTGAAGCGTGATGTCCCTCCCCAGGAGCCTGCTCTCAGCCTGTGGGCCTTGGGTCCTAGCCCTGCCAAGCAGATGGTGTTTACAAAAGGAGCCAGTTCCTGCCAGTCCACCTTCCTGGACCTTGGGAAGGTCCGTCTCTGATTCCCGCTGGCCACTGTGCAGAAGGGTGAAGAACCAGGGAGGCCAGTACCTCCAGGCAGAGGCAGACACCCTGGAGGGCTCGGGCTGAGAGCCCAGGCTGGATCCTCAGACGCTCTGTGCCGCACCTTCTCCCTTCAGTGGGACCCCGGGGCCAAGCCACTTCTCTGCTGGCTCGAACAAGCTCAGGATGCGTGCAGAGGATGTCCCCTTACCACACCAGGCCCTGGGGATCACTGGTGCCCTACATCCTGCGCTCCGGGGGACACAGATGGCTTTGCAGTGGAGCACTGCAGGCTGTGTCCGATACATGCCCCCCTTATTCCCTGTTTTCCTGGCACCATGATTCCTCTCTCTTCTCTCTCAGTGCTCTCCATCCTAGGCCACTCTTCGTGGCCTCAGTCCACCCTCACTCTTGCCCCTCTTGCTTTGTGCCCAGCCCTAAATCCTGAACTGAGCATAGGGGGGCCTCTGTGGGCACTGCTTTGTGGGGCTTCTGTGTCAGAATTGCCCTGGAGCGTGTAAAGTGCTGCAGGGCTGCCGAGCAAAGGCAGCCATCAGCTGGGGTCAGACCCTCGGGCTCCTGTCCCACAGCCCGGTAGAGCAGGTGCAGGATGAGGGTGGTGTGGGAGTCCCAGGGATTAGTGTTGGAAGCTCTGGACACGTGGGCCTGGTGGCATCCCCCTCCTCACTCGCCCTGCCTCTTGTTCCTGAGCCAGGTCCTACCTGATGATTGAGCTATATGCTGACCTCTGCCCTGTGGCCTTTCTTCCCACTATTATTTGTCCTCGGTTTCCTGTTTTCTAGCTGTGGGTTCCCAGTGCTGTCATTTGGACCCTGGGTAGTGTTTAGGGCTTAGCTCTGGGGCTGTGTGGTTGGAGTGGTGTATGTCTTGGGGTTGTCCTGGCAAGTGGTCCAGAGCAGCCTGAACACCCTCTGGGAGCCAGGGCCCAGGGTGCCATGCCCAACTCCCGGGGAGCCCCTCCCCTCAACTTTCCACAGCCCGCCTCCTCCGTGCAAAGGGCATCATTCCCGTTGGGTCTAGGCCTGAGGTCTGGGGGAAGAGAGATGTGGAGGAGAGGGCCTGGGTGCGAGCCAGGGCACTTCTGCCCTAAACACTAGCTCCCACCCCCACAGCCTCCACAGGATGGCCAGGGGCCGTGCGCGCTCACACACGCGCACACACGCCTGCCTCAACTTGCTTAGAGTTTCCGGTGGCCAGTCCCTCTGGTTCAACTAGTTTAGTAGTTTTCAGTCCCACTGCATATTAGAATCATATGGGAGTTTTTAAAAAAGAAAATATCAATGCCTGGGCCCACGCCCCAGAGAAGCTGATGTAATTGGTCTGGAGTGGAGCCCAGGCCCCAGCATTTGTCAGAGCTCCCCAGGTGGTTTGAATATGCCCCCAGGGTTGAGAAGCCCTGGCCCTCATCCAGGGAGGCTTCCCTGTGTCTCCCATGCCCCCAGGCGGCCCCAGAATTTTTTTTATCCATTGATAGTTTCAGCGATAATACAGAACCTGGAAAAATCAAGGCAATGAGATATCTCCAGCAAAGTACAGGGTTGAATGTTCTGTTCCATGAGACTGGTCCATGGGTTCAGATTTATTAAAACCAGAATTTGAGGGAAACTCTGTAGCAGTTGACAGACACTCAGTATTCTCCTCTCCGTTTTTAATTATTTAAAAACGCCTTATTGAAGTACAGCATACACACAAAAAAGCACCCACTGTGTACCGCTTGGTGAGTTTTCCCAAAGTAAACACACAGGTGTGACCGGCACCTGGACCCAGAAGTGAGCGCCCTCACCCGGTTCCCATTGTCCTGAAGTTCTGTGGCCCGTGGGCAAATTCAGGTCAGGCTGTTGGTAATGCAGCACTGGGTGCTGGCCCTGAGCCCAGAGGACCTTAGCTTGTCCTCCGATAGGAATGTCCTTCCTTCCACACGCGTGTGGGTGTTCCTGGCGCCGAGTGGGTTTTGCAGCCATAGGGGGCAGGGCAGAGGAATCCTGCAAGCCCCCTCCCTGGTGTCATCCAATTCCCTGTCACCTTCGGTTCCTTTTCCGCCTTCGCCTTTAGGCTTGCCAGTCCTCTTGGCTAAGTCCAACATCTGTTTCTTTCTTTTTTTTGTCTTTTTATTCTCTTTTTTGAGTATACGGATAGTACAAGTTCTTTGGAAAAATTAGGAAGTAGAAAAAAGTTAAAACAGAAAAGAAAAACTAGGGAGTAGAAGGGGAGCGATTTACCCCCAGTTTCACAACCCTGTTAACTGCTGGGAACTGGCGCGCCCCTCCAGACTTGATTCTCTGCATGCATGCACTCGCTTTGTGCTGTTTGTAAAAATGGAGCCACGCTGCCCTGGAGCCCACTTTTCCCTACGTGATGACTAGTCGTAATGCTTGTGGAGCACGTACTTTGTGTGGGGTGTGGAGAGGCAGAGTTTTCATTGTTCACTCCCTGAATTCTCATGACAGCATGGTTTGAAGATGAAATTGCATTTTTCTTTGCCTGTTACTAAGCTGAATTATATTCATACATGCTTTGAATATACCATACTTGGTAATGGGGTATTTTTTTAAACATGCTGTTTACTTTGAACTATTTTTTTAAAAGATTTTACTTATTTATTTTTAGAGAGAGGGGAAGGGTGGGAGAAGAGGGAGGGAAACATCAGTGTGTGGCTGCCTCTCCCATGCCTCCCACCAGGGAACTGGCCTGCAGCCCGGGCGTGTGCCCTGAGTGGGAATTGAACCGCGATTCTTTGGTTCGCAGGCTGGCACTCAATCCACTGAACCACACCAGCCAGGGCTAATTTGAACTATTAATGTGGGAGTTTTGCATCTATGTTCATTAATGAGATGGACCTATGGTTTTCATTGTTTCATTGAAACAATGTTGACCTATGTTTCATTGTACGATTCCATGTTTCCATTGTCGGGTGTCGGTATTACAGTAATAGTAATTTCAAATGATGGAGAATGAAGATTTGATTCTTCTTTATACTGTGGAACAATTTAAATAATACAATTTCAATAATATTATTCCTTAAAGATTTGAAAAACATCTGGTGAAACCGAGCCTGGTACCTTCTTGGAGGGGTGGGTCTTTGCAGTTTTCCGATTTGTTTTTCCTGTGGCTGTTGGTGTGCGGTGTTTACTTTGTGTTTCATGTGAGAGGGAGCTGCTTTCGAATTTATTAGCATAATGTGTATATCGTCATTGCTTTGCAGTTCCCTTATCTGATTTTTTCTGCTTTCCTAATTTCTAATGTCGTTTATTAATTGTTTCACTTTTCCTTAATTAGCTTTGCTAGAGTTTTATGTCACTTGAAAGTGCATAGATGTGTCAGCTGTGTTTTCTGTTTTCTAAAGCTTTAATTTCTGCTTTAGTGTTTATTATCTTTTTCTTACGTCTCTTTGGTTTGTACTTTTTCTAGATTCCCAGGTGGATCCTTAGGACACTTCTTCTACTTTTTTCTCCTTTGATCACAGGCACATTTAAAACAATGACTTCTTGAAGTTCTGCTGTGCCCTCATTGTCCAGGGTTTGATATCTTATGTCTGCTAGAGCTTTTGGGGAGATGCTGGTGGCCTACCTGCCATATAAATGAATGCCAAGTCCTGGTTCAGCCTGATCCCCTTCCTCCCAGGCTGAGCCCCCTGGAGAATCTCTGTACTTTGAATGATACAAGACCAGAGAGTGTAGCACTTGGTTACTCTGGCGGGCTCTGTCTCCAGACCCCTGGGTAGGGACCTTGTAATAGCTGACCAGCCTAGCAACCGGGACCTGCGGAAACTTTTTGTTTAAAACATAAATAAAGCAAAATCAGTTTGACTTATTGCTTAGGACCAGAGTATCTCCCAAGCCCAAGTGGAAGTTTTAATAGTATTTAGAAAAGCCTCACGCATTAGTACCAGAGGAAATGAAGCTAGAAGCTTAAAGGCAGCGATGGGGGTGGGTGGGCATTCGGCTCAGATGGCCAGCTGAGCTGGTCTGCGTGCCAGGTTGGGTTTTCCTCCCCACGTCTTTCATGCCCCTCTAGAAGATATGATGTGGTTGGTGTCCCAGAAGCTTGGAACAGTGTCCTAGGATGGAGAGGACAATAGGAGAAGAGAGGGATCACAGTGCCAGGAAAACAGGGTGGGTGTCTCTCGGGCATAGCCTCCGGTGATCTCTGAAAATCCATCTCTGTGCCACCAGAGTGCAGGGTACCAGTGATCCCCGTGGGAGGGCACAGCCCCCACTGTCTGGGTCCAGCAGGGCCTGGTGTGGGGCGGGCACCTTCTCACCCATCCTGAGCTTGTTCCAACCAGCAGAGAAGTGGCTCGGCCCAGGGGACCCGCTTAAGGGAGAATGTGCAGCACCTTGGGGGGTAGATTTTTTTTACCCTCTGTCTTGACTCCATAAAGAGCAGAGAAGCCAGGGGTGAAGGTGGGAGGCTGGGGGAGCAGAGAAGGGGTAGATTTTGAGTTCAACCTAGAAACCAGTAGCAATACTCATCATCTTTTTTTCCTCAAAAGAATGATAGAGAAGCTTTTGGACATTAAATAAAAGCAATACATATCCATTTAAAGGAATGAAATAATATAAAAGTATATGAATTGAAAACTGGAAATCTCTATTTCTTCTCTATCCCAGTGTAGTCTTTACGAACAATTTATACATGTCTTTCCACATTTTAAAATAACTTCCTCCCTTTCCCGCAGAAAGGTGTGTGTGCCATTGATTTTGATTGTACTTACTCATTAATATGTGGGGGACTTCTCTCTATGGCAGTGTATCTGTCTTAAGTTTTTAAATGGCTGTGGAGTCATTTTATAGGTTTATTACAATTTGTTTCTTGCTGATGGACATTTACAGTTTCAGTATTCTGCAATTATAAATGATATATAATTTACATATTTATAAATATATTTTTGGTTATTTGTTTAAGCGTTTGTATAGGACAGAATCATACAAATGGAATTTTAATTGACATTACCAAATTACCCTCCCAAAAGGTAATTTGATAATATTTGCTATCCCTCCTACACTGAATGAGGAGTTACCAGTTTTTTTAAAATTATATTTCGATTATACTATTACAGTTGTCCTGATTTTCCCCGCTTTGCCCCCCTCCACCCAGCACCCCCCACTCCCTCAGGCAATCCCTTTGTGTATAATGCCCATGGGTCAAGCGTGGAAGTTCTTAGGCTACTTCGTCTCCTATACTGCACTTTCCATCCCCATGGCCGATCTGTAACTACCTGTTTGTCCTTCTTCATCCCCTCACCTCTTCACCCATCCCCCACTACCCTCTTCTCATTTGGAATGACAAGTTTTTAACTTTTGCCAGTTTGGTAGGTAAAAAATATATATCTCTTATTATTTTAATTTATTTTATTAGTGAACTTGAGAATGTTTTAAATGTTAACCGTTTCACATTCTATGTGTCACATATTCATTACTCACTTTTAATTACACTTTTTATTGAGGTGTAACATTTTTATATGTTATGAATATTAACTTCTGTTATATTTTGAAAAAATTGTGGCCTCATTTTGTATGTGTCTGTCATATGGAAATTTGATTTTTACACAATTGGAATTCATCAGTATTTTGGCACCCAAGTTTTTACTTGGTAGTTTTATTGTAGATAGGTAGGTTCCTAAGCCAAGACTTATTTTGTATTTGGTATAAGATAGGGATTGAGTTTTTCCCAAGTAGAAGACCTATTACGTCCAGTCTATTAGATATTTATTGTTTCCCAAATAGCTTGCAATTCTGCCTTATACATTCTATACATATGCACATATTCATGGATTTTTAGGGCCTGTCTTCAGTTCCATCGACTTGATTGTCTGATTCTATGTCAGGATTTCATTGTTTTAATTACGGCAGTTTTTATATAACAGTTTGGTTTTTTAAAAACATCCTCAAAAACTCATTTTTTCCACAACATTCTTTTGGCTTTTCTTTTGCATTTCCTTTTCCAAATAAGCTTATAAACAACTTGTCAAGTTCTGTGAAAAATGTTTGGATTTTTCCATTGAAATCACATGGCATGTTATAGATTATTTGGAGCAGAATGGGCAGCTTTATAGTAAGCCTCCCACCCAGGAGACAGGGAGTCGCTCTTCCTGTGTGTTCTAGTCTTTCTGTGTGTCCATACAGTTCTCTTCCTACGGCTCTTCCACATTTCTCATTACGTTTATTCCTGGGGTGTTGTAGGTTTGCTTGTTGCTGCAGTGACCGGAGTCTTCGCTGTTAAACTTTCTAACCTGTTGCTGCAGGTACGTTAGAAATGCTCTGGTTTCTGCCAGCTGCTTCGTGACGCCATCTCTGGGCCCAGGAAGCCCCTCGCTGCCTCGGTCCCCGTATGTGTAGTCTGTACCTCCGAAGCAATACTTTAGGGCCTGGTGTGAGTTCCTAGTTGGTGAGGTGCTCGTCTTACTCAATTTCATTCCCCAAGACCTGGCACAAAGCCTAGCATGCAGTAAATCCTTTTAATAAATGCTGTGGAGTCAGATTGATGAGAGAGAAAATGAGCTTCACCTCCCCAGTGTGACAGCCTGGGCCAGTGTGAGGACAGAATCTAAAGCAGCCCTGGCTCCAAGCCGGGGAACTGTGAGCCGGACAGCAGGGATGGGGGCACCTGCCCTGCTCCCACAGTAAAAAGAAGGTCCTGGGCCACTTTCCCACAGGCGGACATCAGGGAGTAGCCCTCTGATCTGATACCTTGTAATTACCCTGGGACCGACAGCCCACTTGTCATTAACCCTCATTAGTACTAACTAGTAGGGAGAGCAGCCTTCCTGGTTCCCAGACACCTGAAGGCAGCACAGACTTACCTGCAGCTGCTCTTTGGGGATGAGGAGCCATCAAGTCTGAAGCAGAGCTTGTAAAGGGCCCTGGTGAGCTTGGACTCCACGTCTGTGTGCCTTCTTTCTCAAAGGTAGTGGCTTTCTCCTTCTCCCTGCTGTTTTCCAGAGTCTGTGGCCTCCCCAGCTCCCGAGTGATTTCTAGGTGGAGTTTATTCCCATCAATGTGCTAATTTTCCTCATTGTGTTTACATTTTAAGCTTGTACTTGTAACTGGGGAATGAAAGACCCTATTTCTTGAAGGAGCTGTCCAGTGCAAGCCGCTGTGCCTTGCCCTCTGCCATCCTGCAGCTTCCTCTCTGTGTTGCCACAAGAGCTAGGATGGAGATGGAGACCTCTGCTTTCCTGGGAAAGCTGGGTCCACCAGAACCCATGAACAAGGGCTCCTCTCTCTGGCGGGGCATGGGGGCTACAGACCTGGAGATGTGAGGATCCCTGCTGCTCTTAGGCAGTGGGCAGGAGTCCTACCCGAAAAGAAAGTGGGGAAAGGGGACCAACGTTGCTTGTATTTGTATAAAAGAAATACCAGTTAGAGGTGGGCTGTGTGCTGCTTCTCAGGCACTCGACCAGTCCTCCTGCATCTGGTTCAGTGGGTCACCGGGTTGTGTTTGACTATGGCCATGAGCAGTTCCGTTCAGCCTGCAGTCTGTGCTTCCCCTCCCCTTCGTTGCTCAGGGTGGCAGAGGAGATAGAAACACTTTCTCTGGCTCCTCTTCTGGTTTATTTAAACCCACCAAAGAAACAGCGCAGCCGAGGGTGCACCCAGGGGGTTGGGCCCTCGCCCTGTCCATGTCTTACTCCCACTCCTAGTGCCCACCTGGGGGTGGTATCCGTGGGCCCCCATGGCAGCCACGCTGGGTCTCTGCCACCTCCGGAGGAGCCACCTTCTCAGAGCGGCCAGCAGAAACTCTGACAGATGGACCTCTGTGATCCCATGGAGTTGTTCCAAATGCCTTCCCCCGGAGCAGAGCGAGCTCTGGCAGGGAAGCTGCGATGCTGCGCAGCTCAGGGCTTCAGCCCACCTGGTGGGGAAAGCCTCCCCCCCCCCACCGGCCCACTTGTTGCCTCTTTCAAACAGCAGGGGAGCTGACTGCTGACTGTTTGAGTGCATAGGACTGGGTGGGTGGGTGGAAAGACATTTGTCTCTGCCAGCCCGAGCACCCTCACTTCAGCCAGTTTCTGGTCCACTTGGTTTTCCCCTTTCCTATGTTCACCCGCAGCCTCAGGGAGTTATTGGAGGAGGGTTTTCAAGGGGCAGCCCAGGGACAACCACAGACACACGGGACTGACCTCTGGGGGCGGCGCCCTGCAGGTGGTTCCTCTGCCCGCTGGAGTCGCAGAACTCCGTCTGGAGTAATGGGAGAGGGCTCTGCTTTCTTGGGGTTCCCGGTGTTTGATGAGGACTGAAAAGACATGCCTTTAAGGGCTGCCATGATTTGTGAAAAGGCCAGGCCTTATGCAAACACTTGTGAAAAACCAGGAGAGACTAAGTGTCAAAAGCCGTTAAATTTCAGATAAGCTGAAACTCTAGGAAATAAACTTTGTTGTTGTTGTGTATTACAAAGAATACAGATTCATTGCAGGAAAATCAGGAAGTTCATATAAGCAAATAGGGAAAATAAAACAGCCATAATTTTACCACTCAGAGAGAACTCCTATTAATATCTTTGTCTTTTACAATATTATATGTATTTTAAGTTTTTTAATGTCTATTCATTTTTCCACTGATTATAACACATGTTTATTATAAAAATGATTTGTTTTTAGTTGGTATGAAATTGGTGTGAAATGTTTTGATTTTCAGGTCTTTGCTTAGTTGTGATCTGTATTTCCGTGTGATCTGATTTTCAGATCTGTGTTTAGTTGTGATCTGTATTTCCTTGTGAGTATATTTTGATTTGTTTTACCTATTTTATTTTTGTGTGATTTTTCTTACAAATTCATGAAGGAGCTTCATATTTTAGTGGTATTAATTCTTTATACCTTGGCAAATACTACAAATATCTTTTAATTTTTAAATGTTTGAGTTTTTTGACAAAATTTATGTGTTTATACAATCTAGTTTTTTAAACTATTTATTTATTTTAATCCTCATCTGAGGACATGCTTAGAGGGGAAGGGAGGTGGGGGGAGAGAGGGAGAGAAACATGAGTTGGTTGCCTCTCACATGTACCCTGACTGGGAACTGAACCTGCAACCCAGACATGTGCCTGACCAAGACCTTTTGGTTTATGAGATGATGCTCCAGCCAAGTGAGCCATACTGGCCAGGGCTCAAATCTAGTTCTAATAGTTTATCAAGTTGATTTTGTTTGTTTGGCCAAACAAAGCAGGTACTGCTTTTGTATATTTAAGAGGAATTGAAGAGATTGGACAGTTATAGGCCAGACCAGTGTGTCTCAGGTTTTAGTGTTCATCTAGAGCACCTAGGAATCTCCTGATAACACATTTCCAATTCAGCAGGTCTGGGTGCGGCCTGAGATTCTGCATTTCCAATAAGCCCTCAGGTGATGTTGATGCTGCTGGTGGTTTGGACCACATTGTGAGTAGGAAGAGGGCCAGAGTTTCCAAACATGGATGATCATAGAGGTCGGCTTGGGGAGCGGTCGGAACACAGAGTTTTCTGGATCGTACCCCGGAGATGTCTGGCTGTGCAGCCGAGTCCCAGCCTGGCTGAGTCTGGCTGGGCGGCTTAGAGACAGAGCCTTGGCCCTTCTGAGCCCTCAGGCTCCTTGTCTGTGAATCGGAGAGACAGTGCTTACTTCAGAGGGTCTGGGAGAATTAGAGGGAGGAATGAGACATTGGCATTTTCTATGAGCTAGAAAAAGAATGTAATATACAATTATTGGGCCTGGTGCCCTTTTGAGAGTTAGTTCTCTGACAGATTTCTACTTCTCTGGTGGTTGATATTTTCAGTGTTTCTACTTCTTGAGTAAATGTTTCTAGAAGGTTGTTCTTTCATCCATATTGTTAAAGTTTTTAATATGAACTTCAAGTATTATTTACTGGCCGTGGTATTTTCCCTTTCACATTTCTAATACTGCTTATTTATCTTTTTAAGATGATCATCCTTGCCAGAAGGTGGCTCTTTTGGGGAGCCACCTCTTGGATTCATGTACAAATACCACTACATTTTGTTTTAAATCAAATATTTCTGTCTTTATCTCTACCGATTCCTTTTTCCTGCCTTTCTTAGTTTTTATTTTTTAGCTGCTTGGATGGAAAACTTCATTTTGTTCCTTCTTATTCAACAGAAGTTTTCTAGAAGCATGATTTTTTTCTCTTTAATACTTATTGTTCTCATTGATGTTAATCTTCAAATCTGTGTGACTTCCCCCCAACACACAGAAACAGCTCTATTTTTATACTCATATCAGTTTACATATTAATGATATTTAAAGTATGTACTTACCATAACAAGTACAACTAGCATAAACAGATTGAAAGTAACTGTAATTGTTTTCCCCCTTGACCCTGGAGTGATTTAGGAGACTTAATTAGGACTTCCAGATGTTTTCTTTGGGTTAGAGAGGGCTCATCCAGGTCATTCCAGGCTGTGATCCTGTGCTCCACGTGGGCCTGCGCGCTCTGGGGGAGCTTGTGAGTGTGCGTCACTGCAGCTTTGGGTTAGTCTTCTGCAGCTTTGGGTTAGTCTTCTGGGGCGCGCGCAATGTCCCCTGTGCCCTGTGCAGATGGAGGGCAGGGGTCTTGGGAGAAGAGCGGGGTGGTCCTTGTTCTGAGGCTCTGGGCTTCCCCTGGTGACAGCCAGCCTGGACACTGTCCAGATGGCCCCCTTCCTACTTGCCTGTTGCTCTTCCATTCTTGTCCAGGGCCTGGGGTGGTGCCTGGGATTCACTGTCCCACGCCCATTGGAAGAGCTGGGGCCTGGGGGAGAGCGGACTTGAGTCGGAGGCCCTGGGTTCCGGAGCCCGCCTGCTGCCGCCCTTCCTGCTCCTTGTCTGCAGGCTGCGAATGCGGCTGAGGTTACTGTCTCAGCGATGGGAAGAGTCTCTCAGATCATCCAGTAACATAACTCTTAATTTTTTTTTCATTTTGGCATAATTTCAGAGTTTCAGAAAAGTTGCAGGAATAGGACAAAGAATTCTCTCTATTAAGATTCCCAAATAGTAACATTTTACTACATTTGCTTTATTTTTTTTTTCTGTCTCGTTCTCTATAATTCTTATTTGAACCATTTGAAAGTAGGTAGCAGACCTGATCCCTTCTGAATACTTCAGTGTGGACTTTTTTTTTTAAGGTTTTATTTATTTTTAGAAAGAGGGAAAGGGGGGAGAAAGGAAGGGAAAGAAATATCAATTGGCTGCCTCTTGCATGCACCCCAACTAGGCACCTGGCCCACAGCCCAGGCATGTGCCCTGACTGGGAATCAAACTGGCGACCTTTCGCTTTGCAGGGCGATGCTCAACCAACTGATCCACGCTGGTCACGCTGGGTATTTAAAATCACATAAGTAACCACAGTGCAAGGATCAAAATCAGGAAGTTGAGAGCCATACACCACCACTACAGACTTCATCTGCAGACCTCATGAACACAAATGCCACTGCTTGCAGATCTCATTCAAATTTTGCCTGTTGTCACAAGCTCTTTTGTATTTACATGTATTCAGTAGTCAGGCTTTTTGTCTCCTTTACTCCGGGACAGAGCCTCAGTTTTTTCTGACATTTAAAAGTAATTGTGAAAAAGCAGATGGCCAGGTGGCTCAGTTGGTTGGAGCGTTGTCCTGGCACCACAAAAGGTTGTGGGTTTGATCCCCAGTCAGGACACATGCAGCAGGCAGCCATCAGTGTTTCTCTCTCACTTCGATGTTTTTCTATCTCGTCAATGTTTTTTTTTCTCTCTATCTCTCTCTGTCTCCCCTCCCCCCATCCTCTCTGTAAAATCAATAAAAATATCCTCCAGTGGGAATTTTTTTAAAAAGCGGATGAGTAATTTGAAGCACAGATAGGTTAAAAAAAAAATGGCTTGTCCAGGGCAAGATAGTCTTAGAAGGGCCAAGGCTTCGGATCTGGTCTCACCGAAGTGCTTTCCTAGTTACACTCCCCTCCCCGCCCCCTCCTGGGGGAACACCTAGCTGCTGGGCTGTTTTGGTCAGCCAAGTCCTCGGGCAGAGAGGTGGGGCCCACCCAGTTCCCTGGGGATCTGCTTTCTCCCGCCCGCCCGTCCCCTTTGCCCCTCTGTGCGCAACGCCAGGCCACAGCACCCCACCTCCACCCCTTCCCTCGAGGTTAGGTGTTGGCAGGGCATCAAGGCCATAGCTGGGGAAAGAGGGACTTTAAAACTGGTCTGGCTACTGCCTCTCCCTTGAGAGCTCGGCTGAGGAACAAGGATCACCGCCTTGGGTAGGGCAGGGCTGCTGCTTTCTGAGGAGTGACACGCACGGGTTGGGGGTTTGGTAACCCCACTAACCCCCCTTGGCAGTTTTGGGGTTAGTGGCTGGGACTTGTTCTTCTCAAGCCAGAAGTGGGAGCCTGTGATGTGTCCCTAGGCTGTGCCAGAGTAAGCAACTCCCCTGCTCACCTGCCCCAGGACCTTCCCTGCAGCAGGTTTGGGAGTGGTCATTCGAGTCACAACAGGGACACTGGAGAGATAATTGGTGTCGGGTTACCTCCGCACCCTCTGGTATTGTGGGTACGAAGCATGTGATTCTTTTTTTTCCAACAAAATGATGTGCATGTATCTCTTTAAGAGTATGCTAATTGCTTAATACATATTCTTGTCTTTGAAGCTCTTGTGAACTCCCCTCTTCGACTTTTTTAAAACTAATAAGGACCTTTTGAACCAACTTATGATTCCTGTCTGACTCTGTGACTCTGCTTAGCTCGTCAGCCGGTTTTGTGTCAGTGGTTCTTGGATTTAGGGACCCCCGCCTGTGCATGTCAGAGCCTGGGACCACACGCCCTGCTGTCCTGAGGGGTTGTCCCCATCAAAGCTCAGCGCAGCCAGCCATGGAGTGGGAAGTGTCTGCCCGCAGGGACAGGGCAGGGACAGGACGCCACCACCTGCCCTGGGATGAGGCCTCTCCTGCTTTCACTTTCTCACTTTCACTGGAAACCCAGTGGAGAAACGGAGGGAGTGACAAACACTTGTGGTGGAGTTATAGAGGACTTTCACTGACGTTCTGTCACTCCTTTTGTCCTTCTCTCTCCACCTTTGGGGGAAGGGAGCGGGGAGAGTGGGGGAGGGGAAGAGGGGTCCCGCCTACCTGACTGCCCTTCCATGAGCAGTTGTTTATTTCTGCTTTTGTCTCAAGGCTTCTTACCAAGATGGAGAAGACGACAAGGGTTTACTCTAAATATTTTTTAAATTGAGATGTAATTCATATAACATACAATTTACCCATTTAAAGTGTACAATTCAGTGGTTTTTAGTGTATTCAGAGTTGTGCCGCCATCACCACAATCAGTTTCGGAACATTTCCATTGCTCCCAAAAAGAAACCCTACCCAGTGGCACTCGCCCCTCCCTGCTGCCCCGTCCCCTCAGCTTCAGGCAAACACTCGTCTTTTGTCCCTATGGATTCGCCTTTCCATGTGGATGGAGTCACGCACCCTATGTAGCCTCCATTGTCTGATTTCTTTCACCAGCATAATGTGTTCGGGTGCCTCCGTGTTGTAGCATGTAGCAGTACTCCGTTCCTTTTTATGGTTGCATAATATTCCTCTCCACAGGCAGACTCCAAACATCTAAGTTGTCACCCAAATGAAAGTCCTGCCTGCTGTTACCCAGGTTGTCACCTCCGGTCTTTGGGGCTGGTAGACCCCCTCTATTCAACCAGCCAGAGCGCTGACTTTCTGCCAGGTTTTCTCTGCCCTCAGGGGAATCAAATGCCGGCATAGACGTGGGGTAAAGAGGAAAGGAACCATCTCAGTAGTCACCGCGTGCCGTGAGAATGTAGCAAAAAGCGACAGGAACTAGGCATGCAGCCTCTGGGACTATATATACGCCAGATACATACCAGGAAAAGCATTGCAGCCATTAAAAAGGAAACTCCTGCAGAGGAGTTGAGACTATGGGAAATACTTAGGCTAGCGAAAGGGAAGAAGTTAGAATTTTTAAAAATCTGGAATAAGATAACTTTGATTGTGAACATCTAATTTCAGTAATAAACGAACCCATGCCCACCCCCCACCCCCCAGATATACTCAGTGATCTCCGTTTTGGAAAAGAAGTCTGTGCTGCATAGGAGAGAAGAGGCACCGAGTGTGACTGCAGTCACCTCGGGAAAGTCAGTCTCTTGTTTTTACTTCATTTTCCACTTTGCAGTGGTGAAACTTCCTGTTCTCCCAGCATCTTCTATTGAAACAATTTTTTACCTTCCTTATTATTCTGTTCTGATGACTTTATTGTTTCGGGTCATCCACCAGGGTTTTCCCTGGCCGTAATGAGCTTTGTCTGCCTTTGATTTTCTCTCAGTAACTACACAAAGGGCAGCTTCGCTCTGAGGTCAGCTCACAGTTAATATGAGTTTCACTGAATTCATCGCGTACTCAGAGCCACAGAGCACATAACATAGATTTATGCCACCGCACACGTTTAGAGGTAGTGGCACAGTGTGTACCCTAGAGGAACCTGTTTTTGAATGGGACCCAGGACATTTAAATAACTGGAAAGTCTCTGTCCAAGAGGCAGGGACTGCTTACTCACTGGTGTATTCCCAGTACCTATAAGTGACACTCAGGTAGTAAATGCTCAATACCTGTTTGTTGAGGAAATAGATGAACGAATATGTATCTGTCATATAAGAGATGTAATTGCCGTAATGTGCGATAGCATCAGCAGGTTCTATGGGGCTTCTCTGGCTATTCCACTTTTTTTTTTAAGTACCTTTCCTTTTCTGTCATTTGCACGCACAGTTTGACACAGCCGTAATGATTTTCATGTACAGTGTGGCATTCTGCAGTTTTTACTTCCCATGTTGTCCAACATTCTCCTTACTGTTTATAATTTGTTTTGACTGCATAATGATGTACTGAGTTGTATCCTCACTTACCAAACTGTTGCCCTCATCCTGAGTTTTCGGCTTTCATTAATGTGCAAACAAAAAAAAGTTCGAAGTGTGAATTTATAAACCTAAGTTTCTAGGAGCCTCACTACGAGGTGGGAGTGTCTTTATTGCCCTTGATACATTGGTCTATCCGTTTGCTTACCTATTTACTTGTTTGTTCATTTTTACTATTGAGCCAGAGGAGAAGATGGGAGTTGTGAATTAGCAGGCACCCTTGCCTGGGCGTTGGGGGGCATGGGTTTCAGTCTCAGTGGATTGAATGTGTGTCCAACAGTGGTGTGCTGGGGTGAACGCAAAGGGGGATGGCCAGTCAGCGAGCGGGCCATCTACTGTGATCGTCCCGGTGAGAAATAAGTGAGAAGAAAGCAGAAAGAAAGCAGATCTGAAACACTATTGAGAGGAGCAGTCTGCATGGGGTTGGAAGCACAAAGTGGGAGACAGCAAAGGTGATGGCAGGGCATTCCCAGGATGCCCAGGGAAGGGAAACAGGCGCTAAGTTAGGTTTTAGGTGTTGGGTTTAGTTGCACCCAAGTATGAAAGTGTCTGGTAGCTGGAGAGTGTGAGAAGCAGTCCAAGGGGACGGAGGCTTTGGGGCTACTGGTGCTGGCTGAGCCGGGGAGTGTTGGGTGAAAATGAGGTTGCCAGGAGAGCTCTGAGGGGGTGGAGGCGGGGGAGGAACTGGTGGTGACCAGCTCTGTTGAGGAGATGGATGGGGGGGAAGGAGAGAGTGGTGGAGGACCACAATAACATGGAGGGATGCGTGGGGAGGGCAGGAGAGTGGGCGTCTGCCGCATAGATGCTGAAGGGAAGATGGCTCCCAGGGTCTTTCTTGTCAACCCTGACCCTCAGGGAGGAGGCAATGGATGAGGAGGGGTCGGTTCCCTTGTTCTCCAACATTGCAGGCAAGACTTTGAGACGAACATGTACAAGAACCCAAATTACTGTCATCTTTCAGTTTTCTGGACTAGCAGACCAGCAGGGACTGTGGATAATGAGACTTTACACTGAGATATATTGTGTGATTTTTCCAGGGTCTTAGAATAAATAGGATTATACACACACTCCCTGATTGACTACCTTCTGGACAACGCAAGGCTTCCCTAAATGGTAGTTTCCCCCTTTTCCATTTTCTAGCCTACTGAATGAAATTGGTTTTATGACTGATGGGTGAAGGCAGCTCTCCCCCCCAATTTTTTTCTCCAGATTTTTGGGTGGTGGCTTAAAGATTAATTCCTTTTGAATGAAAAAAATTAATTTTTCATTTTATTGAATGAAAGAAATTTAAGTCTTGAGTCCTTGAGAAGGGAGTGCATGTAGCAAATTCATTTGCCAGGGGTCCAAGCAAGAGGCTGAAATCCATAGTCTCTGAGTCGCCTGCGAATGTAGGAGCTTATTCTCCAGAAGATGAGAAAAGAACCCTGGCGGCTGGGAGGCCTTGGGCCTGCAGCATCAACTGATGCTAGATTCAGTCTTTACCGCTTGCTCGTGCTGTGCCTTCGAGTATGTCACATGCTCCAAGTTAGCCTCTCACTGCTTCATTAGTTTACCCACTGGAATAGATGTTGGCTTGTTGTAAGAATTAAAAGCCACATATAAACAAAGAAGTGCCTACCTAATTCGTAGTTCCAGGGCTTATCACCTAGCACTCAAAACTGTTAGCCCCTGTCCTTTGCACACACCTGAACGGCCAGTGGGTTGTGTGGGGTTTGGAGCACTTTTAAGGGAGAGTGCATGGGACTCTCCCTAAAAGTTAGTCAAGGTCAGTGGACTTGACATTGGCAGTGTTTCCCTTCTCATATGCCTAGCTTTTTTAGACTTTGGGGTAGGAGATGAGTGGTGAGAACTGGGTTTGAGCCTGCGTGGGTGGAGCTGAGGGAAACTCCACCCTCGAGGGGAACCGGCGGGGCTTTTCTGGCGGAGAGGAGACGTGCACTGCGTGGCTTGGGCCCTGTTCTAAGCGAGCACTGCTAGACTGGGGCGGGTGTGTGTTTACACGTGTGTGTATGCGTGCGCGCGCGCAAATGTGTGCGTGTATACGTGCGTGTGTTAGGGAGTCAGGGCTCTGGCTGTCTGGCTGAGGAGCCGTGTCAGCGTCCTGACCCGCTTCTCGTGTGCTGGCGGCTTTGGAGGCAGCTGCTGCTCCTTGCGCCAGGCCTCAGATGTGGTCGGCTCAATTTCCTCCCGCTGGCCTCGGGCCGCCAGCGCCGGCTGCTTGGGGCAGGGGCTTCCGTCAGAGCGCTGGCTGCCGCTCCGGGTGCAGCTCTGGAGGCTGGAGGGGGAGCCTGCAGAGCGGCCTGCTGCTCAGCTTCTCCCCCACCCCCCCTTCCTGCCACGGCTGCCTTAGGGGAGGACCAAGCTGCGGCGAGAGGGGGTTCTGCGTGGGTCGGAGTTAGAGGGTTTTACTTTGGAGTCCAGCAAGTTACAGAGAACTTTCAGGGTGGGGTAAGGGGGTGGATTTTAGGCTCAGCACCCCACCTTGATCAGACCCTGTCTGGTCTGATCTCAGACCCTGTCTTCCCTCCCAATGTGTGGCTCGACTTGTAGAATTGTTCTTGCTTTCCACGTATGTGTGATTGTGTGTGAGTGTGTGTGTGTGTTGTAACAACTCTGTAGCAACAGAAATGGCAAGAAAATCTACTGAAAATTCCTTTGCCTGAGCATGCATAGTTTGTGAATGTTTCAGGTGTGTTGTAGGTACTCTTTTCTTACCCCCCCCCCATAAAAATGTAATACCTACCGTAAGTTCTGGAGACTATGAACAACAGAATGTTCTCATTCTCTACCATCAAAGATGAGTCCCATAGACACATCTGAAAATTTCCCCTCAGTGCATGTGTGTGCATTGTTAATGGAATTGAGTTCTTAAATTGGACGACATTTTGAATTCTCTTCTTTTTTCCCCACTTCAAATAGTATGAACACTTCCCTGTTATAAAAATCCTCAGCATGTATTTATGAGTGCAAATAAATTTTTGAGTTTCATTTTCATATTTAAGACAGTTCTCTATATGTGTTTTCATTCTATGTAAGTTTAAGCAGTTCTACATCTAGTGATAACATGTATTGTAATTTTTCTTATATATAATTTGAAACATGCATTTACTTGACTTAGTGTTTTATATGCAGGCATCCTCATTTTATTGTACATTGCTTTACTGAGCTTCATAGACGTTGCATGTTTGATTTTTTTAAAACAAATTGAAGGCAATATTCTCCATCATCAAAAAGATTATGACTGACTTTATTGCAGTGGTGTGGAACCAAATCTGCAATGTCTCCAACATGTGCTTGTAGGTTAAACAGATGAAGCATAATAATAAGCACGTGTGAATTCTCTGCCCAAGTTAAGAACTAGAATGTTGCCAACCTAACTGGAACTACCTGGGTGTCTTCCCCAACCCTGTGTGTGTCTTCGTCACCTCCAGAGGTCACGACCTCCACCTTGACTTTTGTCACTCCCTTCCTCCACGAAACAAGGAAAATCTCAAGCAAGTTTGAAATGTTTTAATTACATGTTTTATTCTCATACGGTAACATTTAATTTTTTGGTTGTTTTAAAGGATTGAATTGGTAGACTATAATCTGTTGAAGCTTGCTGTTTATTTTATTTATTTTTACTGAGTGTAGTTTCTGAGATTCACTCCTGTTCCTGTGGTTCAGCCATTTTTCAGTGCTGTAAAATATTCCTCATGGCTGGTGGGCACGTAGAATATTTCTGCAGTGTGGGTTTTGTCCATCGCGCTGCCCCGAACGTTGTGTGCCCATCTCCCGAGGCACAGGTGCAGAGTCTCCCCACGGGTGGGATCGCAGAGCCCTTGGGTACAAGGTAGCACCATGAGACCTCCCCAGAGTGGCTGCCCTGTTATGCCTTCTGCCAGTGGTGTATCAGAAAGCGTTTCTGCTGAGCACCACCAGCACTCAGTGTTAAACCAAAAAGCCCGTTTGTGGTGCTTTTTCCCACTCTTTGGACCTGGTATTGTTGTAAGTGTTCTTCATGTATTAGCTTGTTTAATTCTTGTTGGCATTAGGTGCTGTTATTACCACCCCCCCCCCATTTACAGATGAGGAAATAAAACACAGAGAGGTTAATTGTTAACCACACGTTCACAGATGAAGAAGTGAGGCACAGGGAGGCTGAGCACCTTGCCCAAGGTCGCCGCTCGTGAGTGGTGAGGGCAAGATTTGAACTAAGCATTCTTGCTCTTAAATTCTATGTACTGGATATACCAAGAAATGTAATTGTATTACCTGAGATTAAAGATAAGGAGAGAATCTTAAAAGCAGCAAGAGACAGGGAGACAGTTACCTACAAAGGACTTCTTCCCATAAGACTGTCAGCTGACTTCTCAAAACAAACCTTGCAGGCAAGAAGGGGCTGGAAAGAAGTATTCAAAGTCATGAAAGGCAAGGGCCTACATCCAAGATTGCTCTATCCAGCAAAGCTTTCATTTAGAATGGAAGGGCAGATAAAGTGCTTCCCAGATAAGGTCAAGTTGAAGGAATTCATCACCACCAAGCCCTTATTATATGGAATGTTAAAGGGACTTATCTAAGAAAAAGATCAAAACTATGAACAGTAAAATGACAACAAACTCACAACTATCAACAACCAAACATAAAAAAGGAAAACAAACTAAGCAAAAACAAAGTCACAGAAATAGAGATCACATGGAGGGTTATCAGTGGTGGGGGAGGAAGGAGAATGGGGGAAAAGGTACAGGGAATAAGAAGCATAAATGGTGGTACAAAGTAGACAGGTGGCGGTTAAGAATGGTATAGAAAGTGGAGAAGCTAAAGAACTTACATGTACAAACCATGGATGTGAACTGAGGTGGGGGAATGTTGGTGGGAGGGGGGTGCAGGGCAGAGGGAGATAAAGGGAAGAAAAAAATGGGACAAGTGTAATAGCATAATCAGTAAAATATACTTTAAAAATTCTATATACTGGATATAAAATGGAACTCACAGTGGTTTTATTTTGTGTTTCTCTGATTACTAGTGAAGTGAGTATTTTTTCACATTTTTTTCTCATTCTCTTTTCATGAACTATCATAACATTTTAAAACTATTCCCCTATTGTAGGGTGCTTAAGTTACTTGTAATTCTTTACTGTTAATACTTCTGGGGAAATCTTTGGCATGTGTAACTTCTTTATTTCTTCTGTTGTCTTACATATTTTGTTTCCATTTCCTGAAAGAAGATTCATAGTAGTACTTAGTGGTTAAAATGGCCGTGCCCTACTGAATTGCTGTTTGTTCTTGGGAACATTACTCAACCTTTCTGTGTCGTGTCCTCCTCAGTGGAGATAAGTCTCTGCCTTGGAGGAGTTTGTGATGACTGGCAGAGATGAATGAGTGTGCAGTGATTAGCATGATATTCAGTACTTTGCAGGAGCATTCCATCAGTTATGTGGAGACTTTTCTTAGTTCTCGCTGCTCTTTTCCTTTCTTCCCCGAAGCCACATTAATTACTGTTGGGTCAGAGGGCACGAACAGTCACAGCCCCGTGCTTCTGCCAGATACGATGACCTCAGGGAATTTGGCCACTGTTCAGCTTTTTCCTGAGCATCACTCCAGTGGCTGAGAGATCTGCTCTGTCTATCCATTTTGTAGTAGGAAAATGTCTTAACTGCTGTGCACATGGTAACCACAAGAACCAGGACCTCACCTCGCCTAACACAAGAATACCCTCTGCCAACACAAGACAGTCTCGAGAAAGTTAGACACAACCCTCCGAGATTTGCTGCCTGCAGAAAGAGTTTGGTTGTGGAGAGTGCAGTCACAGGACCGGGCTAGACAGTGTACACACACACACACACACACTCAACACTCACAGAAAACTGGCCGGTGTGCACATTCTCTCAAAGGTTTCCCTAAAAGTCTCTTTCCTCATTCATTTTTTTCGTGAATAAATCCCAAGAGGGGAGACCCCTTTAGGACGTGCGTAACTGATGAAATCTGGACGGAGTGCGCCGTGAATACACCCCGGGTGCTGTTAGGGACTGTCCAGTTGGGGCCGGGAGGGAGGAGGGGGGTTTGCATGGAAGTGGACACTGAGCTCCAGGACTGGGGCGAAGGGTGGGGCTGGAAAGTCCAATTTCTCGGCCAGCGAGCGGCGGGAGAAACGGAACAGCTGAGCTGGTGGCGCTGGTGGCCGGGAAGGCCCTGGGTGGGGTTTACGGGCCAGCTGCAGGGGGAGCAGCCCTGGCTATCTTGGAGTCCCTTGAGAAGCCATTCTTGGCGATTCCACTGGGGAGGATGTGCCCCTCATTGGCCTGCTTCCTGGCCACTGGCAGGTTGACTGCAGACTTTTCATCCTGGATAAAAATGCCTTCTTGGACCTGTTTCTTCTAAAATGGTGCCTAACTGCTGAGGGTTGGCAGAAGGGCCCTGGGGACTCTGTGCTCTTCCAACTTCCCCTTTCCCAGAGGCCCTGAGAAGGTTGGTCAGTGAGGACTTTGCTGTCTCGAGATAAGTGGTCTTTATCTCCACACATCCCTCCCATTGCTCTTTCATAGAGGATTGTTGATCTGGTTTTGGTGGGTCATCCCTGAGAGCTGAGAAAGCCTTGGAAACCACGGTGTGTTTCTGCACCTCTCATTGTGTTATGGACCAAGTGAGGTGTCTGGGGAGTGGGTTCCACATTTCTCCAGGCTTGCCTGGCAGAAGTGGCATCCATGGCAGGGGGCTGAGGAGTCAGCCCCGCCGCTCCATGGTGGAGAGGCAGGCTGTTGTTGAATACCTGCAGATGTGGGGGAGGGCAACAGCGGGAATTTGGGAGCACTAGAAGGGGGTTGGATGTAGAGCGGAGGGGACCTTGGAGTCCTGACCAGGCAGGGTACAGGGATGGACTCCAACGGAGGCTCCTGGAACCCCAGAGAAGACCAGGAGCCCTCCGAAGGTGAGACTTGGGGGCGGGCGGAGTGGTGATGCTGCGTGCACACATCAGGTCTCTTTTGGGCTCTGGTGGGCTCTGAAGAGAGCATTTACCCTGCCCGACTTCCAGCACCAAACCCCTGCCGCCCCCAGATGAGGGAGCATACCCCCAGCCTGGGCAGGACCAAGCCCGGGATGGGCCAGAGTCTTCCGGAGACGCCGTGAAGCAGGGAAGAGACCTGGTTACGGCTGGGTGTGCAGGTCAGTGAGGGCAGGGCAGGGCTCTGTGCCTGGAAGGTGGCTGTAAGAAGGACCAGAGCTGACACCTGTGATGAGCCCCTCTGTGGGTGGGGCTGGGCCATTTCAAGATCAGTTGTCAGATTTCCGCGTCCCTTGTGGCAAAGGCACTCCTGATGGCATTGGCAGTGTTCAGACTTACCCTGTGTGAGTGCTGTGACGGGTGCTGTGACAGAGGAGACTGCTGACTCTGCCCAGAGCTTCTGTGGGGGGGGGGGGGGTCCTCTCAAAGTCTGTGGGTGATGAGGCCTGTACCAGGTCTGGGGAGGAAGCAGCAGCAGTTCTTTTTAGACACGTGGGACGCTCTCTGCAGCACTCTCTGCGAGGCCCTGAGGTGTGGTGGGAGCCTGGTGCCCGAGGAGCCCAGCGTGTAGTTGGTAACGCCCCCGCAGGAGAAGATCCCCACAGGAGTGTGCTGTGGACTGTAGCTCTGGCTCAAACCCCGTGGTGGGCAGGGCTGGCTGTGGGGGACTTCACCGGAGTAGGCTGATTCCATTCCTCATCTCTCCCTGGGCCTTTAGTCATTGGTCTCCAGAACTATGCTTTGCTCCAGACTCCCTGCTCTGGCCCTCAGGTCCTTGTTGTCAGTGTCTCAACAGTGGCACTACTTCCCAAATGGCCTTCAAGCCACCAGCCTCAAACTCCACAGGCCTCGCCCTGCTGGGACACTGGGTGCCTCTCCCGAAATGTAAGTGGGCTCTGCTGCGTTCACGCTGTGAGCCGCACACCTGCCCTCCCCACGCTTTGCGCCCAACAGCTTACCCCTCCCCATTCTCCAGGCCTTCTTATGAGTCCGTGCCTTCGCAGTGCTAGTCCCTGCATCTGGAATTCCTCCTCCCAAGCACCCGCCCATCTTTCGAACTTCATTCTGGAGGTGAAACCTTTCTTAACACATGCGTTCACCTGCCCGGAGAGAAGTGACCCCTCCCCACTGGATAGACTGTTTTCACTGCACTGATAGCGCTTCAGGGGCATGTGTGTTTATAGGTCTCTTTCTTGCCTTTTACCTTATAAACTTCTTGATGTTCCTAAAACAATCGGGTCTATTGTTGGGTCAGAAGCCTCTGCAGAATTTAGGGACATAAACAGCAGAGATTTGATTATGCTCCCAGAGCCTGCAGATCCTGAAGTCAGGAAGGACATGGTGTGGGTGGCTTGTCTCTGTTCCTTGGTGGTTAAGGCATCAGCTGGGAAGGCGCAAAAGCCGGAAGTGACTGCATGACTGGGTGGCGTCCTCACGGGCCTTCTTCACTCACATGTTTGACAGGTGATGCCAGCTGTTGGCCGGGGCCTCAGCTGGGCACCTCCACACGGCCTCCCCATGCGACCTGGGTTTCCTCACTGCGTGGTGGCTGGGCTCTGAGAGTGTCCCGAGAGTGTCCCAAAAGTGTCCCAAAAGAACCGGGCAGAAGCTGTACTTACTGCCTCGTGTAATCCACCTTTATAAGCCACGTCGTGTCACTTCCACTGCTGTCACAAGCCCACCTGGATTCAAGGGGAGGGAACACAGACCCCCGCCTCCCCATGGACGAAGTGTGTGGGGGGCAGAGGGGTTGCAGTGGCCGTCTCTGGAGAATGAAATCTGTCACAGGTGCTAAGAACTGGGTCCATGCACATGGCGTTCTGAAAATACAAAGGCGGAGAAAGGAAGCGTTAGGAAGGTGGTGGCTGGGAGTCTTGAGGGAGGGCGAGAGAGATCAATAACAGAGATGGTAGGGTGGAGAAAATATGGTGTGTGTGTGCATGCACATGGATGATGGGGAAAGGGGCTTGGGGTGCGTCGAGTTGCTTAAAGGAGCCGCTGTCAGGTTAGAAAGTTTAAAAAGGTGCACACACCCCAAGGTCCAAATTAGGAGAGCAAGAACAGGAAGGGAGGAGATGGCACAGAGATGCATCGTGTTTAGTTAGAGTTGCTTGGATCTGGGGCCCGGGTGTGCCGGAACAGTGTGGATGATGTTTGAGTCGGGGACATTGGTGAGTGTAAGAACAACTGTCAAAAAAAGAAGAGTTGGAGCTGGAGCCGGAGCCGGAGCCGGAGCCGTGGAGGTGGGGAGGGGGAATTCAGTTCCGTTTTAGATGAGCTGACTCCTGTTCCAGGCGTTCGGGTTAGCTGGAGGCCAGCTGAGGGGTTCAGACAAAGGGCAGACACTGAGGAGCATCCTTGGAGTGTAGTAGTGGCTGGAGCCCAGAAGGGACTGACCACTGAGGGAGAAACTGTGGAGGGTGTTAGTGTTGGGGCACGTCTGCACCAGGAATTTGAAAGGGCCTAAACCGCCCCTTCCTCCAGCATTGTCCTGCCCACCTGTCAACGATCACCAGATAACTGCTTGGTTTTCTTTTTGCCATCTCTGTTTTTTAAACAGAAGTGAGAAGGGGAGAATGAGAGGGAGAGAAACATCAATGTGTGGTTGTCTCTCATGTCCCTCCTACCAGGGATCCAGCCTGCAATGCAGGCATGTGCCCTAAACTGGGAATCAAACTGGCGACCCTTTGGTTCATAGGCTGGTGCTCAATCCACGGATCCACACCAGCCAGGGCCAGTGCATTTTTTAGTATTCCTAAGTATTACAACTCTTCCCCGAATTGAGTCAAAGTTCTTTCTAGAGCTTCACCTTTTTTCTAATTCCACTTTATAGCACCACTCAAAATAAATGGAATTCTTTCCCCAAATGACAAGACTTCCAGGTGTTTAAAGACCTTGAGTTTTGTCTTCTTGAGAACCAGAGGGACCTGTTCCTGTTGTGTTTTTTTTAAAGATTTTATTTATTTATCTTAGAGGGGAAGGGAAGGAGAGAAAGAGAGAGAAACATCAGTGTATGGTTGCCTCTCATTCATCCCCTGCCGGGACCCGGGACCCGGGACCCAGGACCCAGGAACTGGCCTGCAACCCAGGCATGTGCCCTGACTGGGAATCGAACCGTGATCGTATGGTTCACAGGCCCGCTCTCAATCCACTGAGCTATACCAGCCAGGGCCCTGCTGTGGTTTTAAACTGTTCGGCTTGCTGCCCGCTGTGCCCCCTCGGAGGGTGTAGCCCCACAGAGAGCCCACGTTTCGGGTGGAGCCCGCCTGGGCGGGTCAGGGTGGGTGCGTCCTGTGCTGCAGTGCCTGCTCCAGTAAGGTCCGTGCCTGGCTGCTTGCTGGGGTGCATCAGTGCGCTGTGAGATGCAGCCCTCAAGAAAGAGGGCAGGAAGGAGGGGAGGGAGAGGTTCCTTAATCTACTAAGGAGAAAGACTATTTTGCAGAGTCATCACACATTTGCAGTAGATCCTGGTATAAAATGTATTTCTCACTGAGGATTGTAGTAAAAAAGTTTGAGCCCTGGCTGGTGTAGCTCAGTGGATTGAGCACGGGCCTGTGAAGCAAAGGGTCACTGGTTCGATTCCCAGTCAGGGCACATGCCTCGGTTGCAGGCCAGGTCCCTAGTAGGGGACACGTGAGAGGCAACAACACACTGGTGTTTCTCTCCTACTCTTTCTCCTTCCCTTCCCTCTCTGTAAAAATACATACATAAAAAGTATTAAAAAAAAAAGTTTGAGAAAACCCTGGGTTGTAAGACCCTTTTTTAAAGCTGCCAAGTCACCTCACATTGGGTGCCCCATCACAGTCTTCTCCTCCCGAATCCCAAAACATACTTACGTGTGCGCTAGTCCCAACGTCACCTTTACTCATAGTCATTGTTTTGTGCCTCTTCCATCTTTAATTTGCTCAGGTGTGGTTTGGAGCCTAGTCTCGGACCCTATTTACCCTGTTAGATTTTTTCTCTCCAGCTTATTAACCTTTTGGACTTGGTCCTATCTCTTAACTTAGGTTTATCCCTTCCGCTTTTGGCATCTATTTGGCAAACGTGCCTTTGCTATCCTTACCGATAACTCTTTTGAACAGGGTAGTTCTGAGGTCAGGGCACCGTGGCAGGCTCTCCCCATCTGACACACCATTCGTGCTTCCAGTGAGGTTGCTCGGCTGGTGCTAAGCCGCCTGCCCAGCCTGTGCTCCTCTGTGCCTTGCCCTCCCAGGGATCATGGCTGACCCTGTGAAACTTGAGTGTCTGCAAGCCCCAGTTACAAATCCCAATGCAATGCCCACAAGGGCTTGGCAGGTAACACAGATGAGCAAAGTGATCATTAATTCAGGCATTTGATAAATGATCCCTGAGCCCTGGCCCTGGTTTCAGGAAGTCGGTGCAGAATATGGTGAAGCTGGGTGTGAGCTGGAATGGCAGGCAGCGTGGCCAGGCAGAAGTGCAGACTGTGGGGAAAATCTGAGTTTCATGTGAAGTTTGATTTTTTAATGTTGGCAAAACAAGCAAATAAAACTAGCACTGTACAAGTTTCCCCCACTGTCTGAAAGTAGAGTGTTTCTTTGAAACCTGTTGTAAGCTGAAACAGCATACAGTGTAGAATTACCATTAATTTATATGGAAAAATTTTTGAGCATTCCCAGCTCTGAGAAATAAACTATCATATACCAAATACACCAAATTATGTCCAGTTTTTAAGAAAAAAAAATTATTTATTTTTAAGAGAGAGGAGAAGGGAGGGAGAAAGAGAGGGAGAGGAACATCAATCGGTTGCCTCTCGCATGCCCCCAGCTGGGGACCTGGCCCGCACCCCAGGCATGTGCCCTGACTGGAAATCACACCTGCGACCTTTTCTGTTCACAGGCTGGCACTCAGGCCACTGAGCCACACCAGCCAGTGCTAAGTCCAGTTTTGTACCAAGCATGACACACACCCTTATGAGCTCTGTTAAGCTTTTCTGATACCTTAGGACATATCTCGCTGTGAGGGATGCACAAAGTAAATCTAGATAAAGCGTAGATGCTTGCAGACACAGTTCAAAGTTACGGCAGCTCAATGCTGAGATTGTGAGTGTAGATCCTGGGGCTGGAGCTTGGTGGTACCACCCCTGCTGCTCGGGGTACACGCTGCTTCTCTGATGCCTCGCTGCCAAACAAACACGGAAGGTTGTTTTCACTTTTTGCCTTTTCTTGTAGAAGTTAAAATCCTCTGTGGTTTTCTTTTAGTTAAGCAAAAACAAGTACTAATGTCAATCTTTCATAAAAACAGTGGCATAACGTGAAATTTCAAAAAGCGGGGGGGGGCGTGTGGGTACCTGTACAGACCAAACAAAACAGATCTGTGGCGGATTTGGCCTGCATCCCTTGAATTTGTGATCTCTCAGCCAGGATATCTCCTCATCTCCTGCTCCAATAAACCATGGGACATAAAGCCGTAAGATTAGTTGGACATTAATGGGTTGGTGGCCTTCATGGAGCCTGCCTCCTGCAGTTCCTTTTGTTGCCCACTCGGGAATCTTACCTGGGGCTGGTCTTGCTCAGTGTCCTGAAAGTTGAGACAACACTTGTCCTTTACCCACATACTAGTACCTTCCCCTGATGGCAGGTTTCCTCCAGGGTCACCAGCAAGTATGAGGAATGCGTGAGTGGGCTTCCCTGGCCAGGAAACTGGAAGTTAGCCTTCCTTAACGGCTAATAACTCCCACCCATCCTGGCTTTACTTCCTTCACACCTGTGTCTACCCTTCCCTTTCTTTTTTTTGGTCTGAATAACACTTTCCTTTCCAGGGACTTCAGAGGCCCCAGAGTGGGTTTAGCCCTTCCTTATCCTTATTGACACACTAAAAATAACTTTTCCAATCCTTTTTGTTGTCTTGATCATTTTGGGAAAGCCTCAGTTCGTGTAGCATTGTTCTTCCATGGCACTGTTTTTGTGGATTCTCGCTTCCCTCCCAGGTTTCTTGTTTGTACATGCTCATTTTGGCTTTCATCCACGAGCAGGCAAGCTTTGACCACCTCGGGTTTTGTAGCCTTGGCAGCCACATTAATTTAGATTTCTGAGACCGAAGGACAGGAGTATTGGGTGATCAGCCACATTTCCTAAAGGAAAGGTATTTGTTCCTAGTCTTCCACCGGGGTTGGGGAGAGGCTGGCATTTCCCATGGCCATTGTGAGGTAGGAGGCCTTTCACTGGACTGAGAATGTGTTTCTGCAGCAGCAACAGGCAGGAGGCACAGAAATCAGGAGGATCCGGATGCTGCCTTAACGGAACCAACAACTAGCGGGGAAGACAGCTGCTTGAAAAATAGTAGCGGCAGGTGATAGGTGCTAACAGAGACATCTCTCAGGTGCCACGGGAGCCCAGGGGGAAGAGCCACAGGTAGTTCCTTCCTCCAACCAGGTTGGGGAGGAGGTGACGTTATGGGATAAGCCAAAGTAACCTCAGAGAGGCTGGGAAAGGCATTCCAGACGATGAGAATTGCATTGGCAAGGCTCAGAAAAGCATGTTGGAGAAGCACGAAGGTCCTTTGGATTCACAGTTGGGGCAGTGAAGAGGATGGGGTGGGACCGCGGGCTGGGGCCTCCGCCCTCCTCCCCCCGGGCTGATCCCAGATCTCAGCTTCTCCACACCACTTTTGGGCCCGTGATGGTCATAGTGGGCAGGCTGGGGACTTGTCATTTTGGTCATCTGTTTAATACACTTCTGTTCTACCTGAGGGACTAATTTCTTTTTTTAACATTTTATTTCAATAAAAATTTTTAAACTTCCAAAAAAATTGCAGGAAGAGTACCTGGGACTCCCACAAACCCTGTTTTTTCCTACATTTTGCCTTATTTGCTTTTCTATATATATATATGTATATATATATATAGATAGATGTGTATAGATATATAGATAGATGTGTCTATATAGATAGATGTCTATATATATATAGATAGATGTGTATAGATATATAGATAGATGTGTATATATATATAGATGTGTATATATGTATATATATAATAGATGTGTATGTATGTATATATATATGTGTGTGTGTGTATATATATATGTGTGTGTGTGTGTGTATATATGGATGTGGGTGCACAGTCACTGGCTGCATAGTGACATTTCGGTTGACAGCAGCCGCATGCGCGCCGGTGGTCTCCTGGGGAGCCCCATCTAGGTTTGTGTAAGTGCACACCACCATGTTCCCATGAAGACAGGATCGCCTAATGACACATTTCTCAGAATGTATCCCTGTCATTAAATGGCTTGTGGCTGTAATTTTTCTGAGCCATTTGAGATTAAGCTGGAGATAACGGTGAACCTTCACCCCAAAGGCTTCAGTGTGTGTGTGTCCTGTGGACAAGGGCATTCTTTTACGTAGCCGTCGTGCGAGGATCCAAGTGAAGAAGACGAGGGTGGGCGCAGTATGATTTTATCCACAGCCATATTCAGATTTCATCCTTGTTCTCAGGGTGTACTTTATAGCTGTTTCTCCCCAGTCCCCGGTCTAACCCAGAAGCGTGCATTTTGCTATCCTGTCTCCTTAGGCTTGTGTAAGTTGGGAGAGATGTTTGTCTTTCTTATCTTTGAAATTGGTGAAGGAGACAACCCATGTGCCTTCTAGTATGCCCTCGGTTTGGGTTTATCTGATGTTTTCTCGTGATTGGGTTCAGGTTATGGGTTTTGGCTGGGTTCTGTGTGACTGGTATTGCATCCTTCACCGTGTAGCACGTGAAGAGACACGCGCTGTTGATTTTTCCCGACATCTGAGGTGATAAGGTGGATCATTCGGTAAAGGTGGTGTCTCCCGGGTTTCTGCACTGTGAAGCAACTGTTGTAATTGAGGAACTTTTGAAGACATGTTTTGAGACATGTGTGCATCCTGTGCCTTGTCAAGCTTTTGCCTGCTAGTTGTACATCCACTGACTTTCTAAATCCGTCATTCCTTCTCTATATCTTTAAAATTGGTATATTCTACTGTCAGGAAGAACTTTCCTTCCTAGAGAGATGAATCTTGCAAGCTCAATTCCACATCTTTGTATTAGCTTTTAGCTTGCTGGACCAGCCCCGTGGCCTCCCCCCCCCTCCCCCCGTGACACACACACTGTGTGCTTTGGTGGACGTTGGCTTCCTGGGTGTGGGGAGGGGCCTGCACCTTTTTCCAGGTGCCAACAGGCTTGTCATCAACAAGACGGGCTCAGTGTGAGGCAGACCACGTGCTATGTCAGATCATTTGGGTTTCCCTCAGGCCCCGGATGGGGACTGCTGTCCTGTCCCGGACTCTGAGCCCAGCCTGGCTCAAGTGAGGGCATCAGTGGGCAAAGGAAAGAACCGTGGGCTCCTTCCCACTGTGAGGCTGTGGCCGACCCCTGTCCTGGCTACATGTGTTCATCAAATCTAGTCCGCGCACATTTTACACTAATGGCCCGTTATTACTCGGTGCGCTTGGGTAGCTTTCTTTGTCTTCTTACACACCCACAAAGTCAACACGGTCCCGGCGTCACCTCGGTCACTGCAAGGTCAGGGCCTTTCTGTGTGTCCTTAATAAATGTTTAGTCCCGGGAGACCCTCGTCAGTGTGATCGGTCTGAGTCTCCAAAGCGTCTGACCAGCCGTCAGAGTTTTGCGCTGGGAGCTCTTCAAGCCCTGCCTTCCGTTGCTGCCACCGCGGCTGGCTGGGCAAGGGGACGTGGGAAGATGAGCCGAGGCGTAGGCTCTGTCGGAGATGGAGAGGGTTTGCCGGGAAACCAGGGGTGCATCTTATGGTTCGAGGCAGGACAAGCTTTTCAAATGTTATGGCTCATCTTTTTCCTTTTCTCTCTCTCTCCCTCTCCTTCTCTCTCTCTCTCCAGACAGGCTCAGAGCTCAGCCCAGTTGATGGACCTGTTCCGGGTCAGATGGACTCAGGGCCAGTGTACCATGGGGACTCAAGGCAGCTAAGCACCTCAGGGGCGCCGGTCAATGGTGCTAGAGAACCCGCCGGACCCAGCCTGCTGGGGGCTGGGGGTCCGTGGCGAGTAGACCAGAAGCCCGACTGGGACGCTGCCCCAGGCCCAGCTCACAGTGCTCGCCTGGAAGATGCCCACGATCTGGTGGCCTTTTCGGCTGTGGCCGAAGCTGTATCCTCTTATGGGGCCCTTAGCACCCGGCTCTATGAAACCTTCAACCGTGAGATGAGTCGCGAGGCTGGGAACAACAGCAGGGGACCCCCGTCAGGGCCTGAGAGCTGCTCTGCTGGCAGCGAAGACCTCGACACACTGCAGACGGCCCTGGCCCTCGCTCGGCATGGCATGAAACCACCCAACTGCAACTGCGATGGCCCGGAGTGCCCTGACTACCTCGAGTGGCTGGAGGGGAAGATCAAGTCTGTGGTCGTGGAGGGAGGGGAGCAACGGCCCAGGCTCCCAGGGACTCTGCCTCCTAGTGAGGCTGGCCTCCCAGCACCAAGCACCAGGCCACTCCTCAGCTCTGAAGTTCCCCAGATACCTCCCCCTCCCCCAGAGGGCCTGCCTCTGTCCCAGAATGCCCTGAGTATTGCCAAGGAAAAAAACATCAGCCTGCAGACCGCCATCGCCATCGAAGCCCTCACACAGCTCTCCTCTGCCCTGCCCCAGCCTTCTCACTCCACCTCCCAGGCTTCTTGCCCTCTTCCTGAGGCCTTGTCCCCTCCTGCCCCTTTCAGTGCTCCCCAGTCCTACCTCCGGGCCCCCTCGTGGCCTGTGGTCCCCCCGGAAGAGCCCCCATCCTTTGTTCCTGATAGCCCTGCCTTCCCCCCAGCCACGCCTAGAACAGAGTTCCCTGAAGCCTGGGGCACTGACACCCCACCAGCAACTCCCCGTAGCTCTTGGCCCATGCCCCGCCCAAGCCCTGACCCCATGGCCGAACTGGAGCAGTTGCTGGGCAACGCCAGTGATTACATCCAGTCAGTATTCAAGCGGCCCGAGTCCCTGCCCACCAAGCCCAAAGTCAAGGTTGAGGCACCATCTTCTTCCCCAGCTCCAGCTCCAGCTCCATCCCCATCCCCCATCCTCCAGAGGGAGGCTTCCACACCATCCTCGGAGCCCAACACCCACCAGAAGGCCCAGGCCGCCCTGCAGCAGCACCTCCACCATAAGCGCAGTCTCTTCCTGGACCAGGCCCACGATGCCTCCTTCCCTGGTCCCACGGAGCCTCCTGCTTCCGGCTGGTGGGCACCATCAAGCTCACCTGTCCCGCGGCCTCCGGACAGACCGCCCAAGGAGAAGAAGAAGAAGCCCCTGACACCAGCTGGAGGTCCCCTGGCAGCAGAGAAAGCCACTCCTGGGATCAAGCCCACTGTCCGGAAGCCCATTCAGATCAAGAAGTCCAGGCCACGGGAAGCACAGCCTCTCTTCCCACCTCTGCGGCAAATCGTCCTAGAAGGGCTGAGGCCCCCGGCCACCGAGGATGCGCAGGCACATCCACCTGCCCCCGTCCCTGCCTCACAGGGCTCTGCTGTCCCCCTGCCCCCAGAACCTTCTCTTGCGCTATTTGCACCTAGTCCCTCCGGGGACAGCCTGCTGCCCCCTACTCAGGAAATGAGGTCCCCCAGCCCCATGGCAACCCTGCAGCCAGGCTCTGCTGGCCCTCTTCCCCCCGCCGATGACAAGCTGGAAGAGCTCATCCGGCAGTTTGAAGCCGAATTTGGGGATAGCTTTGGGCTTCCTGGCCCCCCGTCTGTGCCCATTCAGGACCCTGAGAGCCAGCCAACGTGTCTCCCAGCCCCCGAGAGCCCTTTCGCTACCCGCTCCCCCAAGCAGATCAAGATCGAGTCTTCAGGGGCTGTGACTGTGCTCTCAACCACCTGCTTCCATTCAGAGGAGGGAGGCCAGGAGGCCACGCCCACCAAGGCTGAGAACCCACTCACACCCACCCTCAGTGGTTTTCTGGAGTCACCTCTTAAGTACCTGGATACACCCACCAAGAGTCTGCTGGACACACCTGCCAAGAGAGCCCAGGCCGAGTTCCCCACCTGCGACTGTGTCGGTAATTGCTCCTGGGTGTTGGGGAGGGGCAAAGGGATGCGGCCCAGTGGGCTCAGGCTCCTAGGACTCTGTCTTTTATGTAGCAAATAGTTACTGTGTGCCAGCCACCACTCTGGGGTCTGGGGACACAGAAATGAGCTCACAGGCCAATGGAAAATACGTTGAAGGAACTAATGGTGATGCTTTGTGGTGTGTGGCGTATCAGTAGAAGTGGGCAGAGGTGCTGTCACACAGATTGAGGTAAAGGCTCCCTGTGGGAGCTGGTGCTTGCGCTAAGGCCTGAGCTTGGTGGCTGTGAGACTGTTCTTGGTCTGGGGGGAGCAAAAGGGGAGGATGAATAAAAGGTGGCTTGAGAGGTAGGCAGGGGCCAGATCTTTGAGGGCCCAGTGAGCTGAGGTCGGGAGTTTGACTCGATCTCATAGGTAATAGTGAGTTTCTCGGGATTTTGAAGCAAGTAATGACCTTATACTTCTTGAAAGACTCTTGTGGCCTGTGGTGGAGAGGAGGGATTGGTGGGGGGCCTGTAAGAAAGGTATTTCGAGCCCAGTAAGCAATCACAAGTGTCTGGATGGAAAGAGTGAGTGGGTGTGAGGGCCTCTGAGGAGGAGGGAGGGTAGGATGGTGGCCACTCAGGTCTCCACCCTGACGGTGGCGGTCACTGAGAACACTGGCTTGGAGGAGAGGCAATGATTTCTGTTTGGACGAACTGGGTTTCAAGGAGCGGAGAGACTGGAATCTGGGTTAGGGGCTGGGGGGTAGTTGGTGTCCAGGCGGTGGCTGAAGCAGTGGGGTGGATGAAGGCACTGAGGAGTTGGGTCCATTTTCTGCCTTCCAGACTAGACACAGTCCTGGGCCTGGGAGGGCTGCCCCTGTGGATGTTGCTGTCTGGGGCAGGGGGTGGGGTGGGGTGGGGTGCAGGTCAGGGGTTGCAGTGGCCCCAGGCACGCTTCGGACTCCAGCATCCTGGTATTTATGGAGTGTTCGCTAAAAAAATACATGTGTTCCTGATGTTGACCAAAGAACATATTGATGCTGGTAATGAGCATGTTGAGTTTTTGATATTTTATGATACACAGGTTCTACCTAAAAGGCTATTCTCTCTGCTTATAAAATACCTTAATAGCAGGTCCACTGTGTGATTTGTCGAGACATTGTGTCCCTGTCAATGGAGAGGAGCTGGGCTGCCTGCCCAGTCCAGCCACCCCAGACTCCTGGGGTGCAGGGCACAGGATCAGTGACAAGCAGTCACTTGAGCAAGGAAGAGTTGGCCCCAGGGCTTCTTTCTGAGGGCACAGAAATGTACGGGGTCCTGTCGGCGCTCACAGACGTGCGGGACTGTGGTTCCCACTGGGGACGACCCTGGGTCTGACTGATGGTATGACTTTGAGGCTGTTGCTTCCCAGCGTTTGGGAGAGGCTCGCTCTGACCACAGGAGCTGGGCTCCCGGTGCCCTCTTCTCCCTTTCTGTGTGGGCATGTGTCCCTCCCACCGGACTTGGGTTTAGTGCCTTCGTAGGTGTGCCTGCCTCTCCTAGTAGGAAGAATTTGTACCTACTGCTTTGGACATTAATCCTTAACAGGTATTTTAATTGTTGCGTTCAGTTATAGAGGCACTGTGTTTGATCAAAGTAGGCTTTTTAAAATTTAAATTGTCTTCTTTGCATTTTTTAATTTATTGTTCAAGGACAGTTTTCTGTTTTACTCCCATCCCAGCCCCCCCCCCCCCCGCCAGTCCTCCCCACCTCCCTCCCATTTCCACCCCTGTTAGTTTTTGTTAGTTTTTGTCTGTGTGTCCTTTATACTTGTTCCTGTGAGTCCTTCCCCTTTTCCCCCGAAATTCCCTCCCCTCTCCCCTCTGGTCCCTGTCTGCCTGTTCTGTATTTCAGTGTCTCTGGTTATATTTTGCTTGCTTGTTTATTATGTTGTTTAGATTCCTGTTAAAGGTGAGATCATATGGTATTTGTCTTTCACCACCTGGCTTATTTCGCTTAGCTTAATGCTTTCCAGTTCCATCCATGCTGTTGTAAAGGGTAGTAGTTCCTTCCTTCTTTCTGCTGCATAGAATTCCATTGTGTAAATGTACCATAGTTTTTTGATCCACTCATTTACTGATGGGCACCTAGGTTGCTTCCAGCACTTGGCTATTGTAAATTGTGCTGCTATGAACATCAGGGTGCATAGGTTCTTTTGGATTGGTGTTTCGGGGTCCTTAGGATGTACTCCTAGCAGTGGAATTGCTGGGTCAAGAGGCATATTCATTTTTAGTTTTCTTAGAAAATTCCATACTGTTATCCATAATGGTTGTACCAGTCTGCAATCCCACCAACAGTGAACTAGGGTCCCCTTTCCCCACAACCTCTCCAACATTTCTTGTTCGTTGCTTTGTTTATGATGGCCATTCTGACCAGTGTAAAGTGGTATCTCATTGTGGTTTTAATTTGCATCTCTCTGATAGCTAGAGATATTGAGCATCTTCTCATGTGTCTCTGGATCCTCTGTATGTTCTCCTTGGAGAAGTGTCTGTTCAAGTCCTTTGCCCATTTTTTAATTGGGTTGCTTGTCTTCTTGGAGTGGAGTCATGTAAGTTTTTTGTATATTTTGGAGATGAAACCTTTGTCTGAGGTATCATTGGCAAATATGTTTTCCCATATAGTTGGTGCTCTTTATTTTAATACTTTTTTCTTTAGCCATGCAGAAGCTTTTTATTTTGATGAGATCCCATTTGTTTATTCTTTCCTTTATGTCCCTTGCTCTAGGGGACTTATCAGTAAAAATGTTCCTGCGTGAAATACCTGAGATTTTCCTGCCAGTGTTCTCCTCTAGGACTTTAATGGTGTCATGGCTTATATTTAAGTCTTTTTTAAAAAATATTTTAAAAAGATTTTATTTATTTATCTTTAGAGGGGAAGGGAAGGAGAGAAGAGAAATATCAATGTATGGTTGCCTCTCGTGAGTCCCCTGCTGGGAACTGGCCTGCAACCCAGGCATGTGCCCTGATTGGAAATCCAACCGCGATCGTGTGGTTCACAGGCCCACGCTCAATCCACTGAGCTACACCAGCCAGGGCTTATATTTAAGTCTTTTATCCACATTAAATTTATTTTGGAGTATGGTGTAAGATGATGCTCAAGTTTCATTTTTTTGCACATAGCTGTCCAGATCTCCCAACACCATTTGTTGAAGAGGCTATTTTTAGTCCATTTTATATTACTTCCCTCTTTGTTGAATATTAATTGCCCATAGAGACTTGGGTTTATTTCTGGGCTCTCTGTTCTGTTCCATTGGTCTATATACCTATTTTTATGCCAGTACCAGGCTGTTTTGATTACAGTGACCTTGTAATACAGTGTGGTATCGGGTATTGTTATCCCTCCTACTTTGTTCTTCTTTCTCAAAATTGCAGCTGCTATTCGGGGTCATTTATGGTTTCATATACATTTTTGAAGTGTTCTATGTGGAATATGCCATTGGTACTTTAATAGGTATTGCATTGAATCTGTAAATTGCTTTGGGTAGTATGAACATTTTGATGACGTTAATTCTTCCAATCCATGAACAGGGTATATGTTTCCATTTGTTTGTGTCTTCCTTGATTTCTTTCTTCAGTGTTGTATAATTTTCTGTATACAAGTCTTTTACCTCCTTGGTTAGGTTTATTCCCAGATATTTTATAAAATTTGAATTCTAATTCCACCATTTCCTCATGTATAAAATAAAAATGATAATAGTGCCCCCTTCCCCAGGGTATTATGAAGAGAAAATTAGTTAATATGTGTGAAGCACTTAGAATCTTAGAGAACATTAAATGCATTCTAAAACTGTTCACCCTTTTCGAGCCTGTTGAATAAGGCAGCAACACGCCTTGCAATAAGGCAAGAAAAAGAAGTAAAAATATATATATTGGGTTGGCTAAAAAGCTCGTTTTTTTCTGTAAAATAGAAGACATATTTTTCATTTTCACCAATTACTTTATTGTTTTGGATATTCTGAGTATGTCGGCTATCTCCTGCTATTGACTTATAGTGGGTAGAGGCCAGGGGTGCTGCTAAACATCTTCCAATGCATAAGACAGACCCACAGCAAAGAATTATTTGGCCGAAATGTCAGGAGTACCAAGAAACTTCACAAACCACTCTTGACGTGTTCAGTCCATCACAGCACCTTCTCCGTACACTGCTTGCATTTCAGTTGCATTTTTACATTTCTTGAAATAATAATAATACACTAAAAATGTTGCTCGTGTTCTTCCATTTTCAATATTAAAATGGCTGCACAAAAATTCACCAATTTTGATAAGTTTTTTATAATGCATGCCGATAGGATGGCTGTCACAACACAGTCTAACAAAATTGTTTCGAATGAAGTTAAAGACAACTAAGCACTGCCAGAGCCATCTTACTGAAAAAACTAAACAAACTTTTTGGCCAACCCAACACTATAAAGGAAGAAAAGTGTTGGTTGTTGGTTGATTCATCAGCCATTTATTGATTACATTGCTCTGTGCTAGGGAAATAGTTCCTCTCTGAAGGACTTTGTGGTTTGTTTGAAGAGACAGTATAAACAATAAGATACTCAGTTGCCCGTTCAACAGGTGTCTGCCAGGTGCGTGTGCTGTCACATGGCCGTGGCCTGAACTGGAAGAGCACTCTGAAGCACCAGGCTTGGTTGTAATTATGGAGGGTAATGTTTTATTTAACAAATCTTTGTTCAGAGTCTTGAAAAATGCAGTAAACACAGACGGGGAGAGACAAGAAGGGGCCCCTGCAGACTGAGGAATGCGTGAGCACAGTCTCAGGGTAGCGAGGAGCAAGCTAGCAGGAGGTAAGACTGTGGCACAGGGGTAGGCCTGAGCCCTCGGCGTTCCCCTGTGTTCCTTGGACCAGAGGCCCGCATCCCCTCTGAGATGACAGGTCTCAGCTTTGAAGTTAGTGGGCACAGGTGCGGGCAGTAGGCTGTCAGCATCAGAGAAACTTGACAACGGCAATGCTGGCAGCTGTTGCCTTGGCAGCTGGGGAGGAGATAAGGGGGAGTGGAGATTCCCACTGCCAGTCATGTCCAATGCTGCACAAAGAATTAGAACCAAACCTACCTAGTGAAAGAATGTAGAGAAAAGACTAGAAGGAAATACACCAACAGTGGTCAGACTATTGGTGACTTTCCTCTCATTGGTATTTTGAATTTTCTGAAGTGAAATATGTGTACCTTATAACCAGGAAATATTTTTGAATGTACATGCTAGAGATAGCATGGAAGATGGATTGGTAAAGGGGGATAATCTTTTTTTAATTTTTAAGTATATTTTATTGATTATGCTATTAACAGTTGTCCCATTTTTCTTCTCCCCATTATCCCCCTCCCCGCTGCATCCATCCTCCCTCCAGCATTCCCCCCATTTAGTTCATGTCCATGGGTCATACATATAAGTTCTCTGGCTTTTCCATTTCCTATACTATTCTTAACTTCCCTATTTTCTACCTAACATTTATGCTGCTTATTCCCTATAACTGTTCCCCCATTCTCTGCCCCCTCCCTGCTGATAACCCTCCGTGTGATCTCCATTTCTGTGATTCTGTGCCTGTTCTGTTGTTTGCTTAGTTTGTTTTTGTTTTTGTTTAGGTTGTTTGATACTTGTGAGTTTGTCATTTACTGTTTATAGTTTTCATGTCTTTTTCTTAGATAAGTTCCTTTAACATTTCATATAATAAAGGCTTGGTGGTGATGAACTCCTTTAACTTGACCTTATCTGGGAAGCACTTTATCTGCCCATCAATTCTAAGTCATAGCTTTGATGAATAGAGTAATCTTGGATAAAGGTCCTTGCCTTTCATGACTTTGAATACTTCTTTCCACCCTCTTTAAGGTTTCTTTTGAGAAATCAGCTAATAGTCTTATGGGAACTCCTTTGTAGGTAACTGTCTCCTTTTCTCTTGCTGCTTTTACAATTCTCTCCTTCTCTTTAATCTTGGATAATGTAATTATGATGTGCCTTGGTGTGTTCCTCCTTGGGTCCAACTTCTTTGGGCCTGAGCTTCCTGGACTTGCATGTCTATTTCATTTGCTAGATTGGGAAAGTTTTTCTTCATTATTTTTTCAAATAAGTTTTCAATTTCTTGGTCTTCCTTTTCTCCTTCTGGCACCCCTATGATTCAAATGTTGGCATGTTTAAAGTTGTCCCAGAGGTTCCTAAGCCTGTCCTCATTTTTTTGAATTCTTGTTTCTTCATTCTGTTCCAGCTGAATGTTTATTTCTTCCTTCTCCAAATTGTTGATTTGAGTCCTGGTTTTCCTCCCTTCACTTTTGGTTCCCTATACATTTTTCTTTATTTCACTTTATATAGCCTTCACTTTTTTCTTTATTTTGCAACCATACGCCATCATTTCTGTGAGCATCCTGATTACCAGTGTTTTGAACTCTGCATCTGATAGGTTGGCTATCTCCTCGTCACTTAGTTTGTTTTCTGCAGTTTTATTCTGTTCTTAATTTGGGCCATATTTCTTTGTCTCGGTGCACCTGTTACATTGTAAGGGGCGGAGCCTTAGGTATTTAGTGGGGCAACCCACTTCATTGTGGTACAGTCTGGATGAATGTTTCTTTAACTCTTTGGTTGTTGGACTTCCATACAGTTTGAATTTCTGGCAGTTCTGGTTGTTTTCTGTTTGAAATTGGTTGTTGTCCTTCTTTTGGTTGTGTGAGGAAGCAAAGCAGATGTACCTATGCCTCCATCTTCTCCAGAAGAAGGGTGATAATCTTGTTGCAAGAGACCAATTAGGAAGATGATGATGGTGGTGGTGGTGGTCATGATAATAATGACATCATAAAACCTTGTCCTATTCCAGGCCTGGTGCCAAATACTTTACAGTCACCATCCATTCAAGTCTCATAACATCCATATGAGGAGGGTGCTGTCAGTGCTATAGTTCCATCTTCATGATGAAGAAAGTAAAGTTGGATTAAGTAATTTACTCAGGCCATAAAGCTAGCAAATGGTGGAAGTGAGATTTGAACCTAGGCAGTTGGACATTACACCGTGTCATATAGTGACTGAGTTGGTTTAGTTGAGACGTGAGTTCTCACTTCAGCAGTGGTATTAGGAACGAAGGGGGCCAAAGAAGAAGGGATTCACTTGGAAACAGCTCCCAGAGGTGCAGGGGTTCATGTTAGGGGAAGTCATTGTGTTTTCCAGCACTGTCTGGTCCCCACGTCTAGATAGATGAGTCCATCAGCTGGTATGGCAGGATTGCCCTTGTGAACTTGGGCTCAGGTCAAAGGTTGGGAATAAAGCGCTCACTCCGGGGTTCTTGTCAGATGGGAGCCCTCTTCTCTTCCAGAAACTCACGCCTCAGCGGTGCCAGGCAGATTGCTGAGCAGTGCTAGGATGCAGGCTGCGTGCCGGTGTGAGGAAGCGTTTTTGTAGAAGTGACAGTGAAATATGGAGACGCCTTTACGGGCTCACAATAAATGATTGATATGTACTATAAAAACTTTATAAAAGCATAAAAATGTTTTCCAGCAAAAGAAACATAGTATTCAAGGTCTCTGGTGATTTTTGCCAAATACGCAGTTTGGGCCATTGTGGGCATCACCAGGTAACCAAAAACCCAAGCTCCAAGAGCATTGTTTTATCCTTGTATTAAGACCATGGGGTTTGTGAAGGAATAGATGAGATTCATATGGACTTGCTCTGTGAATCTGGAAGTACTAGAATTAGAGGCACCCTTTGAAGCTTTTAAGAAATAAATTTAAGAGTCAGGAAAGGAAGTGCCTCACTTCAGAAGGCAGTATCATGTGTAGGAGTTTGAGAAAAGCAAGCGCAAGCTGATGTCCCGTGTTGAATGGTTGGGCGGTGAGAGAACTGATACAGTTCTGAGGCCCACACTGGAGACCCTGCTAACCACCCCGTCCCCATCGCGGGGCACAGCCATGGTCAGAGGTGGGACAGTGGGTGCAGGGCTGTTGGCTAGGCCCTTTTGTATTTTATCTACTCTCAGAAGTGGGGAAATTCACAAAGAGAGCCAGTTTAGGACAGGGAATGGGTCCAGAGGACATTTTAGTGGGAAAAGCATCCTTCGAGATCATCTGCTTATCGTATAGATAAGGGAATAGGTCTGTGTTTACTTTGAGGTCTTGTCCTGATATCTCCGAGGCAGCGTCAGGGGCAGCTCTAAGATTAGGAGACGGAGGCTGAAGGGTTGCCTTCAGAGAACTGCTGTACTTTTATCCAGTTGATCAACCTGCCCAAAAAGAGTAGCCAAAGACCAATACAAAAAAACTATCTCCTTTGCCTGGAATTGATGAAAGTTTGGCCGAGAGAGGAAGGTCATCCTGCAGACGTGGCTGACAGCAGGACCCACTGGGTCACCTCAGTGTGGTCACGGTCTGAAAGGGGGACACAGAGACTCATCTCTGTTTACAAGTGCGTGAGGTCTACTTCCTGCGGTTTCTGTGAGAATGTATTTCTACCCTTGCATTTGATTTGAGATAAAGTGGAATTTCATTGTCTAATTTTTTTAATGACAATGGGATATTTGGACACCATTATAAATAAATGGTGGGGATCTGACTCTGGGTGGGAGGGTATTAGAGAGACCTTCCTGGAGGAGGCAATATCTGACTCGAGTTTTAAGGGATAAGTAGAAGTTTAATATATCAAGAGGGAGAAGGTGGTAGAGTGTTCCAGGCAAAGGCACATAGAGATATGGAAGCGAGAAAACACAGGAAAATACAAGTCATTCCGGTGTAACCAGTGTGTTAGATGAAAGACTGGGAGTGGCTGGAAGAGGAAAGTTTCAGGGTAAGCGGGGATAGTACCAAAGGCAGAGAAACCAGTTTGCAAGTTCAGGCAAGAAATAATAGGTGCCAGAACTAAAAAGGACAGTGAGCAGGGGGGAGGGAAGGAGAGGGTTGAGAAGAGGAAGAATGAGAAAATGAATGAATTGGTTCAGTGACCAGCTGGAGTAAGGGAGAAGCAGTCACAGGTGACTTCTGAGGTTCCAGGTGGGGTGACTGGGGGGGATGGTGGTGCCGTTCGCCAAGATTTGAAATACTAGGAGGGAAGCAAGTTTGGACACGTGGACTCTGAGGTGTCTAGAGGTGTGTGTCTGGTTGCCTCTGTGAATTTGGAGGTTCTTCAGTCGACTGGTGGTAACTGAAGTTTCTATTAGAATCATTTCACCAGGCTGATGTGTTGATGGAGAAGAGAGCTGAAGTGCAGGATGCTACCATTCAGGGGAGAGAATCTGAAACAGGAGGTAGTGTGGGAGAGATGGGGAAAGCAGCTGAGGAGAGGATAGGTTAGGGAACCAGTGGACAGTTAGGGAGCTTGAGAGGGCCGGCAGCACCAGAGCTGAAGAAGGGTCAAGGTTTAAGGCTGGGTTCTTCTTTGTCCTACATTATTTATTACACCTGAGTGTGCTCTAGTCTTTTGAATTAAATCCCAGGTTCCTGGAAAATAGGGACTGAATATTGTCTTTCTAAAGCACCTACACTGGTGCTGAGCACCTGGTAAGTTCTCCCCATACAGGGTGGGGCAAAAGTAAGTTTCACGGTGTGAATGCACAAAACACATACTTTATTCTTGTGTTACCACATAATTATATTTTCCAGACAAACAACTATAAACCTACTTTCACTCCACCCTGTGTTTTTTGGCCAACTGGTCAACCTTATTTGACATCTGTATTTAAACTCTACAAAGACATCAGATTGGTTTAGGCATGATGATCCCCTTACTTTTAATCTTTGTCATCAGTGAATATGCCCATCGTTGTAAAGGTATTTCTGCCTACTACCGGCAGGCCCAATATGCTACCCATGAACTTAGAGGCAGCTGATATGAGATTTTAATTAAAAAAAAAAAAGTTCATCTGGCACACCCGAACCTGGGTAGGACCCAGTCCCCTCCCGTCCCCCTGTGTGGATGTGTGACTGGCAGGAGTACTGTGCTAGCAGTCACTGACAGCCATGGAGGTTATGTAAGCTTAAGCTGTTTGGCTGCAAGTCCACTAACATTACATCATGAAACTGAGGCATCATCGTATTGGATTGTTTGGAAAAAAGATAGTTGCGATAAAGCCTTTTTATGTGATCTTGACACCTATGTATTAATTATATGACAGTTATCAACTGCCTCTCTATGTCAGTATCATAGAGAAGAAATTCTCAGCCTACATCTATACCTGACATGAGATGAGGCCCCCCCGCCCCCAGAGAAGTGCAGGGACCCCATTCTCTGTGTAGAAAGAGGGAAAGGTGGAAGGTTTGTCCAGAAATGAAGGTCGCTTTTTCTGTTAGGCAGTAAGGAGTAGTTTCTGGTGTTCTGTATTTCTTGCTGATAGCAGAAGGATACATTTCATGTTCTCCCCAGCCTAGAGCAGAAGTGGAACAGCATATTTTCTATTTTAATGAGTTTAGAATTAAGTGCACAGGGCAGAGAAAAGCACCTAGAGCCACATACCCAGTGTTTGTCAAGAACTGGACTCCTCTCCTGAGCTCTGCCCCAGAGCTTTCTATTGTGTATTTGGGTGGCCGGGGGGAGGGGACCTCTCTTGCTTTCGATGCTCAAAGTGGGACGTAAAACAGATTTTTTTCTTTCTACTTTATTTTACTGTTGTTCAAGAACAGTTGTCTGCCTTTCCCCCACCACTGTAGAGCCATTTCCTTGCTCTGTCATTTCACCTCTTTGGAGAAGGAAGAACTATTATACCAGGGACTAAAAGGAAAAAGGATGAATTAACAGCAAGGTAGTAAAATGTTCCTTTCCTGAAACTTGGTGAAATAGCCCTGAAATTCCACTGAAATTTGGAAATAGCCCCACATTTCAAGGGCTCTCTGCCAGTTTAAGGTCAATTTGAATTAAAATGAAGCGTGACACGTGGTATACAACTCCCAGGATTGAGAAACACAATAGTGGAGGCTCAAAGGGACTCCACAGCTGGGAGAGATGGGCTGGAGACCACCCATCTAGAAGGCATGCTCTTGGGAAAAATCAGGATTGCAAACAGGCCCTCTTTTCCTCTTTGCTCCAGCTTCTGATGGGGGATAAGGTGTGGGGCAAGGGCAGTTGGCTGGAGAGAGGAGAAACCGTATCCTAGGAGCTAGCTTTGTAACCGAGGGCTGACCACACCAAAGGCCATTGTGCAGAGAGAAATAATTGCTGAACCACCCGTCAAAAATCCTGCAGACCGTGGGGCTTTGTTTTACCTTGATGTCTTATCAGAATGACCAGCTCACTCCCAAATGAGGAAATAACCAGAGTCCTAACATTAGGACAGAGTACAACCCAACCCTCAGCATACAAATACAGGGGCGTTGGCCTCCACAGACAAGGCGTGGAGACGCAGTTTCCTAGTTGCAACTGTCCACAGCCAGCCCCAAGTCCTCCCATCCCCCCTCAGGCTGCTGAACTTTTGAACTAATCTTTGAAACCTCTATAACATCCAATTCTCTAGCCTCATTTCTAAGAGAAGAATTTGAGCAGTGTCCAGGTAGAGAGGAGTGAGGAGATTGTACTTATTCTACTCTTGAGCAAATGAGTCTAGACCGGTGGCTTTCCCCTGGGGGCTGTTTTACCCCCTATTCCCCAGAGGGCGTTGGACAATGTCTGAGGACATTTTTCACTGTCACAACCAGTGTGGTTCTACTGGCATCTAGTGGGTAGAGCTAGGGATGCGGTTAAACCTTCAACAATGCACAGGTCAGCCCTTGCAACCAAGAATCATCCAGTCCAAAATGTCAGAGTGTGGAGCAGGAGGAATCCTGGTGATAAATTTCCTCCATTGAAAGATTAATAAGCAAATAAACACAAAAATCCAGCACGCATCCCATTCAAATTCTGAGGGGGAAATAGAGGGATTAATATAACATTTAAAATGAAGGCTAACATTAGAAAATAAGAGTTTGAACAATTTATTTATACCTTCAAGGAAGTAGAATGGAATGTTCACAGTGAAGCCAGAAATGAGTGCTAGAATGAAGTTACAGAGAAGTCACAGGGGTACGGATTGGAATCCAGAAGAAGCAGGCCATCGAACAGAGCATTTGCAACTGTCCAGAAGCTGCAAAAAGCAGAATCAGAATTACAGAAACAGCAAATCAGGGAGGAGGAGAGGCAGTCTCGAAAAAGCACTCCAAAACAGGAAAAGAAAATAGAAATGAGCATCATTAGAGTAGAGACAAGTGAAGGCAACCGAGAGGGTGATGCATGTGGGTTCAGTCTGTGCAGATGTCGGGATCGTTCATGGGTTCCCGGCAAAGAGCACAGAGCACACCGAACAGAGGCAAGAGTCAACGAATAAAAAAAAAATTGTAAGATGAAAAATCGACAAATAATGATTCTGATGAAGTTACTGAAATTCAAGAATGAAGAAGTGCCTACAAATAATCAAAAAATGAAGTCAGTCACACATACTTAGTTTTTCAAACTTTTTTTTACTTTAGAAAATATTTTCTAAAGACATTCTTTCAATTGAAATACACGTATGCGAAGGTATGTAAATCTTAAGTCCGCAGCTCAGTATGGCTTTACAAAAGGCTCGCACTTGTGTAGCCACACCTAGATCAAGAAAACAACTTCACCAGCCCCTGGGAAGCTCCCCGGGCCCCTGCCCGGTCACAGCCCCAACCTCCTCAAGCACACTCTGGCCCAAGGACCAAATCCAGCCCACATCTGTGAGCAAGAGACGATTTTTAAAAATCGAAAGAAAAATGCCTCCAACACGCATGAAAATGATATGCAGTCCAAATTTCAGTGCCCGTGAGTTTTACTGAAACACAGCCGCACTCATTTACTGTAGCCTTATCTGTGGCTGCTGTTGTACTGCGTCGGCAAGGGTGTGTGGTTGCCACGGGGACTGCATGCCCTCCAAAGCCAAGTGGTTGCCATCTGGCCCTTAACGTAAAAAGCTTGCTGACCCCTGTCCTGAGGTAACTACTGTTCTAACCTCTAACATTGATCAGTTTTGCCTGTCCTTGAACTTCTTACGTATGGAATCATGTCTGTATACATACTTTTGCGTGTTCTGTTCTCTCTTGTTCGGGGCTGCATTTGTGAGACTCAGCTGTGTGTGCAGTGGTCCTCGTAGATCGTTCATTCTCATTGCTGTGCAGTATTTTGTTTTATGACTATACCATCACTTGTCCATAAGGTGCTGTCTAGGCCTTTGGAGTGTTTCCAGTGTGGGGTTCTTCTGAATTGTGCTGATGCAAAAGGCTCCTATGTAAGTCTCTTGGTCCGTGTATATATACACTTACATGTCTCTGTAGGGTAAATACCTAGGGTGTTCAGTTTCAGTGGGGACTGTCCATTTTCCCAGTGGTCATAACCCATGGACTCCCATCAGCACTGCCCCACACCCTCGCCAGCAGGTGACGCAAAGGAACAGTCCTTGTGGTAGGGGTTTAATCCCATCTCCTTGTGGCTTTAATTTACATTTCCTTGATGACTAAAGAGGTTCAGCAACTTCTTGTGTGCCTTCTTCTGCAGAGTGCCCATTCAGGTCATTTGCCCATTTCTCTTTTGTATTTCTGTCTTTTTCTTAGTGCTTGGTAAGTGTTTTATAGTTATTCTAGAAAGGAGTTCTTTTTGGATAAATGTATTGCAGTTCTCAGAATATTGAGCGTAAAAGTTTGATCTAAAATTTTCTATCCAATAAAGTCGATAGTCGCATGTAAAGTCTTCATAAAAACATTGCCAAGTATGGGAGAACTCAGATTTCCTGGAGGTGAATCAAGTAAGTAGCAGGTTGGGGATGCTGTGGTATGAAGGGGCTGACAGGGAACACTAAATGCATTCAAATACAAGGTCTAAGTTTAAAGAATGGTGATAATTATTTTTCCCCCAAACGAGGTGATATGCTTACTTACACTGTACTTGAAGTAAATTTATTTTTATATTAAAGATCTCTCTTACAATAGAGGGGAAACAAACCTTCATGAGGATACCAACGGAAAGCAGGAAGTACAAAGTGAAGGAAGAGGCAGGAGAAATTGTAAGGGTGCTCACTTCTTTCTCTCCAAAATTACCATTACCACCACTAAACACATACTGTAGATTTTTCACATTACTGGGGAGATAGGTAAAATGAAAATATAATATAACAGATAGGAAAGAAAGAAAACAAGGAAATGTAAACACAAAATAAAATGACAGAACACCATGCATATGTTACACAAATAAACATTAAACAGTATAAACTTGCCTATTGATTTTAAGATTAAAGGCATTAAACTTCACCAAGAAGGTTAATAAACCTTATTGCACTATGGGAAAACAGAAATCTATCGGTCACTGATTCAGAGCATCATATATAATATATGGGATATCTGTTGTAAACATATGAGATGGGGCTATGTATAAAAATTAGGATAATTAAGCTTGTAAATGTGTATTCGTTTTATAACTAGGCATACCTGGTTATAAGTCCAGTTTCTTTCTATAGAATATCTTCTCTCTGATATAGACCAGTGATTAATACATGCAGTGTATTAGGAAAAGGGATATATGAAAGGAAACAATACTTCCGTGATACTCCTTGGGCTGCCTTGGAAACTGCCAAAAGGGAGAGCGTGCCTTTGGTTTTGTGTGGCCCTTGGGGCTGTGTCCGCCCTTTGTGTGTCACGGCCTTCCCCAGAGAAACGGACCGTTCCCTTTCCAGGTTGGCTTGGTTTCGGATTTTCATACCTTTTTCCTAGCTGCTGGGATGGAGTTGCCAAGATTCGGTTTGCATCTTCTCCTTGAAAAGCTCCTTTCCCTGCCCTTAACTATGTAAGTTTTGAGTTTTGCTGATTTGGGGCATGAGGTAGTTCCCAAAAGCTACATTACGTTCTAGTTCCAGTGTAAGACCCTGTAGTCAGTCCATTATTTTGACTTTTCTCCAGACAATAGACACTGGAATAGAGCCCAGAAGTTCTGGCACGTCCTTACGTTTCGTTTTCTGTGTGCCGTGCAGTATCCCAGTGCCTATAAAAAGCCTTCAGAGCACTGCTTCCAACACACACAGTCTCACATTCTCTACACCCCCTTCCCGTCCCCCTTGGTCTCCTCCCCTCCCCCACCTCATGTGCTTCCTTCTGTAATTCTGTCTCGTTCAAAATAGTGTTTATTTGGAGCAAATCATTTTTTAATCCCCTAGTTGAAAATACGTACTCATGAAATACTGAAGCATTGATAGGTTGAACTGTACTGGGTACCTTCTGTGTCATAATAATCAACAATTCTAAATGTAGTGTGGAGGCTTCAGTGTAACTGCTTTAGGGACCCCGAGGGCTGCAGTGACCCGACTGCAGCTGCAGTTTGTGTGGCAGGGTCTGGACAGCAGCTGCCTATTGAGTTCGTGCCATGCACACCCAACACTGTACTCAGACCTGGGAAAGGCATGAGGGTTAGAGGCTGGGAAGGTAACTCGTCGCTGTTGCCCAGGTCTTGCAAAGTCCACGTTCATTCTGCTGTTCCAGGTTAACAGTCAAAAGGAACTGGGGATACGCGCTTTGATATTTTTGTTGTATGCGAGGAGCTCTGGGAATCCAGAGGGAAAAAGAAGCTTGGAGGCCCAGTAGGGTTTCACAGAAAAGGAGGTATTGAAACTAGGCCTTAAAAGATGAGTTTTCCAAACAGACATAAAGGAAGATATTTTGCTGTCAATGAGAAAACATTTAAAGACAGAGGGTGTTGCCTAGTTGTGTGGAAGGAGCTGTGTGGCTGAGGCTGGGAGGTATGCAGAGCTGCCTCTGTGGGGGCCTTGCCAACTGTGCCCTGGAATTTGGGTTCTGCCTTCTATTTAGCATGGAATCCTCACTGGGAAGTGATACAGTCAGGTTTCTGTTTGCGGGAGTATACAAGGTGCTGCTGGGTAGGGTGACCTGGGAGGACTGTGACCAACTAGGAGACCAAGACAATAATTCAGGCAAAGGCCTGACCCCAGGACATTAGGGGGTGATGAAGAGCCTCAGTGAGCAGAAGCCCTAAGTGGTAGGCAACTTCCGTCAGTTCACTGAGCTGCACACACCATTGCCAACTTGCTCTTATACTTACCATTAGTGCCTGTGATGGCATATATACCTTCATGCTTGCGTGTGTGCATATATGGTGATACATGTATGGTTGCATATACGCTAACTAGCACATTATACATGCTATACTGACACTTGCTTGTTTCTCACTTAAAATACTTGGAGGTCATTTTTTTATCAGTGAATCTGGAGCCACCTGGTGCCTTTTGATAACTGCTTAGTATTTTATTATATGGATGTGCCATAATGAACGTAGGACACATAATGAACGTACTATGATGGACATTTAGATTTCAGATATTGTGTCATTACAAATGATGCAGTGAGTGTTCTAGTACGTACGTATTTTGCACGTGTGAAAGTAGATCCAAATTCCTAGAAATAAATTCCTGGAAGGATCTGACGTTTCTTTGAAATTGCTGAGTCAAATGGATCGGGCAGTTGTACTTTCACTATATTGCTGAAGTACTTTCCACACTGCCTGCTTCCCGGCGCCCTCGCCGGCAGAAGGGGCCATCAGACTCCGGTGGTGACTCTTCTGAAAGGTCAAACTGGCGCCTTGACGTGTCTGAGCCGTTTTCATCTCCCTGCAGAAGAACCGCTTTGATCCTGTTTTCATTTTTCTGTTGTGTTGCTGACCTTACTAAGCTGTAAGAGCTCTTGATATAGTAGGAAAATCAGACTTTTGTCTGGTGTGAGGTTCAGGTATTTCCTCTTGGTGTGGTATTTGTCTTTTGGCTTGATTTTTGGTAGTAATTAACTACAAAACTTTCTTTAGTTAACTCTATCAGGGTTTTTTGTTAAATATGTGTGGCTTCTGAATTTCACGTTATGTGTAGAGATCTTACCACTTCATGACTATTTCATTGTTTTTCCTTCCAGATGTTTGCATAGTTTATTTGTTTTTCTTCCAGATATTTGTATATTTATTTATTTTTTGTATTTAAAGCTTTTGACCATTTAAAATGTATTTGGGGATAGGGTGTATTAAGTATGGATCAGACTTCCCCCCCCCGTTGTCCCAACACCATGCATTAAAAAGATTAGTCTGGCCTGTTGGCATGAGGTGCCATAAGGTACCTCCCCGTGTGTGAGCCTTCCCTGCCCAGCCAGATGGTGCACTTTGTAAGGGCCCCGTCCGTTCTGTGCTGTCTCGTTTCCCCTGTAAAGCTGAGCTTCATGTTCCGCATAGCGTAGGTACATTAATGCTTTTTACATGTTAAAAGTTGTGAATTCCATATACTGTATAGAAAAGTACACAGAACATTCCCCTGCTGTTTAATGAAAATTTATAAGATAAACACTTGTATAACCACCACGTAGACCAAGAAATAGACCATTCCCAGTTTCCCTGAAACCCCATATTCTCTTCTAAACAGGGTCCTCTCCCACCCCACAGGGGTGGCCATTCTCTCCACTTGTGACAACAATCTCCTTGGTTTTCTTTAAGGTGGAACCGTCTGAAATGGCCATTTTTTGTAGGGACAGAATTGCTGAGTGTCTGCAGTTCTGCGTTTCAGCCTAGTGATGCGAGCACCTGTGGCTCTCTGAGCAGTGTTGTCCAGTCCAGCTCGGCTTTGGATGTTATTTCAGTGTGCTCCTGCTGTCCTTGTGCCGTGCGGGTCTTCTTCCACTCACTGCCGTGCGGCGTGCGGCCGTGCTGCTGCAGCGTGTCACTTCTCATGTCTGCCATCATGTGACTGTGCTGCCTTTCCCTGACCTCTGTCCCTGTTGCTGCGTTATGGGCTGTTTCCACTTCCGACTACTGCAAATAATGTCGCTGTGAAAGTCCTTGCATACAAATTGGTGCATGTGGCCAAGACACCCTCTTGGACAGACAGCGTCAGCAAGTTAGGGTCCCCTGCTTAGTTATTTTGGTTTGTCTATTTTTTAACTTTTATTTTTTAACATTTATTTTACCAAATGTAAAATGTAAATTTTACGTTTATAATAGAGTTATAAAGCTGGTACAGAGAGTTCCTGTATTTCTTTACCCAGCTTCCCCGACTTTCGGGGTCTTACACGACTGTGGTACATCCAACGTCCATTTTTCCACTGATGTCTCTTTTCTGTTCTAGGACCCTGTGTATGACACCACATTGCATTTCGTTGTCATGCCTCCTTAGACGTGAAACAAACTTTCCAACTCGAGTACAGTGTTGGTGTAAAGTTCTTTGAAGCCCACCCATGTTGTTCCATGAATCACTGGTTGCTTCATTTTGAAAAAAATTTAGTGAACTTCACATAACATAAAATTAATCACATTACAGTGAATAATTCAGTGGCGTTTCGTACACTCACAGCCGTCAACCACCACCTGTCTAGTTCCAAAGCACGTTCATCGCCCCGAATAAAACCCATTGTGTAGTTACCTTGTGTTGCCCTCTCCTCCCGGCCTCTGGCAACCAACCACCAGTCTGCTTTCTGTTTCTATGAATTTACTCACTCTGGATATTTTTATGTGAATGGAGTCATACAATATGTGATCGTTTATGTCTGGATTCTTTCACTTAGCATAAGGTTTTTGAGGTTCAGCCACATTGTAGCATGAATCAGTACTTCATTCCTTTCTTTTTAAAATTGTGGTAAAATATACATAACCTAAAATTTTCTGTTTTCACCATTTTTAAGTGTACAGTGTAGTAGCATTAATTACATTCACAGTACGGTGCAGCCATCACCACTTTCTAGGATCAAAACCTTCTCATCACCCCGAACAGAAACTCTGTGCCCATTAAGCAGTGACTCCACTTCCCCCACTCCTCCCAGGCCCTGATAATCTCTCACTTTTATCTCAATGCGCCTATTCTAGGCAGTTCATATAAGTGGAATCCTGCAATGCTTGTCCTTTTGTGTCTGGCTTATTCCACTTAGCCTAATGCTTTCACAAGGTTCACCCAGCGTCTGTAGCAGGTGCCGGACTTTGTTTTTGCGGTGGACCAACACTGTACAGCCAGAGCGCGTCCTCCTCTTCCTCTGTTCATGGACACCCATGGTGTTCTCACCTGTGGCTCTCGTCAACAGTGCTGCTGTGGACGCGGGCATGCGGGGACTGTCGAGTCCTTGTTTTCAGTCCAGTTGTGTGGATATATGGAGTGGAGTTGTTGGCCGACCCCTGGTCTAGAATATGTATGATGATGAACTACATTCCAGCGTGGTTGGACTGCAGTCTCGACAACACATGCTTTTATTTTTATTTTTTTAAAGATTTTCATTTATTTATTTTTAGAGAGAGGGGAAGGGAGGGAGAAAAAGGAGAGAGACATCAGTGTGTGGTTGCCTCTCATGCACCCCCTACTGGGGACCTGGCCTGCAACCCAGGCATGTGCCCTGACTGGGAATCAAACCAGTGACCCTTTGGTTCACAGGCTGGCATTCAACCTACTGAGCCACACCAGCCGGTGCACATGGTTTTATTATACTTTAAAATTTTTGCCAATTTGTGTAATGGTATTTCATTTAATTTGTGTTTCCTGATTTATGATGGAGTTGAACACATTGTCACGTGTTTATAAGCCATTTGAATTTCCTGTTTTGTACTGTGCCCATTAATTTTCCTATTGGTTTGCCTTTCCAAGTGAATGTTGAGGAACTGTTGTCTCCAATTAATGTTTACTCTGTGTTTCTGCAGAACAAATAGTGGAGAAAGATGAAGGTCCGTATTACACCCACCTGGGATCTGGCCCCACGGTAGCCTCTATCCGGGAACTCATGGAGGAGCGGTGAGTGATGCGCAGATGTCCAAGGAGAAATGCACAAGTCGTTAACAGAACGTGGACTTGGAACACCTCTCAGTTTCACTGCCTTGTGCTAGACAACATACAGAAGGGAATACTGTTCCTCAGACTGTGGAAGGTTGACCGTGGGACTCGCCTATTACTTCTGAGTCTCTTTCTTTGTAGGTCTGTCCTCCATCCATCCCCCTTTCCCCTTTTCCTCTCTCTCTTTCTTGAAATATTTCTTACTGAAGCAATGTGGTGAAGTGGTCGCATGTCCTGTGGAGTTCCTCATGCCCTGCATTTTGCTGCTAGCTTTCCTGTAGTGTGTTTAACATGGTCTTCTGCCCTACATCCTATCAATTGGTAGTTAGGTGTAAAGGCTTGATGAGAAACAGATTGTTTTTTCTTTATTTTTTTAAACTACTTTGTAGGTGATACTTTTGTACCTCAACTAGGAGGAATGTATTGTCTCATCTTCGGCCAGTGGTTGCCTCCTGAGTCCTTTTGACATGGTCCTGGGAGTCTGGCTTTCTTGATTTCTTGGACGACAAGATGTTCTCTACTTACATTGTACCTTTATCCAAGAAATCCTGGTTCCTTTTATTGTGGGGGGGGGAAAGCATTTAGAAAACAGATGGGAGCAGGGCGTGCTCACTGCCACTGGGGTGCTCAGTTTCTGGACCACTTCAGTGAAAGAGCAAAGATGTGTGTGTGTGTCAGTTTTTGATTTTTGTTACTGTTTAATGATTTAAATACATTGGGAGTTTATATTGACACTTATAATTCAAACGCAAGGCTATAGGGTTTTTACTTAATAGCCCTCTCTTGTTCTTTCTTAAGCAGTTTGTATGGATAGAGACTTTAAAATCTGTACACCTGTCCACAACAGGCATTAAATGCTGTGTGTTCCAGTTTATGGACAGTAAGATAGTGATTGAGAGCATGTGGACACTGAAGCTGCACTGAGGCCCAGTCAGTCCTGGCCTACCCCCTTACTGCCGAGTCGCTCAGGTTCTCTGTGACTCAGCTTCTTATCTGCGAACTGGAGTGAGAGACGTGCTCACACTGTGGGAGAGTTGGGAGGACAAACTGAACCGATCGTATGTCAAACACTCAGTGTTTACTGGTAACTACTACATAGGGAGTGTCTACCTCACATACCCGTGTACTGGCTACATTATTTTATAATAAGCAATAGTATTTTAGTAGTAAAGGCAAAGGTTATGTAGACAGACATAACATGTTTGTTCATACATATACATACATGTGTGGAAGGCTGAGTGGCTCTGAGTTTCCACAAATTTGGGGACCTGATTTTGTCTGACTTGGGGAGCCAGACTAATCCTTTCATTGATAGAGCAGGGAGCATGATTTTTCACTGAGTAATAACTCAGAGCGTCCCTGAATGAATAAAAGGCAAGGTGGATGGAAGACAGTGGTCCATCGTAATCCCTCTTCATTCCCATGTACCATCTGGAAACATTTATATTCAAAGCAGAAAAGCAGTTGATCAGAGACACCCAGGCTGTGGATTCGGGCCTGACTGAAGGGGCACCTCTGAGTCAGCAAGAATGAAACGTACTTAAGACAGGTGTGTGTTGTACACACATACCTGTGTGTCACAGTTTCAAGGTCAGGAGGGTCATCACTTTGGCCACTGACTTTTGGAAGGAATTCTCACCCCGTCTGAGGGCTGTCTGGGGCTCAAATGCACAGAGTTCATTCTGGGATACTGTGTGTGTGTGCGTGTGTGTGTTTCCGTCGCAATTTTATGAGACTTCTAGATAGCTGTCTAAACAACTTTTAGTTACAGAAGACTGTTTTCAAACAAGGATTAAGAGATAGTAATACAGTTGAGATTTCTCCTCTCTTTTCCTCATTGCTTTAAAAATAACAGCCAAGTATAGATTCTTCAGAAACTGATCCAAAAGAGGAGTTTCTCTCAAGACCAGGAAAACTTGTGTTTTTCCTCAGCAACTGGTTTATTTTTATCTTGAGGACCTTGTAGATCATGTAACAGATTGTGTTTGCATCTTTGTGTTGGCTGCCCATAAGCGAGAGCCAGATTTGTGTGCCCCGTTAGGAGGAATGTCGTTTCTCATCTTTGGCCCATGGGAGCCTGTTCAGGTTCACTCCTGAGTCCTTTTGACAGGACCCCGAGGAGCCTCCATTAGCTTCCTTGATTTCTCATGTGATGAAATGTTCCAGGTTTGTCTCAAAAACACACGCAAGGCCCACTGTCTGCGTTTTGTGTACCAACATCAAAAGGAAAAGGTCTGTTTCCACCTTTATTGTGGTGCCACCGCCTCCTATTTTTATCATCTAGACACGTCTTCAAGTTCCTTTGGGAACCAGAAAGGGATTGAACGGTTGACAATGAAAAGAACCCAGCTGGGGGTCTAGTTTGTGAATGAGTCAGGCTGCCCCTCTCCCTAGACCTTTCCTTCCTCTGGGGCCACAGGAGGGAAAGCAAACAAAATCAAGGAGACACCGGTGCTTTTAGTTTACCTGGTAAAGATGTGGAGGAAGGAGGGGCAGTCAAAAGGGAGCCCTAAAACATCATCCCAGTTTAGTAGGTGTTCCATCCCTCCCGGCGACCCAGCCCTCATCGCCCCTGATGGTTGGAGCCAGCTGTTCCAATGTGTGTCTGAGAATGGAGTGCTGCTCAGAGCCCTGTGGCCTCTGGTGGGAAGAGGATCGATTCTCTGCAGGCGAGGAGTTCATCCAAGGTTCATTCTGGAAATGAAGAGCCAGCACTATTCCTCTGAGTGTGGGGGAGCTGGCCTCAGTGTGATAGAGGTAACCCCGAAGAAGCACCGGTGTAGGTCAGTGGTTCTCAGACTTGAGTGTGCTTCCATCTCCTAGAGGGCTTGGGAAGGCACAGCCTGTGGCCCCCAGCCCCGAGTCTGTGACCCTGGACTGTGCCCTTGCTCCCCTGTTTCTAGGTGATGCCCGTCCTGCCTGCGCCCTTGAAGAACCACTGGCTGGAATGATCGGGTTTCCCTTGGGGATGAGGTTTCAGTCCATCCTTGCAGACTTAGTTTAGGGTCTAGGAATTCATTCCATATTCTAAAAAAGCCTCTAATGGTAGGGCAGAAAGTAAGACATTTAAGAAAAAAGAAATCTAGAGTCAGTCGGTTATCTTTAAATACCGAGACAGTGCTGGTTTTAAAAAAAGTGTCTAGCCAATCATTCAGTGCTTGGCCCCTTTATTTGCTCTGGAATATGAAGCTCACTACAGGAAGCTTTTCTCGCAAGGGCGGGATGGTGCGGCAGGTCCTAGCCAGGAAGCCCGAGTCAGTGTCCTCAGCTCACCCTCCTGTGGGGAACACGATATCCTGTCCGTTCCGGTGAGAGCAGTGTGGTCAGCTCCGGCTGTTCCTCCCACAGCGACCCCAGCACTCACTGGGCACCCAGCCTCTGCCCTCAGGGGCCGCTTCTTGATAAATTTTGTTGCGTTGAACGTTTTCCGGGACCCAGACAAAAGCAGCACTATGTGGTCTTGTCCTCTTGAGCCAGACCACGCTGTGGGAACTCCCCGGAGTGCTGTCCGCAAGCACATTCTATATGGGACTCGCATAGCCTTAGAATTTTAATGTGGTAATTATCAGAAACAGTTTTCACCTCTTCACTGAGGCCTGAGTGAAATAGAGAACTCCGAGAAACCTCAGATCAGCATTTTTTAAATATTAGTTCTCTTTTCCAATCACAAAAACAAAACATGTCTGTAAGAGCCCTTTTCAAAAAAGTTGAAAGTGAATACAGCTCTCTAGCAATTTGCCTTCCCAGAAGAAACTTTAAAAAAAGCAAAGCTTACCTTTAAGTTCTTTGTAAGCATTTACAAAGACCTACAAATGATATAAAGAAATGTCGAATCAAGTGGGATCAGCCATACTGTGCCCACCGTGGGCAGCTGCTGCCCCCCATCTCGTCCCTGTCAGCACACGTAACTGTTACATCCTTTTGGACGGCCGCACGGCCTTTGTTGTGCGGAAGTGCGTTGCACTCTATGCAGCCAGCCCTGTGCTGGACACTCCCGTGGTTCCTGATGTTTCTGCTATTGGTGTGGCAATAAGTGTCTTGTTCCTAATCTTGGTGTGTTCACACAGTTATTGCGGGGCGAGTGGAGTGAGATGGAACGTATGTGAAACTGTGTGTGTGTTAGCAACATGTATGACTGTAATAGCTGTGATAACATTACCCTCTATTAAATGGCCTATTAAAATAGTATGCTGAGACCCAAAATTGGATTCACTACAGAAATCCAAGGATAGTTTGATTTAGAAAGTCTGTTAAAATAGCATTCCATGTTAATGGACCAAATGAGAAAAACCATTCCGTTATCTCTCTCCTTAGATGCTAAAAATGTTTTTGATAAAAGTAATCGGTTTTTAAGTGTTAAAAATTTGGTTACATTTATTGGGATGACACTAGTTAGTAAAGGTTATCAATTCTTGACTGAACATCCTTGGAACAAGAGACCCTTTCTGAGTGAGGAAGCCTCTCTCTGTCCCAAAGTCGGAGAGCTTCATGCTCAGTGCTGAACAGCTGGGGGCATTCCCGGCACAGTCGGGAAATAAGCCCACGTGCCTGCTAGCGCCTCCGCAGCGCTGGTCAGCACGGAGGCGAGAGACGGAGACAGGGGTGTAAAGAGTTAAAAACGAAGAGGTGGCAAGTGACCACTATTTGCAGGAAATATACTGTACCTGAAAGAAAGAAGCTATTAAAAACAAGATAATTCAGTAAGATGACTGTTTACATTATTAAGAATAATTCATGTTTGTTGGACTCTTCCCTTATGCCAAGAACTTCAAAGCACTTTAAATAATGCACTCCGTGTGGATTCCCTCATTTGATCTTTTTTCTAAGCCTAGGAGGAAGAAATCATTTTTATCTGCATTTTACAGATGAGGAAACTGAGGCTTGGAAAAGTCCAGTCATGTGGCCACAGTCTTTGTAGTGAGAAAGTCCCTGGGCTGGTGCACCAGCCCAGTCTGTCCGACCTCCTGGGCTGCACGTCAGGCATCCTTACTCCCAGGGAGTTGGGTGGCCTCGAGCCGGCCAGTTCAGCTCTGGGGCCGTAGTCTCATCACTTCTGAGGGTGCTTTGGTCAATTAGCTGCTCTCAGGATCCCTGGGCGTGCACACGTGTAGGTGGGCCAGGGCAGACGTCTGAGTGGGAACCAGGTGTATTTACTGTCTGAGGGAATCTCGGAGTCAGTTCGTGCTTCATGGAGTTGCTTCTCCCTGACCTCAGCTGTCCTTGTCATGTTCACATGTCAGTTGTAGGTTGTTGAAAGAGAACAATAAGGATTTCCCCGTGTATTTTCTTTGTTTCATTGAATTTATAAATAGCTAGCCCTCAGGGCAACTCAGCTGACAGGGCTAAACACAAATGCCTGGTTTGCCTACCTTCCTACAGGCTCAGAGCCAATAATCAGGGACATTCTGCTGGACCTCTCCCTGGGACAGAGCTGGGCCAGGGGCACCAGAGGCTGTGGGAACCTGGAAGTGGCCACTGTGTTCCCAGAAGCTCTTAGCACAGAATAAACATTTACACCTTTCTCTTTCTTCTCTGTTGCCCCCACAGTAACTAGAAACCTGAAGAGGCTTGCCTTCTTACTGTAAGTTGCTCTCCTTTGGGTTCCTCTGAGCGAAGGGTGCTTCTGTCTCCCTCTCCAGGTATGGAGAGAAGGGGAAAGCCATCCGGATCGAGAAGGTCATCTACACGGGGAAGGAGGGGAAGAGCTCACGCGGCTGCCCCATCGCCAAGTGGGTGAGTGCTGTGACCCTGCAGCCCAGGCTGTGCCTCACTCTCCAGGGCTGGGCTGTGGGGAGGAAGTAGACGTGTTTCTTTCTAGGGAACCTTGGAACCAGCCTCTGGTGTGTGGTTACAGTCCTTTCCCCCAGCCTCAGCGACTTGACCTCCTTTTACGTAAATGCCAGCCCCTGGCATTCTGGGCTGGCCTTGGGACTGCTCTAGTCATTCATTATACTCGGCTCACACCGTCCCCTCGTTCAAGGCTGAAGATGGCATCTAACCGAGGTCCAGGCCCCACTGAGGCCAATGACAAACAGACTGCTCTTCTCCCTCTGTGTGCCCAGAGTTTCTAGTGGCTCTGTCCCCTGTCTGGAATGGGGTAGGTCAGGCAAGGTCAGGGGCAGCCTTGCTTCTGAGCCACTGTGTCTTATGAGGCAACCTGGGTGTCTCAGCAGGGTGATGTCAGTGACTCAGACCCCAATTTCACCCAGAGTTTTCTGACCCTTACACTTCCAGTCCACAAAGAGTTTTTTAGGACCACTGCAGCGTGAGGAGTGGCAGGGTCGTGGGGTGGCTGTGAGCCCCACACTGTGCTGGGTGCCTAGGAGAGGGATATGCAGGGAAAATGGGAAGCCCTCTCCCTGTGTTCATCTGCTTATGATGTTGAGACACATGAAATAAAATTGCAGAGATGTGAATAATCGAGGTTGAACTTGGAGAGGCAGATTTGGTGCTGTAGCGTTGAGGGGCAGGGACACAGGTGATGGGAGGAGCGTCAGCCGGTTTTCCCAGTGAATGTGGACGTGCGTGGGGCCGTGAATACAGGGCCACATCTGACGGGTGAGGAGGGAGAGGAGGCGTTTCCAGTGAGGAGACTCATGTGGGCTGAGGCAGAAAGGCAGTGTGAACACACACACAGCTCACTTGGAGTGAAGGATAGTGGTCAATGACCTTTGGTCAGCCTGAGCCCATCTGTGGGCACATGCCTGTCCTTATCTGGTGTTTACCCCCTGCCTTTGCATCTTTGTATTTAATGAAGGCTCAAAGCAGGGACTCATGGCAAATGAGTCCAAAGGTATGTTTTGTTTAGCATGTGAGGAGGAAATTCTGACACACGCTACAGCAGGGGTGAACCTTGAAGACATGCTAAATGAAATCAGCCAGTCATAAAAGGACACATATTATATGATTCCACTTATGTGAGGGACCCAGAATAGTCAAACTCATGGGCCAAAAAGGTAGGAGGGTAGTTACCAAGGGCTGTGGGTGGGGGAGAATGGAGAGTTAGTGTTTAACGGTGGCAGAGGTTCTGTTTTGGAAGATGGACGAGATCTGGCAACGATTGCACAGCCATGTGGATGTGAATGTACTTTCTGCCTCTGAACAGTACACTTAGAAACAGCTGAAATGGTAAATTTTATGTCACACATTTTTTACCACAATAAAAAAAAATCGGATGTGGTGCTTCTATCTTTTTAAGAGGAGATTGCATGTAATAATCTGGATTTCTATTTTCTTCTTGCAAAATTGCTAGAGATAGCTACATTGGGCTGGAATTCCCTATAAGCAGTGGTTGATGAAGAGGAGGCTTTGCTTCCTCCTTTGGAAGATGCAAGTGCTGTCCCTTTGCCACAGTCCACGCCACTCCCTAGTCTTCTTACATCTGGTCCATTTTCCTCATTTATGTCACCTGCCTGGATGCCCCTTGGACACGGACATACTCACGACCAAGTCTGTGTCCAGCGCAGATGCCTGCTGTCCTCTGGGCCCCTCCATTGGGCCTGCTGGAAATAGGCACTTGGGTGTTGCAGAGGCCTCAGCCCTGCATGTTCCCAGTACCAACACGGATGCGAGCTGCTACAGCACAAAATGTGGGCATCCCTTGTGACTTTTCCCTGTCCCCCAGTTCCTGTATTCAGGTGGTCCCAAAATCACCTCTCTTCCAATTGTCTCTGGAATTCACTCCTTTTCCTATTTTATTCCCCACTGCCCTAGTTCAGGACTTTGTGCTTGTGTTATGTCCGGGTTCCCAGGCTACCCCCTGCCACCCATCTGTCCCCCCATTCTGCAGCATGAAGCTCTTTACATAATTAAGCCCCCTGCTTATTGTCCTGGGAACCCATCCTTGAGTCTTGTTCCTCACTCCGCCACTCAAGAGTCCTTCCCAGGCTCCCCTTTTTATCTGCACCTACATCTTAGTTTGTCACAGAATGACACGGGGTCTTTGGGGGAGACTCAGCCCCCTCATTCTCCACTACCAGGACCCTGTGCCTTGACCTCCTGTTTTGGGAGCCAGGACATGTTTCAGGGGTGAGTGCAGACTGAGGGGAGGACCGGGGGAGGGAACAGCCAGACCCTGAGGAGCAGAGCGCGTCGGGCTCCAGGCCCTTGCTTTTGAGTCGGCAGCCAGATTGAGATATAGCTCACATACTGTTGGCCTTTGTGAAGTATATAATTCAGTGGATTTTATTATATTCACATTATTAAATTGTAAAAGCTGTATTGAAATAGGTAAAACATAAGATTTGCCATTCTAACCGTTTTTACGGCTACAGTCCGGTGGCACAGCTGCGTGTACACGGTGACGCAGCCATCACCGCAGTCTGCCCCGCAGCCGTCGTCGTCAAACGGCGCTCCCCACCCTCTCCCCTCACATCTGGCAACTCCCTTCTGCTCTCTCTGTGAACTCGCCTCTTCTAGGTGCCTCGTGGAAGTGGAGCCACACAGCATTCATCCTCCAGTGCCTGGCTTCTTTCACTTGGCATAATGTTCTCAGGGTTCGCCCATGCTGTGGCATGTGTCAGAATTTTGTCCCTTTTTTAAGACAACTGCTGTCCCACTGTCTGGACATGCATCATCGCATTTCCCATTCACCAGCTGCTGGACACTGGGCTGTGTCTGTCTTGGGCTGGTGCATGTACGGCCGCTCGGAACACGGGCCACAAGCACCTGCCGGGGACCCTGCTCTCGGGTCCCTCGGTGATACTCCCAGGAGTGGAATTGACTACTTAGGTGGTGGTTGTATGTCTAGCTCTTTGAGGAACTGCCAAAAACTGTTTTCCACAGCACCAAGGTCCTTGCTTTTTAACCAGAAGTATGCACATGTGCAGCATTGTGTCTCCCAGTGTTTTAGGATGACATAAAATTCTCCTAATGTGTTTTGGCTTACAATTTTAGCGCTGTATTTGTATTCCTAAGTCTACATAAATCATTAGTAACTTAGTTTTTGTATGATTATTTTCTTCTTAAAAAAGTAACTTTTGTGTTTTTCATTCCCTAACTATAACAGTGTCAGCCTCTGTGGTTGTGACACCCTCAGGACACTGCCCTAAAGACCTGCCCCCCACCCCGTGTGGCCAGCAGCGGGGAGGGGGTGTGTAGCATCCTGAGCAGAGGAGCGCAGGTGCCTGGCTCCTGGTGGTTCACGGCGCCCACCCTGCCCTACATCCCTGCAGGTGATCCGCAGGCACACGCTGGAGGAGAAGCTGCTCTGCCTGGTGCGGCACCGGGCGGGCCACCACTGCCAGAACGCTGTGATCGTCATCCTCATCCTGGCCTGGGAGGGCATCCCCCGCAGCCTCGGAGACACCCTGTACCAGGAGCTCACTGACACCCTCCGGAAGTACGGGAACCCCACCAGCCGGAGATGTGGCCTCAACGATGAGTACGTGGGCAGGGCTCTGGGCAACTCTGGGGAAAGCGCTTGTCCCATCCAGGTTCCTGTTTGCCTGGGGTGAAAGAATGCTTCCCCATGGGCCCCGACCTGGGCTCTGGTCCTGGCTGGGGAGGGTCTGTCAATGTGGCTCACCTTTGCTCTTGTGCCCAATCAAATCTGAGACTCTCATGGTAGTAACAAGTGTGAAAAAGTGTGTGAGTGCCCCACTAGTTCAGGGCATTGATGATATTCACAAAACCTCCCCTGAGAGGCTTTTCTTTTTATTTCACATTTTAAATTAAGGTATTTTTACTTACAATTTTATTGTAAGTAAAAATACCCTTATTGAGGGACACAGTTGGCAGAGTTTTGACAAATGTTTACAGTCATGTAGCCACGACCATCACAGTCAAGACACAGAATAGTTCCATCATCCAAAAAACTCCCTCATGCCCCTTTGTAGACGGCCTCCCCCCACAGCAGCCACCAGTCTCATCTCCTGTCCCCACGGGTTTGCCTTTTCAAGACTTTTGCATGAATGGACCCACACAGTGTAGCCTTTGCACTCTGTCTGCTGTCCCTGAGCACCGTGTTTCCAAACTTCGCCTGTGGGTGTACATCAGCAGCTGGTCCCTTTTCACTGCCAAGTAGTACTCCACGGCAGGGCTGTGTTGCCGTTTGTCCATTGCCCCCGTAAAGGAGCATTCGGGTGGTTTCTGGATTTTATTAAGGGTCGAGTTGTAGCCTCAGCATTTGTTTAAAGCCTGCCAGCGCCCAGGTGTGTTTGAACTCTGTGGTGCATGTGCTTCCCCTGGCTGTGTGGTCCGCATTAGAGCCAGTCAGGGTACTAGAGTTCAGGCAAAGCATGAACCTTACGGGGGTTTTTGTTCAAACAACCCATGTGCTTCTCCCAAGAACATAACCTCAGACCTCCAGGCTCAGGATTGAGAACAGAACAGGCTACAGAGAGCTGCTTCTCTACCCAGGGAAATTTGAGAAAGGACTTGCAGGTGGAGAAGGATGTGGTCCCAGTCGCTGGGAGTCCAGTGGATGCCAGGCCTCAGCAGGGCCTACCTCTGAGGGAGGATGAAGATTCTAGAACAAATAAATGTACCTATGCCTAACACGGGGTGTGTGTTGCAGCCGGACCTGCGCTTGCCAAGGCAAAGACCCCAACACCTGTGGTGCCTCCTTCTCCTTTGGTTGTTCCTGGAGCATGTATTTCAACGGCTGCAAATACGCTCGGAGCAAGACACCTCGCAAGTTCCGCCTCGCAGGGGACAACTCAACGGCTGCAAATACGCTCGGAGCAAGACACCTCGCAAGTTCCGCCTCGCAGGGGACAACCCTAAAGAGGTGAGGAGCTCACAGGGAGCAGCAGGTCCCTCCCACTCACCCTGTCACGCCTCATGTCTCTAATTGTCTTGTGGGGTTAACACACCACAACTCAGATGTACAGAAAATGGAGCTTGCTTTATTTTTGCTAACTGACCTTATCTTGCTGTGAAATAAGATTGTGTGAGAAATGCATGGAGAGGTACAATGAGTGAAAAATTAGGCTTCCCAATTACAAGTGCTTTCTTTAGATTCTTCCAGTTTAAAACCATCTCTTTAAATATTCAGATTTCTCATTGGAATTTGATCCTTTTAAAAGGTAATTTCTTTCCTTCATTCTTCTCTTTCTGGGTCTGGGAGGTGTCAGGAGGAGGACCCCTGGTCCTTGGCCCATCCTCTGGGCCAGTGCCTGACCTCCCAAGGTGTCCCCTATCCTGTCTGGTAGCTGGGAAGACGCCTCTGCAGTTGTCCCATCTTCTCCTTTCCAGGGGCCTGGCCCACTCCCTGGGCACTGGGCTGGCATCCACAAGGTACGGCCTCTAGGTCTGAGGCCTCCTCTCTGCAGTCTCCTCATTAGAGGCCAGGCCTGCTGCCCGACCCAGCGACAGGGACAGCAGGTCCCTGGGACTGCACTGCTGGCCGTGCTCAGGCTGCAGCAACCAGGAGCACCAGGTTCAGCCACCTCCCACTCTGCCGCTTCCCTTCGGGTTGCCAATGAGATGAAGGCCACCCTAGAGGTGGTCTCCACTCAGAGTTCCAAATGCAAAGAAGGCGCAGGCCTGTGTCGGTCTCGGCCATTTCCCTCCGACCTCCCTGCCTCTCCCCTGCCTGAGCCCCTGCGGGGTGGCCGTCCGGGTCCCTTTGCTGGGTTCCAGGCAGCATCTTGAGCTCAGCCACTGTGTCTCAGCTCTCTCCAAGCTCCTCGAACCAGAGGAGCTTCCCATTTTCCACCTGCAGGGACTTCCCTGGGGCACATTTTTCTGCACCATAAATAAACTTCTATGCTTGGACATCCAGCTTCACTTCTCAGAAGTAAAAGGGAGCATTTTCTAATTTAGAGCCCTTTTCTCCCTCAAAGCCTGGCTCTTAGACTGTTGTGTGAGCTAGTCTGATAGCCTGGTTTGACACTGGAGTTTCGTTTAGGACGGTATCTGCTCTCCCTGAAAGCAGCAGGTGCTGTTGCTGCGGTGCATGCAGGAGCCTCAGGGGCCCAAGAGAAAGGAGGCACCAGGAGTGAAAATGCATTGGTTTAATTTCTCACAGACACTTCCCTTGTTCCATCAGCTCCTGTTTCCTGGGTGCTTATGAAGTGTGGGGTGCTCTGCGCAGCACCTCACAGGTATCTCATTTAATTCTGCAACGCCCTCATGACCTGTCCTAGGCGAGTCACTCCTTACATCCCAGGTGAGGATGTGGCTTGCCCAAGGCCGTAGAGCAGTAACGGTGAAGCAACAGTTTAAGGAGGCCTGTTTCTCCCCAGAGCTTTTGCGCCTTGCCTTGTGCTATGCTGGCTTCAGGCCCATGGTGCTGGTGGCCACATCGGAGTGGCAGCCTGGGAGGTGCAATTGTGGGTGGCAGCCATTGTTAATCTTAGGAACTTGGTTCTTTTTTTTCTTCCCTCTTTCTCCTTTCTTCCATGAAATCTCTTTATGCCTTCTCTGGAAACCCGTTTAAGGTCCACTAGGAGCACCGACAACCCTACTCACTGCCCTTGGAGGGCGAGAGGTTGGTTGTGGACACCTGAAATGTAGCTGGCAGCTGCCGCTTCACTCAGGACAGCCTTGCCCATTGGCGCGTTCTCTGATGATGGAAATGTGTTCCCTGCTGTCTAGTACAGCAGCCACAAGAGCCACCTGTAGCTGTTGGGCATTTGAAATGTGGCTGGTGCAGCAAAGGAAGTGAATTTTCATTTTATTTAATTTTCATTAAAATTCATGTTTATTGCAGTCAGCACACATGGCTTGGGACTAACACACGCAATGGTGCCAGGTAGAGGGGATGGAGCTTTGAAATCTGTGTACCTGGCTCAGGACAGGCTCTGGGCCTGGCTAGCTACGGAACTTCTAGTGTGAGCCTTGACCCTACCTCTCAGCCGGGGCTTGCCTGTCTCTGACATGGGAAGGAGGATCCGCTCAGAGCTCACGCCTTCACGTGCTGCAGCGCCACTCCCTCGCCCAGGCTGTGGAGCACTGGCCGGCAGGAGCCGATCTCAGTGAGACGTCCTGGGCTGGACGAACAGCAGCTCGGCGGTCAGGGAGGGCTACCAGTGGCTTTTCCTGGCGCGCTTGTGTCTCCGACTTTAAAACAGACGTCGCACTCTGCACCGTGCACACTAGGTTGCCGTAGCGACATCTGGTGGCACCTTGCCTCCTGTCTTCCCCGGTGGAAGCCCAGCGGTGGTTCCGGAGTGGCGGCTGGTTTCCGGCGAGCGGGGTTGGCCAGTCGGGCCGCTCTGGACGTGCGACTGCTCTTGTCTCCACAGGAAGAAGTGCTCCGGAAGAGTTTCCAGGACCTGGCCACCGAAGTCGCTCCCCTGTACAAGCGGCTGGCCCCCCAGGCCTACCAGAACCAGGTACTGAGTCCTGGGCCTTCCTCTGCCCACATATCAGCGCCATCTCTGCCCAGGCTCCCCAAGGTAGGGAACGGGGGCGGGGCGGGGTGAGCTCCTCCTCTGAGCTCCTGACAGGAAAGGCCCAGCCAGAGGTGGAGCAGTGATGTGGTTCTTTTATAGGACCCCTTTTTCACACCACACCAACTGCGTCCCAGTCCATCTCTCCTGCATCCCTGGTCTTCAGCCCCCTCCACGACCTCTGCTTTGGTGTTCCCTGGCGGGGCTTGAGTTTCCCTCCCCTGGCACTCGCACCTGCACACCTCTAACGTGGGATGTGGAGCCCTCAAAGTGAGAGCCATTTGTTTTGTGTCTGAGTGGCACAACAAGTTCCCCGCCAGAGGAGGCGAGGGGGTTTGAGGTAACCCAGGAGGAAGTGATTCCTGCAGGGGCATCAGCCAGAAAACCTGCATCCCGCAGCCCAAAGGCAAAATAACCATGGTCCTTAACTGCCCCTCCCTAGGACCTGGCCTACCCAGGTACACGGTCAGGGCCGCTTACCTCAGGTCGCGTGAGATGAGCAGCTCTCCTTGGTCGTCCACACAGGTGACCAATGAGGAAATAGCGATCGACTGCCGCCTGGGGCTAAAGGAAGGGCGGCCCTTCTCGGGGGTCACGGCCTGCATGGACTTCTGTGCCCACGCCCACAAGGACCAGCATAACCTCTACAATGGCTGCACAGTGGTAAGGAAGCCTGTGTCCTGTTACAGCCTCACCCACAGGACCGCCCTGGGATGGACTGACTAGTCTGTAGACAGATGGGCTCGAGTAGGGAGGGACCTAGAGACAGATTCTCAGACACTGGAATTGCCCTGCCAGACTGCCTGTTCCTGCCCACCTTTCTGAGAAAACCCCCACCCGCCCTGGCTGTGGCTCAGTGGATTGAGTGCCAGCCTGTTAATCAAAAGGTTGCTTGTTCGATTCCCAATCAGGGCACATGCCTAGGTTGTGGGCCAGGTCCCTAGCAGAGGGTGTGTGAGAGGTAGCCACACACTGACTCCCTCTCTTTCTCCCTCCCTTCCCCTCTCTAAAAAAAAATAAATAAATCATATCTTTTTTAAAAAAGAAAAAAACCCTCATCAGATCCATGCACAGGCTCGCCTTGTTTCCCATGATTAAGTGAATGCTGCAGAAAGCAGCTCCATGGGCACGGGGGCCCCAGTCATCTGAAGTGTGGTTCCAGGCCCCTGTGAACACTTGAATCCAAACACCCTCTCGATTCCTTCATTGAGCCAACGTTTACTGTGCCCAAGTACAGCTTTAGGTGCCAGGGCATAAAATGCAGTCCTTCCGCATCTGGGGTCTGATCTACTGTCTGGTAGAGATAAAGGCTGAGAGGAAAAGATGGAGGCGGCCAGAGGGTGGAGTGATGGGAGATATTTTAGAGGCAGCGAGGCCTCTGTGTGGAGGGGCACCTGAGCTAAGATGTGAGTGAAGTGAGAGAGTGAGGAGCTGAATGTGTGGGGGTGGAGTTCTCCAGGCAGAAGGACCTGCACAGGCCAAGCCTTGGGGGGTGTGGATAGAGGGGCAGGCAGGGACCAGGGCACCGGGAGCCCAGGAGGCCCAGCAGGGCTGGGGCTTGTGCTCTAAGTGTGATGGGAAGTCCCTGGAGCTTCCCATCTTCAGCTGTGAGGAGTAAGATCTCATTTATAAAGTTAGACATGTTCTCTTGCTCCTGCAGATGGGGAATAAAGCGTGTGAGGTTGGGGGAAGGGAGAGCAGGAGGCTGGCACAGTTGTCTGGGCCAGAGGTTGACAGGGCTTGGGCAGGAATGCGGGTGGGAGTGGGGGTAAGTAGGCGGGTCTTGGATGATTTTGAAGATAGGGCTGAGAGGATTTGCTGATGGACTGGCTGTGGGGTGAGAAGGCAGACTGAGGGACTGCTGCAAGATTTGTGGCACAGGCAACTGAGCAAATGTTGGTGTTAAATACTGAGATGCAGAATAATGGAGGAACACCAGTTTGGGGGTGAAAAAATAAAGAATTGTTTTGAAATGTTTGCTTAGATGTCTGGGTGGAGATGTGGAATAGGCAGGGGAGAGGAAGAATCTGGAGAAATGAAGTCAGGACTGGAGAGCATGTCGTTAATTCGCGGTTGGAGCCCCCAGGCTAGATGCAGTCAACAGGAGAGTGAATGGAGAGGGGCGGATCGAGCTTGTGCAGGACGCCCTCCAAGGGATGAGGCCAGCTCTCTTCTCTGCATTTTAACTAGGTCCTGGGCAGACAGGGCTCCTGAGGAGCTGGGGAAGAGGCAGGGCCACCGGCACGTTCATCTCAAAGGGGTCCCCAGATCGGGTGCAGCTTGCGGCCCCATGGAGATTGATGGCCCAGCCCTAGGATTTCATTTCTCCACCTTGTCTTCCTTCTCCATGTCCAAGGCCAAGAAGCAGGATGGGGCAGCCTCCTGTCCACACTCTATTGTGGGGTTTCCAGCTGAAATAGAAAGGGAAGGCCCTCCAGGATTAGGAGCAGGGTGGGGAGGAGGACAGGTCACCAGGAGAAAGGAGCACAGGAAGGAGGTTACTGGGATTTCAGAGCTTCTAGAGTGTGGAGAGAAAGAAAGGAAACTTTTTCCAAAATGACTAGTATATTTTACTAATTGGACAACTGTTCCTTGTAAAAACATTTAAATAACATAAGAAAATATAAATAAAGAGTTGCCTGAGTCCCATAGAAATAACCAATGTTAGCATTTTAATGACCATTTATTCAGACACCTGAATGTGTGTGCATGTACAGCTATCTAAATTTCACACAAATGGGCTTCCTCACCTTCTCCCTTCCTTCCCTCTCTAAGTAGAGATAAATAAGTAAATAAATCTAAAAAAAACAAATTGTATATAAATCGAGCCCTGGCTAGTGTGGTTCAATTGGTTGGAGCAAATCAAAAGGTCTCAGGTTTGATTCCCAGTCAGGACACAACCCTAGGTTGCAGGTCCAATCCCCAGTCAGGGCACAAATGAGAGACAACCAATCGATGTTGAAAGAATTGTGTACAAATTGAAATGTCTGTGTACTTACCCTCAAAACAACCAATAAAATCTTAATTATGAAAGAAAAAAAAGCAGAGAGTAAATTTGAGGGGGGAAAATCAAACCTTGTTAGTAATCAGAGAAATGCAAACCAAGGAGATACATTTTGACAATGCACAAAAGTTTCTAAGAAATTATTGGCAAAATTTTTAAAAAGTGTAGGGATATTGAAACACATTCTGCCAATATGGGTTAAACCCTGATGATAATTACTTTGGGTAGTTCAGCAACATGTGGCGATTCTGCTCCACAGTAGTCTAAGGAATTAAGTATCTTAAAAATTTTGGGCAAAGGATAAGGTATTATTTATTGTATGGAAAAATTGGAAGCAAGTTTAAATGGTACTGAAAGATTAAATAAATGAATGCATCAATACAGTAGAATCAGCTCTTATTAAATCATCCCGAAGGAGAATATTTATATTTTTTGCATGAAGTTATAGAACCACATGCATGATATGAAAGTGTTTACAGTGGTTGTATCTGGGTGGTGGGATTAGAGAAATAATTTTTATTTACTTTTTGTTGGCCTACGTTTTCTGCAACCAGCACAAGCAGTGTTTAATAAAAAGGAAAATTATTTTAAGAGTGAAGGGAGGCCGAGTATTCAGGGCACAGAGGACAATGAGGGGAGGTCTGAGGCCAGGAGGTTCAGGGCAGGGGTGGGGGGCATTTTGCTGGCCTGGAGGGAGGGCAGAGCACATCTCCCAGCCCTGAGCTGGCCCGCTGCCAGCCATGTGACCCTGGGCCAATCATCTCATCCCCTCTCAGCCTTAGTAAGATCATATGAGGCAGTGTGAATGGACATGCTTTCAAAGCTGTAGAGCAGACTAAATGTTGGTGGTACTGTTACTCTGAGAACCAAGAAAGAGGTGCTTTTTAGACACTCCAGGAGGTAGCAGGGAGCAAGCATTAGGGCCAAGGGTATGGCTGGTGCGGGGGCTGCCGGTGGGCACCGTGTCACTGCTGGTGGATGCTCAGCCCCTTCTTCCAGCACTGGGCCCCCCAACGCCATGCCCCGCCCTCTCTGCCTGGGCAGGTCTGTACCCTGACCAAGGAAGACAATCGCTGCGTGGGCAAGATCCCTGAGGACGAGCAGTTGCATGTGCTGCCCCTGTACAAGATGGCCACCACGGATGAGTTTGGCAGTGAGGAGAACCAGAACGCCAAGGTGGGCAGCGGGGCCATCCAGGTGCTCACCGCCTTCCCCCGTGAGGTCCGGCGCCTGCCAGAACCGGCAAAGTCCTGCCGCCAGCGGCAGCTGGAAGCCAGGAGGGCAGCAGCTGAGAAGAAGAAGATTCAAAAGGAGAAGCTAAGCACCCCAGAGAAGATCAAGCAGGAGGCCCTGGAGATGGCTGGCATCTCCACTGACTCAGGTGTGTGGGGAGCAAGCATCCACCAGGGCAGTGTTGGTGCTGTTGGGTGATGGGCCTGGACAGCTCCCTCACCATCCCCTTCCTGCCTCAGGATCACATTCCAGACAGCACAGGGCTGGACACCTCTCAGCGCCCCCAGACCATCCCATTTTCTTAACTTTGTCAGTCAGGTGGCAGCCACAGTGGTCCCACAACACCAGACCTGGTGGGAGATGTCTGGGGAGCCAGTGCCAGGAGGTTGGCTTATGTTCCCAAAGAAGAGCTGGGTTTCCCCTCCAGCTTGCCTGCTCCCTCCCTGCGAGACTGGGCGGGGTGGGGGGGGAGGGGGTCCTGTGGCTTCAGGCACGTGGACTGCAGTGGGGCAGCAGAGTGGGCTAGCTCTCCCTCTGGCCCTTGTCCTTGCAGTAGCCAGCAGGCGGGGAGGTGCTTCAGTGAAGACTTGTGCATTCATGGGGGTCAGGGTGGAGTGGTGCTGAGGGCGCTGTGGGCTCTGGGAGCCGCTTCTCCCAGGGCTTCAGCAGGTCTGGGTGGGGCTGTGATGAGTAGCACCCAGAGCAAGTCCAGCCTCACCTGCGGAGGGAACCTCTGCAAGAGGGGAGATCCCATCCCCAGTTCCCCTCCCCAGGGCCTTGGCCAGCTGTGGTGCTATCTGCTTCTTCTCTGCCTTGCCTCCTGTCCTCCCCAGGCCTGTCTCTGAAGGGTGGCTTGTCCCAGCAGAGCCTGAAGCCCTCGCTCAAGGTAGAGCCACAGAACCACTTCAGCTCCTTCAAGTACAACAGCAACACGGTGGTGGAGAGCTACTCGGTGCTGGGCAGCTGCCGGCCTTCCGACCCCTACAGCATGAACAGCGTGTACTCCTACCACTCCTACTATGCACAGCCCAGCCTGGCCTCCGTCAATGGCTTCCACTCCAAGTATGCTCTTCCGTCATTCAGCTACTACAGCTTTCCATCCAGCAACCCCGTCTTCCCCTCTCAGTTCCTGGGGCCTGGCACCTGGGGGCACAGTGGCAGCAGCTGCAGTTTCGAGAAGAAGCCAGACCTCCATGCTCTGCACAATAGCCTGAGCCCGGCCTACGGTGGTGCTGAGTTTGCCGAGCTGCCTGGCCAGGCTGTTCCCACGGACACCCACCACCCCACTCCTCACCACCAGCAGCCTGCTTATCCAGGCCCCAAGGAGTATCTGCTTTCCAAGGCCCCCCAGATCCACCCAGCATCCAGGGACCCCTCTCCCTTCGCACAGAGCTCCAACTGCTACAACAGATCCATCAAACAAGAGCCGGTAGACCCACTGGCCCAGGCTGAATCTATAACCAGAGACCCTGGTAAGATGGGCAAAACACCTTTGCCCGAGGCATCTCAGAATGGGGGACACAGTCACCTCTGGGGACAGTACTCAGGAGGCCCAAGCATGTCCCCCAAGAGGACTAACAGTGTGGGTGGCAGCTGGGGTATGTTCCCTCCAGGGGAGAGCCCTGCCATCGTCCCCGATAAGATCGGTTCTTTTGGAGCTGGCTGCCTGGCTCCTTCCCCCTTCCCGGATGGCCAGTGGGGGCTATTCTCTGGCGAGGGGCAGCAGCCGGCGTCCCAGCCTGGAGGACGGCTGCGAGGCAAACCATGGAGCCCCTGCAAGTTCGGGAACAGCACGTCGGCCTTGGCCGGGCCCAGCCTGACTGAGAAGCCATGGGGGGTGGGGGCAGGGGATTTCAACTCTGCCCTGAAGGGCGGTCCTGGGTTCCAAGACAAGTTGTGGAGCCCCCTGAAAGGGGAGGAGGGACGGATTTCAACCTCGGGGGCAAGCCAGCTGGACAAAGCCTGGCAGTCCTTTGGTATGCCCCTGGGCTCCAGTGAGAAGCTGTTCGGGGCCCTGAAGTCCGAGGAGAAGCTGTGGGATCCCTTCAGCCTGGAGGAGGGGACAGCCGAGGAGCCCCCCGACAAGGGGGTGGTGAAGGAGGAGAAGGCTGGTGTGGAGGAGGAAGAGGAGGAGCTGTGGTCCGACAGTGAACACAACTTCCTGGATGAGAACATCGGGGGCGTGGCTGTGGCCCCTGCCCACGGCTCCATCCTCATCGAGTGTGCCCGACGGGAACTGCACGCCACCACCCCCCTCAAGAAGCCCAACCGCTGCCACCCCACCCGCATCTCGCTGGTCTTCTACCAGCACAAGAACCTCAACCAGCCCAACCACGGGCTGGCCCTCTGGGAGGCCAAGATGAAGCAGCTGGCGGAGAGGGCGCGGCAGCGGCAGGAGGAGGCTGCCCGGCTGGGCCTGGGCCAGCAGGAGGCCAAGCTGTACGGGAAGAAGCGCAAGTGGGGGGGTGCTGTGGTCACCGAGCCCCAGCATAAGGAGAGAGGGATGGTCCCTACCCGGCAGGCGCTGGCTGTGCCCACAGACTCGGCGGTCACCGTGTCCTCCTACGCCTACACGAAGGTCACTGGTCCCTACAGCCGCTGGATCTAGGTGCCAGGGTGCCAGCGTACCTCAGCATCGGGCCTGGCCCGAGCTGCCTCTGTGGTGCTTTTGCCCTCACACCTGGGGGCGGGTTGGGGGTGCAGAAGTCTTTTTATCTATATATACATATATATAGATATACGCATATATATGTATTTATGGTCCAAACCTCAGAACTGACCCGCCCCTCCCTTCCCCCACTTCCCCAGCACTTTGAAGAAGAAGCTACGGCTGTCGGGTGATTTTTTTCGGGAATTTAATATTTATATCTCCACATTGGCTTTTTCCTCCCTTGTTAGGGGGGACTTTTATTTTCTCTTGTTTTTAAAACTCTATCCTTGTATATCACAATAATGGAAAGAAAGTTTATAGTGTCCTTTCACAAAGGAGTAGTTTTAAATTCCATTTAAAAATGTGTATTTATTGGATTTTTTAAAAGCGACAATAGTAATGGTAAAGGATGGTCAGGATAGGCCGGAAGTGCTCATTCCTGCCCAGTCTGGCTGGGCCCGGCGAGCCTGGCCCTCTTGGGAGCTGACGAGGTTCTCTCAGTCACCTGCCCCTCATGAGCCAAGTGCAGATTGTAGCCACCCAGTCCATCCCTCTGGACAGATATGCCCTCCCTTTCGGGGGGAGGGAGCCCTCAGGACGGCTTCTGTCCTCTCCAGTAGGATGGAAGAATCTGTGGAACAACATCTGGGGTCCCTTTTCCAGGCACCAGCTTGGTGTTGTGGGGAGGGGGCAGGTGCACCCCAGGCCAGGCACCTGAGAGGCTGACGTAGATTTCCCCAGAAACCAGGTTGGAAGTAGACAGCTTCAAGCTTGCTAGTCTCCACACTGAATCCTCTCTGTCTGTTATTTATCAAGTCACGTGATGTCATGGTTCCCTAGGCAGCACCTTGTGATGGAGCTGGAGTTGAGAGGCTCTTTAAGGAGCCTTTTTCCACCAAGTCAACAAGCCAATGAGTAATACTGGGCTGAAGGAATTTGTCTTATTGGCAGTTTTTTCAAAATGCCCCGAAGTCCATGCTGATACTGAAAAAGGGCTACTGTATCTTTAAAAACAAGAAGCTGAACCCAAGCTGTGAAAAGCCAGCACTGCCGCGTGTGCCTGTGCTGTGCAGAGCCTGGTGCTGTAGTATTGTGCTGGGATTTCCTTGACTTAAGGGCAGGGCTCATCCTGCAGGAGCTCAGCACACCAGTGTAACAGCAGTTAACGCATCTCTCCCTATTCCTGGATCTTCCCATTGGATAATGGTGCATGCCTCACCCCCGAGCCCACCCCCTCCATGCTATCACTTGGGGGGTGGGCCTACACTTAACAATTTAAAAATGCAAGAGTCAAACGTTTTCAGCTGGTAGCTATGATTTTCCTCCGTAATTGGTGCCATTTCTCTATTCGGTCATTTTCTCCTTTCTTTCCTCCCCTCTTCACCCACTTCAACACACGCGTTCAAAAATTCTGGTGCATTTGTTCAGTTCTTTGAAATAAGAATGTGGTGCTTAATTTTCACAACGTTGTTGAGAGAGCTTGGGCCTGACTGGTGGAAGCAGCATTCATGGACAGCAAGTCACACTTCTTGGCGTGTTTGTTTTTCCTGTGGTGTTCGCAGCGATGATGTCAGTGTGGATGTGTGGTGAGTGGGAGGCTTCATCAGGACACGTGGAGGGGGACGTGGCCACTCAGTGAATGACCACCGAGCCCTGAGATAAACGTCAGATATTTGTGGAGCAGTTTTATTCAGATATGGGTCTTCCTAAAACGAGTTTAACAATCAGATGACGATGCTGAAGGCAAGTTCCTGAGCTTGGTGCCTTGTGTAGGAGCTGAGAGCCACCCGCTGGGTGTCACTGCAGCAGCCCAGGAGCACTGGCGGAGGGTCGCTGTGAGAGTCCTGAGCACGTGTGTGGTCTGGTTTTACCTGTAAATAGGGAAAGATTTTTTTAAGCACTTTTGCCTAGATTTAAACAGCAACTTGAAAAAAATAAAGTATGTTTTAACATGTAATTGTGGGAGAAATTGTAAATAGTAGCTGAATATTTAACGTGCTTCGTCTATCCTTCACTTTTACCATATTCTGTAAAGTTGCATTTATTTTACAGGACAAAAATGAAATATTATTGCTTTTGAAATAAATACCCAAGAGCTTATCAGGATTTAGAATTATTCAGAACTCAGAATTATAGGAAAACCTCTGACCTTCAGTGTGACAAGCTAAAGGAAGCAGAGTCTTTAATGAGCATGCTGATTTTCTAGTTTTGAGGAGAAGTTGGGTCCTTTAAGTGCTATTTTGCTTATTGCATCAGTACTTTTATGCAGGTCTCATTTGACTCCGTGCTTAGGTAGATACAGGGGTGCCTTGAAAACTTCATTTTAAATGATCTTAAGCAAGAGATACGATATTTTACGAAACATTTGGAGAATGTGGCCGTCTGCATGGCGCGGGAAAGCCCCAGGTTGGCTGTTGTTGGTTTGGAAGGTCCCGAGTGTAACCCAGGCGATTCTGATAGTTGGCGTGTGTGAGTCTTCCTGATGTGTGGTAGATAACACTCTTTCCCTCGTCGCCCTCTGGTAGCAAAGCCATTAGATGAAAAGAGAATCCAATACAAGCTCAAAGCATGTGGTATCTCCCTTCCCACCCCCCACCCCCCCCGCCCCCACGCTCAAACAGCCTTCAGTGCATAAATTTCTAGATTAGCAGACAGGCTGCTGAGAGGTGAGTCAGAGGCAGTCTCCATGGGTCCCAGCCCCTCAGAATGGTGTTCCAGAAATGAGGTGGTGCTGTTGCCATGCTCAAGCCCATGCTGATTTGTACACACTACATGTATAACCTACCTCAAATCTCAGTCATTAAAATTAGCATGCTTTAGACGTATATTTAAAAAGTAACTATGCACAGCTTTTTATCCCCCCCTTGCTGCTGAAGGTTTCTTAAAGAGAAAAAAAATCGAATTTTTATTTTTTACTGGCACTATCATTTTTTAAGTCCTAAAGATGATTAAGACATTTTTATCATGAGAAGAAAAATAAAGCCATTGCAACTAAAGAACCTAACAGCATGACCAAGTTTTAAGAGTAGTATTATAGCAACTGAAAACAACTTGGAGTCTTTGAGTCATCTCCCCTGTGTGCCCGTCCGCAGACACCATCCACATGCAGCGCTGACGATTGGTTCCTTTTTTTTTCTTTTTTTGTTTCCCCTGCCTTTTGCGTGCAAGGGAAGTGCTTGCAAAGTTCTGTGCTAAGAGATTTTTAAACTAAAAAGTGCTTCTTGGCAGGTTCTCACAAAATAACTGGTGCTAGCTTAAGAAACCATTATCTAACCATCAGAAATCTTGACTAAAGGTGTTTCGTGGACTTTTGAGGTGTTTTGTTTCCTTCGTTGTTCGGTTTGTGTTTTGGCAGGGCCTCAGTTTCCCACTCACCGGCTCCGCAGGCACCGCTTCGCCTTCTCACCGAGATGACACTGGCGTGCGTGCGTGAACAGCGGTCACACCCTGTCCCCGCCTGGTCCTTCCACCAGCCTCTCTTGGGTACCATACTGTGCAGAGTGAGGGGTTTTCAAAGTGCTAGAGCCAGGAAAGGAGTAGCAGCGCTTCACCGTTTCGTACTTGGCAGTGGGAGGTGTGTGAGGATGGACGGTTGATGACGGGCAGTTGGTAACCTGATCTCACGGAGAGGAATCCAGCCAGACTTTGGGCCCATTAGCCACACCAGGTCTCACACCCAGGCAAAGCTGGTGGGCAATTCAAATGACATCCCTGATGTGCCTCGACCAACCTCTTTCCTTTTGTTCCTGAAGTGAAGTGCGTTTCATGGACTAGGAAGCATTTTCATGAATTGAAGCAGTCTAAATCAAATGGTGCTATGGTGTTTTAATGTGACTGTCCCTGATCCTGTTCCCGCTGAGGTGCTATTGAGGTTCTGAAACCACAACCAACCAAAAACAAGGTGGGCTCCAGTCTCTCTCGGCTTTTTCTCCCCTCCCTATTTTGGTGCTGTCTCCTTAGACCCCTGTTTACCATGCTGTCACCTGCTCTGAGCAGTATTTCTGTTTTATTGTTCCTGCCTTGGTGGCCAAACGCAGAAAGGCAAGCCACAAAGGCAGCCAGCTCCCCGACTGCGAACGGGGGTGGGCTGCCTGGCTTGGCTGGTGCTCTAGTTTCCTATCTGTCTTCTCAGGCCTAACGAGAAAGGAAAGGGTGAAGGGCTTGCTTCCCCCCGCCCCTTTCAAAGGAAGGGGAGTCAGGTTCTCCTGCCTCTTCTAACATGGCAGGCATTCTCCTAGCCAAGGACACACGTTCTCCTGCAGCCCAGGGTGCCAAGTAGACCTCTCCGAGAGTCCCAGAGGTGCTCTGCACGCCAAGGTGGACCACAGGATCTGCCTCCTCACCCGGCACTGGCCAGAGCCGTGGTGACAGGGGCTGCTTCCTTGGCTCCTCACAGCCTTTGCCCCGGTGTTGCTTCCGCCCCTCATTGGTAACCCCTCATGTCCAAACTAAAGGAAGGAGCTTTCTTTGCTCCCTCAATGCCACTGAGGCTGCTTTTTAGTTGGTGCTATTCTAAATTTCTTCTTGGGTCCACAAAAGTTGATGTTTTAAAAACTCAACAGGAAGCTCCATTTTGTGTCATCCACTGTCACAATAATTTTTTTAAATACCTCAAAAACAGGACATCGTAACAACTTTGGTATAGTAGATTCTGTGAGGGTCTGATTCCTGCAGCTTGTCCATTTGATGATGTACTTGGCCTTGAAGAATTTGAGGTCACTTTATTTTCCATTCTTCAGCAAATGGCAGACCACCTTAAGGAAGGAGCATGGTTGACTTTGTTTCATTTTCTTCTTAAGTTTTGCTCTTCAAGAAAATGTGAATTTCCTGTGCCCATCTCATTGAGCCTTTGCAGTCATTGTTGCTGTCATTTGAAATGACTCCCACGAAACCTGGTTTGATTAGCCAGCGGCATCTACAGTAGGACGTGGCTAATTTCAACATACCCTGGACCAAAACGAACACTTCTTGAGGTGCGTACTCCCAGCATAGGTTATACAGTCCCACACTCACACCTGCAAAGTTGTTTCCTACATGTGAGGCCGGCTTGGCACGCCCAGCCCTTCTTCCCGCAGAGCTGCCCACTAGAGCAGAGCAATAGGCTTCTCCCCTGAGCAGAGACTGCAGCAGAGCCGTGCAAGGTCTAACGCTGCTTTTTGCCTAAGAGTCAGTGAGTGATTTGGCCTACTTACTCGCTTGCTTCTATTCTGATATCAGGGATGCTTTTTGTAGCGGTATTATTTGCTCTCTTTTCTCATTTTGACTGCCCGTCATTCAGGGATAACTTGTCACTGTTCGCGTGGGGATTTAAAAAAAAATGCCATTTGACTCATTTGAACATCCAAATTTTCTTGGTTCCAAAAGGTTTTTTTTTTTCTTTTGAGGGGACAAAGGAGGAGAAAAACAGGAGTGGTGGTGTTTCTTTTTCGTGTACTCCAATTTAAAAAGAAACAAGGGCAGGCCGTATTATGGCATATAAATGCATCAGATTTAATCTCAAACCCCTGTAGCTTTTTGATGTGTTTTTTTCTTCTCTCTTTGAATTCCTGTTTGGTTACTTGGCTTCCAATGGAGGTGAACTTAACAACCATACTTGAATATTCCGTCTTGACTTTGTAACTGTGGCTACTTGAAATGAAGTTTATCTGGGGTTGATGGATGAATGGTAGATTTTTGCAATGTCTCAAGGCAATAGGATGTGTATTATTAAACTGTAGATATTCTTAGTACAGTAAATTTATGCTGATAATTTTATTTTGTATAATTTTTACCTTTTTGTTAATATTTTTTCTTCCCACTTTATTGGTTTGCCTCCTGAGCTACGCCTCCTTACCCTCTCTTCTCCCCCCGTGTTTCAGTAAGTTTAATTTAGGGTGCCTAGAAATTGCAAGTATGTATCCTTTTTTTGATTTGTATTTTATTATAATTTACACAAACAACTGGGTTTGTGAACTGTATTACTCCTGGTATCTTTAAAATATTGTGGGTGTTTTAATAAATTTTATATTTATTTTTTGCACTCAAATTCAGTGTGGGTCCTTCTTTCCGCGCCTCCCCGTTCAAAGCAGGCCTGACTAGGGTGTGGACGCCTCGCTAGGCCGGCTCCCATGCTGTAGATTGTAGAGGCACAGACGAAGCCCTGACAAGTAGTAGCAGTGATTATGCCTGTCCTTGTCCTGTTCTGCCATCTGCAAAAAGTAATGTTCAGAGACTATCAGCTGTTAAAATGGGCCAAAAAGTGGGAAATACAGGTGGCCTTTTTCTCACATTTCTCCTTTTGCTTCCTTTCCTTTTTGTCTTTGTTCCCCTTTTTTCATTCAATTTGGAGACCAATGCCTCCACCTCCCCCCCAATTAAAGTTGTTCACTTCTGTTATGTTTGCTGAAGGATCACTAATCCTGTTCCAGGCTGATGGCCTGAACCTGTGTCTAGTAGGGAGGGCCAAATTTGGGGACTAGTGTCTGCCAGTGTCTCCCTGTCCTTGGGGCAGGGAGCATTCCCACAAGGTCCCATGCTCGGGGCTGTCAGAAGGACCAGGTATTCGGAACGTGGCAGGTAATAGATGCTCTTGGTTCAGATTGCCAAGTGCGGTGGCTGCTCCCGGAAAGGGACTGAAAATCAAGGAAAGCAAGAGAGAGGATACTGGGAAGGGGGAGCCCCCCCTCCTGCTTGAAACATGGAGCTGAAGCAGATTCAGTGTCCCAGAGACAAGCAACCCAGCCATCCATGGAGACCTCAGCATTCTTTCTAGTTGATGCCAACATCCTGTTAGGTCACTAGACAGGAGAGCGCCTCTCTGAAGGCATCGAGTGAAAATCCTCCAATCCAAATGGGGCACCAGACCACAGGCTCCAAGGCTTTCATCTGCATTCTGTTTCCCTGGCAATGGAATCCCTGGAAATGCCTGGGCACACGTGGCTATCCTGGATCCTCATACACGTGTGCGTGTTTTACAGAAGTGGGATCACACTGCATTTGGTAAACTCTCCACTCAACACCTTTGAGCTGAAAGAGCCCCATCCCCAGGGTCTGAGGTGAGGACCAGGAGACTCCTGCTCCTGCAGGTGCACACTCACGACTGGGTAACTAGAAACAGGCTTTTTTCTCTTATAGAAACTCCATGTTAAATATAGAAACACTGGAAGACTGGAGTTTTAAAAATGTTTCTGAATTCCCACTACAAGGGAACCACATATTGCTTGCAAACATTTCCTGTGTAAATATAACCATATGTGTACATACGTTTTAAAATGGAATAATACTTTGTCGTAACCTTTTCTCAGTATATATTTAAATACCAGTGATGCAGAACTACCTTTTTTTAAAGAGCTGCCTAGCATTTCAGTGTTAGGGATATGGAAGCATTTAGTCATTCATAATATTACTGAACTCTGAAATCCCAACTTGCTGCAATTATAAATTGAACCAATCTAAATCTGCCTCCATCAAAGTTCCACCCACCAAATTTCTTCCTACTCTAAAAACATACCAATTAATCCCTCAGCCACACGATCACATCCTTAACTCCCCAAACTTTCTGGTGACACAGCCCCAGACCCTATCTGCCCCTGCCCCTGCTCCCCTATCATTAACACCTAGAGCACCTTATATTGGGATTTCTAGAAATGAACACTTTGTTCCAGGTGGGATCTGGCTGGCCTAAGCCAAGCAGAGACACCAAGGAGTCCCACGATCCGGACATGCCATTTTTACAAACACACCAAGTCTTCACTTTTTAAGCAGCCGAGTCACTCTGATGGGCTCAGTGGGAAGGCTCCCTCGCTCCCCAAGTGTGTGATGTGAGGTGAGCCATTTCATCTGCAGTGTCGTTTCTTTGTTTATAGAGCAGGCTAATGAAACCACAAGAGCTTGATATGATAAAAAAAAAAAAGTAAAAATAAAAACACCCTTCAGTGAACGTCCCAGGTATTCAGAACATGGCAGGTAATAGATGCTGTCATTGTTACTCACGATAGACAAAAGTTTAGGGCACCGAAGTGTCCAAGACTAGTCACGAACTACATAGTGACCTCTTAGGTGAACTACTGCCCGGGCAGGCCCCCCAACCCCGGCCTTTATGCACTTCATCTTGTTTTTAATTCTACACACAGCACTCGAAGTTTATCCGTCTTAAACGGACTGTTCAACTCATTCCTCTCTCCTATTTTGAATCTTAATTGTGTCATCATTGATTTTCCCTACCGAGCCCGACAGCCTTATCCCAGGGTCTTTTGCTGATGCTCTCATAGGCTTAACCTTGGAGGGCTGTTAGTCATCTTCATGTCTCCCATGAACTCAGAAAATAATCTTACACCCATCATCCTGTAAAAATGCATCCTTTCATAGCCCCGAGGCACGGTGGTTCTAGTGAAAATACATCCAACACCTATAACCCAGGGCATATTTGTCAGAGCCAGGAGCACCATAGAAGACATGAGGACCACACACACAGAACCCCATCACAGCTCATCAAAATCTTGGTCCTTCCAACCCCATCCCACGCCTACCTCTGGAAGCCTTGGCAGATACCTGCTCTGCCCTGCCAGGAAGCCCAATGCCAGGCTGTGAGTTGCCCTATTTCCCTTCCCTACACTTCAAACATTTCATCGTTTTCCTTCACACACACTGAGTCTTACTCCTCCCGGCTAACTGCCTCCCATCCCCATGTTTTCTCTTGGTTTACACCCTTCGCTTCTCCTTTGGAATGGGCTTCATCCACTGTCCACTTTCTGCAGCCCCTCCCCCTCACTGCACTCTCAGGTCCCCGGGCTCAATCCTGCTATGAGGCCCTCATGCTCACCCCCTTTCCCACTCCTTTCTTTGAGACCACATTCTGCAGGTGTGGGCAACCTCCTGGCTTCCATTTCCTCACCACTCACTCACCCGCACCCTTGTCTCTCCAGAAAGGGCTGTCTTCTAGGCCAAGGATCCTGTTCTCGCTGACTCCCCTCCCCAGAAGCCTTGACTCTCTGGCCCCCTAAACCCACCACCCCTGGGCTGTACCACCAGTAGCACTGCACTGTCCAAGGGCCCTAAAGCCCTCTGCCCCTCTTGTGGCCCCTTTGTGCACTTTTGTCCTTTAAATACAGATGCCCCAAGAGAATCAGCTCCATCTCTGCCATGGCCTATAAGCTCCCTCTCAGAGGCCTCGTGCAGCCATGAGGCTTCAACTATGACCCCAGTGCTGATGATTTCCAAAACCATGCCTAGCCCTGACCTCCTGCATGTGTTCTGGCTGGTAGGTAGTTCTGGGTGGCTGTTTGACAGGCCACAGTCTTAACACCTGAAACTGACTCCTTAACTCTCTGCCAAATTTCCCTCCGGCCTCTGATGGCCTCGTCATTCTCCTGGTCACATCCTGATACCTGCCGAGTCTGGGTTCTACCCCCTCCGTGTCTTCAATCCCGCTTTCCTTGCCACTATTGTTAGCAATCCACACTGTGAGTCTGGACAGGCGCCACTGATGCAGACCACCACGTGGGTTTTCATCATTGGCATCGACTCCTCCCCCTGAGCAGGGCAAGCTGGAAGAAGACTGTAGCAGGGACCCCTGAAGCTGGGGGGCTCTCATGCAGACCTGAAAACGAGACCTTTCAGAAAAATTAAGTGACTTGCCAAGACCATCTAGCTAGGACGTGGCAGAACCTATACTCAGACCTGGCTGTGTGCCTGATGCCAAGGCCCATGCCCTGTCCAAACATACCCATTTCTTCTGCATCTTAGCGCCATGTCCCTGAGGGATGCACATTGTCCTCACTAGCAGGAATCTACCCATAAGCAGAGGCCAGGGCATGGCCAGCGGCCCGGCAGTCCGCAGACACGAGAGGCACCGGTTACAACAGGGTGGGTGGAAAGGGAGACCTGTGCTCTTTGGAGCTTTTTCAACAGCCATAGGTGTTTGAAGTCTGTATTCTAGTCCCCATTTGATCTCCTTGGCCATCTCTCCAAAGCCAGTCTCTCCTCGTCCAGACAGTCTTCCTACAGACCAGACAGGATGATACTCTGTCTTTGTACCACTCCTCATTTGCTCCCCGTTTGGCTACAACTCTCAGGATAAGGCACGCCATTTTAACTTTGTCACAGGGCCCCCAGCTTGGACCTCTAGTACCACTACAGGCTGGATGATGTCTTTCTCCAATTATGTTAATGTCCCACCCCCTGCAAGTGGCTTCTCAAATATGAAGTGGCTAATGGTAGTGCAAGTAATACCAGTAATACCACCAAGAACTCACTCCTTTTATATATTTTTTATTTTTTAAAGATTTTATTCCTTTTTAGAGAAAGGGGAAGTGAGGGAAGTAGACAGGGAAAGAAACATTGATGGGTTGCCTCTTGTATACCCCCAACCTAGGACCTGGCCTGCAACCCAGACACGTGCCCTGACCAGGATTCGAACCTGAGGCCTTTCACTTTGCAGGACCACATCCAACCCACTGAGCCATGCAGCTAAGGACAAGAACTCCTTTTAACATCTATTAAAATATTTACATAAACTAGAAAGCAAGTCCAAATAAATTATCAATAAGAATGAAAAAACTCAACAAGATTTTACTCTAAGAAGTGTGAACAAATAGGAAGCCAAGGTGTCTGACACCAAAAAGAACCTTTTACTGCATAATGAACAACAAACATTAAGAATCCAAAGACTAGCAATGAGTCCTTTGCAAAAAGATGTTAGACATCAATTGCAATTTATTTTCAAAAAGATTAGAGAGAACATCTCACCTACCTAACAAAAGTGGGATTACTAGACAGCAGACTAAATGGTATCTATGCCAAAAGCACAATTAATGTGCAGGGAACAGAATAACCAAAGAAGATCAGGAAACAGCTATTTAACATGAAAGAATAGATAGGGAACTGCATGAGGCCACAAAAGACCATGAGACCAGAGCACTGAAATGCCTCTTGAGAATACTGGGAATTCCCAGTACAGGACATGAATAAATGGTTCTGAATGAGTAATAAAAATCTATGGGGGGGAATGCTGGACTGAAGTCAGATGAGAACTGATACCTCCCAGGCACTGTAGGCTGTGGTCCATTCCATCAAGAAGGGAGAGTCCTGGAAATTATCTTTCTGCTAACGGGCTAGGGAAGCATTTCTGCAAACACATCTGGACTCTTCAGCCATGTTCTCATTTGGAAGCCTGAGCGAAAGCTCAGCGCCCGCGTTCCGCAGCTCTCAGATCCACTCACTCCACAACCAGCACTAAGTGCCCTCCTCTCAGTGGGTGCTGCGCTGGGCACGGGGACCAGGCCCAGGCATCATGCAATTCAGAGCAGAGGGCCACGCTAAACATCAGCTGGTTGTATTATTATTATTATTATTATTATTCCTATGCACTGGCAACTCTAAACAACACCAGTGCTAAAGGAATACATAAAAAAAATAAATAAATACTATGGTGCAAAAAAGGAATAGTGAATTGACACACGTTTTGTTTTTAAGTTAATAAACTTTATTTTAGAACAGTTTTTCTTTATTTATAGAAAAACTGAGCAGTACGTAGAGTATGCCTACGTACCCACCTCATCCTCCCCAATTTCCCCTATTATTAACATCCTGTATTAGTGCGCTACAATTGTTATGATTGAAAAGCCAATATTGATACACAATTATAAACTAAAGTCTATACTTTACATTGGGATCACCCTTCGTATTGTACATCCTATGGGTTTTAATGAATATATAATGACACGTATCCACCATTACAGTATCACAGAGAGTAGTTTCACCGCCCCAAACCCTCTGTGCTCCAACTATTCCTCTCGTCCTCCCCTCCAACCCTTGGAAACCACTGATCCTTGTACACAGTCTCCATAGTTTTGCCTTTTCCAAACTGTCACAGTTAAAATCACACAGTATGTAGCTTTTTAGATTGGCTTTCTTCAATTAATAATGTGTATTTAAGTTACCTCCATGTGTTTTCATGGATTGATAGTTCATTTCTTTTTATCACTAGAATTAACACTTAAATTGTATTAACATGTGTTTTCTAAAAGGAAGAGAGGGGTTTCTGTGGGCTCCCAGGGCGCAGTGTGTCCTGTAGACAGAGCTGTCAGCACCAAGCCTGAGAAGCCGGTCCTGGCCCAGGTGAGGAGTGGAAGAAAAGGGGAAGTGAGGAGAAGAGGGGGCAGGGAGGGTAATCAAAGGGGAGGAGGAGGGGCCTGATGGGATCTGCGTTTTGACGGTCGTCACTGGTCAGTGGTACAGAGTGCTGCCCAAGAACAGGAAATGTTAAGCCCTAGGGCAGCGAGGAGCCAGTCCCGAAGCCCGGTCTCTGTTTTTCACAGGGTGCCTACAGACAGACTGCCACCTTGGGCAGGCAAACTTGTTTCGGTCTAAATTCTAACAATTGCTTCCGTTACCATTTAACAATATGTGTGTCTTTCAGAGTAGAACATTTTAAATGACTTCTCTTTAATAAACATTATATTCTATAGGTAAATTAATTCCGAGTCACCCCCTGACATGTGGACTCGGCCATGTATTTTTTTTAAAAGTATTACTATCGGTTGGTTTAAAGTGGGGTTTTCCCTTAGCTTTCCCTGTCCTTTTCCCTTGCCTCCAGGGTAACTTTTCCTCCCCTAGCACATCACTGGTCAGGTGGTATGGACCCCCTGACCTTTCCTCTCTAGGGATAACATCTAGGCCTCAGCTGTGTTTTGGCTCCAGGCCCAGAAAAGCAGCAAAACCAGATAAGCAACACCATGGCTGACCTCAGGACCAGTGCATTGACTAATGACCCCCTGCCCCAGCACTGACCAACTGATCAGCGGAGACTACAATGCATCCGTCGTTGTTCAAAGTACTCATAGCTCCTTTCTTTTTATTGCTGTACCCTATTCTGTCCTGTGGCCAGAACGATTTGTTTATTCCTCTTCCAGTTCATGGGCCTTTGGATTGCTTCCTGTTGACTGCGCTTCACTTTTATATCTTAACAATATAAATCAGAAGCAATTCCTCATCGGTTTGTAGAGTTCCTTCTTATTCTCTTCCCTCCACTATTTTTGTGGATTTTTATTTTATTTTACTTTTTTATTGTATGTTTTTATTACCGTTTGTCCTCCTTACACCACCCCTGCAATCGCCACACTGTTGTCCATGTCCATGAGTCCTTTTTTCTTTTTTCCCACCACTTTTAGCAACTTTTTCAAATAACAGCTTTTGGGGGATATAATTTATAAAACATAAAGTTCACCCTTTTCAAGTGTGCAATTCAATGATTTGTAGTTTATTCATAAAATTGTGCATGAATCAACAATTTATAATTCCAAAATACTCTCCTCACCCCCAAAAGAAACTCCACACCCATTAGCAGTTATATCCTATCCCTAACCTTAGCTACTTCCTTTGTCTGAGGATTCACATGTTTTAGGCATTTCCTCCAAATAGGATAATATAATATGCTGCCTTTATTGTCTGGCTTCTTTCACTGGACATGATATTTGCAAGGTTTATCCACATTGTAGCATGTACCAGTGCTTCATTTCCATGTATAGCCTTATGCATTGTATTATATGAATATACCACATTTTGTTTGCCTGTTCAGCAGCTGGTGGACTTTCAGATACTTTCCACTTTTGGCCGTTATGAACAAAGGTTTGAATATTCATGTGCAAGTTTTTGTGTAGATACATGTTTGCCCTTGTCTTGGGTAGATATCTAAGAGTGAAATTGCTGGGTCCTGTGATAACTCCATGTTTAACCTTTCAAGAAACTCAGACTTTTTCAAAGAGGCTGCCCCACAAGCATATGTGAGAGTTCCAGTTTCTCCATATTCTCTCCAGACTTGTTACTGTTCACGTTTTGATTCTGGCAGTACTAGCAGTTGTGAAGTGCTATCTCATTGTGGTTTTGCTACTCATTCTTAATGAATAGATCATGTGCGTTTTGGCCATTTGTAGTAAAATATTTTTAAGTTTTTTTAAGAGTGTATTTATTTTTACAGAGAGGGGAAGGGAAGAAGAAAGAGAGGGAGAGAAACAGCAACGTGTGGTTGCCTGTCATATGCCCCCTGCCGGGGTGGGAGACCTCACCCATGTGCCCTGCCTGGGAATCGAACCTGTGACCCTTTGGTTCACAGTCCCGCTAGCGCTCAATCCCCTGAGCCACACCAGCGAGGGCTGTAGTAAATATTTTACTTCTAGGTCAATATTTTACCTAGAAGCCTGAGCGCCAGCACCCCGAGCTGAAGCTGGCAGGGTAGGGGGGCGCCAGGCCTACGGGGAGAGCAGCGCTGTGGGCCTGGGCGGGACATCACCACCTGACCACAGGTGAAGCTCAAGACCACGATTTTGACTTACCAGAGCCACGAGAATTTAACTCCTTTTTAACCTTTAATTCAGTTCCAAGGGCTCCAAGGACTTGTCAAAATTTGCCAAAACAATCCCGTCAATGCAGTGCACACATCTACCTTCTATTTGTCAAATGTGGGTAAAGACAACCGGCAGGGCAGCTCTAACTGCACCCAGCTAAGGTCCTCCAGCTCTGGAGCGCCCCCGCCCGACCGCCTGGGGTTTATACAGGGTGAAGCCACGCTCTGTGCCGCAGACGACTAGCGTCCGACGGCCGGAGGAAGGATGACCGGGGCGGAGGAGGAAGCCCGCAACCGGAGCACGAAGGTTATCAAACCCGGAGGACCGTGTGTGGGGGAAGGATGCTAATTCGGAAGCACCTCGGACTGTTTCAGACGCGGTGCCACGGCGTTCCGTGACCCCCGCGAACGCCGGCAGCAGTTCCTCAGCGGCCCGTGGGGACAGGGCGATTCGCGGGCCAGCACGGAAGTCCTACCGGAAACCTGGCCCCCGGAAGACGGTGTCCAGCACTCAGACGGGGACTCCCTCTGAGCGACTCGCCGCAGGTAGCCAGTCTGAACCCCGAGGACCTCCCATGAACGGTGACGGCTACGAGAGACTGGCCTGGGCGCGAACCGACAGGGGTTCGTCAGAGCCGGTGCTCTCAGGAAAACTAAACGCATCTCGGGGCTGCCCGCACCGGCCATTCAGAGTCTTCTGTAGAGACGCTGCATCTTCTCAGAAACAGCTTTTAGATTCGGATTTCATTGATCCTTTAATGAGGAAAATAGCCCTTGCCCTGGCCAGGTGGCTCGGTTGTCGGAGCGTCATCCTGCACAGCAGAAGGTTGCGGGTTCAATTCCTGATCCGGGCGGGAGGGGGCGGGGCGCGAACGGAAGACAACTGATGCAGTTTTCTCTCTCGTATCCATGTTCGCCACCCACCCACCCCCCCTATCCGACACACAAACTCTCTCATCATAATCATGTCCTCAGGTTTCGGTAAAAAAAAAACCCTCCAATATCTTACCTGACAGACAGAGCGCCGCCAACATTAAATGGTCATGTCAATCCCAGCAGTGAGAACTCTGCCGGCCTTCTGCCACAGCTTCCCGCCAGCCCCCAAGCTGCTGCCCTCCCACCGCCGCGCCACTGCCTTCAACCCACCTGCCCAGCTCTGACCTCCTCAGACTGTACCTTCTCACCCCAGTTCCCCTAGCACTTCAGAAGGCCAGGGGACTCAAGACATACCTGTGGGTATGTGTGTGTTTAATTCATTTATTTTTAGAGAGAGGGGAGGGCAGGGAGAAAGAGTGGGAGAGAAACATCAATGTGTGGTTGCCTCTCATGTGTCCCCTACTGGGGACCTGGCCTGCAACCCAGGCTTGTACCCTGACTGGGAATCTAACCGGTGACCCTCTAGTTCACAGGCCATGCTCAATCCACTGGGACACACCAGCCAGGGCAAGACATACCTGTTTTTGTCAAAACAGTAGCATCTGTGAGGACCAGCAAGGCAAACGTACATCTGGGACTTCTCTGGAAAACTTATGCTCTGATTCTGTCCTAAGCCTATGGGAGAAAACCATTCAGTGTCTCACCAAAAGTCTAAAAAGAAGTATGAAAAACATGAGGAAAAGGACCAAATAAAGAAATATGACACAGATGATTGAGGAAGAGGAATAGGACTTTAAAAGAGTTGAGGGAACTGCCAAGCTGAGCAACTCCAGTCTGAATTCCAGGGAAGGAGTCAGAGAGGGTCACACTGCCTCCACAGTGCCCTCTTCAACAATTGCACTCCCAGAGCATTTGATAAAATATATTCTCTTGTCTCCTATGAGCAACGCCAGAATTACAAGGATGACTTTAATGCAGAGTATGATGAGTATAGAGCTTTGCACACCAGAATAGAGATTGTAACTAGAAGATTTATCAAACCACATGCACAATGAAGGTGACTTTCTCCAGGATCAAAGAGTATCAGGACACTCATGAAGAAGTCTTACAAAAGTATCAGAAGATCAAGCAGCCTCATCCCACTTGCCATGAAGTTATTGCCTACATGAAATGTATATTCAAAGATTTTTTTCTTCATCCTGGATGCCAGGAATATAAAAAAGAGCATATATATTTAACCATAACATACTATGATTCATCAAACAGCACAAACTTTCATTTCATGGAGTTTATCTATTGACATTGATTTAAACTATCGTTTTATCATGTGGGAGCATAAGTTATGTCAAAAACATAAGGATTTGGGGGGAGTGGTGGGAGGGAATGAGAGAGGGAAGTAGAGGGAGAAAGAGAGGGAGAAAAACATCAGTGGGTTGCCTCTCATGCACAGTCGCCCGGAGGGAGCAGGACCAAACCAAAACCCAGGCAAGTGCCCTGACCAGAATCAAAGAGCCAGCATTTTCGGGTATAGGACGTTGCTCCAACCAACTGAAACACACTGGCCAGGGCACAAAGTGTTTGTTTGTTTGTTTGTTTGTTACTTGTTGTTGTTCTATTCAACCTATGAACCTAGGAACAAAGTTTCTGCTAGAAAATTGGACTGAAAAACCTTCCTGAGCTAAGGTTATTATCAATACATACACCTCTGGACATGAGCCCTTGTTTCATACAGCAAATGTATTCCACAGGAGGAATCTACACCTGTCACTTCTGACACTGTCTACACCATATGTTACAACTCTAAAATTTTGGCTAAAGTTTTAAACATAAAATTTTATTATTGAGGTTAATTATCCAATAATGGTATTCCATTCGTGTTTAGCTTTGGCTTAACATATTTTGTAATATCGTTCACTTCTACTAGGAAGAGGGCAAGGAGGTTGGGCGGGTGAGTCTAGTTTAGGAGTGGCCGAGAGAGAAAGAAATGAGGCAGAGGGTGATCAGGCTTGAAGCGCCAGGAGAAGAAGATGCCCAGCAGCAGCCCCGGAGTTACCACAATCTCTCTGGAACAGTCCTGGCCCGCTTCCCTTCTTACAGGGGAGGGCCTCTAGGACTTCCAGGTTCCTCCCCAGGGTGCTCCAAGCCCGGGGATCTGCATCCCAGGGCTGGCTGGGCTTCTTTCCCCGGTTGCTCCATCCCTGGGCCCGGGATCCAGGCTCCTTCCCGGGGCGGTCTATTCCCGGGCCTGGCGGGCGGCCTCTCGGTGGCGACTCAGTGCGGGGACCCAGGCCCCCCGGGTCGCGAGCTGCCGGAGTCTTAGCAGCCGACGTCCACACTCCGTCTGTCCCCGTCCCGGGCCTGTAGGCGCGTACGCGCCGCAGTTCGCTTCTGGAGTTTGGGCGAATATCCTGGTCATTTACAAATTAAAGCACCCAGGGCGCGGGGTGCTGGTTCCTCGGGCCATTTTGCAGGAGAGCGACGGGGAGGAGGGACCGCTGATGAGACTCCGGCGGAGGCCGCGAGAAATGCGGGAGGCTGAGGGATAGGCCGCGGCCATCGCGGGCTCCCTTCCCGCCCTCTGCACTCGTACTGGCCCATTGAGCTCCGGAGTCAGTTGGACTTCGGAAAACACACACAGTTGGAAATTGGTATTCTTGAGAAATACATTACATTCGTCAGTCACGGAAAGCACCGAGAGTGAACGCTGCTATGCAACTCCGGAATCTTTCCAAGAAACACCAACCTAATAGAAACTCGAGAGAAGAATATGGGAATACATCGTGTAAAGTTTTCTTTAACAGTCTGGGCGCAAAATGAGCGACCACACTGGGCAGCATGATCTCATCTTCGAGAATTTGACCTCACAGATCACTGTGGAGTTAGCGGTCTCTGATCAGGGCCTGAGCAGGAGTGGACATTGTCCTTTCATGGGGCACAAGGCACGACCCATGAACACTTGCGGGAAGCACCTTAAATCAAGTAAAAGAAGGCTTGAGAGGGATTACAAAAGCCTGACAAAGCACAGCAGTATTTTCGAAAACGTTGCTGACATGAATGTTTTTAAAAGTAGATGTCGGAAAGGCATACCGACAAGCTCAAAAACGTCTCCACTGGCTGAGTATAGCAAAGGGAATTGCTCCTCAATTCTTTTTTTTTAAGATTTTATTTATTTATCTTTAGAGGGGAAGAGAAGGGGGGAGAGAGAGAACATCAGTGTATGATTGCCTCTCATGGGTTCCCTGCTGGGAACTGGCCTGCAACCCAGGCATGTGCCCTGACTGGGAATCAAACCTAGATCCTCTGGTTCGCAGGCCCACATTCAATCCACTGAGCCACACCAGCCAGGGCAATGCTCCTCAATTCTTAAAGACATTCCACCATGAGCTACATAACTATTACCATCTTCATATTGCCAACATCTTTCAGAAAATGTAAGATATGGAGGGAAGGAGAATAGTGAGACCTGGAGAATCAGTGGAAACACGCAGGGGTGATCAACAGGCAGTAGCAATCAATGGAAGTGGTTGGATGGAATAGTAAAGGCAACTAAACCAATAATCAGGAAAATGTCACAGCTGATAATAGAACCTTTGGAGTCACAATTTGAGGCTTCTTGAAGACACCTGAGGATGACACACAGCCAGTCTAATAACCTTTCAAATTCCAGAGAAGGCAAATCAGAGGTCAAAACTTGTAGTAAACCCAAAGCAAAGCTATCTTTCATAAAAATAAATGTCTCCCAAACCAAAAAGGAAATCCTTTGCTTCAATGAGTCCATGATCTCCAACCCCCAAACTCACTGCTTCGAAAGACTGAAGTGTAGGGGTGCCACACCGGGGGGACTGCAGTAATCCTCCTCCTCAACAAAGAAGGAAGAAGCTATAACAGAAAGCCAATGAATTAAACCATTTTCCTCTGCTGGTTTAACTCTGATCGAGTTTCTCTTGCTAAGATGGAGTTTTACATTGAAAGCTGAAACAGTTTACATGGTAACTGTATCATTTGACATCTGATAAACAATTCTTTTGGCAGCATTATAAATAATCAAAAAATGTTGGGTTCTACCTTCTAAGCATTATTTCTGAATAAAAAATATAGCCTAATGGAGGTACAGAAGATTGCAGTTCTCTTATGTGTATATGCCTGCCATAAATTGAAGTAGGTTGGAATGTTACATTTGTAACTTAATAAATTGAACTCTGCCGGTTTCTTAAATTTTACCATTATTTATTTAAAGGAAATCATGAAAATAAAATCTCACCCTTCTTGAGTAAAGAAGTATATAGGAAAATACTTACCCTAAACATTTGTGTTTTTCCTTAAATGTGGTAAGATCATGTGTAGTTTATCATGATTAGCCTATCATGTCTATTTAATACCACACAACCAATTGAAAGCTGGAAAATTTGGTCAATTAACTTGTTCATTTTTATGTATGATACCATCTGGTCTTTCCACCCAAATGACACAGTAGATCAAATGTTCTAATGCTGTACAAATGCACCTATAATGCATTTGTACGGGACATGCCTACTTCTCAATCATCTTGGTTCTGTATTAGCTGGAGGTCTTGTGGCAAGAGAAATTGTGTTTGGCTCACACTTTCCTATGCTGAGCTATAACTAGAATGCAGTAAGATAGTAACTACCATAACAGAGACACAAAACTCTTCATATTGCTTTCAAAGGGTAGATTTTTAAATTGTTGGCATCTTTAACACCTAAATTTGAGCTTGCTGGAATTTTTAAAAATTTATTTATTTTAGACAGGGGAAGAAAGGGAGAAAGAGAGGGAGAGAAACATCAATGTTCAGTTGCCTCTCATGCGCCCCTTTTTGGGGACCTGGCCTGCCCTTTTTGGGGACCTGGTCTGCAACTCTGACATGTGTCCTAACTGGGAATCAAACATGCGACCCTTTGGTTCACAGGCTGGTGTTCAATCCACTGAGCCACACCAGCCAGGGCTGGAATTTTTTAAAAGCAGTAAATGTAAAGATTCACTTCAAAAAGTAATATAATTAATTTTGGCCAGAATAAAATAAAATGTTCTCACAATCTCTAAAGAAAACTGGACATATGAATAGACAGCTACCAGTGTTTAATCTTGCCCAGTAATGAGATCTATCCAGAGATCATGGAGAACCCGCTCTAAGTGGGTCAGAAGGAGGGCTGCAGGTTGAGACTTTCCTTTAAAAAAAAAAGTTTTGCTTTGGAGAAAAAAAACATGTGTTCATATCCTTCCTACTTTTAGAAAGGAAAATTACATTCTGGCCTCTACGTGTGGGCTCATTTCATAAGCTGAGATCAGAGAGTCACATGGAGCAGGCGGGAGTCACACTTGCCGCTCTGGATGGTGGTGAATCGAAGTTCCAGCAGTGAGTTAGTTCGTACTTACTAGGGTTACCACAGTGAAACGTAGTAGGCTTTAGTTAGTGACAGCCTGACTTACAACTGTAGCTTTTTAAATGTTGAAATTAAAATTTCTTTTTATTAAAATTATTATGCCCTCACTGACATGATACTGATAAATCTGCTTATCTTGATCCAGACCTCTTCAGCTTGGGGTGGGGGAGTCAGTCCTCACCTCTAAGTATTGTAACAAAAAAATCAGCCCTGGCTGGTGTGGCTCAGTGGATTGAACACCAGCCTGTGAACAAAGGGTGGCAGGTTCAATTCCCAGTCAGGACACATGCCTAGCCTAAGTTGTTGGCCAGGTCCCCAGTAAGGGTTCCACAAGAGTCAACCACACATTGATGTTTCTCTCCCTCCCTCCCTTCCCTTCTCTCTAAAAGTAAATAAATATTTTTTTAAAAAAGAAAAAATCAGCTGACCCTTAAGCTGAGGGGATTTTTTAGAGACCCATAAATGCTTCCTACCCCTCACTTTCAGCACTAGTAAATTACCTGCTTTAGGCATTTAACCAAATGAATGGGAGAATGAAAATACTAAAATCTGACTTTCCTATCCCTGACCAGTGTGGCTCAGTTGGCTGGGCATCATCCCGCAAAGCAAAAGGTCAATGGTTTGATTCCTGCTCAGGGGACATGCCTGGGTTGTCCAGTCCCTGGTCGGTGCTTGTACTAGAGGCAACCGATCAATGTTTCATGTTGACATTTCTCTCCCTTTCTCCCTCCCTTTCCCTCTCTCTAAAAAGAAATAAATTAAATATTTAAAAAAATAAAATAAAATCTCACCGTCCTATGTCGGATGATGAACTAATTTCCAAACTATTAACTGTCAGAGGAAAGCAAACTAAACTCCCCAAGAGCCTAGAATAGAGCAAGTCAACAGTAGTTTCTGAAAACCTGCCTTGAAAAACACCCTGCTCTCTGGAGTTTTTTCTTCAGACTTGCACAAATTTGATTCAGAAAATAGCTCATTCTGTTTGTTATTGGGCAAGGAATGTGCATGGGGCAGGGTTGTGTGCACAAATTTATAATCATTATTTTAAGCCCTAAGTCTCAGCATGGAGAATAGATGAAGATGCGGAACACTGACTAAACAGTGTAAGATATTTCATAGTTTTAGATCTTCTAGTCAATGTCTGAAGTACTAGCGAAAGTACTGAAACAATTTCCAAAACATCAGGAATTTCCATTTCCACCCAAAGTATTTGTTTTCTTCCAACATTTCTCTGTTAAATAAAAGAAGAAAAATTTCCACTTGTGTATGAAGTTTTTTCCCTGTATTTTACAAGTTGATAGTAACACTCTTATGGGTCAAAAACGCACGTGTAGAAGCCTTTCCTTCCCAACCTTGTTTTTAAATCGCCTAAACTCTCCTGCCAATGCCCCCTTGATGCTCATCCTGTTGGAATGAAACTGCCATTTCATGGTGTCTGTAACCCAGGCAGTTGTTTGATTTTTAATAACGCCAATGCACTTCTTTGGCAGGGTGTCTAAGATGTGATTATTTAAAGTTTACCAAAATGTTTTAGAATAGCGTAACTTTCCATTGGCCGACTGGATTGTGGTCTTGATTTTTTTTTAAGTGCTTTCTGTTGAACACACCCATAGAGAATATATTTCTATGTCCTGCTACATAACAATTAAAGAGTCATCCAAAACCAGGACATCCTGAGAAACTGTCATGGCCAAAAGGAGCCTGAGGAACTATGACAACTAATGTAATGTGGTATTGTAGAGGGGAGACCTGGCAGAAGACATTAGGGAAAAATGAAGGAAATCAGAATAAACAAACAACGGACTTTAATTTGCAATACGGTGTCAGTGCTCAGTAATTGTTAACAAAAGTACCATGGTAGTGTAAGTTGCCTTTATTTATTTAGCTATTTATTCATAAGAGAGAGGTGAAGGGAGAAAGAGAAGGAGAGAAACATCCACCCATGGCCCCCCCTCGCCCGACTGGGGACCAAACGTACAACCCAGGCATGTTCCCTGATGGAGAATCCAACTGGAGACCTTTCGCTTTGCCAGACAGCGCCCAACCAACTGAGCCACACTGGCCAGGGACGTAGAATAAGCCTTTAACAGGGGAAACTGAGTGTGGGGTGTAGAGGAATTCTATACTATCTTCTCAATTTTCTGTCAATCTAAAACTCTTCCAAAAAGTTACAGAAAGTTATATAAACTGTTCTAAAGATAGTTTATAAGATAAAAAACTAAAGTTATTACTTGAACTTCAGTTGTTTAAACTTTTTACTCTTTCATCCATTTGTTTAGGCTTTTTTTGCTCCCTAACAACCTTTTGTTTTCATGACTGATGGGGAGTCTTGCTGGGCGGCATGCTTGACCAGGTGTAGACACTTGGGTTCTCAATCCATGTGTTTGAGTGAAGGTCACTGTGCTTGTCTCTTTTTATTCTTATTCTAAAAGAGTATGTCTAGCACCCTAGCCAGCTTGGCTTAGTTGGTTGGGTGATGTCCAGTGAACCCAAAGGTCGCCAGTTTGATTCCAGGTCAGGGCACATGCCTGGATTGCTGGTTCAGTCCAGGCCTGGGCATTTACAGAAGGCAACCAATCTATGTGTTTCTCAGTGGCTGTTTCTCTCCCACTCTTTCTCCCTCCCTTCTCCATGCATCCCCTCAAAAAAATAAAATAAAAGAATGTGTCTGGCATCTTTTAACTGTACCTTTTCATCTGCTTCTCCAATAAACATGTCTGTCTCAAGTGTTATTTTAAATTCACAGTAACATGGTATCTTAACACAACCTATAAGATCAATATCCTGAAATGAGGTACCTGACTATAATTAATCCTGCCAGCTTCATTAGATAGAGCAAACGCAAACATAAAAGTTGTCAAAAGTGCAGTCCATTCGGCAAGTCGAGCCCCCTCTGGCGGGTCCCAGGGGAAGTGTTGTGAGGGGTGCGGTGTGGCTTGGGTTCTTTAGGACACACGCAGGTAGAGAAGGCCAGCTCTGCTGCCACAGGCCAAGGGGTTCGGATATGCACTGTCTTAGAGTCTTCTGGAAAAAGCTCTGGGGAGAAACGTGGTGGGCGGAGGGGGAACCGGGCCTGCTCTGCTTCAGATGCTCCCAGGGAGCCGGTCAAAGTGGGTACCGCAGATGGCAGGCCTGTTTTTGCCCAGGTGAGGTCGGGGGACTCAGCTGGCAGTGGCGCTCTCCCACTCTTCACCCTGTAGAATCTAGGGAGTCTGGGCAGGTCCCCCAGACAGGTGGTAGGCGAAGGTGAGCAGGCAAACTGCCACAGGCGCTGCAGCTCCCTGGAAGGACAAGCGGGTGCACTGGGTAGACCTCACTGGAGTACCCCTCATGACATCTCCCAGACAGCCCTTTGCTTCTCTTTACCTGTTGATTCCCTCCATTTGCCTGATTTGAGTGTCCAGCCTTGTTTGCCCTGAGCTCTACACTAGCCCTCAAAAGGTCTGTGGCCTGGCTATGCCTGGGTCACCCTTTCCAGTTTGGATTACCAAGAAAGGGAATTGGATCTATTGACTCCTTGCCGCCAGATGTGTCTGGTGAGGCTTTGTGGCCCCAGGTCCTCTCCCAGCTTGCAGGCCAGCCTGCCTCATGACTGCTAGCTGGGTGGTCCAGTCAGGGGTGAGAGGGATCTTGCAGGAACCCATGGAAGGAAGACGGCCTGAGGGAGTGCTGTGGCCGGGGCAGTTCCCCTGAGACTGACTTGCCTAGTCAGCAAGCACCTACCTCAGGACTCTGAATTTTCCACTGGAAAACCGTACACTGTTTTTAAAGACACTTAGCTCAGAAAATATATCATCTTTCATAGTTCAGCAGTTTCCACAAGAGCACTTAATCAAAAAGCTAGGAGTTGGCTGTATCAGATGCAATGTTATACTCTGGCCACTAAGATGAACAATTTCTTTCTTAATCGACTAAAAAGAAACGCTGATTCCTCTTCCAACTTTCCTTTTAATTTTGGGGGAAGAACAACTTGGGCGGGGGGGCCACTTTAAAGTCTTCTTGTTGCCAGATTTGGGTGCAGACATGCAGAACTGACAGGATTGCCACATTTCAATGGGCCTGACGAGTCCCCTGGGGACGGAGTGGGGGTGAAGCAGAGGGGAGAGTCCGAATTTCTCGGGTGGCCCCAGACTCCTAGGAGGCTTGCTAGGCCACATCATGTTTTCTCCAGTCGAGAACACCTGTTGCTTTGTTCCAGACTCTTCTTTGGAGAACAGAAGCCCTGCTTCTTTTGGCAACTGCCCCTCCCTTCATTCCAGTGGAGGGAGGCTGAAGTTACTGCACATCTCCTGGATGCCAGCGGATCAGTCCAGGGTGGCTTCTGATTCAAGAGGGGTGGATCAGAGGCCTTTCCCGGCATTCTTTGAACTGGAACTTGGAAGGAGAGTATGCCCTTCTCATGGCCTGGACATTAAGACACGAAAATTAATGTATGGTGTCAGGTGTGTACTGGAACTATCAGAGCGCACTTTGTAAAGTATGATTGTCTAACCACTATAGTGTACACCTGAAACTAATACAAAATAATGCTGAATATAAACTGTAATTGAAAGATAAAATTTAAAATATATACACAAATTAAGAGCTACTGATAATCAGGGCTACATGGTGGAAGTCAGTGCACAATGAGAGGTAATAATGCTGAGCTACAGAGAGCAGCAGACAGGAGACGCAGAGGCCTGGTGGCGTCACTGTTCCTGACATTTAGCTGTACCCGTCCTTTCTGCAGTTTGGCCCTTCAACCCTCACTTCAGTATGTGAAATGCCCCGGTGCTCCCAGTGATGAGCGAGTGTGTCAGTTTTCTATCACTGACAGAATCAGTGCACCATTGCCTGTGCTGCCTGGGTGCCACTTCTCCCAGTCCTAAGTGCAGGGCAGATCTGTCTGATTGGCTGGGACAAGAACATCTCTGCCTGTGCCTTACTTTCAAGGGCGCTAGGAAAGCAAAACTTTTCAGCTTCTGTTGGGGGGAGGTGGGCCCCACCTCCCACCAAGGTGCAAAGGGTGGGGGGTCTTCAAACACGGAAGAAAGACCATGATCCAGGCAGTCCCACATCCTCAGACCACTCCAAGGAGCAAGAAACCAAGGTGCAACACCATCTTGTAAGAAGTGCAGAGAGGAAAGGAAAGACAGTGGTAAAATAAACTATGGGAACAGAAAAACCGAAGGATCCTTTCTTTTCTTTTTGGTAAGATTAAGGGGCCTGGATAAGGAAGTCTCGGGACAAGACAAAAGTAGCTAGCACTCCATCCTGCCTGTACAGCAGCAGAATGGGATTGTCCAAGATGAGACCACTTTGGGCAAAAGGACATCGTTTCTGAAATAAAGGAACTAGAAGCATTACTAATGGCTCTTCAAAAGACTCAGATGTCTGTTGCCTTTAATTAACATCTAAATAGATAACATAGTCTTCTATAATTATAATATGGAAATGTCTATGAACATAATAAATTTTTTGGCAAATGCCTAGGAAACATTGGTCAAGTTCATCCAAGGTTGTAAGCAGCAGCATCTCTGCAGCCAAGGTGTGGTCAGCGTTTGGGGACAGAGGTAAATATCCGCAATCCGTGCATGCCTTTGATTTCCTCTTTCAGGGCCTAAGTAAGTAAAAGAGCATCATCATTTCTTTTGTATTTGACACTGATTATAACAAGTCCCTCTGAGAGTATCTTTATATACCTCTATATCTGTAGAAGACTGCGCACACATTTTGTTTAAGCAGTTTTCCCTTTTTTGGAAAACAATATATTTAATTTTTTTTGAATCAGCATCTAACCTGGCTCAAAAATAAAAAAAGCACAGAAAGTCACAGTGACGTCTCCCTGCCACACCTGTCCTCCACCCCCAGTTTCACCCCCATCCCCAAACAGAGAACTGCTGCTAGTTTCTGTGTCTTTGCAAGGATTTAAAAATGCATAGTCAAGCTCATACGAATATATACTCTACCTCACACTACCTTTTTACAATAAAAATGGCAGCACTTTAACGGGAGGTGGGATGGGATGGGAGTAATAGACAGAAAACTGTACTTGAAAAATAATTAAATAAAAAAAACTGGAAAAAAATGGCAGCCCTTTAAACACAGTGTTCCACACTTTGCTCCCCCCAACCCCACCCACTGGAGATCATTCTGTGTCAGGCATAAAGAGCACTGTCCTTGTGTGCGTCAGCACAGTGTTCCATTGTATGGATCTGTCATAACCTTCAGTCCACCCCCTAATGATGAACTCTGAGGCTGCTTCTCGTGCTTTGCTATTTTGAACAACAAACAGCTATTCTTTAAATCCACACTATTTAGCACAAATGACCCAATTTTACTTTAAAAAATAAAGTTGGAAAATAATTATAAGACTTGTTTAAGGCTACAGCGTCAGGGCACAAATCTGAATGAGCACCACAGTCAGATGGACATCATTTCTCTGCTGTGCCAAGAGAGGAGCTACAGGAGCCAAGGGAGGCATGGACCACTGGAGTTTGTAATCAGTGCAGAGGGAGACTCAAAGTCCTTTATATTAGATCCAAATCTGATCATCACAGTGGGGTGGACATTTTTCTTCTATTCTGTCCAGCAATCTCTTTTCTCCTGGGGAACATTCCTTTAACTGTGTACTGCTGGTGGGACTACCAACTGGCCCAGTATTGAGGGAGCCAGCAGCCTTGGCCCAGCCTGATTGGTTCAGGTGTGGCACATGATCCAAAATGGGCCAATCGGAATTTCCCCTGGGATTTTTTAGAATAGCGCCTTCTCTCATGGATCACTATATTGGAATAATGTCAATTGGAGGCAGCTGGGACCAAAACCCCATCTCCAGTAGGAGAAAAAGAGGCTGATACACAGAAGGCAAAAGTTTAGAGAGGATAGGAAAAAGCGCAAGCAAATGAACCTGTTTAAGACTCTGAATTAGATATGCTAGAAACTAGATAACAAAGGAGCCAAGTCATTCCCTTTGTTTGTTTATGTTAGTTTTAGCTTGCTCTCTGTCATTTACAAGTAAAAGAATCCAAATACATGTGGTCAGGTTTATATAGTAAGGAGAGATAACCTAGTCCTCCCCTCTTCTTAGCTAAAAAAAGAAATAGAGAGTTTACCTTTTGTCCAGAGTCATCAAGTGACTAACAGATAAGACCTGAACCTGGATATCCTGATGTCCTGACCACGTGTCTCCTTTGGGTTCCTATCCAGCCCTGATGCTGGGAGCTGCTGTCGCATTAGGAGCCAGTGAGCTGCCCCACCCTCTCCACGCTCACATCCAAGGCCCTCAACTCTACAGACAAGCAGAAACACCCCCGAAGAGAACCTCATGTCACTTCTGAGGGAAAGGCACACAGCCCCCTGGGCCACATGCTCTCTGCTTTCTGCAGGCACAGAATGCTTCCTAGAAGCTGTCCCTGTGTCTAGGTCAAGGCTACAATCCCTAAAGTCTGCATGGCTAGGCGAGGGTGCAGACACACCTTCACATGAAAGCCTTGACCCCTTGTGCCCTAAGTGATGCCTTCTCCCAGCTCTCTGGCAGCCCTCTGAGGGCTCCCCAGCACAATTCACAGATCTTACAGCTACAGTGGGGCCTCTGGCTCAGTTTACAGTTGAGGAAACTGAGGCCCTGGAGGGAAAATGAATTGGCCAAAGTCCCACGGTTTATAAGATGGAGTTTGGGCAAACATTTTTCAGCATCTCCTATGCCCACAGCATTATTCTGGGAGCTGAGGGCACAAATAAAAAAGTCTTGGGAAAATGATGAGAAAGGGAAGGGAAGCAATACAAGTGCACCAGAAATGGTGGTGATGGGCACTGCCACACCCCCAGCCAGCTCAGGACTATCGTGGCTGTTCCCAAGAGGGAGTGTCTGCTATTGCACTGGCCATCTGCAGAGGAGGCAGCCCAGGAGCTGGCAGCTGGGAGTGGAATGGACAGACAGGGACAGGGCATCAGGCCCAAGAGTGCAAGGTGAGAAAAGGATGGGAACACATCACAATTCACCAGGAAAAGCCTGGCTTCAAGTTAGGTGCACGAAGGGGCAGGCTAAGACAGGCCGCACAGGGGATTGAGAGTCCCAGGCCAGGAGAGTGGGAGTGGACCCTGTGGGCAACCAGGACGCACACTGAAGAGCTCTGAGCTGGGGAGACACAGACAGAGGCACTGTTGGGAGAGAAAGGGAGGTGATGGGCACCAGACAAAAGAGGCCAAGAAGGGGAGAGGGAAACAGCAGTTTATCAAGTGCCTTCCACATGCTAGCATGAGGCTGGGCACGTGTGGTCAATACCTCATGAGATCTTTGCCAAAGAGGAACCGAGGCTCAGGTCCCACTGGGGAGCAGAGGGCCAAGTTGGTGCTCACTCCTCTCCCTATAGCTGCTCCCCAGGGTGGGAATAGGATGGATGGGGAAGAAACACCAGTCATCCTGGCATCCCTGGGGCCTGGCCCAAGGCAAATGCCAGTGACTATTTCAGAAGAGAAGGCCAATGAACCATGGGAGCTGGGAGAGGCTGGGCCACAAGTCAGCAGGGTCCCAGAGGGACAGTGAACTCACTAATGAGGGTGACAGGGCCCCCCCCGCCCCGCACCCCTACCCTCCATGGGCCATCAAGCAGGGGCCAGTCTGGAGGAGTGAAGTGGCTATTCTTCCACCTCAGACCGCCCTGACTACCGGCACACCTTCGGGCTATCTATGCCCACAGGCAAAGTGAAGGGTTGGCCTCCAAGACGATCCAAACAGAGATTCCGAAGGGGCCATCCCACACAGGGCTGACAGGGCCAAGGGACAGAAGTGTCCAGGATTCGAGGCAGAAAATGCTGGAGTCAGAGGGAGGAAGGCATTTATGCCTGCCAGGCAGGTAGGGAGGCGGCATTTGAGCTGGGCAGAGAAGGAAGGGCACCCTGCAGGAGGTCTGATCTGGGCAAAGATCCAGATGCACAGAGACCAGCGGGCAGGGGCTGAGGGAGGGTGCATGCCAAGGCAGGTGGGGAAGGCCTCGACGGCAATCTGGTACACCTGAACTTGATGCATAAGGGGTCACAGAGGGAATCTCATGACCAAAACTGTGCTTTACAAAAGTTAAACTAGTTCATAATATTCAAAATCTTCTAGAATGATGTCAAGATTGCTATTAATTCCAAGGAAAATAAGCATAGATAATAAGTAAACTTGGCCTCGTGTGGTTAAATCTGATGTCTCCAACCCCTACTATCACTGGGTTTGGGACAGCTGGAACAATTCTCAACCATGCTCTGCCTCAATTTACCCATCTGTAAAGCAGTCCTAAAGAGAGGCTAAAAACATACTCAAATCTACAAAAATACATCTTTTAGTACTCACACTTGTTTTCAATTTTGAATAGAAGTCATGTCACATTTGCCCACAATCAGACTCTGGACTACGTTTTTCTCAGGCCCTAAGTCCTGTTTGTGTGGCTGCGGTACCGCATTATTCTCGCCCAGGACTGCAAGTAAAATGCCACTGCCACTCAGCAGGCCCTTTCGGACGGGAGGCAGAGGAGCATTCCTGCCTCTACTCACCTGGTTTACCATCTGGTGCTGCTGGACGGTCCTCTTCTCCTTAAATTCTTCTGACTCGATCTGAATTTCATACATTGCTCCACAGCCTCCTGAAATAAATGCACTTTGAAAGCATTTCAATGATTAAGTTAGGGCACCCACAGGCCCACACATCCTTGAAGTCCCAGATCACCTCAAGAAGCTCTAGATACTACTGATCAGCAGAAAGATGCTAAGACTGTTAGAAAAAGGTCATGGCTTACAGTCTGGCCACACACTCCCGCTGGCAGGCTGCCTGCATTCCGAGAGTGTTCCTCCTTGTGCAAGGGGTTGCACCTCCCAGGATTATTACTTGTGAGGCAGGAAAGATAAGGCACAAAGGCACAATGGAAAAGATAGTGCCTGATGCCCTGTGCCTTTTGCACAATGCAAAAGATAAGGCACAATGGAAAACACAGGAAATGTAGGTTTTCCTAGTATTTCTTTTCATTAAGCCAACAAATGCCATGGAGGAGGGTGGGAGGGACTGAATTTCAGTGTTCCACCTTCAAAAAATACTAGCAGTCTTTTAAAGTACAAAAATACACAAGCCATGGCTGGTGTGGCTCAGTGGATTGAGTGCCAACCCACGAAACAAAGGGTCGCCAGATTGATTCCCAGTGAGAGCACAGGCCTAGATTGTGGGCCAGGTCCCTGGTAAGGGGCCCACAAGAGGCAACCACACATTGAGGTTTCTCTCCCTCTCTTTCTCCCTCCATTCTCCTCTCTAAAAATAAATAAATCTTTTTAAAAATACACAGAAATTTGGTCTAAAAATTGTGTAATACTATCAAAAAGCAAAGAAAGGAACAAGGAAGTTGTGAGAGAGGGACATAGCATTACACTAAAAACTACAGACACATGGGTCCCCCAGGGGCTGGGCTCTCCCAGCACCTCCTGCTCTATAAACAGCACTGCGTGCTTCATCCAGGGTTTCTGCAGGGAGACCGAGGTTGGGGTGGACTCATCTGCCCGACCCAGCTTTGTCTCCACACGGCAGGGGAGCTGCTGCAGATGACTGATGAGAAACATGCTGCTCTAGTGTGAAACGACCCGGGCAAGAAAGAACATCCCCTGTGCTGCTCACCCCAGGCCACTGCTCTGTCATGTTCCTCTTACGAGTCCTAGGAAGCCAAGCTTTGGTTAAACCAGGTTCCCAGACTCAACTCCCTTTCTGTATTCAGTCCATGGCTGGGAAGAGTCAGACAGGAGGGCAAGTTCCAGCTCTGCCCAACTTGGGCCTGGAGGCAGGTACAGGCCGAGTAACATCAAGGCCCCAGCATTGCTCTGAGTGCTCATCCCACCTACTGTTCCAAAGGATCTTCAGATTGACTAATTTTGTCTAGTTTTCAGAATAAAAACTTTTTTTGTTTAATTCTCATCCAAGGACGTTTTTTCATTGCTTTTTATTTTCTTTTAAAATATATTTTATTAATTATGCTTTTACAGTTGTCCCAATTTTCCCCCTTTTGTCCCCCTCCACCACACACCCCTATTCCCTCCAACAATCCCTGCACCTCTTAGTTCACGCCCATGGGCCATGCATATAAGTTCTTTAGTTTCTCCATTTTCTATACTATTCTTAACCTCCCCCTGTCTATTTTGTACCTACCAATTTATGCTTCTTAATCCCTGTACCTTTTCCCCTATTCTCTTCCTTCCCCTTCCCAACTGATAACCCTCCGAAAGATCTCCATGTCTATGATTCTGTTCCTGTTCTCTTTGTTTGCATAGTTATTTGGATTCAGTTATTGATAGTTGTGAATTTATTGCCATTTTAATGTTCATAGTTTCGATCTTTTTTCCTTCTATAATTTCCTTTGGCATTCCATAGATTAAGGGCTTGGTTACGATGAACACCTTTAACTTGACTTTGTCTGGGAAGCACTTTATCTGCCCTTCCATTCTAAATGATAGCTTTGCTAGATAGAGTAATGTAGGTTGTAGGTCCTTGCTTTTCATCACTTTGAATACTTCTTGCCAGTCCCTTCTAAACTGCAACATTTCTTTTGATTACTATGACAATCTTATGGGCACTCCTTTGTAGGTAACTCTCTGCTTTTCTCTTGCTGCTTTTAAGATTCTCTCTTTACCTTTAATGTTTGGCATTTTACTTATGATAAATCTTGGAGTGGTCCTGTTTGGGTCCTTCTTGTTTGGGACTCTCTGTGCTTCCTGGACTTGTATGTTTATTTCCTTCACCAAATTGGGGAATTTTTCTTTCATTATTTTTTCAAATAAGTTTTCAGTATCTTGCTCTTTCTCTTCTCTTTCTGGCACCCCTATGATTTGGAAGGTGGTTCATGTAAAGTTGTCCCAGAGGTTTCTTAGCCTATGTTTTTTTGAGTTCTTTTTTCTTGCTGTTCTGATTGAATGCTTTTTTCTTCCTTATGTTCCAAATCATTGATTTGATTCTCAGCTTCACCCCCCCCCCCCTACTTTTGGTTCCCTGAAGATGTTTCTTCATTTTATTTACTATAAGCTTTATTTCTGCCTTTGTCTTTTTTATGCTGTTGAAGTATCCAGGGAGTTCCTGGAGCATCCTGAAACCAGTATTTTGAACTCTGCATCTGATAGGTTACTTATCTCTATTTCATTTATAGTTCTTTTTCTGGAGTTTTGTTCTATTCTTTCATTTGGGCCATATATCTTTGTTTCTTCATTTTGGCAGTCTCCCTGTGTTTGTTTCTATAGATTGGGTAGATCTGTTTTAAAAAAAAAAAGTGTATATATTTTCTTGATTATGCTATTACAGTTGTCCCATTTCCCCCTTTATTCCCCACCACCTTATACACCCCTCCCACCTATATCCCCCCCTTTAGTTCATGCCCATGGGTCATACATGTAAGTTTTTGGCTCCCACATTTCCTATACTATTCTTAACCTCCCCCTATTTTCTACCTACCATCTATGTTTATTCTCTGTACCTTATCCCCTTCTTTCCCCCTCCCACTCCCCCACCAGTAACCCTCCATGTGATCTCCATTTCTGTGGTTCTGTTCCTGTTCTAGTTGTTGGTTTAGTTTGCTTTTTTTGTTTTCAGTGTGGTTGTTAATAACTGTGAGTTTGTTGTCATTTTACTGTTCATATTTTTTATCTTCTTTTTCTTAGATAAGTCCCTTTTACATTTCATATAATAAGGGCTGGGTGATGATGAACTCCTTGAACTTGACCTTATCTGGGAAGCACTTTATCTGCCCTTCCATTCTAAATGAAAGCTTTGCTGGATAGAGTCATCTTGGATGTAGGTTCTTGCCTTTCATGACTTCAAATACTTCTTTCCAGCCACTTCTTGCCTGTAAGGTCTCTTTTGAGAAGTCCACTGACAGTCTACTGGGCACTCCTTTGTAGGTGACTGTCCCCTTATCTCTTGCTGCTTCTAGGATTCTCTCCTTCATTTTAATTTTGGTTAATGTAATTATGATGTGCCTTGGTGTGTTTCTCCTTAGGTCCAACTTCTTTGGAACTCTCTGAGCTTCCTGGACTTCCTAGAAGTCTATTTCCTTTGGGGAAGTTTTCCTTTATTATTTGTTCCAATAAGTTTTCCACTTGTGGCTGTTCCTCTTCCCCTTCTGGTACCCCTATAATTTGGATGTCGGAACATTTAAAGATGTCCTGGAGGTTCCTAAGCCTCTCCTCATTGTTTTGAATTTGTTTCTTCTTTTCTGTTTGGTTGTTTCTTTCTTCCTTCTGGTCCATTCCATTGATTTGAGTCCCAGTTGTCTTCCCATCACTATTGGTTCCCTGTGCATTTTCCTTTATTTCACTTAGCATAGCCTTCATTTTTCCATCTAACTTGCAACCAAATTTAACCAATTCTGTGAGCATCCTGATCACCAGTGTTTTGAACTATGCATCTGATAGGTTGGCTATCTCTTGGTCACTTAAAAGTATTGGCTCTGGGGCTTTGATCTGTTCTTCCATTTGAGCCATTTTTTTTGTCTTGGTGAACCTGTTACCTAGTGAGGGGCAGAGTCCAAGAGGGAACAATGGCACTTGCTCCACTCTCTGCCAGTTTTCAGTCACTCCCTCAGCTACCCACAATCAAATCGGGCCCCTCTGGTGCTGATTCCCAGATGGGTGGGTTCGTGTACATTCTAGGACCCTGGGGGTCTCTCCAATGAATTCTCCTGTGATGCTGGGAGTTTCTCCCACTGCCACCTCAACCCGCACAGGTGTTTTCAATCAGAAGTTTGAGGCTTTACTTCCCCATGCTGGAACCCTGGGTTGTGGGGACTGTCTTGCTCCCCAGTTGTTCCTCCCAGTTTATCTGCACACAAACATGGGACTGCCCAGTGCACTAACTGCGTCCTTGCCAGGTCTGCCAGCCACCTCCCTGCCTGCCAGCTTCAGCCTTGCTGTGAGTCCTCTCCACCTGGCTGCCCATCTCAGCCCCTCCTACTGGTCTGGATTAATGTTTCTTCTTTAACTCCCTGGTTGTCAGACTTCCATACAATTCAATTTTCTGTCAGTTCTGGTTGTTTTTTTCTTTTAAAATTGTTGCCATCCTTCTTCTGGTTGTGCAAGAAGGCACGGTGTGTCTACGTACACCTCCATCTTGGCCAGAAGTTGGTAGATCTGCTTTGACTCCATCTTAGTAGTGTAGCCTATTGTAGAAAAGTGCACCTGTAAGTTGTACGGGACAGAGCCTTAGGTAATCACCAGGGCAAGGCATCCTGTGTCACCACTCTACTGCTGTATGGGGGAGGGCTCACAAGGGGTCAATGCCACTGCCTGGCCTCTGGAGTTTTGTCCAGGAAGAAGCTGTCTCCCGGCACTTGCCCTGTTGCCAATCACTCCGCTTTCTCCCCATTTGCCACTGGTGCCCTTCCAGCTGTTGTTGCCCTGGTGCTGAATTCCAGAGAGGGTAGGTCCGCAAGAGTTCTAAGTCCAATGAGGGTCCTTTAACAAGAGTCTCTTGAGAATCCTGCAGTTTCTTCCACTGCCCAAACCCCACTGGTTTTTCCAGCCAGTATTTATGGGGTCTTATCTTCCTGGTGCTGGAACCTTGGGCTGGGTGGTCTGGTCTGGAGCTGGGATCCCTCACTCCTGAGGTATCTTTCCTGATTCTTATCCACCACACATGGATGTGGCCTGACTATGTCCGCACCTCTCTGTGCCACTCTGTGTATCCGCACCTCTCCATCTTGCCACACCTCTCTGCACATCTTCGTCTCCACCCCTCCTACCCATCTGGATGAATTTGGCTTCTTTAAATCCTTGGTTGTTGGACTTCCATACAGCTCAATTTTCTGACAATTCTCAGTGATATCTGTTTTGTAGTCTAGTTGTAATTTCTGCTATTGTTGTGCAAGAAGGCAAGATGTATTTACCTATGTCTCCATCTGGACTGGTCCTGGAAAGCTTTTTTAAAACATGAAGTACAAAAAATAAAAAGGTAGTGGTGCTGGGGAACCACACCAAAGCAGTCCTACTTCATTACTTTTTAGAGAGAGAGGAAAGGAGAGAGCAAGAGAGAGAAACATCGATTTAAGAGAGGAGCATTGAAAGTTGCCTCCCACATATGCCCAAACCGGGGATGGAATCTGCAACCCAGGTTCTGCCCTGACAGGGAATTGAACCTGCAACATTTTGGTTATGAGATGATGCTCCAACCAACTGAGCCACACCAACAAAGGTATCCTTTTCTAAAAATTACTATTGATTTTTAAGAGAGGAAGAAGGGGAGTGGGGGTGGGGAGAGGGAAACATCGATTTTTCCACTTATTTATGTGTTCATTGGTTGATTCTTGTTATGTGCCCTGACCATGGATTGAACCCACAACCTTGGCATAGGTTGGCATAGGTTAAGTGTTATCAGGACAACACTTAACTGAGCTACCGGCCAGGGCACACCCACTGCCCATGGGTGTGTCTGGAAAAAATGCCCTATCTCCCCTGTCCTGTGGGTGCAGAAGGTGATTGCCCAGACCGCTCCTAACACACAGCCAGCCTGAGCTTCGAGGTGCCAGTGGCCATCTGAGAAAGGCAGGGTCTGGCTGGGACAGGAAACTGGGCTCAGACCAGAGTCTGCCCTGGGTCCTGGTTCTGGTTCCAGTTCTGTCACCTCCTCCCTGCGAGGGACTGGGTAGGTTCCTCAGCCTCCCTGGGCTCATCTCGTGGAAAAAGTGAGGCAGTTACTTTCCTCAAAGGGACAAACTCCTCCTGGGGTTCACTCCAGTTCTGACATTCAAGGGTATCAGAAGAATGTGGGGAAATTTCTGCAAAGCCCACGTCATATTCAGATGAAAGACAGTAGACCAGAGCCCAGGGGTGACTGAGAGGGACCTTGTCCCCAGTTTCCCTTGATGTTTCTGTATCCCCACAGATGTACCCACATCTGCCCAAAAGCCACACATACTGAGAAGTGATCAAATTCCCTCTGCTAAGCCATCCCCCAACCCTGTCCTCTGCCCCTCCGGAAGACAAAATCCTACTATACTCTGTGAGAAGATGAAAGAAAAGCTTACCTGAAATGTCAGTGACTTTGATAGTTGTAGCTTGAGGAAAGTTTTTTTTGAGAATTTGGGTTACTTTGAGCTCCCCCTCAGTCTGCGAGGCAAACATCCGCTGGGCACAGTGAAGAGGAATCTGCCCCAGAAGAGAGGAGTCATGGCTGAGCAAGATGATGCTGCCCCCAGTGTCATTTTGCCCCCAGCTGGACCACTGTGCGGGACCCACCTGCCATTTTCCTACTAGGCTGGGCCAGCCCATGGCCACGGGCTGTGTCAGGAGTAGTGTGGTGTCAGATGCCCATTTAAGCTCCACAGGATGCAGAATAAACTTTCTTGGGGTGGAGGTAGGAGTGATTGTAAATAACTCACTGTGACTCTAGAGACAAGGCTCCAAACCCAATATAATAGATGGTTAACTTGTCATGATAATGCCATGAGATACTATCATGATGCCAGTTTTATAGGTGAGAAAACGGGCATTAAGTAATATGCCCAAGGCTGGATCCATTAGGGAAACGCAGAGCGGGGAGAGGCCAGGCAGCTGTGCCCTGCTAACCCTAGGTGTAATTGACCATACCCTCACTGATGGGGCCAAGTACCCCCCACCCTTTAGGTCCAATTAGCATTCCAGTCTCTGCAGTGGGATATGACCTTGTGACCTACTGCTTAATAAGCCAGCAACCCTTTGCTATGTGAACAAGTTCTCACAAAGGAGAAGCAGCAGAATTCTATTAAATGACATGGAGAAACATTTTTAGATTGCTTACCACTGGCAACCACTCCGCCCCCACCCCACCCCTAATGGCTATCACAGGGAGCCAGTACTTCTGAGGGAAACATATCTCAACCCTTAGGGGGTGAAGGGCAGAAAATCAGGTCAGCAGCCTCTTGGCTGGGTTGGTACTTTTCTGAAAAGGGAGACTGAAAACAGCATGGCAGGCCCTGAATGTCGGGCTAAAGATTTTGGACATAGGCATCTTGGTGCCAAAGTAACCCGCACCAAGCGGTGCCTTTTGAAGCTAAACAGGAAAGATGCCCAAAAGGGAGTAGCACCAGCTTGGGTCCCTGACTGGAGGAGGATGGCAGGTAGGAAAACATCAACACTGTTTATCAAGGGCCGGTGCTAAAGGTACCTCCCCTCCATCGGTCAGCTCATCGTCAAGCCTTTCCTGATGGCCCAGAGCAGAGTCCTGTGTTACAGAATCTCAGAGCACCTTCTTTAAAATGACCTGGGCACTGGTTCTTTCCCCCACAGCTCTGAAAGGCCAACACGGAAGCTGTCCAGTTACTGCTGCCTTCCAGAGCTTCGCCCAAGGGCAGGCCCTCAGCAGACAGGGGTGACAAATGGATGGATGGATGGATTAATGAGCAGGGGAAGAGCCACACAATTCAGGACATGCCTACTCAGTGGTGGCAAATAAGCATGGGAGGCAGCTGATTTGGACTTAGACTGTAGACTGTGTGAAGGGAAACAAACTTGATGTTGTAGACCTGGTTAAAACTGGGGGGTGGGGTGGGGTGGGGCCTCTTCCGAGGAAAGTGGCTTGGGAGGCAGAGGGAGGGAATAATCAGGTGGCAGGTGGAAGGGTAACACTAAGGAGTTGGAGGGGCGGTTGTTAGCACTGCTGATTTCTTGGCAGCAGCCTTTCCTTCATTTTAGCAGATCTGTGGACAGCGGCCTTTAATTAGGCAATCCCCAGACGTCGCCGGTCCACTCAAAAAGCCACCTGCAGAACTTCTTCCGGGAGGCAGGTCTAAGACCAGCAGGGGAGAAGACAGAATAAGAGAGGAAAGGGAAAGAAGAGGACGAAGTGAAGAAAGGGTCAATCAGAAAGGCGGGAAGAAAACTAGGAGAGCGCGTAGTGAGTGCCCTCTGCTGGGCTTCGACTCCGGGTGCGTGGGATTTTCGGCGGGCCAAGGTCAACGAGGCTAGAGGACGCTCCCACAGTCCAAACCCCATCACACTGCCCGGCACCCACGCTGTGACCCTAAGGTGGCTAGGATTTCTAAGTCTTCGGCTCGAAAGATCAACACTGTCTGCCCGTGCTGGCTGTATTATGGCTGTTTTTGTTTCCCTCTGCCAACCTCCACCCAGCTCGGGAGGACCCCTAGAGAGCACCAGGGCCTGACACTTCTCCGAATCCGGTTGTCCGGGCCCACTGAGTGAACAAACCAACTAACGAATGAATGAATGACAGAAATGACTCGGAGCCCGCTGCCCCGGCCCCGCGGGCCCTCCGCAGCCCCCGCCCCGGGGCGTGCTCACCCCGAGGATCCGGCGGAGCAACAGCGCTGCCGCGGCCGGGCTCCACGCCGCCATGCCCGGCCGACGCGACCCGCCGCCCGAGGTCGCCGCGTCTCCTAAAAGGCGCGGAGCCGCGGACCGAAAGCCGCCTCGGTGGGCAAGGCTGCCCCCTGCCGCCCGGAGGCCGCGGGCCTCCCATCCCACCCCAGCGCCGGGCCAGGTCAGTGGCCCAGGGACACGCCATCCTCCCCCCAGCCTCATTCCACCAGCACGTCCCTAGCCCTCAGCCTAGAAACACTACTTAGGTAGCCCCGGGTTCTGACTTAGCTTCAGCCTAGTACCCTTCGTGCCCTAGGCGCAACTTCACTACCCACTCCCCAAACCCTCCCCGGCCCTGCAACCTGGCTTCTCAGTTGAGAAGCTTGATTTTCTTCCTCCAGAAAGGCGGAACCGCGGGACGACTTTGAGCAAGGATGTCGTTTTCAGGTTTGCGTTTTAGAAAGGTCACGGTGGCTCCTGCGAGGAGCGGGAATTGGGGCTGAGGGCCGAGGTTCTCAGTCCAGGTAAGTGAGACTTCAGGCTGAACTAGAGTAGCGACAGCAGGGATGGGAGGAGTGAATTGAGATATTTGAGAGGTGAATGGTATGCAATGACTGGGTTGGGGGTGAGAAAGGCGTCTGGGATGACTCCCAGATGTCTGGTTTGAACAACGAAATGGGTGGAGGAGGGACAGTTTGGGCATGAAGCGGGGCAACAAACTCAGCTTTGGACTTGCCTGGGTATACAGTGCCTGCGTGACACAGCCCACCAGAGGCGTAGGCCCCACAGGCCGTGGAGTCCCAAGAATGTAGTGGAAGCTGACGCCAGGTGTGATTGTCAGCAAAAACTGCCCGGCCTCTGGAGCACATCAGACAGACGTCAAGGGGAAAATTCTACCAAGCCCTTCCTCTCTCTAGCTGTAGTTGTTTGCAGTACGTGGTCTGTTATATCCTGTAGCCTTTACCAGCTCTTTTTACTATTTAATTCTGCCTATCCAAGCAATAACCTTCAGCGTTTCAAATGGACTGGTTGGTCAGACATACAGTTGTTTTATTTGCGGTTTTTTTTATAAAGATTTTATTTTTAGAGGGAGGAAAGGGGAGAGACAAACATCGATGTGCGAGAGAAACATCGGATGGGTTGCTTCTTGTGCACCCCAAACTGAGGGCAGACCCACAACTATGGCATGAGCCCTACCTGACCCAGAAGCAACTGGCAACCTTTGGGTTTGCGGGAGGGCACCCAACCCACCGAGCCACACCAGTCAGAGCTACAGTTCTTTGAACTGCTCAGCTAAATATGCCCATTCATTCCAGTATTGAGTGACTCCTAGGACGTGGCTCTCACTGAATTCTTCTTTGAGTTACTCCAATAGCCTCTCACATTTTTTTGTTGACTGCTTAAAAATTCTGCTTGGGGGATTAAAGAGGTTTTTTTCCCACTAATGTCAATGATATAATTAAAACTGCCAAAACTATTTTATCTATTAGTGTAGTGGTGAACCACCCCTTTGCTACTTAAACCACGTGGTTCAGACGAGGCGTGATCGCTAGACGCAGGTCCTGCCAACAAGACACAGGAATTAGTTTAGGGTTGGTCCCAATGAGATGGTTTAGGGAATTTTATAGAACTAAAGAAAAGATCGTTTCCAACTGGATTGCTAAACTGGTAGAAAGCCTACTGCTGGCGGCAGTCTTTACAACCCCTTGGACAGAGCCACTCTGGAAATGAAGCAGACACAGAAGAAAGCAGAGTTGAGAGGAGACAAATTTGACATTGCTTGTGCAACTGGAAGCCAGCGGTGCCAGATGTGAGCACTAGTCATTTTAGTTGGTTAACTTAAAATAAAAAGAACTTTCAAAGTCAGAGGCAAGCAAGTGTTTATTTGAGATCAGTAAGAAGAGGTATTTGGAAACCATATATTCAGGCAGAAGCCCACAAATAATGTTCTGATTAGGCAACAGAGGCTGTGGGTATGAGAAAGAACAATTATATCATTAGAAGGAAAGTATTTCTATTGGTGCAGATATCATAGTGATGTTACTTTTAAAGTGTTTTTCATCTTCAGTCCAGTAGTCATAATAACTTTTCATTATCTTTGCAAACAGTTGGGAACACAGTTGCTTAGACCCAATCCAAAAGGTGTACTCCAAGGTTTGAGTTACAAGCCACGCAAGGCAGTTCCTCTGGTGTGGCAGACCCGGCTCTATTTTAAAGTCTCTGTTTACATTATTGTCTGCATTTGGTTTGTCACTTGTAACTAAGAGACCCATGTTGAATTCGATTTGCATTTGCAGCATTCCTCCTCCTTTATTGAAAATTAGCACCTTTACTTAACTCCGAAGTTCCTCTTCCCCATAACTTAACAATTGTCACACTATCTGTTATTTTGGACTGCTGATACCTGCCCTTGTCCCCTCCCCTGCCATTTCCGCACTGCCAACACAGCCGTCTGAGATGAAAATCTGTTCATTATTTGCTTAAAATCCTTCAGACTTCCCATCACCTACAGGCAAATACCCTACTTCTTTCACATGACCTAGCTCCTTTCAAACTGAAATCCATTCTTCACTAGTAACGACTGCTTGTACTTCCCTGTACAACCTATGCTGCAAGTTTGGTTATCACTTACCCATCTTTTAAGCCAGGCCAAGCCTTCTCCTCTGCAGGGAGCCACCTCTGACTGTCCCTCAGTAAACTAAGGGCCCACAACTTGTGTTATAACTTTTATTGCACATATGGCCCTTTATGTGTGTTTCTCCCACTGGCCCATAAGCTCTATGACAGGATCTTGTTTTATTCATCTGTACGATCAGTGGCCCAGGATGGTGTGAGACAGAAAAAGTACGCACTGTTATCACTGAACAGAACCAATGGAGACTTCCAGTTCTAGTTCTACTGTGAACCTGAACCTTTTCAGAAAAGAATTTGTAGAACAATCTCACCAATCTTGGTCTCCCAGATTAATTCCAATTTAACAGTTCAAGTATGATTTTATGACAGAAGTCAATAGAAAGCCAGTTTGACCCGAAGGCACTGAAGGACTATAATGCCTTTAGTCCCAAGTCTGTCTCTTCTGGATATTACTTTTCCCCCCCTGAACTTGAGATTCTCTTATCTTTGCTTGTGTGGGTCCATGACCTCTCCCAGCTTTCATAGCTACATTTACAGCTGAGCTAGCTGCAGAAAACTCCTTAGGAGGGATCTATTTGAATACATCTTTCATACCTTATCAGTAAAAAATTAATTGCAGCCATTTTATAGAGCTTCCTAGCATTCGTGAACACACAGAATTTTTAAAAATGCGACTTAGAGGAACACACCTACCTCACTATGAACTAGCTATTTGAAGTCTGAGTTTTCGTGACACTGAAAAAACTGAAAAAGTCCTAACATACATCTCAATTGCCAACCTCTCCCCCAGGTTGCTATAAGGATTAAATGAGCTTATTAAAGAACTCCCCTAAAACAGGCAGGCTGCTTTAAGGAATATTCAAAGTGCTACTTTGCCATGACATAAGGGGCTTGACATCAGAATCTGAATCAATACTTTACTTCCTTCATTTAGCAAACATGCTACAAAAAAATGTCAGCTGAACTGAACAGTGTGCTTGGATACTTACATTCTGGTGAAAATCCCTTATCTTCTCACAGAACAGTAACAAAAAGCTCACAGAGCAGCAGTCAGTCCAAGCTTTTGGACCATCCAGATCTTTTAAACAATTTTGCTATCAACTCTGAACCCTTAAGTAAAACCCAGAAACTTTTCCCCAGTCTCTCTTGCAGCCAGGACTGAGGTATGTGATCTGGGAACTGTCAATCAAAGGCATCCATGTTAGTTATTTACTAGAAAGACACACAAAAGACACTAGGTAAAATCCCTCCTGGTCAGTATTCACACATGTAGCTTTGGGGAGGAGGAGCCCACAGTCTGACATCTACTGGTCAGCCATAGGAGTGCAGGCAGTAGTGCCCTTACTGAGCCCTACAGCAACGGGTTAGAAGAGGCCCAAGACATGGTTTAGGACATCATTTCTGGCCGTGAAGCTTTGAAGCCTGACTCTGGCCCTTCCAAAAAATTATTTGGGTTACTCTACTACTCATTTATAAAGTTTGAAATAACGTTCAAATTTAGTCATTAGACACCCATGCAAACTTAAATGTGGTCAATTTTAGGACTAATAAAAAAGAACTATCCAAAAAATCCAAAACTGACTGTAGCTTACACTCAGTTGTAAGATTGCCTTTAAGATGTAATATTCATCTTAAAGGCAATGAGTGTTAACCCCTATTATTTAGCCACAGTAAGTTTTTAATTTTAACTTCACTCAAAAAAGGTCAAAAAAATTCTAGCACTGCTATTTTGAATAGACCTAAAATCAGTTCTAATTTTTCTCCAATACTGAAAAATGACTCTCTGGGGGGAGGGAGGATTTTCTTTCAGATAATGCTGAGCACTCAGTTTCAACATCAGAAAATTAAGGAGTTTGGTCTCTCCTCTTCCCTTTTCTCAATCTCACAGCCAGGAAAATACAAGGGGTCAAGAACTTGAAGACTAACTTTTTCCCTGGGATGGGTTTTAGCCACTGTGCCCTTTCTTCTAAGAGTTAAAACATTTTAACTACTAAATGATAAGCAAAGACAACCTTGTACAGAAGCTGCAAAATTATCAAGTTTCACAATAAGCATACTGAGACACATACTTTAGTCATTTCTTTCAATACATTTTATTCTGATGAAGTTACAAAAGTAGATACAAAATATCTTTTTGTAAAGTACAGTTAACTGACTTAGAAAAATAGATAAAGCCCCTAAAGGTTTAAAAATACAACATAAATTTTCATGTAAAGAACATTTAAAAATATTTTGATGGTAACCAAGACTAACTTATGCAAGCTGTTTTTCTATGTAGACCAAACACAGAATGTTCTGTAATCTATAGCACACTGGCAATCCATTTGGATTTACAGAATACTTGTTTGGAATAGACTCTGATGAGAGAAAACCCAAGTGAATTTCAATGCAGTTATTTCAATAAAATTACTGCTATCACATATAATATCCCCCCAAAGTCTTTTATATAGTCTAAAATAGCAAAATAATGCAAAAACACAGGAGACCGAGGGACTATTTTCCCAGAATTCTACAATAGTAAATCCACTTAATGAGTAGGTATCAGGAGGAAGTAATGTCCCTGTAGAAGGCGCTCGGTGTGATGGCCCAGCCAGCATTTTTTAGCTACAGACAAGAGGCGGCCTCCTCTAACCAGGCAGGGGTAACACCAGTGCCATGACTGGGGCTGCTTGGAGACAAATTTCTAGGACTTACACTCTTTGGGCCTGGTTTATTTATGCTTCTGAGGTAATAATGTTAAGTTTAGAAGCTCTACTTCTAGCATAACCTCACTGCTCAGAGAAAAGGCCGACAGTATAATCAGGAAACCTCAGCAATTTGTGCAAAGGCTAAAATCACCACCAGGACTGCTCCCTCTGACCTCACTCTATGAGGCAGTTTCAGAGTCATGTGACTACTGATTCGCATTTCTTGAGCAAGGAGCCACATGAGCTAGAGCTCTCCAAGTCTATGAAAGGAAATACTGTGTTAGCTTGTGGTCCTCTAAAATCACTTTATCAGTCTGGAGAAGAATAAAGGATACATTTGGCTGTCAATACAAAAACTAGCATGCACATCACTGTCCAAAAGTCTTTTTAAAGGCCTGGAAAGAGAAGCACCAAAGGATTAACTGCATAATTTACAAAGCACTCTCCACCCCACTGCTATCAGGCAGGAGGAGCAGAGCAGACACTGAGAGATGACTAGTGATGAAGAGGGTCAGGGTAGGGCGTGTGGTCAAACAGGCAAACCCCAGGCACGGGGGGGGGGGGAGGGGGGGAATCGAGAGGCGTCAAAGACAGGCTGATTTCTTCCAACTCTCATCAAAAGTTGGCCCTCAAGTCAGGAAGGGGTCATCCTCTCCTGGTTCCTCCAGCTCTCCTGCCCTTGCCTCTCTGGCCTTGGATGTAAACAAACAATGCTAACACTGAAGTTCGGATGCATTGTTGGTTAAGCCAGATTAGTATGGGAACCTGGCAATGTTTTTATTTTTTTGAAAAGGATATCCTGAGTCTCAAATTACCAATAATTTTATTTGTGTCATTAGTAAGCTGCCTTTACACTACTCTAATGTGACCTATCTTTGGTTCATTTGGGGCTGGGTCACAAAGGAAAGGAGGATTTCTATCACTGAAAATAAGTGGAGAAAAGAGAGAACCCTTTTGTTTGAGAATATTAGAGATAATAATGAAAGCACAACCCTGGTTGAGAAACCTAATTTCATTCCTTGCAGGCTTAATTAAAGCCAACGAGAGAGGAAGTACCATTCTCAGTGGCATCTAGAGACCTGCTTTCTTGTTTGTAAATGATCAACATGAACATAAGAACCACCTGACAGGCACCTTTGAACAAACTTAAAACGTGGATTGTGAAATGTCTTATAGAGGGCTTTTCTTTTTGAAGAATTTGAAAGTGATTATCCCACTTTTTAATTCCTGAAATGAGGTATGATTTCAGTCTAATATGAAGAAATGTTTTGTTTCCTTTAAAATTCTGTATATATTTGGTAATTTACTGAAACCGAGCTATTATAAAAGTGGCACTTCTAAGGAACTCTCTCCTTTATGCTCTAGTCCAGAAAAATAAAAATAAACCACAAAAACCTTATCAAAACTAACCTTTGCCAAATCCGTCGAGACGTTGGGGAGTACTCTGCAAAAGTCACAACTCTGAAACAGGATGATGGGCTTAAAGTGACGCCAGTCTGGCAAGTCTTTGGTGTGCCTGTGCCTCAATGTACCTAAACAGTCAGTGTTTGCTGAACCCTATAAACCTGATGAAAATCAGATCTGTTCCTCATTAACAGGGAACATTCTTTTTATCTGATTAGAAAAAGAATAATTTCAAGTTTTGATACAAAAACAACACAGGATAAAACCCCTATGGGGGCTCAATTCATCCTTTGATATTAACAGAATGAAGTTTTTTTTAAATTTATTCCTCCCATGTTGTCTCATTGAAATGCATGTGCATACACACACACAATAGGTAACACGCCAAACTTTAAACAATGTTATAGAATGTGTACACCTTTCAAGGTCTTTTTATTGTGGTTTTCCTTAAGTTTAATCCTTACTGGGATAAAGTTGGTGCATTTCTATAGTACTCTTCACTAAGTCTCAAGCCATAATAAAAACATACAGAAATAATTATTTAAAAAAGGAAACTCCAAACAAAGCAATGGAGTACTTTCTTCCATTCTCCTAGCCAGATTTGGCCTCTGAAAGACAACGTGAATGAAAATAGTGGTGTGAGACCTAAATTTGTCATAATATTTTGGAAGTGTGGTTTTTTTCAGCCAAAAGATACATATTCAAATTACTCTGAATGTTTTTTTAAAAATCTACAAGACCACCCTTAGATGCTTAAAAAAAATTATTTCTGATGCACATTCCTAAACATTTTAGATAGGTTCATGTGAACAAAATCCCCAACACAGATTAAAAAATAAAGTCATTTTAGAAATAACTGTGGTTACTCCCATACATGTCATAATGATTTAAATCGCAATCATGGACTTTGAAAAAATATACATATTTCCATTATCTATAAAAACACCAGCATACAACTTCAAACTACAATGTTATCCAAAGGGACACAAATGTTATGTCTTAAGGAAACTTGAAAATGCCTCTTCTATTTGTAAAATAAAAGCATAATAAAACCGATCTGAGTTTTGAGAAAGTTTTTTGTGGAAATTTGCTAATAAATTATTGGTGGAAATTCTTAGTATCCATTAGGCTGTAATCTGAAACGGACTAAATCATTTTCTTCAGTAAAACAATACTAAGCAAGCAGATAAACTACAGATTAATCATCACATATTAAAACCAAATTCGACTCACTGACAGTAACAGGAGGGTCACACAGTGCCTCAGATTCAGCTGTGTCCTGCATGTCTCACTCTGACGGTATTAGGCCAACCTACCTTTGGGACAGTTTTATCAGTAGACACAGACAACAGGTCTTTTTATCACGTTTTCCGAAAGTCTGCATCACCAGTCTCTAACAGATAGCAATGAGAGAGCTCTAACAGTAGACGAAGCAAGAGGGTAACTGTGCTCTAGAAGAAACATTTATCTGTCTTTTGATCCAAGCTTTTCGATTAATTCCTGAAGAGGTGCCAACTCACGCCTATCAATCAGATTAAACTCCTAGAAAGAGAAGAAAAACAAAATTTTAAAATAGATCTAAAATTAAAACTATGTAAATGTCATTCGGAGAAGATATTCCCAACCCCAGTTTTCTGAAATCCAAAAGAATGATGAAATGGTCCCTGTGAACATTTAAAAATGAAATCATTTTTTACTCCCTTTTAAAATAGAAGAGAGGAGACTTACTAAATAAGCAACTGTACATAATAGCATGATGTTCACTGTGTAAAACATTAAAATCAAAGCTCAGTGTGTCTGCATTTACAAAGAAATTATCTGAAAACTGTACACCAAACCTTCGGCAGCGGCCACCCCTGGGGCAGCAGACCTTTCCCTTCCGCGTAGCTACAGCTACAGCTGCACTGTGGATCTACACCAGCAACACTCTCAGAAGGAAAACAGACAAGAGCACATGGGATAATCTCCTTTGTGTGATTCACAGAACTGTAATACTCAAATATCTATTGCAAAGTTATGTTTTTTCCACACAAAAAATATCTAGATATATTTATAGTTTGCATATATTGGGTTAGCAAAAAAATCCATTATGTTTTTCCATGTAACGGCTCTAGGAGCCCTCAGTTGCCTTTAACTTCATTTGAAACAGTTGTTAGATTGCATTGTGACAGCTGTCATATCAGGGTACGTTAAAAAAACCAACTTAGCAAAACTGGTGCATTTTTATGCAGTCATTTAAATACTGAAGATGGAAGAAGATACACAACGTTTTTAGTGTATTATCCTTTATTATTTCAAGAAGGGTAAAAATGCAACCAAAATGCAAGAAAAGATGTGTATGGAAAAGTTGCTGTGACTGATCCAACATGTCGAGTAGTTTGCAAAGTTTCTTGCTACTGTTGACATTTTGGCCAAATAATTCTTTGCTGTGGGGCTGTCTTATGTATGGGAAGATTAGTTTAGCAGCACCCCTGGCCTCCACCCACTAGAAGTCAATAGCAGAAGACAGCCAACATACTCAAAAAATCCTAATCAACAAAGTTATTGATGAAAATGAAAAACATGTCTTTTATTTTGCAGAATAAATGTAACAGAATTTTTGGCCAACCCAACAGAATTATATATCTATAAAGTGAGACTAAAGAGGCACTGATTCTTGATATCCCTTTCAAACAATGTGAATTATAGTGATATTTTAAAAGTTTCAATTCCAACTAAGAGCCCATAAGGAAATGAGCCACATTTCTGAAGGCTACCGGTAGGCTCCTTTAAAGTTTCTAGCTGCTGACGTCATAAGATTTGACCCTAGGGGGGGCTTCTGAAAACTGAACCCAAGACAGCAGGGTAAACAAGTTCTTCCAAAAGTTTCTCTTCCAGGCATAAACATCTCAGGAAGCAATCCAACTTCAGACATTTTTCATAGTGTCCCTTCACCCAGTAGTGGCGGAGCAGAAGGGTATGGACAAGCTTGCCTGAATTTCTGGTGTTCGGTCATATTCTAGCCAGAGACCTGGGCAGTCAGAGGCAGAAAGCCCAAAACTGAGGTGATGCTTTCTGTGCTCCTATGCACATCAAGGAAATAAACAATGTGGCAAAGAGAAAAGAGAACCCTGCTTAAACTTGGCTTTATGTCTATAAATAAGACTCTGTAAATTGCTCTTTATTAAAGTTACCAAGCCAAGTATGTATGTCCAAGTCAAAGGACACAGAAATCAACATGGTTCAACTCACCTGAACAAAGAAAATAAAGTGCTTAAAGGAGGTGTTGAGGTGGGCCTCCTCCTGCAGCTGCATCACGGAATCAAAGTGCTGGTGATAAATGTGGGCGTACACCCTGAACAGACGCTTTAGAATGGTCTTTGCCACAGACATAAAGTTTTTGGGAAATGGGACACCTGTAACATAAATATATAATGTCAAATATACATATATATTCATTAGTCTTCATCTAATTGAACAGTGGAGAGTTTAAATACAGCCATGGGCAACTTCAACAAATACACATTCACAAATACAAGTCTACTGCCATATATTTTTTAAAAGACAAGGGAAAAAAGAATCCCAAACCTAAGTATAAGAGATACATTCACATACCACACTTTTTCTGACTACCTTAGAATATCAGGCACAGGTACCAGAAGTTATATATAAGATGTTACTGAATCAAAGTTAAAATAAAACTAATTGTAGTTGTTTATTATTGAAGAGTTTCTCCCTTAGATGAAATGAAGGAATAAGCATTTTGACTGTAAACTGAAAATTTTTACTGTGTGTAATCTGTAACTCTCAAAAAATATTTTACACATTCAACTAGGACTGGAAACTCTCCTAACCAAAAGAAAAAAAAAAGGCACTCTTCACTTCAAATCATCATAATCTGTTTACAAATATTTTATCTTCTGAATTACTCTGAAAAGACAGTTTTCTTAAATGAGAAGTTACAAACTTTTTGTTTTATTTTTTACAGTGCTGTTTTCATTTTTCTGTAGTTTAAGAGGGGACAGACTTCCTGAAAAAGGGAAGATGAGCATCTCCCTATTTTTCAAAGAAAATAAACACCTCCTTAGAAAGAACTGGGTCTGGTAACGTCTCTCCAAGCAGTGCAGGTAGGGATGCAACTGGTTACTTCCTGAGAACTTTGTTTGACAAGACCAAAGTCTCTTAGAAGGTAGGGAGAGGAGAAAAACAATACAACTGGCACTAAGTATAGTAAACAAACACAGAAGAATGTATCTACTTCCAAAATAACCTAGATTAGCTGCCCTTATTAAAGGTCTGTTCGACAACATTACTCTTAAAACATTTTCTTTCTTTAACATTAAGAGGCCAAAAGCTAAAACACTTTCTCTTTTCCTACATTTTACTTCTCAGTTAGTCCTTCATAGCTTGAAATTTAGTATATTTTGCTTTTGTAAACTGGTTTTTGTGAGGGATCCCTCGTCCCCAGTCCTGGTTAACAATTTGCTCTTTCAAACACTATTCTGGAGTCCATGGGCGTATTTTTGTAAAATGGGGCTTGTATTTGTGTAGTGAAAAGATGGACTGTTATGTCAAATTCCTTTTCTCTCAGAATTTACAAATGGGCATCTTGCTAATAAAAGAACAGTAATAACTTGGGTATCTAGTTTAAAAATGAACAATGAATTTCACCTAATGAGTATATAATTGACATAAGTAAGATATAGACAACAGCTTAATGAGAGCGGAAAGAATTCTAGAACATTAGAATAAATCATTAATGAATGGGAAGCTGAGAAAAGAGAATTAAGTCAAAAGTATTCTGTATCTTCCATAAGAGAAAAAACCTTAATGAATAAAGAAATAGAATTTGTTTTAATCTAAGCATCTTCCAAGCCGAATTTAACAGAAAATTCAATTATAGTAAATATACGACATCGAATCTATGAAAAAGGAGATAAAATGCTTAATAATAGAATGAAAAAGCTGACCAACAGCAAACAGACCAAGTGTAACATGATACAAGTTTTTCTCCTGAAAAATAAATCTTTCATTAGACTTCAAAAAAGGAATCTGGGACTTCCGCCAAGATGGAGACATAGGTGGAAACACTGTGCCTTCTCCCACAACCAAGTTTGGATAAAACAAAAGTTTTGGAGAACTAAGACACACCCAGAGACCAGAAAACAGAATTATACGGAAGTCCGACAGCTACGAACCGTTCATCGAGGATGGTAAGAGGTGGAGCCAGCAGTGGAGCAGGGTCGGGCAGGACAGACCTAGGAGTGCAGGCAGCCCGGAACTAGTCGGGGTGCGGGGCAGACTGACCGCAGTCGCACATTCGCGCACAGTGAGACGGACCACACAGGCCCCAGGGGGCGAACCCAGTGGTGGAGGGCTGACAGCAGTGGCACACTCGCGTGCCGTCGAGCGAGGCGCGTGGGCCTGGTGACGGTGGCGGCTGCGGTGCTGGTGGGGGGTCGAGACAGCAGGCGGCGGAGGGAAGCCATTGTCCCTCTTTGACCCCGCCCCCACATACAACGTCACAACCCAGCGACTGAGTTGCCCTGCTCTGGTGAAAACCTAGGGCTCCGATCCTGCTACTTAACAGGCACGAACAGCCCAAAAGATGGCACAAGAAGAACTCAAAGTCCCAGAGCCAATAACTCTAAGCGACCAACAGATTGCCAGCCTCTCAGAAGCCCAATTTAAGACACTATTTATCAGGATGCTCACAGAATTGGTAGAGTACAGACACAAATTAGAGGAACATATGAAGGCTAAACTAATTGAAATGAAGGGAGATGTCCAGGAAACCAATAGCGATGGAAAGGAAACTGGGACTCAAATCAATGGAATGGACCAGAAGGAAGAACAAAACATCCCACCAGAAAGGAATGAAGAAATGAGAATTCAAAAAAATGAGGAGAGGCTTAGGAACCTCCAGGACATCTTTAAACGTTCCAACATCCGGATTATAGGGGTACCAGAAGGGGGAAAGAAACAGCCACGAGTGGAAAACGTATTTGAACAAATAATAAAGGAGAACTTCCCCAGTCTGGCAAAGGAAATAGACTTCCAGGAAATCCAGGAAGCTCAGAGAGTGCCAAAGAAGTTGGACCCAAGAAGGAACACACCAAGGCACATCATAATTACATTAGCCAAGACTAAAATGAAGGAGAGAATCCTAGAAGCAGCAAGGGATAAGGGGACAGTCACCTACAAAGGAGTACCCATCAGACTGTCAGCGGATTTCTCAAAAGAGACCTTACAGGCAAGAAGGGGCTGGAAAGAAGTATTCCAAGTCATGAAATCCAAAGACCTACAGCCAAGATTGCTTTATCCAGCAAAACTTTCATTTAGAATGGAAGGACAGATAAAGTGCTTCTCAGATAAGGTCAAGTTCAAGGAGTTCATCATCACCAAGCCCTTATTATATGAAATGCTAAAGGGACTTATATAAGAAAAAGAAGATGAAAAATATGAACAGTGAAAGGACAGCAAACACACAGTTATTAACAACCACACCTAAAACAAAAGCAAACCAAGAGGACAGCTAGATCAGGAGTGGAACCATAGAAATGAAGAACACATGGAGGGTTAGAAACAGGGGGGTGGGAGGAGGAGAAGGGGGGAGAAGGCACAGAAAATAGCATAGATGGCAGGTAGAAAATAGATAGGGGGGAGGGTGAGAATAGTGGGGGAAATATAGAATCTAAAGAACTTGAGACACGTGGTTATAAACTAAGGGGGGGAGAATGGTGGGGGAGGGAGTGTGCGGGTGGAGGGGAATGAAGGGGGGGGAATAGAACAACTGTAATGGTATAATCAATAAAATATATTAAAAAAAAAGGAATCTGCTTTGGTCTGAATATTTGTGTCAGCAACCCATGTGCACCCCTCCACCCCTCCACCCCACCTCACCCGAAAAATCCATATGTTGAAGGCCTAACCCCAGTGCGGTGTCATTAGTAGGCGAAGCTTTTGGGAGGTGACCAGGTCATGAGGGCAGACCACTCTTGAATGGGAATAATGCCCTTATAAAAAGAGGTCCTAGGACTTCCGGCCAAGATGGAGGCGTAGGTAGATACACGGTGCCTTCTTGCACAACCAAAATAAGGACAACAAAAATTTGGAAACAAAAAAAGAACCAGTACTGACAGAAAATTGAACTGTATGGAAGTCCCACAACCAAGGAGTTAAAGATGAAACATTCATTCAGACCAGTAGGAGAGGTGAAGGTGGGTGGCCTGGTGGAAAGGACTCGTGGCAAAGTGGCAGGTGGCAGACCCTGGGCACACAAAGCGGCAGTGTGGCAGACCCAGTCAGGCAGCGGATTGTGGAGGGGCTTGGTCCACAAGCAGCTGGAGGACTGGGTAGTCCTACATTCATGTGCAGATAAGCCAGGTGAAACTGGGGAGCAAGACAGACCACCCCACCCAGGGTTCCAGCATGGGGAAATAAGCCTCAAAACACCGACTGAAAGCACCTGTGGGGGTTGAGGTTCTGGGAGAGGCTCCCAGCCTCACAGGAGAGTTCACTGGAGAGACCCACAGGGTCCTAGAATGAACACAAGCCCACCCATGCAGGAATCAGCACCAGAAGGGCCCAGTTTGCTTGGGAGAAGCGGCGGAAGTGACTGAAACCCAGCAGAGAGTGGAGCAAGGGCCACTGTTCCCTCTCAAACCCCACCCCCACATACAGTATCACAATCCAGTGATTACCCAGCACTGGATCACAATCCAGTGATTGCCCTAATTAACACCCAAGGCTCCACTCCTCACTATGTAACAGGCACATCAAGACAAAAAAAAAAAAAGGCCCAAACGAAAGAACAGATCAAAGGTCCAGAAAAAAATACAACTAAGCCATGAAGAGATAGCCAACCTATTAGATGTACAGTTCAAAACACTGGTGATCAGGATGCTCACAGAAATGGTCAAATACAGTCACCAATTAGATGAAAAAATGAAGGCTATGCTAAGTGAAATGAAGGAAAATGCACAGGGAACCAATAGTGATGGGAAGGAAGCTGGGACTCAAATCAATGGAATGGACCAGAAGGAAGAACAAAACATCCCACCAGAAAGGAATGAAGAAATGAGAATTCAAAAAAATGAGGAGAGGCTTAGGAACCTCCAGGACATCTTTAAACGTTCCAACATCCAGATTATAGGGGTATCAGAAGGGGGAAAGAAACAGCCACGAGTGGAAAACGTATTTGAACAAATAATAAAGGAGAACTTCCCCAATCTGGCAAAGGAAATAGACTTCCAGAAAGTCCAGGAAGCTCAGAGAGTCCCAAAGAAGTTGGACTCAAGAAGGAACACACCAAGGCACATCATAATTACATTAGCCAAGATTAAAATGAAGGGGAGAATTCTAGAAGCAGCAAGGGATAAGGGGACAGTCACCTACAAAGGAGTGCCCATCAGACTGTCAGCTGATTTCTCAAAAGAGACCTTACAGGCAAAAGGGGGCTGGAAAGAAGTATTCCAAGACATGAAATCCAAAGACCTACATCCAAGATTGCTCTATCCAGCAAATCTTTCATTTAGAATGGAAGGGCAGATAAAGTGCTTTTCAGATAAGGTCAAGTTCAAGGAGTTCATCATCACCAAGCCCTTATTATATGAAATGTTAAAAGGACTTATCTAAGAAAAAGAAGATAAAAGGACAGCAAACTCACAGTTATTAACAACCACATCTAAAACAAAAGCAAACTAAGCAGACAGCTAAAACAGGAGCAGAGCCACAGAAATGGAGATCACATGGAGGGTTATCAACAGAGGAGTGGGAGGGGGAGAGAGGGGGGGAAAGGTACAGAGAATAAATAGCACAGACGGTAAGTAGACAGTAGACAGGGGGAGGGCAAGAATAGTATGGGAAATGCAGAAGCTAAAAAACTTATAAGTATGACACATGGACATGAACTAAAGGGGGGGAATGTGGGTGGGAGGGGTTGTGCAGGGTGGAGGGGAGTGAAGGGGTGAAAACGGGACAACTATAATAGCATAATCAATAGAATATATTTTTTAAAAAAAGAAGTCCCAGAGGGCTACCCTTCCACTATGCAAGGACAAGGTGACAGGCTGGCAATCTGCAGCCCAGCAGTGAACCTTCCTCAGAACCCAAACATGCTGACACCCCAAACTCAGACTTGCACCCTTTAGAACCTCGAGAAATAAAGTTCTCTTGTTTATATGCCACCCACTCTGGCATTTTTGTTATAGCAGCCCAAGCAGACAAGACAGAATCCAAAATGTGTTGTTCATAAGACACCCTTACACTAAAAATGACAAGGATCAATTCCATCAATAAATACCAATTCTAAAATCTGATTCAAAATATCAGCAAATAAAAAATACTCTTCCAGGAGAACAGAGAAAAAAAATAATGGAGAAAACCATATGGCTATCAACCACACATACTGGAAAAATTATCTGATAAAATTCTACAACCATACACCTGACAAAAAAATTTGACACACCTCTAACCAAATGAAAGATTCCTGCTTAATACTAACTACTAGAAGCACTCATAAAAGGAAACAAGAAAAGGATGTCTGCCACTATCACTGCCAACACTGTTCTGGAAGTACTAGTTGATAAGTACAATTAGGTAAGAGTTATACAAGAAGTATACATCAGCAGAAAGAGGCAAAATTACTATTACTTTAATGTAATGGAAATGTATATTTTTAAAATGGAAGAAAACCAACCCAAAACAACAGAAACATTCAAAATCTGATGGTCAATCATACAATTTATATAAAAATCAACAGCTTTTCTATACATTAAACACTAACCAATTGGAAACCAAATATCTACAAAAAACATTAAATGTGTAGGAATAAACTTAAGACTTGAAGGATTAGCAAGAAGTATAGAATTTTACAGGAGGAAATAATGATACGTGAAAAATGGAGAAATATATTTTGCTCTTGCATAGGCAAATTCAGTATTGTCAAGAGAACAAGAATCCTATATTAATCTACAAACTGAATGAAACTGTAATAAAAATCTCACAAAGATTTGAGTTTCTTTTTTAACCTTGAACAAATGATTCTAAGTTCTCTGGAAGAACAAATATCCCAAAATAGTCATGAATATTCTGAAAAAGAAGAGCAAGGAAGAGAGCCCTACAAGATGCTCAGATATGTGGCCATGGTTAATTAACACACTGGGATTTTTGTGGGCACAGATTGAGATTAAAAGACTCCCAAATATGTGGCAAACGTGACAATCAGGGGAGAAAACACACATGCGTTTGATAAACAGCACTGGGCAAACTGACTAGCATTTATAATTGGGGGAAAAAGGAAGGAAATAGTGAGAAAAAAAATTCCTAACAGAACAAAGATTTAAATGTGAAAACAAAAACACAAAAGTACTCAATGAAAACACAAATATTTTTATAATAGTGAAGTAGGGAAAACCTTTCCAATCATTATTAAAATCCAGATGTAAAGCCCTGGATGGTGTAGCTCTGTGGACCGAGCACAGGCCTGTGAACCAAAGGGTCACCAGTCCGATTCCCAGTCAGGACACATGCCTGGGTTGTGGGCCAGGTCCCCAGTAGGGGGCATGCAAGAGGCAACCACACACAGATGTTTCTCTCCTTCTCTTTCTCCTTCCCTTATTCTCTCTAAAATCCAGATGTCATTAAAGAAAAAATTAATAAGACAAAATAAGAAAGTTAGGTATATATATAATAACAAAAACACTTCATGAATACAGTAAGACTAAAGGCAACCTGGGGAAAAATACATACTTATGATAAAAAGCTAATATCCTTAGCATACAAAGGAATGAGGAAAGGATAGAAAAAGGAAAATACACAATGATCAGTAAAACAATAAAATGCTCAATCTCAACTGTCAGAAGCCGTCCAACAGCCATCCCTTGACACAATCGGGACGGATGAGATGCATCTGCACAGCAGAGGCAACTGTGGCTGGATTTCCTGTCTATCTCTTCTTGCATGTTTGTTTTTGCAATTAGTAGGTGGTGGAATTTTTAGACACCTGCATTTCAGGTCCAATGATATGCATAATTCCAATGAAGTTGTACAAAATAATTTCTTGGCCAGAGAACGAAGTCTCCCCTAATGAAGTAGCCCCTGAATGTCTAAAAGTTGATGGAGTAACAGCCCCTCCTCTACCTTGGACAGGAATATATACTAATTAGAAGTAGGCAGGCAAAGAAACAGGGGAAGCTGGTTAGCGACTACAAACTAAGCACGAAGAAACAATTACCAAAGAGTCAGAGTCCATATTACATAAAGAAACATTTTAGACACAAAGTTAGACATCACAAAGGCCTTATAATGAATTTCTTACAACCTCTGCTCGGTCTAGCATACCCTTTTGCCCCATGTCAAATTCTAAGAACTTTAATAACCAATAAGACATTCAAACTCTGTACATAGAGCTATTTCAAGTTATCTGATTAATGGCTCTCCTGGTCTAAACAACCTTTGTTTAACATAACTGAAACTATGGAAATTCTTGTACTTTTCCTAGGTACCTCTGTATTGGTTTTTAGTGCTTAACTGATCACGCCATGCGCCTGTTCCTTTAATGTTATGTAACAATCTCCATAAAAATAAAGCCTAAATCAAACTCAAAGTTCGGTCAGACACAGAGGCTGGCTGTTCTCCGGCATCCAGTCGGGTGCCTGACTCTTCTTTCACTGCTTGCGCCGTCCATCCTTTGGGAACCCTGAATCCTGCCGAGGCTGGGCCCCGGCAGTCATCAATATCTTAAAAATGTAGCTTAAAACAAATTTACTTAGCCATATTATAAAAATTAAAAAATGATTAATAAGTATTAGTAAAGAAACACAGGCAGACACAAACACATCTGGAAGGAGTAAACATTAATAATTCTTTTAGAGAAAAATGTAGTAGTCCCTGTTTCTTTTTTTTAAAGTGATGAAGTGTTAAAAAGCACACATTTATCATTTAAAAAGAAAAATAGTTCTACAACATTAACTCACCAATCTTAGAAGGAAAAAGAGTTTCATCATCAAGTTGATCTTGAACCCAAGTCATCAAGTAGTCAATGTATTTTGGTGCAGAACATTTGATTGGCTTTTTAATATTAGTACCATCTGCCCAATGATATTCATATCTGAAGAGAAAAAGGTATTACTGATAAAGTTTCCACATTAACAAATGTGTAAATTATAATCAAAGTAGGTTTACACTTTGTCAACAGAAATATGTATCTTTTTTAAAAAGATTTATTTATTTATTTTTAGAGAGAGCCGAAGGGAGGAAGAGAGGGAAACATTAATGTGTGGTTGCCTCTCCCACACCCCCTACTGGGGACCCTCAACTCGGACATGTGCCCTGACTGGGAATCGAACTGGCCACACTTTGATTTGCAGGGCAGCACTCAACCACTGAGCCACATACCAGCTAGGGCAGAAGTTATGTTATCTTTAGTAAATTACCCAAATTTCTATTGAAGATTATTGAGAGTTTCCTATAGAATTATTCTGAAATGTGACAGCTATGATTGAAAGAAGAGAAGATAATGTGGCAGCTGGCAGTTCCAGAATATAGAACAGCCCCGGGAAAAACAAAATAATTCCATTCCTGTCTGTTAGGCAGAGGGTACTGAGGACTGGGGATGGAGCTGATGAATCACTACATTCTGAGATCCTTGGCCACCAGGTTAGCACCAATAGGTCAAGATTATAAAACCCTGTTTCTTGGAGAGGGTGTTAAAGGAAACACCCTTGAACATGCATTTTTTGCACCCTCACCTTTGCAGAGCTAGAATGATTAACAAGGCTTACACAAAACTTCACTGTGTAAAGCATTTAAGCCATAGATAAGTTTAATTTTCCTATTTATTTTATTTTAATCTTTTAAGGAAACTTGAGAACTAAAACTTAAAACAACACAAAATCAAAATATTCCTCCTAAAATACTGTAATAAAAATATGACTATGAATTCATTTGGGATCTATTTATCCTTTATATCTGTAGCAAATTTAGAAAAGACAATTTTTTCCCAAGAGGTAAATAAATATCTTAATATCATCTATCATCACATAAAATCATGTACTATAGTGAAAAGACTGGAAGGAAACACTTAAATCATACATTATCACACGTTGAAACATTATGAGTAACAAAGAGTTCCATCTCTTTCTCAGTATTCTTGAAATTTATTATAGGTAAATTTTTAACACCTCGTATCTTTAAGCCAGATAACTAAAGCAGCACAATTTGGCAGTAATTAACACCAAATAAGCACAAGAAAAAAGAATCAAACATGAAAGAGTCAACTAAAAACTTGATTTTGCCTTGGCTGGTGTTGCTCAGTGGATTGAGCGCTGGCCTGCAAAACCGAAGGGTTGAAGGTTCAATTGAAGGTTCAATTGAAGGTTCAATTCCCATTCAGAGCACATGCCTAGGTTGCAGGCCAGGTCCCCAGTAGGGGGCACTTGAGGGGCAACCACACACTGTTTCTCTTCTTTCTCCCTCCCCTCTTCTCTCTCAAAAAATTTAAATAAACAAACAAACTTGATTTCAAGAAATTAACTTAAAAACTAGAAACAGAACCATAATGTTAATAAAATTCTAATTTTTCTGTTATTCCTCCAATTCAACATTGACCCTACTATAATGCAATTACAAAACCAAACACTAAGTACCAAATGGTAAACTATTTAATGATAACTAAAAGCTTATAGGTATTTAAGAACTCATAAAACTGAACTGCTTTAACACAAGCAGACAAGAAAAACAAAAAAGTATTATTTAATTTCTATCAATTAGTGATTAGCTTTATCTAATAGTCCACACACCTATATAAAAAGGGGTAATATGTACCTTGGACCTGCAGACATGACTGGACAGCTTGCTTCAGTGCAGAATTCTGTGATAGTTCCATATAACATGTTGATTTGGTTGAAGAAATCCACAGCTGGCAAGATAATAGCAGAATTGTATTAAACTATACATGTAAACACAACAGAACACCAGACCCCTCAGCTGAAAAAAGTAGACAGTGTGCTCCAATTCTTGGGAAATTCAATAATCCAGGATACTGTAAATTCTAAGTTGTCACATCCACGTAAACTTTTAACATATATTCATGTTTGATGTACTAAAATTTTACCAGCATATGACAGCAAAAAAATAAAAATCAGGCGCAATTCCAACTTAATGGTGACTATTAGGTCATTAGCATACATGATTTGATTATATCCAAGGGAATAAAAAAAGTCATAGTTTCTCTTCATGTGGACCAGACAATATCATTTGTTAGAAAAGTGTTGTGGAATATATTGTGAGGCGGAAGGTACACTAGCTGTTATTACCAAGCATTTAAAAAATCTAACTCATCATTAAAAAAAACTGAGGCTATGCATATTGAGGACATAAAAAGACACAGGATAATATCCCTTGACCTGGATTCTCCAGCTAACAGAAGGAACAAATTACAAGAAATGAATAATACAACATATAAGAAGGTAGTTATACAAAGGACAACATCTAAGTGCCCTAGTTCAGAGCAAAAGCAACATATTAAACAGGTGAGCTTGTCAGGGAGGTACGTTCTAAAGCTTCAGCTAGATCTGCAAAACAATGGGAGAGGAATGGGGCGAGTAAAACAACTTCACTGACTGAAACATATTCTGTACAAGGAGAATCCCATATACCTTAGAACCATACAAGTTTTTAAAAATGTTTTAGTTCCCTGTCTAAAGGAGTACCTAAAAATCCACTAGGGCTTTTCCAAGTTTCTTAAAAAACATATTAAAGAAACTTTGTACAAAACTCCCTCACTGACAAACCTTCCTCTTAATTAGTCATGTTTCTAAGAAAGCAATACTCAGGCACTCAATACTCTTTCAAAACAAAGAGTACACCCAGATGGTATGCTAGTTTATTGGTCTAAAACAGCGATCTTCAGCCAGTGTGTGCCACAAGAATTTTTAAAATGTGCAATATTTGACTATTTAGTCAAGGCACGACCTCTTTTCCCTTAGATTATCAAATTATAAAATGACAACAGCTAACACAACAATAGCCATCTGGGGTGAACCAATCAAAATTATACCAATTCTTTATTTTCTCAGGGCAGCAAGAAACAAATGTTTTTGGTCTACTGCAGAATTTTAGTAATCAGTTTGTGTGCCATGAGATGAAAAAGGTTAAAAAATCACTGATCTAAAGTAAGTGCTCTCCAAATGTGCTCCAGGGATTCCCTGTTTCAGGGCATCTGTGAGGCAGGAACCACTTTAACTGCCCTTCCCCCTCTCTCAGGAAGCACCCTGGAGTTACCCAGTGGCTCCATGATGTGGGACATCACCACAGCCTGAAGGCAGAAGGGGACATCAGACTCCAGCTGTCTCCTATTATGCTAGACATGAAATAACATTTGCAAAGATGCAAAACAATGCCACACTTCTCACTAAACTTTATTTTGAAAAAGTCATTATTTATTAAAATATGTATTAACATGCAATGGGCTTAATACTGTTATTTTTAGATGAATCTAAAAATGAGCAATATTTAAAATTTCTAACACTCTAAGTATTACTAGCTATAACCTACAATACGAAAACTTTTTGGGGTTCTCAATAATTTTTAAAAAGATTTTATTTATTTTTAGAGAGATGGGAAGGGAAGAAGAAAGACAGGGAGAGAAACATTAACCAGCTGCCTCTCGCACATCCCCAACCAGGAACCGGGTAGCAACGTAGGTGTGTGAACTGACCAATGACCCCTGGGTTCTCAGGCTGGTGCTCAACCCACTGAGCAACACCAGCCAGGGCTGGGGTTCTCAATATTTCTAAAGAACAAGGGGATCCTGAAACCAAAAGGACTGAAAACAACTCATCTAGAACACTAAGTCACAGAGAAAAATCTAAGGCTGAAGAAGGCCAATGAACACCTTTAAAATAAAAGATGATAATGTGAATAAGGTTTTAAAAAGAAGGGATCTTTCCTAATATGTAATACTCCACATGGCTCACATATCAAGAAATAAAGAAATATACAGTGAAAATATCTAAATTCCAACCACTACAAATCCCCCACACACATATGTTACCATATTAATTTTTTTGGTACCTTGCCCCTAAGTTTCTTTGTCCTGTCTTACACAAAAAGTAGTATGTTATGCACTTCCGCACTTTTTTACCTTAGTGACGTGAATAATGTTTTTTTAATGAGTTGAGAAAATAAATTTTTCTTAATATGGCTACTGGAAAATTTTAAATTACACTTGTATCTTACTTTAAAAAAATTTTTTTAACGATTTTATGTATTTACTTTTAGAGAGAGGGGAAGGGAGGGAGGAGAGGGAGAGAAACATCAATATGAAAGAGACACCTTGATCTGTTGCCTCTTGCAAGCCTCCAACTGGGGACTTGAACCACAACCCAGGCACGTGCCCTGACTGGGAATCGAACCAGCAACCTTTTTTCGATGTGCAGGCTGGCACTCAACCCACTGAGCCATATCAGCCAGGGCTTCTTTTTTTAAGATTTTAAAAAAAAACAGCTCTGGCTGGTGTAGCTCAGTGGATTGAGCATGGGCCTGCGAACCACAGGATCATGGTTCGATTCCCAGTCAAGGCACATGCCTGGGTTGCAGGCCAGTTCCCAGCAAGGGACTCACCAGAGGCAACCATACATTGATATTTCTCTCCTTCTCCCCTTCCCTTCCCCTCTAAAGATAAATAAATAAATTATTTTTTAAAAATATCCTCATATTAAAAACAAAACACCAAAACCCTTTTTTATTGGTTTCAGAGAAAGAGAGAAGGAGGGGGTGAGAGGAGGAAGTGAGATGAGGAGGGGGATGGCGGGGGAGAGAGAGAGAAGCATCAATTTGTTCAGTGTTCCACTTATTTATGCATTAATTGGTTGCTTCTTGTATGTGCCCTGACCTGAGTGAATCCACAACCTTGGTGTGTATCTGATGACGATGATGCTCTAAGCAACTGAGCTATTAGGTCAGGGCCAGAAATGATACACTCTGAACATTCAAATCTCTAGTCTCAGCATATTCTTCTATGCCTTGCCCTCCTCACTTTCTTGAACTTGAGTGACTTTCAGCTCATGGTTCCCACCATTTTCTCCCAATCTCTCAATTTCCTATGACAACTCTTAAATCACAACAAGTAAGTGACTGAGGGTTTGACCTGTGGTGGACTTTTCTTTCTACGTGGTAGGCAGATTGAGAGCTTCTGGGAGTGGAAGCACAACTATACAGATAGATTCCTTAACAAAGTCATGTTCCATCACAGGTAGATTCCTTGCATTTATCAATCTCTTATTTGACCGTACTCAGCTCCATTCTCCCCAGAAATTACCCTAAAGCACTTACCATTTCTCCTTAGGTCTCTCTGCTCAACCACAAAAGCTATAACCAAGAGCTTAGTGTTTCTTTATAGATAATCTATTATATTATAACCCTTACATACCTGCAAAATGAAATTAAGAGATTTTAGCCCTGGCTGGCGTAGCTCAGTGGATTGAGCGCGGGCCTGTGAACCAGAGAATCTCGGTTCGATTCCCAGTCAGGGTACATGCCTGGGTTGCAGGCCAGTTCCCAGCAGGGGACATACGAAAGGCAACCATACATTGATATTTCTCTCCCTTTCTCCTTCCCTTCCCCTCTAAAGATAAATAAATAAAATCTTAAGAAAAAAAAAAGAAAGAAAGATTTTAGCAAAACTTTCCTGTAAACCACAAAAGTTGAATGTCATTAAAAACTTACTGTTAACAGCAATCCATTCATTGAGATCCTCCCCCTCTGGCAACATAACAGCTTGTCTCAGATTTCCACTTCCTAGAGTTGCTTCTGCATGTTTTAAGAGTTCATACTGATGAGACCCTTCAGGAATATTCTTCTTTGGTTTGAATGTTTTAGAAGAACGGCTGCTACTGTTATGTTAAAAGAAAAAACATCAATTTTAGGACCAGAAGCAAAATGGAATAATTAATGGCATAATATAAACTGCTCTGTAAAATAACATATTCCCTGAAAAGTGCCAGGATCTGCGGGGGAAGGGGGGAGTATGTGTGTGTGTGGGGGGTGATGATCACAATAAAAAATGCTTTAAATTTCTTTCCTCATGTAGCAACAGGATTAGCAGCACAATTTCACACATAAGACAATTTAACTATGCCTCATGAAGCAGTCTAGTATAATAAAACGGGCCCTTGAACCAAAAGAAAAAAAGCCCTAGATTTTAGTCCTTGATCTGCCATTATCTCTGTGATTGCTTGAGAAACCTAACCTTCTGGCCTCAATTTCCACCTACACAAAATGGTGCTGGGGGGGAAGTAGCCCTAAGGTTCCATCCAATAGCTCAAAAAACCAGCATCTGTATCAAAACATCTAGGATGTCATCAAAGCAAACCACAGCAAAAGTGACACTTTTTTTGAGGTTTTTAGCAGGAAAAATAAATGAGACAGAGGCAACTGGTTATTGGGGGGAAAAAATCTTTATTCCTATCTTTATCACCATCCTCAAGGAAAATCTTCTTAACATGTGTTTTCCACAGTTATTTTTTAAAAATAAACTTTTTATCTAGGAGGACAGTTGTATTTTTATGACTTCAGTATCATTACTAAGAAAATGGTTTACCTTACAAAGTATTATCTCCTCTTTTTAATGGAATGCATTTGTCATAACATTCTGCATTCTTTTTATTTCTTTTTTTAACATTTTAATTGTTGTTCAAGTACTGTTTTCTACCTTTTACTCCCATCCCAGCACCCCCATCCAAGATTATTTTTAATAATGAAAAATCTAGAAACAATCCTAAGGCTTACTGAAGTAATGATTAAATAAGCTATGATATATCTACAAACCATGGAGTACTGTATTAAAATAAACAAGATACAAGAACAAGATAGAGTTACATGTGTTTACATGAAAAGATCTCAAGACATGGTTAAAACAAAACCAAATGGATACCAGAAGCTCATTTTTGTTTTCTGTTTAATTTTATTTTGTTTATGCTATTACAGTTATCCTAATTTTTCCCCCTTTACCCCGCTCCACCTAGTTCCCCCTCCCTCAGGCAATCCCCACACCCCTTGTCCATGTCTATGGGTCATACATATATGTTCTTTGGCTACTCTATTCCCTATGCTCTATATCCCCTTAATTATCCTGTAACTATAACTGTACTTCTTAATCCCTTCACCTTTGGAAACCCATTTTGTAAATACACAAAGAATAAGAAAGGATTCACATCAAACTGATACTGGTGATTACTTCTAAGAAAGGAAAAAGAATAGAACTGTGGGCTTTTACTTTACCTCAGTAATTTCAATTTTAAGTAAGACTGATTAAAAAGTAAAAAAGTAAAAAAGTAAAATCAAATATGGGTAATTTTTGACATGACAAATACCTACATTTAAATGAGAAATACTAAACAACAAAGAATGGTCTTTTACAGATAGAAAACTGTGAATGACATGAAGTTAAATATGGAAAAGATGAAATGATGGCTCAATATTGAAATATGATCTCTGTCTAAATTAAGACTTGTGTTCAAATGACACCATCAAGACAATGAGAACAATCTACAAAATGGGAGAAAATATTTGTAAATCACAGATGTGAGAGTGACTTGTACCAGGGATCAAGAATTATTATAACTCAAAATCATAAAGAGAAATAATCTGAATTAAAAATGGCCAAAGGCTGTCAATTATAATTAAAAGCAAATTTTTTTAATGGTCAGAAGATTGAAATAGACATTACTCCAAAAAATACATATATATAAATGGCCAATAAGTACACAAAAGGATGCTCCACCTTCTTAGTTATTAGGGAAATGCAAATTGACATCACAATGAGAAACTACCATTTTACATCCACTTAAGATGGTTACAATCCAAAAGACAACAAGAGTTAGTCAAAGTGTAGGGAAAATGAAATTCATTCACGGTGATGGGAAAGCAAAATGGTCCAGTGCTTTGAAAAAGTTTGGCAGTTCCCTCAAAAGATTAAACATGGTTTCCATGTAACTGAGCAATTCCACTCCTAGGTATAATACCCAAAAGAAATGAACACATACATTCAACACAAAAAATCTGTACTACATAAAAGTTCAGAGCAGTATTATTCATAAAACCAGAAAGTGGAAACTCAAATATCCATCAACAAAACAAAGTTCAGAAGAAATACACAGCCTCTCACATTTACGTTCAAAGACCAACTAAACAACGTGCATAGACAAACCGCTAAATAAACATTAACTCATAAAAAGACTTGAAGGACAGGAGAGATTGTTCTAGTAAAATAGATATTTGCAATTAAAACATAAACCATACAGACTTTTTGACACGGTAATTAGTCATACTTTGGAGCCTATACCCTAAAAAAAAAAGAGGGAAAAAGCGATTTGGATAAAGATATTCTCAGTAGTACTAATTTGTAAGTAGCAAAAGAATTCAGATTTCTCACAATACGGAACTAGATTAACTCTAGTTATGAAACACTATGTAATTTTAAAGTGTAATAAAAATGTCAAGTGTGTGGGTAATGTCCGTAACTAAAACTGTATTCAATACATTATATTTATTTAAACACACAACATATATTTAAACCGTTTACTACGTAAACAGCGCTACCTGAGAATACTAAATAAGGTGCTAGAGCAACGCTTCTCAAACTGCAGCACTCCACGTTCTCCTGCGGCAGCATTTTTCCGCGGGGGTAACAATACTGACGATAATTAAAACTGGGCAAACGGTGCAGTAAAAAGCTAAGCCAGCAGGAATCGTTACACGAAGGCTCCAGACTAGAGAGAAACTGGGAGCCCCTGGCCGCGCCCCCAGATCGTCCCTGCGCCCTCGGGGGAGTTGGGGCGGAAAGTTTGGAGGCGCTACGGGCCTTGGGGCCTTCTCGTTCCGTTTCCTTTACGTTGACTTCTCGCTCCATTTCCTTTGCACCGACTTTTCATCTCCGTCTACCTCGGCCCACGTCCTATCCTTCCCCGTAGCCGCAAACCGGGGCACGACTAGGGCCAGCCGATTCAACCCTGGGGCCGACCCCAGCCTCAGCCGTCGGCTCGCCCCTCCCCGACCTCAGCCTTCGCTGAGCCCTGGACCCCTCGGCCCAACTGCACTCACAAGAGGAAGCTCATCTTCTATCCTTAGACAGGATGGAAGGGGCCCGTTGGCCCCTGCCGCAGTCAGGTTTCGGAGCCCACACGGGAACAATGAGGTAGCGATCGGTTCTCAACCCGCCAACAGCAGCCGCTGCTCCGAGCCGAGGTCGAGCGGCTATAAACCACGCAAAAAGCCGAGCCCACCTGGTTCGCCACCCCCAACCTAGCAGAACCGAAATGCGGAACCAGCATAATCTCGCGAGAGAAGCCTCGCTTTGCCCTACCCAGCCCCCAGCCTAAAGGTTTTCGGGGGCCCCTTTTCGCCCCACCCTCTTTTGCAGCTCACCCAATCATCATCTCTCAGGCCGGGACTTCCTTCTCTGGGAGGCGGGGTGGGATTGTAGTTCCAGGCCCCGACGAGCGTCTGGCCGAGTATTTTGTTCCGGCATAGTTGCTGTAGGTGTACGTTTCCTGGGTGGCAAGAGACCTCTATACATGCTGCAATTTTAAAAAATTTGATTTTTAAATTGAGATATAATTCACATAGCATGAAAGTCACCCTTTTAAAATGAACGCTTCAATGGTGTTTTTCACAGGGCTATGCAGCCATCACGACTATTCAATTTTACATTATTTTAGTCACAAAAAGAAAGCGGTACCCTTTAGCAGTCCTCCCTCTTTTCAACACCTGGCAGCAACTAATCTACCTTCTTTTTATAAGTTTTTGCCTAATCTGGGCATTTGATATAAATGGAATTACATGTAATGTTTCCAAGATTCATTTATGTTGTAGCATATGTCAGTACTTAATGCCTCTTTATAGATGAGTAATATTTCATTGTATGAATATACCTTCGTTTTCCATCCATCTACTTTTGGACATTTCCTTTTCTACTTTTTAACTATGGTGAATAATGTTACTAGGAACATTCCTGCATGGGTTTTTATGTGAACAAATGTGTTCATTTCTCTTGAGTATACTTGTATGTCTAAGAGTGGCTGGTTCATGAGGAGAAGCAGAGATTGCCACCCCAAAATATTCCTTTCACAGTACTGATTTTTTTACCTGGTTATTTTCAAGAAACAAAAGACTCAGAAAGAACCTTTAACCTTCACCCTAATTGCTACTAAAAGAATTTAGATAGAGGACCTGCTCCAGAAAGGGAGCTATTACTGAAAGCAGGAAAAGGAAAAAAAACAGCATTCCTGCTGCCTGTCACAGACAAAACCCAATAAGCAGAGACAGGGACTGAATCGTTATGGGCACTTTATTCAGATGGCCAGCAATCTGAGAAGATGGAGGTTTCATACTCCAAAGGGCTGGCTTAAGATCCATTTGAAAATGGCTTAAGGAGAACGAAGTGTAGGTAAGAGGTTTGGAATTCAGGGAAAAGCTAATTAGATTAAAAAAAAACCCTGCAGTATTCTTGCCCTGGGTGGTGGTTGTCTCACTCTGGAGTACAATGGCTCAGATATCATCTTGAATTGCTTGCAGTCCTCCTGAGGCACAAAGGTGGGACTGCTTATGGTCTTCTAGAGTCAAAGTGGGTCACACTTTCAGTTCCTGGAACAATAGCTTTAACATATGCATTACCTACTAGGCTTATAACTATTTACCTTAAACTAAAATTTTCCAGCTCTTGAGTCCCCTATGATTACTACACATAACTATAGTTTAATATGAATTAAATATGTTAAGCAGGGAGGGACCTAGTAAGACCCTCTGATTAAATTCCTCTCTGTGTCCCATTGTTACATTTATTCACCACACATCTGCTTTTTCATCACACCCCCCCTTGTCCTCAAGAGAGCATATAAGCCTTAACTGCCAATCTGTCCACCAGTCCTATATTCTTTTTTTTAAGACTTCATTTGTTCATTATCAGAGGGGAAGGGAGGGAGAAGAGAGGGAGAGAAACATTAATGTGTGGTTGCCTTTTGTGTGCCCTCAACCAGGGAACTGGCCTACAACACAGGCATGTACCCTGACTGGGAACCAAACCAGTGACTCTTTGGTTTGCAGTCCAGTACTCCACTGAGCCACACCAGCCAGGGCCCAGACCTATATTCTTAAGAAACCCCCATGTGTGCATACATAATAAATTTTATCATTTTCTCCTGTTACTGTGTCTCAAGTTAATTAGATTATTAGTCCTGTCAGAGAAGAATCTAGAAAGGTAGAAGTAAAATATTTTTCCCTTGCCACACTTACATTGTAACTGTGTTGAACTTTTTGAGAAACTGTCAGACTGTTTTCCAAATTAGCTGTAGCATTTTATATTCCCACTGGCAAATGCCTGAGGGTTTTTATGTTTTCACATTGTCAATAACGTTTGCTATTATCTTTCTGATTATAGCTATCCTAGTGGGTACGAAGTGGTATCTCATTGTGATTTCAATTTGCATTTCCTTGTTGGCTGATGATGATAATCTTTTCATGTATTTATTGGCTATTTGAAACTGATTTATTTTTATCGTACTTTCAAGTTAACTGAGGACCACAAAAGAACCATCCAACAACTCAAAAGGGTTTCTGGTCCAATAACAGGTTTTACTCAGTCTCCATAACATCACTGTCCCTTTGTTCTTCAACACCCGTAAGTCCAGCTTCTGCACCCTGCTCACCCTCCCACAAAATCTTTTCTTGCCAGCTCTCTAGTGTCTTAGTTTATAAATCCCATGAGCATTTTTAAGTCATTATCTTACTTACCATTTAGCTCTCTCTGGCCCATCCTACCAGATTCCCCATTTGATCACAGTGATTTCATTTTTTTTTTCATGAGCTTCTTTGTCACTCCCCATCATCTGGCTTCTATATGGCGGCAGTGGGGATACAGAGAAGAGGAGACCATAGCTGAATCTGTGGTAATAGTCTAGTTAGATATTTGTGGTGGCGAATGACAGAAATCTACACTGTTCATATTTCCATCAGACCTAGCTTACATTTTCTTTCCCACTACAGTGTAAATTTCTTTGTGGAGCAGAGATATAGATTGTTCACTGGTCACGCCCAGTGCTCAGCATAGTGCCTGGTGCACAGAAACTACTCAATAAATACTCATTGAATGAACGGCGGTAGAGACTGGAGATCTGAGTCTAATAGAGGAGATTGATACAGAAATAAGTGGTAATTAGTACAGTATTACCAGTACTGATAAGCTCAAAAGTGGAGCAATTCTTGACTTTTTATGACTTGACCTTTAATTTTCTGGATTTCTAGCTTTGTTGCTCAAGACAGTATTCTGGACAAACAACGTCTTGCTGTTTCCGCTGGACCTTCCTGGGTCCACATGCCTGTTCTCGCAACTCTTTCTGCCTGGAATGCCTCAACCTCCACATCACTTTCTGCCCTTCAAGGTCCAGCCAGAAATCCTCTTTCTTTTCTCTGACCTTTTGTAGCCCCTTTTCTATATCCTTCTTACAGTATATAATTACAGTTCAAATTTTCAAAAAGTAGTACTTACATATTAAACAGCTGTTGTGTTAGGAGGTAGGAATTTGAGGGTTTATGTTCTCTTCTACTTTTCTAAATATTCCATTTTTTCTCTAGTAAGCAAATACTCATATTATTTTCAAGTACTTTTTTTTTAAGAGAAGCAAGATAGAATAGTGACTAAAAAGCTTATATTTTAGAGGCGACGATCTGGACTGAGCCCTGCTATTGCTATTCAATAACCACATGACCTTGATTGTTTTCATAACCTTTTGCTTCAGTTTCCTCCTCTGTAAAGTGGGGCGGGCTATCTCAGAGGGTTGTGAGGATGAAGTGAAAGGTAAAGAACTCACTTAGTTCTGAGAACATAGAGACACTCAATCAACTTTCACTAGTTAAAAAGAAAGACATTTTGACATGTGCTACCACCTCTAGTGGGTGACCAATGTCCTGAGAGAAGCCCCTGACTGTTTTCTCTCTGTGTTTTACATGTGCTTGCTATGCTGCCTTATATCAGAGTAGATATTCAGCAAATATTTGCTAAATGATTGAAGTCGGATATTTGGCTAAATATTATTTTACACCATTTTTTGTAACTGATGCAGTCTCTTGATTTCAAAAGTTTTGTGTATCTTGGGAAGTAGTTGTAGCTGTTTCCCCAGAGAATACTTTCTCTCTCTCCCTCCCACCCCTCCCCCTCCCCCTCCCTGCCCCTTGGGTTTCCCCAGGTGAGAACAGTCTTTCATCATAAGGCAGTGAAATGACCAGACATAGCAGCACATATTTTGGGGAGGGATGGAAAGTGCCTGGATACTTCCCCCAAGAGTTTTTACAAGGAAGCCACGTGGGAAAACCATGTGGGAGATATAGAGATATTATATCACTGAGATACTGGAGTGAGAGCCACAGAGAAAGTCCTATGTTGGTTTGGTACCCTTGGCTTAGAAGAAAGGATGTAGCCGTTAAATTCGAGAGCTGTGGTTTACACTAGAAACCAATCTATGTGTCTTGGATGCCTAAGTGTTTTCTATGAGAAATTTTTATGGTGTTTTCAGTCTGTAATACATAATTCCTCTCACATACAATTATTTCAGACTGTGTGGTCTAATAAAAATATAATGTATAATTTAAATTTTTCTAGTACATATGTTTTTTAAAAGGAAAAATAAACAAAACCAAAAATCCCCAATGAAGGTAATCTTGATAATATATTTTATTTAGTCTAATACTGTACATCCAAAATAATGTGATTTTTAACAAGGAATCGGTTTAAAATTTTTAAATGAGATATTTTACTCTTTTCATTCTAAGTCATCAAAATATGACGTGAATTAACTCTACAGCTCAATTTGGATTACATTTCAATTATTCACTAGCCCACGTGGCTAGTGGCTGCCCTATTGGACAGCACAGCTCTGGGTCATCTGTATGATCTTCTTATAAACACAATTTCTGTCTCGTGGGTCCATTAACATGTGCTCTTGTTGGTACCCAAATGCCAACTCATGGCTATCCAACGAAACGTTAACAGAAGCACACACTGTGAAAATGATGTGGTAGCACCAAGTGGCAGTCACATGACACCGTGCCAAGGAAAAGGAAAACTGTGGGAGAGTCAAGTCACAGGTCAGCAAATGTGGTACAGGATTCTGTGACCAGCGGGTCTAGATCGGTCAGGTCCGGGGGAAGGTGACAGGGGTGGGGGTCGGGGATGGTGGGGGGAGTTGAGAAGTAAAAAGACAAAGTCAAAGCGGGGTCAAGTGGAGTCCCTTCTCTGGGATGCAGAGGAGGGAACTGTTGGTGAAATCAGGCTGTACATATTGAGCCAGCTTTGAAGCAGAGCATGAGAAAGACAAACTGCAAGGCTAGGTATATTTTATTTTTTAAGAACATTTGCTGCTCCTTCTTGGTACAGTGATAGAGCAAGCAGCCAAGTCATTCTTTTCTTACAACAATCTATCAGGCAGTCGTCCGTGGCCTGGGGCAGCTGCGCTGACCCCGAGGACTGCTTCCAGCTCCCTCGGCACACATTGTGCTGCTTGGCTCTCCTCACAAGATGCCCGACACAAAAGAAAATCACGTTGCAAGTGATTTTATTTCGTCCAAAAATCACCTCTCTTATTAAATAATGACCTGATTTTGATTTTAACCGTTGTAGTTTTGATGGTGTTTAATTTATAACTATGTATGCTTTGATAGTGGTATAAAAGCTATATACAAGGATATTAATAGACATGTATTTCTATAGTCATTTATATTACTTAAATAATGTAATTATCATAAAAATATTCCCAGACAGCAGGGGGGAAAAAGGAACTCATGAAAGTCCCCTCCCCTCTCAATGGCGTGGCTCTTCAAGTTGCAGAGTCACTGAGGATACGAAAGTTTGGCTATGTGTCAGGAAAACCTTTCAGGACAGCTAGGTCAAGGTCCTTGGGGATTTGGGAAAATCCTAGGTCAATATTTGAACAAGATATTAATTAAGATAAGATGACACAGAGAGAGAGAGAAACAGAGAGAATGCTCATGCTGACCGCTGCAGGGAAATTTGATCCCTCCCGGACACCGCCTACAGTTTACAAAGAGACTGGGAAGGTTTCACTCTCTCCTTGGATCAGCTGGTCAGAGAGCCGTCTACACACCATCTGGTCACAGCACATGCTTAAAAGCAGAAGCTAAGCAGCAAATTATAAAGTCACCAGCACTGACTTCCCTGAACCACTGCCATCCTCCACCCAGGTCCCCCCACACCCGCTCCTCACGCAGTTCCTCTTTCCAGCTCCCTGAGCAGCATTTGCAACCTTGCATTTTCATTCTGTGTAAGTGACTTACCTCATCATTTGCAAAGCTCCAACTCTGCCCTAATAATCTTACCCAGGCAGGGCCTCTTCCCACCGTGGTCACAGTAAGGTTTCTGCCCGTCCCAGCTAGGTAGTGGGTGTTCTCTGGGGCAGCTTGTGTTTTAGACATTATCACAAGTAGGTGAAAAAAAGATATTAAAGTTGCTAAACGGTCCTTTCTGTTATCTCAGGACTCGGGTCAAAGATTATGAAGGAGAAATACCAATTTATCAGACATTGAAAACTCACTCAGCAAAGAAGCCATATGAAAATTTCCACTTCGGTCTTAAGTCTAAGGTCAGACCTCTTCAGTCATATACATTGGTGAATAAAATACATGCCCTTCCTGGAGCTTACATTCAGTTGGAGAAGACAGATATTAGTCAATTACACTTAAGTGCTAGGAGAAAAAGCACAGAATGCATTAAGAGTATTTAGAGAGTATAACAGGCAGGAGAGACCCAAGAGCCTGGGGAGTCTTAGGAGATGTTATTCAGGCCAAGACCCCAGAAGATGAGTTAACTGAATGAAGAAAGAGGGAAGATGTTCTGCTCCGAGTCAATACCACGTGCAAAGGTTTTGAAGCAGGTAAGAGTTTACTGTGATCAAGGAACTGAAAGAAGCCAATGTGATGAGAATGTGATAGGCCAGGGGAAAGGGAAGGGGACTGAAACTGGCCACCAAAAACCTTGGCTCTTATTTGAAGCAAGGTGGCCAGACACTGAATGGTTTTCAGGAGAAGGACAATGACATCTATACTTTAAAACACTGAGTCAGTTAAGATGCAACTACATCTATTGTAGTTGTCTGGTCAGGAGAAGGAGTTGATCTGGACTAGATCAGTGGAGAGAAATAGATGGAATTGACATCTACCCTGGAACGAGAATATACAGGTCTCAGTGATGAGCTGGATATGAGCCAAGGCCGAATCCTGTGTTTTTGGAGCAATCTTCCTGGGAGTCAGTTGTTTCCAATGACTGAGACAGAAAAGCAACTTCGGGGGTAGATCAGTTCTGCTTTCAATGCATTAACTCAGAGATGTCGATAATACAGATATATACAGATATGGAGCTCAGAGAAGAGACCAGGACAGAGATAAATTTTAGAGCTGTTGGCATACAGCTGTGTCCAGGCAGGGCAGTGGATGAAACAGCTGAGGTGAGGGAAGAGAGTAACAGGTGCCAGGGGAGAGCCTTAATGACCCCTGATATTTAAAGGCCACATCAAGGAGAATATTCTGGCAAAGGAAGTTGAGAAAGACCAGTCAGATAAAAGCAAGAGCAGAGTGTTGAAGAATGAGAGGTCAGCTCTGTGGAATGATCTTCAGAGTTCCAGTAAGATGAGGTCTGACGGGAAAGTTCCCAAAGTGTTGACGATGGGGAAGTCTTCCTGCAGCTTTCTCATCTTCACGCGCCACCACAGTGATTCAGAGAGAGAAGCCTTGTAAATGCCATGGGTGTGGGGGGAGGGGGTTCAGGTGGGAACAAGATGTACGGCTGAAAACCTTTGTCACATGGGTGTGTCCTGCGGTCTCCTCTGAAATTGTCCTCTTGAGTGAGAGATGGTGACAAAAGTTTAGGTCATAATGCCTTCAGCCGTGTATGACCCCAACAACCCTACAACCCTAGAGTTTTTAATGCCTTTCTCTTCTTCTTTTTTTTTTTTTTTGCTATTTTCCTTTGCTATCTTTTTTTAAAAAGATTTTATTTATTTATCTTTAGAGGGGAAGGGAAGGAGAGAGGGAGAGAAATATCAATGTATGGTTGCCTCTCATGAGTCCCCTATTGGGTATTGGCCTGCAACCCAGGCATATGCCCTAATTGGGAATTGAACCGCGATCCTCTGGTTTCTCAGGCTCACACTCAATCTACTGAGCTACACCAGCCAGGGCTCCTTTGCTATCTTAGCTCTGTGAACTTACTACCTATGCGCCTAGAACAAGTTATTTAAACTCTTTATGCCTCAATCTCCTCATCTGTAAAACAAGGATACTAATAGAACAGATTAGAGGATTGAATAATACACGGAAAATACTCAAAACAGTGCCTAGTATATTTGGCTATTATTTAAAACTCAGAAAACAAAGTTTGCGCCATTGACTTCTTTACTCTTAAAGTTCAAGAACTATTGTGTGTATGTATGTCTTAAAAAAAATGCAGGTGTGGGGGAGAAATGGGTTTGAAAATTAGACCTGCCATTTACCAGCTGTATGATCTTAAGAAAGTTACTAATCTCTCAAGGCCACAGTTTCTTCATCTATGAAATGGGGACAGTAGTACACTACTTTAAAGGGTCGCTGGGAGGTTGAAATGAGTTGTTACACAGAAGCACTTAGAACAGTGACTGGCACATGGTAAGTGCTACCTGTCAGTTGTATTTTTCTCTGCGGTAAATCAGTAATTTCTCTCCACATTACTACTATCTTTAATCTTGAATGTATTGACCATAAAATCAAGTCAAATAGAGAATGTGTAGGAACATTTTCATGATAAAACACAGATATCATTTATTTTTAATTACTCATAAGGAGATAGGCAAAAAACCACAATGAATTGGCATCTAACTTCTGAAATTTGGAAGACAAACAATATTATTAATAACAGTTTTTAATGCTGCGTGAGTCATGTATCTTTTTCTGAATTGATTTTCCCCCTAGTTTTTTTAACCATTTGGTAAAACATCACTTCTATTTTTTTAAAGATTTTATTTTTAGAGCGGGAGGAAGGGAGGAAGTAAGAGAGGGAGAGAAACATGAATGTGTGGTTGGCGCTCACGCACCCCCACTGGGGACCTGGTCCAAAACTCAGGCATGTGTCCTGACTGGGAATTGAACCTGCAGCCCTCTGGTTCACAGGTTGGCACCCAATCCACTGAGCCACACCAACCAGGGCTCATCTCTATTCTTTTAAAAAAAACATGCAAAATTTTGTAAATGGTTAAAATTTGAGTTCCTTTAGCAGTCCAAAATTAAGAAAAAGGAGGAAGAGGAAGAAGAAGAAAGAGGATGGAGGAAAGAAGGAAGATAGGAAGAACAAAGCAAGGAAAAGAGGGAAAGAAAGGGAGGCTTATGAGAGTATAATCTTCAGGAAGACTCATTTCCTTAAGTGTTCTGTAATCTTGTCGGGGGTCCATGCCCTGCATTCTGGCCACTGTATTCTGCCAAAGTCCTGTCTTCCATCTGAAGTAACACAACAGTGATAGGCCTGTTTTGTGGTAGAGCATGGGTTTGGATGAAGAAAAACCCGTGTTCAGTTCTGGCACTACCAATACTAGCTGGTGACCATGGGCATTGTACTTCAACCTTGTGAATTTGTCTCTTATTCTATAATACAGAGATAATAATATAATGACCTCAGGGGAATGCTACAATGATATGAGTAAATGCAGGGAAGTGTCTCCCACAGTTGCTGGCATAATGGTCTATAAATTTAGTTCCCTTCTTCCTGACAACTTTCTGTCCCCTTTTCTGTCCTGTTAAATTAGTGAGATCTTCTTATTTCTTGAAATTAGAAGAAAATTAATTTGCATCTCTTCCATAAATACTGCCCCCCCACCACCACCACCCTAGATCCAGAGGATTCCCTTCTGTTTTCTCTGACAAGAGAAAAATTAAAGAAAGAATCTAAATCCTGAAAATTCTGAGGCTGGTATTCTCCAACCATAGGATCCTTAACCAGTTGCCCCACCAATGGTTCATGCCCCACCAATGGTTCACGCCCCACCAATGGTTCATACAGGAGATATGCAAAGGGTCCCTGTAAATCCCTGAAGGTTTTTATGCAATCTTCTCCACAAAGTTACTAGTTTTTTTAATGAACTGGGGTGCACTGTGTGAACCTCTAGGTTCTCTTTTCCTTGTGTGCCTTAAGACTACCAGAAAGGCTGAACATACTCCTCAGCCTTCTTTCCCAGTCTGTACTTTCACTATGGCCATAAGGGTGATCCAGTTTAAAGGCAAGGAGAGGACTTGGCCATGAATCGATGGCCCTTCCTGTAAGCTCCTACAACCCTCTGGGTACACCTCTGTCACCTATCCACTCAAGCACTAACACAGTTTGTCTTCCATCCCACTGGGCTACAGACCTGGTTAGGACAAGTTTGCCTCTTATTTGCCTTTTTTATGCCCTTACTTCCAAGTACAATGCCATTTATCTAATCCTGGGTGTCTGATTAGGGACGCAGTGTGTGTCATTTTGTCTCTGTTTCTTAGTCCTTTTTGTAATTTCCAATGTGTGTGTGTGTGTTAAACAAAGCACATGAATTGCTTTTAGAGTAAAAAAAAGAGGCATGGCCCTCTCTGGCTGGATGCTTCAGAGACTGGGCTGTCCTGCCCTAGTGCTGTCTGCTTTAGTGGTATTGAAATAGAAGGCAAGCTGACCAAGGATTAGAATGTTCTGAGATGAGAAAAGTTCAGGGGATATGGAATGGATGGGCACGCCTCAGGCTGGCCTTGGGTGAAAGCAGCATCATGGACCAGCTGTCTGGACCGTGGGAGGGATCATAGGGTGTGATGATGGGGGATATGGGTTTTATCATTTGGAAAAGAAATAATTCAATATTTTCCCAACTATATTGGCTACCATGTTGCATGAAAACTAATTATAAACTCCAGATTATGAGGGGCGAGACTTCAGTGCCAGGCACAATCCTCCCTTTGAAAGCACGCTGAGATAATATATGTTTCTAGTTTCTTCAGGTTAGTCAGTTAAAATGGAAGTTTGACCAGTGGTGGAATGGGCTGGAGTTCATAAACTCGGTGGTTCCTCCCAGACATGGAACACTGTTGTAGCTGAACTGCCAGCCCTGTGGGTCCCACTACCATTGCCTCTTCTACCCAATTGTTATCTCTCACCCATTCGTGGAGTTCTAAGTGATGTTGCCTATGCGTGGTCTGGTTTTCTCCGCATCAGTCTATAAAACAGGCAGGCCCACCTCAAGTGGAGGGCTGGGGGCGAGACTTTCAATTCCCGCCCACCTGGGGGTGGAGCCTGCCTCATCTTGTTGGGTGAGTGACTTCAGGCGCCTGGCCTAGTCTCTCTGAGTCTCAGTTCTTTCAACTCAAGTGGGGAACATGATACCTACCTCACATGGTTGGTGAGATTAACGAAGACAGTGTTGAACCCAGTGGAACAGAATAAATGCTCAATAAATGGTAACTAATACTAAAAGCATGGGCTCTGGAGCCAGCCTGTCTGGGTTCAATCCCTGCCCTTCCTCTTACTAGCTTTGGGACCTCTGACCCATTTCTTAAACAGCTTGTGCCTCATTTCCCCCATTTATAGGATGGGTATAGTAATAGCATTTACTTCATGAACTTATTGTGAGAATTAACTAATGCTTAAATATACACAAGTGCTTAAAACAATGACACATTGTAAGTGTTCAGTAACACTTAACTATTATTAAAAAGATAATAAATAGAAGTTTGGTCACTCACATGCTTTGTGCTTGCATGATTGAGAAGTTATGCGGCATGAATTATGTTGGTTGAATAAGCCCACATCATATTGGGAGAAACAAACAGGTGCACAAATAATATTAAGATATATTTCTGAGGGCTGAAATAGGGCTATGACATCCCAGAGGAGAAGGCAATTCATTCTGCCTATTTGTAATAGTGTTGGAACAAAAATACCATTTTGCCAGTGTGTGGTCCCGATACTCCTTTATGTGTCAGTGAAACATCGGGGCCAGTTAATGTGGAGGCCTAGAGGCAAAACTTTTAAGTCAGAAAATCTGCTGGTGCAGCCTTAAGGGATGAGCAGCAGTGGCTCTGGAGAAAAGAGAGATGTGGGTGACCAAGCAGTGGGCAGAAGTACGGGATGTGCTCAGTGGAGGCAGAGTGCAGGGAGAGTAGGTGGCAGGCTAGTGGGCCCTGGGCATCTTCACCCTACAGAATTTGCACTAAAAATTGCACCATAAAGTATTGTTGTTAAACGAATGATTTTTCAATACAATACTGTGAGAGCACAGAAGCAAATTCTTTTGTTAAGAATATTAAATGTATATAAAGCAATGTTCTCATGGTTTCATTCCTGAGAGCTCACATTTTGTAAGAACAGAATTTCCAAAATTTCATGAAGTGGTAAGAGGGTTATGCATCTTAAAATTTGGTCCTGTCTGCTTTCTTTCCCTCTGTAGAACATGCTCTGACCCTACCCAGCCTTTCTATATGCTTCTTGAGGGTTTCTTTTTCTTAGTTTATTTTTTATGTTCCTGTATATCTACCTGATTCCCAAGCACCATGAAGGCAGAAATCTTACTGATCTGTTTTTTAAATTTTTGATATAATTTCAGATATACAGAAAAATTGCAGGGACGGTTCACAGAACGCTTGTATATTCTTCATTCAGTTACCCAATTGTTAATGTGTTACATTTGCCATATGCTTTATCAGTTTCTCTTTATGTATATACATTGTTATGGATTAAATTGTGTCCCCAATTCACATGTTGAAGCGATTCCCGAGTACCTTAGAATGTGTCTGTATTTGGAAATAGAGCCTATAAAGTTAAAATAAGGTCTTAAGAGTGGGTCCTAATCCAATCTGACTGGTGTCCTTATAAAAGAGAAGATTAAGACATACAGAGAAGGACACCACAGGTGTGCTGTCACAGAGAAAAGACCACCAAGAGGGCAGCCAAAAGTCAAGGAGCGAAGGCCTCCAGAGAAACCAAACCTGCCAATCCTTGGTCTTGGACTTCCAGCCTCCAGAACTTGGAGAAAATAAATTTCTGCTGTGTAAGCCAGCCAACATGTGCTATTTTGTTATGGTAGCCTTAACAAAGTAGTAATTATATTTATTAATTATATTATTTTATATTATATTATAATGGTTTTTTTTAAGACTTTATTTATTTATTTATTTTGAGGGGAAGGAGAGAGGGAGAGAAACATCAATGTATGGTTGCCTTTTGTGCCTCCCATGCTGGTAGTTAGCCTGCAAGGAACCGGCCTGCAACCCAGGCATGTGCCCTGACTGGGAATCGAACCGCGATCGTCTGGTTCGCAGGCCCGCGCTCAATCCACTGAGCTACGCCAGCCAGGGCTTATATTATAATGTTAATGATAATTTTGGAAACATTCGAGAGTAATTTGCAGATAGATGCCCCTTCATTGCTAAAAGCAAGTACATTTGCTTCTAAAACCAAAAGTTGAATAGTTAAATCAGGAAATTAACACTGATATATTTCTATTAGCTGATCTACAGACCTTATTAATATTCTGCTAATTGTTCTATAATGTTCTTTATAGCCAAATAAAGAGAGGGAAGAATGAAAGAAAAAATTTTGGTTCAGAAACCGTACATTAGTCCTGACTGGTGTAGCTCAGTGGATTGAGCACGGGCCTGCGAACCAGACGATCGAGGTTCGATTCCCAGTCAGGGCACATTCCTGGGTTGCAGGCCAGTTCCCGGCAGGGGCCAGTTCCCAGCAAGGGATGCACAAGAAGCAACCATACATTGATGTTTCTCTTCCTCTCTCCTTCCCTTCCCCTCTAAAGATAAGTAAATAAAATATTTAAAAAAAAAAAAAGAAACCATACATTACATTTAGTTGTCATGTCTAGACTCCTTTAACCTAGAACCACTCCTCATTCTTTGTCTTTCAGAAGGACAGTTTGATACTTTCAAAAAGTACAGACTACTTGTCTTGCAGAATGTCTCTCAGTTTGGGCTGGTTTGATATTTTCTTGTGATTAGATTAAGGTCTACTAGTATATTCCCAAATTTCAGAATTCAGGGCTTTTTCCTGGACTGTTTTACTATTTCAGGTCTATCATCTCTCCTCTCAAGTTATAAATGAAAGATCAGTAACATTTTTTAGGGGACTCGATGAATTAGGAAAATCACTTCATTCAAGAGTTACGAAGTGATGTGTCCTCCTCAGTGCATCTTCTCTGGGGGACAGACATACAACATGTCTGTCCCCATCATCGGTGGTGATAACTTTGATCATTTGTTTAGGGTGAAAACTGTAGGTTTCTCTACTGCAAATTTACTCCTGCTATTAAAAATAAATTTATGGAAGAGATAGTTTGAGACTATGCAAATTAGGCAGTCTGATAAAATACAGGAAGCCCAATTTAATTTAAATTTCAGATAACTAACAAATACTCTTTTTAGTATGACCCTCCTCCCGAATTATTTATCTGAAATTCAAAGTAAATTGGGCATCTTGTATTTTTTGAGCAAATAAGTTATACTTTATTTTTATTTTTTAATTTTATTTTTCAGTTACAGTTTACGTTCAATATTAGTTTCAAGAGCATCTTGCATTTTTATTTGCAGAATCTGGGAACGGTTTATATGAATATCTTGTTCCAAATCCAACTACACCCGTTTTCACATTCTTTGACGATTCTGAATCAATGGCTTGCTAAAATAGTTATTTTCTAACTCAATCGTTCTACATTTATTAGTTGGCATTTTTATCTCTCTTTTCATCCACTCTTTACAGCAGGGCTGTCAAACTCATTTTCACCTACGGCCACATCAGCCTCCGGTTGCCTTCAAAGGTACAAAAAAGTAATGTACAAACCCTGTACATTTGGCCCTTTGAAGGCAACCTCGAGGCTGACGTGGCCCTTGGTGAAAATGAGTTTGACACCCCTACTTTAGTACACAGTAAGTGCTAACGTGAACAAATACTCGCATGGGCGGGGCTTTGGGGAGTCTGGCAGAGGATTGCCTTCCTCAGCCAATCACCGCTTGGTCCCGCGGCTTCCGCGCCTTCCAGGGCCTTTCCGGGCTCTTCTTGCTCCAATCACAAGCAAGGCTTTGCTGGACAGGGACCAATGGGTGCTAGCGGGAGGCGGTACCTGACACGCGCCTGCAGTATAATCGCGCTGCCCGCGCGCGCGCTTCTTTTCGGGCACAGTCACCAGTGCACGCTATGGCTGTCCCATCCATCGTGTGTATGTTTGCCACTCGGCTGCTCCGGCCCGCACAGAACTGTTGCTTCCGCCAACGTCCCCTCCACTTCTCGGCAGTTCGGTGAGAGAGTCGGGAGCTCGGGCGGTGCCAAAAGTCGAGGGGAACCGACCGCGGGGGGGACCATCTGGGCTCTAGAGGGACTCCAAGGGAGTTCCTGAGCGTCTCCGGCCGGGGTTGTGGTGGGGCGACCTGGCAGCAGAACTCTACCTCAGCAAATGACCTGGGTGCTAGGTCGGTGGGTGGGCTGTTACCGAGTGCCTACCTTTCGGAGGATGCCGGTCTCCCAGAGGCTCGGGGCATCGCCCTTTCACGGAACCAGTCCACCGTCGGGACGGGGCCCCTGGTGCAGAGCAAAGGTACTGGCGGGTTCTGGAGCACCTCGGTTTACGGGAACATAAGGAACTTACCGACCAAAACCTGCCTGCTGCCCTTGGCAGTGATGGGAGATCTGTCTTGCGGAAATCGGCGAAGACGCTTTGGCGAGCGTGGGAAGGATTCAGAATGAGCAACCTTAAGCGACCGTCCTTTCTCGGCACCCTAGTGGCGCAGGGGTTTGGTGCAGTCTGATGAAATCCTTTAGCTGCCTTGCTCCCGGGGTACCCGCACTTCCCCACTCTTCCAGGAGGTGGGTGTGGCTTGTGCCGCCCCTTTTCCTCCCCAGAGAATGAGTAAATGTGCTGTGGTCACCAGGGCTTTGACTGCCACCCATCCAGAGCAGGTCATTGCCAGGCAGAGTCAACTGAGGTGGTAAATACCGGGGAGGAAAAGAGAATCTCTATTTGCGTTTCCATAGGGAGGTAATAGTTTTTTACTGATTTTTCTGGACATCTAACTCATTTTTTAAATGAAGGTTGAAGAGTCTTGGGGAGGGAGGATGCTTTGATTTCTCTTCCCAAATCTGTACACTCTTCCTCTTCCTTCCATCTTTAGAGCCTTTGCATTGCCAGAGACCTAAGCCTTGTAACAGCAGCCCTTTCTTTCATACTGGCGCTGTGCAGTGCTAGGATGTGGCGAATTCAGAGATGATAACAACTGTTCTTCCTATAGCGGAAGTCACCTGTCGAGGGGCAGAACACACGTGTGCAATTTCCTCTGGGTGTAAAAGGTTATTAGAGACAGTGACAAGGTGCTGTAGACTTGGGAGGAGACACTCAAACCTTTTCTTGGTCTGGTCCTGACCTCTCTCTGCAGCCTCATCTCTCATTACTGTCTATGCTCCTTCCACTTCCTTCCTGAGTTATGGCCACCTGGGTCTGTGGCTTTTAGGACTGAAAAGAAATTTACTATAAAGGTCCTCTCACTTATTACCTGAAGAACTGGAACTATTGCTTACTCTCCGGTAACAAATGCTTTCCTTTCACTTGTTTTTCTGAATAACTTGCAAGTAGACTCACCCACCTCTGGAGACAGTATTCTGCTTGGTATTTATGGTTCCATTGCGTTGCTTTCATTACTGCTGGCTGGTAAAACTTTTTTTTTAATGTATGAGTCTAAGTGTATTCCTTTTTTGGGCATTGGGAAGTTGGTGTGAGGGTTTCAGGAGCATAAACCCCTGGTTAGAGAGAAACTACTATAGTCCAGGAGGCAGTGAGATACAGGGAGGAATGGACTTGGGATGCAGAGGTTTGCATTTGTATCTTGTTTCTACAGGCCTGTTTCCCCTTCAGCACAAGGAGGTTATTATACTGGCCCCAAGATAACTGAATAATATATGCAAAACTCTTAGCAAAATATCTAGTGTATAATAGATATTAGTTCCATCCCACTTTGTGTATTTCTAATTAATAATGGATTAGTAGTAATTTCTAAATTAGTATCCATAAAACTTCTTTCTAAGATAACCTGATCATGAATTTTAAAATCTTAAAATTTACCTAATGATAATTTTTCATGAAAAATTACAGTGCTATAAGCTGCCGAATTAGGAGGAAAGTGAAGATGGTACCAACTTGGATCTCAGTTTTGAATTTTATTTGGATAATCCTCATGACTTTTTTCTAGTTCATAATTTAATGGGAATTTTTCTAAACACATCTGTGAGAGCACTTAATTGCAAAATAAGGAATATTAGCTAATGTAGTAAATACATTTTGAATTTCCTGTAAAACTGAGCTCAGTCTCCATTTCTGTTTATTTGGGCATAGCAGTTACTTAATGTGCCCTTTGGCAAAAGAGATGATGGGAAGTTAGGTAATGACTTCCTTGCAGGGCAGTGTTTCACATTTGCTGAGTGATGGTTTGCAGAGGAGGGCTCAAACAGTTACATTATGAGAAGTAGGCCCACTGCATTGTGGCTTTTTTTGCTGTACTTCTTACTCTTTGCCAGTTTTTTTTTTTTTTAAGCAAATTGACGTAATATCCAGAACCTGCCTTTAGGACTTGGAACTCTAGGTTCTCCTAGAACCTTGTGTCCCTAACTTTAGTGTATCATTCTAAGCCTGAGTGTGCTGTTACCATTTTCTCTAAGTTTATTGCTTTCAAAAAGGAACTTTTTAATGGAGTGAAAGCTAGTCCTTCTCACTGGATTTTATGTATGTGTGTGTATATATATATATACACATATATACACATATATACATACATACATACATATGTATATGTATATATAGTTATATATACACACACATATATATAACTATATCCTTATGATTATATAAATAGATAAATATATCTATTGCATAGTACCTATTCATATATATTATATGTTAAGGATACATATGTGTATATGTGTGAATATAAATCTAACCAATAGAAGAGAGTAAGAAATTGATTTTTATTGAATATATATGCCTGGCAGTTTATATATGTTATTTCATTCAGTCTAAATGAGTGTCCTAAGCGCTGTATAAGTAGTCTTTCTCTCTATATGTCCCAAGGTTGTGAAAGCGTTTCTGGGCTGGAGTGGGTATTCCTGATACTAACATAGATCAGGCGTGATCATATGTACTGTGTCCTGGATTTTGTGCCATGCTAGTACTGTCACATGAAATCTGGGTAAAAGTATTTGGTTTGCCATAAAATTATATCTTCTTAACATGCTACAAAATGCAAATACAGATTAATATAAGGTTTTATTTTCTTAAGATTTTATTTATTTATTTTTAGAGAGGGGAAGTGGGGGAGAAAGAGAGGGAGGGAAACGTCAGTGTGTGGTTGCCTCTCACACACCCCATACTGGAGACCTAACCCTCAAAGTCCAGGCATATGTCCTGACTGGGAACGGAACCAGTGACCTTTTGCTTTGCAGGCCAGCACTCAGTCCCCTGAGCCACACCAGCCAGGGCTAAAAATATAAAGTTTAGGTATAAAATTACTGTGTTGTACCTAAGACATTGAATTTTAAGGTAATGATATAAATAAAGTAAAATAATACAAATAAAAAGTAGGCATTGAAGGCTTAAAGACTGTTTAAACTTTAAAATTTATTTTAATTATCAGGCCTTCAGAATTAATCGTATTTGACCATACAAGACATACATATATATTGCCTATCAATTTGTGAATGATCAGGGGGCAGGATGCTGTGGCATTAAGAATCTAGACTCTGGTCTCAGACAGAGCTGGATATGAGGCCCAGCTTTGCCAAGTACTAGCTGCCAGTTACTTTAACTCTGGAGCTTCAGATTAGTGCTAATAACTGTTTCAATCAATTTTATTTTATCATGTATTTTATTTTTAAAGTATATTTTTATTGATTGTGCTGTAACAGTTGTCCCATTTTTCTTTATCCTCTTTATCCCCCTCTGCGCTACACTCCCCCACCCTCCTTCCCCCGTCTTAGTTCTTATCCATAGGTCATACATATAAGTAGTTCCGCTTCTCCATTTCCTATACTTTTCTTAACCCTCCCCTGTCTATTTTGTGCCTACCAATTATGCTTCTTGTTCCCTGTACCTTTTTCCCCTATTCTCCCCCTTCCCCTCCCCACTGATAACCCTGTATGTGGTCTCCATTTCTGTGATTCTGTTCCTGTTCTAGTTGTTTGCTTAGTTTTTGTTTTTTAGGTTCAGTTGTTGATAGTTGTGAGTTTGTTGTCATTTTCTATTCATATTTTTGATCATCTTCCTTTACATATGTAAGTCCCTTTAACATTTCATATAATAAGGGCTTGGTGATGATGAACTCCTTTCACTTGACCTTATCTGGGTGTGAAGGAGCTCTGCCCACAGGGCCCTGCCTCCCACCCCCACACCGCCTACCACAAATGAGAATAAGTCTACCAAGACATGATTTGCTTGGGAAGGAAAGGTGGCTGATCTCTCAAAAGAAAAGGGCCAGGAGCCTGTTCCTCAATGGGCTTTTATTAGGTTCATTTTGCACAGGAATGCAGGTAAAGCTCATCAGTCATTATCAGGCAGTAAGGATCAAACAATAGATAACGTACAAAGAACTATGAGGGCTTATTCTGAGTCAGAGTCAGATAGCTAAAGGGCCATAAAGCTTTGGGGAAACGAGCTCATTCTATGCTTGGACCCTTATTTAAATTGAGGGTATTAGCAAAGTAGGTTTCACAGGATTTTATGCTTTTTTTTTTTCTTAGGCCTGATCACCCTAGGGAATCCACCCTTTCTAGCACAGGGCTGCACCCACCTCCAGCATTGTTTCAGGCTTAAACCAGGCAGGGGAAGTAAGGCAGCCAAGAGATTAGGAGACTTCTCCCAGACAGAATGAGGACTCAGGTTCTGTCAAAGCTGAAGGGAGAGGGTCCACACCCCCTTTTTCTATAGCCCCCCAAGTCCTTCCCTGATGGCCCCTTCGCATCTGTGCCCGTCTTAGGTCATTTCTCCTTCGAGGAATCTTACCCATTGTTGGGTAATCGGTCATTTGCTAGGGGCCAAGCAGAGTGAAATAAAAGGGGCCAGGGGCAGCAACCCTGCCAGGGAGATAAGCTTTGTCTCCTTAGTGGTTTAGGGTCCCAAGGTCCCTCACTCAGCCTTAGCCATGGGGGGGTTACAGCTTCTGAAACCAGGCAGGGCGGTTGCCAACATCTGGGAAGCACTTCATCTGCCTTCCATTCTAAATGATAGCTTTGCTGGATAGAGTAATCTTGGATGTAGGTCCTTGCCTTTCATGACTTGGAATACTTCTTTGCAGCCCATTCTTGCCTGTAAGGTTTCTTTTGAGAAATCAGATGACAGTCTTATGGGAACTCCTTTGTAGGTAACTATCTCCTTTTCTCTTGCTGCTTTTAAGATTCTCTCCTTATCTTTAATCTTTGGCATTTTAATTATGATGTGCCTTGGTGTGTGTGCTTTGGGACTGTCTGTGCTTCCTGGACTTGAATGTCTTATTTCCTCCACCAAATTAGGGAAGTTTTCTCTCATTATTTTTTCAAGTAAGTTTTCCATTTCTTCGTCTTCCACTTCTCCTTCTGGCAACCCTATGATTTGGATGTTGGAATGTTTCAAGTTGTCCCAGAGGTTCCTCAGCCTCTTCTCATTTTTTTGAATTCATGTTTCTTCATTCTGTTCCAGTTATATGTTTATTTCTTTTGTTCTAAATCTTTGATTTGAGTCCCTGTTTCCTTCCCTTCACTGTTGGTTCCCTGGATATTTTACTTTGTGTATCCTTCATTTCTTCCTTTATTTTGTGACCGAACTCAATCATTTCTGTGAGCATCCTGATTACCAGTGTTTTGAACTCTGCATCTGATAGGTTGTCTATTTCCTCGTCACTTTTCCTCATCACTTAGTTCTTTTGAGGGAATTTGATCTGTTCTTTTTTTTTTTTAAAGATTTTATTTATTTATTTATCTTTAGAGGGGAAGGAGAGAGGGAGAGAAACATCAATGTATGGTTGCCTTTTGTGCGTCCCCTGCTGAGAAATGGCCTGCAACCCAGGCCTGTGCCCTGACTGGGAATCAATGATCTGTTCTTTCATTTGGACCATATTTCTTTGTCTTGGTGCACCTCAATCAATGTTATTGTCCTAAACATAGAGCTGGATACAGGTTTCCTACTTTGAACTTGTTCTTCAGATTTCACTAGTTTCTCAGATTAGGCACCATGTACTTTAATCTAAGCTTTTAAGTTTGGGGTATTTTTTCCCAGTGCTATTGAGAAATAATTGACATACACCACTGTATAAGTTTAAGGTATACGTCATGATGGTTTGTTTTACCTTTATTGTGCAATGATTACTGCAGTTGGTTTTGTTAACATCCATCATGTCGTACAGATACAATATAGAAGAAAAACATTTTCTCCCGGTGATGAGGACTCTTAAGATCCACTCTCTTAACTTTCCTGTGTGTGTTGATACTGCAGTGCTAACTATTATCATCGTGTTGTGTGTTACTTACTTATCTTATAACTGGAAATTTGTACCTTTTGACCACTTTCCTCCAATTCCTCACCTCCCAGCCCTGGAAATTTTGGGTATTTAATAACACTTTTTTTGTAGTCTAATCTTTACTTTTTACAAAAATGCAAGCTAGTGTATGATTTTGTGACTCTGTTGCCCTCTGCAGGAATGAAGCTGTTGTCATTTCTGGAAGGGAACTTGCCCAGCAGATCAAGCAGGAAGTGCGGCAGGAGGTGGAAGAGTGGGTGGCATCGGGCAACAAACGGCCGTACCTGAGCGTGGTTCTGGTGGGCGAGAACCCTGCAAGCCACTCCTATGTCCTCAACAAAACCAAGGCTGCTGCAGATGTGGGTATGTGTCACTCTCAGATCCCAACTGCTTTTAAACTGAGGGTTCTCTGAGGCAAACTCCGCTGTGATTTTTCTTTTTTTCTGACTAGAAACCCAAGCAGAGGGGGCTCATATGATTGAACTACTACAGCCAAAGCTTTGTTAGAAAGAGATCAGGGTGTCTCTACTGGGGAGGCCATAGACTAGGGCAGAAGGACTATGGTTTATCTTATCTTTGCCTGTTTCTTAGTTTTAACATTGGACAGCTGGCCTTGGACACAGTTTACGTCTGCTTTCCTGGAGCAATGATGAGAGCATTGAGGTGCTTTTGGACTTGTAGATTAAGGCAACAGAGTGTTAGGGGAAGATTGAGGAGACCTTAGTGACGTAGCCTGGGACATAGTATAGAGTTGAAGGAAATAACTCTGACTTCTGAGAAATAGCTTTTGATTTCTTCACTAGTTGGTGAAGCCAGTTAAATCCTACAGTTTACAAGTGGTGGGAATTTTGAATGCAGAAGGCAGGGTTCTGGGTGATGGGAGATTTGTGCTCTAGGTCTCACTATGCCACAGACTTTGTGTGTGGGCAGGCCAAACATGGTGGGCTCACCCGTGGGAGCACTGGTGTGGCTGGGCAGTGTTACTGGACGGTGAGCCCTCGGTGTATTCTCACCCATTTTTCTTTTTCAATTCATGTACTCTGTTCTCTATTACTGAAGATTGAGACCTCCTGCACTTTTCATTGGAAAACCTTTAAAGCCTCTAGAAAAGAGCAAGCCATAGCTTTCTGGGACATTGGGAGGTCCAGGCTGCAGCAGGAAACAGGGACTTCAGAGCAGGAAGACTGGCGTTGTCACTAGCTGGCTCGTTTCAGTTCCACTGTGCCTGGGTCTCCTGTCTGTAAAGTGAGGTCAATGAGGATTACATAGAATAGTATACAGAAAATGTCAAGCCAGCATTTCCTAGTGTATATATATGTGAAGTTACTGTTTTAGGTTCCTTTTGAGCTGATTGAAGCTTTTCAGCTACCAGGGTGAGTGTGATAATAAAAAACCTCAGTGGTGGAAGACTGGCAGGCGATATAGCATTGCTCTTCAAATGCCTCAATACTTTTTAACTTTGAAATTTTCTTACAGGAATCAACAGTGAGACAATTGTGAAACCAGCTTCAATTTCAGAGGAAGAGCTATTGAATTTAATCCACAAACTGAATAATGATGAAAATGTAGATGGCCTCCTTGTTCAGCTGCCCCTTCCAGGTGAGTTTTAGACTCTGCCATTTAAAATGATTTCTGGGTGGAGAGGCTTGGTTACTCTGTACAGCCGGCTGCTTGTGTGAATTTGACCCAAAGGAGAGGTAAACTCGAGTGAATGGTTTTTTTTGTTTGTTTTAAAGATTTTATTTATTTACCTTTAGAGGGGAAGGGAAGGAGAGAGGGAGAGCAGTATCAGTGTATGGTTGCCTCTTGTGCATCCCGTGTTAGGAACTGGCTTGCCACCCAGGCATGTGCCCTGACTGGGAATCGAACCACGATTGTTTGGTTTGCAGGCTTCGCGCTAAGTCCACTGAGCTACACTAGCCAGGACCGAGTGAATGTTTTATTAGATATGGGGCAGGCCTACTCAGTGAGGGGAAGCAGCGTTTGCCACCCTAAAATACGCCTTTTGGGATATTGATTATTTTAAGCTGGGTTTTGTTTTGTTTTTTTTAAGAAACAGACCCAGGGAGAAGCTTTGACCTTCCCCCTAACTACCTGAAAGAATTTAGATAGAGGACCTCCTCCGGGAAGGGGGACGGCATCACGGACGACTGCAGTTCAGTATGGACAAGGAGTGATAGACACGGAGGAGTCTAGCAAGGCCTGTTTGATCAAAGTCTTCTCTGTATCCTGTTGGTAAAGATGACCCAGCAAACATTTATTTACCAAACATTTGTTTTTCCCCTTATTTCTGTGTGCATTGCCTTCCCGCCCTTTGCAGTCAGTCACAACCCCCTTCTCCTTAGCTCAAGAGGGCATATAAGCCTTAATTGCCCAATCTGCCCTGGGTTTCATGGAACCCCCATTTTTATAGAGGCCCCATATGTACATACGTAATAGATTTGGACATTGTCTCTTGTTAACCTGTCTCATGTTAATTTGATGATTAGTGTAGCCAGAAGACTTTAGAAAGTTAGGAGGAAAAATAATTTTGAGCTGGTAAATCAAGAACACCATTACTCCTTGATTTGACATTCAGATCTTGATACAAAAAACAGTACAGGGAAGCAGTTATACAGGAGGATATGGGCTTTGATATTGGCACTGGGCTTTGCTTGATGTGTTCCTTCTGTGCAGATGGAAGAAATAAATCACAGAGTCAAGTAGAAGCAGGTCGTACAAGGGGAGCAGACTTGTGCGTCAAACCAGATGAGCTGGAGTCCAGCAGTGCTGACTAGGCCACAGTGACTGAAGGCCACTGCTCTGCTTGCTTTTCCAGACCACATAGATGAGAGAAGGATCTGCAATGCTGTTTCTCCAGACAAGGATGTGGATGGCTTTCATGTAATTAACGTGGGGCGCATGTGTTTGGACCAGTATTCCATGTTACCGGCTACCCCATGGGGAGTGTGGGAAATAATTAAGCGAACTGGTAGGTATATCCCACAGTTAGTTGTATGTCTGTGTTAATACTGTCAAAGCAGTACTTGTAAATGGTAAAAGAGTGAGGATTCCTGCCCATGACCTCGTCCTAGTCCCCAGAGCCTTTCTCTCTTAGTGGTTGCCTACTGCTGTTTTTGCTGTTTAATCCAGAAGCCTCAGGGAAGGAAACTTAAACTTTAATGGTGGTGTTCATGCACATTCATGCAACAGTGTGTAGCTCACAAAAAGTTTTCTTTAAACTTCACTATATGTAGAAGTGATAGCACAAGTTGATTGATGAAACAATAGGCTTAGCCTTCCTTCATTATCACAATTAGATTCACATCCTAGGCCATCTGCCTTCTTTCCTTTGGTGCCCTAAGACAGCCTGGCATTGCTTTTGATTCGTGTATATGTGTGTATATATACACATATTTTTATTTATTTATTTATTTATTTATTTAATTTTGTTTTTAATAGGCATTCCAACCCTTGGCAAGAATGTGGTTGTAGCCGGAAGGTCAAAAAATGTTGGAATGCCCATTGCGATGTTACTGCACACAGATGGGGCGCACGAACGTCCCGGAGGTAAGCAAACTGCTTTCTCAGGAGGGCCTTCTCCCTCACGTGAGAACCTTCAGAGGCTGTCTTGTGCGTGTTTGGAAGTGTTAACTTTGTTAAACTTCCAAGGAAACATTATATTTGTGTTTGCATTTGTTATCCTTTTGCTAACAGATATTTGGGGTGTAATCTTTGCAGCAGAAGCCGTACTCAGTGTGCCCTGGGAATTTATTTATGCCCATTGTGGAACTAGTTCAGAAATGAATTTGAGTTTTGAGTATAAGCACGGTTGTAGGCAATTAGAAATTTTTAGTTACGGCTCTGATAGTTGGAGCTAAGAAACAATTCTTATTCAAAGTTTGTATTGTGTTCCATGTCATCTGATGGAAAAAATCTTAGACCATTGCAAAAGATTAAATTAATGTGACTAATGTGTCATGTCAAATTTTGTTAATTTGCTTGAGAAAATGCCTCAAAGCAGAGTTATGTGATTACCATATCATGGTACTACATGATTATATCAGAACTAATGTTAAACAAAATACTTCCAGATATCTCTTAGCACATTTTTTAAAAATATTTTATTTATTTATCTCTAGAGAGGAAGGGAAGGAGAGAAGGAGAGAAACATCAAAGTATGGTTGCTTTTCATGAGTCCCCTGCTGGGAACTGGCCCGCAACCCAGGCATGTGCCCTGACTGGGAATCGAACGGCAATCATGTGGTTCGCAGGCCCGCGCTCTCTTAGCACATTTAAACACAAAAAAACAGCCCTGGCTCAGTGGATTGAGCGTGGGCTGCAAACCAAAGGGTCCCTGGTTTGATGCCTGGGTTGCAGGCCAGGTCCCCAGTGGGGGACACGTGAGAGGCAACCACACATTGATGTTTCTTTCTCTTTCTTTCTCTCTCCCTTTCCCTCTCTAAAAATGAATACATAAATAAAATCTTTAATAACAAAACAAAAACAAACCTGGAGTAATTCTAGTGGTATTTTATTTAGAAAGTTAAAATCCTTGAAAAACAGGATAAAGAATAAAGCTAGTTCCAAAGAGTAGAATTTGGACTAATAGGTAAAAGTTATGAGAAGTCAAGTATTAATTTCTGAGAAAGTGATAATTGGCTGTTCAGAAAATATGGCACATGAATTACATCAATTATCTTTCCAGAGATGTTGAATTTCTACAGTGATTCGCTTAGCTGATACCCAGTCCCATCCTAGCTTTGATTCAGAAATCAAGGTATTTAATTTTTAACTCACAGGTGATGCCACTGTTACAATATCTCATCGATACACTCCCAAAGAGCAGCTGAAGAGACATACAGTCCTTGCAGATATTGTCATCTCTGCGGCAGGTAAGAACACCAGGGAGGGGGCGGACGGGCGTCAGAGGACAGACCCCTCCTCTCAGAGTTTGCCTGCCTCGCTGCCGTCCCATATTGCCTGGGACAGCGATTTTCCATGGAGGGGCTGCAGGGAGTGATAAAATATGCAAGACCTGACCAAGGGCACTGACCTCTTTTCCCTTAGTTTGTCAAATAAAATTATAACAGCCAACATAACAATAGTCACCTGGCATGAATGAATTAAAATTATACCTATTTTTTTGTCAGATCAGCAAAAAATGTATTTTTCGGTGTGCTGCAAAATTTCTGTAGTTTATGTGCACCACGAGGTGACAGGGGTTGAAAATCACTGCCCTAGGCACTGTGAGTCGCCTACAAAGCAGAGGAAAGCGATGTGGTTTCTGTCATTTCACCATAGACTTCATGGATGAGGTTTATTTCCGTAGCCTCAAAAGATTTCTGTTTGCTACATGAAGTTTAAATGTTTCCTTGGTTAACGGTTCTTGTAGGTTTTCTTATAAAACAAGCTAATTAGTTCTTCCACGTCTCTTGAAATTATGTAAGAATCAGGTAGGTGAAACCTTCTTTTCTGTCCTAAAGTGGTTGTTCCTGTCCCCGTTTCCAGGCATTCCAAATTTGATCACAGCGGACATGATCAAGGAAGGGGCGGCTGTCATTGACGTTGGAATAAATAGGGTTCTGGACCCCGTCACGGCCAAGCCCAGGTTGGTCGGAGATGTGGACTTTGAAGGTAAAGATTATAATTTTTTTCCGAGTGATTTTTAAAAAAATATTTTATTTATTTATCTTTAGAGGGGAAGGGAAAGAGAGAGGAAGAGAAACATCAGTGTATGGTTGCTTCTTGTGCATCCCCTGCTGGGAACTGGCCCCTGCCGGGAACTGGCCTGCAACCCAGGAATGTGCCCAGACTGGGAATCGAACCGCGATCGAACTGCGATGTTCGTCTGGTTCGCAGGCCCGTGCTCAATCCACTGAGCTACACCAGCCAGGGCCCTAAAGATTATAATTTTTAAGAACCATAAAATCAGTAAATGCTACCTTTAATGGACATTTAGGAGAGATCATTTACTTTTTCTTTAACTATTAAACTTGTATCACCCTGGGAATACCATTTAAAATGCTTTTCTTAGGGGGTGGAGGGATTGAGCAAAAAGGAAAAGGACTCATGGACACATGGACAACAGTGTGGTGATTGCTGGGAGGAGGGGGGTATAAGGGGACTAAATGGTAATGGAAAAATATAATAAAGATTATATTTTTAAAAATATAAATTTCATTTGCTTGCGGTGGTGAACACACAGCCCAATGTATAGGTGATGCACCATAGAAGGGTACACCTGAGACCTGTGTAATTTTATTTAGGGGTGACAGTGTCACCCCAATAAATTCAATTAAAAATAAAGTGATAATAATAATAAAAAAACATAGCACTTTCACAGGTCCTCCCCCAGGCAGTGGGGCCGGGATTTGGTGGCTGGTGCTGACAGGACACCCTCGAGCGCGCCCTGGGGCCGTACCACTGGCAGCTGTCGCTCAGTGGCCCAGAGAAAAAGAAAGAATTAAAAAGACTGTAAAGAATCGTTGCCTAAGCTTGTGCCTAAAAAGATGTTCTAGCCTTTGGTTGTGAAGATCAATTTGCTGTGAAAAGGAGAAATGCTTTCCATAAGAATTAAAAGAAATCTTTTAAATACTCTCAAATTATTTTAGGTGTTTCTATCCTAAAGTAATGGAGATAGAATATAAACTTTTCAGGGAATTGTTTTTCTTTAGGGTTATTTCAAAATGAAAACAACTTCAAGACTTTTGAACAAGTCTGAAAATTTAAATTATTTTTCTAAACCATTGAGTCTCCTGAGAAGTGCTACAGATTTCTCAGTTTCACATTGAGAGGGGAGATCCCAGATCTGGAATGTTAAAACAGTCCAGGAAAAAGCCATATTCTTGAAAGTTTGGAATTGGCTAGTAGCTGCCCCCTTCCAGGAAGTATTTCATGCTGATAACCCTGTCCCTAGCTTTCTCTTTCTATTGGAGCCATCCGGACCAAGCCTAGGGAGCTGCTTATTTTCTCTTTAAAATTGGGTTAAAAAAATCTTGCTTTTTACTTTCCAGAAATCTTGCTTTTTTCTTTCCAAGAAAATTACTTTTCTTGGTACTTTGGGCAAACAGTATAAATAAATTTAGTATGTACATAGAATAAAATGAAGATAATGTTGTAAGTAGGTATTACTCGAGGTAATGCTTATTATTGGTATACCTGTCGTACAGTTAACATACTGAGATGTTTCTTTTTTGATATGGAAGAAAGTGTGGCTGGTAGATTACAGGTTATTTAGATGTGTAAATACTCATCAAACAACTCTGCTTATTATGTACATGTTATTCTGTTAGTATGTTCAAAAGCCTTTACTCTTGAGTAATTTGATGTGTTGTTTTTATGAGTTTGAGGCTTATGAAAGTGCTTATGAACGCTCCTCCCAAGATGTTAAAATACATGCCTTTCCTTTGTCACAATTAAAGCAAGCCTGCCTCTCATTTCTACATAGGAGTCCGGAAGAAAGCTGGTTACATCACTCCGGTCCCTGGAGGTGTTGGCCCCATGACAGTGGCGATGCTGATGAAAAATACCATTATTGCTGCCAAAAAGGTGCTGAGACTTGAAGAGCAGGAAGTACTGAAGCCTAAAGAGCGTGGAGTGGCAACTAATTAGATATCGTGTCTTCTGTGTCATGAACAGTGTACTCTAAGCCAGTTCAAGAGGCCAAACAGGCCAATAGAAATGCAGCATTTTTTAATTTATTCTACTGACTTGGTTTTATATGATGCTTTGTATTTATTGAAAGCTTAAATTAAATGGTGGGTGTTTGCACACAGAGGTCTTCGGTACCTTACCAGGGAGCACCCACCACCGTGCTGGGTCTGTGATCTAGCCATGAGAGGAGCCGTTGGCCTAGTGACCACCGAGGGGACATTGTCACTTTGAGAACGGCTGCCTTACTTGGTCAGACCACTTCACTTACAATTTGCCTTTTCTAGCATTGCATTTCCCAAGTGCTATTCCAATAAAAGTTGGTACTCACTTCAGGTTCCAAACCTTTTGAGTTCAACTGGTCAAACCAAAGGAAAAAATATTGCTAGAGAATATTAGGGAAAAGGTATGAAGGAAGAAATGATAGTACTTGAGTAGAAAAAAGTTTACCCTAATGTTGTACGTGTTGATTGATAACCAGAATAAAAGCTACATGTTAACAGTACCCTGTCATTTTATAGCTCAGTCATCGGGAAGACGTCCGGTTGCTCCGGGTGCTGTTAGCCCTTGTGTTAGTGTGTGACCATTGATGAGCTCTCCCCATTCTAGTTTTTGGGAATCAAAAGGCTTATTTTATAAATAATTCATGTGTATTGTTCTGTTTGATCTTTCCTATGTTCCTTAACTTCATTGTTAAGTTTTTGTACTGTTGGGGTTGTCTGTGCGGTTTTTTCTGGTAGATCTTGAAACCTGCTCTTGAAAAATAAGCCCTGGGCGTGGTGGTCATTAGGGCGGCTGGTGCAAGTATGCAGCTCACTTTTCCACCAAAGAATTATTGTCAGCAGCTGCCTGCTATTCTCCGATGCACCTGTTTATTGGCTTTCCCCAACAAGTTTGTGAGACCTTGAGTTAATATTGGATTTAATCAGACTTTCTGTTTAAAGATTTTTGTTTGTTTGTTTTAATAAAACCTGACTAGTCTGAAATGAGTTTCTGAAATACTGCATCTTCCTGCTATTGTATCATCTTAGTTGTGACATAATCATAGTTAATTTTTCTCATCGGATGTAATCAGTGTAGCTGTTTGTATATTTGGTAATACCCACACCTGTGCCTTAAGTCAGTTTAAAGAGCTGTGGAGAAACCACCTTAGTCCGTTTAGTCCTATATCACAAGGTATAACGGACTTTCTCTCTCCTCTCCTTTCCCCCTCTCCCCCTCCCTTTCTGTGTGTGTGTGTGTTTGAGGTGACAGATTGGAAGGCCTTGGCCGTGCACATTCCCAGGCTAGCGTAGGTTCCTATGCGCTCCCCTCCAGGACCCGGTATCTGCCCTTCATGCGGGCAGGAGCAGCTCCTGCTCCACGCAGCCTGAGGCCGACAGAGGGAGGAGCACAAGGAGGAGCTGGCCTGCCCCCCGCCTCTGCCAGCTGACTTTATTCTGATAGCTTTCTGGAGGTGAAGAAGATGATAGTTTGCTGCAGATGTTTCTGCAAGTGAGATGCAGCTGGTGTCTGTAAGCCAAGCCTGCTGACTTACCTAAATTATTAATCATGGAGCAAGATGAGCAGGCGGCATCATATTTTACTGAATTGTAGTTACAAGTGGAAAAAAGTACAGACCTACTGCACAGAGAAGTAATGTGTCAGCCTGTTAAAAGCCATCAAAGTGTTTGTGTATATACAAAATATAAATGACACATAAGGTGAAAATTGTAGTGATCAATTTACAACAACAACATTTAACTTTGTAGTTTTTCACCTTGTTTGATTAATCAAGTGCATTTATTCCTGAATCCGTGACATTTCTACAATTCAATTTGGACAAAGTACTATTGCAAATCAGCCAAGTTTTGAAAGTAAAATGTTAAGGGTAGATGTTAGCTCTCCCAGATTGGTACAGATGAAGATAAAGAATGTATGCTTAAACTCAGGTGATGGTTCTAGATTAGTGAGCAGCTAAGTAGTTCTGCGCTATCCGAAGGCGTAGAGGTTTAGGGCTGTACCTCTGGGCAGCATCCCTTGGAAGGTAGTTCTGAGATTTAATTTAATAAACAACTAAGAGCTTTCCATGGACCAGTATTAAGCTTTGGGAATTACAGAGACATTTAACTGTTCTGCTGCTCAAGGTGTTAACAGTCTAGTGTCATTTGTCTTTTAAAAAATAGGAAGAAATAAAGAAAAAGCACCTGCATTTGTCATGGAGTAAATGTAGTAGGTCTAACCAAAGAGATTAACGCAGGATTCAGATCCTTGGTTTTATGGTGCATGCAGTGTGGCTGTGAGGCACGCAGCTGCTAAATACACATGGTCGATGTTGGTTAAACATGGACGGAAGATAAAGACATCTTGTTTTACGAGGAAAGGGTTTGCTTCACTAGTAACAGGGTTTCCCCTATCCAACTTGCTTTCAATCATTCCCTTCAAGTGCTAGTCTATCTAATATTACAAAGTTATAATCTTCCAAAATTTGACCTCAACTCTGCCTAACATGCAATGTTCATGTGAGTGGGAGTTCGGCTTGGGGAATCAGGCCACTGAAAACTCTCACAGGAAGGACCTACCCACCGGCCCTGAAATTTGATTCTGCACATGAAAAACCAGTGATGTTAATGCAAAGGATCATTGTGTTGGTTTCACGTGGTTTCAGATTTTACTCTAATAAGAACCATTTGAAAAACATGTATCTTCTCAAATGTGTTGGTTGTTTCTTTAACACACTTTGGAACTGGCTTTTCAATCTGGCAGGCCTCACTCACACTTCAGTGCCAGGGCGAGGCCCTCACGCAGGCAGTTCAAACTGTTCCTACGATCCTTAGCAACTGGGCTGAGATGGAGAGAAAAGACAGGACCCTCAGGCATTTCTTAACGTGCAAACTTGCAAGACAAATTTTTCAACCTTGTTTTATTGCAGTATGAGTATTTTAATTGTTCTTTCAAAAATCACCTAAACACTTTAAAATCTAAGCACATTCTCAACTGATAATTTATTTCAATAAAAATGGACTATTGCCCTTTCACCTTAACTATGGTTTTGGAAGGTACGCATTTTTTTCATTTCAAAAGAAAGATTATAATTTCTATGCTGGACTGTTTTAAAGTAAGGCATAATGCTTTATTTATTTCATAACTATGAAGGGAAGGGGGCAGTTGTGCACCTAAGTAGCACTTTGCATCGACAGCTCTAGTTTTCTATCAAGCAGAATAATGACAGTTTGGTGACTAAGGAGACAGGCTCAGAGGAGTTCAGTGTTGTGTGGCCCAGGCCCTCACAGTGAAGACTAAGCCGTGCCCCACCCCCAGCCCCCACCCCTGTGCCCCAAATGCGAGTGCCGTGACCTAGAGGGTGGTCTCGCCCTCAGCGTCTCTTCCATACATGTCCACGTCTGTGAAGTCACAGTCCGACTCCATCTCTATCTTCACCTGCGGCACCATGAACACTGGGCTCTGTGAGTAGTTGAAAGCAGGTGAAGCTGGACAGGAAATTTTGAAGTGTAAGGTGATGCTGAATGAGAAAAAGGAGGGAAGCGTGATTTGTCTAGTGTTTGGTGTTTTTCAAGCTATCCCCCCGGGGCAGGGCTCTAAATGCAAGGAGGTCTCTCTTTGCTTATGAAATCTCAACACATCGCGGGAACTAGCAGTCCGTCAGCTTGGTCTCCGGCTTCATTACCGCTCCTGCCCTGTTTCACCCTGTTCTTCACGCCACTGCCAAAGTGAACTTTCTGGACCACAGATCTGTCTGCGGTCTCCCTGCTTAAGTTTTCCCATGGTTTCCCACTGTTCAAAACATAGTGTCCAAGCTCCTTAGCACCGCAAGCTCCCACGCTCATGCTCCCGTTTGGTGGTAGTGTGACCGCCACGTCCACCCCTGCGTTCTTTGCCCTGAGTGTGTTTGTGTTTTCAGGTGGTATTTCCGGCCTGTTCTCATGGCCCGAAATACCAGTTTCTCTCTGCCCTCTCCATTCCTAGGTGCTCCAGATAAGGCAAATTGCCCCTTAGATGGCTGTTGTCTCTCTTACATGTGCTCCATTGTTCTGGTCACAAGGTGCTGGGTGTCCTTGTTCACGTGCCTGCCTTTCTAAATCTCCAGGGATCAGGGAGGCGTCCTGCCTGGGAGATCAGGCAGGATGCTTAACCTTTGTTAACCTTTGTTAACCTTTGTTAAATTAGATCATGTCTCTTCCCCGAAACGGAATCCTGCTACTCAGTGGTCTCTGCTTCCATCGGCTTTCGCAGCTTCAGTCACGCACCAGCGTGGTTGGGAGGTGCCACTGCCAGTTACCAAATCTGCTCCTGTTCTGACCTCGTCCCCCGCTTGGTATCATTTAACAGTGTTTTTGAAATGTCTTGGTCTACATTTTCTCTCCACTGACTGAAATTGGTGTAATCAGAGATTCAATTTAGTGTAGGCTATTTCAAAATGAAGATAAATTAGGACAGACAGACTTCTTTTTCTCTTAACACATTTATATATAAAGGCTGGTGTCCTTAAGGGTGCAAGCGCCTTGTCTGGGGAGGTGGGGTGAGACGGCAGTGGAGGCGGAACAGGGATATGTGATACTCCTGGGCCAGAGCAGCCATGGGCCCAAAGCCTCTGAGGCTTGTACTGGTGATAAGTGTCTTCCCCTCCCAGCCTGTGATAACAGCTCTGACTTATAACTCACAAGATCCCATACATGTTTCCTAAAATATCCCAAAGGAGTGCCACGTGAGTGGAGGTTTATCTGCCTCTAGACTTTGGGTAGCCTGTGCTGTTACTGTTGGCCCAGCACAGAGATTTCCGCCAGTGGCAGAGGAGGACCTTCTGCCCCTCCCACCTTCCCTCTCGGGGACTGAGGCCGGCTTTCTTGTTTCTGAATTGCCTTTCCATTTCTGAGCCCTGCTTGTCTTCAGCCACCAAGGAGTCCCCCTGTCTCCATGGGTGGCCTCCTGAGTAGAAGAGGCAGGAATCCCACTGTTGACAGGGGATCCTGGGATCCAGGTCTAGAATCCTTTCTGGACTGTTCTTATCTCAACCTAATCTTTGATATTTAGTGCGCTTTCCTTGATATCTGTTCTGATGTTTGCTAATTACCCATTGCTTTATTCTACAGAGCATTAGATTACCTGATGTTCACTAACAGTTCCTTTACCCTGGCTTTCAACGATACATATATTTTAGTCATATCTAGTTTTCCTCTTTGTTGCTTTCTATTTTTCAGTAGTTACTTTTACTTTTCATTTTACCTAATGCTTTATAATAATTTCCTTTTCTAAGGTTGAATACCTCTTTGTGTTGCGATTATGTTTTGTTTGGTTCATAAGACGACGGATCTGCTACCGGACTCCCATCAGTCAGGTCTGTCAGCCTGTCTCTCCGTGGTGGACCACAGAAGCCTTGTGCTGAGACACTGGCTAGTCTGGGAGGTCGCAGTCCCTCAACCTCCCTGCCCTTGTTCAGTTTCTCACCCAACACCCGAGGAGTACACTTCATCGTTACCTGCGATCAGGTTCCGAGTCACTGAAGGAAGAATCAGAATGAGTAACTCCAACTGGAAGATCTTCTTCCTGGAAGGAAAATTGAAATGTCAGATGTGGAGCAGGTCTGAGGATGACACTGGAGGATACCCTCCTTTTCCAGTGCTTCTTCCCTCACCCATTCCTTCTCCTTTTAGCCCTCTAGCCCCGTGGCTGTCCCTACATAAGAGGAATGCAGGCCCTCGCAGGGATGGGTGATTTAGTCACTGCTTCAGGTAGAAGGCTCAGCCAGGTTCGGCAACTGGGAGGTGTGGGGAGGGCCAGGGAAGAGTGAGAAAGGGTGATCAAATTATACAAATAGGAGGGAGGGAAGAAGAATGAGAAGCTCCAAGAGCTATCTGATAGAGAGGGATGGGAAGCCCTGGAAGGGCCCTTGAGGGCGCTGGCGGGATCCCTAGTCTGGGTCTTTCAGGAAAGTGACCAGCTCCATCTTAGGGGCAATGGGGTCTGGACTCAGGTTGGGAACTCCAGCTGTGTTGTCTCAGTGACAGACTGTCCACCCAGAGGGAGCTGAGGCTGCGAGGGGGCAAAGGCAGCAACAGAGTCCCCCAGGGTATTCATAAGCAGCACCGCACCCATCCCAGGCAGCCTCCCTTTCAGCAGGTGAAAGACGCTTTGCGATTTGTACAGAATCACAACTCAGCTACTTAGACCTTCTAAGTTATAGTCCAGATGTGATCCACCTGCTTCTCCAAAGGACAACTCAGCTTGGGTTTGAGCTCTCAATCATCTCAACAGTTGCTAGGAAACATGGGGGGCTCAGCAGGTCATGTTTGGATCAGTGTGGTCTGAAACAACGCGAGAGGGGGCCAGGAGGTGCCACAGGCAGCTGGGGGCACCCGGGGAAAGGCAGGAATGAGAGGCTGGGCCTGCAGTGGAGACAGGGCCCTGGAGACAGCAGGGTTGGTTTGAGGCTGGGCTCCCTGCGGCTGGAGCCCGGTCCTCAAGGCGCAGCTCTGTCTGGGCTCTGCCTAGCACAGCGGCCCTCTAGCATCTAAAACCATTAGATTTCCTGAGTTAAGGATGGAAGTTCCCTGAGGAAAAGGCGAAGGGTTAGTAGTAAGGAAGGGAGAGACACCGCGTGTTTTACTTACTGGCAATGCAGTGGATACCATTGGGGGGGTCTGTTTGGACACTTTCCATGGGAATCTTTATAACTGAGGGAGGAGGGAACTGGGGCTGGAGAGAAACAGTGGGAAAAGCTGATAAACACCACCAACGAAATAGCTTCGGCTTTCTTGCCAAGATGGAAAATACATACATCCACAGGGTGCAAACTACCATCTTCGCATCCAGACTAAACCGTAAGCGGGTGCTGCGAACGCTCCTGGGCCCACTGAGGGGCAGCGCTCGGCTAGCCCGCCGTCCCAGACAGGGTGGGGCTCTCCAGGAGCGTTACTCAGAACAGTCTTGACTGTCACGGTGACCAATCACTTGGAAGCAACCTCACATTATAGCTGTGTAAGGACGCGTGTAAAATAAATTTGTGTAAATTGAATCCTGTTTTTCCACTGATATTTAGTTAGCTTTCCATTGAATATATCATACAACCCAGAGATATTTCCAACACTAGTTGGAATAGTTCTGGGCACATGGTAGCCACTCAAAACTTATTGAATGAATCAATGAAAGAATAAGTATTTGTCTTTAAAAGGCACTTAGACTCTCCATTTCTTTGTTCTCAGAACTTCTCTTTGCCAATCATCTATCCATCAGTGAAAAACGTGAATGAATGCAGCGGCCCCTTCCCTTCCTGGAAGAGGACAGTAATTAAGGACCTGAGGAGTCTGGGCTTCTCACTATCAGCAGAAGATGGATTAATCACCACCAGTCAGTCAGCAAGGATGCGCCTAAGAACAGTTCTGCTCTGCAAAAGGCAGCTTCTCTAGGAGGAAAATTCAAGGATGATGCAGGTTTGTGGCTTTAAGCCAAATTGGGAGGAAGGGAGCCAGGTGTGGTGTTGGGAGGGGTCATGGGCAGCTTAGTATACTGGGAACCACCAGCCTCAGAGTCAGGAATGGTTTTCTTAATTCCCTGAAAGACATTTAGCTATATGTCCATCTTGGGTGAATCACTTCCCTTTTGGGGGAAGTTTCATCATCTGTAATAAGTACTTGAACTAGGTCATCTTTTTGCCTAACATTTTGTGATTTACTGTAAGTCCTGGACTGGATTCCCGTCTATGACTCCCTGAGTGTTTGGGAGGGGGCTGGGGTAGAGAGGAAACGTGGGAGAGGGGAAGGGTAGTCAGGGCCATGGAGTGTTTTTGGGCATCTGCAAAATGTAACCACTCCCCTTCCACTGAGGACCTGTGCCTCTTCCCCCACCTCCCTCCCTGACACCCTAGGGGCCGGACCAAGCAGACCCTGTCCCCAGACCTCCCATCTGTCCAGGAGCTCAGTGAGCTAGTGAGCCCCCTTCAAACCCCTCCCCTGAGCCTGCTCTATTCTTTGGAGGTCGGTCCCTACAATCTCCATCGTGGAGCCAGGCTTGGCCTGTTCCCTCAGTGGACTGCACTGCTGCTAATAATGGCCCCAAGGGCCCATAGGAATGGGAAAGAGTGGGCTTGGCCAGCCAACATTTCCCTGTGTGGGGGTCTTTCACCCTGGCCCACCCTGAGGATAGTCACACAAACAGACAAGCTCTCAGCACCCCAGTCTGGGTTGCTGGCCGCCTGGGGAGCCACCCCATCCCAGGCCCCATCAGAAGTGGAGGGAGGGTCTCTTGATCTCTCCTCTAGGCCCAGGCCTCACATCCTCCCCACCTCCTCGTCACTGTCCTCGCGGGCCCCCTTCCTTCTCTTTTTCTTCTTATCCGTCTCCTTTTTCTCCTTCTCTGGGAGGATGTTGTCAATCCAGGCCAGGTCGTGCTGGGAGAAGACGAGGTCCAGCAGCCTTCGGACGAGGATGAGGCCCAGGATCTGCAGTGAGAGTTCAGCGAGAATCACAGGCTCGAGTTCCCAAACGTGGGCACAGTTTTTTCTCCTCAGTCAGCCGTGCTCAAGGACTTTTTCCGGTCAGCGTCTTTGGAGGCATCTCAGGGCTCCCATAACCATCATTCACCTCCTGCCCACCTTGCATCCTGTTGGGTCTCCCTCAGGCGGGTGCCAAGGCCTATCAGTGACCCACAGACTCAGAGCCTGTGGTGGCTGAGGTGGGGAGCCTGGTGGAGACCATGGGCTGGAGAACTACAGTTATTCTTTAAATCGGTGTTCCTCAAACTTGTGTTTGCATCATCACCTGTCAGGCTACCAATACCAGACACACACTGCAGGGTGCTGAGGACCCCAGTGGGTCAAAGGGGGCCTGGGTCAAAATCACTTACACAGCGCCTCCCAGGAGGGCACAGTTCAAATCCTACCTCTGTGTCCACACTTTGGCCCCAACTCCAGCCCTGCAGGTTTGGGGGCCCCGCAGGGCTGTCCCTGAGTGTTAGTTCACTGGCTCCAGTCCCCCAGCTGGGGCCTGGGGCTGCTTCCCTCTGGCCGGGTTATTCAGGAGCTGGAGGCAATATGTTTCAGGCTTTTTTGTTCTTTTTACTTTTTATTTTGGAATACTTCCAAACTTACATAATAAAAGTTGCTAGAATAGTCACAGACTCTTATGCATTTTCCCCAAATGGCAGGTAAATGACATGGGACTTTGGAGTTCTTGATCTCGGATTCTAGTTCTTCCCACCCTGCACCTCTGCCCCCCATTTATCTTTTCCAACTCACTTAGTTTGAATGGTGAGAGGATTTATATAGTGAGTTTCAGCAGTGGGCACCTTAGTTTCCTCGTTGTGTGTGCCTAGCTTCTCCACCCTGCCCCAGAGCGCGGGGGGGGGGGGGGGGGAGGGAGGCGCAGGGGGGGGGTGCTTTTGAATTCTCACTGGGCATTGCCCCCTGGGCTGGGTGGAGGTGGGAGTGTGCACTGTCACTGCGGGTCTCAGGCCTCTTTCCCCTGCCCTCCTCTCCACATCCCCCGCCCGCTGTGCCTGGAGTTGCAACCCCAATCTTGTTCTGTGCTTGTCTGAGGAGAGAGTCAGGCCATCTGGGAGCAGAAAGCCAGGGGGGACCTCCCCGTGGAGACCCGCCCAGGGCGAACCCATGCAACAGGAGGGGGACGCAGGCCCCACTGTACCATGACCGGGAAGACGATGGCAGCCACTGTGGACTTCAGGATCCAGAGCACCGCCAGGCAGAGCATCTGCACCAGGGTGAAGAGGTGGATCCGGCGCAGGGGCACGTGCCGCAGGAAGGCGTGGTCCGGCTGGTGCTTGGCCGGCATCAGGAAGAGCTTGCAGCGCTCCCAGAACTAGTGAGGACGGCAAGAGGCTCAGCCAGCAGTGGGGTCGGGGATGGGGGCGGGGGCTGCCTGGGGTTTGGGGCTCTGGGGAAGGGTTGGTGCAGTGGGGCCTCACAACCAGGAGGCCCTGGGCAGGCATTAAGGATGCACAGAAAGAGAACTGGAGGTGCGGGAGGACACACAGCAGGAGACCTCTGGGTGGGAATTCCAAATGTGTTGTAAGCCACCCACAGGATTACACATTGATTTAAATTTAGAACTCTCAGACTTGAGGCTACGTGAGATAAGATTTCTTTTATAGCTATCATAAATTTGGGGCCCTTACCTGAACCATAATTAAAAGGCCAAAGCTCATTGTTTTCTTGTCCAAAGTTCTGTAGTGCACTTAGAAGCTATCAAGCCCATTAAACTCCTTATTTCCACTAATATGTTCTATGCCAGCAAATACTTGGTCACCTAAAGTCTTGCCTGTGATTACAGATATCTACAGGTAATAATTTAAGTAACAGGTGTGCTACTGTGTGCCAGGGAGGGGGCTTGGGCCCTGGCTGAGGGCTACGGCCCTGCAGCTGGCCTCAAATGAGCCTTGTCCAAAGTAAAAAAGAAAAAGAAAAAGAAAAAGAAAAAAGCAACTTAATTACGTCAATAATTCAAAACATCCTGGTGTTCCAGGATGAAGATAAAGAATGAAACAAAATGTTTTCTTTTGCCCGAGGGGCCTTAGAGAAGTCAGCGACGGGGTGAAATGCTTGTTGGAGTCAGCCCGATCTGGGTTTGGAATTCTGAGCCTCAGTTTCCTTATCTATAAAATTGGTGTCAGAGGACGTACTTATACAGATTTAATTATATAACACCTACAAAATGCCTGGTATAGATATTTTACTTGGCAAATGGTCAATGGTAGTTTTCTTATTACTATTATTGTTTCATTGAACTGGAAAAATCAGCCCTTCGGGCCTTGGTGACTTGGGCCCAGTTTTGGAGGGCTGACCGGAAGGGGAGGGCCTTACCTGGATGCCATTCAGGGAGGCCACGCCCATGTAGAGGAAGACTCCGTACAGCACTGGCAAGGGGATGCACTGCAATGAGAGGGGGAAGCAGAGCCTTGGACTGAGCCTCTGCCTGTGGCAAGCCGTTGGCTGCCCCATTCTGTGTGACAGTATCTGCCAAGTTACGCGGGCGGCCCCGCCCTCCTGGGCTCTCCCAGGACGGTGAAGGAGCTGGATGTTTGGAGGGGCTGATCAGATCCGGAGCCAGTGGGGAGGGAGATGGCCTCGGGGCCTCTCTGCCGCCTCGTCTACCTGGGGTGGCCAGGCCAGTGTGCAGCAGCTCGCCCAGCCTGGTCCCCTGCTGCAGGCCCTGCGGAAGCCATGTGATCTGAAGACATAGCTTCTGGAACACGAGAAAGCTCCATAGAAAGTTCCCTGCTTATTCCTGTCTGTCCCTTCTCACCTCCAGCCTCAGCTGAGGGGTCCCCAAAGTTGTGTTTCTCAGCTTGGGCGGAGGGTACCTTTTGTGAGTTGACCTATAATATTATACACCAGCAGGGAGTGCCTGCTGATTAACAAAACTCACACATCACACAGGATCATATAAAAATATAGAAGAAACCACGCGGTTTAAACCCACGTGCTGTGAACATTTGAGCTGGAGGAGAGGACACTTGGGCCGTGGCACCGCTCGTTGGTACAGGGCTTCTGAGGGTTTTGCCTGGTTACGACACACAGTGAAAATCTAAATGGACAACACTGTCCTAATCACTCTCAAAGTGGGATCGATTGGGAGAGAAATAAAACCTTAAATAAATGACAGCTGCAGTCTGTACTAGCACAAATTTAAGACGGCTTACAACTTCCCTCTGCTCTCACAAGGGTGGAAACTGTCGCAGACAGGAGAAGCCAGCTAGGTCTTGGAGAATTTCTAGTGACCAGTGACTGATCGTCCAGCCTAGGAGATGATTTCCAGTCCTGTTATTTGCAGGCTCAAGAAACTTTCCCAGCAAATCCCAAGGCCTTGGACCAGGACCTTGAATTCCCACCAGGGATGGGGCTATGATCCAGAATTCCAGACGAATCAGCACGTATCTTCCTTGGAGCCTCAGGGAAAGGCCCTGTTCCAATGCTAATGACACAGTAAAGTGGCAAAAAGGTGCTTCTAGGCGCCAGCTTTAGCCATCTGTTAAAGCGCTCGACAATGATTGCAGTCCCACACAGACCAGGGCATCACAGCGTCCTATAGAATTGGAGGCTGAGATCTGAGAACAACATGGGGCTGGGGGGAGGGGGGCTTCAGATCCTTTCAGGAGGTCCTCTGAGACAGCATGTAGAAATTCACAGTCTCCAAGAGCTGTGGCAAAGTGCGAGCAAAAAGCAAAGCAAAACTTCAGGGTTTGGGATGGACTGGGAAGTTTGCTGCCCACCAGACGCATGGGTGCCTCACCCCGCAGTGCCCTCATCTGGCAAGACAACCGAAGATTCGCAAATTGACGCTAGAAGGACTGAAGATTACTACTGGTCCTCTAACAACAAACGTCACTGTGTCTACATCAGTGCAGCCATCCTCTGAGAGGGAGGGGGAGAGAGAGAACTTCATTCCTTGCTGCTCAGTGTACGGTCTCTGGTCCAGCATCACGAGCATCCCCTGTGAGCTTGTTAAAAACGTAGAACTTTGGGTTCCATCCAGACATACTGTGTCAAGTATCTTCCGTTAACAAGATTCCAGGTGAGTTTTTTTAGACATTAAAATTTGAGGAGCCCCAGAACAGAGCTCTACTGGAGGAATTGGTACAAAGACAGGTGTAGTTAATAACTGATATAGAAACACTAAATGAAACACTAGTAACTGGGTCCAGTTGGCACTCTCTGAAATCTGTAGCGTCAGGGGCCTCTCCTCTGCTGGCTACATATGCCAGAACTAAAGATTCAGCTGAAGTGTGGTCTTGTGCAGGCAGCTCCCGGGCTAAGTTTTCGGTGCTTCTCATACTCAGCTGTTCCTAATCTGGAAAACATGGGCAAACTTACATCTGCAAAAAAAATTAAATAAGCTCTTTTTTAAAACTTTTTGAAAAAATATTTTATTTACGTATTTTCAGAGAGAGGGGAAGGGAGGGGGAAAGAGAGGAAGAGGAACGTCGATGTGAGAGAGAAACATGGATCGGTTGCTCTCGCATGTCCCCAACTGGGGACATGGCCCACAACCCAGGCATGTGCCCTGACTGGAACTCGTTCATAGGCCAGCACTCAATCCACTGAGCCACACCAGCCAGGGGTAAACAAGCTTTATAGAAATATTTCTTGATTGGAAATAAGTGTGGGCATTAAATCTAAGATGTCAGATCTGGATTAAGTTACTGTATACTTTTCTTGCACTGGCTATATAAATAATTCTTCTTTGATCAAAACTTAATCTAGTATTTAATACTAGTGTCAGCTAATGATAATGTTTTAATCACTAAACTAACAGTTTTGAAACCTTTTTTTTAAGTGAGAAATTATTTTGCTTGGTTAAGATGAAAGAAACTTGAACAGGATAGGCATTGGGTTGTGATGGGGAAGTTTTGCCTCAAAGACGCTCTTGATATCTCATTCCCAGGAGCAGTCTTGGGTGGAATCATTCTTGGAAGAAGCGTGTGTAAACTTGTTCACTTCCCCTGAAAACCTGTCTTTATAAAAAGGTATATACCTTCATGTAATCAAAGTAGAATCCTGAATCTTACCATCAGGGAAAATCTAGATGGATTTGTGCTGCTATGAAATTTATCAGATAGATTGAGGAAAGAGTGAAGATAGGGAATATATAAAATGCAATCATTTAACCAAGCTGCTAAATTTATTAACATTATGAAGGTTGAGGCATAAGGAAAGATTCCATTCTTGTTCTAACTCACTTTGGAACTTTTTTTTTTAACTTTCCGGTTCTGTGGCAATGCCTGCATATACATCTGCACCTGCAGGCAGCCCTCTGATTACCTCCTGAAGGACCCGTGTATCCAGGCCCCGAACGACTAGCATATATGGCCACCTGGCATCCATCATCCAGATTACTCAGTGCGACCAGACCACCTGACATCCATCAGCCTGACTGCCTGATCGTCTGTCTGATGGCCACCCTGGAACAACCCTAGGACTAAGAATGCAGGACTGGCCCTGGCTGGTGTGGCTCAGTGGTTTGGGTGTCGTTCTGCAAGCTGTACTGTTACCAGTTCCCGTTCAAGTTCCAGTCAGGGCACATGCCTGGATTGTGGGCCAGGTCCCCAGTTGGGACACATGCATGAGGCATCCAATTAGTGTTTCTCTTGCACATTGATGTTTCTCTTCCTCTCTTTCTCCCTCCCCCTCTCTCTAAAACAAAATGAAAACTTTTAGAAAAAAAGAATGCAGGACTGATAATTCTTAAAAGTGTGCTGTTTACTCTCAGAACTTCTAACCTTCCTTTCTTCTTCGGAACACCTCTGGGGTTTTTGCCTTGCTGTGTTCTGATTGCACCAAGACCCTTGAATAAATAACATTTATTTCTAGCACAGCCTCTCTTTGCCAGAAAAGAGAGTCTTTCCAGACTCTCTTTGAGTTTGTTCAACAGATTATTTGGTAGTTAAACAAAATATTATATTTTCCACTCTTATTGTAAAAGAACACAGGCAGGATTTTTCAAATCCTGTTGTGATTAAATGCAAAGACATTATCAGAACATATGGAGCTGTGGGGTCCAAGGGAACTTTTCTCAGATGTAATAACAAACATCTCCCCGTATCTGGTACCTTCTTAATAGAGCCCGTTCATTTTTATCAGGTGCATAATTTAATACAGAAATACAGTGCACTGCTTGGAAAAGTACATGTGAGCCAAGAACTGCCCCAGAAAGGAGTTTGCATTACTTGCTTAAGTTAGAAAACTATTATATGTCACCCACAGATGAGCAGTCTGACAGCACATCATTAAGGATGAGCACAGGGGCTTTGGCAGGTTGACTCTAGGCACAGAACTAATTTCACTTCAATTACTTTAAGTACGAGGTCTGTCCAGAAAAAGCCCAGCCATTGTTAATATAATGAGAATGGTTTGCTCGACATGAGTGTAACCTTGCAGCTAAAGACAGTGGACTGGAGTGCATATGGGTGAACAATGATGATTTCACTGTAGAAGTGAGTGGGGGCAGTAGACACTGTTGAGTGAACATGTGTACTGTGTGGGTGTTGCATTCAAAATGACTGAGTGAGTAGAGCAATTAATCCACATTAAGCTTGAACATTCCTCCTTGGAATCTATTTGGATGATTCAGAAGGCTTTCAGGGACAATGCAATGAGTGCAGTGCAAATAAAAGTGTGATACAAACACTTCAAAGATGGTTGAGAATCTCTTGAAAGTGATCCATGTTCTGGAAGGCCTGCAATAAGCAGAACACCTGAGAGTGTTGGACGTGCAACAGGCTGCAGTCAGTAAAGATCAGCGACTGACAGTGCGAGAACTAGAAGCTGATCTGGGGATTCCAAAAACTACTGTGTCTGAGATTTTGATGTGGGGTCTTGGCATGAGATGTGTCATGGCAAAATTTATTTTGTGGCTTCTGCTACCAGAGCAGAAGGAACATCGTGCTGCAGTTGCTAATGACTAGATTCAAACCACAACCAATGAACCAGATTTCCACAAAAAGGTCAAAACCAGAGATGAATTCTGGGTCTATGGCTGTGCATATGATCCAGACATGAAGGCCCAGTCATTCCGATGAAAGTCTCCTGGTTCTCCATTCCCTAAGGAAGCACAGCAAAGTTGCAGCAAGATCAGTACCATGTTAACTCTATTCTCTGATTGGGAAAGTGTTGTCCATCATGAGTATCCTCTCCAGGCCAAACAGTTAATAAGGAGTACCACCTCAATGTTCTTCATTGTTTGAGAGATGCGATATGACGAAAATGGCCACAGCTACGGGCAACTGGTGATTGGCAGCCTCATCACGACAATGCACCATCTCATGCATCACCTCTCATGCAGAGGTTTTTTTGGCAAAACACAAATCGCCCAGGTGACTCAGCCACCTTGTAGCCCAGATTTGGCACCCTGCTGCTTCTGGCTTTTCCCAAAACTAAAATCACCTTTGAAAAGGAAGATATTTCAGACTGTCGATGAGATTCAGGAAAATACAACAGGGCAGCTGATGAGGATTCCAATAAAGGATTTTTCAAAGCGTTTTGAGCAGTGGAAGAGATGCTGGGAGGACTGTGAGAGGTCCTGAAGCACCTACTTTGAAGGGACTGAGGCATCATTGTCCTATGTACACCGTTTCTTGTATCTTGTATCTTCTTCAGTAAATGTCTCTATTTTTCATGTTACACGGCTGGATACCTTCTGGACAGCCCCCTGTATGCTTTTTAGACATGCCATTTATATTCAGAAGATAGGTGACATTAGTGCCAAAACAAAAATGTACTAAAATGTATGTGTCAAGCACATGAGTACAAAAGCCTAGAAAATTTATATTCATAACAAGGGCATCCACAGTATAATATAGCACATTATAAATGAAACAAAGGAGGGAAACTGTAGTGGAATTTTCTAACTGCTTTGTGTTTTATTCAAATACTAATAAGAGCTGGTGATAAAAAACTAAGTCACTGAACACCCCCCACAGCTGGGATGGCAAACCCTGGCTTGCTGAGCTCTCTCTCTTAGGGATGTAGACCCTGCTATGCACAAAAAGTTTACAGGTACTTTTGGCCCCTAAAGTAGGTTCGTTCTTAGATTTGAGCTTTTTTATACAAATTCTTTTCTGTTAAACAGTATCAGGATCAATAGGCACAATGGTTATTTGAAACCCTCTCCACAAAATTGAATATTCCTCGGCCATTTACAATACACTTTTAAATAAACAAAATGCCCGCCCATCTGCATGCAACCTATTCTCTGCACAAACCAGCTGTTTGGGTTGCCCAGCACCAGTTCTCAAGCTAGAAATATTTTACATTGTAAATGAATCAGTACCCATCATGGTTCTTCAGTTTTTGTACTTTATGAAGTCACCCCCGAATGAGTTGTTCTGAGCTAGTCAAAGAGAAGAAATATCTGCAAAATATTGGGGCAACTACAATTAAGATTAATTCAAGAGATTCTGGCAAACGTGGAGACATGGGTAGATATGCTTCACTTCCTTGCACAACCAAAAGGAGGGTAACAACCAATTTAAAAACAAAAAAACAACCAGAACTGTCAGAAAATCAAAGTGTGTGGAAGTTCGACGACCACGGAGTTAAGGAAGAAATATTGTCCAGACTCAAGTGCTGAGACAAAGAAATAAGGACCAAATGAAAGAACAGATCAAAACTCCAGAAAAAATAGCTAAGTGATGAAGAGCTAGACAACCTATCAGATGCAGAGTTCAGAACACTGGTAAGCAGGATGCCCACAGAAATGGTTGAGTGCAGTCACAAAATGAAGGAAGAAGTGAAGGCTATATAGAAAGTGAAAAATATGCAGAAAAATATGCAGGAAACCAACAGTGATGGGAAGGGAACCAGGATTCAAATCAACGATTTGGAGCAGAAGGAAGAAATAAACATTCAACTGGAATGGAATGAAGAAACAAGAATTCAAAACAATGAGAAGAGGCTGAGGAACCTCTGGGACAACTTTAAAAATTCCAACATGTGAATCATAGGGGTGCCAGAAGGAGAAGAGGAAGACCAAAAAATTGAAAACTTATTTGAAAAATTAATAAAGCAAAACTTCCCCAATCTGGCCAAGGAAATAGACATGCAAGTCCAGGAAGCTCAGGCCCAAAGAAGTTGGACCCAAGGAGGAACACACCAAGGCACATCATCATTAAGTTACCCAAGATTAAATATAAAGTGACAATCCTAAAAGCAGGAAGGGGAAAGGAGACAGTCACCTACAAAGGAGTAACTGTAAGGCTATCAGCTGATTTCTCAAAAGAAATCTTATTGCCTAATAAGGGGCTGGAAAGGAGTATTCAGAGTCATGAAAGGCAAGGACCTACATCCAAGATTGCTCTGTCCAGCAAAGCTTTCATTTAAAATGGAAGGGCAGATAAAGTGCTTCCCAAATAAGATAAAGTTAAAAGAGTTCACCATCACCAAGCCCTTATTATATAAAGTGTTAAAGGGACTTATCTAACAAAAAGAAAATGATAAAAAATATGAACAGTAAAATGACAACAAACTAACAACTATCAACAAGTGAACCTAAAAAACAAACAAACAACTGAACTCAGCACACAACTACAATAAGAACAGAACCACCGAAATGGAGATCGCATGGAGGGATCTATCAGTGGGGAGGGAGAGAATGGGGAAAAGGTACGGGAATAAGAAGCACAAATGGTAGGTACAAAATAGACGGGGGAGGTTAAGAATAGTATGGGGAATGGAGAAGCCAAAGAACTTATATGTATGACCCATGGACATGAACTAAGGTGGGGGAACACTGGAGAAAGGGGGGTGCAGGGAGGAGGGGAATAAAGAGAAAAAAATCTGGCAACTGAAACATCATAATCAATAAAATATACTTTAAAAGATTAATTCAAGAAAGGAATGTGTTTGTAGGCATTCATTATGCACAAGGGCCATTGACAGGTGCTATGCACTGAACTGTGTGCCCCCAAATTTATATGTTGAAGTCCTAACGCTCAGCTTGAGGACACGCACCCCAAAGGTACTCCGGTTTGATTTCGTCTCTCTCTTGCAGCTGGTCTGGAGGGACTTGGGCAAGAACTTCACACTGTGTGGGAAAAAGTCACTTTTGTGCCCAAGACATGAAAGACACAAAAGCAGAATATAAGCCCCAAGAACACTTACAGAAGGCTCCCCTGCATGTTTCGAACTTCTGAAATTGATACGCAAGGAGGCCTCGAACCAGCCATAAACACAACAGTGGGGAAACGCCACCTGCTCGCAAAGCTCCTGATCTAAGCAAGGATGGAACTCGGCAGAACTTTCTGAGGGAAGAGCATTTCCCAGAAAGGTGAGGGTGGACCCTGGGAGGGGTGGATAGAGCAGTGAGGACTGCCAGCTGCTGATAAGAAATGATACAATAGTCTAGAAAACGATGATGATGATGAAGTATCTCTTTGGCCTAATAGAATCCCGCCTTTTCAGGGACCATGTAGGAACCCTCCCCTGACCTCTGAGGCATCAGGCCAGCGGTTTCCCAGGCAGACAGACCCCTGGGGAGGGTACAGAGCCTCACCTTCAGGATCGGAGCCAGGAAGACAGAGATCCCAGTCAGGAGGAAGACAATGGTGCCCGTGACCCTCTGTTCCCTGGTGGAGAAGAGCACATAGTCAGGTAGACTGGGAGATCATTACAGCCCTCTGGCCCTTTGTGGGCACATCAAGGTTATGTCCAAGGCCCTGGCCTCTGCCTTATTCCCCCATTCCAGAGAGTAGGCCCACTGCCCAGGGCCCAGCTGACAGGCACACTAGAAGACAAGGAGCCCCAGAGAGGTGAGGGCATTTTGAAGGGGTGTTTGGGAGATTGTCCAGCGTAGTGACTGATATTGGGGGTGCTCGAGCCAGACTGAGTTAGGCGGCTTTGCCACTTACTAGTTGTGTGGCATCACCTCAGTAGAAGAGAGGTGGGTTGCTATGAGGATGAAATGGGATATAAAGTGCTTATTATTTCTGCCCTTTGACCGTAATGAGATCCCACGTCTGTAGGCCATGACTAAGGAGGATTCAGGGGAAGAGGGCCTGGCTGCTGTCAGAGCAGGTACAAGGGGTGAGAGAGCAGGTGGGTTTCCCCATGTGCCCAGGTCCAGACAGGATGCGGGTGGGAGCTGGAGGTGCTGGGGCAGATTGCTCAGGCCCAGCCATCTGGGGCTCAGGGGTCCTGGAGGGGGTCCCTGCCCTGACCGGAGAAGTCTCGCTTGGGGCAGGCTGGGCAAGTCAGATCTCCTGAGGCACTGGGGAGAAGCGCTGAGGACAGCCACCTCTGAGAATGCCAGTGCCTGGTGTGAGCTCACCATGGAGGCCCTAAGAAGCGGGAGATGTGCTTCTCTGAAACAGATCAGGAACCTGACATGGGCGTGAAAGGAACAGAGGTGACAGACCACGGGCCACGGCCTAGGAGTGGGAATGTCCTGGAAGGCTTTCTGGAGGAATGGAGATGGAGTGGGACCCAAACCCACAGGAGGGCTTTGGGGGACAGTGGGGACAGGGCATCTTAAAGAGGAGACAACAGGACAGGTCAGAAGTGGCCTGTGGGCTAGTGAGTGGCCTCTACATTATGATGAGAGCTGAGAGTGTGTATATGGGCCATGGTGGTGTGTTGCTTGGAATCTATTAAGAAAAAAACACACCACTTAAAACTGAATTGTCGCCTCCCTCCTCCTTCTTCCCTCCCTTCAGGAACATCACTCCTACCCATGTCGCTCCTGGACTGTCCCAGCGGGGGCCCGTCACTCAAATACCTTGATGGTAAGAAAAATCTGCTTCCCCCCTCAAACTGACCACTCCTGCTCAGGTGGTCCCCAGGCCTGGACCCCCACCTACCTCACCCCCAGGAATTGGGGCTGCTCCCCTGGGGCACTGGTCTCCGTTTCCATCTTGAGGCTGTCGATGTGGGCGATGGAGATGACCGTGGCCGCCACGTACCAGGGGAGCCCCATGAAGGAGCACAGGGCCATAAGGATGCCCACCCAGAACAGGTCCAGATGGTAGCCAGCAGCCTTCTGCAGGGACAGCAGGAGAGGGGGAGCTGTCTAGGAGCCTGGTGCTGACCATCTGTTGGGATGGGGTGGGTTAGACAGGAATTTTCCCAAAGTGGCCATTTCGTGGAACCCGTGGAAGGCCCAGGGCTCCCCTTGACCTTCTAGAGGGAACCCTGAGGGGGCTGCCATCTTGAAGTGCTCCAGTCTTACCAACCCCAGGGTTTGGTGAGCCAGGAAAGGGACACATGTGAGTGAGGAGAGGGGTTCAGACTGGGAATCGGCCTGGGCTTGGGTCCTGAGAAAGAAGGGCTCCGCACTGTGGCGCTGCATCTCTGCAGTTCCAGCATGGGGCCCGGGCTGGGACAGCGGTTCGCAACCTTGCTCATCTCATGGCACACATACCTAAGTACTAAAATTCTGTGGCACACCAAAAAATACATGATAGTTTTTGCCAATCTGACCAAAAAATAGGTATAATTTTGATTCATTCACACTGGGTAGCTATTGTTGTGTTGACTATTGTCATTTTTTAATTTGACAATCTAAGGGAAAAGTGGTCAGTGCCCCTGACTAGTCAGGTATTGCATGTTTTAAAAATTCTTGCAGAACACCTGTTGGAAATTGCTGCCCTAAATCCAACCTAGAGTGGTCCAGATTGGGATGGGGGAGAGGGTACCCCAAATCTCAGACACAGAGGTAGGGCGGGGAGTTGCAGGGATGAGGAGAGCTAAGGATGTTCCTCTTCCTCATGGTTCTGGGTCAAAATGCCTGTGTTAGGATCTGCGCAGACTTCCAAGTCCACTGTCAGGGGCACAGAGCCAGAGAAGCTCTTTGGGGGAAGCAAGGTGCCCCGTGGCTAGCCCTGTACTTGGTCCTCCTGGTCTTTCGATCAGGTCACCCTGGCCCTAGTGGCCTCGTTGCATCTAGAGGTCACATTTCTCCCACATACCAGAACTCCTGTCTTCTGGCCTCATATTTTGCTTTTTAAGTGGCCTAGAATTTTGATAGACGCACCATCTGCCTGCTTCATTCCTTCTGACTTTGTGGGAATAAAGAGGTTGCGCCCCCACTGCTAGCACCAGCCTTACCCTCAGCTTATTTTCCTTCCGGTTGACGATGACAGCCGTGATCTGCTGGTCCATGAATATCAGGATGGTCACCAGCAGGGCGGGCAGGATGCTCGCTGGGTACACCCACCACGGATTCTTCCCAAAGGGGGCCACGAACCAGCCTCGGTCTGGCCGTGTGGGCTGAGTGGAGTAGACAGAGAAGGCCCTTTCCTCTCTCCCTCATCCCAGTGCACTCGCCACCCAGGGCCCCCTCTCCCCGCCTTCCTGCAGGTCTTCCACCTGGAGTCCTTTTTGAGTGCAATCTTTTCCCTTACAGACATTGGCACCTGCAACTTGAAAACAAAGAGACCCCAAGAGGGACAGACTTGGGAAGGACCCCCCCAAGTCTTCAGAGCAAAGGGGGTTATTCGTGGCAGCTGCCTGAGACTGGAAAGGAAACAGGAGGAGCACAGAGAGCGTGGGGAAGGAGCTTGCAGTCATCACGTAATTGCAAACTAAAAAGGAGCAGAAATAAGGCTCAACAGGCAAGAAGAAAGAATCTGATGGGCACAGTGCCTGATGCCACTGCCTCTCCTTGGAGTCATCTGTCTGGGGAGCCCCACAGGATTGTCTGTGAAAACACTGAACATCAATTCAGACTCAGGTATTGAGACATAAGGGATTATCCATGCAGGAGCTGGCCTGAAGTTTGTCTTTTGTTTCATTTAAGAGGTACTTTAATTTTCTAGGCCAACACTAGTTTTCTGAGATATGATTAATCTCCTTAGGAGAACCCTGAAGTAATATTGTGAAGGTCAAGGCCTCAAAGGCAGGAAGGGCCAGTTCTAGAACCTGTGCCTCTCAGCCTGGTGTAGATGGGAGGGGGTGTTCCTTGGGAGAGGCAGGAGGACTGGGACCACACTTTGAAAATCACTGTCCTAAGGGGTCATTTTCACCAGAACCCAGGTGGCTCAGCTCTCAGGCTGCCAGGGGTCAGGGAATGGAAGACCTTCAAGTGGAAATCAAGGGGCTCCACCTAGATTCCAGCACCTTGCCCACTCTGGCTGCACAGTGTAGTTTCACTGTGAATATGGCCCTAACCCAACATCTCAAAGGACCACGCCCTGAGAGGCTGTTCCACACAGGAAGGGTAGCACATGCACGGAGAACCCACACAGTCTCAGCACTGAGAGCACATGACAGGGCTGAGAGCACGTGAAGAGGGGGAAGGACCTGCAACTGGTGGGCAGCAGAGCTAACACCCAGAGCAAACCTTGATAACACTGGGCACGTGCAGCTTGGGGGTTTCCAGACCGAAACAGGCATCGATTCCACAGAATAACAGGATGGAGAAGACGATGGAGAAGTCAGCCACGAGGGCTCGGACCTGTGGAAAGACAGCAAGTGAGCAAACTACCCACCCATCTGTGGGCAGACCCAATCCTCAGGCAGCAAAGAGGAGAATGAGTAAGAGCACTTTCCGTGGGTTTGCTCTGCACTTTCAAGGTACATAATCAAATCTCTTTCCACTGACTTTTGCCAGCATCTCCCCTCCTCCACCATGGGAGGCCTGGCTCGCTGCCACACCCTCCCCACCGCACCCTCTCCGCCACCTTCCTCCCGGGCAACCCCTTCCATCCTGTGACGGCTCCCTTTCATCTGCACAGTGTCAAAGCTGAGAACACGCATATTCTCTTTGTAAACATGTGTCCTTCGTGTTTGACCTATAAGTTGATTCTAAAAGTTGAGAGTCAATAACAGCTTTGTATTATAATGATCATGTAAAACACTGGTCACACAGAACCGAGCAGTGTGCTAGTTTTCACTTGCTTTCCTGCAATATTCTGAGCACCCAGATCAACACATTAAGTTAGACCATATGAATTTGCCATTTTTTTGTAGATCAAAACAGTCAAATACACAGCAGGTCCTCAAATAACATCATTTAGTTCAACACTGTTTTGTTATCGTGCTGATGAGGGGGGAAATATCTGTTCCTGGCCACTGTCTGCATGGAGTTGGAACGGTCTCCCCGTCTCCAGGGGTTTGCTCCAGGGACTCCGATTTCCTCCACATCCCGAAGACGCACGTGAGGTGCATGGGTGTGTCTGCACCGTCCCAGTCCGCATGTGCGGGTGTGTGGTGCACCCGGAGATGGAAGGGCATCCTGTCCAGGGTGGGGCCTGCCTGCACCCTCAGCGGCTGGGATCAGCTCCAGCCACCCGCTGCCCTGAACTGGAATAAGCTGGTTGGAAAATAATTTATTTGTTTTTATTACTCTTTCTTAAATGTATCTATAGTGTGCATTTATTTTAATGCTTAATGTTGTTATATGGGCTTTGAGTCTCTAGTTAGAAGTTTGGCGATATTTTTGTGACCAGAAGTAAGCCGTAGGAACTTAACTCTTGTTTATAACAATTGGGCTACTGTAAGATTAGTTTTCTTATATGTTATTTTGTCTAAAGCCACAGCTTCCAAGAACCTATCAATGAATGACACTGAGGACTTACTGTAGTAGGCAATTTACATGGTCCAACGGAACATCAAGATGGATATAATAAATAGCTGTGAGCTTCCTCCTACTTTAAGAAATGTTAATGTACCTGCTCTGTCAGCGCCTCTACTACCATCCAGTGGCATCCGGTCCTTGCTCTCTAGACAGACCCACTGGTCTGGATTGAGAGTCATCCTTCCTGTGAATGTCTTCATACTTTTACTAAATATGTATATAATGCTAAACTAAATATGGCATTGTTTTTCACGTTTTAAAATTTTTTATAGATGGTATCATATTCTTTGTAATCTGCAATTTACCATATTTTGCCGTGTATCATGCACGCTCGCGTATAATGTGCACCCATGTTTTTGGCCCAAACTTTCAGGAAAAAACTTTCATTTTAATTGTTTAACTCAATTCTTTGTTTATTTATATTTAGAAACAAAGCCGATTATTGTATTCTAGGGTATTGTTTTGCATACAAATAGTGTTACTGCTTTCTAGAGTTGCTTTTAACACATAAGAATAAATAAAAGAATGAAAAACATTTATATAGATACAAAATTAGTACTACCCACGTATAATGTACATCCTTATTTTTCCCTCAAATATTTGGGCAAAAAGGTGCACATGGCAAAATACAGACACTTTTATTTGCTCAGCCCCGTGTTTGTGACATTTCTTCTTGGATAGATGCAGTCTATGAGAATGCACTGCACCTGAATGTCAGTATGATTGTTTTACGTTGTTTCTTATTTTCCTGTCAGTAGATACATTTAGATCGTTCCCATTGTTTTCCCCCCAGAATCAATGCTTCTATGAACTTCTCCTACACACGTGAGCTTCTCTGGGGTGCGGACCTGGAGAAGGGCCAGGTGGAAGACCCTATCTGTCGTCAGCCCCATCAGGGAGTGCCCGCTGTTCTCCTCACTGAATGGACCTGCTTACTCTCCCACCCGTCGCTTTTCGTCTCCAACACTGGGAATCCCAAGCCTTTTACATTTTTACCAATCCGATGGGTGTGAAATGGCCTCATTCTTCTTTGCAACACTGAATTCCAGGAGGCAACAGAGCAGTTTGCCAATAGTTTGAGAGTGGGGGGAGATGGGGGGAGAATTTCATGCCACATGAAGTACATTTCGTCCTTCAGGAAAAAGACATTCTCAGATGCAGTCACTGCTCTACAATTTTTACGTGAGAGGTGACTTAGGGATATAATCTGAGTGGAAGTCGGAAAGAAGGAAGAGAATGTGTCTTGAAGATGCATTTGTGGTGCGAGCACACTATTTTTTTACTCAGTTTATATAGTGTGAATCTCCTTAAGCAGCCTTTTATTATTTAACCTTTATGAAACATGGGGAAAAGTCCAATTATTCAGACCAAAGATGATGACAATGATGAAGATGATTAGGAGTAGCAGCAGTAATATCTATCTGAAATGGCTTTAGGAGAGTGCTCATGAGGTTTATGGTGGAAGAGAGTTGCTAAATTCTTTCTGGGTGCCCCTCCCCAAAGCACAGCTATTACTCACGTATGCAAGTGCTGTTTTGAGTAATTATGTTTTATTCGGGCCACAGAACAGAAAATAAAATTAAAACTAGCAGTTAGCATTTCAAAAGCATTAAAAAATCAAGTATCTAGGAATACATCTAATAAAAAATGTTCAAGACCTCAAGACCAAAACTTGTAAAACATCATGGAAAGACAGAAGACCTCAATAAACAGTGAGGTACATATACCATGTTCATGGATCAGGTGACTCAGAACTTGAAAGGTGTCAGTTTTTCCCAAATTGACATTCAGGGTCAATATAACCTTTTAAAATTTCCAACAACTTTTTATTTTGGTGAAATTAACGTGATTGCAAAACTTATGTGGAAATGCCAAAGGCCAAGGCGTTATTGAAAAAGAAGGACAAAGAGAGAGAGGTTGGTATAAGATATACAGACTTCATATAAGCCATAGACATGAACTTGTGATATTGACACACAAATAAACCAATGAAATAGAATAAAGAACCTAGATATAGACCCTCATCGTTTGTGAAATTTAATATATGTCAAAGCATTGTATAGCAGTGGGAGAAAGAATGGTCTTTTTTTAGGAAAAAAAGTTATGGCCGGCTGGTGTGACTCAGTGGATTGAGTGTGGTCCTGCGAACCAAAGGGTGGCTGGTTTGTTTCCCAGTCAATTCAGGGCACATGCCTGGGTTGTGGGCCAGGTCCCCAGTAGGGGGCGTGTGAGAGGCAACCACACATCGATGTTTCTCTTCCTTCCTTCTCTTTAAAAATAAATAAATAAAATATTTTTATGAAAAGTTCTAGAACAACTATCTATACAAAAAACAAAGAAATACCATCTCATATTGTATGCCAAAAGCAATTCTTATAGATTGTGTATCTAACATGAAAGGAAAACAATAAAGCTTTTAAAAGATAATATAAGAGAATATCTTCTGTCGAATATTTTCTTTGAGGAAAATTTTGATATACTAGATTACAGTAAAACTAAGAATTTCTATTAATAAAAAGATACCATTAAGAAAGTTAAAAAGAGTAGGAAAAGATATTTGTATCATATCAAGAAAATTAAAATTTAAAAAACACAAGGATTTACTACTACACAAAAAGGGTAAAAATAAAAGTATGACAATAGCACTAACTGTTGTCAAGGGTACTGACAACAAAGGTACCCAGTTCCTTCCGTACTGTGAGTGGGTCAGAATCCTCTCGGGAAGATACTGCAAATGGCTGACTACAGGTCCCCTCCTAACTGCAAAGTGAGCTTACCTTGGTAGGGAAATAGCGGCTGAATTTGAACTTTTTCAGGGTCAGGGTCATGGAGTACGTCCCGAAGAAAAGGATGAAGGACATGAGTGCCAGGTCTGGGATGAACTGGCAGGAATTCCCGAGCAGGCGCCCACCGTAGTTCAGACATTCCTTCTTGCTCAGCAGGGACCAGTCCAGCGCTGTGAGGTTAAGGGGGTTGTACTTGAAGACCAAGCACAGGAGAGAAAGGGTCAGGCCTGGCGGGTCAGCTCTGGCCTCCCCTGCAGTACTCAGGCAGTCTGCATGACCTTCCGGCTCTCTCAGGGCCCCCAGCCCTTCTGCCCCACGGAATCCAGCAACAGAATGATGCTCCTGGGGACAGGCTGCATTAACGAATGACCCGCAGGAGGCTCCCCTGGAAGATTAGAAGCTGGGACGTGTTTTTTCACTGTGTGCTAGGATGCACTGCTGTGCTAGCATGAAGGCCTTGGCCCAGCTCAGTTAATCAATCAACCATGAGGTCCTGTCAGCACCTCCTTCCTGGAGTGTCTCACTCCTACCCTCTCCTTCCCTATCCCTACACACATCCTTTACATATTGGGGCTCACCCCACCCCATCAGACCCTTCTTGGGTCAGGTGCTTTAGTCACTTGCCCTTTTGGTGCCCCAGAAGCCTAAAGTCCAGAGCACACACAATTGTATACATACATATATATACACACACACATACATGCATACACACAGAGGAATATACTCATGTATTATAAATATTTTTGTATATTCCTGTACACATATATTCATATATACAGGGTCCAGCACAAATAACACTTCTTTTTTACTACAAAATCATAAGCATGTAATCTGTAACATAACACAATCACACTGAAGCATACTGTATGACATTTTAGGTGAAATGTTCAAATTAAAACTATAAATTATCACACCCATATGATTACCCTACCAACCACACTCAAGCAGGCGTTACTTCTGCTGGACCCTGTATACACATATATATGTTCCTAAGTATATATTCATTTATGTTTATTCATATAGATTCTTATGTTTTAAGTATAACAAAAAGAGAGTAATTTATCATAAAATTTAATATATATTAAAATTTAACATGTAAATGTTCAGGAACCTACATAGTGAAGTAAACAGGTACTTGCAACCATAACGGATGTTTGGGTTAACATCCATGATGGTATTTTGGTAGAAGTGTGTTAGTTTGACATAATGACAGTCCCCAGTGAATCATGCCTCCCTGTGTCCACATTCCTTTGCAATGTGACACTGACAGTTCTCCCATCAAAAGGTGAAGTCTATTTCTCCACTCCTTTGAGTCTGGGCTCCCATGAGCCGACTGAGACCCATAGAAAGGGGCAGAAGTGGCTTTGGGCAGGTTCTAAGCCGAGGCATTCGAGGAGCCTTACAGTGTCTGCTCTCACCCTCCTGGAACCCTGAGGCCACCGTGCTGTGAGAAAGCTCTGGGTCGGAGAAAACCACAGGAAAGAGAGGCCCAGCCATCTGCTGAAGGTCAAGGTATCCCTCAGTCAGATTAGCGATTAAAAACGCCCCCTGTAGCTCTGGCTGGTGTAGCTCAGTGGATTGAGTGTGGGCCTATGAACCAAAGGATCGAGGTTCGATTCCCAGTCAGGGCACATGCTTAGGTTTCAGGCCAGGCCAGTAGGGGGTGTGCGAGAGGCAACCACACAGTAATGTTTCTCTCCCTCTCTTTCTCCCTCTCTTCCCCTCTGTCTAAAAATAAATAAAATCTTAAAAAAAAAATGTCCCCTGCAGGGTAGCATGCCTCTACTGCCTCCCTGGTCTGGCTCAACATCTCTCTGCCAGCTTAGCTCTTGTGGTTTCCCTGTGCAATCCCCACCCTCACATTGTCTCAGCCCAGTCTCCACTCACTGCCCTGAAACAGCTCTGTGCTTTTCCTCTGTGCCCTCCTGTCTATGCTTATCCCTCAGTCTGTACTTCTCCATGGAACCAACTTTCTCCGTCTTTAAGACCAGACTGCATTCCAGTTTCTCCATGAGGCTTTCCTCTCCAGCTTGGAGTTACCCACTTGACCTGATGACCATGGCATGCTCAGCTCGTGCTGCCCATTCCTTTCCAGGTTCATCTCCACAGACTTATCATTATACCAGCAAGTTTGAGAGCAGAGCTATTACAATTGTCCCAGTTGTTCCCCTTTGCCCCCATCCACCCAGTACCCCCATTCTCTCCAGCAATTCCTCCCTGAGTTCATGTCTATGGGTCATGTATATAAGTTCTTTGGCTTCCCCATTTCCTATACTGTTCTTAACATCTCCCTGTCTATTTTGAACTTACCAATTTGTACTTCTTAATCCCTGCACCTTTTGTCCATTCTTTCACTCCCCCCTCCTAACTGATAACTCTCCAAAGGATCTCCATATCTATGATTCTGTTTCTGTTCTGCTTGTTTGCTTAGTTTGTTTTTTAGATTCAATTGTTGAGAGTTGTGAATTTATCACCATTTCATAGTTTTGATCTTCTTTTTCTTAAATAAATACCTTTAACATTTCATATGATGATGATGAACTCCTTTAGCTTTACCTTGTCTGGGAAGCACTTTATCTGCCCTTCCATTCTAAATGTTAGCTTTGCTGGATAGAGTCATCTAGGTTGTAGGTCCTTGCTTTTCATTACTTTGAATATTCCTTGCCACTCCCTCCTTGCCTGCAAGGTTTCTTTTGAGAAATCAGCCAACAGTCTTATGGGAACTCCTTTGTAGGTAACTCTCCGCTTTTCTCTTGTTGTTTTTAAGATTCTCTCCTTATCTTTAACTTTTGGTATTTTAATTATGATGTGTCTTGGAGTGGTGTCCTGTTTGTGTCCATCTTGTTTGGGACTCTCTCTACTTCCTGGACTTGGATGTCTATTTTTTTCACCAAATTAGAAGAGGTTTTTTCATTATTTTTTCAAATACATTTTCAATTTCTAGCCCTGGCTGGTGTAGCTCAGTGGATTGAGCGCGGGCCTGTGAACCAGAGGATCGTGGTTCGATTCCCAGTCAGGGCACATGCCTGGGTTGCAGGCTGGTTCCCTGCAGGCCAACTCCCAGCAGGGGATGCACAAAAGGCAACCATACATTGATGTTTCTCTCCCTCTCCTTCCCCTCTAAAGATAAATAAATAAATAAATAAATAAATAAAAATCTTTATTAAGAATTTTTAAAAAATACATTTTCAATTTCTTGCTTTTTTTTCTCCTTCCAGCACCCTTGTGATTTGAATGATGGTACATTTGAAGTTATCCCAGAGGCTCTTTAGCCTAGCCTTGTTTTTGGATTCCTTTTTCTTCTTGTTATTCTGATTGAATGTTCCAAATCATTGATTTAAGTCTCGGCTTCATCCATTCCACTGTTGGTTCCCTGTAAATTTGTCTTTATTCCACTTGGTGTAAACTTCATCTCTACCTGGCTCTTTTTTTATGCTGCTAAAGTACCCAATGAGTTCCTTGAACATCTTAATAACCAGTGTTTTGAACTCGGCATCTGATAGATTGCTTATCTCCATTTTGTTTAGTTCCTTTTCTGGAGTTTTGTTCTGTTTTTTCATGTGGGCCATATTTCTTTGTCTCCTCATTTTGGCAGCCTCCCTGTTTCTATGGATTAGGTGGAGCTGTTTTGACTCCCTTAGTAGCCTGGCCTATTGTAGAAAAGCTCACTGTAGAAAAGTTGGATAGAACAGAGCCTTAGGTAATCACCAGGGCGGGGCTGTCCCTGTGAACCAGGTTGATGAAGATTCCAATATGGTGTTACTGCTTTGTGGCTGTGTAGGGGAGGCTCAGAAAGGGGACAATGGCTGCTGCCTAACCTCTGGAGTTTTGTCTGTGTGGAAGCTGTCCACTGGTACTCGCCCTGATGCCAGACACTTCAATTTCTCCCCTTATGCCACTGACGCCCTTCCAGCTGCTGCCCCAGTGTGGGAGCCCAGAGGGAATGAGTCTGCATACGTCCTAAGTCTGTTACAGGACATTTATGAGGAGATGCCTGAGAATCCCACAGTTTCTTCCACCATCCCAACCTCCACTGGTTTTCAAAGCCAGAACTTATGGGGACTTCACTTCCTGGCACCGGAGCCCTGGGCTGGGTGGGCTGGTGTGGTGCAGGGATCCCTTGCTCCTGAGGTATCCCTTCCTATTTTTATCCACTTGCTCAGTGTCTCCACATCTGCATCCCTTCTACCCATCCGGATGGATGTAACTTGTTTAATTCCTTGGTTGTCAGACTTCTATACAGCGCAATTTTCTGATGATTCTGTGTGATAGTTGTTTTGTATTTTAGTTGTAATTTTTGCTATAGTTGAGCAAGGAGGAGAGCTGTGTTTACCTTGGCCTCCGATTTGACGGGAAGTCCCCCAAGTCTGTTTCTTACAGGTCGTTGTAGCTCTCACAGCACACACAGCACTTGCACATAACTATTCAGATACAGGTGTTAACTGATTCCATTCGTCCTCTCTCAAAATCAGATACTGGAAAAAACCTCAGGTTAAATTGTCAACTGAGCAGTCAGCTACCTGTGTGCGGGTGACTGAAGAGACCACCTAGGGGACATGGGAGGGCCAAGAACCTCCCCCAAGGCCAACCAGGGCTACCTTTCTCCTGGTTGTGGACTTCCCACCATTGGAGTCTGAACTTTTACAGTTTTTAAAAAAGTTTTTAAATACATGTTAAATTTTATTATAAATTACTCTCCTTTTATTTCTCCTAGTAATGAGGGCCCTTGCTCATTATTATCAGGAAAAGCAGGCCAGGGTCAGGGAGCAGGGAGCATGAATCAAGTTTCGGGGCTGAGGGGTGGCACTGCTGGGTGGGAACTGGGGGTCCTGGGTAGAAAGGCAAGGAGGAAGGTAGAGAGAAGGACGGGAAACTTTGTTCACGGCGTTGTTTGTGCATCCCTACTTGTCATTCCTTACATCTGCCTCTCTTTTGTGTGTGCACATGCACATGTGATATTTATACACATGGATCTAATGGAATGAGGCAGGTTATAAAATGGGACTTTGACAGTAGATACGTAAAATAAAAATGTGCATTGACAAGGCTGCTCAGGTGACCGTGACGGGCAGCTGGGACTGTACTTGCAAGTCTGGGTTACCTTAAGATGGCCTCCGTTTCCCCACTTTTCTCACTCTCCCCACAAACGAAAGCTACCCAGTGTCTGACATAAGAGGGAAGGACTTACCAGAGAAGTGTTGGTGTTCGGTGGCAGCTGGGCTGAAGCACTGAACCCGGTTGTATTCGCTGTGGGTGAGCACAGGACATGGGGAGAGTCAGCAGCCGCTGGGCAGGCAGGCTGTGACCACTCGCTCTGGGCCCCACCCTTTCCCACCCTCCTCCAGTCCTTAGAGTCAAGGATTGGCTCCAATGTGAGGGCAGCACGTTGAACCCCCACCCCGCTTCATTCTCCTCCCTTTGTCCAGGGAAGACGAGGTGGTGGGGGAGCCCAGCCACAGCTCCGACAGACCAGTTGGGCCAGGCTAAGACAGCTCCCATCTGATGCTGAAGGACTGGCTTTAAAGGGATGCACTGCCAGGACACAAATCAATGCCTGCTGTGCCCTGTGAATCCTTACCAGCCCCTGGACCACGTCTGTGCTCTTAGACTTTAACATTTTCAAAGAACTTACTCGATGCCATGCACCACGCAAAACCCTTACACACAGCATCTGGCTAAGTCCCTACATCTGAAAGAAGTCTCCCCATTTTAAAGATGAGGTAACTGAGGCCCAGAGAAGTTAAGAACACGCCAATAGCCCAAGATCACACAGCTTGCACTTGGAGGAGCCATGATCCATCCCAGGCAGCCTGACCAGAGCCTACATTGCCCCAGCTTCACACAGTGAGCGTCATTAGGTCAGTGGGGCCTGTAAGAACTCTTTGGCTCGTTGGCTTTGATTTATTTTCTCTAATCTTCCCCTTGAGTGGAAGCTGAGGAAAATTAAACCCTCATTCCAGTCTCAGGATCCCTAAATCTAAATGGAGCGTGTGACATTCCCATCAGGGGTCATGAGAAAGGTTGAGAGGAACCCTGACCCTCTCCGTGGGGGGTGTGACCATTCATTATAAAGGCAGGCCTTGGAGGGCCACCAGCTTCCTTTTCTGCTGCTCCTGCCCAGCCTGGGGGGAGGAGAAGGGCCAAGTCCTCCTCGCCTTCCTCCTCCAGGGAAGGCTGCCTGAGCAGGACCTCTGTGACAGGTTTGGGGAGGGAGGAGGCCACAGGCCAGTCTGCTGGTGACAAATCTGAAATGTGCTGCAGGCCCCATTTAGCTCCTGCTGGCTGTGGTTAGGGACACGGAAGGAAGAAGAGGCTGTTCTTGGAGCTTCCTTCCGCCCCCAACAAGCCACCATGGGGTGAGCGTGACCCCAGGGCCCCTCTAAGCTGCCCACTTCTGGGGAAATCAGGGCTGGAAGTGGCGAAAGGATTCAGCTTTGACCCAGGTCACAGCACACACAGAAGCCCCACAACCCAGAGGTTTGTCCCAATTATCCTGAAGAAAGCTTCATTTCCTAGAAATCGGGGACATTTGCTGCCTTTCCTCACACCATGGACGAAGAGAAAGTGATGTACAGTTAACAAGGGGTAGAAAGGCGGGCAGGAAGGCTGACGCAGGACGACCCACGCAAATGCTAGAGGGTTCCCAGCTAATGCCCGGGGCTGGGGAGCTGCCTCCTGCCCGCTGCCAAGGCCGTCGCACCGGACATTCCTTTGCTGTCTTCTGCTTAGGCTTAGCCATTCTTTTACGGGGAGGAGTTCGTAGGAGCTACCTGAAAGCCACTATGAGATGAAGGGAGAAACATAACAGGGAAAATTCCAGAGAGCATCCAAGTATCACATAGTTTAAAACTCTAGTGTTTGTACATGATACTCACTTGGGTTTGAAAGCAGCCAAGTCAGTGTGGGCAGCATCCACAAATAGAATACAAATCAGTTACAACGGAAACAAGATTAAATTTTAAAAGAGTGTCTGCAGAGTGCCAGTGAGTGACAGTGTGCCAGAGGCCGGCTGGGCTTGCAGTAAAACGAGGAATGGGGAACGATTAGTAAGGAAGTGGTCCACGGACTGGGAAAGACACCCTCCTCGGTTAGTGACCCCTGCCCCCTCTCCCCACCCAGTCTCGTAAATGTCTAGAACTTTCTTTTTCATATTCTCCTGATCAAAACCAACTAGTCCTGGGTCCAGTTCCTTCATTCTCTGTGAAGAATCTAAAAATCTGATTTTACTAGGGTTAGTGGTTAATAATGCCAGTTATTAACAGGTTAATGGAGCAATAGTTCTCAAACTTAAATGTTCATCAGAATCACCCAAAAGGCTTGTTAATATGCAGCTGACCCTATCCCAGACTTTCTGATTCAGTGAGTCTGGGAGGCAGGGCCCAGGAACCTGCATTTCTAACGAGTCCCAGACAATGCTGATGCTGCTGGTTGGGGAGCCACACCTGAGAACCATGACAATAGCGTGATCCAAAAGGGTGAGGCCACAGAGGTGCCTGGGCAAGGCACCTCTGCAGGCAGAAGAATCTCACTGAGCCTGCCATTCATGCTCCTGTTTCCAGGGCACCCTTAGATTTGTCCTTTTTCCATGGACACATGATGCTCAGAATGGCTGAAGGTCCACATGGCCCCAGAATTGGGACTGCTTCTCAAAGAGAGCCAGGACGCGCACTCTCAAAAGCTTTGTTTATGGGACTATGTCTGTCCAGTGCGATGAACCCACAATCCGGAGGGTATGGGAGGGCCCCTGCGGGGCCCATGCACTAAGGCGGACTCTCCGGGGGCAGGAGGAGAAGAGCCTGCAGGGACGGGCTCCTCGATTCCCGGGCAAGCAGTCTATCCCAGCTCCAGACGAAGGACAGCTCTACCTATCACTGGATTTTAATAGAAAGTTAAAATGAATGATAGAAAGCCCTGGCTGGTGTGGCTCAGTGGACTGAGTACCGGCCGCTGAACCCAAAGGTCTCCAGTTTGATTCCCAATCAGGGCATATGCCTGGGTTGAGGGCCCGGTCCCTGGTTAGGGGCATGCCAGAGGCAACTGATGGATGTATCTCTCACAAACATAGCTGTTTCTCTCTTTCTCCCTCCCATCCCCCTCTCTAAAAATAAATTTAAAACATAAAAATATTAGTAATAGAAAAAAATGGAAAGTCTAGACTTTGCTACAAAATCGGTGCAGGGATGTAGAGCGAGGGGGTCCAACCACAACCGTACACTGTAAGAGTCAGGACATCTTTGTCTCCACAGGCCTAAAGTAGGGAGCACAGTAATAGTACAGTAAATACTTTGACTGACTTATGATGAGTGCTTTTTATGGATAGCATGATTAAGAGGCTGAACATCACACTATCTGCGTATTCCCTCCACCCGCCTCCCAAGAGTCCCGTGAGAGTGGCCGGGCAGTACTGGTGTCTCCCTCACAGCCAGGAAAACGGAGGTTTGGTGTGACCCTGGGCGGCCTCTGGACCTCAGCTGCTCTCAGTGTTTGCAGCCTGATGGTGCTCAGAAACATACAGACGGATCTCTGGCTCCTGCTCTGTAGCATTCTGGGCACTCGGGGCACATCCCACGGAAGGCTCTTTGGGACATGATTATGACCATGAAAGGGTCAGACTATGGGAAGCACTAACTTGGCGGGTGACAGTTTTTTGGTCAGAAAGGAACATTAAGGGTGGAACTAAGCATTAGCAGGTCAACTGGCTGGTTGACCTGGCTCCCTGTCCAGTACAGGGATCCTCCTTCACAGCCCCTTTGGCAGATGGACATCTTGGTAGTGCTCAAGTAGCTTGGGACACCCCCAAGGGGGCCAACACCTCTCAGGGTGGAGGCTCCACCACTGCAAGTTCTCCCCTGAATTCAGCCAGCAGGTGGCTCCCCGGTCCTCGTTCTGCCCCCTGTAGTCGCACAGGGTGGATCTGGCCTCCCCGTGACTGGGCAGCCCTCCCCTCACACCTCTCCAACATGCTCCACAACCCCAGCTTCCCAACCTCTCTTCCACTGACGTGGCTGCCAGACCTTCCTGCACCCCGGCTGCCCCTCCACCCGGGAAGTCTCCTGTCTGCAGGCGTGTTCATCCCCCGGGTGAGGTCTCACCTTACGTACTAGGGAGAGCTGACGGCATCGCACTCCCAAGAAGCCGGGAGGCCTCCCCCACAGGCATGGCCTTCCCGTCACGCCCGCACTGAGGCAAAGCAGGCCTCTTCCCTTCCTCTGTCGCATCCTTGCTCACAACCCCGGGCTCTGGGAGCCTGACCCTGATTAGAGCTAGTGTACTTTCCCCCTGCTTTTCCTCCAAGTGCTGGTTTCAAAACTCTGCAATTGCTCCCTTGGGGCAGTAGGTGCCCCTCCTGCACTCGAGTAGAGACATGTGATGGAGGGAAGTGGTGAGTGGGGGTGGGGGCGGGCACCACTGGGGTTACCGGTCACCTGTGTCTGGAGCAACACACTCGCATCTGTAGGTGGTGATAGAGTCAGGCTTGAAGTCCATGTTGATGGGGTAGTACTTGAAGGCACTGATCATCTTCTTGATGGCATCGTAGATGAAGATGAAGCTGATGAGGGTGGAGAAGCCCTCCTCAGTGAAGCGGGTGATATACTTGATAATGAAGCTGGCATCTGTGGCCACCAAGATAAGGCACTGGACAGCCGAGTGTAGGCCAATCCAGAGGCGGAACTCCATGTAGTCCAGGCCATTGCCTCTGGAAGGCAGAGAAAAGCGGGGGTCCTCCAGCCCGGCGCTCTGGGCTGTGCTTGGCTCTGCAGGCACACCCTGAATGGCTCATCTGCCTCTGCTGTGGCATAGATGCTCCCCCCGCCCCCTGGAATTTCGAGAGGACTGGAGAGAGGGATGACCCCTGGGTGAGGTTGTCTGGTCTTTGAGAATTCTGAAAATGGATCTTATGAGGGCAGCAGGAAGGTGCTAAGACATCTCATTTCTCACAATCTGGTAACAAACACCCAGAGTGAGTGAAAAAAACAAGGAATTCAGACAGACAGAGCCAGGACAGGCCTTAGGAACAGCCTCGTGGTACAGATGAGGCAGCCGAGCCTGAAGTGCAGACAGGGGCTGCTCGGGCCAGCAGGCAGCCTTCTGACCTCCAGCCCAAGACTCTTCGCACACTGCATGGCTCCAAGTCACAGCTGCCCGGAAGCAGAGTACTGTGGATTCTCTCCTCTCATCTTGCCTGGAACCCCCTGCCTCCTGCAGTCCTCCGCATAGGCCTGGGCAGCTGCGGTGGCCCCTCGCCGCTGCCTCCCCTTTGGGTCACTCCCCTGCCCGGGTCTCCGCAGACTGCCCCTACAGTGAGGGGGCCACCAGGGAACACCTACTTGCTGAAGTCGAAGAGGAGCTTCTCAAAGATGAGGATGGGCCCTGTGCTACTCAGGATGATGAGAGGCTGTCCCGAGAAGAGGCAGAACAGGGAGCCGGCCATGGCAGTGCCCAGGAAGCTCTCCATCACCCCCTGGGGGCACAAGGGGCGTGAGGCTCCAAGGAAGCGGGAAAGGGGGTCTCGCACAGAACAGGGGCCTGGGCCTCAGCGCTCATCCTTTATTCCAGGCTCTCTGCTTCCCAAGTTCTGCTTCCCATCTCCTACGCCACAACCTCCCATAATCACCAGCGTCACTCTGTCTAATTCCATTTGGGTGAAGGTCTCGTGTGACTCCCTTCTGACACTGTAAGATCTAGAAAACAGAGCTGCCGATGGCTCCACTAGTCCCTGTGCCCATTCTCCTCCCAGAGGACAGCCCATTTATCGATCCAATAATTTAGTCATTGAAGCATCTATTAGGCGCTTTTGGAGGTTCGACCATTCATTCATTCAAAATTCACCAATTGCCTACTGTGTATCAGGCATTGTGCTGGATATGGGGGACCCATGAGCAGACAAGATAAAGCATTTTCAGCCTAGCGGGAGATACAGACAAGTAACCAGGCACTGTCCATGTCGGTACTACGGACATTTTGAGCTAGGTGATTCTTCGCTGTGCGGGGGCAGTGTTATGCATTACAGGATGGTTCGCGGTATCCTTGGCCTCTAGTTACTAGATGCCAGTAGCAACCCCTCGCAGTTGTGACAACCCAAACTGTCTCTAGATATCGCCCCACGTCTCCAGGTGGGGGAGAAGTGCCCGAAAGCATCCCTTGTTGAGAAGCTCTGCTGGGGAGTGTGGTAAGCTGGGATAAGGTTAGGAAGCACACAGTAGGAGAGAAGCAGTGGTCAGGAAGGCCTCTCCAGGGGTAGCTATGTGGAAGCTGATACCCCCACACTGAGCAGGGAACTGACCAGGGAAAGAGGGCACGTGCAGTGATGAGAAAGTGTCCCAGGAAGAGGGAACAGTGTTCACAAAGGCCACACATGCAGGGAGCATGGCCTGAAGAACTGGAAGGTGATCAGGATTGGTGGAAAACATAATGCAGAGTGAGTGAGGGGCAGGAATCTGGGAGAGGGAGCCCTAGGAGGTGAGGCGAGAGCGGCACGTGGGACCATGTCCTGAGGGGCCGAGAGCGGCACGTGGGACCCTGCATCGGTACGTGAACAGCTGTGCTGGTTGAAAGAGCAGGTCTGGAGGGAACAGAACGAAGTACAAAGTAGGCCCTGTGAGTTGGGGGGTCCTGAGGGGCAGATGTATGGGCGTGCGCAGAGGCAGCTGGGCATTGGACCTACAGCTCAGGAAAGTGGTGTGGGCTGGAGACAGGCGTTCGTCTCAATCTCCCTGGGAAAAGGGGTCTTCACCTCAGTGTTTGAGCTTTCTAATGGTTTTCTCTTGAGCGCCCCCTTCAGAGAAGACCCATGCTTGGAGCTCAAGCTGAAAGACATTCTCATTTCTGAAAATGTCTTAACGCCAAGCTAAGAATTTAAGATTTTTTTTAAGTGTGGGGAGGTAACAATTAGCAACTCATTAATCGTGCTGATTAAATTCATTCAAGCATCAGTGGGGAAAGTATCAAACGGAGCAGATGATTGCCCTTAAATTTTGCTCTGTTTACATCGTCCTTAAATTTGGCCTTCAGTGACATGACTTAGTCTTGTATCTTTTAACGAAGTTGGCTTGCTGCTAATTTTTGAAGGGTAAAGGACCCTTAAGAGTGATAAGATAGTCTGAACCTGGATGGTAGATGAAAGCCAAGACTTGCTGCAGGGATTACGGGACGAAGCTCCTTACCGCCACCTGGTGGCTGCAGGTTTTACTGAGGTTTGCACTCTGGGCCCGTGACCCCAGCACCCCACACCTGGTAATTGTCAGTGGCGTCCCCCAGAAGCCCGCCAAAGGTGATCGCATTGGTGATGCAGCCCAGGTAGATGAAGAGGATGGCAGAGATGGACTGGATGTGGAAGCCATCGTAGAAGTCACTGAGGAACCAGGGCAGCTTCCTCTTGACATCCAGACACAGGCCACCGAAGAATCTGCTCGAGACAGGGCAGAGGGCTGCTTTCTCACACGACCCCCAGTGTGGGCGCAGGGCTATTACCTGAGTTATGGGGTCAGAGCGAGGAAGGGGACTTGGTGAGGAGTGGATGGGGGCAGAGGTCTTTCCCCCAGAACATTTAAGACTAGGGTAGAATTCTCTCAGGTCTGAGTCTGTGGTCTCGCCATCTCCACCCGGAAGGGTGGGCGTAGACAGCCCAGACCGGAGAGGGGGCCTGATGGGCATGTGCCCTGGGGCAGACCTAACGTGCCCCCGGGACGAAAATCCTGGGGTCCACCAACAGCCGTCCACCTCATCCACTGAGCACCTGTGCTCGGTAAACAGAGCCGTGTCCGAATAGGAGACATAGACACCCGAGGTTACAACACAGATTCACTGTGTCCTCCCAAAACACATATTGGGATCTTAACCTGTGAGTGTGGCCTTATTTGGAAATAGGGCCTTTGTAGGTGTGGTGAAATTAAGATGAGGGCATTAGGGCGGGCCCGAATTCAATATGACTTCATAAGAAGAGAAAGATGCCACGTGCAGATGAAGCACAGGGAGAACACCATGTGACTACAGAGCGGAGACCCGAGTGCCGCGGCTGCCTGCCGGGAACCCCGAGGCCTGCCCGCACCCGCAGAAGCCAGGGAGACGCAAGGCAGGGCTCCACCTAGAGGCTCAGAGGGAGCACAACCCTGCCAACACGTGGATTTGGAGCCTCTAGCCTTCAGAACTGCGAGAGAATACATTTCTCTGGTTTAAACCACCTAGTGTGTGATACTTGGTTATGGCAGCCCCAGGAAACTAATAGAGGTGACAAGGGGTGTGTAGAGAAAAGTATGGGCCCTTCCACTCCTGTGCTGGGTCCCGCTTCCCTTCTCCTACGGGAATCCTTTCGCTGCATGCCGACGGGGCTTTGAGGGCATGGGAAGGAAAAGAGTGCATTGGCAGAGCCCGGGGCGCAGTGTGGGCGCTGCAGGGAGAGGTAGGGGAGGTTCCTACTGGTGGGTGGGAAGGAGACATGACTAAAGGATCCTGGTGTCACTGCTGGGCCTGGGTTGGGCACCTTCCCGTCCAGATAAGCTCTTCCCCGATTTCATGCATGGCCGGCATCTCTCTGTCATCGCCGCTGCTCCCTCCGCCGACCCCACCACCGCCACCGCCGCCTCCAGAGCCACCTCCTGCAGTTGCGCCACCTCCCGCCACAGAGCCGTTCATCTGGCCCAGCTCGGCCAGGGAGAACACGGATTTCCTGGAAGAAGAGGGACGTGGGACAGTGTGGTGTCCAATCCTAGGCAGGGCTCAGCCTTCTGGGACTGTCCCCAGAATGGCTCTTATTCCTCCAACAAAGATCATAAAATAATCTTAAAATACAGAGTAAAATGCAGGAAATGATGGAACAATACCCACACACAAATCACCCAGATTTTATAGATGTTCAAATGCAGTGTATTTGTTTCCGGTATTTTTTAGAGAGAAATAAAATGAAACTGGAGGGGAGAAAAGTCCAAGCCCATGTATGCTGACATCTTCCTTTTAAATCCCCCTCCCAAAAAGAAAAGAAGTGGCCACACCTGAAGTGTCCTTTGTATCACTGCCCCCATTGCTGCCCCTCCACTCACACACTCACCTCTTGTCTGCAGAGGGCACCTTCTTGGGGGGCTCGATTCGAATATTTGGGTCCCATTCTCCAGGGGGAAGGACGATGACCTCATCCAGAAACTCATCGATCCCGGCGATCAGATCGTCCCGATTGCGGGCTTTGTAGGCCACGTCGCTGAAGAGCTGGTATCGAGGAGGAAGAGAAAGGTCAGCCCTGGCTGAGGTCCCCTTGTTGCCCTCCTCCAGAGAGCATACCACACACAGTTCCAGAGAAAACCACTCTGAACCACTGCTCTTGCTGCCAATTTGCTGTCGGTTTGGAGGGAATAATAGCTCAGCAGGTGAAACATGGCCCAATGGAAACGGCAGCCTGGGGGGGGGGGGCGGCAGGTGGCCCCTCTTGAATCCAAAGGCCAGGTCTCCACTGTCGGACTTTGGCTGAGTGACTTACCCTTCCTGCTTTCAGCTTTGCAGAGCTGCTCATCCGGAAACCTGTGCAGAGCAGCTCAGCTATTTCAAGTCGGTAGATCACTTCCTAGCCCTCCGTCATTGCACACTGTCTTTAGAGTGTTCTTTCCGACTTACAGGTCCAATTGGATCATGCTTGTGTTTNACAGGTGGCCCCTCTTGAATCTAAAGGCCAGGTCTCCACTGTCGGACTTTGGCTGAGTGACTTAACCTTCCTGCTTTCAGCTTTGCAGAGCTGCTCATCCGGAAACCTGTGCAGAGCCCAGTCTGAGCAGCTCAGCTATTTCAAGTCGGTAGATCACTTCCTAGCCCTCCGTCATTGCACACTGTCTTTAGAGTGTTCTTTCCGACTTACAGGTCCAATTGGATCATGCTTGTGTTTAAAATTCACTGAGCTTCCCAACCATCAGGGAACAGAGCATGAACTCTCCGCTCTGCCCACAGGCTCTGCATGGTCTCTGACTCACCTCTCTGTGCCGCCGCCCCCCACCCCCTTGCCCTGCTGCTCTTGAAGCTCCAGCCCTGAGTGGACATTGAACCACTTCCACCCAGCTTGGCCCCTGCTCCCTTTGTCTGCAATGCCTGCTTCCTAGGCTCATGCTGGGTCTACCTACCTCCTGCTCATCCGTAGCTTTAAAGCCCCTCGTGTATGAAGCCTCCCCTAGCTTCCTGGATTATAGGTCTGTCTCCCCTACTCAGCTGATACTCCTGAAAGGCAGTGACTAATCCCTCGTTCTCACAACCCTCAGCTCCCTACACACAGCCTGGACCACAGCAGGCATCCACATGTGTATATGAATGAATGAGTGAAGGTACAGGGCCCGATTCAGGAGCTGCGGCATTCAGGAGTGCGCGCTTCCGGTCACCACTCACGTCGTCTACCATGAGCGTGGCAATGGCGCGGCCAATTTCATTGTAGGACTTCGCTCTCCCACAAGGTCCCAGCAGTATGAACAGAAATCTGCAAAGATGACGGAGGAGGAGAAGGAGGAGGAAGGTGAGAAGGAAAAATGGAAGCGGTAAAAAGAGGGGTTCTCTGGCTCCAAACAATATCCACTCTTCATTTATTAACTGGCTGTAAGCGTGTCCCTGCCCTCTTTTGACTCCCATGTTTGCTTCAGAGACGGTCCCTCTTTACTCCCACCTGCTGCCCCTTGAGCATCCTCGCCAACAGCCCACCCAACAGCATCCCTCCCGCAGCTGGCTCCTGCTTTAGAATGATTATTTTACATACACTCTCTAAAAGTCTTGCCCAGTCAAGATTTCCCTCCCCAGCCAACCCCCTAACTGTCCTTCTAGGTTTTAGGGCTGTCTCCACCAGCACTGTGTGCTGACTGGGTGGATAGCCGGTCCCTGAGCACAGGTGTGGTGGCGGATTTCAGTGGCCCTCACCTGGTGGGGACGGGCACCTCGGTCACTCCTCCCAGCATGGCCGACTGGATGAGACGCACGAAGGCGATGAAGGGCTGGTCCAGGAAGTCCACCTCCCCCACGAGCACGTTGGAGGCTTCTGAGTCCTTGGGGATCTTCTTCATGAATTTGTTTTTCCGCTGGTCAGGGAGCGAAAATGAGGCTCCCATGGACACTCACAGGCAGCAGTTTCAGCTCTCACTCCCTCACCCGCCTTCAGATCGCTGTGGGGGCCTGACTTGGAAAACTTCTCCCAGCCTTTCTCAAGAGACTCAAAGAAATAATCACTCTCCCCAATTCTGACACTCACAGGGTTTTAACCCCAGGAACCAACTATGCCTCTGTAGATGGGAAGGAAGAAACAGGCAATGACTTGATCCCTAAGATGTTCTTCGATGGGTAAAAAATTTGCTCAAATCAACTGTGAGCTGAGGGGTCAGAGGAGAGAGGCCCTGGTCTCATCCCCCCGACGGAGTCTTGCCTCTTACATGCCAGCCCCCACCCCTTCCTCTCTGCCTTCGCTTTGGTTGGCTGTGGAAGGAATGGGTCCCCTTCTGATGGCCAGGGCAGATGCACTTTTCCCCCCTCTGCCACCTGCTTCCTCGCTCACAGAACCCCTGGACCATGCCTCTAAGTCTGTGGGAGACACCCAGACCCCCAGGTCACCAGCAGAGCACCTCCCAGGAAACTCATAGCTTCCGAGACTTTACAGCTGAGGCTGTCCAGGTGAACCTCTCGCCTGTCCCTCCGGCTAATGTCTGTTCAGGGCAGGAAGGTCAAATAGAGCAAGTGGCATATGATGAGAGAAGCGCTGGAGACAAGCCTCCTTCCCATCAGTGGGAAGCATATTCCCACTGTCCGAGTTTATGACCTTGCTCCTGGGATAAGACACTGACGCCTCCTGAGTCCTCTCTCATGATGGACATGCTCCCCACCCCCGCCCCGGGGATGGCCACATACAAGCTCAGAGCTTAGGATGCACTCGTTTTTCAGATTGCTTCCCCGCTGGGCAGCATGAGGATGGGGGAGGGGCAGGGACAACCTTGCAGAGAGCTGGTGGAGAGGAAGTGTGGGGGAGGGCAGGGCAGGTGGAAGTTCACAGCGGCCAACAAAGGTGGGAAGGGCCTGGAAGGTGGAGGTGAGAGCTCCAGAGAGACCCTGTGGACGCCAGGAGTCTGCCACCCAATCCCCCTGTGGGCTCCCCTGTGGGCACAGAAATGCCTGTTTCTCCTGAGCTCGGAGAAGACACAGGTTCTTTGTGTCACTCTCTGTACCAAGGGGGGAGAGTGGTGGGCATGGGCATGGCCAGCGGACCCAGAGCCGTTCTCGGGTTCCCTCACAGTGGGCGTGCTATGCACTGGGCTGGGCGGCCACCCAGCATGAGAAAAAGCACATGAGCAAATCCAACCAAAAATTAAAACTCTCTACAGCCACCCAGGTAACAGCCTCAAGGATGCAAACACAGTGAGAACAAACAAGGGCAGGGGTTAACGGGGAGTTAACTTTTTCAGCCACTGAAAAAGTCCCTTTGTCCCAGCCATAGTCAGCTGATTCATTAGCAGTGCTCTTCAGGATGGAGGGTTGGTGGGCCCGGGCGGCCGAGAACCCGGCTGCTCTGTGCCCACAGCACCGGGGGCGAGGGGGGGGGTGGCATCCAGGGGACAAGAGGAGAGGAGGGGCGGCAGGAGTGCCCTGGAGAGCAAGGCTTTGGGGCTGCCCAACAAGAACACTCATAATCCAGGAGGGAGAGGACCTGAGACAGGGCTGCAGCCCTCCCTTGCCAGTGATGACAGGTTTATTTAGGAGCCCAGTCTGGGTGGTGACATCCCAGAAATGGGCCATGCCGCTGTTCTGGCTGCCCCGGCTTGACCATGCTCTGGACCAGGTCCCTGATGACCCCACTTCCGGAACCCAAGGGGAGTCTGGTCCGGCTCTGCTGCGTGCCTGCACACAGCTCTGCTGTCTGAATCCACCCTCTGCTCCCTGGGAACCTGCCCAGCACAGTCAGTCGCGGGGCTGTGACAAAGGGCCTGCAGAGCAACTACCTCTGGCCTTGAACCTGAAGAGAGCCCACTGGCAGACAAGCTGCTGCTCCCACAAGCCATTGCTGCTACAAATAGAAGCAGCATGACCTGGTCAGTTAGAAAAGCTGGACCTTGGATGCTCGACTCCAATTCCTAAATTAAGGCAGCATTGCCTGGGAAAGTGACAGCTAGCATCCTTCTTACCACTTAGATGTTTATTAACATAGGTTGTAAATGACCTTGACTAGGCAGCGCTTCCTTCTCAGGGCTCCACTGCCTGTGTGCTTGACTGAAACCAAGTGGGGGTCTTCTCTAAATAACACCCCAGAATACTCATTCCTCCATCACTTCCAAATTAAGAGCTCTGGAGGCAGACTGCCTGGGTCAAACCGTGGTTCTACCACGCCTCAGCCACATGAACTTGGGCATGCTCTTCACCTGCTTTTAGCCTCATGTTCTCGGGAGACTGGAGATGATAGTGGTGCCTGCACGACTCACAGAAAACGCTCGGCCTGGTGTGGTGCATGCTGTGTGTGGGTTTCAGCTGTTAGTTGATGCAGTTACTGTTGTTAGTTTATTATTTTGGCCACCAAAGGGCCCTCAGGACCCTGACATGAGGGATTGCTTTTATTTTGCCTGCCACCAAACTTGGGGTGCCTTGGAGGCCAAGCTCTCACCCAAGCACCTGAGAAGTCCTCACCAAATTTCCAGTTTCTTTCATCACCTTTCTTCCTACTCCTGGGAGCCCAAGCAAAGGGTCCATGAGGGCCTCCGCAGGGGCTGGAATTGAGGGAAGCGCCCCTGGGCTTCCCCCAGTGGCACAGTCACAGGGTCCCGGGTTGTGGGCCTTAGTACATGGACTCAGCCTGTTTGTAGGACTCTGAGCTCACCAAGAGGATTGCAGCCAAGCTGGTGGGGGATTAGAACTGCTTCATCCTGGCTCAGCCAAGGAGGAGACACGCTGCTGGGCAGTCCAATTGACTTGCTATCACCACTGTCCCCACAGGGAGGCCCCCTTGCCCATCTCTCCCAGCCCAGAGCCCCACTCTGTCCTTAAGGTTCAGGAGGTGAAACTCTGTGTCTGGTCTTCTCTCTCCAACAGATCCCGGGCTCAGAGACTTACCTGACCATGCTTCCCTGCCCCCTCATGGCTCCCAGGGCCTGGCACAGAACCAGTACTTGAGGCTCAGTCAATACCCAAGTGATGGTATGGGCAGCATCACCAAGGCAGCCCAGAGCCCCTCCCCGCACCCTGCTCCCTTCCCGGGGACGTCCGCTCCTTCATGAGAGTGGAGTCCTGCCCACAGGGACTCCGGGCCCATGAAGCCAAAGGCTTCATCCTCCCTGGCCCTTCGCTGCAGCCCAGTGCAGGGGCTTTACTACCTGGTTGGTGTTTGGGGTGCGAGAAATATCATTCATGCTTCTGCTCTGGGCATGACCTAGGAGAGAAGGGGAAAGGTCCATCGGGGGAAGCTGAGCTCTCACAGTTCTCTCCCCTTGGATGCTTACATGTGCCTCTCGTCGTCACGGCCACAAAAAGAACCACCCCGTGGATCCTGCAGCCTCCGCTCTCTTTTCCTCTCTTCCATGGCAGCTATCTTTATTTTTTAATGTGCCTTCTTCTCTTAAAATTTTTTTAAATCTTCACCCAAGGATATATGTTTATTAATTTTTCAGAGAGAGAGAGAGAGAGACCAATGTGAGAGAGAAACAGCTTTTGGTTTTTTCTTTACATGACCCGACTGGAGATCAAACCCACAACTTAGGTATGTGCCCTCACCGGGGATCGAACCCGCATCTTTTGGTGTACCGGCCGACAATCCAACCAATCGAGCCACCTGGCCACGGCAATGGAGGCTTTCTTAAAAGAGACGCCAGAGCCCAGGTTCTACTTCCTTCTCACTCCTCGGTCTGCTACATTCTCGTCTCTACCCTCCACCCCCATCCCTCCATCCTGGGCACAGACCACCTTTCTGAGTACAGACCAAGATGTCTGCTCTGTGCCAGGCCCTGGGGCTGGGGACACAGACACACTATCAGGTGAGGTCCCAGGTGTCAGCGAGTTTGGACTCTGTTGGAGAGGGATGAGCTCCACCTCCGTCCTCCATGACCCACACGAGTCTTTAAAGATGGCTAGGCATTCGGGTGGCAGAGGGGGGAAGGTGGGTTCCCACTGGGAGAACAGTGGTAACGGCCTATCTGAGCTGCCCAATGCTCCCCGCTTTGGTTAAGGCAGGAGACGGTCAGCAAGGTCCAGGGGACGCTCTCAGGCCTGTAGCGTCTTGGTTTTCTGTGGCTCCCCTCCTCTTATTTCCATCCAGGGTCCCTCCTGCTGGGCTCTCCCGAGGGTCTTCTTTCGCCCTCACTCCCTCCACCCTCGGTCAGTCATGCCGCCCCTCCCACTTCCACGCCCACACCTCGGCGGAGGATGCCCAAGCAGGGTCTCCATGCCAGATCTCTCTCCTGAGCTCCAGCCTCCTCCGCCACCTCAACTGGGAAACAACTTGTCTCCCACCAAATGACTCCCCCAGAGATTCCACTCAGAGCCCCTCCCTCCCATCCACAGGCAGTCAGGGCAGAGATCGACTCCCCCTTTTCCCTCACCTCCTTCCCCCAGTCATCAGCTCCCATCTTGACCTTCCCTCTCTGTTCGTGTTCTCCATAGCCCGAGGTTCAGGCAAGTGACCCCTCCTCAGTGACCCCTCCCAGGTGCCACCTCGGTGTGGGGCAGCTGCGTACAGTGCTGTATTGCCTCATTCTCGCCTTTTATCTGGGTCCCCACCTCTGCAGCGCAGCCCAGGGGCAACCGCACACACTGAATAACTGAGCGGAAGGCTGTCCGGAGACAATCGCTGTCTGCTGACTGCTGCCCCCAGGCATCCCTGAGTGGAATAACCAAGTCCAGCGGGAACTAAGAGGACCCAGGTCACTGAGAGCAGAGGAAAAAGCGGGTGGGAAACTGCACAGAGGCTCAGGCAACGGCCACATCTCTTCCCAAATCATCCCTCAGGCCTGGTAGGGGCACAGCCCTGGGCTGTGCTTGTTCATATCTTGGCATTTCGGTAAAAGCATTTAAAGGAAAATAGGATTGCTATTTTTACACTGCCTTTCCTTTTTATTTTCCAAGTTCTTCTCCTTGCCTCACAGTTCACCTGTCCTGTTCATCCCTAATGGACTGCCTGAAAATGTCCTGTCTGCCACCAGGCACCTCACAAGCCCCCTCCAACCCTGGCACTCAGGGGGCTGTGGCTGCCAGTGGTGGGCTGTGACAGCCAGTGGTGTGCTGTCTTGATGGCAAGAGACCATCACCCAGTGACAGGAACATTCTATGTCCAGGGGGAAAGTAACTCAGCTGTTTTTAATTCTGTTTCTAGCAGGGCTTCTTACCAAAACCAAAGCTAATGATCAATTTGATGAAAACAAGGGTAGGTAGGACCTGACTGGTATGGCTCAGTGGACTGAGTGCCAGCCTGCAGACCGAAAGGTCACCAGTTCAATTCCCAGTCAGGACACATGCCTGGGGTGTAGGCCAGGTCCCCGCCCAGTTGGGGGCGCATGAGAGGCAACCAATTGGTGTTTCTCTCCCTCTTTCTTCTTCCCCCTCTCTAAAAATAAATAAATAATAAAATATTTAAAAGAAAAAACAAAGGCAGTGAGACTAAGACACAACTGCCTGACACATAGGATGTGGTATTATGTCAGGACTTGATTTAGTGTTGCGTTTTTTCAGAATAATTATACAGAAAATTGTAGTGGATTAGACTCTGAGAGCGAGCCAGATATTAGAGGAAAGTTATAGCTTTCCTGATGTCGTTCTGAGCATTCTAGACAGATCCTAGGCTCTATCTCTTCTGCCTTTGAAAGTATGTGAAAGATGACACCCCACAGCCACCACAGCAGGGAGGAAGCTGTCACGAAGAAGCTGTGGCACGATGGCAGAGGACACACTCACACAGACGGCCGTAATGCGTGCTTTGCCGCATCCTCAGGTCCTCGGTGGAGCGGTGTAGGCTGGGGCCGGCTGGCGGGCTCCGGGCTGGGCTTCGATCTGGGAGGAGGAACAGAGGCGGTTTGCCTCGGCAGCCTGGCTGGACTGACTGCCTCTCCCGTTAATGTGGTTCACAATTCATGGCCATTTCACCTAGATAAAGCCAGGTTACAAGACCTGTCTCTTCTCTTTCCAGTAAAAAGTCGGTTTTTGGTTGTTTTATTCTTGTTCTGGGGGCTTTTTTTTTTGAGCAAGTTAATAGTCTGAACAAGATGACAGAAAATATTTGTACTGCTGAAAGTGAGGTGGACAACCAATTGCTTAAATAGATACAGGTGTTGCAGATGGCCTGGCTTCGTCCATTTACTGGCTGTGTGACCTCAGGGAAGTAACTTAAGCTCTCTGTGCCCCAGGCTCCTCATTTGCAAAATGGTGATGATAGGAGTGGTACCCAGTCACAGGGTTATTGTGAACATGAAGTGAGTTAACACGCTTCAGGGCTGGGACGTGGTAAGAGTTGAGTATGTATCTGCTGTTACAGCACACTACACACGCCACCATGTCAAAGGGTTCATCTAAAGAGATCCCTCAAGGCTCTTTATTGAGCAACTTTATTATCCTTGTTCTGCTCACTGCATTGATCTGACAAGACCAGCAAGGTTAGTGTCTGGCCTTCACGACTCTGGGATGTCCAGCGGAGGGCTGTGCGTTTGAGATGTGTGATGGGAACAAGCCACTCTCCCTGGTGGCCTCCAGCTCTGCCAGTCAGCATGACAGCAGCTGCCAGGCTTACCTGCCCTGGCACCTGGACATGACCCACCCCTTCTACCCTCCTGATGTGCTTCACTTTCTGCTGAGGCTCCTTGCTCCTCTTGGGGGGTTCAGTGGGAAAAACCAAGCCCCTCTTACAAGCGCCCCATCTCCACAGCCTTTTGCCGCCCAGACTGCCTGTGAGAATCTCCTGGGGATGTTTCCTAACTTCCCGTTCCCAGGCCACAGCCCAGGCCAGTCGAATACAACTCTCCAGGGTGGGGCCTAGACATCAGGACGCATTTCATATCCCCAGGTGATTGAGAATCAACTTTCCTAGAAACGGTATTGCTCTGGTCTTGGGGACAACATTGGGGTGTGGCCTGGGAACCTGGAGTTGGGTCCCTGAAGGCCTGATAGAGGAGGCGAAGGAATCCCCAGAACCTCAGAATTTCTCCAGGACTGTGAAGTCCGGGAAGCTTCCAAGTTGCCACGCCCTCCGGTCACTGACCTGCGCTCACCCAAGCACCAGGGCCTGAGAGCAGACCCCTGCGGGACCACGGCCCAGCAGCCTGTGGCCGGACTCACTGCTGGTTGAGGAGACCGACTTCCCAATGTCGACCAAGGAGCGGTGGATGGGCTTTTTGGTTTGGTGACGGTGTTTCCTCAAGAGGACATAGCTGACCCTCTCCCGGAGCTCCGGCCGCAGGAGGCCATCCTCAATTTGCTTCTCAATGACGTCATCTAAGTGGGAACCAAACATGCCTCATCTGTCCCTTGGTGTGGGACACAGTGACCAGGGGTTTTCAGTTTCATATGTTATTTGTGGGATTAAAAGTGAGCTAAAGGAAGCAGGGGACGTGGAAATAGTCCCGGCTTTGCCACAAACTATTGAAACTTGGGCAAATCACGAACCCCCCGGGGCTCCTCAGATGTAAAAGGCTGTATGCGTGCGCGTGTGTGCATGTCTGCGCACTTACGCGGGCGCGTGTTTACGTGCCGAGAATTCTCTGCTCTATCAATTCTATTGTCAAAGGTAAATGAAAGCATACACATGAAAGTACCCTAAGAAGCACAAAATACTGTGTTAATTAGTTTTAGTCTTAACATGAATTCTCTTTAGGAAAGTATTTTGGGCAAAACAATTCTGGCACAATTCAATGTGGTAGAGAGCAAAATTCACAAAAAAGTTCTAAGAATAAGGCAAGCCAGCCCCTCCCTCTGCCACCCCACTAAATGAGGGTTAATTTCCTAAAGATGAAGGATGATCCATGTACCCTGACCAGAAACAGGTTGCTCTGGCAACGGGTATCTCCGACCACACTAAGAAGCCCCTCCTCCCTTCTGCTACAGTGCCAGATGGTATTTTCGAGGCTGATCTTTTCCTCTGTTGGAACTCTACGTGGGACTGAAACTTAGAGCGACTGATTTGCGTTGTGAGCATCCGACCCAAAGCCTGGTCTCTGCAGAATGGGGTGGATGTCCCAGGTGAGACTGTCACCTAGACTGAGGGTGGACCGGAGGCAGGAAGGGGAAGAGCTGCCCTGGTTTTCTGGGGTCTCTCACCTATGATCTGTGGCAAGGAACCACAGTCCAAATCCAGCAGCACCGTTCCCGTCTGCAGGCATGTCCGCAGCTCGAAGAGGCTATGCAGGGACAGTGTCGCCACGTGGGGCTTGCTCCAGCGTTCACCTCCTTCCTCCACCTTTTCTTCAAACTTTACCCACCTGGAAGGGGTAAGGATGGGCTCAGCACTGCCAGTGTCCTCAGGAGGAGCCCCTAGCCGGTCTCCTCAGGAGGGGGTGTTGGCTTGCGAGATATTCTGTGCAGGATGTTGGGGCGTTGATTCTAGGCTCACAGGTGGAGGATCTCTCAGGGACCCCTCACTCTGCCCCCCACTCCTCCTGACGCAGTCAGGCTCCGGATAAAGTGGCATTCCGAGAATGACCATAAATAGGCACTTTGGACCTTTTGGGGGTTGGTGTGAATGTTTTAAATTTGGATTTGGTGACAGTTGCACAACTTTGCACATTTACTAAAAATCATTTAACTCTACACTTAAAATGAGGGAACTTTATGCTCTTTTACAACAACAAAGCTGTTTTAAAAAATTTCAGCCAGAACCTGGCAACCTGGGGCTGGTCACACGTGTGTTCAGTGTCTGCCTTACCTGGTCTGGTTGCTAGGAGCAGGGAAGGTGTGTCCTGACAAAAATATTTCCCCACGGGCTCTACTGAAGGGCCCGAGGTTTCTAAGCATCAGCACCGGATTTTGGCCCTGAAAGTTATGGTTAAAATGCAAATGTTGTCTGAGGAAGAGAAGAAATTAAACCAAGCATGTGCAGGAAGTTGCCCTTTCTTCATAGGCTGGCTGGAGGGGGCCCAGTGGGAAGGCCCTGTGCAGAGGTAGCACTGGCCTGTCCTCCCCTGCAGAGGGCAGCACTGGACGGCCCAGAGCCGGGGCAGCTAGCTCAGCTTTGTAAGACGTCAGCCCCAAATCGGTGGGAAGCTTCAAGCTAGTCCAGTAAAAATCGCAAGGGAGAATTTTTTTTTGGACCATGACTATTAATTCTAAAGTTCCTCTGAAAAAGATAATATTTGAGAATTGTGGGGAAATTCTAAAAACAAAAGAGAAGAATGGGGATGAGATATGCTTCTAGTAGATTAAAAAAAGAACTTGCTTTAAAAGCTTCAGTCATTAACTCAACATAGTTCCGGACCAGATACAGACAAAGGGATCATGGGACAACAGTCCAGAAACAGACTGGGACCCCGGGGGGATGTGGGTGTGGATGGAGGAGCTGTTTAAAAGATGACCAAACCTAAAAATTAAAAAGTGACTTCTCACCAGATACAAGATTAAATTGCATGTGGATGAAAACCTAAACATAAAAATAAATCTATAATGGAATGTTACTGCTTTAAAAAAGAGCTTTAAAAAGGAAGGAAATTCCGACATAGGTCACAGATGAAACTTCAAGATAGGGTGCTAGCTGAAATAAGCCAGTCATAAAAGACAAATAATGGACAATTCCATTTATGTGAGGGACCTAGAGTAGCCAAGTTCATGGAGCAGAAGTAGAATGGGGCGGGGGGAGGCAGTTCCTGTGTGAGGGGCAGAGTTCCAGTCCTGCCAGATGGAAGAGTCCTGGGGATGGGCGGTCAAGGTCACGTGCCACTGTGAATGCCACTGACTGTGCTCACAAAGGTGGCTGCAGTGTTGGAGGGTACGTTATGTGTGTCGCACCTCACTAAAAATAGATGAATAGTTCAAAGTCTACCAACGAAAATGCAAATATACTGGAAGAGAATACAGGAGAGTTTTCTTATGTTCCTGACTGTGGAGAAAGACCTCCCATACAGCATATAAAACCATAAAGAAAAAAGTGAACTGATGTTGTTTCATAAAAATAAGCTAAACTGAAACTTCTATGTAACAAAATAAGACAAACAAAGCTCAAACAAATATAACATACTTGGAAAATATTGGCAACAAGCAGGGCATCGAAGGACTGATATTTATAATATAACAAAACTCCTTCACATCAGTAAGAAAAATTCAAATTATGCAACAAAAAGTGAACAATTCTGAAAAGAAATAAAAATGGCCAATAAACATGAAAAGATGCTCAAGCTTACTAGTAATTAAGGACATGTAAACTACTGCAAATTAAATACCATTTTTACCTCTCATAGTGGCAAAAAGTAAAAAGACTAACAACTTGCTGTGTTGCTGAGCACTCAGTTACTGGATGTGTGTGTATAGTATATGCATATATAGTATATGTATGTATGCCTACATACACACTGTATGTGGTATGTTTAAATTTTTTATTGATTTTAGAGGGAGAGAAAGGAAAAGAGATAAAGGAATGTCAATTTGTTTTTTTTCCACTTACTTACGCTTTCATTGGTTGATTTTTGTATGTGCCCTGAATGGAGATTGAACCTACAACCTTGGTGTATCAGGATGATGCTCTAACCCACTGAGCTACTCTACCAGGGCCACTGTACATACGCAGTACGTTTACACTATACTAGCTGCACAGCCTTCTTGGTGTGGGAAATTGGGCAGCCTCCTTCAACCTTAGTGTGCACGTTTGTTGACCCAGTGGTTCCATTTCTGGGTGAGGATCACAGGCCTGTCGGTGCACACCTGCATACAGCAATATGTGGACCAGGGTGTTTACTAGAGCTTTGCCCACGGTGAAGAACTGGACACCACCAGTTTTCAGTGGAGTCACGGTGATGTCCACAGCCTGGGTGCATGCTGCCAGATACCCCTCGAGGTGGAGTCTGAGGACCAGCTATGCATGCTGACAGGATGGGCAATGCCATTTCATGGAGTACACACACCTGTGCGTGTGTGCACGTGTGTCTGAAAACGCCCAGCAGAAAGTTCGGAAGGACACTGGTCAACTGGTTAACAATGGTTACTGCTGAGGATAGGATGAGACTGCAGGAGGGGGATTTGAGAGACTGGCACTCTGTCCGGGTTAGTTAGAGCACAGCCCGTGCAGTTAGGTGGCCAGGTTTCAGATCCCAGCTCCAGCATCTACTGGTTGTGGACCACAGGTGAGTTACTTCATCTCTGCTCACCTTCGTTTTCTTCAGTAGATGACAACGAGAGCAGTGCCCGGCGCACAACACACACGCTGTTAGTGTTGGCGTTGAGCATAAAAATAATGAATATTGCTTATGTGATTTTATAAACAATAAAAAGGAGGTAAAGGCATTCAGGGCTCTCCTGACCAGAAAACACCACGTGTGGCATTTCGATGACCACCACTGTAAATCTCTGTGTGCATGAACACATACAGGCACACACATGCACACACGGATGCACACACATGTGTGCACACACAATTTTACATTATTGACACCATAAGGGCATAATAGCTAATGGCCATCCTTTCACATTTATTAAACTCATATCATTTTAAAGGCTCTTTAGTATTCTATTGTAGGAATGGACCATAATTGCTATGAATAATCCTCACTTGGTGGATATTTACCTAGGTTATTTCTAATTATTCTTTATTATAAACAAGGCTGGTGTGAATATCCTTGGCCCCTGCCCAATAGTTTCCTTAGGATAAACTCTCAGGGGTGAAATTGCTACATCTGCACATTTCTTAGCACCTGACATGTGTTTCCAGACTGTTCTCCAGAAACTGTGCCAGTTCACACTTCCACCAACGCCCAGGAGACCTCACTCCTCTCTGAAGTCTCTCAGAGTCTAGTATTGCCATTCCTTTTCACCTCTGTTCAGTTGCTAATTGAAAAATCATATTGTATTCATGCTCTTTTTGTTACTAATGGGACTGAACATCGTTTCAAGATTTCCTCTTTACACAGTTGTGTGAGTGAGCATTTTGTTTTATCAACGTTTGATATCCTAATTCAGTACTTTTATTTGAGATCGGTTAACCAGGTGCCTGGTGGGGCCTTCAGGGCTTGAACGGACCCAGGAGGGGAGGTCTGATTAGAGGAGACCAGGGAGGGGACCTGAAACAGGGGGGCCGGAGCGGGGAGCACACAGACAGTTGTCTCAGAGACTCCCCCAAGTGCTGCTGACTGTTTTAAATGGGTGGACCTATTTAGGGGAATGTCATTTAAATTACAGTAGATACAAGTATGGATGACACCAATACAGAGTTTTTCTAAAAGTTGTACTGACATAGCTGGGAAGAGTGTAACTTCCTTCCTCATATGCTAGGGAGAGTTGAGAGGACAAGCCCAAAAGGTTAAGAGGACGCTCACCTTCTCCCGGAGAGCCTTTCCTCTATTCAGCAATCACATTGCCCTCTCCACCCACCCCTCAAAATATGCACAGCAAATTATCCTGCTGGCTTGTCACTGAAGACCCTGTTGCTCCTCCACAGCTTACTCCCAGTGCAGGGGCCACTTGAGTGGATTTCTCTCTGCGCTGTCTCCTAAACATCCTGGGGGACATTCTCTGGCAGCTCTCTCCACGACGTCCTGTTCTTCAGCTTTCTGCGCGCACAAATGCACCTCCACCCGTAAGGAGTCGGGGAGAGCACCCCTCCTCCTTCAAACATCCTTTATTAACTCCAGATAGCAAGGGCAGTCTGTCCTCTCCGCCACCCAGGACTTCACCAGGTGCGCTGTGTGAGGCCCATGCAGAAAGTAGCTTTGTACACAGACAAGGGCACCGACCCACCTGACTGTCTGCAGAAAAACAAAGTTACCTATTCCCGGGTTCAGGGTAATGCCAGAACTAGATTTCTGCTCCTGGCATCCCTAACTTGATTTCCAAAAATTCACTCAACAACTTCAAAAATACTTGATAACTTCACTGGGTACACCTCTCCGATCCTCCTTGCAACTATTTTGGGGATCAGGATGTTGAGACCTGGAGCTCAATTTTGTGGTTTTAGTGGCTACAGCTAGAGCAGAGTTCACTCCCACCTGGCGTGGAACTTGGAAACATGGAGGACCCGAGACATGCAACCGCGGTTTTCAACTTTGGCTGCCTATTAGAATTTCCTGGGAAGATTTTAAAATTACTGTTGCCTGGATGGTTGCCCCATCAGGAGGGTGGCCCGCCATGGGAGCTCCTAGGTTATCGAACTGTGCCCTGAAGGTTGGAGCCCTTGCTTTGTAACCACACAGAACTGTGTGACTAGACATAGGCAGGACTGTCTGGGATCCCGGTGCAGGCAGGCTGCTCTGTGCACATGGGACCCATTCTCCTCACATGGAGGGAGCGTGGCCTCTTTCCCATAGAATGGCTCTGAGAACACCAGCGAGAGAGTGGAACCAGAAATCCAGAGTACAACTGGAAATCTGAGCCTCTTTCCTAGCTTGGCCATGCTAGGCTTTCTTTTCTTCATGCACATAAAAATCACCTGTGGGTCTTGTTAAAGTGCGTAATCTGGTGGAGCAGGCCCAGGAGGGGATCCAAGATTCTGCATTTCTGACAAGCACCCAGGTGTGCTGGTTGGCAGGTCACCTTCGAGGATCATAGGGCTATACAGTAGAATGTCCTCTATCTTCTTTGTTTTTCAGATCTGATCCCTTCTTTCTCCATTGCCTAGCAAGAGTGCCACTTCCTCTCCCAGTTAATGTGCTTATTTCTCCAATAACAAACCCCTGAGACAGGGTTTTCAACCTTAAGCATGCATCAGCATCACGGGAAAGACTGTGAAAATACCAATGACTGGGCCCCACCCTAGAGTTTCTGATTTCATGGGTCTGCGTGGATGGGAGGACATTTCTAACAAGTATTTGTTAGAAATACTAACAAGTATCTGGACATGTCTAACAATTTCCCAAGTGATGCTGATGCTGCTGCCACAGGGACCACACTTTAAGGACCACTGCCCTGGGGCCCTGGCCAGTGTGGCTCAGTTGGTTGGTGTGTCGCCCTGTAACCGAAGGGTTGCAGGTTCGATTCCCCGCCAGGACACATGCCTAGGCTGTGGGTTGGAGTCCTGCACTGGCCATGAACCAATGAATCAATGCTTCTCTCGCATCAGTGTTACTCTCACTCCCTTCCTCTCTCTCTAAAAGCAATGAAAAAATGTCCTCAGGCGGGGGAAAAATACTATCCTGGGACGATGATTATTAAACTTGTTTGCTCATAAAAATACCTAAAATGCTTTTAAAACCTATGAGTCTAGGTCTCATACACCTATCTACATGAGAATATCTGAATGGGAGCCAGGCCACTCGGCTACAGGCCATTGTAGGTAACACTGCCAACCTCTGGGGTTCGGAGGCTAAAATAGCAATTACTTGTGGTCAGTGTGTTCCCTGTTGTTTGGTATATACAGATGGTCCCTGACTTACCACGGCTAGACTTTCGACTTTTGACTTTACAATGGTGTGAAGGTGAAAGGCATTCACTAGGAACCAAACTTTGAATTTTTAACTTTGGTCTGTTCCCAGACCAGTGACACTGCCTGGTGATTCGCTCTCATGCTGCAGGGGGCAGCAGCGAGCCCCGGCTCCTGGTGAGCCAAGCCATAGCGCGGGGGGCGCGGGGGGCGAGGGGGGGGGGGGGGAATGACCAGTTCATTGTGCACCGTGTTGTCAGCATTTTTTGAATATCATGTTCTGTGTTTCCACATCTTATCATGTCCACGAAATGCCCACCAGTGTCTCCTGCTTCTGGTGAAAGAAGAGGGAGGCACTTACTCGTGAGATGACGATGGCCGGGCTGCCGGTCTGAGCACATTTACAGTAGGCTGGGCTAAGCCCAGGCGTTCTGTAAGTTAGATGTGTTAAATGCATTCTTGACTTACGGTATTTTCAACTTACAATGGATTTATCAGAACATAACCCCATGGTAAGTTGAGGAGCATCTGTACCTGCCTCTCCAAGTGGACATCAGGTTTCTTGAGAACAGGGACTGTTTCTTCTCCGGGGTCCCATGTGGTCCCCGGCCCATAACGGACCTCATGAAATGCTCGTGCCCTCCTGCTTGAGGGAAACACGGCTGCACTGATCTCTTTGAGGGAAGCCTGGCTACGAGGAAATGACTAAGAAAAAGACAGCTCAACAATTGTGGGGTTCAAGTGTGTTTGAAATACTCAGTACAATCTAAGTGGCAGTCATCATAATCTAGTCATGTTGCAGACAGACACACAAAGGTCAGCTGGGCAGGAGCTACCTCTGTAGAAAAGCAGACACCATCGCCCAGGAAAGGGGCTTGTGAAGACCTCAGACAGGAACCAGATAGGCCTGGACCCAACCAGCCCTTCAGAGGAGGTACAGGGGCAGGGGGATCTGTTGGACACGACCACAGGGACACAATCCAGACTACAAAAAACCATGTGGGACAAACGATGCCGTTTCTTTAGCAATAACGACAACTACAGGGGAGACGAAGGAGGAGAGACAGGTAGATTACAGATAACTTAGACGTATCTCCCAAATGCAATGTGTGGAACAACTGCATCTTTGTAAAAAAAATGGGATGACCTGGGAAAGATGCATACTGCCTGGATAATTCAATAAAAATAAAAAATACTGTCATTTTTTAATGACAGTGCGATTGTGATTGTGATAAAAAGAGGCCTTTACCCAAAGGAATTGAAAACAGGGTCTTGAAGGAACACGTGTGCATCCCTGTTGGAAGCAGCATTATTCAGAACACCTAAAATGTGGAGGCGGCCCAAGTGTCCCCAGTGGGTGATAGATAAGCAACATGTGGTACCATGTCCAGTGGAATCTTACCGCATCGTAAAAGGAAAGGAAATTCTGATATATGCGACAGTGTGGGAACCTTGGGGACATTGTGTAAAGTAAAACAAGCCATGAAAGACAAATAGTGTATGATTCCACTTGCACGAGGCATCCAGAATTGCCAAGATCATAGAGACAGAAAGGTTTCCAGGGGTGGAGGGAGGGGTGACTGGGGAGTTAGAGTTTGACGGGCACAGAGGTTCAGCTTCCAAGGTGAAGCGGGCTGTGGAGACGGACGGTGGCGATGGCTGCACAACATTCAATGCCACCAAACACACACTTAAAATCATCAACATGGTCATTTGTATGTTACATATGTTTCACTACAGTAAACATACTGGCAAAGAAAAAGGCCTCCCTTTGGAGACACACACTAAAATGTTTGCAGCTGGAATGAAATGGGGGCCAGGACCTGTGTCAGCACCATTGGGGCTGGGGCTGGGGTATGAGTGGGGACACACACAGCTTGCCCACGAGTCAGCCAGCACCACTGACGCTGGGTGATGGCTGCATGGGGGTTCATTCTACCGCATACTACACTTGTATAAGTTTGAACTTTCCATTAAAAAGTGTTGAACCCCTTTACAGAATCCATAAAGGAATGAGCTCTTTAAAAAGCCTCTGATCCAAGCCAGGTTCAAACTCTTAGAAGCCTGAATAAATGGTTCGTGTGTAATCCCAAGCACCTCGCTGCAAAGTGACCTTTGTGTCATGGTTGACTTCAAACGGTGGGGAATTAGAGTTGGAGAACCAGGTCAAGTGGAAAGCAAACCTCTGGGCTGGAAAAGGGCTCTCAAGGATTTGGTCTGGGCTGGGCTGGGCATCAGCCGCTCCTCTCCCAGCTGAGATGGGGCTAAACAGAACCTCCAAGAGTCACATGTCCCAGAAAGCACTTCTCTGTCACGCAAAGGGGGTCCAGAACTGAGGCCTTTCCAGTAACTCGGTCACAGAAACGACTAAAAGAAGCTGCCGCTCAGTTAATACCAAGAGCGGTGGAGAGTGTGTGGGGCAAGCCAGCAGGTACAGCCCAGGCTTCCCAACGCTCAGACCACGGGGTGTGGGAACAAGAGGGCAGTTCTGCTTAAAGGAGCATCTGGAAAGGGCCACACACAAGAGCTAGTCCACCCTCAGGTGGAGACTTAAATCCCAGCGCACACTCACCCTGCCCCGACTGGCTCGTGGAGCAGCAGCTTGCAACCTTCGCTGCAATGAGGACCATCTGGGGACTTTTAACACTTTCTGACAACCAGGCTGAACCCCAGACCAATGATTCCAGAATTTCAGGGGCCTGAGAATCAGACTTCAGTGCTTTTTAAAAAGAAGAGCCAGGTCTTTGGGAAGACAGAAGGAGGCGCGAGCCATTGCCTGAGGTTAGATAAGAGTAAAATCTGAAGAATATAGAAAAATATTGGGATTGGAGTGAAGGGCCTTTCTTTCTGTACTTATTATGCATGCCATTATCCTTCAACTGTGTCCTGGTTAACTTTGTTTTCAAAAATTCCCCTTAGAGCATCCTAATGGTAAAGATTTTTTTAAATGTAACTGCCTACAGAATATGTTGCCATTAAACATTTAGGACTTGTATTTGTGTGAATTTGTTTATTAGAGAAGATGATGTCACTCACTTACAAGTTGTGAGGTGCACAGCCACACTGTGGTCATTCTCTATCTACGCAGCCTTACTGACGTCCTTTGGTCCCCATCCCATCCCCACGCCACCACCCATCACCTTAAGAGTTGACATCCATGTATTAGTTACAAAGGGTTAAGACTTGGTGTTTCCACTCTCTGCCTGTTGGTAATAAATTTTGTGACTCTGACAGATTTATTTCTTAAAGTAAGAGGAATGTGAGTTTTTCCCCATTATCTAGCAAAGCCGTTAGCTTCACATTGAGTCATATCAGGGACCTGGCTTATTCAGCAGAAACCAAAGGTCAGTGTGAATTCTTACAGGCCAATGAAGACTTTTCCTGGAGTCATCTGAGCAACCATCAGATACTCGCAGTTTCAGTCTTCGACAGAGGCACCAAATGATAATTTATGGGAGGAAGGTTTTTTTTAAAAGGGAACCTCCTAAGCAAATTCTTGCTCATTTCTATAATTTATTTGCCAAATTCTTACTACATAAAGCAAGCACATACATTAAAATCTGTACGTGAAATAATGCAAAAAGTTGTTTCTTCAACTGATTAAACAACACATATGGTGTGTATGCTCACAAATCAAACCTGACAGTGAACTGGGAAGATGGTAAAGAAGAAAAGACTGAGTGGGCAAGCCCGGCTCAAGGGTCAGCAGGCACATACAGAAGTCGGAAGTTCCCAGGAGGGGCAGGTGAGCCCCGAGAAGCCCTGGCAGGCCACATGGGGTGTGCGCCCCAGACCAGACTTGGAAATCTGCCTTTTTACTGTCCCAGAGGTGATTAGGTCCCTGGCTGTTGTCTAATGCACACCAGGTTCACACGGGCTGATGCAGAAACTCAGAGGCCAATCTACTCAGTTTACAATGAGGTTTGCAACAGTTATAGAAGTTAACGATTCACATCTTCTAGCGTTTGCATTCTCTCTTTATAGGCAGACCTACAGGGAAAGTCAAATTATCATCAGAAAGATACAGAATCAGAACGAGGCACATTAACTAACTAAAATGTTTAAGAGATTCAGAATAAGCTGTCTGGAGTCCTGAGATTCTACAGAGGAGATTTGCTGAGACTGGGACCAGGCAGGTGGGAGCTCTGTCCTGGACTATTTGGAAGTAACCCTACAGGCTTCCATGGCGGACGAACAACCTGTGTTTGAAAGTATTTCCCTCCGCTGACCTAGGAGTCTCCTCTGAGGGCCTTCGGTTGTGCAGTGCAGTTGGGTGCTACTGCAGAGCCACCTCTCCCCGGAAGTGCCCCTCGTGGTCGGCCGCAGGTAGGCAGCTGAGCTGTGGCATTCCAGGAGCTGTGGTGAACGGAATGGGGGGAGGCGAAACCCTGCAAACTCACGGTTTGGTGAGAGTCCGTTCTGCTGCACATTGTGTCTTCATTCAGGGGGGAGGGGGAGCCCACGGCTGTACGAATGCCAACAGACAAAGCTACTGGCAAATTCTGAGCTGGCTTCTTCAGGGGAAGGTTTCTGGAGCCAAACTGCTCTGAAGGCTGCTGGTCTGTGTCCAGCCGGTATTTGTAATTAGCCCCACGGGACCATCATTTACAGACTTGTCTGCCCCCCCAAGTCTGCTGGCACCTTCTCCTCCCTGCCCCTCAGCAGAGGCCCTCTCTTCCATGACAGGGACTCCCTGGGGGCCCAGCTTGAAGAGACAGCTCCTTTCTCTGGCTCCATTGCACTTCGTGTCCTTTGTCACGTAGCACAGTAATACCAACAATAGCTAAAGCTTACTGAGCACTTTCTGTGTGCCAGGTGCTTTGCTAAGACTTTCTGTGTAGTATCTCATTTAGTCCTCAAACTGCTCTCACAGCTAGGTCTGTGACTTCATTATACAGGTGAGATTCTTAGAGGATAAGGAACCTACCCAAGATCACGCAGCTTATAAGAGACAGGGCTGGAGGTCAAGCCATTTGACTTCAGAGCTGTGTTTTCTCCACTTCACACACTCTGCCCTGAAGTTCAGGTGCCTGTGTGCATGAGCACACACCTGCCTTTGACTCCAGATCAGGAGTCGGAAAGCCGTGCCCTATGGACTAAAAGCACCCTACAGCCTGTTTTTGTATGAATGGTTTTTACATTTTTAAAGGGGTGTAAAAGAGGAGAAGAAAAAGAGGAAGGAATCATATATGAGCAAAAAGCTGAAAATATTTATTATCTGGCCCTTAGGAAGAGTGTGTTGACATCTGTGCTAGATAATAAACATTTTGGGAACAGACACATATCTTACTTATTAAAGTCTCCCATGGGACCTAAAACACATCATCCCCTGAAATGTTTTTAAAATTAAGGAATCACGGTGTGAATAAGACATTTTCCACAGAGCCGTCTCCCAGAGCCGCAGATTGGAGCTGCCCCTTCCCCAGCCCTGGGCACCAAGATAGCACTGCGGGACAGCAGTGAGGGCCACGTGCCAAGACAGGGCGTGACCGCCAAGGCGCTTGTCCAAGACAGGGATGGGTTTGCGAAATTCTGTCATCTACACTTTCATGGACAACTTCAGGAATTCTGAAAGTTCTGGTTGGCATAACAACGGTAACTGCGGCCAAAGACTAAATTACATAAAAGTGCATATCTTCACTACTACATATACATAAAAGGCATAATTGGGGGTGTCCACTCTGTTGACATCCATGGAGCTGTGTTCTCCACGCCACGGCCAGCTCTCCCCACCCCTACCCTCCATAACTCTGATCTGGGTCACAGTGATGAGACAACCAAAGCTGGGCAAATCAGATTCTCTGTGAAGAGAATTCTCTGTGAAGGATTGGGATTGAGGGGAAGCCGGGAGCTCTGGGATGGCCCCTTGAGTAGAATCAGCGTAAACATGGAGGCTGAGGAATGGCCAAGGGCCAGAGACAAGCAGAAAAAGCTTGCCTGGTTTCCCAGGTCCAGCTCTTGAGAGATCTAATGGTCCCTGGGCACCAGCAGATCCTCTTGTGTTCTGTGTTCTGCTGGTTCTTCCCCCTTTTGCATAAGTTAACTGGAGTGTCTTCCTGTGAACATACAGCCTAAAATGTCCCGACAATGAGAGTGGCATTTCACTCTCCTGGGCATCATATGCAGGGCCACAGCTCATGCGAGCTTAGGCTGGGGCTGTTGAAGATGGACATATCAGATGGGGGCCCTTTCTCAGAACAAAGGGCTCCTGACAGACGGTTTTTAGGGGGGACCATTCCCTTCGCACCTCTAGAGTCTGACAGCTCTGATCCTAACAAGACAGGTGGCAAAACCACCAAAATCAACGTGTAGATCTTGTTTTGATTCTAAGTTGTACACACCAACAGTAAAAAGGTGTTTCTAAGAGACTAAGGAAAATCCGAATCGATATTGGATGTCTCATTGTATTAAGGAACAGTTCTCAGTTACATTAGGAAATATAATGGCATTGCGGTTGTGTTTACAAAAGAAGTCTAATGTCATAAAAATGTGTACAAAAGTGTTTACAACAGCTGAGATTTTCTTTAAAGTATTCTGGCAAAAACAAAACAAAATCTGTAAGTGCAAACAAAAAATAGTAGTGGAAATACATAAATATTAATCATTGATGAAAGTGGGTAATGGATACATGGGGGTTTATTACATTATTCTCTCTACTTCTGTGTTTAAAAATTTCCACAATAAAAAATTTAAAGATACACATTTAGAAATGTAAATTGTTATATATAATTCATACGACATTATATATAAGGATAAATCACATGGGATCTGGGCTTGTAAGGCGGTCCGATGGTGGGGCTGCCCCCTGCCATTGTGGGGGCTGTCGGAAGGTGTCCTCCACTCCAGGGAGGGGGTCTCTCCTGAGGACCGGCCTCCAGGGCTCTGAGGAGCTTCCAGAAAGTCCTGGGAGAGCCCCTTTCTTCTCTTCATGTACCTGTCCTTCCTATCATACTCACTGACCGGCTAATCCAATCTTACCATCCTGGGTCCACTGTTTGATGGCCTTGCATCACGGCATGACTGTCCCCTTGGCCGTAGGCTGCCTCTTCTCCATCCTAACTGCAGGCCCTTTGAAGGTGGTCCCCCCCCCACCCAGTGGGTTAGGCCTCATGCAGCCCCATCCTGAGCTATGCTAACTGTGAGTGATCACTAAGTCTCTGGGGGAATGAATGCCCTAACACAGCCCCCATTCTGCGCTCACATAGCTTGAAGATAAGACACTGGCTGCAGCCAGGGCTTCCGAGACCTGGGGAAACCTTCCTCACATCTACCTGGAATTTGATCCAGGTTCTGATTCATGTAAAGTGACTTTTTCCCACTTGCCCAGAAAAAGTATCAGGTAGGTATTAGTGTTTGACTGGTGGAGGGAGAGGGAAGGACCATGTTAAATATTGGATATGAAAGTAGTTTGATGATGACAAATTGTATGACTATTCAGACCAGTAGATAAGCATCTGGTCAAACAACCTTACAACTTTCCTCTGACCATAAATCTCCATGTGCTGTTCTAGTCAAGATGGAGGCATGGGTAAACACGGCTTTTCTCCTTGCACAACCACATCAAAATTACAACTAGAATATAGAAAAACCATCACTCAGAACTGTTAGAAATCAAGTTCAATGGAAGTCCAATAACTACGGAATTGAAGAAACTACATCTATCCAGACTGATAAGAGGAATGCAGACATGGAACAAGGCTGGCCCCACACCCATGTGTGATGGATACAATTTGAGAGGGATATCTTGGGAGCGAGGAGTCCCAGCCCCACACCAGGCCCTGCTAAGCCCAGGGTTCCAGTGCCAGGAAGATAAGTCCCTGTAACTTCTGGCTACAAAAAAAAAGTGGGGATTGAGTAAGTGGAAGAAACTTCTGGAGTCCTAGGCAATTCCTCTTAAAGAACCCACACATGGACTTACTCAGACTCACTCCCTCTGACCCAGCACTGGGTAGCAGCTTGAAGGGCACCAGTGACATACAGGGAGGAACTGAAGTGTCTCACATCAAAGCAAGAGCTGGGGGACAGCTTTCTCCCAGATGGAAAGATGGGCAGAGGCCATTGTCCCTTTTCTGAAACTTCCCCCAACAGAACAACAGAGCCCGCAGGCAGGTGCCATAATTGAGACTCCATCAACCTGGCCAACCTGGCTAACATTGTTTGTCCCTCCCTGGAGATCCCCTGAGGCTCTGTCCCACTCCACTTACAGGCCCACCCAAGCAGTTAACAGTGACTTTTCCATATGAATGGCTGGTCTTGGATCATGCTTCACAACTTCCTGAATCCTCTCAAACAAGCAACAGCTCACCTCAGTGAGCCCACAGCCCCCTATACCACTTGCTAAGTGGCCACAGGCCTGACACCAGCAAGAGCCAGAACTGGATCACAGTTTGGCTTCATCTGGGAACCTCCAAGCCATGCACAAGTAGCAGCCATCTGCAGATTGCTTTATAGCACATGCAGGGTGGCCCCAGGCAGAACACAGGTTGGGGCTGATCTTAGCCTGCACCACCCAGGAAACCCCAGAGCCAGCACACCCAGTGGACAGCTACAGACCATGTTGGAGACTGACCACCCTGCCCCTGCACAGCTGATCCTCCACAGAGGGTGGAGATTGGTGGTCAGTGATCGCAGCCAGAACTTGCAGCTGATTGGCCAGAATAAATCTCTCCCATTGACCTGACAAGAGCAACCAAGGTTCAACTACAAGAGGAGGGTATACTCAGAACACACAAAGGGCTCACCTCAAGTACTGAACTTGGGTGGTAGATGAGGCTGTGTCACTGAACCCTCCAGGACACCTACTACATTAGGCTACACTACCAAGACACAGAGTCAAAGCAGCTCTACCTAATACATAGAAACAAACACAGGGAGGCTGTCAAAACAAGGAGACAAAGAAACATGGCCCAAATGAAAGAACAGATCAAAATTCCAGAAAAAGACTAAATGAAATGGAGATAAGCAATCTATCAGATGCAGAGTTCAAAACACTAGTAATAAGGATGCTCAAGGAACTTAGTGAGGACCTCAACAGCATAAAAAAGATTCAGTCAGAAATGAAGCATACACTAATTGAAATAAAGGACAATTCATAGGAAAACAACAGAAGAGTGGATGAAGCTGAGAATCAAATAAATGATTTGGAATGCAAAGACGCAAAAAACAAGCAATCAGAACAAGAAGGAAAAAGAATCCAAAAAAGTGGGGACATTGTAAGGATCCTCTGGGACAACTTCAAGCATTCCAACATTCATATAATAAGGGTGCCAAAAGGAGACGAGAAAAAGATAGAAATTGGAAATCTATTTGAAAAAATAATAGAAGAAACTTCCCTAATTTGGTGAAGGAAATAGACATGTAAGTCAAGGAAGAACAGAGTCCCAACTAAAATGGATGCAAAGAGGTCACATCATAATTAAAAGGCCAAAGTTAAAGATAGAGATTCTTAAAAGCACCAAGAGAAAAGAGTTACCCACAGGGTAGTTCCATTAAGACTGTCAGGTGACTTCTCAAAAGGAACTTCGCAGGCTAGAAGGGATTGGCAAGAAATATTTGAAGTCATGAAAGGCAAGGACCTACAGCCAAGATTGCTCTACCCAGCAAAGCTATCATTTAGAATCAAAGGGCAGATAAAGAGTTTCCCAGACAAGAAAAGCTAAAGGAATTCATCATCACCAAACCATTATTATTAAAGGGACTTATTTAAGAAGTAGAACAAGGGGATCAAAACTATGAACAGTAAAATAGCAAAAAATACAAATCTATCAACAATTGAATCCAAAAAACAAACTAAGCAAACAGGACGAACAGAGATCGAATCATGGATACGGAGAGCATTTTTTGACGGTTGCCACATGGGAGGGGTGTGCCAGGGAATGGGTGAAGAGCTGAGGAGATTAAGAAATACGAATAGGTAGTTACAGAATAGCCACAGGGATGTAAAGTACAGAATAGGAAATGGAGAAGCCAAACAACTTATAGGCATGACCCATGCACATGAACAATGGTGTGGAAACTGCCTGAGGGAGTGGAGGGGTGCTGGGTGCAGTGGGGGCAAAGGGGAAAAATCCATACAACTGTAATAGCATAATCAACAAAGTATAATTAAAAACAATAAGTAAGATATAATTTAAATAAAATCTCCCTGTGTGGCTCCACTGAGATAAACGAGGATGGCCTCGGGCCCTCTCCTGCTCACCTGCCTCAGGGCTGCATGGCAATCTGCAACTCCTCCATCAGCTCTCCAGTCTCCTCTCTCCAACAAAAGACCCGTCTGGAAGGCCAGAACTCCCTCAGCTCTGCTAGGAGCTCCCAGCCCTCGCTGCAGGTGCCCTGCCCTCTTCTCCTCCGGTCCTGTCACCGGGGAGAGAAGTGGGCCTTCTTGGCAGGAGGAGCCCCACAACCTGCATCCAGGGCCCTGAACCCTCCACCCAGCAGCCCGCTCTGCTTCTTACATCTCTAAACCACTCTCTTTCACGTGGCCCCTTTCTGCTAGCCTTCAATATGCTTACATCCCTTTCATCCTCAGAAACAAGAAACAAAGCCTCCTTTGGCCCCACCTTCCCCTTGAAAGACATCCCAAACTCCTGACCTCCACAAACAAGCATCTTGGAACAACAGTTCAACTGAACCCACCTTCATCCTTTTTCACCCTCTGTCCCCATCCCTGGAGACAGCTCCGGTCTCTCTATCCTATGGATACTCATCACTTCTTCCCCAACTTGGTGGCTCCTCCTTCCACCTTAGTGTCCCCCTGCCCTGGCTTCCAGGACACAGGACTCTCCTTGCCCCCCTCTCCCTCCAGTGGCTTCCTCTGCCCAGCCCTTGAACGTCAGTGTCCCCAGGGGCTCTGTCCTGGGCATTCTCCTGACTTCAAAGAAAGCCAACTGTATCCTTTCCTGCAGGTCTGATTTCCATCTAGATGCTGACTCCAGACCTCTATGTCTATCTACATGGTGACCGTCTCCACTTGGAGTGTCCTCAGTCATAACATGTCCAAAATGGAGCTCCTCATGAACCTATATCTCCCCAAGGCAAAATGAAGCAAAATTTCTAACACAACAAAACCTACCACTGCTCTTGTGCTTCCTAAATTGCTACCCACTTGCTCAGCCTGGAAAGCTGGGCATCTCCCTGAATGTCCTTCTCCATGTGCCACAAGGCCCGAAACCCTGAGAGCTCTGCCTTTTCACCTCTCAGATTCAGTGAAACAAGGTCAAGGACTGGGGAGGAGAGAGGAACGAATAGGCAGAGCCCAGACAATTTTCAGGGTGGTGAAACTACTCTATGTGATACTGTAGTGGCAGATACATGTCATTGTATGCCCAGTGTATACCCATAGGAGGTACAATGCCAAGAGTAACCCTTATGTAGGCCGTGGACTTCGGGTGATAATGATGTGTCAGAGGAGGCTGACTGGTAGTAACCAATGTGCCCCTCTCATGGGGGTGTTGATAAAGTGGGATGCTATGCACATGTAGGGATGGGAGGCATATGGGAACTCTGTACCTTCTGCACCATTTTGCTGCTAAAACTGCTCTAAAAATAAAGTATATTTAAAAGGACATATATGTAGTATTAAATTATATGCTCAAAACTATGCCTACAAGTCTTTATTCCCACCACTGACCTATGGTTCAGGGACTTGTCATCTTTTACCTGGACCAGCCCCCTGAGTGCTCTCTTTCAAACAGACAATCCTGCCCCTTCCTACCCCCATCCCTTCGGGGGCCTGAAGCCTCAGCACCCAGTTCAGCCTCCACAGCGTGGCTGCACAGGGCCTGCCGCCGCCAGTCCCAGCCCCGTGCTCTGCGGTCCGGCCACAGGGCCCCTTCCTCTGCGTGTCTGCTTCCCCTGGTGCAGGGCCCCTTCCCCCTCCGGTTCCCTCTCCTGGCTAACCTTGACCCACCCTTCAGGTCTCAGTGTGAACACCTCTTCCTCCTGTCTAATTAGGCAACATTAGTGGTGCTTTCAGGGCACCCCATCACCAAATGCCCGGCTGTTCACCTCTGTGCTTCATCAGACTGAGAGCAGGGGTGGCACCTGCTGTTTGTTTTTGTCTCTCCAGAACCTGGCTCAGGGCCTACAGATAGCAAACCCTTAGTAAATATTGGCTGAATGAATGGGCAGGGTTTGTTGACTTCTGTACTTAGAGCTCTCAGCTTCCTAGTCTGTTTTGTGCATGGAGTGGTGAGCGCTACTCTCAAAAGGTGACCCCAGGTGAGTGATGAGAGCAGAGGGCTGGGGTGCGTTCTGTCCTGGGCTGAGAGCAGAAATGCTGCTTAGTAGGGCGACCTACGAGAGCTTGAGCAGGAGCAGTTTTAGGGTTGAGACAAAGTCCAGGCTCCAATCCCCACACCCCGCCATGTGCAGAGTGAGGAAGCATCCCCACCTGCGGGCCGAGAGCCATTCAGGGCTTTTGAAAATGTCCTGATCTGCTTTGACCGAACTAGGCTGACCCACTTCTCCTGCTCCCTGTCTCTGTCCTTTCCTGGCTGTTGCAAGAAGGTTCTCTGAGCATGTGTGTCTCATAAGAACTTTCTGGCAAGTTTATGCTTTTGCTCTTGTCTGAGATCAGAGGCAGCCTGGACTTGAGATGAACTTTGAGAGCTCTTGAAAGGCTCTAAGCTCTGGGCATTTTTGCACAACCCTGAAGGGCCCTTCATGTTTGGGCAGGTTCCAGCTCAGGCCATTCTCCTTCCTCTCCAGACCTCACACCCAGGCAGGCAGGGGCTTGAGAGAGGACAGAATTCTGGGCGAACTGCTTGCTGGCAGTGAGGGGCTTGCCTGCCCTCACCCCACCTGACCCAGCCCTCCCTTCAGGCAAGGTCAGTATCAGCAGCCAGCTGCACTTCCCTCCCAGGAAAGCTAAAGAGACAGAGTTAGTAAAAATCTATCTCATGAACAGCCTGACCTACCAGCATTGATCCCATTAGACATGATGCCCGCACACACAGTCCCCATTATGCACCGAGGGGCAAGGCTCAGAGGAGCTCAAAAAGCCATTTAATTCCAACCAGGGGTGACCGCTTCCCCCAGGGCCTGAGACATCCCCCAAACTAATAACCCCAGGCAAAGCACTGCCGGGAAAAATTCCTTGCGGATTTGAGATTTTCACTCTGGTAATCTCCTAACTCAGTGAAGTCAACACTCCTGAGCAAGTTAAATACTTTTATTAAAGGATCCCCTCCCCCATTCTCTTTGATGTGGTGTAGACCTGTCTACCCTCCCAGGGCCTGAGTGTCTCTGTAAGGCCCCTCCCCACCATTTTCTCCTGTTCCAAGGAGGCCCGGAACGCACCAGAATTTGCTCATTTTGGATTCTGAGAGCTCTGACTTCCCTGAGGAGACCCTACAGCCCGCCAGCTGAGGGAAACCCTTCCCATTCTTTTGTGAGGGGTAACAAGTCTCCAACAGGCCTGGTCCCGAGCACCTCTGCTGTCCAGTTGGCCTAAAGGAGTCCCCAGCACAACTGTCCAGGCTGAGGTAGACTTGCGGGCCAGGGGCCCACCCTTCCTCTGGCCTCTCTAGAAGCTTGCTGGTTATACCTCCAACAGTCAGCTGGAAACCGGGATGGGTGAGCTGGCGGGGAGGTTCAAGGAGGCTGGGGTAGAGAAAGGAGACGCGGTCAGGAAGCCCGGCGCTCCTCTCCTCCCACTGCTTCGTGACCCAGGGTGTCCCTCAGGCTGCCCCTCTCCCAGATGTGCCTGGAATCAGGTTCAACCATTTTAACGTACAGTCACCACTTTCTTCTCTCTACTGCTCTGAGGTTCTCTACTTCTCTGCTTCTCTCTACTGCTCCAGTGAGGCCCTGCCCCGGTCACCTGTCCTCAAAGAGCCTGCCCAGTGGGAAAACCCACCAGCTGGCGGATGGTAATCGTCAGGCACCCTTATGTTTCAGGAAGGGCCTCCTTCTAGAAACGTCATCATGTACAATTTACCCATTTCATCCAGGGGTTTGTAGTGTGGACTCTGTGAGTTCTAGAAAGTGGGTATTTTATCTATGGGGATGGACAATCAGCTCTCAGAGAAGCTAGAAAGTGGGTGTTTTATCTATGGGACGGACACTCTGGTCCCTGAGGGCCCTGAGGCCTCCCCAGCAAGGGTCTGGGTGTCTGTAACAGGCTCCCCTGGTGGGTCTGGCTCTGGAAGCTATTGCCAGGGGGTTTGGATGCAGACCTTGCCACGGGAGGGGGGAGAGGGCAAGCTCTCCCTACGGGGCCTCTTAGAAGGCCCTTCTCAACTTTCCTGCTGTTCGTCCCCTCGACAAGAAAGGCACCTGCTCAGGGAGGCACTAGCCCCTCATAGCCATTCAGCCACAATAGCTCAGACTGGGCCCTGGTCGTTTGAAATGTCCTCTCTTCTCTTGCCAGCCCGGGACAGATGTCCCAGGGTCTATGGCTGTCCCCATTTATTGACCACCCCAGTGGGATTGCCTCCAGATTGGAAATCAAAGCAGAGTCCCTGGAAGCTGGAGGAAGGAGAGGGAGGCGACTGACCACGTGAGGAAAGCCCGGCCAAGAGCCTAAGTCCTCAGGCTGGGGAGGCAGACAGGCCGGGACTAGAATCCAGACTCAGCTACTGGCACCCTCTAACCCTTGCAAACTATTTGCCCCTCTGAACCTCAGTATCTCCATCTGAAAAGTGGGGATGATGACAGTTCCCTCCTTCTCAGTGTCACTGTGCAGCTTAAAGTAGATGAGCCTGCAAATTGTTTAGTACATATTTAGGGCTCACTGAATGGGCCGATGAGAAAAGGCTCAGTGGCTTCCAGATTGGGACTGGCCCAGCCATGAGCCCAGAAATTCATTCCTTCCCTGAGACCTGCAAGGATTCGCTAGTTAGTCCTCCCAATGGCCTTGCTCCCAGGGGAGGCTGGAGCGTGGGGATGTGAAAACCTGCGCCTCTTGGCTCTGCAGAGCAACTAGTCCAGTGAATGAGGCTGGTGGAGGAGGGAGGGACCCAGGTCATGGCTGGGGCGGCTGCTGGGCCGGGGCACACAGTGGCCCCCAGGCAGAGCCGGTGCTGGGCACCGGTGGTCTGTGCACTCTCAACCGGGGTAAAATCAGCCCCAGTGGGGCAAAAATCAGCTGTTAGAGGAGCAGAAATAGTTTTTTGAGATATTACAATGGTTCGTGGCACTCCAAACCTCAACCCTACCTCACAAAATCTGATTTCTTAGTAGTATTTATTTATATTTATATTTTACTTTTTCAATTTATTGGAGTGACATTGGTTAATAAAATTATATAGGTTTCAAGGGTACAATGCTATAATTCATCTGTTTTTAATCCTCACCTGAGGTTTATTGATTTTAGACAGAGAGGAAGGGAGAAAGAGAAACATTGATGTGAGAGTCATCTTAGCAGTATTTAATTTCTCTCATTAGAAATAAAGTAAATTCTAATTTAACAAAGTTAGCTTAAATTAAAATTTCCTTTGGGTGGGGGAGGCTAATCGAAGTTGAGAAACGTTGGTATGGTCCGTCTTCCAGACTCTCTCAACTTCCTGCCCAGGGTCCCCTCCTCTCACTGGCCCCACTGCCACCTCCTACCGCACCCGTCTTCCTTCCCCTAGGGCTCTTGGCAGCGTTTTGCACTGTGATCAGTCCAGTTCAGAGGTCACGCGGGCCCAGGGTATGGCCAACATTACTCCTTACCCCGATCCTCCCTTGGTTCCCAGGACTTCACCACATGGTTCCTCCCTCCAGCCTCTGGCTCCTCTCTTCCTTTGCCCCACGGACACAGCTCTCTGCTCCCCGCACCTGCTTTCCCAGCTCCACTCTGCTTGCCCCACCCCAAACCCCAGCAGCCCACTGGAGCACGTCGTCTGAATTCTCTCCCTCCCGGTCCACCCCAGCCAGCTCCATGCTTCCCCTTCTCCTATAGTATTTACTTCGGACCATCTGACACAAAAGAATATATGCCCTTGTATAATTCTCTCATGGTTGCATGGGTATCTGGTCTATCTTCCGACTTGGATTTTAATTTCTTAGAGGATAAAGAAAAAGTTGTAAGTTTCTGCTTGCTCCTTAGTGTGCAGCCCAGTTCTGGATACCAAGGAAGGCAGATGGGAGGGTCTTTAGGGGCCACAAAGTGGCCTGCAGAACTCCAGTTGCAAGGTGCCACTGGTCGATGGCCTTCCCAACAGCAGAACCAGTGCAGCCTGGGCCCTGGGCGGAATACAATGGGAAGCCCGCCACCCTTCCCCCCGCGGCCCGCCACCTCGCTTCCCACTTGAGGCTCTGCCTCACCTGGCTGACTCCTTCCACTCCATCTGGTCCCCGTCATGCTGCAATGTGTCCATCTCTGTGAAGAGGGTGGGGTTGGGAGCCTCATCTTCCTCCCCCAGGATGTCCTGGAGCTGCTCAGCAGCTGGAGACCCTGCAAAGAGAGGACAGCAGGACCTGTTGAGTGCCCTGTAGGACACAGCCCTGCGAAGCCAATTGAAATGGAACAGGAGCCAAGAACAAAGGAAAGGTATTTTCTAATTTAGTAAAACTAAGTCCACCTTTTGGGTTTTCCACCATTTTCCCCCAGCTTCTTGAAGGAGTGGTCTGTATTTGTGGCCTGCACCTCTTCCCTACCCAGTCACTTCCCAACCTGCCGCAACTCGTTCAACCCCACCACACTAAGGACAGTGACCAAGGCAGAGATTCCAAAATGGCAGCTCAGAGATATGTTTAATTCAGACCTCATGGAGTATAAACATTTTTGAAATTGTTGCTAACATTAAAAAACAACTCTGAGATCTCATTTAAAATCCATTTCCTGACTTTTCTTGAAAATGTAGATGCTCTGACAACTGTGCCGGCATTCCTGTTTGGCAACAATCAATTAGAACTGAGTAATGGCTGCCTTCTTTAGTTGGGCTTATGCATTTTAGTTTGCCACAGTCCCCACTACTCCCTACTACACTGCTAATCTCATTTATGTATGTACCAGAGTTTACAACACCGCCCTCAGACCTCTCTTATTATCTTACCCTTGAACCAGTAAGATACCAACAGTGCTGCTCAGCTATGGACTGGCTTACCTCTCTGGGGCATCAGTCCTTCCTCTGAATGGAAGTGCTACTCTTGGCTCTCACAACACAGCACTTTCTTGATATTTTTCCCTATCTCTTTGAGGGCTCCTTCTCAATATCCTTATCTGGTCCCTCTTGCCATCTCACTTAAATCCTGATTTTCCCCAAGCCACCCACATCTCCAGGCCCTGCCTGCACTGAGCACTTCCGGCTGCCAACTGGATTGCTCCCCCTGGGAGTTCTGTAGCCTTCCCAAGTCAACCTCAGCACATTCAAAACAGTTTTGCATCCCTTCTTCCAACGCCCCAGCCCTGCCCGCCTCTGTTTTGATTAACAGCACCCCTAGCCACCCAGTCATCCGGCCAAGAAATGTTGGACTCACTCTAGAAGCCTCCTTTTCCTTCACCAGCCAGGTCCAATCAGACACTGATTTTTTTATTTGCTTTCTAAATACTTCTTTAAAAAAAAAGATTTTATTTATTTATTTTTAGAGAAAGGGGAAGGAGGGAGAAAGAAAGGGAGAGAAACATCAGTGTGTGGTTGCCTCTGACATTCCCCTCAACTGGGGACCTGGCCCGCAACCCAGGCATGTGCCCTGACTGGGAATGGAACTGGTGACTCTTTGGTTCATAGGCCGGCACTGGGTCCACTGAGCCACACCAGCCAGGGCCGAAATATTTCTTAAATATTTATTCCTAAATATTTCTTATCTCTCTCCTTTTCCCCCACCCATCGCCACCTCCTCGGTTCAGGTTCTCGTGGTCTCCTGTTCCTGTCACTGCAACAGGCACCTACCGCTCCTCCAGCTTCTGGCTGCCCCATCCACTCCATCCCCTGTGAGACAGCAGAGTTGGCTTTCATAACATTTCAAAGATATTCACGTGGCAGACTCCTGGGAGTCACCGAAAAATATTTCATGCATGAGTTAGAAATAATTTTACTAGCAGAAAATACTATTAGTGTACCTGCACATAGCTCAATGGAGCTCATTTATTTAAATAGATTTTGTTTCTTAATTTTTATTACTTTGAACTTACATCTTTTTCATTAGCTTATTAAGAGCTGACACTTGGTAGCAGACACCAGAGGTTTAAAGAAATTTTATAGGAGAAAGGCCAACAATTGAACAAATAACGTTACTTTTTCTCTAAATTGGGAGAAGACTGACTGCTTGATTCCGAGAGGGTGCACTAATTCTCCATGTGATTGGCGTTCAAGAACTATTGGTCCAAAGTGTAGCTTTGATCATATTACTCTCCAGGTGGTGAACCTTCAGTGGCTCTTGTTTACCTAAAGCCTGTGGTCCATGACATGGCTCACAACATCCCTTGTGATTCGGACCTAACTTGCCTTTCTAGGTTCTGTCATGTCCCTCCACCAAATGCCCTAGACCCCAGCCACCATGCACCCCAGCTACCTTCAACTCCAGCCACCCTAGACCCCAGCCATCCTTGACCCCACATGCCCTGGACCCCACCACATCAGACCACACACAGTTCTCTGAAAAGGAGGGTATCTCACTCCTTGGACCTTTGTGCCTACCACTCCCTGACTGTGGAGTCCCCTTCCCCCTTCAAGGCCAGATAAGAAGGCAGATAAATGGAGAGATGAGAGAGGGCGGAGAGCAGGATCCCCGAGTGAGCCTTGCCTGGGGCATTACCTGCTCCCGGGAATAGCTGAGGGCTGGGGTCTCCAGCTGTGGGCACTGCCTCTGGCCCCAGCCTGTTTCTGCTGCTGCCACCCGGCCACTGCCTCCACACGTCTGCTTCCTGGCCCGGCACAACAAACTCACTTTTGTTTCCAGTCAAGCACCAGGGGAGGTGTGGGGTGAGGAAGGTGGGGGGAGAGAGAGAGAAGAAAACGTAGAATGACTGGGAAGGGGGAGAGTGAGGACTCCGTGAGAGAGAAAAGAGATGGAGTAAGCGTGAGAGAGAAAAACTGTGTTGAAAGGGAAGTAAAGCCACTGCAAGTATGAGAGGGTGTGTGTGTGGCGGGGGGGACGGGGAGAGAGAGAGAGAGAGAGAGAGAGAGAGAGAGAGAGAGAGAGAAGGAGGTTGGTTCTCAAGTGCACTGGAAGAGGAGGGCTCAGTGGCTGTAGTGGAAGGAACCTCAAGCAGGCAGCCAGGTCCCCACAGCCACAGGCCATTGAGGGGACTGGCAGAACTGCCCCCTCCCCACCCCCATGGGCCCTTCCCACAGTGCGGGGAGCTCCCAGAGTACCCAGGCACCTCTCTTCTGGCCCCTTTATAAAGGCGGAGGTAGGATTTGCCTTGAGACTCCCTGGGGCCTCCTTAAGAGCCTTGGCTGGCTGCAGCGGCCTGGCAGGGCGGGCCTCTCAGCCACAGGGCGCTGGTGTGGAGGTGGGGTTGTTGGGGGGAAGGTCGCTGTGGGGTCTCACACTTCACAGCAACCGCACCTGAAGCTGGTTTCTGTCCCCACAACTTTAAACCCGAACTCCTGATTCTTTCCCTCTTCCACTACTCTAAGACAGAGCCCCAATGTCATCGCCCAGGGGGTGTTTTTTGGAGAGTATGTGGACAGTGGGAACCGGCCACTCCAGGGTGCGTGGTGAACCCCACCAGGGGATTATTTGCTCTGCCGAGAAAAACTTCTAATCTCCTGGGTTCAGTTCAACAAGTACTTAGAATGTGCCAAGGTTGATTAGAGGTCGCTGAGCCGCTGCTGCTCCGAGGAGCTCTGAACCCGGAATTCACTAAGACTCAGAGCTGGAAGGGAGCTTAGCAATCATCCGGTCAAACCCTTCATTTCACGGATGAGAAAGCAGACCCAGTTTACACCACAGAGGCCCCAACAGGCCCCAGTTAGGGGAGCCTGGAGTACAATCCACGCCAACACCACCGGCAAGGAGTTCCTGGCTCCGTGGGCTCCTCGGCAGGCAGGACGATGAGGGGGATGGGCCCCTCACAGGGTCCCAGGCTCTACAGTGCACACTGCATGGCATGTCCTGAGCACCACTGGGCAGCCACTGCCTGCTACTCAGAGTCAGGCAGGGGCTGTGTGTGACCTTGACCCCCAGAGAAATTACCAGGGAGGTCACCAAAGAGGCCAGAGGATGCTGTCTCTTTCTTTGTGTGGCATTGTCACAGCCCAGATTTGGGTTCAACTTGTGACTCTGCCAGTTACTAGCAGTAAGATCCTGGCAAGGCATTGGGCTCTCTGAGCCTCAGCTTCTCCATCTATAAAGTGGGAACTTTCATACCTCACTGGACTGTGGTGGCCACTGAGATAATATATGTGATGTGGTTGGCACAGTGCTTAGCATACACCTGTCACCCAATAAATTATATCACTGTGTTTGCTGTTGCCAACGAGTGACTCCTTCTCCCTTATGACCATGACCTGCCTGGCCTTTCCAACACTCCAAGGACTCAAACCTCTCCAGCTTGTCAATGTCCATGCTGCCCCCGTGCTGCTCCTCTGCCCTCCCACCCTGAGGCCTCTCTCCTCTCCTGCTCCTCCCTGCTGCCCAGGGAAGGTTCAGCACACTGCACGCTGGGCTGCTGGATCAGGTGGCTGGAATGTGTCTCGGGCCCCACCTGCATGCAGCATGTCAGAAGTTTATCCACAGAACGAGACATACCACAGGCAATAGCCCCTCTGGTCTGTAGCTCACAGTGAGTCACGTAACAATGCCCAACTGTAGGAATAAACTCAACCAGCAGTTAGTTGCTGGAAGAAACACAACCTTGGAGAGAACAAGCTTCAGGAAGCACACTAAAGGGAGCAACCAGAATCGGGCTTTTACTGGATGGGAACTGTCTAGTCATCAGAGAAGCAACACAGTAAATGACCTAGTGGACTGGAATAGGCAAACCTTAAGCTCCTATTAGAGACCCACGAGGGGCCTGTCCAGCTGGTTCAGCTGGTTGGAGCGTTGTCCTGTACACCAAAAGGTTGCCAGTTCGATCCCTGGTCAGGGCACGTATGGGAGACAACCAATAGACGCTCCTCTTTCACATCAATGTTTCTCTCTCTCTCTGTATCCCCCTCTTTCTCTCTAAAATCAATAAACGTATCCTTGGGTAAGTATTAAAAAAAAAAGACCCAGGAGGGACTTCTGCCAAGATGGAGGCATAGGTGGAAACACTGTGCCTTCTCCCACAACCAAGTTTAAAGACGACAAAGTTTTAGTAAACAAAAACGCAGCCAAATTGAATAGAAAATTGAACTACGGAAGTCCGACAACAATGAGCCATTCAGCCAGACCAGTAAGAGGGGCGGAGCCAGCAGTGGAGCAGGGTCGGGCAGGAAGGATCCCCCGACACAGGCACAGGCGCGCAGGCAGCCGTGGGTGGATCCCAGGTGTGGAGTAGCAACAGACAGACCCAGTGAGGGCACAAGGCAGCAGGCTGACCATGGTCACACATTCGCATGCAGATAAACCAGCGAAGGAGTGAGCAGTGAGACAGACCCCCGCAGGCCCCAGCAGCAGGAAGCAGCAGAGGGGACCACCACTGTCCCTCTTGGAACCCGCCCCCACATATAGCATCACAACCCAGCGACTGAGTTGCCCCGCCTTGGTGAACATGGAGGGCTCTGCTCCTCATATGTAATAGGTGCTAACAGACCAAAATATGGCTCAAGAAGAACTCAAAGCCAGAGAGCCGATAACTCTAAGCAACCAGGAAATAGTGAACCTCTCAGATGCACAATTCAAAACACTGGTGATCAGGATGCTCACAGAACTGGTTGATTTTAGCCACAAATTAGAGGAACATATGAAGGCTAAACTAAGTGAAATGAAGGGAAATGCACAGGAAACCAATAGTGATGGAAAGGAAACTAACTGGGACTCAAATCAAAAGAGTGGACCAGAAGGAAGAAAAAAATGACCAAACAGAAAAATATGAAATAACAAGAATTCAGAAAAATGAGGAGAGGCTTAGGAACCTCCAGGACATCTTTAAACTTTGCAACATCTGATTTATAGGGGTACCAGAAGGAAAAAAGGAACAGCCATGAGTGAAAAACTTATTTGGACAAATAATAAAGGAGAACTTCCCCAGTCTGGCAAAGGAAATAGACTTCCAGGAAATCCAGGAAGCTCAGAGAGTCCCAAAGAAGTTGGACCCAAGAAGGAACACACCAAGGCACATCATAATTACATGAGCCAAGATTAAAATGAAGGAAAGAATTCTAGAAGCAGCAAGAGATAAGGGGACACTCACCTACAAAGGAGTGCCCATCAGACTGTCAGTGGATTTCTCAAAAGGGACCTTACAGGCAAGAAGGGGCTGGAAAGAAGTATTCCAAGTCATGAAGTCCAAAGACCTACATCCAAGATTGCTTTATTCAGCAAAACTTTTATTTAGAATGGAAGGGCAGATAAAGTGCTTCTCAGATAAGATCAAATTCAAGGAGTTCATCATCACCAAGCCCTTATTATATGAAATGTTAAAGGGACTTATCTAAGAAAAAGAAGATAAAAAATATGAACAGTGAAAGGACAGCAAACTCACAGTTATTAACAACCACACCTAAAACAAAAGCAGACTAAGAGGACAGCTAGATCAGGAGCAGAACCATAGAAATGGAGATGACATGGAGGGTTAGCAACAGGGGAGTGGGAGGAGGAGAAGTGGGGAGAAGGTACAGAGAATAAGTAGCATAGATGGTAGGTAGAAAATAGACAGGGGGGAGGGCAAGAATAGTATGGGAAATATAGAATCTAAAGAACTTGAGACACATGGTCATAAACTAAAGGAGGGGAATGGTGGGGGAGGGGTATGCAGGGTGGAGGGGAATGAAGGGGAGAAATAGAACAACTGTAATGGCATAATCAATAAAATATATTTTTTTAAAAAAGACCCAGGAGGTATGTAGGATTTTAAGGGAGTCGGCGTGAGGACCTGGTCCTAGAGTTGTCCCCGGCTCAGTCCCGCCAGGGGTTCCCTCTCTCTCAGGCTCCACACTAACGGGCAGACAGTGGGATGGTGAAGCTGGGGTCCATTTATGCTCACATTATGCTGCCGGCCCCCAATGCAGGGCTCACACAGCATGGACACTTAATACATATTAGCTGAGTGAGTGAATTTCACTAACACTTGCAAGCATATCAGCTGGGATTAGGCCCAGGGAGAAGAGAGACAAGAATAAGGAAATGGAGCTGGGGGTGGAGCTGGCTGGGAACCTTGGGTAGCTCAAGGCCACAGAGTAGCGAGGACAGGGAGACAAACCTGAGGGTTCCAAAGTCATGCTTGCAATTGGGAGAAGTTGGTCTACAGAGGGGACTTGAAGGCCCCAAGTTTCGTGAACAGTAAATGTCATTTTTGAGAAAGCTGTCCATAAACTCCAATGTGCCCCCGGAGAGAGGAAGAGCAGAGAATCTGCCTGCTCATGGTGCTCATGGGAACCCCTCCTGCTGCATGTAGGTAGCTTTGGGAATGTCAGCCCAGTCCATGCTCCTCCTGCAAAAGGATGGCCCTTTGGCAGCCGCGTTCTCGGGATGCATGACCTGTGCCCCTTGGCCGCAGTTCATGGGACCAGGGACGGTTAGCTGACTACCTGACCCAAGCCTGAACATTTTGAATTGGGTCTCTGAGGCAGCCAGGCCTTTCCCAGTGGTTTCTGGAAGAGAGAGCATGTAAACAGGAAGATGAGGGCACAGAGGGGCAGGATGTGCTGGGGGGCAGGGGTGGGAATGAGGCAGATTCCCAGGAAAAATATGAAGAAGAAGCCATGGGTTCCCTGACAGGTGACTGAGAGGGTGCCGTGCCCACCCACTGAGCCTGGATGGTTGCTCTGCTTTGGGACTGTGGGAAACGCCTTTGCTGTTTCCGATAGCTCTCTCTTTTTCTCTTTCTCTCTCTCTCACACACATTCCCTTGCCAAACAACTCAAATAGGTTTCTGATACTTTTGACAAAATTACCTTCATAATTATGAGTACCCTTTATATGAAATTCTAGGGTAAAGATTTTCTTCTGTGCACCTTCTCCAAAACGGAAAGGTTAAGACTTAAAAAGAACGTTGAGTCACTGTAGTAAGAACAGTTAGAATAAAAAGGAACAGGGAATCTATACAAGAGAGGGCAGAGCAAGGGCAGAGCAAGGGCAGAGCAAAGGCTGAGCAGGCTGAAAGAAGGAAAGGGAGGAAGGAGGGAGGGAGGGAGGGAGGGGAGAAACCCTGGCCCTGGCACGGGGAGGAAGCTGTGTTGAGGGGTGTGCAGAGCCTGACGAGGGCTGTGCTGGCTTCCCAAAAGTGCTCTGGGCGGAACCGTGGCTGGAAGATCTCTGTGTTGGGCGAGGGGACACTCAGCCAAGGCTGGTTGAGAAATTCAAATAAGTGGCCCCTCAACCTTCCCCCTCTGAGCCTCCCACCACTCTGCTCCTCCCTGGGAAGGGCATCCACCTCGGCACAAAGTCAGAGAGGCCACGGGGAAAAGCCCACAATGACACTGTTCTCACCGGAGCCCCAGAGGAAAATTCTGACATTCCTAGAGAACCAAAACAGTAAAAGGCAGCTCTTCGTTCTGCATCCATTATTTCTAATTTGTGAGGTATAAAATGTCACTGACAGTATTCACTTAGCATGTAGCTGTTATCGTTTTGTTTTAGTGAATATAAATGCACTAAAGTGAATACATTGTTATTTAAAATCAAAACAAACAGCTGTTGCTTTTCTCATCTAAGCCAAAAGGGGCGTGGGGGCCTGACTCCTGCAACTGAATCTTGTTCTTCCTTCTTCCCACAGAGGTTGGTGGGAGGGAGGAGAGGAAAGGGAATGTCAAGGCCTCTTCCCAGGCCCTCTAGGCTGCTGAAGGGCTAGACTTCCGGGGAGGGTCTTCGTGTCTTTGGTTGTGCAAAAATGAGCCCTGAGCCACGGTGAGAGGCAAAGGAAAATGCATGTGACTGAAAAGTGAGGGGAGTGAGTGTGTGTGTGTGTGTTGGAGGGTGGGGTGGCTAAAAACCTGAGCTGCAAGGAGGTATGAGGGGCTCCGGGGGAGGAGTGGGGTTAGGGGGGAGTTGCCAACAATATGGTGCGGGCTAGATAGAACTGCATAGGGAATTTCCAGTGGCCAGCAGTTTTTAAGAACAAGGTTATCTAGTATCTCATTTTAAAAACTGTGTTTCTCTGCGATGTTAAACTGCTCCATGGTTCTGGGCCATCAAAAGGCCTGTTATTCACATATATTCTGTACATGACCAACTTGGGGGAAAGCAGAGGAGGTCTGAACTCTGGGCCTGAGCTGGCCCAGAGGTAAAGCAGAGAACAAGGACAGGAGGTGACCCACAAGGACAGGCAGACTGTGAGCCCATCAGGGAGGGGCTTGGAGACAGAGTGACCTGAGGCTGAAAGCCTCTGGGAATTCACAGAAATTTAGGCCTCCCGGGGAAGGGGGCTAGGAGGCTGGCTAGCTCCCAAGGAATCAGGTGGGTCTGGCTAATGCATGATTTATCAAGACAATGTGTGGTAGGGCGTTTATTGGTTCACTTGTAAACTCAGGCTTTCAACCCTAATTTTCCCTTAAGGTCTTAAGGCCACTAACTCTGGATTCTGTCCGACTGGGGTTTTTTGTTTGTTGGCGTTTTTGTTTGTTTGTTTTTAGAATAGCCCTTGGAGCTAACGAGGGCACGCTACACGCCTTGACGTTTCCAGGAGGTCCAGGTTTAAGGTGCAGAGGACCGGACAAGAGGGAAGAGTACAGACAGGCTTCCGTCAGGAATGATCAATCAGCCTTCCTGCTGACAGGGTCTAGAATGAGCCACATTGTTTCCCCTTCTCTTTCCTTCCCCCCCCCCTTTTCTCTTCTTGTACCCTTCCAAGATACAAATGTGAGACAAAAGTGAGGAAGCACAGACAAAAGTGAGAAAGCCACACCTTTTTAAATTTTTAAAAATTGTTAAATGCTAAACGGAACCCAGCTGTCCTTGCTCCTACATTGGCAACTCTGCTTGTCTCAGGGGCTCCTCCAGTCCAAGGACAGGCAGGCAGGCACATGAAGCCCATGATGGCTATGAATACAGCCCAGCACAAAACCTTAATTGACTTAAAACCTCTTTTTTTACTCATCAGTTTTCATTAGCGTTTGTGTATTTAATGTGTGGCCCAAGACAACTCTTCTTCCAGTGTAGCCTGGAGACTCCAAAAGGTTGGACACCCCTGCTTTAGAGACTGAGAAAAGAGTGCAGACAGGGCATATATAACATGCAGTCACTTTAACCAAGCTGCTAAAATCATCAACATTATCGCCCTGGCCAGTGTGGCTAAGTTGGTTGGAGCATCATCCCATACACACCAAAAGGCTGGGGGTTTGATTCCCAATCGGGGCACATACCTAGGTATGGGAGGAAACCAATCATCATGTTTCTTTTTGCTCAAAGATCAATAAACACTTTTTAAAATTTTAAATGAAAAATAAAATTATTAACATTATGAAGGTTGAGGCATGAGAAGACTCGATTCTTGTTCTAACTAGTCTGAGAACTTACCCAGGCCCCCAGTTAACCCCCTGATCACCACCTGAAGGACTCACATGTCTAGGCCACCTGACATCTGTAAGAGCCAGCTGCAAGTAGAAATTTCAACAGGATATAGTTAGGCCCCCACCCCAGAATGTATTCAGTGTACAAGGCCAGTCAGGCATGAAGCCAGATAAGGAGAATGTGGAAGGCCAGTAGGAGGAAAAAAAAAAAGGAAAAATATATATTCTGCCTTCCAACAAGGGGTCCCACCAATGAGTAAGGAGGCTATTGTTCAATGGTACCAATCGCTAACAGCCACATCTGCTTCTGTATATTGCTTGCTTGCAGTATTCTATAAAAACCCTTTAGTCTGTAAGCCAGGCGCGACTTCCATATTGTAGCTCTGAGGAGCTACGTGACTCTGGTCACAGTTGGGGAAGTTCGCCCCTGCGCAGGTTAAGAGTTTGGCCAATAAATAACATCTAAATGCTCTAAGTGCCTGGACATTTGGTTACTCGCTCTTCGAATGTAACAACATCCACTACCCAGGCCATGGGACCTGATCAGACAGCTGGGCGTCTATCCTCTAGATCACCCAGCATCCATCGTCCAGATTGTCAGACAGCTGACTTATAACCATGTGGGACCAAGCCTAGGGTTAAGAATTCGGGACTGATAATTCTCAAGGATGCATCTTTTACTGTAAGAAGTCTTTTCTGTCTCCTTTGGAACACTTCTGGGTGTTTGCCTAGCTTTGTTTAAAGATTGCAGACCTTCAAACAAATTTTTATCATCTCTCTCGAGCCAAAGCCTCCAGACTCCTTTTCAGTTCATTCAACAAGATAAACATCTTCTGTCCCAACTTGTGCACCTTCCTCATCAGACATGGGGAAAGAAAGACCTGTGAAACATATCCTGGGTCCTAAAACCTTAGAACCATATAAGGCTCAAATGTCTGGCCAGAAAACCACCTTTCTCTCCTTTACTAATCAGCCTGGGGTGGCTTTGATCTTTAGTGACCCCAGAGTTGTTCAATATCTGGCAAGTAGAAGGACTTAATAATTTCATACTCCTGCCACCAGAAGGTTCTCATAAGCCCTTGGTACCAATCAGCCGAGCCAAACCAATATCTACTTGTAGAGGAAAAAGACTTGGGCTCCTTCTTGCTCTTACATTAGGTTAATGTATGAGGTCTGTCCAGAAGGTATCCAGCCATATAATATGAAAAAAATGGAGACATTTATTGAAGAAGATACAAGAAATGTGCAAAGGACAATGTCACCTCAGTCCCCTTCGAAGTAGGCACCTTGGGACCTCACACAGTTCTCCCAGTCACCATCAGATGCCCCTTAATTTTCCTGAATCTCATCCATGGTCTNGAAACATATCCTGGGTCCTAAAACCTTAGAACCATATAAGGCTCAAATGTCTGGCCAGAAAACCACCTTTCTCTCCTTTACTAATCAGCCTGGGGTGGCTTTGATCTTTAGTGACCCCAGAGTTGTTCAATATCTGGCAAGTAGAAGGACTTAATAATTTCATACTCCTGCCACCAGAAGGCTCTCATAAGCCCTTGGTACCAATCAGCCGAGCCAAACCAATATCTACTTGTAGAGGAAAAAGACTTGGGCTCCTTCTTGCACTTATATTAGGTTAATGTATGAGGTCTGTCCAGAAGGTATCCAGCCATATTATATGAAAAAATGGAGACATTTATTGAAGAAGATATAAGAAATGTACAAAGGACAATGTCACCTCAGTCCCCTTCAAAGTAGGCACCTTGGGACCTCACACAGTTCTTCCAGTCACCATCAGATGCTCCTTAATTTTCCTGAATCTCATCCATGGTCTGAAATTTCTTCCCTTTCCAAGGTGATTTTAGTTTTTGGAAAAGGCAGAAGTCAAAGGGCACCAAACCTGGGCAATAATGGGGGTGAATCACCTGGGTGATTTGCTGTTTTGCCAACAAACTCTGCATGAGACACGATGCATGAGTGAGCACATTGTCATGATGAAGCTACCAATGACCAGTTGCCCATAGCTGTGGCCTTCTGAATTGTCCCAATAGCCTCTGTGGAGGAATGTCCAAGCTTAATGCAAAATTCGATGCAGGTTTGTTACTCTAATTGCTCATTTTTAAAAAGATTTTATTTAGTTATCTTTAGAGGAGAAGGGGAGGAGAGAAGGAGAGGAGAGAAATATCAATGTATGGTTGCCTCTGGTGTGTCCCCTGCTGGGAACTGGCCTGCAACCCAGGCATGTGCCCTGACTGGGAATCGAACTGCGATCATTTGGTTCACAGGCCCGTGCTCAATCCACTGAACTACACCAGCCAGGGCTACTTGCTCATTTTTAATGTGGTGGCCACACAGTACACATGCTCACTCAACAGCATCTATTGCCCCCACTGACAAGTACAGTGAAGTTGTTTTTGTTCACGCATGCACATTCCAGTCCACTCTCCTTGGCTACCAGGCTACATCGATGTTGAGCAAACCATTCTCACTATATTAACAATGGCTGGACTTTTTCTGGGCAGAAGTAATGACTGCTTGAGTGTGGTTGGTAGGGTAGTAATATGGGTGTAATAAAATATAGTTTTAATTTGAACATTTCACCTAAAATGTCATATGGTGTGCTTGAGTGTGATATTGTTATGTTACAGAATTACATGCTTATAATTTTGTTATAAAAGAGTTTGTAATAAAAAGAGGTGTTATTTGCACCACACCCTGTATATCTTAAGTACCTACCATGCATCGTGAACCATGTGAAGTGTTTTTATCTGTTTCTATACATTTAGCAACTCTCAACAACTTAGTGTGGCCAACAATCCTTGTTTGCTTGGGACTGACCTGGTTTTGACACTGGAAGTCCCACGTCCCTTGTCCTGGGAAACCCTTTGGGCCCAGGCAAACTGAAGCAGGTGGTCATCCCGCAGCCACCCTTCCCTCTCCAGGTGAAGATTCCAAGACTCCAGGGACTGCATGGCCAGGTCAGGCTTGGCCGACCTTGTGTTTTGGGCCTTGGCTCCAGTTCTTGTTACCAGCCTAGAGAAGTGGAAGTGCAAACATATTTCTAAAGATGCTTCTGCACACTTGCTCCTAATGGCCTCTCAAGAGGTTCTCAGAGCCAGAAAGTGCACTCTCCCCAGGGCAGGAAGCATGGCTCCTACTGATCCTCACCACAGCTTGGTGACTGTATATATTCCTCATATACATTCTGCTTCCACTGAAATTGATTGTGGCTGAGTATTGACCTCCTAAAATTATATTCACAGTGTGGGGAGGGGTGGTATGGAGAGAGAATAGACAAACCAACTGTTATGGCATATTATTCCCTACCTACTTCCTCCTCTCACCATAAGGCAATTTGGCTGCTTGGAAGGATGTAATTCTCAGCCTGTACTGAATGTGGTGACTTACCAATGACCTCTTACGAAGGACAGCACACACAGGCTTTGAAATCCACAGACCTGTTTCCAAATCCCAGCTTCACTGGTTACAGGTGCATCACACTACATCCCTTTGAACTTCATCCGAAGATGGGGATAGTAATATCACGCTTTTATTAACACTAGATGCTTAGTTAACACAATTATAATGAACTACCATTCAGAGGCACACAGCTCCTTCCCATGCGTGGTCTTGCTGGATCCTGGCCATTCCTCAGTGAGGCAGAAACTAAAGTGCCTCCCGGCAGTCTTTGGTCTGCACAGCCTGCTTTATGCTCAGGCCCCACCACAATTAGCCACCCCTGCCCAGGCCAGCTCTCCCTCATTCTGCACAATACCCTTCCTGCGTAGTGGGAGTGCCCACTGGGACTACGCGGCCAGGCCAGCTGGACTTCCTGCCTGGGCTGTCTGGGTGGATTCACGGAAGAGACAGGGCACTCACAGAGGAAAACCACATGTGGTCAGGAGCCAAGAAGAAGTGGGAAATTCAGGCAATTACTGTACCTAGACGATGCAAGTAGAAAGGATCTGGGGACTGTTGGGTCCTGTCTCCCACAGGGCATTGTCACTGACCCTACAAGGGAGCAGAGTTTGTATCTGCCTCACACACACAGGATCCCATTGGCTTGGAAGAAGTGAATGACTGCGGGTCATTCATCGCCTCCCCCACCCCATGGAGAACAGCAGGGACAAGCTCAGCCCAGATGCAGAGAAGCTGCTGTGGCTGTTGACTTTCTAGTAGGTTTTGTGGCTCATTTCAATCAGCTCACCTACAACTGGGTCTGGAATGTATCCCTAGGGGTAGGTAGGTCCTACGGGAATTTTTTAATTTTGTGTTTCTTTTATCAGATATAAGGGGGAAACTTTCCTATTGTTATAATTCAAAGCTGCAACATATTTTTGTGAACTAAAACCTTAGTTAATTAAGATATTGTTTCTCAAACTGAGACCTAGCGCCCCCGGGCGGCTCTACAAACACACAAATGCACTTTTATGCGTCCGCAAGAGGCTATCTTCTTCTTAAAAGGGGGTCCCTACTTGACTCTGGTTTGAAAGACACAGCCTAAAATTTCTGGTCCTCCTAGGCTGTCTCATTCTCCCTACCCTGCTTCACAGTCACCCCAGGAACAAGCCAGTAACTCATGCGCGTGTTATGGGAACAGCAGGCTGGGAAAGGGATAAACCAGACGCATGAACGCACCGAAGGAGTCTGCATTCTCTCCCCCACATCAGCTTCCAGGCAAAACCAGTGTCCCCTTAACCGAACCAGAAACCACCAAAACAACCCACCGTTCATACCATGCGATGCACTGGGTCACATTGATAAACACTACTTGTTGGGTCTCCTCCGAACCCTTTGAGCAGAGAGCACCAACTCCAAACCACCTACCTCTTCCTTGGCTCAGGAAGGACCCAGCAGACTCAACCTGCAAAGGGTGACTGCATCCCTGAATGTGGGGGGGGGCATCAGGGCGACAGGGGGATACCCCAGAAAGTGAGCCTGAGGCATCCAGTGCCAACATGCAGAGCAGGAGTTTCCCTACCAGGCTTGCCCTCTGCCGGCTTCTGTTGCCCCTGCCCCAAGCATGCGTGTGCATGCACATGCACATGTGTTTGTGTGTCTGCGTGTACAGCATGTTTTAATCAGCGCATATCTCTTGCCCTGGGCACACCCAAAGGACTCCCCATTACACCGTCTCCCACATAGATGAGACAGGATAGTGAGAAGCTAGGAAAATGCCTTGACAAATGGAATAGGGGGACTGAGACAGACAGCGGAACACAGTGGCAGAGCAGTTTACCACCAGCAACCGAGGGTCACCAGGGCGAAGACCAGGCAGGTGTAAACTGGGAAAACAAGGACCTCCCCCTCAGGGTAACCTTTCTTCCCCTGGCCTATCCTCTCTGGACATAACCCCTAGGCCTCAGCTGTGTTTTATCTCCAGGCCCAGAGATGCAGCAAAACCAGGTGGGCGATGCCAGAACCAACTGCAGTGACTAAAGACCCCTGCCCTGGCGCTGACCAGTCAGTGGAGACCTTCACCCTGAAATGACACACACACCGGGAGGACTGATGAATATTCTACTAAAACCCTCCCCTGAGAGCTCCCCTAGCTTAGCCTCTAGAAAGATATAAAAACCTCAGGACAAAGGTCCCAGCACGGAGGCATGTGCTCTCCCTTTGGGGAGCAGGGAGGGCCATTTCCTTTCCTTTCTTTTCTCCCCTCCCCCACCACCTCTTTCTTAACTCTCCTGAACTCCAAAGCAATGGGCAGCTGGCAGCTTGCTCCAGGCTGATCCCCTGGACCTGTCCCCAACACTCCCTCTTCTCTGACTTCCCAATGAGCTCAGGCAGCCCAGCCTAGGCTCTCCCATTGCTTCCTCCCGTGCTAAGCCCCTTCTTGTTTCACTCTCCCCGGCTTTCATAAACGGGTCCTCATAGTCACCTGAACCTGTGCTGTGAAATCTTTCCTACACAAAGTCAAGAACCCACACACTACCGCTGGCCCTGGGCAGATCCACTCGGGGCCAGGCCCCTGTCACATCACACAGGTGCATATGCCCTGGAGAGGCCGCAGGCCCCAGTGGACCGCATGCCTGAAAGTGGTTCCGGCAGCTGCGGGGCTGGGGGCGGCTCCGATGGCCGCACGCGTATGAGATTTTCTCCCACTGGGACACTAAACCCCTCTATTGTCTCTGACCCTCCTGGGAAGGTTTAGATGGTGAAATCACTAACTTTGCCTTGCTCAAGACAGTAAGAATATTAAATTGGTTCTAGAAACCAATTAAATACCATTCATTAGGCAGACTTGGGGTACGACAGCGGTAAAATGGTGTCCCTAGAAACAGTCAGAAAATAACAAAAGGTCACAGTCGTGCTCTAAGAACACCAGCCTTTTCACTCCTCTTAAGATTGATGTCTCTTTTTCCAGGAAAAGAACGAAAGACTGATTTTTAATCAGCCCAGAACTGGTTTCTGCGCAGGAGCGAAGCCCTCAGGGCTCTGCCGACCAGGGAGAAAGCCTCCGAGGGGCCTGCAGCCCCAGGCAGCAGGGTCCCAGACGATTCTGTTCCATTCAAGCCCAAGTGAGGGTGGGGGAGGCACTGGAAGAGGAAATTCTGTTTCCTGAGCACAAGGCCTCCCGCCCAGCAGTCCTGTCTGCACTGGTTCCTTGGGGCAACAGCTATGTGGCACCCAAGAGCGTAGAAATGAGGGAAAGAATTTCTGAACATTAAACCATGAAATCAACATGGAATGGGTCAGAGCAGAAGACGCAGAGTCACCACAGAGAGATAGGGCTTGGCCTGACTAAAGGCGTCCCTGAGCAGCAAGACCATCTGCAGTGGGGCAGCAGAGCAGAGGGGACCGAGAGGCCTGAGCCATGGCCTCCAGGGAGTCCCTGCTGTCCTGCCATGCCCCGTCTGCTCCCCAAAGTGGGTGGATCCCCAGGATGTGCCCCTGAAGAACTCACGGGTCCTGCTGGCTCGATCCACACTGCTGTCCCCGCTGCTTCCCCTGCTCCCCCAGCCAGTCAGTTCCTGTGGTGGCCTGTCTGGCCTCAGGCCCCAGTGGCCCTTTTGCCGGCCTGAACAATGTCCCTTCTGGTCTCTCTTCCTTTGAGGGTAACTGGGGACCGAAAGCCCAATGTGGATGGAGCGGCAGTCTGCGGGCACAACACAAGAGTGGGGAAGCAAGAGTTAATAAAAGTTGGCAATTCTCCTTAACATCCTCCAGTTAAATGAGCTATGGCCAAAAACAAAATGGAAGGCATGGGATTCCTGGACAGGGCCACGGCCCAGAGATACGGGGTTAGCAAATTCCACTTCTGAGCCACTCGGCAGTTGCCGGGGAAGGCACTCTCGGTGCTATAGTTAGAGCTCTGTCAGCATGAGCGGACTCCCATCTCCCCGCTCCTGCCCGTCCAGGCAGCAATGACCCTGTGGCCCTTGTTGGGTCATGGATTTAGTCCAAAATGTCAAGCTCCTCTTTGGTTGTTGTAGAAGAGCTGTGTGCACCTCCATTGAGGGCCATTTTTACTAACAACCAAGGGCTACTTATCTACTGAACTACTTATCAGAAGAGCAAATTATTAAATCAAAACCACTTTGAGATATCATCTCACACCTCTCAGAATGGCTATCATTCATAAATCAACAAACAACAAGTGCTGATGAGTATGTAGAGAAAGGGGAACCCTAGCGCACCATCAGTGGGAATGCGGACTGGTGCAGCAGTGGTGGAACAGTGTGGAGATACCTCAAAAAATGAAATACGCATCTGCCTTTCAACCCAGCAGTTCCACTGCTGGGAATATATCCAAAGGAACCCAAAACACTAGTTCAGAAGAGCGTAAGCACCCCCATGTTCATTGCAGTGTTGTTTATAACCGTCAAGATATGGAAGCAGCCCAAGTGTCCATCAGTAGATGAGTGGACAAAACAACTGTGGGACATTTACACAGTGGATACTACTCAGCCTTAAAAAAAAAAAAGAAAAATTTACCTTCTATAACAGTGTGGATGGATCTGGAGAACATTATGCTAAGTGAAATAAGCCAGTCAGAGAAAGACAAATACCATATGATTTCACTCATATGTGGAATCTAATGAACAAACTGAACTAACAAAACAAGTGGGGACAGACTCATAGATGGAGAGCAGGATGACAGCTGGGGTGGGACAGTGATGAGAGGGTGGAGGGACTGAGCGAAAAGGAATAAGGACTAATGGACGTGGACAACAGTGTGGTGACTGCTGGGGAGAGAGTGACATAAAGGGACTAAATGGGAATGGAAAAAATACAATACAGATCAAAGCAAATAAAAATAATAATGACAAAGTTAAAAAAAGAAAAAGAAAAGCAAATTATTCAGGATTTCTCAAAGCTGGTTATGTAAATTAGACGTTTCAAAACTACAGTTACCAACAACCTTCAGTTCGGATTCCACTAGGACGCCCAACTGCTATGTAAAGCTCCTCCAGGTCTGCGTCACAGAGGCAGCTGAAATTCTCTGTGATTCTCTTAACAGAGAATTCTCTTAAATTCTCTTAACCCCTGAAATTCTCAGGAAGGACATTTGGCTACCAGGTTCTCATCAGTGCTGTCTTGCATTGGTCAACAATTTTTTAAAGTAATTAATAGGCCCTGGCTGGGTAGCTTATTTCAGTTAGAGCATCATCTTGATACACTGAGGTTGTGGGTTCAATCCCCAGTCAGGGCACATACAAGAATCAACCAATGAATGCACCAAAAAGTGGCACAACAAATCTCTCTTTCTCTTTCTCTCTCTCTCTCTCTCTAAAAAATCAATAAAATTTAAAAACTAAAATAAATTATTAATAAATTGCTTAGTGCAGTTTTAAATGTACTAAGCAATCAAACAGACAGTCCGTAGACATCGCTGTGCCTCCCCCATCAGACCCCAAATCCACAAAGTTTCCTCTACTTTTTATTGAGGTATAAATGACATACAACATTGTATGTATTTCCAGTGTACAACAAATTCTTTGATTTAAGTACATACTGTGAAATGATTACTATAGTAAGTTTAGTTAAATCTGTCACCACACTGTTACATTTTGTGTGTGTGTTGAGTATTTTTAAGAACAACTCTTTTAGGCCCTGGCTGGCGTAGCTCAGTGGATTGAGCACAGGCCTGCAAACCAAGGGATTGCTGTTCGATTCCCATCCAGGGCACATGCCTGGGTTGCAGGCCAGTTCCCAGCAGGGGACACACCAGAGGCAACCATACCTTGATGTTTCTCTCCCTCTCTCCTTCCCTTCCCCTCTAAAGATAAATAAATAAAATCTTTTTTTTAAAAAAAAGAAGAACAACTCTTTTAGCAACCTTCAAATACACAATACAGATTTTAAGCTAGGGTCACCATGCTGTACACTAGGTCGCTAGAACTTAATTACCTTATAACTGGAACCTGCACCTTTGACAGCCCTTACCTATTCTGTCTGTTCCTACCACCCACCTTGGGCAACCACTAATCTGTTCTCTGTTCCTATGAGTTTGGGTTTTTTAGATTCCGCATATAAATGAGATCATACAGTATTTGTCTTTCTCTGTATGACTTATTTCACTTAGCATAATGCCTTCAAGATCCATCCATGCTGCTGTAAATGGCAGGATTTCCTTGCCATTTCCTTCTCATGGCTGGTATGTATTGAATGTACCACATTTTCTTTATCCACTCATCCACTGGTGGACATGGTGGTTGCTTCCACACCCTGACTCTTCTAAATAATGCTGTAATGAACAGGGGGCTGCAGACACGCCTTCGAGACAGTGACTTTGTTCCTTCAGACAGAGAGACAGAAGTGGGATTGCTGGATCATATGGTAGTTGTATTTTTAACTGTTTGAGGAAGCTCCGTAGTGTTTTCCATATGTCTATACCAACTTATATTCCAGCCAAGAGTGTACAAGGGTCTCCTTTTCTCCACATCCTCACCAACATTTATCTATTGTATTTTTTATAATACCTATTCTAACAGGTGTGAGGTGATATTTCATTGTGATTTTGATTTGCATTTCCCTGATAATTAGTGATGTTTAGCGCCTTTCAGGTATCTGTTAGCCACTGGGTCTCTTCTTTGGAAAAACATCTATTTAGTTCCTCAACCCATGTTTTAATTGGATTTTATTTTGCTTTGTTTTGCTATTAAGTTGCACAGGTTCTTCATATATTTTGGATATTAACCCCTTATCAGTCATGTAATTTGCAAATATTTTCCCTCATTCTCTAGGTTGCCTTTTCATTTTGTTAATGGTTTCCTTTGCTGTACAGAAGCATTTTAGTCTAATGGAATCCCACTTGTTTGTTTCTGTTGCCTTTGCTTTGGGCGTCAAATCAATCAATCAATCAACCGATCAATAAATAAATCACTGCCAAGACCATGTCAAGGAACTTACCCCCAGTGCTTCACTCTAGGAGTTATACGATTTCAGGTCTTACGTCCAAGTCCTTTATCCATTTTGAGTTGATTTTTGTGTCTCATGTGAAACAGTGGCCTCGTTTGTTCTTTTGCTCATGGCCACCCAGTTTTCACAACACCGTTTATTGAAGGGACTGTCCTTTCCCCATTGTATATTCTCGGCTGCTGTGTTGTAATCGAGTATCTGTTTGTGTGGTTATTTCTGGACTCCCTGTTCTGTTCCACTGACATACATGCTTGTTTTTATACAAATACCATACAGCCTTGATTATTGTAACGTGGTAATAGTTTGAAATCAGGACACATGATGCCTCCAGTTTTGCTCTTCTTTTTCAAGATTACTTTGGCAATTTGGGATCTTTTGTGTTTCCATACAAATTTTAGGGTTATTTGTTTTATTTCTGTGAAAAATGCCATTGGAGCTTTGATAAGGATTGCATGAATCTGTTGATTGCTTCAGATAGTACAAACACTTTAATAATATTAATTATTCCAAATCATGAGAATGAAATACCTATTTATTTGTGTCTTCTTCAGTTTCTTTCATCAATATCTTATAGTTTTCAGTGTACAAGTCTTTTACCTCCTTGGTTAAATTTACTTATTCCTAAGTATTTTATTTTTTGTTACAATTATAAATAGGATTGTTTCCTTTCTGATAGTTGGTTATTAGTGCATAGAAATGCAACTGACTTCTGGTGTGTTGTATCCTGCAACTTCACTGAGTTTATTTATTAGTTCTAACTGTTTTTGGTGGAGTCTTTAGGGTTTTCTAGATATGAGATCGTGTCATCTGCAAATAGAAACAGTTTCACTCATTTGAATGCTTTCTATTTTTTTTTATTTATTTACTTATTCATTTTGCCTAATTGCTCTGCCTGGGATTTACAGTGCTATGTTAACAAAAGTGGCAAGAGTAGGCATCTTTATCCTGTTCCTGATCTTAGAGGAAGAGCTTTCAGCTTTTTAGGATCTACATTAACTTGATATTCTTTTCTTGGAAGGAAGACTGCCTCTTGGTTTAAACATATGTTAGATGTCCGGCACTTCCTGACTGCCGATGTCATACAGAAATCACATCCAGCTACACCTCGGAGAGTCAGCTGCCCTGCGTGCCACGGTCATGGACATCTCCCTCTCTGGGACTCAGTGCCTTCATCTGTCACGCAGAAATAAAAAGTCCTTCCGCTACTGGCTAGACAGGTTTTTGAGAAGGTAGAATGGGATGGTGCAGGAGCACATGATTATGAAAATTGTAAGTGACTATATATGTGAAGTGTATGCTTACTGAAGGAACCAGGACACATGGCTGTCAGGGAAGTATTTCACTTTCTGTCCCAGATCTGCTTTGTCCCTTTTTTTTTTGGTGGCTCCTGTCATCAGAGTGTGGCCATTTAATTTAGCTGGTAAACTGTGGGGAAGGGCTAACTCTCTTCCTTTGCTCTGTGTGACCTCTTCTCCCACAGTGAACACCTTGCAGTTTGCTCAGGACGATACCAAGTTCTCCTAGGCACTCCTCACTCTTTTTATACTGACAGAGCGGCTCTATACATTCTGCAGCTCAGCAAGCACCCAGCTGGGCGGGAGGTTAGTGTTTCCCTCCGAGCAGTGCAGGGACAGTGGTGGGGCACCGGCCTGGCTGGCTGCCTCCTCCTGAGTGAGCCCCGTGCCTGCTTCTCAGGGTGCAGGATCCCTAGGGCCTCTGAGTCAGCAATTCTGAAGCAGCAGGAATACCTCCACTCAGCACCTTCTTGCACTGGTTTTAACTGCACTACCGTTTTTAGAATCTATAAAGTGTTCATATTTGGCATTAAGTATGGTTTGAGATCTTGTAAAATTAGGTGAGTTTAATCCTGAGCCCTAACCCATGCAAACACAGTGCTAGGGTCCTATGTCCAGCTGGACCACGTGGTCCCTTCCAGACACAGTGAAGGGAAGGCTGGTCCCACAGGATGTAGAGGAGACACTTGGGTGGGTCAGGAAAGTGGACTGGCTCTCTAGCTTCCCCAGCTGGAAGGGTTTTTATAATGATGGATATTCAAGGAATTCTCAGACCCTCTGGGATCTGCCTCCTTTCTCAGAGCTCCCTTACCTTCCTGATTCTGACGTCGCCTCCTGTAGGTAGCAGGCTCCAACTTGCCCGCGCCAGCCTTCTCCCCTTCCATCTGCAGCACTGTAAAGGGAAAGATGGACACAGCTTCAAAATGTGTGCAGCACAAAGAGGTAGAATTTCCAGGAGAAATGGTTGCATCCACACTCATAGCTGGAGACCTTAATGCAGATGAAAAAATTAAAGCAAAGGAATGTATAAACTGAAGAAACTCAACTATCCATGTGCAACAAATAGAGAAGGCACCTTTTAAAAAAAATTACAAATGGAACATTTACAAAGAGGGAACATTTTCTAGGTCATGGAAAAGCCTTAGCAAATTTTGAAGAATTTGTATTACATGTCCATAGTAAATACACACATGTTTAGATTCTAAAAATAATTTCTAATTATGGGTTTAATAGAAAATCACAATGAAAATTATTAAATATTTAGAACTCAATAATTACAACCACTACACATTGAAATGTGCAGAGTATAACCTACTTAAAGTGAAGAAGGAAGGAAGAAAGGATGAATGGAAGGAAAGAAGAAAATAAATGTGATAAGCATTCAATGAAAGAACCCAGAAAAAGAACAGGAGAGAAAACCCAGAGAAAGTAGAATGTAAATATAAAAGATAAAAGAAAATAACAAAATAGAAAGCAATTAAGCATAGAGGTGGTTAATAAATCTAAAGGCAATTATTTGAAAAAAATTATTAAAATAGGCAAACTGTGCAAGACTAACCAAGAAGAAAACAGAATATTCATAAATAAACATTAAGAAAAAAGGGACATCCTAAAAATATAATAGAAAAAATTTTAATTATAAATGAATGCCATAAATATACATTTTTCATGCTATGCTAATATTTCTTTTTGTGTTTTGCTCCATCTTTCCACCCTGCTACGCTGATACATTTTAACTTAGATAACAGATAATAGCCACTTTGCAACGTGCCAAACCCTATCATAAATGCTCTGCATGTATGACTTCATTGAATCTTCTCAACAACCCAATGAGGTAAGTACCATTATCATCTCCATCTTACAGATGAAGTCGCTGAGGCACAGAGAGCTTAACTGACTGCCTAAATGGAGGAACAGGGATTCGAACCCAGATAGCTCTGTTTCTGGAACTAGAGCTCTCAGTCACAAAGCTACTAAATGAATACTTTACTAGAAAAATAATGTAAGTGATTAAGATTGACTTGAGAAAAATTAGAAAGCCTGAATTAAGCAATAACCCCTAAGTGAAATGATCATGGTAAAGGCACTCCCACTAGCCACATATACTGATAATTATTGAAGCTGGATTATAGGTACAGAAGGATCTACCCTGTCCAATTTTTGGCTCCCATTGTATTATTTTGTTATTTTTGTTATGTATGTTTGAAATCTTTCTATATGTAATTAAAAGAAAAATAAACACCAGAAGTACTTTAAAAACATGTTTTTTTTCCCTAAACCTTCAAAGATTAGACAGTCTCTAACTTATACAGAAATGGTTCTCAAAAGTAGGAAAGGAAGAACTGGAGCAGCAGGTATGTGTGAAGACCGGGACCCCAGGTGGGACTGAGAACAGGAGAGCTGGCCGCAAATCTTCGAGTCAGTGAAACCCTCAGCTCTCCTTCCCAGGCTCCAGTCTTCCAGCTGCTCCACCACCACGCAGAAAATGGAGGGGTTACACTAGGAGGCCCCGCAGGTAGCTGAGGGCAGAAAGGAGTCATTTCCCTGGGGACGCAGGGGAGAAGGATTCAATTAAGTGAAGGCAGTTGGATGTGCAGCCCACTACCTAACTGGCTCCTGGAACACCAGCAAAGCAAGCACCCTCCAGGCTGGAGCTGGAGGGCTCACAGGCTCGGACACTTTGGGGACATCTGACAAAACGGTGAGGGCTGCATCCACTTGTCCCCCAGAGGTTCCTTGACGACAGATGTGCTATAGCCCTGCAGAGCAGCCAGTATCAAAAGAGCTAAAAGTGAGGATTCAGAAGGAGCCACCCCCCAAAATAAAATAAAATACGAGAGATTTAATACACTCCTTTGAGAACTTGGAAGAACTTAAGGGAGTAACACCGACCAAAACTCACAAAGAAAAAGAAAGGCAGTCAGAAACACCAATGAAAAACTGAAAGTACAAGAGATAAAATGTGATCACGGTACACAACCATGAGAATGAACACAGCTTTCTGAGTTAACTAAAAACTGGCGGTGATGTGTCTACACTAAGAGGATAAAGGGAAGGAGATGGACATGCTGTAAGATAGTCAAATATTCACCTGTTAGGTGGCTAATTTCTAACTTTGATAAACAGCAGAATATACAGATGTTTTATTAGGAGGGTGTAACTGATCAACAGAAAAAGCTAAAGGCATTACTTCGGCGGGTCGCCTTCAGGAAGTGGAACTGTGGGCCAGGCGGGGAAAGGCAAGCTGCGGTGAAGTTTCGTTGCTTTTTACTGTACATTCTCACATGTGTTGGTTGATTTTCACATTACGGTTATGTGTTATTTTTATTTTAAGGCAAATAATCCAAGATGACACATGTGTCCCCACTGCATGCTTCAATCTATTTGCTGAAGTGAGTCACGTTTGACTCAGCGGGTCTGAGGTGCAGCCGGAAAGGAGGCAAGGCAGCGGTTCCATTGGCGCTGCTGCTACCGACCCAGGGACCATACTTTGAGAACCACTGGTTTAAGGGAAGAGCTTTTAATTTATATGTTCTATTACATTGACTCTCCATACGCTGAGCTTCACATACATAACAATATCACGTCTTTTCATTCAAACTGGGCACTGGGAACAGGTAAACCTAGTGAGAACGCACTAGTAGCATCATGGAGATTGGTGATTTTTTGAGAGTTGATATCTTTCTCCTTCCTGGCACGGCGTGAGGAGTCAAGAGAACTACCTCCTAACTGTATAGGCTGACTCTGTCTCTCCCCAACCTCAGACTGGAAAGGCCAAGTGACTCAGCCTGGCCAATCAAACGCTCCCGTTCCCCAACCACAGACATTGCGGTGATCCAGGCCCAAAGCCGGGCCAATCAGAACTCTTCCCAGGACATTTCCTCCTGTGCGCCTTCAGGAAACATTGCCTCCACTCTGCACGGGCCTGGGAAGCTATGGAGCTGGGGGCGGGAGGGCGGGGCTACTCACTATCTTGCAGGCCCGTGGAGGGAGGTGCCCAAGGAACAGAGTGCTGCGGACACTGTAACTCCTGAGCCAGTTCATTCTGGACTGGCTCTCTCAATTGTGTTGATCGGATAAACGCCCTTTATTTTTTACTCACGTTTGAGTCAGGTTTCTCACACTTGCAGTCAACAGTTCCTGACTAATCCAAATAAAATCATTTTCCACGATGGTTTAAAAATGTGTTCCGTACGTAGCTCAGTGGATTGAGCGAGGGCCTGTGAACCACTGGATCGCGGTTCAATTCCCAGTCAGGGCACATGTCTGGGCTGCAGGCCAGTTCCCAGCAGGGGACTCACGAGAGGCAACCATACACTGATATTTCTCTCCTCTCTTTCCCTTCCCCTCTAAAGATAAATAAGTAAAGTATTTTTAAAAATGTGTTCTTTCATGTTTGAAATCCTATGGACTTCAGATTGGAAACCAAACAAAAGTGAATACAAAATGACAATACAGATGCAAATAGAGATGAAAACTCTACGGAACTATAAAGGCCTGGAGACACAATGTAGCTCCCATTCAGTTGGAGGCACTTGTAGCTCCCATTCAGTTGGAGGCACTTCCGGTCCTGCACCAGTTGAGACCATTGCCTTCCCACCTCATCACGATGGGAGAAAAGCTCCCCTCCAGGAGTCTGCGGAAGTGGCAGTGGCAGAAGAACAGGGGCTGCCCCAGACCATCTTCAAAGGAAGGCGTCAGTTGGAAGCCAGGAGTTGCCCATATGGAAGATGTTTAGATTAATTATTACTGTGATCTACAGCTGCAGGGCCCATCATAAAAATTCCCAATCATGCCCTGGCTGGTGTGGCTCAGTGAATTGATCACCGGCCTGAGAACCAAAGGGTCGTCAGTTCCATCCCCAGTCAGGGCACACGCCTGGGTTGCAGACCAGGTCCCCTGCAGGTGTGTGAGAGTCAAACATATTGATGTTTCTCTCCCTCTCTTTCTCCCTCCTCTCCCCTTTCTCTGTAAACAAACAAACAAACAAATATATAGAATCTTTGAAAAACATTCCCAATCATGACTAAACCCATGAAACAAAATTTCTATCTCCAGTATTTCATCTAATGTATATTGTATTGAATGCCAGATATCTTGCTTTCATATCTCATTTAATCCTCACCAAATTTCATGAAGTACATAATTTTCACCCCCATTTTTCAGAGATCTAAGTAATTTTCCTGTGTCACAGAGCCAGGCCTGGTGGAGCCAAGGTTCAAATTGAAATGTCTCTGACTCCTGGACCCAAGGAAGGCAGGGTGGAAGAAGAGGAAAGAAAGAAGCGAAGACATGAGCCCTGGCTGGCGTAGCTCAGTGGATTGAGCACGGGCCTGCGAACCAGACAATCGCGGTTCGATTCCCAGTCAGGGCACATGCCTGGGTTGCAGACCAGTTCCTTGCAGGCTATCTACCAGCAGGGGACGCACAAAAGGCAACCATACATTGCATTGATGTTTCTCTCCCTCTCTCCTTCCCCTCTAAAAAATAAGTAAATAAATAAAATCTTTAAAAAAAAAAAAAAGAAAGAAGCGAAGACATGAGATGGGGAGGGGGGGTTCCAGGCCCCTCCTGAGGTCTGGCTGAATTCCTATCATTCCTAATAATACCCATCCCCCAACCCCAACTTTTCTCTTCCATTAGCTTCAGCTGATTGTATCCAAAGAGTGTCACCGGTGCAACCACCCACTACTATATGTTGCCAAAGGAACTGTGCTAGCAACATACCAGCTCCTGTCACGTAGCAAATGAGAAACTTGCAACAGCAGGTTTTTCCACACCAGCCCCTCTGCTGCCCAACCAGCCATGGGTCATGTTCCATCCACCTTCAGGTCACAGATGGTCTTTGTGGGAAACAGGGCATTCCAGTAAGGGATCAGACCAGATTCTCTTCTGCTCTGAGTCCCTTAAGGCCCCATTCCGCTTCACTGCCCCAGCTACCAGTTTAGAATCATGTCTGGGATCCCTGATCCAAACCCTACTCATGGAATCAACACCCTAAGCCTGTAGGGCTAAGGCCCAGAGTCCCACACCAGCAAATAAATATACAGGCCGCTACCCTGGCAGCCTTCATGTCCATGGAAGCGAGGAAGTGGTGACAGAGCCAACCTGACATGTGGACAGCACGTTCTACCATAAGAAACCTGGTGACTGGGTCACTTGTCATTAACCCATATTTTTCGGACCATAGGACACAGCTAGGTTTTAGAGGAAGAAAATAGAAAAAAATTGAAGCAAAAAATGTGGTAAAATATTTAATAACATAAGTAACATAATATTTCACCAATGTACATGTAAACAGAACTCAACAGCAGCATTAGCAACCATTATTCCTCCCAGATTTGGGGACAGGGGGTGTGTCTTATAGTCCAAAAAACAGTTAGCTCTCCCCCCATCCACAAGAGCACATCGGTTCAGGCCAGCCAACCACTGTGTTCCAGATGTTTGCAGTAGACACCTGAAACAGAGCGATGGTTTAATTACCAGGGGCAAGGGAGGAAATGTGTCCTTACTGAGATAACAAGTCCTCAAGATTAGACACTGCATCTCTGGAAGCAAACTAACCGGAGAAAAGGTTGTGCCATGTTCATCGGTTAGCCTTTGGAGAGCTTTTCCTCCCACCCTGTCTTTTGTAATAAGCTTGAGCTTATTACACCTAAAAACATAGTACCAGAGAGGTATCCAGTGAACTCCTCTGAGACCCCAAAGTAGTTCAGCCTAGGGCTCATCTGGGATGATTTTGTGAACTGAATTGACGAGAATGACACAGGGGCATTTGAGCCTTTAAAAGGCTCATTCAGCTTTAAAAAGCTGAACTAGAAGCTAGAGAAAGGCCACCCTCCCAACAGATGGCTCTTCCACTGCCTCTGCACTGCCCCCGACTATGGATGCCCCGGGAGAGGGGAGACGAACATGCAACAAAATACCCCTAAGCAAACCACCAGTAACAAAACCAGCGCTGTATCCCACACCTAACAACAGACCAGCCTTTACTCAGTTTCTATCCCATGACGTTGTGCTAATGGATGTAATTTATTTTTCTGGGAAAGGGGCAAATCTCAGGGCTTTTTTCTTTTTACTTCATAAATATTTCAGCCAGTCTCATAAGCTTGGCAAAGACAATAAAAATGTACACGCCTAGAAGGAAAAGATTCTCAGCTCCATCACAGGAGAATCAAAATAACTAACTCGCCACGGTGTCGGAGAGGGTGCGTCTCCTGCCATTTCTGTCTGCATGGTGTGATGTTTTGTGCCCCAAACCAGGGTCCTCGAGGCACCGGGGTGACTAATACAGTATAATCTTTTTTAAGGAAAGGCAAATATCCAAAGTTCACTTGGAGGATTTATCCAGCTCTCACGGTGTTTCCCTTCTCAGGGTGTGAAGCTCACTCTCCAGTGCCCTGTGCTGTGCTGCGAAGCACACTTCCCCTCATCCGTGTAGCGTTGTCTGCTACCTTGGAGCGCCCAGGTGCAAACTTACCTTCCCAGTCAGCACCAGAAACCGCGATCCAAATCCCAGGAAGGCCCAAGTCACGCGCTCTGTTGCTGTTGGACGGCGAGGAGGACGCCCTGTGATTTCTAGGCTGAACAGTATTTGGGGCATTGTTGATTGACTTGTGGGGCTCAGTGGCGGCCAGCCATGTGACCAGGGTGGGGGAAGGGACCTGCAGGGACCTCACGCCTGCAGGGTGAGCCAGCCTGTCGGCTGACAGTGCAGGGCAGTGCAGGGTCTTAACAGAGCCAGCAGGGACCGTAGGAGGGTGCCTTTGGTCCAAATTTCTTCTCACACTTTAACTGAGTGATCTTTTTATGGCAGTGTTACGTTTCAGCCTGGATTTTGAAATGTTGGTTTATCTCCCTACTTTTTAAATTCTGTCCAGGAAGGATGTTTGAGATGGAGGTCTGAGAGCCCTTAGAAACATCCCAGACTCACCCCAGGGTCCCCCCTTTTGTAGACAGGTGAGGGCCCATCCAGGAGCCTGCAGCAGCCTGGGTCTGGTATTAAATACTGAGCTGACCCTGGATGGCCCGCACCCCAAATTATGACTTCCTGAATATCCTTAACCTATAGGTTGTTAAGTCTGAGGACTGCAGAGAGGCCCAGGTAGGTCTTATCACCCTGCAGGCACCTGAGCTGTGCTTATCAGATTAGGTCACGGCTTAGAAGTCCTGGTAGTTTGTACTTGCGGTCAATGAGTTTGTATGAACCTTTGTACCAGTGTTTATTATCTTATCCTATCCTATCTTATCTTATCTTACCTTATCTTTAATCCTCATTAAATGCTCCAAGATGATCTTTTTGGAGAGATCAGGGCATACCAAGAGCTAAAGAGGTACTGGATCTCAAAGACCTTGAAGACTTCTCGAGACCAGACCAAGAGAATAACCTTCTCATTCATTTTCACCTCTCCACCCAATGGTCTATGCTGGCTGCCTGCTCACAAAAAGGGAAGTGGTGGTCATGATGGTGGACATGGCAGGGGTGGAAGTGGTGGGTGGACTTGTAGGTGTAGCAGTTTGGTAATTGGGCATAAATGGAGGTGGGGGAAGGGTAGATGGAGGTGGTGGAGGTGGAGATGGTGGGAGTATGGGTGGAGGTACAGGTGTAATGGAGTCCAGCCATTGGACTCCACCTTGGAAATGGTGGAGACACTGGTGGTGATGGAGGAAGGGATGAGAGGGCCTCCTAAGTGATGGAGTAAGAGATTCATGTTACTGACAGTGATGCTGATGACCCTGCATGAACCCGATTGGCTGTGATTGCAAACATAAAGTGGTAAAGCCCTGGCATTGTAAGTCTAGAGAACCTTATTCTGTCCCCAGAACTGTGTGACCTTAGAACACATGTGCACTAAATAAACAGTGGCTTGTTACGGGGCACTCATCTCTCTCCAAGCACTTTACCCGTCCCTACCAAATAGAAGCTTCTGTCCTTTCTGAAGTCTTGAGAAAAACCCCCCCCCCCCGCTAACCTCGACCCCCTCACCCACCTCTGCCCAGTGGGGGACGGGTGGCTGGTGTGTCTGACACATCTGGGAGAACAAAGTGGTCACGTGCCACGGCTCCTCCTCTGAGAGCCACCTGCCCCCGAGAAGGCCCAGGCTGCCCTTCCCCCTCCTCTCTTCACAGTAAACTTTTCAGCACAGTGTCNAACAGTGGCTTGTTACGGGGCACTCATCTCTCTCCAAGCACTTTACCCGTCCCTACCAAATAGAAGCTTCTGTCCTTTCTGAAGTCTTGAGAAAAATACCCCCCCCCGCTAACCTCGACCCCCTCACCCACCCCTGCCCAGTGGGGGACGGGTGGCTGGTGTGTCTGACACGTCTGGGAGAACAAAGTGGTCACGTGCCACGGCTCCTCCTCTGAGAGCCACCTGCCCCGGAGAAAGCCCAGGCTGCCCTCCCCCCTCCTCTCTTCACAGTAAACTTTTCAGCACAGTGTCTTGCCCAGATAGGGAGCCTTCCAGTGCTGAGCAGACAAGTTTGATTCTAGGGGAAATTAAGAGGCCTGATTGTGGCCCTGGCTGGTGTAGCTCGGTGGATTGAACGCAGGCCTGTGAACCACACGATCGAGGTTCGATTCCCAGTCAGGGCACATGCCTGGCCTGATTGTTACACACCTTACACCTAATTCTCTAATCAGCTTTCCCTGTGACAAAGCTATCTTGATTTCTAGCTCTCTGGCTTCTGTACCTTATTTCGCATTTGATTCCAAGCATAAAGGAAAGATTGTGAACAAATATTAGTGAATTAATGAAAGAGCCTGCACGGAACTGATGGGGCTGAATGGTCTCTAAGTCTCCATCAAGCCCTAAGACCCTGTGGTTGTTGGAGTCTGTCCTGGAGCACCACGGACTGGTCCTCACGGAGCAGGGATGAAGGCTCAGACCCTTCGCGGGCCCTTCGCTTTCCAATCTCTGCTTCTCTTCCTTCCTGCTTTTCAACCCATAGAAGACCCTGGGTCCTCAAATACCCTCTTCCCTCTCTGTGAGTCCCTCACAGCTTCATTTACTGCCCCCTCTGGCTGGACCCCATGATGAATCAGTCTCGTCAGTGCCCCCTCCCTGATCCCCACAAACTCGTGTTCCTGCCCTGAAAACCTCTCGTCTACATCAGCCCACCATTACCCATCTCATCCTGCACTAAGCTCTTTCATCTCTGGAGAAAGCCTGTCTTCACAGGGAGAAAACAGAGCCAACATGCAGAGTGGCAGAGGTGTGTGTGCACGCATGTGTGTGACTGAGATGGAAGGGGGAGGGGGCCAGACTTAGTCCCATGAGGCCTATGACCAACTCCATCCCTGTCCTTCCCTGTGGTTTGGTTTTGTGAACGCAAAACTATAGAGGATCCAGCTATCCCTTCTCTCTTCTCCCCACCCCCTACTCTTTCCACATTACGGCCAAGGAGGCTGGTTTACCAGCTGGCTCTCAGCACTAGGGTAAGCGCCCGGGGCTCTCAGTCCTTCCTCACCACTGGAGTGGTACAGCTGAGACCCAGGTATTGGCTTTAGGAAAAGGGGAAAGATTGGGCCCAAGGGTCCCAGTCAGAGGCGTTTCACATTGGGCAGTGTCTGGAGACATTTTTGGTTGTCAGACCGAGAGTACTACTTACCTTGAGTGGGTGGAGGCCAGGGGTGCTGCTAACGCCCTACCCTGCACAAGACACCCGCACAGCAAGGGATTGGCTGGACCCCAACTGGAAACAGTGCTGAGGCAGCGAAGTCCTGGGTTAGACCGCTCAGCCCCCTCTGGTTCTAGGCTCTAGGCTCCGTGTCCCTCAGGTTGGAAGAGCCTCCACACAGGCCCACCTCAACCATGGGCTCTTCAAAGAGGAAGGAGAAGCAGAGTCTTATTAATTTGCAGCTTTTGACCTCTGTGCCTCCATTTCCTTTGGAGACTGGTGGACAGAGGTGGCTACTCACAGGGACAGATTCCCTACCATCTCTGGGCCCAGTGCCATCTGGACCCCACCTGGGTTTAACATGGAGCAGGGTTAGGCAGCACTGACACGGGCCGGTGCATGTGATGGGGGCAGACTTCCATGAAGAGAGAGTGAGCCTCCTGCCCCAGGGAGGCCTGCAAGTCTCGGGCCTCGGTGTTGGTGGGAACATAGATCCAACTGGCAGCCCCAGCGGGCTCGTCTAGGACTTTACCCACAAGAAAGTCCCCAAGAGTGGGCGAGACTCACTCCAGGGTGTGTGATTTTTGGCTCTCAGATTGTTTGTGCCAAGCTTTGGCAGGTGGTACAAGACTGGCTGTCCCAGATTCTTGTCGACTTTAGCTGCTTTTGAACTGCACCCAAGGTTGAGGAGGGAACATACTGTGATGGTGTCGAGACTATACAGGAGGGCAAAAAAAAAAAAGAGAGAGGTATGTTATAGGAAAGCTGAGACACCCACAGAGGCCAGGCTCAGATTAGGTAGTGGATGGGTCCCCTCTCTTCCCCATCTCCACCAGCCCTGATCACTGCTGTGGCCTGAGCCCAGCCTGCTCTGCCACGGCCACACTGCATATCCTGCTGCTCCTGTAACAGCTCAAGCTCATTTCTGCCTCAGGATCTTTGCACTTACTGTTTCCCCGACCTTCAGCATGTACTCAACCCTCTGATCAAATGCCCTCTACCCAATAAGGCCCTCCCTGACCAATCCTTCTAAAATGCTCTCTCTAGTGCTTAATCTTGCCCTCTTTGTCTAGATGGCATTTCTATTCTAAACCATATAACATGTTTATTTGTTTACCCATTTATTGTCTGTTCCTCCAATGTGGGAGGGACTTTGTTTTGTTCACTGATGTATCCCTGGTACTTAGAATAGGGGTTCAAAATTGTTGGGTTCAAATCCTGGCTCTAACTGTGGGATCTTGGGCAAGTTACTTCTCTCTCTCCCTCTTCCCCTCTCTCCCCTTCAGTTTCCATCACCAAGAAATGGGAATACTAATCATACCTACCTTGAATTGTTATGAAAACTGATTTGAATCAATATAAATATAAAATCTTAAGTCAATGTCTGTCCCACAGGAAATAATTAGGATTAACTAGCTATATTTCTACAACTGTTACACTCCCTGGAAGCTCACGACAGGTCTGTTGTGAGGAGGTGGGGTGGTGTTCCTCCCAGTGTGCAGGGGCGGAGCAGTCATTGTAACTTCTCTGGGAACCAAGATACCCCAGCCCTTCCCGACCCAGGCAGGCCCCTCTCCTTCCTCTGCACCTGCTCTCTGCTGCCCTCTAAAGGCCTGGGGCGGAGGACAGCAGAAGTTGGCTTTCTTGGAGCCTCAACAGGTGATGTATTTGCCAGAAAAAGAACTTGGCGGCAGGCTCTTCCCACGGCCACAAGCTTGGCCATTGACAAAGCTGCCACTGGAGCCCTCCGGTGGCAGATGTGACTGGGAATCACTGAGGCCACAGAGGATCTGCAGGTACCTGGGATCTCATCCCTCAGACAGGCCGTGGGGGGGACCCAGAGCAAGCCCACCTCTCCCCCACCCCAGGCTACACTTCCCAGGCCAGAAAACAGTATTCTGGCCACCTCCACCTCCCTGAGCCACCCTGAAAAGCCACCCCTCACCCTGTGTCTCATTTTCTGACAGAGTGTATGTGATCGCCACACTGTCAGCCTAAAATAAGAGGGCTATGGGGTCATCTGGGGGTGGCTCATGAATGAACCGCCAACACTGTATGATTAAAAGATATAATGGGGGGAAGTTATGAAAATAGACACGGGGATGCTAGAAAATATAATCAATAATGTAATAACGATGTCTGGTGTCAGGATGGGCACTGGACTTATCAGGGTGATCACCTTTGTAAGTTACATAAATGTCTAATCACTATGTTGTATACCTGAAACTAATATAATCCTTCATGCCAACTGTAATTGGAAAAAGTCTTTTTAAATAAAGATATAATGTGAAAAAAGATTTTTTTTCAACAGTGACAAAACTCCTAGAACATCTAAAAGTAAACTGAGCTGGAAATGTATGTCTTATATGAAAATATATGATAAAATTTTGCTGAGAAACATAAAATAGGGTACCATATTCCTGGATGGGAAAACTGAATAGGGCAAATTATGTTAAGTATTCAGAAAGGTATATACATTTTAAATATAATTTCAATGACATTTTGGATGCAAATGACAAAAAAAATCATGATTAAAATATAGCTTAGAATTTATTGAGCTTTTACTATGTCTCTTGTACGTTTACAGCCAGGATTAAATGAGCTAATATACACAAAACATTTAGAATAGTACCTGGCAAGCCTAAGCACTTAACTGATATGAACCACTGTTTTCCTCATTCACAGATGAGGAAACTGAAGCTCTGAGGGGGTAAGTAACTCACCCAAGTTCATGTGGCTTGTAAATGGCTGAACTGGTCTGGGGGTGAGGGGCGGGTAGAGGTGGGGGTGGGAGGCTTTCCTAAAAGATATAGACAACTATAAGATTATAATAATTAAAGCAGGAAGCACTCCTTGAATCAGACATATGTGTATGCTTAGCAAAATCATGTTTTGCAAGATTAACCAAAGCCTCCTGCTGCCTCTTCACCCCCTTTCCTTCCCCCATTGAGAGCCAGGCCACTCTGCTTTGCCTCAGGGATGGTGCATGAAAGCCGGAAGACGAGGCACAGGAGCATCTTCCCTTAGGGGGACAGAAGACCCCTGGCCTAACCCCCTGCTGAGGTGTGGGAGGGGGTGGTCAAGAGGAGGACCAAGGCTGCCCCCACCCCTCAGCCAATGTGGCATGGACACATGGAGAGAGACTGAGTTCTCCAGTGACCTCCAGACACCAGCCAAGAAGGGCTAGATGGGACAAGGATGGACAGCATCAAGTGTAGGAGACTTTTTAGGTTTAAGAGTCTAGGACCTCACTCTGCACCCCATTCCAACCCTAAAATATGAACTCGGAACTGACAGGGATTTAAGTGTCAGCACCTTTTTTAAAATGGGACCTCAGAATATAGATGGAGAATTAAAAAATAATCAACTAATGTTTCTCACACAACTGAGTTTGGGGTCTGAAACTAGTATTCCAATGAATAAATTTTTCAAAAGAAAATAGTGTTGGAGTTGTCAGCGCCCTGGCTGGTGTAGCTCAGTGGATTGAGCGCGGGCCTGAGAACCAGATGATCAGGGTTCGATTCCCAGTCAGGGCACATGCTTGGGTTGCAGGCCAGTTTCCTGCAGGGGCCAGTTCCCTGCAGGGGATGCACAAGAAGCAACCATACATTGATGTTTCTTTCCTCTCTCCTTCCCTTCCCCTCTAAAAAGATAAATAAATAAAATATTTTAAAAAAAAGAAAATAGTGTTGGGAAGATGTGTTTTTTAAAAGATCTCTTTTAGAGGAGAAGGTTGGGCAGTGGGCGACAGTAACAACTAAACCATTTGTTGGCCTCAGTGCATTTATCTTTGCCCTGAAAATTCAGTGTGATTGTTCCTTAAGACTGGGGTTTAACTTGCACCCCAATTTGCCCTGAACCATCTGCCTTGTTGTCTTGGATTCATTATTAGCAGTGCCTCTTTTATTGCCAAAAGGGTTCTGGTTTGGACTGTAAGATACATGGTTATCCTGCTTAAGATTTAAAAGTGAGATTGATCCCAGCCTGACCCATGTGGCTCAGTTGGTTGAGTGCTGGTTGGCGTGACCACAAAGCGAAGGTCACAGGTTCAACTCCCGGTCAGGGCACATGCCTGGGATGCAGGTTCAGTCCTGGGATGGGGAACTGATTGATGTCTCTCTCTCACATAGATGTCTCTCTCCTTCTCTTTTTCCCCCTTTTCCTTCTCTCTAAAAATAAATATATGAATCTTTTTAAAATGAGTTGTGTTCTATGGTGGGCCAACCCTGAGTTAGATACTGTGACACAGAAAGCAGGGATATGTAAGCAGGTGTGGCTGGAGGCCAGTGGGGCAACCAGGTGAAGCCTCTGGGGAGCCGTGCATCTCACCTGCGTGGGAACGGAAGGGGCAGGTGCTGCATCCTGAGAGGACTCGTGGTGAGGCTGAAGGTCAGGTGCTGTGTGGAGTTGAGAGGATGGTGACGGGTCGGAGTGGGATGTTTGGACTTGATATTTCAGACATGGAGCAGCTCAGGGTAACAGCATGGCCTTTGTCACGACCATGGGAGCAGGGGAAGAAAAGGAACTCGTGTTGCATTTTGGGACAGGAATTGGGCAGCTCGTGAGAGACTGGGAGCGGGAGCAGGAACCTGGCTACTTTACCCCCTTTCACTCCTATTGAATTTTGAATCTTTGTGACTGTGTTACTTATTCATAAAGTTAAAATGTAAAGGAATCCAGGCTACTTTGCCCATAGATCCTTCTAGATCAACAGTAGAATCATTTTATCAAGTTTTTAAAACCACATTAGTAAAACAAGTGGCACTCAAACATTTGAAAAGATGTACCTCATTCATGAAGGAGAAGGAGAAGGAGAAGATTAGAGCCACAGGGAAATACTATTTTTCACTTTTCAGACTGGCAAACATCGAAAAGCTTCACAGCCACAACAATGGAAGGAAAGAGGCCCTCCACGCACCGCCCGGTAAGGCTGCAGGTGGACGAGCACAGACTCTGGGGGGCCACTTTGGTAACACACATCTTTGAGTAGCAGCAAATCTTTGTCTAGAAAGTTATGCTACAGACAGACTCCCGCCTGTGGGCAAACAAGCATGGGGTTTGCAGCAGTTACTCACCTCCCTGCATTACACCAGAGGGTTATCATGGAAATTAAATTATATAGCACGTGGAAGAGATGTGAACGAGGGCCCGGCACATAGTAAGTGCTCATTAAATGTTGGCTGGTGTTATTACAACATGGCGGCAGCAAACCGTTGGGAACAACCTAAATGTCCATCAATAGGGGACTAATAAAAAAAAGTTCTGTCTGGACATTGGAAAACCAGGAAGCTTTTAGACTGAGTGAGGATAGTCTTTACACAGCACTATCAAATGATCTCTTAGAAACATTGTTAGATAGGAAAAAAAGTTTAGAAAAATGTTGATGACTTGCCAGCATTTGTGTGTAGGCTATGCCTTCAGGCGCACAGTCTATCCAAGAAAGCAGTCACAAGAAATTGGCAATGGTGGTGACTCCTGGGATAGAAACTGGCAGGCAGGGGCCCAGGGTTCCCTGGGTAGCCACCTGTATGTTTTATATTGTCCACCACAGGGGTATATTTTCTATTCAAAAACAAATAAATTCTACTTCCAGTGTACATGCAAAAGAAGGGAAAGCCAGGACTCAACCAGATACTTGTACACCAGTGTTCACAGCAGCCAAGGGTGGAGACTACCCCCATGGCCATCGATAGATGAATGGATAAGCAAAACACAGCCCATACACCCAGTGGGTTGCTATTCAGCCTTAAACAGGAGGGAAATTCTGACATGTGCCGCAACACGGATGAAACTTAGGCCATTATGCTCAGTAAGATAAGCCAGTCACAAAAGGCCTCTGTATAATTCCAAAGTCACAGAGCCACAAAGCAGAGTAGCGGTTATGAAGGCTGGGTGGAAGGAGGAAGGGGGAGTTAGCAGTAGTGAGCACAGAGTCTCAGCTGGGGGAATGAAGACGCGCTGGAGGCGGTGTAGGCGATGGTTATAACAGCGATGTGGGCATACTTAATGCCGTTGAATTGTACACTTGAAAATGGTTACAGTGGTAAATTTTATCTTACCCATATTTAATCACCAAAAACAATGAAATAATTTTAATAATAAAGATAGTCCTAGGGGACTAAATGGTAATATTACAATAAAAATTTTAAATAAATTAATTGTTGATTTAAAAAAATTTAAGCCCTAACTGGTGTGGCTCAATGGATTGAGTGCCAGCCTGTGAATCAAAAAAAATTTTGAAATAGTCCTGTCTTGCCCTGGCTCGTGTGGCTCAGTGGACTGAGCACCGGACTGTGAACCAAAGAGTCACCTATTCTATTCCTAGTCACTGCACATGCCTGGGTTGCGGGCCAGGCCCCCAGCATGGGGCGCACGAGAGGCAACTACACATTGATGTTTCTCTCCCTCTCTTTCTCCTTCCCTTCTCCTCTCTCTAAAATAATTAATTAATTAAATATTTTTAAAAATAGTCCTGTCTTACTTTGATTGGAATTATTTTAAGTATAGAGATTAATCATAAGAAGCTCTACTGTATGAACCACAACAAAGAATAGCCCTATCCAAAAAAGGACTCTAGGTCCCCAGCTCCTGGTATTTTCCACGCCAGGTGAACCTGTTTGCTGACTGGCTTTGGGGGGGTTCATGGTGTAGAGCAGAGGTGAAAGGCCGAACCATCACCAGGGAGGAGGGCAGCTTCATCCAAGACTGGGAACCCAAAGGAAGGGAAGAGGAAGTGGGAGGAGGCAGAAGCAGAGGAAGTTCCCCCGGATGGCACAGACTTTCTCCCCTAGGGAGGAGGTGAGAGGTGAGAGTATGGGGCGGTGGCACTTTGAGGGGAGTGGGAAGGTTGGCCTTCGAGGGGAATGGCAGAGGAGTCAGCCCAGGAATGTGTAAAAGAACCACCGCCGTGTTCCACTGAGGAGCTGGTGATCACAAATGTGCAGAGAGAGCTTTCCAAGTCCTCTCACCTCTTCTCCCTCCCCAGGCCACAACCTTTGGGAGCTAATAAGTGAGGAAGGGTAGGAACCAGGATGCCCCAACCGCCACAGGCTTCTCTTTCTCAGCAGCACCACGCTAGGACGGCGAGAGGCCGCAATTGCACATTGAGATTGACATTTGGATTATTATTGGATGGACACGATAGTTACTGAGATGAAACTGAGACCACGGTGACCAGGACAATCATGTGACTTGTCTAAATTTCATCCAGGGGCAGAGCAGAACCTAGCCCTACAAAGTAATATTTAAAGAGCAGTAATAGGCAAAAGTCAAGTTACTTTCTGATTTTGCTCCGTGAGACATGCTTGTTCAATGGAATAGCTTCAACTGTTAACTAACATGCACGTATCTTGCATTGCCCACAAGACTGTAAACTCTCTGAGGTCAAGGCCCATGTGCTACTTGCCACCATATTGCCCCACCACCTAGCAAGGTGGCTTACAGGCATCCAGTGGGCACTGAAATGTCTGCTGGCCGAATTGCTGGCTGAGAGGCATCACCACGTACAAGGCAGCTCCAGGCCACGACTGTGCTTACACTGCGCCTGGCACAGAGCAGGCGAGTAACCACACCTGACTGAGTTGAACTGACACTTCCAAAAGAGAGAGACTGTGTTTTAGGAAGCCTGATATAAAACAGTGTTGCAGCCATGGCTGGTGTGGCTCAGTGCATTGAGTGCCAGCCTGTGAACCGAAGGGTCGCCAATTCAATTCCCAGTCAGGGCACATGCCTGGGTTGTGGGCCAGGTCTGCACTTGGGGGTGTGGGAGAGGCAACCACACATTGATATATTTCTCTCTCTCTCTTTTTGCCTCCCTTCCCCCCTCTCTAAATATAAATAAATAAAGTCTTTAAAAAATGATGTTGCAGGTTGCCCAGACTAGGATACAAGGGGCAGAGATGAAATCAGTGTGGATGGTCATTTTCTGTCCCTCTGTTAGGGCTGCTCTTGTCCTGGATTAAGGAGAGGAGGGTGCAGTCAGACCCAGCTTTCCATCTGTGGTACCAGAAGTGAGCATTGCAGTGCCTTATTAGGCCTCAAACCAAGCTGAGTCCAATTTTGAGTAAGAAAATCTTGAAGGGTTCCTGTCCTCAGAGATTGTATACCATTGCCCCAATTACTCCTGAGATAATAAACTAGCAGAAGCACAGAGCCCCACTCTGTGGATGGGGACATAGATGTCCCTCAGAAGCTCGAAAGTGCTGAGAAAGGGAAACCAGGCCAGCAGGTTCTGGTTTGGACAATGGGAACACTGGAGAACTCCCAGCCGCCCGTTTCTTGTGCTGACACCCCTTGTCCTGATGCATCTCCTTTGTCGGAAAGGCTGCCACCCCAGTTCAAAGAGCAGGGAAGTGAAAGAGATGTTTGAGTGTCTCCATTACTAAGTTTAGGTACTTCATAACTGCCTCTCTGGGGAGATGAACTTGACTGGAAGGAGAGTGGGCAGGCATTGGTCAGGCAACAAGCCACTTACAAGCGCCTGCAATGGATGGGGAAAGAGGGCCCTTCTTGGCCTGGCCCACCCAGAATAAGTTGGGGGTGAGGGGGAGAAAGAGCAGAGTTGGTGGATCTCCAGGGTAACTCTCAGACCATGAGCGGAAGGCTCAGTTCCAAACCCCACGCTGCCTGTTTAGCCGGAGGGTGGTGCACCCTGCCTCAGGGACAGACGGCCACAGAACTAAGGGCTCTGGGTTTCTCAGCCAGAGTTCTGTTAAGGGCTGGATGACCCTTTCGCAGGAAAGCTAACTGATATCCAGGGCCGCTGACTGCGCAGCCTGTTACATCTAGGGAGAGAGACATGGACCAGTTCCCTGGCTTCCCACACTCTCCTCCCTCTTATTCTCCAAAGAGCCCAAGACACAGTAAAAGAACACTTCCTTGGGTCAGAAAGCTTAGCTGAGGTGGGGATTTTTATACAAGTCCACATCTCCTGGTCTCTTAGGAGCCTCTAGGAAGATGCCCTAAATAGCCTTTATTGAATTGGAAGAAGGGTGAAGTAGGCACAGGACCAAACACTGTGAAAGCATGGATTGAAGAGGGGCAGTCGGACTTCCATGCAGAGAACATAACCAGGAGCAGGTCTCAGCCCCTCACTGTAGGTCTGACTTTGCACAGACGTGCAGGTGCCTACACGCTCCCCTCTCCAAAGGTGGGGACAGGGGAGCCTAGAAAGCAACACTACTACAGAACAAGACGGTCATTGTCTTACTTGTCCCTTACTATGCTGGAATAGTTACAGGCTCATTTAAACCGATTGTGCCTTATCTTCATTCTCTAAGTCTAACACAGGCCTTTGGCAAAAAGCGATCAACTTCTCACCTTGGTGGGCTGGGGGTCCCCGCCTGTACTGTTTAGTTCGCTCACCCACATGCCAGACCAGCACCTACAACAAAGCTGTAGCTCCGTCATTAAAACCCACTCTACTCACCCCCAGTGCAGAGATGGCTTCTCCTGGGCCCTTGAATCCAGTCCCGTTGGGGTGGGCCTTGCCGTTGGAACCCACCCAGCTCTCCTTTTCCTGCTGCTGCAGTTAACATAGCCCCTCCTCTGTTGCCTCACCAACCAACTATGTTAGAACCAAAAAGTCTTTGTCTATTCATGGACACTGTAAAAGTAACATTCATTTTATGCCTGTTAATCTAATGCCTGTGTCTTTCACAGTTCTCATGGGCTATCTAATCAGCATGTCCGAGGGAGGTTTATCACCTGCCCCTTTAGCTTGTCCGAGCACAGCGGAGCCAGCGGAGGCAACTCCCTGGGCAGAATGAGCTTCTCTAAAATAGACAATTCTCAAGAAAGATGTCAGAACTTTTGCTTCTCCATGGGCCTGAACCTTCCACATACTACCTCCACTCCAGCTCTGCCAATCCCCAATCCTGATTCCTTAGAAAAGGATATAGACAAGGAGGACAAAGAAGTCATTTTAGCCCTGGCTAAGTGGCTCAGTTGGTTGGAGCATGGTCCCAGATACCAAAAGGTTGTGGGTTCGACTCCTAGTGAAGGCACACACCTAGGCTGTGTGTTTGGTCCCCAGGGGGACCACATACAGGAGACAGCCAATGGATGGTTCTCTCTCCCGTCAATGTTTCTCTCTCTCTCTCTCCCTTTCTCTCTAAAATCAATAAACATATCCTTGGGTGAGGATTTAAAAAAAAAGAAGTATTTGAACAAAGCAAATCCCGAAAAAAAATGTTGCCTACTTTGTGATTTATCTAAGTTTTATACTGATTTTGGCCTCATTTTTATTCATTCCTTCTCTGTAAGTAGGGAAGACTTGATGAGGGAGGAAACAATGGAAAATAGTAAATTTTGAGGGAGGTGAGAAGGGACAGACAGTGAAAGTAGGTGTAGATGGGAGGTGGTGAGCTCACTGGTTGGGGTAGGTGAAGAGGAGCATGCTGGGAAGTCTCCAGCAATGAGGCAAAGCAGGTACCAGGTGTTGGGCATGATACTACACACACCTTCCCTCATTTAACACTCAACTGTCCTGTGAAAAGAGACTGAAAAGAGACTTTTGTCCCCAACTCGCAGACATGGAAACGGCGGCCCAGATAACACAGTACTTGCCTGTGGACTCAGACGCAGAAGAGCAGGGGTCGGGACCTCCTGTAGAAAATGAACTCGAATGCCTTCTTCCACAGGCCCTTCTGTGCATCTCTATGTGTCTTCAGACCCACGTTTCATGTTTGACTGTCCTTTCAGAAAGGAAATTTATCTTCTGGTTTAAAGTCCTCACTTTATTCTTAGAAGACATGAAGTTTACCCTCAGTGACAAAGCCATGCCCTCAGCCCTAACATGTGGGAAGACATGTGGGAAGGTGTTTCGGAGGCCATGGCTGAGAAGTCCCATTAACCCTGCACCCTAGTTTCTCTCAACAGTCCATGGAATCCAAGACTGGCAAGACTAGGGTGAGAAACTCATCCTGGTTTGCCCGAGACTATCCTTTGCTCTTTTTTGTTTTTTATAAAGTAGTACCAAGATGGGTTTAAAGTGATTCATCTTACATTTTGTTCAGTAGGGTACCGAAAAGCAAAGTTCGATTTCACAATGTGATAAACAAGCTGAGTTTACTCCACGAGTTGACAGAAGTTCAGCTCCACCTGTTGGTCCTTGGTCAGCTGTTTGAGGTCCGGGGCTGACCCTTTCCACTAAAGACAGTCTCTCTTCTTGCAAAACAGGTCTGGCTTTCACTCTCTGTAAGAACCGGACAAGCCATGAGTCCCACTGAAGAGCCCTTCTAAGGACCTCTGCCAAGGTATGTGGGCAACCTAAAATTCCAGGGGAGGGTCTGTCACACCTGAGCGACCTTTTCCTATAGAGAGTGTCAAGATTTGATGGCCTAAGCACTGAGAGAGTGAAAACTTGTCCCTTCACTTCCCTGAGAAAGGCAGGGACCATTGGACCGTTAGTAATCATATGATTTTCAAAGCACATTAAATCAGCTAAGTTAACTGTTTAAACTTAGGTCCACTGCTCCAATTGTTCTGAGGTACCTGCATGCCATCTATCAAGAGACCAACCGCTATCTTGCCCAGTATTTCACCCCTCCCCTCCCCAGCTGTTCGGACCTTTCTACGTCAATGGACAACCACAGGAATGGGATGCTAAGCCTCACCAAGCTGGTGACCTTGATGGCCAGCTCTGCTGGGATGGGTAGGAATTAACATCTCCTGCAAGTTCCTGGGCGATGCTACTGCTGTTGGCCAGGGGGACTACACTTCAAGAATCACCGCAGGCAGAGGAACCTATTAATGCCATGAGGACCCATTAATACAAAAACCCAGACTCTGAGAATAGACAAAATGACTTGACAAGTAAATTATAAGGGAAATAAGCAAGTAAGAAAAACTGGGAGATTCAAGAAGACTTAACAGGCACAGGAGCACGGCCGAGACTGCAGCACAGTCAGAGTGCAAACCTCGTCTTGCACGAGAAACAGGACTCCTGCGTCTGCCAGACTCTGCCACGGGCCTCCAGCAACGGCCACAGGCTGGAATTTGGACCACTCTGCTCAGACTGGTCATGGCCACGTCACTTTAAATGGAAAGGTTGCCTCTGTCAACTTGAGCATAAAATATCAAGTGAGCTCTTTGCTCAGGCACCAGTAGAACAATATCCTGGCATTGCTGAGGGGACAGTGACAGATTCTAGATTCCGTTTTGCTATCTGGTTCCAGAATGACGGCGGGCATAGCGCTTCCATGGGCATTCCCTTCAAAGGTCAGGACAATGACTTTGACTTCAACATCCTTTTGCAGAATCATTTCAAGTGAGATGTCCAAAGGATCTGAAATCAAATACGGCTATGGAAAACCACTCCCTCAGCTTCCTGTAGTTCAGGGCACACAAATGGTATGTATGTAGCTATGCTGTATTCAAGTAGTGTTGCACTTAGCTTAAAATAAGGATTGCTATTGTATTTAAAAGAATTAATGTTATTATTTGTGAAAATGAACACTTGGGGTGTACTCATAAACACTACCTATAAATCAGCACCTAAGAAAATTGTAATTTCTTGACTTATTAATACCAGGAATTAAGTGATGAAAAAGTAAATATTTTTTAAAATGACCCTAAGGGCACAAATCTTTGAGAGGTTGGAAACCCCTTCCCTCAGCTTGTTAGTAAGTCCTGAATTTTGACAGGGACAGGGACAGAGAACATTATCTTTCCTGGTCACTATTCTATACTGTTCTCCGCATCCAGTGCTGAGTGCAGCTCCATCACCCTCTCGTGCATGCACACGCTCTTCCTATGAAAAAAGGGTTGTATCCGTGGCTCCTCCACTATTGCCTGGTGGTTGAAAGGTGAAACATCTTTGGATGAGTTGGAGAGTTACATTGGGTTGGCCAAATTTTCCTTTGTTTTTTTTTTTTTTCAGTTAAGATGGCTCTAGTAGCCCTTAGTTGTCTTTAACTTCATTCTAAACAATTTTGTTAGATTGTATTGTGACAGCTGTCCTATCAGCATGCATTTTTAAAAAAGATTTTATTTATTTATTTAGACAGAGGGGAAAGGAGGGAGAAAGAGAGGGGGAGAAGCATCAATGTGTGGTTGCCTCTCATGCGCCCCCCACTGTGGAACTGGCCTACAACCCAGGCATATGCCCTGACTGAGAATCAAACTGGCAACCCTTTGGTTCGCAGGCTGGCACTCAATCCACTGAGCCACACGAGCCAGGGCTCAGTGTGCATTTTTTATAAAATTATCAAAATTGGTGAAATTTTATGTAGCCATTTTAATATTGAAGATGGAAGAAAATATGTAACATTTTTGGCATATTATGCTTTATTATTTCAAGAAAGGTAAAAAATACAACTGAAATGCAAAAAAAAAAGATTTGGCCCTGGCTGATGTAGCTCAGTGAATTTACTGTGGGCTGCAAACCAAGGGATTGCTGGCTCAATTCCCAGTCAGGGCACATACCTGGGTTGCAAGCCAGGTCCCCAGTAGGGGGCGCGTAAGAGGCAATCACACGTTGTTTTTCTCTCTCTCTCTTCCTTCCTCCCTTCCCCTCTCTAAAAATGAGTATTTTTTAAAAAGATTTGTGCAGTATATGGAGAAGGTGCTGAGACTGTATGTGTTAAAGTGGCTTGCGAAGTTTCATGCTGGAGATTTCCCACTGGCCAATGCTCTGACTGGGTAGACCAACTGAAGTTGATAGCGGTCAGATCGAGATACTGAACTTTCTGATCAATCCAATAGCTTCAGCTGTTTGACACATTTCCCAAAGCGAAGGCTTTGATGCCCATCCTAGAGCATCTCAAAAGCAAGTTGCTCTCCATCACTTTTCTTTCTCACTGCCCAGCATTTCCATATACAATCTTTCTCGGCTGCATGGGCACTATCTAGTTCATTTATGGACAATTTGAGGCACAAATAAGGGGTCATAATTTTTTTCAAAGCATTTGGATGCTATTTGGATGCTGTTATGAACCCAATGTTGGTGTCCCTCAAAATTCGTATGTTGAAATCTAATCCCCAGTGTGATGGTACTTGAAGGGGGAACTGTGGGAGGTGATTAGGTCTGAGCGTGGGAGCCTCATGAATGCGGGAGCCCTCACCAGAGGCCAGAGCGCTTACTCCTTCTGCCGTGTGAGGATGTGAGGAGTCGGCTGCCTGTAAAAGCGCCTCTCCAGAGCCAACCATGCTGAATGCTGACTTCAGAATTCCAGCTTCCAGAACTGTGAGAACTAGATTTTTGTTGTTGATTAGCCATACAGTTTATGGTATTTTGTTATAACAGCCCAAGCTAAGACAGATTCTTACTCTTATCTCTTCTTAACTTGGGTCCATTTTATTTTTTTAATTGTGCTCCCTCTCCAGCAGCTCTATTCTTGCCAAGCCACGGCAGGGCATCTCTGAACTAATGTTTCTAACAGAAAACACCTAAAGGAAAATCTCTACTGTCACTAGTAACTAAATACCGGGACGCTCTGTTCTCAATCCTCCTCCACGTTGTGTTCTTTGTATCCCAGTATGACAGCATGTATTTGAATTGCTGACACATTGAAAATATATGCATCTAAAGCAGTCTTTCTCTTGAACTTTAGCCAAATACACATACTGTCTAACAAGACATTTATTTGACAATCAAGAAAATCTGAACACTGGGTATTTGATAAATTTTTAGGCATGATAATAGTATCATAGTTTTCTTTATTTTAAGAATGCTTTCAGTGCCCTGGCAGGTGTGGTTCAGTGGATTGAGTGCTGGCCTGCGAACCAGAGGGTTGCCAGTTCAATTCCCAGTCAGGGCACACGCCTGGGTTGCAGGCCAGGGCCCCAGTTGGGGGCAAATGAGAGGCAACCACACATTGATGTTTCTCCCCCTCCCTCCCTTCCCTTCTCTCTAAAAATAAATAAATAAAATCTTTTAAAAATGCTTTAAGCACTAATATTTCAGAATAAAATGATGACATTCGAGATTTGCTTCATGGAGGGGAGATTGAAGCAGGGTTATAGATGAAAAAAGATCAGCCTCGAAATGATCAGCAGGGGCACATGGAGATTCACTGCGCTCTACTTTCTTCACTTGTATAGTCAAGTTTCCGATGGTAATAAATAACAAAACACAGGGTGACATATATTTACCCTGACTCCAGGTCTCACCCTACGCTCCCCAGCCTTCTGGAGAGAAAGAGGCCAACCTCCCAGCCACCCCTCTGAGCACCTCAGCAGGAATGGCTGTCTGTCCCTGAGAGCAGGGCTGCCTGTTTCAGCTGACATGCGTGGTAGAGTCAGAGGAAGGCTGGGTGCAGCAACGTGCTTCTCAACACCCACAGAGGTGCAAAAGAGAGCCTAACACCCACAGGGAGGCAGGAGAGGCTGCTTACTCTCAGCTCCTGTGTTCTCGGGGGGTCCTGGGCCTACTTAGCAGGGACCATGGTATTCCATGCTATGAAGTTGCCTTGGGTGGAACATACATGCTGCTGGTTCAGTTTTAGCCCCATGGCTACTGGGTAGGACAGAATCAGCTGGGCCTTCCACATTTCCTAGGATTAGCTGGCAGTCTCAGGTCTCTATTGCCCCTACTCCAGCTCCCCAGGGGGGGTAGCACAGAAAGTGGTAACCAAGCAGGTCAATTCAAGTTGGCTGTGGGCAGGGAAGTACACTTTTGACTATCCCTCAGCCCCGGCCTCCCAACTGTAGGAAGACACAGAACCTGAACAGTAGAGAATAAGACAGTAGCAACTCATGGTAAACCAGCCAAAAGCTGGGGCACCAACGACTGCCTGTCTTTGGGGACCTAAAATATGGTTGTATCTTAAGTGCATATCTTGGGAACATGGCTGCTTGTATGTCATTTTTTGTTCAGTGTCAGTCTCTCCCAGGTGTCCTTTTTTTTTAGTACCCACATCAAGCTTACTGTCTCATCTTCCCCTGACAGTTACCTGAGGAAGGAACACCACCTGGGTAAGTGTCATTAGCCTCACATTACAGATACAGAAACTGAGGTCCAGAGGTTAAACAACTTGCCCAAGTTCACAGCTTGAAGGTGGAAGAGCCCTATTATTTCACAAAGCTGCCTTCTTCAGTGTTTGCCCCAGGAATCTGCCTGAGAACCCCACAGACACAGGTTCCTAGGGGACAAAATTGAGACAGCTCATTCTCTGCCCCTACCAACTCATCACAATGGGCAGCTCTGGGGTTGGATGGATGAAAGGAGGCTGTTCCCATGTTTCATCCTCAGTGCACAGAAAGCCTACCAGGCTTCTCTCCCCATCATCACATCTGTTCCCAGCAATCTCTCGGGCCCTGTGAATAGCTCCTGTTACCACCTACGGGCAATGATGCTTGTGTCAGCTGCCTGCCATCCCCTGGCTCCCAGCTTCCCCGACCGAACCTGGGACACAGTGATGCACGTGCGCTGGTCTCTCCCCTCCTCTCCACCAGGACCCCGTTTCTGCTCTCTGTATCCAACAAGACCGCTCTGGTCACTCCCCAGGTTCTCAGATGCCACTTCCCAGAAATCAGTTCACTTGATCACTTAGTAAAAGAGGCTGCTGACTACCTCTCCTTCTTGGCCCTGCAATGCTTCTTCTGAGGGACCCTGCTCTAAAAGATGTGGGCTTTTAAAACTGACTTTTAGAGAGAGAAACATTGATTTGTTGTTCCATCTATTTATGCATTCACTGGTTGATCCCTGTATGTGTTCTGACTGGGGGTCAAACCCACAACCTTGGCGTATCTGGAGAGGCCCTCCAACCAACTACTTGACCAGGGCCTGGATGTGGGCTCCTTAACACTCAGGGCTGCACAGGGCTCTGCCCTTCCCCTGCCCGTACACTCTCCTCAGGTGACGACGCATGGCCTCCCCTACCTCCCAAGTCTCTGGCAGCTTGCTCCGCCTTGACCAAGTCCTGTAGGGTGGTGCCCTTCTGCTCACTCCACCAGTTCAAGGCTCAGAGACATGCCATGCTGCAGGGGCCAAGTAATACCATACAGTCCCACCCAGCAAGTGCAGGGGACTGGACATGCCACAAGGCAAACTGGGAGAAACAAAGGACAGGAAACAGGAGGTATAGCAGGTGAACTTGTTCTCAATCCCCTCATCAACCACAGTGTAAGGATCCAGCCAGCCCTGATGTTTCCATACACCCTATCCAGAAACATCATACAGGCAAGGGGCCGCCTGTGGCCATCTCACTAAACAAACTTTGTTTTCTGCTCCTTCCCCACCTAGCTCCCCTCTCTCACTGCTCTGAGACTGCATCTGCCAATAAACCACTAGCACTTCGGCTTTCCCTCAGGTTTGGTTTTCTAAGGAACCTGAACTGAGACAGTACCTTACCGCCTTCAACCATCTCTAACATCCCCAATTCACTCCCAAACTTTATCTCTAATCTGGACTCCTCTACTGAGCTTCAGACCCAGTGGACATCTCCACTTCGACATTCTCACAGGCACCGAAAACTCACGTCCACAATGAAACCCCCAGTTCTCCCCAAACATACTCCTATGTGCTTGTTTTGGAAGATACCCTAAAGAAGCTGTCAGTCTGTAAAGTGGAAGATGATGGCTTAACTAACAATAAGAAAAGCTTCATGGTATCAAACAGTGGCACAGGAGCACGTACTGAGCAGGAGAGCCAGCCACAGAACCAGGCAGTGCCGTCACCACAACGGCCCTGGAATGCCTCATTACCACACCATCCTGCAGCTGAGAGAGCAGTCTGGTGACCAGAAACCTTGCCGAGGTCACAATGAGAGGAGGCCTAAGAGCACAGGGTGGGTGGTGAAGAAACTGCAGGGGTTTAAGACGCCCAGGCAACAGAGCACATGCAGAGGGGCAGCGCCGTGAGAGGCTGCACAGGTGGGCAGGACCCAAATCATGGGTGGCTTCCTGTGCCATTCCAGTGAACGTAACTTTTAATTTCTAGTTGGAAGAGCCATTTCAGGATTTAAAGCGGGGAATGGAAGGGCCCAGTCTGCATCTTAGAAGGGTGCTTCTTTAGAACAGAGAGGCAAGGAAGGTAAGGTGACCAGTTTATAGACTGCTAAGTACCCAAAGCAAGAAATTACACAGAAGGAGCAGCGGAGGGACTGGGGAAAAGTGAGCAGACCTGAGATAGTAATGAAGGAAACACCGAACAGGGCAGAGCAACTAAATTAGCAGAGAAGTAAATTAGCTCATGATAGTGAAGAAAGCATCAGGAGTCCAGGTTTGTGGCACATCACATCCAGGGCCTGGACGATGACTGCTGTCTCAGACACGCTGACATTGAGACAGATACCAACAGCAAAGGGACGGCTGAGCCTGGCATTCTGGAGAGCTGCCGCAGAGACGACCACCAAAGGAAAAGGATGGAACAAGCCCTGTCCTCTCCTCAACCAGCCTCAGGAGTTGCCCAGACTTGACCCTCAGTACCTAACGCTCCAATCAGAAGGCAAGTCAGCAGCTTGGGTAAAAAGGGCAGGAACACAATCCAATCCCAAGGAAAGGGTAGTGTGGCCTGCGATTTCCTTGGAGAGAAGTGAGGCGAATAGCACCAAGACAGCAACCTTCGCTGTCAGTTCTGTGAGCACTGAGCTCTAACAACCCAAGGTGTTCCTCGGGTGGAACAAATAATATCCTGCACGTCTAGAGCAGCATTAGCCACGGCTCACCGGTGAATGCATTAAGGGAAGTCGCCAAACCATTTCCTTTGGAACTACAGTTGAGAAAGACCAAGGTACAGAGCAGGTATCGGACAGCAGAGGGTGTCTGCCCTTCCCAGAGGGGCTCGACTGGGAGTAAGCCCAGCACCAACTGTGGTACGCAGGGCTCCCGGCATGGAGCCTCCTCATCCCATCTGTTCCTCTCCCACCAGAGGAAGACACAGCGGAGGGCCTGACCTAGCTGGAGGCACTTCCAAGTGCTGAGGGTCTCTTTTTCCAACGGGATCAGAGATCTCTGGGAACCTGAGCAGGAGTTCCCCAAGGGAGGAATAAAAGAGAAGATCAAAGTGCCCGCCAACTAGGCTAAACTGGTGCCGAACTCTAAAATGCCAGGGTGCTGCTTACTGGCCCCATCTGTAACCTGTGTTAAATCAGCTCCCCAGGTACTAATCTGTAGAGGGACTCTGCAACTTCCGTCCTTCCGTACCAGTCTGCTGTTACTTTGGTCTTCCCCTACTGAGCAAATGTTCCCTTGGAGGAGCCCCAGGCCTCACAGGTGGATTGTGATCAGTGCATCTGAGGTTGGCTGGGGTGGTGACCACATCATCAGCCCAGCTCCAAGCACTGGCCTGAAGAGCAGAGGAAGACCCAGGAAGCAGAGGCAGGGCCTGGCAGAGGCTACATACCCGCAGCCCCCCATCTCCATAAATGAAGGCAAGCGCTGGGCCCTGGGTCCAGCTAGCCCCTTTTCTCCCCTGCTCACGGTAATAAATGGCACGTGACTCTAAGGGACACAGCATCCCTTCTCCTCCTCTCTTGCTCCAAGCTGAACAGCCCAGGACCCACTCCCAACACCACACAGAAAGCACTGAAGCATTCGTTGCTTTAATCAAGGGGTGAAGTCCTCAATCCGGGGGACCCCACTCAACCTTTGGTGGAAGGGTCTCAGCCTATCCCCCACACACCCTGAAGGCCCTTAGGAAGAAGGGGGCAGCTGGACAGCGAATTCTGGCAAAGGTCGGGGACTGGGAAATGGGGGAGCCCAGGTCGAGGGGCAGGGGCAAGGCCTTGACAGGTGGAATGAAGCTGAATGGGGACCGGAACAGCTTGACACACACGCTTCTACCTGGGGGCCAGCGGAGGTGGCTGTGCACTGGGCAGAGTGGCACCAGGGGTGCTGAGGGCAGAGGGGGACAGTAGGGAAAGGAGCATTCAGATGAGGCGACCATGTAGCTGGTGCAGCTGCTCCTGGGTCAGCACCAGCCGGTGTCGCTGTCCAAGGCCGGCTGCACACGAGAAGGTCACTTTGCCCATGTAGACAGTGTCGTCCTGCTGCTCCTCCTTGGCCTGGGAGTTGGCGAGAAGAGACCCCCAAGTCAGGGCTCACTTGAACTGTGTACCACTGACTGTCCCTGAGCCTGGAGGCCAAGGCAGCCCCTAGGAGACAGGTTCTGGGGCTCCTGGGCTACGGTGATCATTTTCCAAATCAAATTTGGGGGACACAGTCTGACAAGGGAGCTTTGAACCCCTTCTGGTGTCAAAAGTCATATAAGAAGTTAAACTGTTAAAATAGTAAAATTTCTGGAAGCAGTACATTGACTTGAGAGTTGGCCAGGTAACTCAGGATGTACAGCTACTGGACTCCTCACCCCCAGACCTTATCAAATACTGGGGGTGAGGAGGACGGACCTGTGCCTCCATACTGTCCATCCCACTCCCCATGCTGCCTCTTACCCTGAGGAAAGCTGAGGAAGGGAAGGTGGCGAAGTCAGTGGGGACTGTGGCTCCCCGGCACTGTGATACCGTCTCCTTGAGGACCTCATCCTGATGGCAGAGGAGAATGAGGGTTCATTTAGGGAACCCCACAGGCTAGCCCATTACCCCCAGTTCCCAGGGACACAAATGCCAAGAGCAAGAAGCCAGTCTTCTCTAGCACCAAACTTACACTATCACCTCTGACCCCACCTCCACCCCAACATCCTTATTTTAAAGATACTTGTCCCCTGAGACCCAACTCAGATTCTACAGGCTCAGGGAAGCCACCACAAACCACTCTACCCTGTGGCGATCTCAGCTCTGACAGAAGCTGCACCTGAACCACACACGCTAAAGGGGATCCTGCTCCACACATTTTGTTGATGAGAATCCGCCTTCTGTTTGCACCGAGCCAGTGAGCACCCAAGGCAGGAACCCTGCCTTCCCTTCCACTTCCCCTGCAACATGCCATGTAGCCCAGGGCTGGGCCCAGAGGTACCCCGGGAATGCCTGTGGAAATGAATGTGCTAAGGCTCCACCAGAAAATGCTCTAGAGAAAACACTGGGGTGAGGAAGGGCAGGGTCAGAGCTGACCTTGAGCTTCTCGATGGTGTCGCTTAGGGACTTGAGTTGAGCCACTTGCTCCAGGAGCTGGGCCGAGGGGCTCTTGGCAGCTGTGGGGAGGAAAGGCTAGTGAGGCCCACCAAGGCCCAGGCAGGTGGCTGTCCTGGAACAAGGGTCGGTGGTGCAGGTACTGGGCCTTCTTTTGAAATAGGCACGTAAGAGTGGATGAATCAGGCAAACTGAAAACTGAGACCCAAAAGCAGTGTGGGAATTGCCTGGGAAGGGGCTACACCTCTGAGACAAGGTGAGGGGCTAAGTCATTCCTCCTGGGGTTGGCGGGTCCATACCAGGGTTGCTGCGAGTGATGTCTACTACGTGGGTGTGTGTGCTCAGCTGGTTCAATGTTTCCAGCAGCTGGCTGGTCTTACGATACAGCGCTCCAGTTGCTAACTCCCTGTCAGGGCCCTCGTGGGGCGGGACTGAGAGCTTTGCAACATGCAGAGGAGGCAGGGCTGCTAGGGAGGCCTTCATCTGGGCGCCCTGTTGGTAGAGGAAGATGGTGGTGGTAAGAAGTGACAGAAGGCTCTGCCATCCATCATCAATGAGACAAGTGAGCTCCACCTCCATCCCAGTTCTCCCTGTGACCTCCTCACCTTGAGGATGCTGTTCTCATGCTGGAGCTGGGAGATGTGCAGCCTCATGGCAGAGATCTGCTGAAGCAGCAGTGGCGAGTCCTTCACCAGCCCCGGACCTGGCACAGACCCCAGCACCTGCCCAGGGGCACCTCCTATAGTCCCACAAGAAACGTTGTCCGTCTCAGCTGGAGAGAGTAGGAGGTGGGCTCCATCTCTGCTCACCACCTTTCCTTATCTCCTCCCAGCCCTAGTTCCGGCTGCTCCCAAGGGGAAGTCTCACCCGCTCCCCCATCCCCAATTCCCAGCAGCCCTGGCAACCCCCACCCCCAGCCAGGGCGGCTGTCTACCTCTCTGTGGTTCTTCTGTGCTCAAAAGAGCCCATGGGAAGCAGGAAAAGAGGAGAGAGCAGTTAGGTCATTTGGGGGTTAGAGGAACACACCAGAAGAATCCTGAACACAAATGCTGCAAGTAAACCCTTTTCCTGAACACCATACCTTCTCTAACAAAACTACTTCTGCCCTCCACCTGTGAGGGAAGAGCAAACATGTGAAAGACAGGAGAGGAGAGGGGAGTGAGGCCATGAGGCAGCATGTGATATGGGAGCAAGCATGGCAATGGGAGTGTGCACTAGGAGAAGCACCGGGGCCTACGGCCGTTTCTGCCTCCCTGCCCCACACTCCATCTCCCAGAGGGGCAGAGGGGGCACTCCCGAGACCCTGACCCGTCAGCGCCCTTCCTCCGGCCCAGCAGCACAGCTGAGGCTAAGGATGCAGATGCATTCCTGTGCTCCTCAGGTTCCCCACTGCTGAGGCTGAAGACACTCATTTTTGGTGGGGAGGTTCGTAAACTCACAACCAGTATTTGTTTAAATAGCCTATGTTGAAACAATACAATGTGGTGACTCTGGAGACCCCTCCCCCAAGGAACGGGAGCCATCTGTACCACAGAGCGGACAATGAAGAAGGTATGTGGTCACCTCCCAAGTTCCAGACATATCAGGAACAGGGACTTTGAAGAGGACTAGACCCTAGGTGAGATCAGCTGACAAGACAGGTACAGCATGGGAGACCTAGAGACCCCGAGGGCTCAATTCCAGAGTGTGTCTTCTGGAGGTGAGAAAGGTAAGAAAGAAACTGCAGAAAGAACAACGAACAAACTCTAGAGCAGATGAGAAGTGAGGTGGCACTGGCCACCTCCTTGGTCAGGACACAGGGTAGACTGAGCCTAGAAGCCAGGAAAACTCGACATAAGGAGCCCAGACCACACTACCAGACCAGACAAGGGTCAGAACACAAGCCCCGATGAAACAGGGAGGACTCGGCCACGAAAGAGACAGCTGCACCACAGAGAGCCACGTGAGCTCTGCAGGGAAAACACGCCCGAGCAAAAGAGCAACCAAGAGCGGGCCTCAGGCCCACTGGCTGCCACAGCAGGGTCAGCTCAGCCTGCTGCAGACTGTTGACCCTTTGGGATGCGAGGTTGGGTCAGAGAGGCCAGACCACAGAGCCAGAGGGACATCCAGTGGAGTTCCACTGTCTTCAAGCTACACCAACAATTTGGTAGCACCCTACCTTGTTCAGAGGGCCCCCCCATGTATCTTTGGGAGAAGTGAGACCCTGGTGAGAGCTGCCAGCATGAAGCTGGGCTGAACGCTGGGGGCTGAGAAGGGGCAGACGTCAAACTGAGGCCAGGTGAAGAGGGAGGCCTTCCGATCTCCTGTGGGCTGGCGCTGCCTGTCCCCCTGCACTCACCACCAGCAATGCCAGAGACCAGGGTAGCAATACCCGAAGGAAGGGGCCCCCGCAGCCCCTCGATCGTGCGCTTGGACTGGCTGTTCAGCCGCTGCTTCAGCTCTGCCTTCTCTGCCTCCAGCTGGTCGATGTCAGCCTGGAGGGCATCCATTGTCTCCTCGAACTCTCTGTGAAAGAGAATCTGTCTGGCTCCAGCCGTGTCCCTCCCCCGTGGCCCCACGCTACTTCCCAGGCCTGACAGGTCCTTGGAGTAACCCTGCTGGAGAGGATGAGGGGCAATACAGACTCAGGTTGGGGTGATATAACAGGATGGCAATGGGCAAAGAAAATGGCGTATGTTCCCCAGGGGAATCTCACAATGAGACGGTCTGAGTAGGGGCTAGGTTAGGTGGCAGAGAGCTGCTGGCAGGAGGGAGGACTGAACTAAGCAGGGCCCGGGGAAGTGCCTGACTTCTCCTTCTTTCGCAGCAGTGCCTGGGTCTCCTCCAGCCGACTCTGGACTTTCTCGATGCGCTCGTCTGCATCCTTGGCAGCACTGTCCAGCTTCTTCTCCAAGAGGCTCAGCCGCACGTTAGCCTCACTCAGCTCCTCCCCCTGGACGAGGACAGAGAGGTTCTAACTGCTTTACATCCCCTCACAACCCCCCGGGACAGACCACAAGAGAGAAAACTCCTTAAGGACCCACAAGAACTCCCACTGATCACAGGCGCCACTTCTACCCCTAATCCCAACCCTTCTCAGCCCTGATCCCCAACACTCACTGCTGCCCTGGGCCCCACAATACTTCCTGGGCCCCAGATGCTGAGCCTACCCTCCCCTCACCTTGATCTTGAGTGACTTCTTCAGCTCCTTGATAACTGTCTCTCGATCTTCAAGCTTCAAGCCCAGGCCTTCAGCATCTGTGATCTCTGCACGAAGGGCTGCAGCCCGCAGCTCAGCAGGGGGAGGCTAAGGGCCAAGGTGGGGACAGTGGGCAGGGGTGGAAAGAGGGTACTACCAATGTGCTCCTTTCAGAGATCCAGTCTCTTGCTTTTGTAAGCACGGAGGTGCTCTCGATTCCTTCCTCCACCTCCCAGCCCTCCCACAACTAGCAGCAGCTCTGCAAGCCCTGCCCCTCTAGGCCCCAGAAGCCCCTCCACAGAGCTCTCACCCACCTTGCTGGGGGGCCGCTCTGCATCATACTCTCCCTCCTGCATGGCTGTGGCCAACTTGTTCATGGTACTGATGAGGATAGTGCATGACTGTCGCAAACACTCATAGGGGCTGCTGGAGGGGCTCCCATAGATCTGTAGGAGCCAAGGGCAATAGTGTAGTGAAAACCTGCCACTGGCCACCTGACTCCCTACCGCCTTCTCCCCAGCCATCCTGGCCCACCTGCTCGCTTGCTTTGAAAGCCAGCTCCTCTAGGGCAGCCACAGGCAGGCCTTCATTTTCTGCCAGTGGAGCGATGAGCTGGGCAGCGGCAGCTGCCACCTCCTGCAGCACAGCTACCACCCATGTCAAGTGTTTCCTACAGTCAAGGAGTGTGTCGGATACCTGTGCAACAGGCCAGAGTCAGGAGCCCACCTTGGGTCCAGCACCACACTCCCAGCTACCCAGAAATCATTCTTGCCCCGTCCAGATCCAGATCGGATGTACTAGGCCCCTCCTGATCTACTCGGCTTCCTTTCCTTCCTCCCTCACAGCCCTAAACCTGTGGTCCAAAGGCCAGTGCAGCTGGGATCCCAGGAGCATCTGTCCCTGGCATTCGCCTTCGGATCTTCTTGCAAAACTGGCGGATGTCACTGCAAGATGTTTCCAAGTCCCGGAGCAGGAGGGCAATGTCTGAAGCCTCCTGCCCACCCTACTCAGGGAACAGGAAATGGATGGGGAACAAAGTCAGCATTAGCACTGGAGGTGAGGATGGGGCAACTAAGAAGGCAGAAGCACTCGAACAGATCCAAGTGTGCTCTTACCTGCAAGAAGGCACGCAGTCGTCCCACCTCCACACCCATGCAGTCCAGGGCACTCTGGGTGAACTGGGAGGACAGAAGTACGTGCTTGTCAGTACCCGACAGGAGCCCTTCTGCCCCCTCAGCATCTCTAAGAAGTCCCCACCTTCTGCTGACCCCCACACATAAGCAGGTTCTCTGTCTTCTCTGATGTGGCCTGTTCTAGTCTCCCTTAGGGCCAGACCTCTGGACCTGATGGCCTCCATTTCTGACCTCTACATGGGGCTCAACCACTAGCCCAGACATTTCACCTTTATGTGGTCCGCCAGCTGCATGGTACTGTCCTCAGGCTGTTCGGCAAGGTGGATGCTATACAGATGCTGAGAGATGACAAAGAAACAGTCAGCCTTTAGGTCCTGGAAAAGACGGAGAATTCTTCCCCAAAAGCAGTTTGAGCCCCAGTCATCAGAGGACTCTAGAAGTACATGAGAACCCGAAACCCCCAAGGCCACCCCCAGAGGCTGCATCCTGAGGTGAGTTCATCTACAGCAAGCTAAGCCTCAGACACACACCTTGGGCTATGCTGGCCATGGCTCCAGAAAGAGAAACCTTCCCTCCCTCCTGTACCAAGCCAGAATCCTCGCCCCAGACCTGGTAGTACTTGATGGCTTTAGTGAGAGGTTCAACATTGACAGTCTCATCTAGCTGGTCCTTGTGCAGCAGTTCAATGAGGAAGTCCAGGGAGCGCTCATGGGCACTCATCTCAGGGTAGAGGCTGCCCACCTTCTTATACACATCCACGCTGCACTGAGAGAGGGCACTGGAAACCAGAGAACGGCCTATGAGGCCAGGGTCTGCCTGGCGATCTCCATTCCAGCCAATCTGGGATCTGTGGCCTTGAATGGGGGCTGGGGCCCACTTACTGCTCATAGCGGTGGAGCGTGGCCTGCAGCAGCGTCAGCGAGTACACCAGCCCAGCAGCAAAGCTGAGCTGCTCCCCTGCAGCTCCTCGAAGACCTGGCCGCTCTGTACAATTCTCACTTAATTCAAACTTCTCCTGGGCCTGCTTTCGAATCAGCTCTGCCTGTGGGAAGAAGTGCCAGGATCCTGGGGCTCAGAGCAGAGGATGAAGAACACAGACTCAGGAATACAGAACACAGAGCTGAGCAACTATGGGGTGGGGGAGAGGCAGATAAAACAGAAACAGATCTTAGATGGGCAGGAAGCCTCCCATGGGGTCAGGGAAGTGATGCGGAGATCCAGCGGCTGGGAGGGTTTGAGATGTAGAGACAAAAGGAGAGTGGGACCTGCGGGACCAAGCTCTTTCCTGCAAGCCTAAAGCTGATGCTCCTGCTACCCTTCCACTAGAACACCATCTCGACAATTTTCTCCTCACTAATTCCTGGCCATCTTCTGGATCTCAGCCCAAATGTTATTCCTTCAGTAATAGCCCTCCATCTAAATCAGCTCCCCGACTATGCACTCTCAAAGAAGCTACTCTGCCTTCATAATGGGCCATCCGTAACACAAATCTATCTGCAACCCTGCTGACTATGCCCCTGCGCCACATCATACACTCCTCACGAGCAGGGATGCTGACTGCTGGCCTCACTTGGCTCCCTCAAGGCCTGGTTCACAGCAAGTTGCAGAGGTCCCTGCTGAATGTATGACTGGCTGTACCTTGCAAATGAGACGAGGCATGAGCAGCAGCACCAAGACGCAGTCATGGTCCCCACCAGGCCGAAGGAAACTGTCAGGCATGAAGGTTGTGAGCAGGGACATATGCCGATTGGCCTGGGCCACCTCCATCTGCCTCAGTTCCATCTCAATTGCCTGTGAGATGGACAGTAAGGCAGATGCTCAGCTGGGCTGGAGAGAGTCCCAGACCCACTGTGACTTGTTCTACCAGGTCCCCTGCTTCTAGGACAAACCACACAAAGCACCCCGTGCCAGGGACCCACCCACCCAGTCAGTCCACAGCCATACTTAGGCTGGGCTCCCAAACACTCTCCTCTCCCCAGCCCACTTGCTTTCCTGACCTTGGCATGGGCCTTCGTCTCAGCAAACTTGATTTTGAAGTCAAAAGTCTCCGGAGGTGGCTGCTGCTGCCGCTCCACAGATGCCTCCTGCTGGTTCGTCAGTTCCCGGTTCACATCCTGGGAGCAGAAATGGACTGTATGACGCAGCTGGGTCATGAGCGAGCCCTGGTGTGATCACGGGTGGAGCACGGCGGGTGAAAAGGCACCTGCAGGTGGGCAGTCAGCTGGCGGTATTTCTTGATGGTTTGCTGATAGTCTGCAACTGTCTCCTGAGCTGCCTCCACACGCTTCTGGGCCTCCCGGACCCGGGCGCCTGCCATGTCCAGCTGCTCCCGCAGCTCCAGTTCTGTCTCCCGTGCATTCTCCTGCAGCTCATCGTTCATCTCATTCATCGCTTCCTGGGAGACCACAAGGGAGTTGGGGCAAAGGAAAGGCAGGGTCAGTGCAGCAGGGCAGGGTGCACTCACCACACACCCTGCTCAAAGGTCAGGGGTCACGTGTCAGTCCCTCTTTCAACAAGTCCCTTTAAACACCATCCATCCCAGTCAGAAGTCAGCATCCGCTCTCCTCTTACCAAGTCCCCCACGGTCTCTCTCAATTCCCGCACTTTCTCTTCCAGATTCAGGTTCCGGTCTGTCAGCATCTCCACCATCTCCTCAGCACCCAGGGCAGCGTCCACCTGTGTTACAGGGCAGGAATGGGGAGAAGGGCTGCTAAAAGGTGCTGGGAGAGAAGGCATCTATGGGAGAGTCTGGGGGGGCTAGTGTAGTCTCGGGGAGAGGGGCTGGGCTCCCCACACCTGCTCCTTGAGCTCATCGATGGTGCTCTCTGCCTGGCTCAGCTCCTCCTGCAGCCGCTCCCGCTGTTGCCTAACAACTTCCAGCTCTTGGTTCTTCTTTTCCATGAGTTTCTGGAGTTTCACATGCTCCTGCTTCTCTGAGGAAGAAAGATCCCGCATCCTGTGGGGAAGTGAGGAGAAGGGGCATCGAATGTCAGTCACTAGGCAATGGGCACTTGAATGCATTTGGACAGGGGAGTGGGCTCCAGAGCCTGGCAGTGAAGGGATCCTACCTCACCAGGGCATCCTTCAGGCGGGCGTTCTGCTCTTCGAGTTGCTTGAGTTGATAACTGGATGCAGCCCCATCTGAGCCTGAGGAAAACCATGAACACTTTCAGACATCATTCTAACCCCACCCTGCATTTCCCAGCAGCTCCTGGCCCCTTACCCTTCTCTTCAATCTCAGCCTTGAGAATCTCCAAGTCAGTGGTGAGCTCATCCACACGCTCCTTCAGCGCCTCCACCTCCTGCTGCAGGGACTCAGCCCGCTCCTCAGCCATCTCCTTGTCCAGAGTGGCCATCTCGATGGCATCGGCAGTGTCGGCCATTTCCTCCATGTAGCGCTCCTTTGCCTCCAGTGCCTCCTTGGCTTCCTGAGGGGTGGAGGTTGGGGGGACACAAGTAGAAGAGAGGCCTCATGTGCTCTACCTCACAGAATGCTCCAGGTTCCACGTTCCAGCTCCAGTTGAGTTCCAGTGCACTGTTTCGGACCCCACGCCTCCCCACCCACCCCTTTCCCCCCAAGTCGCACCTTCCGTGCCTCTTTGAGGCGCCGCTGCAGGTCGGCCTGCTGCTCCTGCATTTTGCTCTTCCATTCTTGCACCTGCTCCAGCTGGATCTTGTGTTTCTCCAACTCTTTTAGCTTTGCCTTGTCTTCTGCCCGTTTCAGTCGTAGGGTCTCCAGTTTCTCCTCCAGGTCCCGAACCTGGGCCCTCAGCCCCTCCTCCTCCTGCAAAGGAGGGACCCCTCATTCTGTGCATAGTCTCCACTGCCCCCAACCCCCCGCCCTCCTCGCCAGGGCTGAGCTGCAGCAGAAAGGAGAGGAATGTGTGCAAACTTCATTCCAGCCCCAGGGTCAAAAGCAAGTGACATACAAACATCTGAGAAGAGAACAAAACATATGGGAAAGGTATAGAAGGACACAGAGGGAAGGGTAGCTTAGTCAATGGCAGGATACCCAAATGCTACATCCCCACCCTTCTGATCCAAAGTCTGGAATTCCCCAACCCAGGGAAATCTCCAAGATCTGCCAGGGGTCACAAGCCCCTTTGTGTCCCAGTTCATCCTCACTCCAACCCCAGTTCTTACCTTGGAGGGGGAAGGAAGTGGGGGTGCTGCTCCAGGAGAGGTGAGGGCCGGTGTGGGGATGATGGGCGCTGCCAGCGGAGTCTGAGCTGGGGTGCTGGGCTCACTGCTACTCAGCTCACCCGCTGATGCTGAGCCAGAGGGGCCCAGGGAGCTGCTGGCTCCCGCCACCCCAGTACTGCTGGCCGGGCGGGTGGGCTACTCACAGAGGGTAGGGGGCAGGTCACAAAGTAAGTGGAGGACAGGAGTGGTGAAAGAGTGAAAGACAGAATATGAGAATATGGTAAGGGAGGGAGACAGAAAAGAAAAAAGACAGAGTTTCAGAGAACAATGAGAACAGTGAGACAGAGTAAAGGGGGAAGGAAAATGCCACAGAGTCAGAGATAGTGACAAAAGACAGGGGAGGAAGGAGGGAGATAGACAGGAGGGGGAGGAAGACATAAGATTATAAGGCTCTTCCTTGGCACCAACCCCACATTCCTCCCTGCCCTGACACTGCCCCCCCATAGCAGGACTCCTTACTTACCAGCACTCTCCCCCGCGACCCACCAGTGATCACTCTAGCAGTTTCACACTCCCAATCCTACCGTGGCTCTGGGCCTACACCCTCCTCCCAGGGATAAGAAGTGCCTCGATGTAGAATGTAGCTGGTTCTCTTTCATGTTTCTAGAGAAAGCTGGGCTACATGTGGGGGTGCCAGGCTTTATATCCCCGCTAGGCCCTCCCTGCTCTTTGGGAGTCAAGCTAACTCTTCCTCCCCAGGTCTATTTCAGGGGACTCTGCAGGTAAAAGGGTCAAGGTTAAAGTTGCGTTCACAGACTCCCCCTCGAAACAAGGTCAGCACAGCCAACCCTTCCGTCATCTCCCTTCCCGAAGACGGAGGCTCCAGTCAGGCGCCACTACCCAGGCCTGTGGAGGGCAGGGCAGAGAAGCCACCATGAAGCCCCGGTCCTGGAGCACCCAGGCCTGCCCACAGCTCTCTCGTGCAGTGCTGAGCTCTGAGGCTCTCCCAGTGGGTCAACAGATACTCAGAACTACACGTATCAACATGCATGCTCGCCTCCTTGTCTCCTGACCTTTGGAAGGCCAAGTTCTTCACCTGTCTTTCAGCCCATCCCCATCAAAGCTAGTCAAAATGCCCTCCTTCAAGTAAGCCTGCCTTAATGAACCACAATTACTCTCATTTCTTCTTGCACTCAACCTACTGGCTCAGGCATCCTCCCAAAAGTCAGATATCATTTTCCTAGGAGTGACCTGTCGCTACCTTCAGTCCCCTTATTCCCGTGAAAAAAGCACCCAGGATGCACTGTGACCAACTTTTACTTGGCCATACACATGCCCACATACATGCGCATGCCTGAAATGTGTGTGCACTCCACAATGGCTTGCACAGAGGCCTGCTTTTTCTCACCTTGGGCCGCCGAGCTGTGGTCTGGGCAGGCAACAGGAGCCAGAGAAGTAGTCAGGAAAGAAAGGGTGATGGCACAAAGACAGACAGCAAAAGGGACAGCAGTGAGAGCAGAAGAAGTAACAGGAATGGGGCTCGGATTAGCCACACCCTCTCCCCACCCCACCTCCCACCCCCTTCCAGTGAATCACTTTGTTGCCACTCCAGGAACTCAGACTCTGGTTCCCCATTGGTTCCTTCCCCCACTTACACCCAACCCTTGCACACCTCACCCCTTCGAACACTGGAAATCCCAGAACCCTGGTCTCCTAGGCTGAGCCACAGGAGACCAAAGGCAGCAGCTGGCAGAGAAGGTCTCCAGAGACCAGGCCTTCTGCAAACAACTTCTGGCACTCCAGCCCAGAGCCAGAGGCCCTGCCCACCCCACCACTCCCAGGGACTTTCCCAGGTCAGCCTCCTTCCAGCAAGTGCCAGAATCCACAAAGGACCCCCTAGAAATACCATGTAGACAAGACTGACGATGACATGGGCCCAGAGAGAAATGATGCAAACCCAACAGAGGGAGCTCAGCCCCCCAAACAGCAGAACAACACTGCTGGGTAGGTCTTCCCTACCCTCCCCCCACACCCCCTCCCCCACCCAGGAATGGATCCTATAGCAGTCTCCATCCCCAGGGCAGAGGGCTCAGGTGTCAAGACCATCAACACTGCATTAGCCAGAAGTTCAGAGCTCAAAGTAACGCCCCCCCCAGAAAGGAGTTGGGGGTGGGCAGCAGCACACTTAAACTACTGCCCTAGACCAAACCCAGAGTCCCCCTCAGGTTACTGCAGAGCTGTAAATGGATGGTTAGCTCGCGCTCCCAGGTAGTGTTCTTGATACCCAGTGTCTCAAGGCTCCAGTAAAGACAAGATTTGGCTTGGGACTTGTTCCCAGGAGACATTGAGCCCAAGGAGACCAACCCCCACCCCTCCTACCCTGAGCTGAGTCTCCATGGGGGTAGATCAAAAACTATTCTAGGGTACTCATCTTACCCTGGGAAAGAGTCCCTTGACATACACCCTGGTGGGGGAAGGGTGTTGGGAGTACAACCAATAGTCATTCTAGCAAAGGTCAAGGGAGGGGGGCCTGCTAGAGATGCAGAGACATCTGGACCTGCTTCCCCGGATTCTCTTACAGGAAACTCTCTCGGAGCTGCTTTTCAGCAGAAGCTACCTGAACCCCAAGCCTCTACGGCAACTGGGGGCAACTGGGTACAAGGCTCAGAACACAGATTCAGTCAGAGCCAAAAGCAGGCAGGGAGCAAAATCCTCAGAGCGTGGGGCATGGGAGTGACACATACCTCTCGCTGCCCCCACCGTCATCTCTACCCTCCTCCCCCAACCAGGTAGACAGACGAAGTCAATCAGCCTCCACCCCCACCCCAGCAGCCTGCTGCCACCATCACCCTGGCAACCCAGCAGCAGGACCAGAACAAGCAAGAGTACCTTTCGGGCTGTCGGTGCCTGTCTCATCATTGCAGAAAACCAAAGAAAGCCAGGACAGGAAAGAGGAAGGACAGAGGAGGATGGACACACAGAGGAAGGACAGATGGAGGAAGGGAGGAAGGGAGGAAGGGAGGAAGGGAGGGAGGGAGGGAGGGAGGGAGGGAGGGAGGGAAAGAGACCGAACAGAGGGAAAGGCAGCGGAGACAGGAGATTAGTGCATCAAATCCCAACAAAGCAGCCTCAGCTTCCTGACCAGCAGCTTCCCAGCCTGGAAACGGCTGCGGCACAGATGCAGAAGCCCCACAGATTTGCAGAGGGACAGCCAGGTTCCTGCAGGCACCAGAGAGGCACCCGGCCCAGTTTTCCAGCTTAGGCTTATGGCAGCCTCAGTGGCCGCAGCACCAGCTCTACCTGACGTCATGCACCCACCCTCTTCTGCTTCTTGGGGGTGGAGCCACTGCTCCTCAGTCACCTAGCAACCACCTGACTCTATTGGCTCCTCCTCCTCCTCCTCATGACTGGACAAAGTCCTGCGCAGAGCCCGCCCTGCTTCTTCCTCCAAAGAACAAGTTCTGGCTCCTCCCTCTCCCTTCTCCACCAGCCCCCAAGTGTTTGTTCCAAGAAACTGGGCTAGGGACCATTCCAGCAATGGTACCCTCTGGAGCCAGGGCATCACTGGGCAGGGATGCAGGGTCTCACTGCCCCATCAGCCTTGTTCATACTCATACTCCCCCGAGTCCTCAACACCATCAACTCTACTTCTCTTCTCATAAGAAGAGTCTTATGACACATACATGCCCAAAGCAGCCCTCTGGCATCAGCATCAGCAACAGCTCTGAGGGGCACACAGTGAGACTGAGAAACCTTGGGGACCTTCAACAACAGCTCTACTGACAGTGTTTGGCTCCTCTCCCAAACCCTCCCCTGACTGTAGGCAAGTTAAAGCCTGTCTCCAAAGCACTTCCAGAAAGGACTGGGGACCTTGCAGAGACATCTGAGTTCTCCTCTGCCCTCCCCCTCAAGTACATTCTTTTGTTCTAGAGTTAGCTCCCTGATCCCCAGGGGGTGAGAGCAGAGGCCCTGGGTGAAGAAATCTGCTGTGAGAGAACACTGGAGAGAGGAACCCAGGAGCGAGGGGTAGACTTTACTTAACTGACACTGCACCATGAGCAAAAAGGCACTATATCCCAGCTCAGGCAGCCCAGTCAGGGCAGTGCCACAATTCTCCAGGCAGCTGTCAAAACCCCAGGATTTGGGCATGGCTCAGGCCCCGTCAGCATCAGATCAGGCTGTTGGCCAGAACTCCACAGACATTGGAATGCAGGTCCATGCTCTTCTCTATCCAGGGGCCTGATGCAAGAGGAGCCCCAACCAAGGAGACAATAATCAAGGGAAGAAACCAAGATTCTATGACCTTGGAATGGGCCCAACATCCTGTAGACTAGACTAGCATTCTTTTCCTTCTAACATCCCCATTCCCACCTGAGCCAGGACCCCAAAGCAAGTACCAGCATGTGGTCTGTTCCATGGCAAGACTTCAAAGTGCGGACCCATCACCAAACAGGAGTTGAAAGGAAGGCACTTTCCTCTCCCCTCCCACTGCCCCCACCCAACAGCTCTCCATGCAAGGTCAGAAAGGCCTAAGACAGCCTGGCAACTAAGACAGACTGGCAACAAGGAAATCACAGAATCGTACATAGCACGGTACAGGTCACACAGGCACATGCAGGTCAGAGACAGCCTGGGCGCAAGCCCGAGGCAGGGGGTGGTGTGAGGAAGTGGTCATGGTAGCAACCAAAGAAGTGAGCCCCATTCCAACAGTGGCTAATGGAAGGCTGCGAAGGGTAGGAAGTGGGCCCCGGACACAACACCAGAAGAGGAAGGAAAGTCTAGTGGAACAGAGTGAAGGTGGGCATTTGTGGCAGTGTCCACCCAGAGGCAGGCTTAGACCCTCAGGCTTTCCAACTTGAGGCTGTTCTTACTGGGATCCTCACCTCCTGCCTCCTTGCCCAACCACCTCACTTGGTGCTTGCGTACCCCCAACCCTCCAGTCTCTCCTCTCACTGCCTCAAGCATGGACTAAGAAAGAACTCATCATAGCCCAGTAAAGGCTCTATTCCATGCTGCTGATATTTACAGTCAAGCACCAGCAGTCTCTGACTAGAAGTCCCGAGGCGAGGAGGTGCAGGGATTGTCCTAGTGAATGCTACTTGGCCCTGACACTGTGCCTGATATCCTCGCAGCCCTTCAAAGGAACTCTGAAAGCCAAGGCCTCCATTTCCTCTGGCCACCCCAGCCCAAGGTCACACATACACGCATGCAGCAGCCCAAGACATGCAGGACAGCTGGGGAGGGGGCTCAGAGCCCTCACCCACCCAGGCACAAATAGTAAACACACCACCTTCTTAGGCTTCAGTCCCCGCTGCATGAGGAGTAGGAAAGGGAAGAGTTAGAGAACAGACATCACACTGTGCTAGCTGGCCAGACATCCTGGGTGTAAGTATTAATACCAACTTAGGCATACACGGGCAAAGAGGGAGTCAGGTCACTGTTATGCTCTGGGTAAATGAGGTGAGGGGTCCCCCAACAATCAGCTTCTAGGATGTCCACACCCTGGTCCAGAAAAGCTGGAGTCCAAACCCCACCTCAAACACCCTGTGCAGCGCAGCAAAAGGGAACTAGGATAGGCCCTCTCACACCACCCAAACCAGGTGGCAGAGGGCCCAGGTCCTTACCATTCACGTGTGGACAGAAGAGCTCCTTCTGCCTCTAGCTCCTACTTTACCCTTTTCCTCAGCCTCTTTAGATCTTGGCAGCGTTGGGTACCAATAGGTAGGAAGTATGTTGACCATAACATACTAGGGTCAGACCCATCCTTCAAATCATGCCATTCAACCTGGAACTTCTAGGCCCTAACAGTTGTTCCCTGCTACCCCCTTCACTCATCCATAAAACAGCAACTCATGCCCAGAAAGCTTCCTTCTCGGGGGGGACGAAGCTGGAAGGCTACCTCAGTTTACTTACCTACCGCTTCTATCTGCCTGGCATTGAGTCGCCCTCCTTTCTATATCTTTCCCCTCCTTTCCTTAATACTTCCCACTCCCACCCCATCACTTACCAGTTTGCTGGTCTTTGGAGCTGAGTCAGTTCCCTCTGTAGAAAACAAGAGAACATTATGGTGGACAGGAGAGTTATAACAAGAGAAGATGGTGGTGAGAGAAAAATCTCAGGACCCACTGCGGCCCCATGTACTGAGAGAGGTCCTGGGATTCTTGGGTGTGGAGGGGCAACTTAAATGGGTGGTTGTTACCTCTTTTGAGGGCCTTTGACGCAGAAGAATCAGGTGTCTCTGGGGAAGTAGTATCTGCTCCATCTTCAAATACCTGGATCTGAGGCCACAGAACAGATGTGATACGGCCAGATGAAGACTGCCATGCTGTGAGGTGGCCCGTCCCCAGGCCCCAAACAAGCCTGGGGTAGAGGGCAGCTTCCCTAGGGATATATCTCCCATCTTGCCTCCCCCACTACCTCCCATTCGCCCAACCAGAGACTTATACTCATGCCCAGGAAAAGGGGGCACCAACACACCAGCTGCACACACAAGACAGGACATGAACATGTGTGTGTACATGTGCATGCAGTGCATGTGCACACAGACACAGGAAGGTAGGGTATGAGTACCTGGGACTGGCGCACAAAGATGCCATGCCCTTCATCACATGTGAAGTACTTCTTGCCTTGGACAGTTCCATCATTCTTGCCCTTTGCTTCATCCAGGATCACGCCTACCCATTTGCCAGTGGCAAAGAGTGTGGCTCCAACGTAAGCCACAGTGCCTCGGTGCCCTTTCCCAATCACCTCCACACGGGAGCCCACTCGCAGAGGCCGGGCACTTGCCTCTGCGCTCATCCTGCCGCCGCTGGGTGTCTGAAAGGCACATTCGAACACATGGTTACAGGCCTTAAAGCAAGGGTGTCATCCCAACACATAAAAAGGCCCCAGTCAGGACCCTGGACCGAGAAAGAACCAGGAGTCACCTCCCTGAACCCCATTTACAGAGTAAAGTGGACCCCCAAATTCCCTTCTGAAAAATGTCAGTGATGTGTTCTTGTAAGACTTCTCTAAACTCCTCTGGAATCTGCCAGAATTTTCAAGAGTTTATATTTAAATTTTGTAACAAATCAGAATTCATCAGTAGATCTATGAATGTCACCACATGACTGCTTTCTCAGGAGCAGTGTCCCCTGTCCCCCCCCCCCCCAAGAAGGGAATGAAGCTCAAGCAAATAACTCAGTTAGACCAGGCTTTCCGCAACCCAATGCCCTGACACAGGAACCTGAGCTGGAAAGACAGGCGATTCAGTAGGTGACCCCACTGAATCCTGTTTCCCTCCCACTGTCGCCTGTCTTCCCTGGATTCAAATGGCTTTTAGGCCTCTCCCTTCCATAAGCACACAATTGCGCTCCCTCCTAGCCCTCAGGTCACCGCCACTCTTTCTTGACCTGACTCCCGACACCCACCCACACGCCCACCGTGACTCTCCTGGCTGCCTCACTGCTGCCCATTCCGACAATTTAATTCCCTTCTTCTTGACCTGGGTACTGTTCTATCAACTCTCTACTCCTCCAGCTCTAGAGATCCTTTGCCCATTTTATGCTGCTACAAAAAGTAAAACAAAAACTGGGTAAACCAGGTACCTCAGATCTGCCCTACACTCTGCCCCCAACACTCTGCCCACGGGTCCAAATGGATGGCTTATCACCCTGAGGACGGACAACGTAAAAGAAGAGACTAAACACTGTCCTTGGGAAGCTCTTGGCTCCTGACACACCAGTGATGACAGGACACAGCATGAAATTAGGTCCCAAATAGGCCCATGGTTTAGAAGAAAATCACACCTGAGCCATTTTCAGCAATAGCAGCTCCATGAACCAGGGGCCTTGCAGCAAACAAATGAATGAGGCGTGAAGAAGTGACACCATGGTCCCAATGACTCCACAGGGCTCCCTTCTGATGCCCCCACTTGGCTTCAGAAGGGAGAGGGGCCAGAGCCTGTCACTCCCTAACCCATTTCCCCAAAGAGCTTATCCAGGAAGGTAAGGAAGGTTAGGAGCGCCCAGGGGCTCCAGGACCCCAAATTGTACCCAAGATACGCAGGTGTCTCTGATGGACCTACCAATAAAAGGAGCGGACAGTGACATCAAGGCTGGCCCCAAACTTAAGAGACTCTCCCCAACCTCCTGGCCCTAATCAGCCTCTCAGCACCAGGTGGACACAGCAGTGGGTACAGATTCAATCATGCCAGGAGAGAAAGCAAGGGACAAACAACAAAGCGGCTCTAAAGAAAGGCTTCACTGTAAAGCCATTCCAACCCACCGACTCCTTTCAGAGTCCCAAAGACAGTCTAGCCCCCCCTCTCAGGAACCCCTACCCTGAGGTCTAGTTAAAGTCAAAGGTCAGGCCTCACTAGTCCCCACTGAGGGCTCAACTCTGGGAGGGGAAGCCAGTCCAGCCTAACACTACCAGGGCTGCGAGTGGCCCCATCCCAGCTCCAGCCTGTCTCCCCAGCCCCCACAGCAATGTCCACGGGCCTTTCAGCGGCCCTCCCAGGGCCACCCCAGATCAGGGCCACTTACCCGGCTATACACATGCCTCTTGCTCTGGGCCATGTTGCTCAAGGCCTCTACCCCCTCCCCAGCTGGCCAAAGACAGAGAGCAAAGGCAGAAGCCTAGGCAGGAGGGTCAGGGCTGCCAGCCCGCACGAACAGCCACAGGAGCTATCGGATGTGGCCCTACCCAGTCCATGGGCCTGCTGGAATAGAGGTGAGGACAGAGATGGGGACTGGGGCGCACGTCCCCTCTGCTGCCCGAGGATTCCTGAACCCAGAGACACGGAGAATCCTGCTTGCCAGCTGATGAGTCTCACTCTGCGCTAGTGCTGCTCTAGACTTGTCAGGAACCATGCTAGCCTCTGGGTCCTAGTGCCCCCATGCTTCACCTGGGCTAGACAACAAGGGCAGGGACTAGGGGGGCTAGGCCCAGCCACAGACCCTCAGCACTCATCTCTGGAGTACACTGTCCCAGGCCTAGGAGTAGAACCCTAACCACACTGGCCCCCCGCCCCCACTGGAATGTGAGGCCTCAGCAGGCCCAAAAGCATCAAGTGACACTTCAAAACCATCAGTTGCCCAGGGCCTCCATACAACCAAAATGAGGGTTTTTCACCCCCCTTTCTGGTCCTTTCTCCCTTCTCTAAACTCTGCATTTGGGGTCCAAACCCATGACGTTGGGGTCTGGATTTCAATCTTACATAGGCCCTCCCAAATACCCAGTAAAGGAAGGGCGGTGCCAGAGGCAACTTCATGCACACAGCAAAGCAAGTCAACACCATAGTCCCCCAGGCTGGCAAAGGCTGCCAGTCACTTTTCTCCCTTCTGGATGTCATAAAGGGTCAGGCTCTAAACCTCAAGATTATTAGGTTTAACTGGATTCCATAAGGGTCAGAAACACAAGGCCCAGTTTACCCTGACACCTGACCCTTGTACTCTTGGCCTCGCCTCCTAGACATCTCCTTAACAGAAATGACAAGACGGCTTATTTTCTCTATTTCTGTAGTTCACAAAATTTCTTTAACCATGCATTACTTTTATAATGAAAAATGTTTAATTTAGTAAGATTGTGCATTCTAGAGAAAGGTCTCCAGAAGGCTAAGTAACTATACCATATCATTCATTCACCCATCTAACATGGGCTAGGCACCAAAAGAGCAGGGTCCCCGCCACTAAGTAGCCAACAAGGTTGGCCTGGTGTCTGACCTACGGCTCCACTGGGTGTGGTGTCCACCGCCTGGCCTAGAGATACCTCACTTGTCTGAACTGGGCTTCCCTGGGTCTTCCTCCACTCCACCCTCTTGCTAAAGCAAGCCAGATAGCCCTTTCGTAGTAGAATGGTGGCCAACAGCCAGATCTAAGGTCCCAAAACACCTCTCCACAGCTTCAATCCTGGCCAGATCCCCCAGGAAACCATTTCTCTCTTCCCCTGCAAAATCTCCACGTGGCCTCCTGTCTTCCCTAAACACCATTACACAGGGGGGCAGAGCCATGCAGGTCTGGACTTCACATGTGCAGCATGGACTTCACATGTGCAGAACACTTTACAGTCTACAGAGAATCTTGGTTTTAGACTCCGGCTGTTTACATACAATTCCTGGCTTTACCACTTGGTAGCTACATAAATTTGGTCCACTAACTTAATATCTCTGTGCCTCAATCTTCTCATCTGCCAATTGGGAACAATCAAAGAACATAGAGAGTTGTTGTGAGGACTAGCTGAGATAATCCATATAAAATATTGAAGACATTGCCTGGTACTTAGTAAGCAGTCAACAAAAGTTAGCTAATAACAATGTTATTATCATCATATTTGGACATCAGAGTTAACACCACAGAAAGGCAAGCCAGGAACAATGCTGAAAGGAAACTGTGGCTCAGAGAACTGGGCCACCTCCCTAGAGTTACACAGAAGGTGAGGAGTGGACCCAAAACTGGACCTCAGCCTGGACTGAACCCTCTGCACATCCTCACTGCCATCACACATGTCACGCTAGGCTTCTGAGGCCATGCTCCTCCTCTAGACCACACCGCCTCAGAGAATCCAAAGGGCTCAGCTCTAAGAGCAACCTCACAACTCACTGGCCACACGGGCATATGCAGTCACTTAGCTTCTTGGAGGCTGTTCTTTCTCCTATAACATTGGAATAATTATCTATGTTAATGTTATGTGGCATGAATAAGATAAAGCACATAAAAGTGCTTTGTAAAAAGTCTAGAAGTTGTAGAAGTGCAAAGAGTCAACTGTCATAACCAGAGATGGAATATAAGTCTTCAAATAAAATATCTAGACAATAAATATTATGAGGATTACAGACAGGAGAAAGATGAGCTAGAAAGAAAGGGTACCTGACTGCCTCATACTTTAGGATGGTTGTTTTCTTTCTGACATGTGGAGAGGAAAGACCTACAAACACTTCATGTCATGAACACAGTATGAGCAGAGACAGAAACAATTTCGCTTCACTCAAGAATACCAAAGAACACTAGGTGGACAGAAGAGAGGAATCCAAGATGAGTTTTCCTATTAAACGAGCCTTGTAAAGCAGAGCCCACAACGTTTCCTCCTTATGATCCCATCACCCTTAGCTCATGGAGTCAAATATTTATTGACTAAACACATTAATATTGATATACATTAGAAGGTAAGTGTGGCTAGTGAAGGAGTTTAACATCACAGAGAGACAGATGGATTTGACCCAGTAACAACAGGAAGCCAGCCTCTTTCTGAGCAGCAGACTAGCATAATGGAAACTGCTTTAGGAAGATCAAACGGAAAAGCAAGGAGCATGGAGTGGAGACCGGAGCAACTTGGTAAAGATGGGAATAATATGCCCTAACCAGTGTGGCTCAGTTGGTTGGGCATAGTTCCACAGAGTGAAAGGTTGCCTGTTCAATTCCCGGTCACGGCACATGCCTGGGTTGAAGGGCACATACCTAGGTTTCTGATTCAGTCCCCAGTCAGGGCATACACGAGAGGCAACCGATCAATGTTTCTCTCCCTCACTTCCTCCCTCCCTCTTCCTTCTAAAACAAACAAATAAAATCTTTTTTTTAAATGGGGATAGCAGCAAGGGGTCTGCTGCAATAATGAACAATGGGTAAAGAGGACCTGAACCAGCCTTCTGAGAGAGAGAGAAAAGGAAAAGGGCCCCTTTAGAGCTGGTTCCAAAAGGCCCTGGAGAGGCCCACAGACAGATCAGACAAGCGGAAAGAGGCAGCGGGCCTGCAAGGGCTCCGGAGACAGACACACCTGGTTCGGCTTCGGTTCTGCTCCTTCATCTGTACGACTCTGGTCAAGATATTTAACTCAGAGCCCAGGTTACCTTGTCTGAAAAAAAGGGGAAATACTGCCTGCCTCACAGTGGTGCTGTGAGGATTCAATCAGATTAAAGCAAAGCATTTAGCACAGTGCTTGGCCCAGAATACGTGCCCAAGGAATTGTGGGCACCATCTTCACTGTTATTGAGAGGGTACATTGACGATGACTTGCACACAGTAGCAACTCAAATGCCACATAAATATATGAATGCACAAATAAGTGAATGAACAAACGGGAGTCTACAAGCATGAGTAATAGAAGAGTAATGATTGAAAACATTAATAGCATTGGGTAGGGAGTAGAAATTTTAAATTATAAAAATTTTTAAATAAAAGAATTGGGCAGAGGGGATGGGAAGGGAAACTGACCATGTTAGGAGAAAGTAAGTCTTGTTCTTAGGGCCTCATCTGGGGCAAATTTACCTGGGTACACTAACACACGTCTTTCACTATTTCCTTCCAAAATGTGCCTGTCACACAGACAAAACAGATTCCTTTATCCCCAATCCACAGGTTATGGACTTGAGGCACAGAAGTCAAACAACTCACTCTGAGTCTCATGGCACGAAAATGGCAGAGGGCAAATTTAACAGGTGCACAATCCTTCCACAGCGCCTCTGGGCCCCACTTCATGTCACACGGGACAGGTCCGAGTTACGTGCTCCCTCAGCCAGGGAGAAGACAGATACCCCTAGATTTCTAATACATTTTCCTCCCCAATGATATTAGACAACTAAAATATCTAGGAAAATGGAGGAGAGGAAGAAAATTCTGTGTCTGATAAATAGGTTACTAATGGTCTTGGAGAACATTTAAGAACACGAAAGGAAAACAGGTAGATTTCCTTTCATATTTGGGAATTCTGGAGGAAAAGCCCCTTTGGCACCCCACCTGTACCATTGCTACCTCACTTCTACTGGCACCCTAGCATCCTTTGAGCCCTTAACCTCTTCTTATCTTACCTCACCTTGACCTGAGCTAACCCAACTGTTTGCTTTCCCTGATCCCACTCATTAAGGAGCTGTTCTGAAATCCAGGCAGACTGACAGTGGGGTCCACACACTTGATCTGAACTACATTAGGCATTGGGCATGACTAGTTCAGTTACAGAGATAAAATGAAATACAATGGTAATTAACAAGAATCAGATCTTCTAAAGACTAAAGTTGTACATCTCTGAAAGGACGAGTAGGTAAGGGATAAGTGTGGATGGAAGTCCCTCAGAAAAGCACAGGGTATGCTCACTGAGTGGGGAATGGAGGCTGAGGCAGGGGTGGGGGGCGGTGGCTGGAAGTTTGGAAGGCTGGATTCCAGATACATACAGGACTCCAGGAAGGAGACACATACAGCACCTTTTGTTCCTAGGTCCTACTCCTGTTTCTGCTTTACAGATCTCATACAGAGGGCCTTGCCTCTCAATGGATTTCCTTTACCTCTCCAGCTCATTACCCCCACAAATGCCTGCAGCCCACTCCCAATCTGCATGCAGGTCTACCTCTTCACAAAGTACATCCTTGCTCCAGGAATACCCAGTGACTGCCAGGCCAACCTCCAAAGGGTCCGACCTCCAAGAGCCAGCAAGGAAAGCTACACAACCTGCCTCACTCATCCTCAATAAAGGACCTTTTGCAGGAAGGCAAGAGGCACTGGAGTGCAGGGCTGTACTCAGGAACTGCAACCCTCCCAGTGCTAGGAATCCTACATAACAACCACTTTGAAGTTCCTGCTGGTTCCTCCCCACAAATCAACTAGCAAGAAAGCCCTGGCACTAGGACCCTGCAGACAGAGAACTCTGAGCCTGCGCTCTAAAAAGAGAGATGCACCATTTCACAACTTCAGCAAAAGCCAAAGCAGCCAACAAAGCCATAGCTACCTGGGTTGTGCTGGGCTCTGCCTTTTGGGCAGCTCCCTGGCCACTCCCCAGAAACACAGCATTCTGTCCTTTCTCTTTTTAAATGCACGTCATCGTCTGATCATAATGGAAATCAATCTCAAGTCACCGCGCAAAGGCGTCTCCATGGCAACCTCAGGAGGAAGGACAGGGAAATGATGCTCCCGTGGCTGCAGCAGAGAAAGGTAAGTCCATTTCTCCTCTATCCATGCCGACCCACCATTTTCCCCTTTCACTCAAGTCAGGTGTGTGCCTTATCTGCCAATTCTAACTATCGCACCAGTGGGGAAAACACACAAGGTGAGTGTTAATAACCTATGTTATTGTGTAAGTTTATAGGTATTTCTAGCCTTATAATGGCAGAAAAAATCTTTTTCTGGCTGACAGAGACAAAATCTCTTTTCTTACTCACTACCTCAGGTGACATCTCAGCCTACAGTACCTTACACTATTAGTCACTGGTCTGTGTAGTCAGGATGCTGAGCTATCATTCAAGGGTTTCAGAAGTCCCTACACAGTTGTGAAAAGCCAGCAGCAACACTGACCTCACCAGCCTGTTGCCCCATGCCATGATCACGCCCACAGACTGGTGTGGTGAGACCACCTCGTTAGCAGCCCTGGACTCCAGCCCCTCAAGGTCTAGATATTAGGAGTTGAAATTAAATTTCTGCCTTCTCTGATGTCTCAAGGGAAGCAATGCCATTTCTGCAAAAGAGATTCATCAAACATAAAGCTACAACTAAGCCTAAGTTACCCTACATGCCTCAATTTCCTCTTCTGTGAAACAGAGGAAATAACAATGCCTTTTCTAACAGAGGTGTCATAAAAATCACATTAAGAAACCTGAAGAGCACAAGGAAGAGTGCCTGCTACGGAGCACTCAATAAACGGCAGCCATTGTTATCATCAGGAAGAGGGAGGAGAAAGTACCATGTAGGTAAGAGGGCACTCCAAGTCTGCTGTTTCTCCCTTTCCTCTGGACAGCTGTTTCAAGTTTCCTGTACAACTTTCAAGTCGCGAGTACAGCCTGAGCCCATACCTGCACCCTTGCCCTCACAGCACGTAACCCTGTAGAGAAAGAAATTGAGCCTATTGGATAAGAATTCCTTTGCAAATTTAGGTATATCTGCAGTAGTCACTGCCCCTTTCTTCCTACATTCTGTCCTTTCTTATGTCATTCCTCTTCAAAGGAAATGATGAACCCTCCTTTGCAGGGCCAACCCCTCCACCTTCTCTGAGAACCTGATTTAACATGCACTTCCCTGTGCCTTCAATTGCACCCTCCCTAACTGGCTCTTACACACCACCACGTATGTAACCTATGCACAAGACTCTTCTACTCTTGTGGAAGAAAACTGCTCTCAGAGAGCTGCCACCATCTCTTTTCCTTCCTTCCCTGCCAAACTGTTCAGAGAGTACACCCTCCCTACCCTCACTTCGCATGCATCCCTCAGTCTACCCAGCTCCTGGCCCTACCACTCCGCTGAAGTGGCTCACACTAATACAGTCAGAGTCCTGGCAGCTACAACCTCCTAACTGCCTGACCTCAAGGTGCATTTTCCAAGAGCATCCTAATTGATCTCCCTGTAGCATTTGAGGCTGCTGATCCTTGTCTTGGAACTTTTTCCTCTCATAGCTTCCTGGACAACATTCTCCCTCACTTTGCGTACCAATCCTTCTCACCTCCTGTCATCTTCAGCCTTCCATAAGCATGGCTGGACTGATTTATTCCCACAGAACCAACCACCACTCACATATCACCCATAGGCTGACTCCTCTGAGCCTCAGATCCACGTTTCTGCCTGTCTGCTAAGTGCCAAGAGGCCCCCAAGTTCAACATGACCCAACAGACACTGTCTTCCCCCCTTCCTCCTCTGTATTCCCTCTTTACTACTGGCACCACCATCTGCCTGAAACAGAAAACAAGTCATCCTCAGCAACTCCTTCTCCACTGTTCCCAACAACCAGTTAGTCACTGTGTCAGGTTAATTCTGTCTCCAGTCTCTCAGATTCGTCCCCTCCTCTCCATCCCCCCTGAGCTATCCTTAGTTTGGCCTTAGACCATGCCCAGGTTATCACAAGAGTCTCCTGACTGTCCTGATCCAGATGCTCCCCTTTCAGTCTCTTTCCACAGTTTGCTTCCCAAAATACAATCCTGTCACTTCCCTGCCGAAAACCCTCCACTGGTTCCCCTACCCACGAAATTGAATCTGCTTAGCACAGCACTGCAAGCCATTTAAAACCTGGCTTTGTTACGAATCTGGTCTCATCAATCACCTCTCCTTTGATCCCAAAGTTCTCTTATATTCCAGCCCCTTGGATTCAGGTACCCTCCCCCTTATGCCTCTGAACATGCTGCCAATGTCAACAGGGCCATTTTCTCTCAACTTCAAGGCTCAGCTCAGGTCTCATCTCTTTCCTGGGGATTCCCCCTGACATCTCCATGCAGAGCCAGTTACTCCCTCCTCTGCCATCACACAGCATTTTGGACAATCTTCTAGGATACCACATTTTACTTACAATAGTGTTTCCTTTACGGCATCGTGAATTCCTCCAGGGCGGAGATTTCTTATTCACCTCCGTCTCCTGAGCACTGGACACAGAAGGCACTCAATGTTGAATACAAGCCTGGACCAACACCGGGCTCTAGGGACACATGTTTGCTCTGACAACTTTTCACAGAGCGGCCCCACCCTTAAAGACCACCAGCACGGAGGAAGGCAGCAGTAAGCAGTACACGCTCTATGTATGCTGGAGTCACACACACACACACACTCCAGCAGAGGTAGCTCTTTCCTCTCCAGATAGGAGCACAAAAAAACTAAAAAGGCAGAGACAGCCCCACGTACTACGCGGAATTAGGTGTGACACTAAATCTCAATCTCACATGCTTTCAGAGTAAAAGGACCACAGAGAGACCTCTGGGCTCTAAAGAAAGTGCAGTTCTGCTGGAAAAACAGCTCTCGTAACGCTCTGGGTATGACAAGGGTCCAGTCTCCGCTTCAGTGAACCCCCCTGGGGATATGTAGGAGCTTGGGGAGGTCAGACTGGACACTAAATCTGTCCATTGGCCAAGTGCACCTGATATTAGCCTAAACTTCAAAAGAAAAATGATAGAAAATCAAATTCAATGTCTGCAGGATGGTAAGCCCTAAATACATTAATTCAATCAACTTCTTAGCACTTACCTTCTCAGGAGACACTAAGGACCCAGTCCTCATTTCCCCTGGTATGGGACAGATAACCCAAGTCCCACAGTACCACCCAGTATCTGGACAGAGGCTGAGCAACCTGGGAATCCTTTACTACAGTCTCTCCCAAACCATAACCCTGAGAAGCCACTAGCAATGATAAAGGTGGCAGAGTAAAACCTACAGTGGCAGTTGTCAATGGTACAATGGTTCTCCCAACTATTTTGACTCCTCCCTAACTTCTTCTCCCTTGTACCCCGCTGTCAGTCAGGCCAAACTTATCAATTCTCCTTTAGTATTGCCTCCTGTGGCCTTACTTTTTCCTCCATTACCACTGTCATCACCTTAGTCTGCCATTTAACAGCTTTGAGAGCTACGACAAATCATTTTTTGTCTTTGGTGCCTCCTCTTTAACACAGGGTACCAGCTGCTCTGTCTACCTCACAGGATTATTAATCAAATGAAATTAAACCTGTAAAAGGTCCTGTAATCTGTAAAATGTTATACATCAATACAAGGCATTACTATTATCAGCAAGCTAGTCCTCTGTATCTAATATGTGAAGCATATCTGGCTCCCTGCCTCTCTCCTTCCCTATTTCCAACATTATACACCACAGTAAGGAAACTATACACCCTAAAATATCTGCTTTGCCCATTTATCTCACTTGCCCAAAATCTTTCACCAACAGACCATTTCTTACTTGAGCCAGACAGTCCTGGATCTGACTTATGCACTGCCATCCCCGCACTACTGTCAGCTGCCCAGGATGCTTTCTCTGGCCTTGCAAGCCAGGATCCATCCTTCAGCATCCAGCTAAACCCCACTACACTCCATGTAGGACTAAATAGGGAATAAAGGGACTGAAACAAGATCATGGAGAATTAAGAGCAATTTTGTGTGGAGAAAACTTGGTAGGCACAGCTGCCATCTAATGCTTTAGAAGTCACCTTTTTAAGAGAGAGAATGCTTTTTTTCTATTCGATTCCAAGAGACAACCTAGGACCACAGCATGGAGGCTGCGGAGATGTATTTCAGCAGCAAAACTTCCTTATTGAACTATCCAAAAATAAGAGGGGATTCCACATATGTAGTAAATTTCCCATCATTAGGAATGTTCAAGCCCAAACTGGCCACTGAGCAAGAATATTTTACATGGACTTCATCTATTGCAAGGGTAACTGAACTAGAATCACAATGTTTTAGATTGTTCCAGAAAGCAGGAAGCAGAACACTTTTTCTGACTTTCAATCCAGTGATCTATACCCTTGGTACTCAAAGTGTGGTCCATGCACCAGCACCAGCACCAGCACCAGCACCACCTGGGAACTTGTTAGAAATAAATGTACAACCAACCAGAATCAGTATTTTAACAAGACCCTCAGGTACATGCACCACTGAAGTTCAAAAACACTGACCTACACTGCCCCTCCCAAGCCTCGAATTTCTTATTCTAGAACTGCATTTCCCAGGCTCTATCAGATGTTAAACAGGGGCAGCACCCAAGAAAAACAGTATTTCCAGCTCAAATCTGGAAAACTCTTCCTGCTACACTTCCAGTGGGAGACTCCTGGTAATGCCATTACCATATTAATGGCTCTGAAATACTCGGCAGTAGAGAAAACTTTAACCATTAAGTTTCTGAAGATATCTGAGCACAAAATGCCTTAAAAAATGTATTAACATTCCCGTGGATCAGGCTTCGGCAGTACACCAAGAATATCAATCTCATGACTGAACTCTCAGTAACAGGCACACTAGATTAGAAAATGGTCGATATTGGGCTTACTGTTCTCCTAACTGCAATAAATGAGTTAAGTTTCTAAATCTCTGCCTCTTTAAATACAGCGAGGTTCCTCATCTGTGTAATTTAGCTGTGGTTCTGCCTGAAGACAAGAGGAATGCGCAAGATGACTTCTCAAGGGTCACCCTACCAGGTAAGGCGGACCCCAGCAGCGGGAAACACAGACACACCAAACCCATATCCATGCCCCCATGCTTGAGTCCTTTATGTTTTGTTATTTTTGTTTGACACAAACTTCTCAACCATGTGTCCACAGGAAACCTGTGGCTCGGAATGGGTTCAGGGGTGCCTCGGACGCGCCCAGGAAAGGAGGGGGGACCTCTGCAGTTCCGGAGAAATTCGGTGGCCCAATTGCTTTGACCCCTGGAGAACATCGCCAGGTAGAGCGCTCTGTGGGGTGGGACCAGTCCAGACCCAGACTGACGACCACCCCTGTCGCGGCCCACCCTGCTGTCCCCTGTACGGCACACCGGGCTCCATGCTACCCTCAGACCAGCACCGAGCCCCCAGTCCCCGGCCGGGAACCTCACGAGCACGCGGGGGGCGGCGAATAAGACGGCTGCCAGGGTCGCCGCCTCCATACCTGTCTGGTCAGGGGCTTCGCGCCCGAGTCTGGCACCACCGGCAAGCGACGCCCGAGACCTTGCCGGTCCCGCCCCGCCCCGCCCGTGTGGGCTGCCCAACGCGCCGTCCAACCCCTCCAGGCCCACCCCACATCCTCCCACTACTGAGCCCCAAAGGCGCTCTGGGTTTAGGGAATACACTACTTTCCCCCGAAAACATGTCTGGTTTTAAAACGGTGCACTGAGCGCGGCCCAGGAGACATCGGTCAGGCACAAAGCTGGACACCTGGCATGAAATATGCGCGTGCGCCCTGTGCCTGGGAAGCCGATTAGGACCACAGGAGAGAGGCTGGTCATGGCCAGCGCCCTCTGCCGGCGGATAGGAGACCGCGCGGAGAGATAGAGGTCTGATTTGCAGCAGGCAAGTTGGTTGGTTCAGGTCGCTGAGATTTTGAGGGCTAAAAGCTCAGTAGTAATAAAAATCGTGGTAATTTCGATTACTACGTATCTCCTGAGTTAGCTTGATGAAAAATTAAATTTTGGTGCTACTCAGTACCAAATTTTAATTTTGGTGCTATTCAACCATATGGGGATAAAGGCATTCTCACGTCCTTAAGATGCAAACATAAAATAATACAAATTTACATAATGGCATTTTGAAATTTGTTTTATTTAAAAAGAGGAAACATTAAAAAGTACAAACACTTTCACCCAATGCACCCACTTCCAATAATGTATGCAAAGAAAAAAGACATAATACAGCAAATTTTCAAAGATATTGGGAGGATATTGGGAGAGCCAGGATTCCACAGATGATGGATTCAAATTCTAACTGCAATTTCCCGGCTATGTGAGATCTGGGGCAGGTTGATTGTGTAACCTCTCTGTGCCTCTATTTCCTCACTTGTTTAATGATAATGTTAATGATTATATTTATTTTATTAGGTTGGTAGGAAGATTAAGTGAATCTATGTAAAGAACTTGAAATATAACTATTGTAGTGTTTTTTTATAATCTCAGATTAAAAACAACCTGAAAAATCTATACAGTTGATGGCTGGTGGAGGTGGGGGGCAAATGGTAAAGAATGAACTGGGCAAATTTTCTACTACTACTGCTTTTTTTACCATTTCATCTTCTAAATATTTCTAATTATTCTGAATGTTTAATGCATTTGCATAATCCAAAAAAACAAAACAATATAAAAAGAAAGCACTGAGAAACCTCCTGTCATCCCTTTGTTCCCGTCCACTTTTCCCCCCTTGCCCATTTCAGGCAACCCTTGTTATTAACTTCTTATTTATCCTCTCAATGTTTTATGCAAATGCAAACAAATATGAATAATATATCATCTTATTCCTCCATTTCTTATGCAAAATGTAGTATACTATATACACTTGCCCCTTAGTTTCTGTACTTAACAATGTATCCTGGAGATCTTTCTAAATCAGCAAATAGAGCTCTTCCTCATTCCTTTTGCCAACTGCATAGTACTCTACTGCGTGCATATACTTAATTTATTAACCAGCCTCTTCTAGTGGAATTCTTTGTTTTCAGCCTTTTGTTATGAAAACAATGCAGCAGTGAATCACCTTGTATGTATGACATTCCATACGTGAGCAAGTATTATTTGACTAGGCCAAATAATAATTGCATCTATAATTTTAGTAGAAATGGCCTCTATCCCCATCAATTAAAGAGAAATGGTATGAAAAACAAATTTAAAAGCTGTGAAATGCACTGCATAGGCATATTTTTATAGTGGAAAACAATAGATAACAAATAGCTTACCATTTTAACCATTTTTAAGTGTACAGTTCAGTGGCACTAAGTACATGTACATTATCCTGCAACCATCACCAACCACTACCCATCTCCAAAACTTTATCTTTTCATACTGAAACTCTACCCATTAAACACTAGCTCACTTTCCTCCCCTTACCCTAGCCCTTGGTAACAAGCATTCTGCTGTCTCTGTGAATTTGACTATTCTAAATACCTGGTATAAGTAGAATCATACAATATTTATCCTTTTGTGTCAATCTTATGTCTTTAAGGGTCATTCATGTTGTGGCAGGTGTCAGCACTTCCTTCCTTTCTAAGGCTGAATAATATTACATTAATGTATATTAATGGCCATAGATACATTAATGTATCTACCACATTTTGTTTTCTTATTCACCCATCAGTGCACATTTGGGTTGTTTCTACCTTTTGGTCATTGTAGATATGCACATTTTTTTTTATAATATTTTGCATGGATTTGTGTAGTTCGGTTCTTTTTTTTAAAATATTTTATTTATTTATCTTTAGAGGGGAAGGGAAGGAGAGAGGAAGGAAACATCAATGTATGGTTGCTTCTGGTGCATCCCCTGCAGGGAACTGACCCCTGCCGGAAACTGGCCTGCAACCCAAGCATGTGCCCTGACTGGGAATCGAACCGCGATCGTCTGGTTCGCAGGCCCGCTCTCAATCCACTGAGCTACACCAGCCAGGGCGATATGCACATATTTTTAAACAAATACATATAGCCCACTCATCCCATCCCCAAGATTGCTATCCAAAGCAACTTTTATTTTTCTTTTAATTTATTGATTTTTTGAGAGAAACATTGATTTGTTGTTCCACTTATTTATGCATTCATTGGTTGTTTCTTGTATATGCCCCAACTAGAGATGGAACCCGTGACCTTGGCCTATCAGGATGATGCTCTAGCTAATCGACCTAGCTAACCCAGCCGGGGGCCTACCTAAAGCAACTTTTAATGCCAATTTTTTTTTTTTTTTGCTGTTCCAGAGTCAGTCTCTGAAAACTTAAGCAACTTAGATGCAAATGTAGCTTGCGATACAAGCTTCCTGTACTTACTTGTTGTTATGTCCACAGGTTATTCATAGTAGTACATATTGATCTACCTTGACATTTCTTTAAGTGTATTTTTAAAAAAATTGAGCTGGAGCCACTCATGTGAGTGACTTTAACGACCCTAATAGATGTGCTGAGTTTCCATGTGAAGCAGCCACACCTCAGACGGAATGGGGGTGGAAGAACAGGAAAGACCCAAATGCTTCTCGGCATCATGAGCGGGGGTTCCAATGAGTCTAAAGGATGAGATGTGCTAATAGGGAAAATATTGTTTCTTTTTTTCTTTTACATTGGATCAGACTGATGGTCTTCAAGGGAAATTAATATTTTCTTTGCCCTATGTGTCTTTTCATAGGTGCCAGCCTGCGGCTCCCTTTGATGGGGGAGCCTGAACAGGACCCCTAGGACTCTGAAACCCCGGTTTGCATGCCTGAAGCCCATCTCCTAAACTGTGATGCTGAACAGAGAACATCTGCTCATCTGGGTGGAATCCTTCCAGAACATTGGAAAGAACCAAAAGGGAAAACCTCCCCTTAAAGAGAGGAATGCTGTTTCCCGGAGGAAGGAGGTGGTATTCAGGCTGAGAGACTTGGAGGGGACTTGCATAAAGGCGAAGAGCAAATCAAAGGTGTCAAAGCCAGGTATGGGGGGCGGGGACAGGTGTGGGACAGTCATGCTTACAATCTTAAATTTTTTATCAACCATAATCTTAAAAACAAGTGACATTAAGCGCGGGCCTGCGAATCAGACGATCGCGTTTCGATTCCCAGTCAGGGCACATGCTTGGGTTGCAGGCCAGTTTCTGGCAGGGGCCAGTTCCCTGCAGGGGATGCACAAGAAGCAACCATACACTGATGTTTCCTTCCTCTCTCCTTCCCTTCCCCTCTAAAGATAAATAAATAAAGTGTTTAAAAAAAAAAAACAAGTGACATTAATTTTAACAAGATATCCAAAATATTGTTTCAACATATAATAAATATAAAAATATTAACAAGGTATTTTACATTCTTTTTGGGGGCAAAGTCTTTGAAATCCAGTGTGTATTTTGCACTCACAGCACATCTATATTCAGATGGTAAATTTTCATTAGAAATATTTGATCTGGTTTAGATTTCATAATACTTGCAGTTGAAAAATAAGTTCAAGCATGTAATTTGTTTCAAATATATTTAGAAGTTTTCCAATAACTGGATTGATCATACATTTTTTAACTTAATTAAAATTAAGTGAAATTTAGTTCAGTTCCTCAGTCACATTAGCTACATTTCAAGTACTCAGTAGCCACATTGGCAGTGCTGTTGCATTGGACAGTCTAGAGACAGAATTTCAACCCTTCTTCCCCCTGCTTTGTCATACTTTCGTTAGAGGGTCTGGCTTCAGGAAATAATCTAATGTATGTTCTTCATTGCCTGACTTTGTCACCACACAATGGGAAAGTGAGGAGAGACAAGGTGACCCAGGGAGCAACAATGTGCTGTTTCCCATTTCATTCCGGGGTAGAGGTGGGTGCAATGTCAGGATGGTCCCTTGGGGACCGTGAAGACTGTGCAATGAGAGTCCACAATGTGGGTAAGCCAGAATAACCATAAAATGTTATTCTTACTTTGGGGACTCAGAACCACTCATGTCCTGCTGTAAAAATCATGGGAAAAACCATATTTACATAGAGACATTTTTTTAAATTTTTATTTATTTATCTTTAGAGGGGAAGGGAAGGAGAGAAGGAGAGAAGGATTGATGTATGGTTGCCTCTCGTGCGTCCCCTGCTAGGAACTGGCCCGCAACCCAGGCATGTGCCCTGACTGGAAATTGAACCTCAATCGTGTGGTTCACAGGCCCACGCTCAATCCACTGAGCTACACCAGCCAGGGCCTACATAGAGACATTTTTGTTAAAACAAATACCCTTGAAAAGAATACAAGGCCTCATTAGATTCTCTAACATCAGAAATAAAAAGATGTCCAATATCTCTGATTCTAATGAACATTGTATTTTAGGACATAACTGATACAATAAGGTGAGAAAAATATAAAAGGCATAAAGATTAGAAAGGAAAAAATGGAACTGTCCTTTTGCTCAGATTATATAATGACTTATATATAAGATACCAAAAGAATTTGAAAATTATTAGGATTGCTTTTTCTAAAATTTAGCAAGCTGGCTAGATATAAAATCAATATAAAAATCAATTGCATTTCTATAATCAAAAATAGAAGTTACAGAATGTAATTTTTTTATTTTTTAAATATTTTATTTATTTTTAGAGAGAGGGAAAGGGAAGGAGAAAGTGGGAGAGAAACATCAGTGTGTGGTTGCTTCTTATGTATCCCCTACTGGGGACTTGGCCTGCAACCCAGACATGTGCCCTGCCTGGGAATCAAACCGGCAACCCTTTGCTTCACAGGCCCGCGCTGAATCCATTGAGCTACACCAGCCAGGGCAAGAATGTAATTTTTAAATAAAGCTGATGTACCTAGTAATACACGTAAGAAAGCATGTGCACAATCTAACTTATAAAATTGTATTTGGCGACATTAACCATAGCCTAAATAAGTGGGAGATCTAGCCCTTTCATGAACAGGAAGATTTAAATCATAAAGTAGTTATCCTAAATTAATTGGTATATTTTAAATAATTCCCATCAATATCCTATCAGGATATTCTAAGAACATGACAACAAATTAATATATTTGTAGAGATGAGCAAAAGGCCAAAATAGCCAAGAAACCCCTGAAGAAAAGGGACACAGGGTGACAGTGTTTACTTTAAAGTTATAGTAATTCAGGCAGTGTGGTATTGATGTTGGAATAGGAAAAAAGACCAGTAGAACAGAAAAGAGTCTAGACCTAAAACAAACACATACACACAAAGATTTGCTATATGACAAAATTTTATATTATTGATCAGTGCAGGAAGGACACACTATTCAACAAATGGCCCTCGGACAATTGGCTATCCAAATGCAAAAGGAAGAAAGAAAAAGGAAGGGAGAGAAGGAGGGAGGAAGGAAAAATTGGATGCTTTCATTTCTAGAAATTCAGAGAACTAAATATCACAGAAAGTCCACCTGATATAGTGCAACTAAAAATGCTAGATGCACCCTGGCTGGTGTAGCTCAGTGGATTGAGCGCAGGCCTGCGAGCCACATGATCGCGGTTCGATTCCCAGTCAGGGCACATGCCTGGGTTGCAGGCAAGTTCCCCACAGGGGCCAGTTCCCAGCAGGGGATGCATGAGAGGCAACCATACATTGATATTTCTCTCCTTCTCTCCTTCCCTTCCTCTCTAAAGATAAATAAATAAACTCTTTTTTAAAAACTCTGCAAAAATAAAAAAATTAAATAAAAATAAAAATGCTATATGCAACATTTAACACAAGCACGATAATGTGCACACACCTATTTGTGTTGCTCGACTGAACTGGAAAATGCTAGATGCAACATTTAACACAAGCACGTGCACGTGCACACACCTATTTGTGTTGCTCGACTGAACTGGCAGGAAACTGGAGGAATTCCTCAGACATTGGAGATAATGTGAAATTATGAATTCCCAGGCACCGATGATACCTGGAGCCTGTGTTTGCTAAAGTAACCCCTGGTGGCCCGGAACCTGAGTTTAAATGGCCATAAAGAGGGACAGAAAACAAAGTCAGGGATTGAGCAGAGAGAGCTGGGTTGGAAAACTACCCCCTACACACTTAAAGCCAAGATAGTCAAAGAGTAACACCCCAGAGAGTAAACTTCAAAGAAGTACTTTGCCGGGGCTGGTGTGGTTCAGTGGATTGAGTGACAGCCTGTGAACCAAAAGGTTGCCTGTTCTGTTCCCCCCGTCAGGCTGGGCTGCAGGCCAGGTCCCCAGTAGAGGGCGTGCAAGAGGCAACCACACATTGATGTTTCTCTCCCTTTCTCCCTCCCTTCCCCTCTCTCTAAAAATAAATTTAAAAAATATTTTTAAAAAAGAAATTTTCTAGCCCTGGCTGGCGTAGCTCAGTGGATTGAGCGCGGGCCTGCGAACCAGACGATCGCGGTTCGATTCCCAGTCAGGGCACATGCCTGGGTTGCAAACCAGTTCCTTGCAGGCTAACTACCAGCAGGGGATGCACAAAAGGCAACCATACATTGATATTTCTCTCCCTCTCTCCTTCCCCTCTAAAAATAAATAAATAAATAAAATCTTTAAAAAAAAAGAAATTTTCTCATAATGAAGGAACAAACAATTATAAAAACTGAGTAGGTAGATTGGGAAAAAACAATGATAACATGTAGTAATAAAAATATAATTATAATATAAAGTTACTAGATGGCACAAACAAAAGATTAGTCATAGCTATTAACCTAAAACAAAAAGCCTTTCTAATTCTTTTTTATCCTCATCAAAACATTTTTTCATTGCTTTTAGAGAGAGAGGAAGGGAGAGAAAGAAACTTTGATGTGAGAGAAGAATTGATCAGTTGCCTCCCGTATGCGCCCAGACCAGGGATTGTACGCACCCAGACTGAGACCCGGGATCAGGGATAGAACCCACAACCTCAGTATGTGCCCTGACTGAAAAATGAACCCACAAACTTTTGGTTTCGGGAGGACGCTCCAACTAAGTGAGCCACACCAGCCAGGGCTAGAATAAAAAGCCTTTCATAGTAAGAGGCAACAAGCATTTATTTGGGAAGCACTGATTCAAGCAGAAGCCTAGATAGTGTTCCAATCAAGAGACAAGGCAAGGAGTATTTATGAGAAAGGGAAGGGGAACAATTCAATCAATAAAAGGAAGGCATTTCTATTGCTTCAGACAAGCTAACAGACTGATATTAATTCTTAACAGTGTTTTGACTTCGGCCAAGATGGAGGCCGAAGTCAAATAGATGGAAATACTGTACCTCCTCGCACAACCAAGTTTAAGGACAATAAAGATTTAGAAACAAAAACACAACCAAAACAGACAGAAAATTAAACTGTACAGAAGTCCGACAACAATGTACCATTCATGCAGACAAGTAAGAGGGGTGGAGTTGGTGGCCAGTGGAGAGGGGTCTCGGCAGGAAAAGTGGTGGCTGCCGGACCAACCCAGGCACACAGGTGGTGGTTAGCAGATCCCAGGTGTGGGGTGGCAACAGGCAGACCCAGTGAGGGTGCAAGGTGGCTGGCTGACCACGGACACACATTTGCATGCAGATAAACCAGGCAAAAAAAAAAATGAGCAGTGAGACATACCACGCAATCCAGGGCCCCAGCAACAGGAATTAAAGCCTAAAAGCACCAAGTGGAAAAACTTTCAGGGGTTGAGGTGCCAGGAGAGGCTCCCAGCCTCACAGGAAAGTTCGTTGGAGAGACCCACAGAGTCTTAGAACATACACAAGCCCACCCACCTGGGAATTAGCACCAGAAGGGCCCAATTTGCCTGTGGGAAGCAGCAGAGGGGGACCAAAATCTGAGAGAGACCAGAACAAACGCCATTGCCCCTCTCTGACCCCACCCCCAGTCACAACAAAGCAACTGGGTTGTCCCACCCTGGTGAACACCTACGACTCTGCTCCCCATACATGTAACAGGCACAAACAGACCAAAACATTATGGCTCAAGCAGGAGAACAGCTCAAAGCCCCAGAACAAATACTTCTAAGTGACCAAGAGATAGCCAACCTATTAGATGCACAGTTCAAAATACTGGTGATCAGGATACTCACAAAACTGGTTGATTTTAGTCGCAAATTAGGTGAAAAAATTAAAGCTACACTAAGTGAAATGAAGCAAAATGCACAGGGAACCAACAGTGATGGGAAGGAAACTGGGACTCAAATCAATCAAGTGGACCAGAAGGAAGAAAGAAACAACCAAACGGAAAAGAATGAAAAAACAAGAATTCAAAAAAATAAGGAGGGGCTTAGGAACATCCAGGACATCTTTAAACGTTCCAACATCCAAATTATAGGGGTACCAGAAGGGGAAGAGGAAGAGCAACAAGTGGAAAACTTATCTGAACAAATAATAAAGGAGAACTTGCCCAATCTGGCAAAGGAAATAGACTTCCAGGAAATCCAGGAAGCTCAGAGAGTCCCAAAGAAGGTGGACCCAAGAAGGAACACACCAAGGCACATCATAATTACATTAGCCAAGATTAAAATGAAGGAGAAAATTCTAGAAGCAGCAAGAGATAAGGGGACAAAGGAGTTCCCATCAGACTGTCACCTGATTTCTCAAAAGAGACCTTACAGGCAAAAAGGGGCTAGAAAGAAGTATTCCAAGTCATGAAATCCAAAGACCTACATCCAAGATTGCTCTATCCAGCAAAGCTTTCATTTAGAATGGAAGGGCAGATAAAGTGCTTCTCAGATAAGGTCAAGTTCAAGGAGTTCATCATCACCAAGCTCTTATTATATGAAATGTTAAAGGGACTTATCTAAGAAAAAGAAGATAAAAATATGAACAGTGAAAGGACAGCAAACTCACAGTTATTAACAATCGCACCTAAAACAAAAGCAAACTAAGCGGACAGCTAAAACAGGAGCAGAGCCACAGAAATGGAGATCACATGGAGGGTTAGCAACGGGAGTGGGAGGGGGAGAGGGGAGGAGAAGGTACAGTGAATAAGTAGCATAGACAGTGGGGAGAAAATAGACAGGGGGAAGGCAAGAGTAGTGTGGGAAATGTAGGAGCTAAAGAACTTGTGACACATGGACATGAACTAAAGGCGGGGAATGGGGTGAGGGGGTGTGCAGGGAGGAAGGGAATGAAGGGGGGAGAAATGGGACAACTGTAATGGCATAATCAATAAAATATATATATTTTTAAAGCAGTACTTTTAATTTTCAATGTGGTAAACATCAGTCCAATAGTCACAATATCTGCTTTCTTTTTTGCTAGCAGTTCTTTGGTACACAATTTTGCTTTAAGCCCAGTCCAAAGGTTATTTTGCCCTGTTTAACATTCCAAAGTCTGAGGCATGGGATGGGCAAGGCAGTTAGTTCCTCTGGGATTGCAGCAATGGCTCTCTTTTAAAATGGCTCCATACCCCAGCTGGTGTGGCTCGGTGGATTGAGTGCTAACCTGCAAACCAAAGGGTCATGGGTTTGATTCCCAGTCAGGGCACATGCAGGGGTTGTGGGCTGGGTCCCGCGTAGGGGGCACATGAGAGGCAACCACACATTGATGTTTCTCTCCCTCTTTCTCCCTCCCTTCCCTTCTCTCTAAAAATAAATAAATAAAATATTTTTTTAAAGAAACTTTGCAGGCCAGAAGTGATTGACAAGAAATATCCAAAGTCATGAAAAGCAGGGACCTACAGCCAAGATTGCTCTACCGGCAAAAATACCATTTAGAATCAAAGGGCAGATAAAGAGCTTCCCAAACAAGAAAACACTAAAGGAGTTCATCATCACCACACCATTATTATATGAAATGTTAAAGGGACTTATTTAAGAAAAGAGGATCGAAACCAAGAACAACAAAATGCCAGTAAATACATATCTATGAACAATTAAATCTAAAAAACAAACTAAGCAAACTAGAAGAACAGAGACAGAATCATGGATACAGAAGGCTTTTTGATGGTTGCCAGATGAGAGTGTGGTGTGGGGAAATGGGTGCAGAGATGAGGGCATTAAGGACAAATAGGGAGAGAACAGCCATGGAGATGTAAAGTACAGTATAGGAAATGGTGTAGTGAAGAACCTATATGCAGGACCCATGGACATGGACAAAGGTGTGGGGATTGCCTGAGGGAGTCGGGGGTGCTGGGTGGAGTGGGGCCAAAGGGGAAAAAATTGGGACAACTCTAATACCATAATCATAAAATATAATTTAAAAAAGAATAAACAGAAAATATCAAATATATGAGTAAAGCTATACAAATCTTAACTACTTAAAATAATAACAATATATCTAATTTGTTAGATTAATGAAATACTATAATTAAAAAACTGGGTTCCACAAGCATATAAATTCAAAGGAGAACATTATGCTAAGTGAAATAAGCCAGTCGGAGAAAGACAAATACCACATGATTTCACTCATGTGGAATCCAACAAACAAACTGAACTAATAAGCAAAATAGAGACAGACTCTTAGAGAGCAGTGGGCAGCTCTGGGAGAGGGGACTGGGGGTTGAGGGATGGAGCAAAAAGGGTAAAGAACTCACAGACATGGACGATGGTGTGGTGATTGGCAGGGGAGGGGAATGAGTGGAGGTGGAAGAGCTTATGAGGGATAAATGGTGATGGAAACAAAATTAAAATGAGAAAAAAATAACAACTCTAAGACCCAGTCACTGAGTATCATCAGTCCATCTTGTCTAGGTGTGTTAGTTTGACTGAGGCATTCCAGAGGCTTTGGGCCACATAAGGATCCTGAGCAGCTTTATGGGGAAGAGTTATCACACAGGAACTGCTAAAATATTTTCCAGAAATGCCATCCAGTTCCTCTGCCAAACTCAGATAGAGGATTGGGTTTGCACCTTGTTGAGGATCCTGTGGAAAAGAGGGGGGCAGGGGAGTGGAGGGAGGTCAGGGGGGACACACTGAGAAGTGGAGCCCTGCCCCACCCTCTTCAGGCCAAACCAGCTCCTCCCCTCCCCACCTTAATGAAGAAGCTGGAGAGCCAGAAGAGGAAACGGTACGACCAAGAAAACTGGTTCATGATCTTCGTGTATACAACACCTGGGTGCACAGAGTTCACAGTCACACCTGAGAAGGGAAGACAAGCATAATGCCAAGTGAAGCGAGAGGACGATGGGAGGAAAGGATGGGGTGTGATTCTGCAGTGTGCAATGAGAGAAGGATCCTACCCAGGTCTGTTGGTATAGGTAACCAGAGACTTGGGGGTGGTACCAGGGACATCAGTGCTCTGTAACCCGCATGAGTGGTGGTAGCCGAGCCAGTAAGGAGACACGAGTATTTGAAAGTGTCAAGTTAACTTTAGAAGGAATATGATGTATGGTGTTAGTACTGGGAAACACTGGGAGAAGAGGGATTTTGCAGGTGATAAGAGAGTTGGAAAAGCTGAAAAGGAGACATGAGGACAGGGTGGAGAGAACTATTAGGGGCACAGATGTAAATGGAAGGAATTAACAGTCGGCTTGAAGGGTGTCAGAAGTATTTTATGGCCAGGACATGTTGAGAGGTGTGAAGGGTTGGGAGCAGAGGAATAGGGGTGTCAGAGGCAGTTACCTGTCCCTTGAAGTCTTCTGGCAAGTTCCCCAGTAAATGAGGTCAAAAGCAGTTTGCTGCAGTAATAGTTCTGGTTGAAGGTCAAAGGTCTGCCAGCCCCTGTCAGATGTTCCTCATCAATGTATCCAGATGTGTGCTTAAAGGAAGACACATTTATCACTCGAGCTGACCCTGCCCGTTGTAGTGCCCCTGGGGAGAGAGAGAGGACCACGCTCCTTGAGTCCAAGTCCTGGAGTAAACTCCCAGCCTGCTTCTCCAGGAGACTCCAGGAAAGCAGGGACCATCGGGGCTTTCAGGAGAGGGTGAGGGTGCCCCTACCCGAGCTACACACGGGAGAAGGAAATGTGAACGGAGACTTCATTTTCATTAGCTGCTTCCTAGTGCTCGCCTCCCTCTTTTATTTTAGGGTTTGAAGTTTTGTCTAGCTTTTCTTCCACTTGCCAGCTGGAGCTAATGTAATTGATCGTTGTTTGTGTTTGACCTCACTGACGACGAGGGGAGAAAGGAGAGACTGGAAGCACCACCAGAGCTGTCTGGCACGTATTCCCACGTTCATTCCCTTGCTCATTTCACATGTGCTCATCAGGCCCCTGCGGCAGGCACCGAGATGCATGCTAAGGACGTAAGAGTGCTAGGTTTGAGGAAAAAGAAATACAGAGAGATACTTGGAATGTTTTTTTTTAAACTGTCTCCCAAAGGAACAAAAATAAAATAATAATCAACAGGACACGTTAAATCTTTTTTAAAAGTGAGTACCTAACTATACAAAAAAGTCAATTATATAAATTATGAAAAATAGTAGTTGTCACGAGTTTAAAGTATTGCTTTCAAAATGCTAAAACTACTTTGTGCTCCACATTGAAATAAAGAATCACAAGTAACACAATTTAAACAGGTGGTATTTAGCCAAAATTTGCTACAGAGAAAATTATTCTTAAAAAAGACAGTGGACCCTAAACTTGCCGACACAGTGATATAAAAACCAAAGGGACTCACAGCCTAGTTGGAGACTGACAGAGGCTTATGACAGCCCTGTAAATGGGGGGTTTCCACGGAGTTGGAGCTGCTGTCAGTGCGGGATCCACAGCACAGGCTGTATCTGTGCTGAGTCTTGACAGATGAACTAAAGTTGACCAGACTAAGCTGCTGGGAAAGGACATTCCAGGTAGAGGGAATGGCATGTGTGAAAGCACAGCCGGGGGTGGGTGGGGGGGATAGAGTGTGGTCCAAGAGCTACAGACTGTCTCTGGCTGGAGACAAGGGTATGGGTTAAGGAAGAGTGAAAGTTAAGGTCCTCAGTCTTGTAAGTAAAAAGAAGGGGCTTAGAGTTTATCCTATAGAGCAGTGGTCCCCAGTGTTTTTGGCACCAGGGACTGGTTTCGTGAGAGACAATTTTTCCATGGACTGGGTTAAGGGGGTGGTTTTGGGGTGATTCAAGCGCATTACATTCAAACTCACCTCCTGCTCATGGGCGCAAGTTCCTAACAGGCCCAGACCAGTAACAGTCCACAGCCCAGAGGTGGGGAACCCCTGCTATGAAGAACAGAGTAACTTCACAGGATTATAAGCAAGAAATACTTAGGAACACAATTTAGGTTGCTAGCTGAATTTTTGTATCCCAGGCTAGAGCAACTTTTGCTCAAATAAATTCTTTTTAGAAAAAAGAAAAAAGACAAAACACTAACACTGAGCAAGGTGCAAACGTCTGAGTTTTTTGGAAGAGGAAACGCATACTCATACTCACAGATGCAGAGTTTTGCATTGCTCTTCGTTCACTCTCCAGCTGGGACTAACAAAATCAGCCACAAAAGGGGATACGAGGCCCCGAGAACAGCAGTTCCCACTCAGGAGGGGAATGGATAGCTGACTTTCAAGGAGCAGAGGATAATTTTTTCTCTATATCCTTCAATTTTGTATTTTAGATATGTATTACCTGACCAAAACATTGGTTTTCTTTTAAAGAGGCTATTACACAATACAGGAAAATACGTTAGGGAAATTTTGCTGGCTACCCATTTTCCCCCTCCTCCCCAGGAGGAACCCAAACCTCCTTAGTCAGAAAGGATTGTGAGTCAGAAAGTCAAATGACCTGGGCCCAAGGAAGCACATAAGGAAGTGGCCAAGGCTGTGGTATTTTTTATCACTATCCCTGGTGGTTTCTGAGCTTCTTGGTGGCTCTACTCCTAGTGGCCTAGTGCCAACCTCAGGACGCCTTGGTTGAGATGACTAACTCTACTGGTGTCCCTGGAACTCAGAGCTACAAGAAGGAGAGGTGGCATCTTACGTCCCCTTGCCGGTTGTATTTTGGGCTGATTCCATGACCAGAATCCCAATCCTGTCAGGTGGTTGCCCTGCTATGTGCAGCAAGCAGCTGGCCAAGAAAATGCCAGGGGGGTGGAGAAGCAGGGCCAGCAAAGAAGGTAGGCATGCTTCCTTACCTTGTAGTAGGTTTGTGAGCAGAAAGGGCCCAACATAATTGGTAGCAAAGGTGAGATCAAGGCCCTCTGGGGTTAGTTTCTTGGGGAGTCCTGGGAGGAGATGAACACACAAGAAGTGGATGATGGAGGGACTGCCCTAAGGGAGAAAAAGTCTGGGGGGGGTATATTGGGGATCAGCAGAAATGCTATAGGAGCATGTATGTGCAAACATGGGGCAATGACATTTGAGGCTGTAACTTGAGGCAGGCTCTTTAGGGTTGTGTATGAATTAAGAGTGTTTCAGCAGGATGTAAGGTTAGGCTTTTGGGATGCCTGTTTTGGGGTCTCTGACCTAGAGGGCAGTGTCCTGAAATGTTTAGGAGAAGCCAATGAAGGCACATACCACAGACTGCAGCATTGTTAACCAACAGATGTATTTCAGGACATTCCTGCAGGAGCCACTGGGCAAAGCTCCGGACGGAGGCCATGGAGCTCAGGTCCACCTCCCCAAGCAGAAGGCAGGCATCCTTTGAAGCTGCTTGAATCTCAGCCAGGGCCCAATGTCCACGCTCACGGCTTCGGCAGGCAAGGATCACACGGGCCCCACGGCGGGCCAGCTCCTGGGACACAGCCTTCCCTATGCCTGTAGAAGAGCAGCCTGAGAATAGGCTAGTCTGGGAAGTGACTAGAGGGCAATGGAGCAAGGGGCCAGAGGTGCGGACCATGCGTACTGCTTCTTCTGCTGCCCCCATTGTTAAGGCTGTTGGGGCCTGAAGCCCCCAGTAAGGTAATAGGGTGGGAGGAGCACTCACCACTGGTGGCCCCAGTCACCACCGCTGTCTTCCCAGTCAGGTCTGTGGAGCAATGCTGGAGGTCCCAAAGATGAGACTTATACCAGAACCTCACACTTAGTCTCAGCAGGAAGGCCAGAATGAGGAGGACAGAGCCAGGGCCCCAGACGTGGGTGCTGACTAGAGACCACAGTGACATAGCAGATTACTGGCCTGCCACCCAGAGTACGAAGAGAGTGAAGAAGTCAAAGCTGAGTGACTCCTAGCAGTCAGGCTGGGGTGGAGCCCAAGTCACAACACTTTTTAAGGAGGCACTCTCACATTTGTTCAAGCAACCCATCTGAACCCAGGAGTGGGTTCCTCCTTATAGTCTGTCCTAGGCACTGGATTGCCTCATCCCAATAATCAAAAATCAACAAACCCTCATGGTTTTCCCTGAACTCTGCTAGGGCTCAAATCTGTCTCCAAGCCAAACTTGGATTTGCACTCTAAAGTGAAGTGACAGAGCCCCAGGGACTGGGGAAGCAAGAAATCAAATTCCAGGCCCTGGCTGGTGTAGTTCAGTGGATTGAGCTCGGGCCTGTGAACCACACAATCGTGGTTCGATTCCCAGTCAGGACACATGCCTGTGTTGCAGGCCAGTTCCCAGCAGGGGACTCATGAGAGGCAACCATACATTGATATTTCTCTCCTTCTCTCCTTCCCTTCCCCTCTAAAGACAAATAAATAAATAACATTATTTTTTTAAAAAAGAAACCAAATTCCTAGTGCCTTGAGACTTCTGGCGAAGATGGGGGCATAGGTGAAAACACTGTGCCTCCTCCCACAACCACAATTAAGGACAACAAAGATTTAGAAACAAAAACACAACCAGAACAGACAGAAAATTGAACCGTACAGAAGTCCAACAACCATTTAACCAGACCAGTAAGAGGGACGGAAAGGGATTGAGGCAGGAAAAGGCAGTGGCAGCCAGACCCGGGAGCACAGGTGGCTCAGGCGAACCGTGGTCACACATTCACTGCAGATGAACTAGGCAAAAATGAGCAGCAAGACAGATCATGTGACCCAGGGCCCCAGCGATGGAAAATAAAGCCTAAAAGCACCAATTGAAAAGGTGCCGGCTTGTGGGAAGTGGCAGAGGAGACAGAAATGAGAGAGAAAGAGAGAGAGAGAGAGAAAGAGAGAGGCAGGAGGAACAAGCACCATTGTTCCCCCTCTGACCCCACCCCCAGTGATAACCCAGTGATTGGGTTGCCCTACCCCGGTGAACACCCAAGCTTTCGCCCCTCATATGTAATGGGCGTGAACAGACCAACACATTATGGCTCAAGCACAAGAACAAATCAAAGCCCCGAGCCAATACTTTTAAGCAAACAAGAGATAGCCAACCTATCAGACACACAGTTCAAAATACTGGTAATCAGGATGTTCACAGAACTGGTTGATTTTAGTCACAAATTAGATGAAAAAAGGAAGGCTACACTAAGTGAAATGAAGCAAAATGCACAGGGAACCAATAGTGTTGGATACAAAACTGGGACTCAAATCAATCAGGCGGACCAGAAGAAAGAAAGACAACCAAACAGAAAAGAACGAAGAAACAAGAATTCAAAAAAAATTAGGAGGGGCTTAGGAACATCCAGGACATCTTTAAACGTTCCAACATCCAAATTATAGGTGTACTAGAAGGGGAAGAGGAATGGCCACAACTGGAAAACTTATTTGAACAAATAATAAAGGAGAACTTCCCCAGTCTGGCAAAGGAAATAGACTTCCAGGAAATCCAGGAAGCTCAGAGTCCCAAAGAAGTTGGACCCAAGAAGGAACACACCAAGGCACATCATAATTACATTACCCAAGATTAAAATGGAGAAAATTCTAGAAGCAGCAAGAGATAAGGGGACACTCACCTACAAAGGAGTTCCCATCAGACTGTCACCTGATTTCTCAAAAGAGACCTTACAGGCAAGAAGGGGCTAGAAAGAAGTATTCCAAGACATGAAATCCAAAGACCTACATCCAAGATTGCTCTATTCAGCAAAGCTTTCATTTAGAATGGAAGGACAGATAAAGTGCTTCTCAGATAAGGTCAAGTTCAAGGAGTTCATCATCACCAAGCCCTTATTATATGAAATGTTAAAGGGACTTATCTAAGAAAAAGAAGATAAAAATATGAACAGTGAAAGGACAGCAAACTCACAGTTATTAACAATCGCACCTAAAACAGAAGCAAACTAAGTGGACAGCTAGATCAGGAGCAGAACCATAGAAATGGAGATCACAGAGGGGGTTAGCAACAGGGGAGTCGGAGGAGGAGAGGGGAGGAGAAGGTACAGAGGATAAGTAGCATAGACAGTAGGGAGAAAATAGACAGGAGGAAGGCAAGAATAGTATGGGAAATGTAGAAGCTAAAGAACTTGTGACACATGGACATGAACTAAAGGGAGGGAATGTGGGTGTGCAGGGTGGAGGGGACTGAAGGGGGAGAAATGGGACAACTGTAATGGCATAAACAAAAATATATTTTTTAAAAATTAAATAATTTAATTAATTAATTAAGAAAAAACACAAATTCCTGGTGCCTTGAATCACTCTGTGCCTAAGCAGGGCCACTTCCTTTCTCCCCAACCAAGAGGAGACAAAGTTCTCCCAACTGAGGTAGACCCCACTTGCAGCTCTCCATCTGCTCCTTTGTAGGACAGGGATAGTTCTCCAGAATGCCTCTGCTGGGGAGTGGCCTTGACCCTGAAGTAGGGTCTCCTTTGGGTGGAAATGGGTTTATTCCCTGAAACCAATAGTATTCTATCCTCTTCTAGTCCTGCCAGGAGAACTCTTCCTCCCCAGTTCAGTGAGAATACCCATCTTTGGAAGAAACCAGCAGAGATACCAGGCCAATTCTTAAGGCAACTCAGGTGTTTATTTCTGGCAAGCAGACAGAGGAATGTAGGATTTCCACTAGCTGAGATTTGGTACTCAAAATAGGGCAGGGGCTTGGAGGGGAGTGATCGCACTTAGGGGGCTGAGTTCTTCATTAGTTCTGCCATGGTCATCTGGGCTTCTGGGCACCAATCTGGATGGGGTGCTACTCAGTGGGCGGAGAGGTGCAGCCTTCTTTGTCTTTCTCCTGGGGTGTGCCAGAGCTGAGCAGCTCCTGAGTGGTTGGCTTCCACATGGTCACACCGGGAACCAGCTTCAAGGCTTCTGGCTGCAACAGAGGCTTCCACATCACCTGGGAAGTGGCCTCAAGGATGCGGGGCTCAGAATAAGGCAACCTGTGAGGATCCAGGCCCTGAGGAGGTACACGGCTGCGGCCGGCCCACAGCTCTTCCAGCATTTCGGCCTCCCGCTCCCAGCCCTGGGGCCACTTTGCACTGGGCCACGTCTTGGGGCTGATGCGGCCGGGGCGATCCAGGTGCCTTTCAAGAAAGAGGTTCTGGGAGGTGAGCAAGGGCTCCTCTGACCAGCCTAAGCTTAAAGGGAGAATCTGGAGGCCGGGGCCCAAGGCAGGAAAAGAACAGGCTGGAGGGAACGGGCAGAAAGCTGCTGCGGAGACTCTGAAACTGGGGCCAGTGGTTGGGCGTCTGGCCAAGGTCTCGGTCTTCTTGACCCGCTGGCGCCTGCGATAGATTCCCAGGGAGTCCACCTCGGAACCTGGATCTACAATCTCAACTATCGGGTTTACCAAGCGGCTCGGCAGCCGCCCCAATGCAGGCAGCCGCCCCAACACTGCCTTGTGACCCTTCCTGTAGAAGTCCACGTGCCAGGGCTGCTGTGGCTGGAAGAATGTGGAGGGGTTGAGCATGGTGGGGCCCGAGGCTGTGCAAGGCACCTCCTCCTCCATTTCCTGGTCCCCAGCAGCATGTGACTGTGGTGTGCAATAGAAGTCCTCTATCGAAAACTGGGAGCTGTGGGGCCGTGCCCTCTCGGCAGATTCCTGGGAGCTGGCTACCTGGGACAGCTCCAAAGAAGAGTTGAGGCTGCCAGTGGGAACCATCTCCACCATCTCCACAGACAATGACTGTTGGAGAGTTGTGTTCAAGGACCCAGCTGAAGAAAGGTTGCCTTCTCCCTGGCCTTCTAGTTCCTCTAAAGGACCCCCAGGCCCTGCCTCCTGAAACAGATCCGGTTTGGGTGGGGAGCCGGGGGTGTCTCTCAGCGATTCCATCTGCTCATCAAAGCCTCTATCCATCCACAATCTGTCTAAAGGAATCTGGTCCACGCTACCTTGGTCCTGGAGAAATGCCCCAGAGGCAGGCAATGAGAAGTCAGAAAGGGAGAAAGGACTTAAGGGTGGAGGAGTCAAGAGGGGCCCTAGGGTAAAAGAGGGTGCAATGGGCTTAGAGGTGGGGGTTGGAGGGAGCTGGGCACTGGGCTTACTTCACTTTGGAAAGTCTCCTCCAGCCCCGCCCTGGCTGGTGCCTGCAGCACTGGCACGGATCCCTGAGCCCAGGCATCCATTGTGCTTGCAGAGGGCTCCTCATCCTCGGCCTCGGCCTCTCCCCACGTGGGGTCCTCGGCCACTGTGGACTCTCCTTCCCGGGCCAGGAAGCGCCACTCAATGATCTGCAGCATGGCCTCCCGAGCCTGGCTGATTGTGAATGGAATGCACTGGGGAGGAGGGAGGCAAGAGAGGGTCTCAACGGGGTGGGAAGAGGTTGCAGAGTGGGGAGTGGGAGGAACCAGATCCAGGCTCACCTGCTGAGTCAAGTAGACTTTGAAGGCAGAGTCCATGACTCCTGCCAGCAGATCTGCCAAGATGTCCCCCACCACGTCCTCGCCCTCCTCCTGAGCTGAGAGTGCCATCCACTCAGCCCCACTGAGCCGCCCAGGAACAATGTCCACCTGCGGCACAGGCACAGTAGGTGGCCGTGCCTTTTCCACCTTGGATCTGGTCACCCCGCGGTCCCGGGCCTGCTTCTGTGGGAAAGAAATAGGACAATCAGGGAAGGAAATCGAGGAATGGAAGAGAGAAGCAGCTATAGGCAAGGAGGAAGCTTTCTCAAGTTCTCTAGTTGGAAGGAAAAGCCTTTTGAAAGGGACAATTTACTAAGAAGCTACTGTGTGACACATGCTTTTCAGGTGTTTGACCTAGCTAATTTAATTTTCATAATAGCTCACTAAGCCCACTTCACAAAGAAGCTGAAACCTGACACAAGTTAACCAGCACTTGCTTGGGATCACACAGTAAACCCAGGCTATACATCCGACTCCACAGTCCTTGCTCTTTGCACTAGTACAAAATGTTCTAAGTTCTTGAGAGGTCAAAGAACTTGAAAAGATGAATCAATATATGGGTTCTAAAGTATCAGGTGTTTTGCCCCAACCGGTGAGCCTCAGTGGATTGGGTGTTGTCCCACAAACCAAAAGGTCATGAGTTTGATTCCCAGTCAGGGCACATTGCCTGAGTTGTGGGCCAGGTCCCCAGTTGGGGGCGTAGGAGAGGTGACCAATTGATCTGTTTCTCTCCCTCTATTTCTCCCTCCCTTCCCCTCTCTCTAAAAATAAACAAAATCTTTAAAAGAAAATAGGCGCTGTTTAAAGTCTCCTCCCCCTTCCTTAAATCAACCTAGATCCTTATTTCACAACATATATCTAAATAAACTCCAGATGGCGCTGCAAGGTAGCTCTGTTGGTTAGAAGCTTATCCCAATGCACCAAGGTTTGGGTTCCACCCCCACCCCCACCCCACCGTCAGGATCAGAGCACATGCAAGAATTAACCAATGAGTGCATACATAAGTGGAACAATGAATCTATGTTTGTCTCTCTCTTTCTCCCCCTTCCTCCCTCTCTAAAAATCAATTAAGTTATTTTTTAAATTTTAAAGAAGTAAATTCTAGATGGATTAAAGGATAAACACATACACAAATAAAATAAAGGCATAAACAAAAAGTAAAATGTAGGAAATAGATTAACTTCTCATATAATCTTTGAGTAAGAAAAAACTGTAAGAATAATGAAGAGCTCTGACCAGTGTGGCTCAGTTGGTTGGTCATCATCCCAAAAAGCAAAAGGTTGCTGGTTTGATTCCTGGGCAGGGCACATGCCTGGCTGGCCAGCTGTGCTCATTTGGGGCATATGAGAGGCAACCAATCTATGTTGCTTTCCCTCTCTTTCTCCCTCCCTTCCCCTCTCTCTAAAAATAAATAAAATCTGTTAAAAAGAAGAAGAAGAAAAAGAATAGCCCTGGCTGGTATAGCTCAGTGGCTTGAGTGCCAGCCTGCAAACCAAAAGGTCATTGGTTTGATTCCCAGTCCTGTTAAATGCCTGGGTTGCAGGCCAGGTCCTTGGTTAGGGGTATGTGAGAGGCAGCCTACGGATGCTTCTGTCACACATCAATGTTTCTCTCCTTCTATTTCTCCCTCCCTTCCCACCTCTCTAAAAAATAAGCAAAAAATTTTAAAATATATAAAAAGAATAATGGAGAAATAGGTAAAAGGGTATACACATACAAGGTCAAATTTTCCTGTATTTATTTTTATAAACATTCCTAGTTTACAAGCTGATATTGGTAGTTACTATTTTCTGGTACTGAAAATATAACAGTCACATACATTGTCTTGACTCGATTCTTACATTTTTTAGACTTACTACTTTTTACAGAATTTTACAGAATTTTCCCACTATCACACAGCAAGGAAGTAGTGGAGTGATAATTCATGTGCAGGTCTGATCCTAGAGCTTGACTTTATACCGCTTCCCAAGCAAAAAGTACAGCGTGGGGCAAAGCGGGTTATAGTTGTGAGTACACAAAAAAGAGTTTATTCTTTTTTTAAAAGATTTTATTTATTTATTTATCTTTGGAAGGGAAGGAGAGAGGGAGAGAAACATCAATGTATGGTTGCCTTTCGTGCGTCCCCTGCTGGGAGTTGGCCTGCAGGGAATTGACCTGCAACCCAGGCATGTGCCCTGACTGGGAATCAAACCACGATCCTCTGGTTCACAGGCCAGTGCTCAATCCACTGAGCTACACCAGCCAGGGCCTACCGAACTTCTTTTGCCTTCAGAAATTATTCTTCTTGACTTTAGTTTTAGCAATATATTAAATAAATGNTCTCCCAATATATTAAAAATTCATGTGAAATTTTTAAAAAAATCATAAGATCCCAGAATAGTAAGGACATATTTTACAAAAGTAGAACTATAGGGGACAAATAAACATTTGAAAACATGTCTAACCTTCAAAAATATTAATTCTAGTATTATAAATGCACTCAAAAGTCTTTAAAATATATTCTCTGACATATTTCCTGTGGTGTGATAAGTGCAGAATATTGAAAACATTTCTAACAAAAAGAGAATGGATAGCTAATTATGCACTATCTGTATGATGGAATATTATGCAATGATTAAAGGTAATCCTTAGGAAGAATTTGCAAGAGCAGAGAAAAATACTTAAGATTTAATGTTAAATGAGAAAGCAGGATACAAAATTATATATCAAGTATGATCTCAGATAATGTAAGCCTGTATGTGTTGAAGAAAAAAGAAAACACCAAAATTGTAACAGTAGGTGTGTTTCTTTCCTATACCCTTCTCTACTTTGTATGTTCTTTACAATAATATTGTATTCCTTTATAATCAAGAAAACTCCACTTAAAAACACTAGTCCCCAAAAATTCATTTCCGGGCATAGGAATTCACTAGCAGATTCTTTGGAGCCTCCTCACTTCCCCACAAGAGTCTCGTAAACCTGGTTTCCTCCAAAAATTTACCTCCAAATGTAATCTTCTCAAACCTTTGCCTCTTCACCCCTAGGCTTACTGACTCATACCTGATGTTCCCCCAAATTCATTCTCCCTCAAATCCGATGCTTTCTAGACTTCACAGGGACTCAGAATCCTTTAAGCCTCATTTTCTCTCTTTGTTAGTTGAGAACAGCCCCGCCGGCAAACCTGGGAAAGGGCCCAAAGCGGGCTTGGCCAGAGCAGGGCTGGTCGGGCTGGCAGAGAAAAGCCGCTTCATTAGACTTCTTCAGCTTCTCCTGTGACATCCGTGACAGTTAGGAAGGCCAGAGGACATTGTTCCACAAAGGTTCTTCCAATGTCTTATTTTAAAATTTCTTGTTTTTAAAACAATTTTGTTTTCAAGTGCCGCCTCAGGGTTGTTGTTTAATCCAATTCTTCCTCGTAAAACTCTCGAAATAGGTAACAACTCCCCCCAAATCCTGACCAAGTATGGTTAATTCATTTAAGTGGGTACCTAAGTGTAAGAGACTTAGCTGTTTCCAAAGTCGCTCGTGTTCCTGAGAAACCTCAGCTTCCCATTGTGTAAAAAAGTGTGTAAGTAGGCGTGATGCAAGGGTAGGTTTTTTGCCTAAGTACCGAAGTGGATTCCTCGGTCATCTTGAACGCCCCGGAGATGGGTGGGCACCAGACATCGCGGAGCTGGCCCTCGGTTTCCAACACCAACCTTAAAGGCCAATCCCGGCTCTGGAGAAACCCCAGCTGAACTGAAGCCTACCGAGCTTTCATGCGCCATCACCACCGCAGTCGCTCCAACCTCGATGTTTGAGTAACTCCTGACCCTGCTCCCGCCGCCGCCGCCTAACAGTCGCCNGCCCCGGAGATGGGTGGGCACCAGACATCGCGGAGCTGGCCCTCGGTTTCCAACACCAACCTTAAAGGCCAATCCCGGCTCTGGAGAAACCCCAGCTGAACTGAAGCCTACCGAGCTTTCATGCGCCATCACCACCGCAGTCGCTCCAACCTCGATGTTTGAGTAACTCCTGACCCTGCTCCCGCCGCCGCCTAACAGTCGCCCCAGCAACCAAGCTCTGCGCTGGGTGGCTTGCCCCGCCCACAGTTGCCTCAGCAACCGCGCTGCGCTTGGCATGTTGGTGCTCGCCCCGCCCAACGGCTGCGTACTTGCGTCGTTTCTATGGTGGCGGCGGATTCGGTGGGACAGAAAGATCCTGGAGTAAGGCAAGCAGCCCTGGGGGCGGGGGTGGGGCTCACTATGTGACCTCTGACCTCGGCTGGGGCTTCGGGGATCCGAACCGAGGGTGGAAGGGCCTGGGGACTATCTTACTTTAATACGCCTTGGCTCCAGCACTTGAAGCCACCAGGTCTCGTACCATCACCCTTCCTTCTCCAGAATCTCCACCATCCCCCCATGACTCAGCCCTGGGGCTCCCCTCTCTTGCTCCACGAGATCCTCCCACTGCCAGACCCCCATCATCATCCTCGGGGCGGGGGGCGCCCCATTACAGCCTAACAACACCCTCACCCCCACCCCCAGCAGAATCATTGCTGTCGTCTGTTTATTCTTGAGATTTTGGTGATTCAGACGTCTCTCCCCTAGGATGTTCCGCCGGGAGCGTTCCATCCCCCTTCGAGGCTCTGCTGCTGCCCTTTGCAACAACCTCAGTGTGCTGCAGCTGCCGGTCCGTAACCTCACACATTTTGGGGTAGTCCATGGACCCAGCGCTCAGCTTCTCAGTGCTGCTCCTGAGGGTGTGCCCTTGGCCCAGCGCCAGCTCCACGCTAAGGAGAGAGCTGGGGTGAGCCTCCCACTTATCACCCAGGTGAGGCATGGAGTTGAGAGTGGTGTTGCTGAACCAAGTCCTAACCCCTGCCCTTCCTCCCTATATCTCAAGGAATAGACTTTCCCTAACCCTCTGAATTTCTGTTCCTCTGGGTCCTCATGTTCTCTGATGACTACTTCCCCCTACTCTGACCCACCTTCCTTCCAGGTCCACTGGTGTGTACTTCCCTTCCGAGTATTGCTGGTACTCACCTCACATCGAGGAATACAGGTAAGAGGAGGAACTTCGTGCCTCCCGCACTAGTTTTCTCAGCTCCTCTCCATGTCCCCAAAAGCTTTCTGCACTTGCCTCTAAACACTCCCAGGTTTTACACATGCTTAGCCCACTCTTCCCTTTTTCTCATCTTCATTCCTGCTATCTTTTTAAATTCCCAAGTACCCTCTCCAACATCTGCCCCTTTGCTAGCTGTAAGACCTTGGGCAATTTAGTTAACTTATCAGAGCCTCAGTGTCCTCCTCTGTTAATAGGAGAAAAAGTAGTACCTACCTGCCAGAGTTGTTTTGAGAATTCAGTGGGCTAATCCTAACATGAGTATGTGACATACTCAGCACAGAGCACAGCAAAGGATAGCTGGGTTGTACTCCTGTCCTTGCCCTCATTTTCCAGATGTATGAGTCTGATGGCTCTGTCATGGTCTATTGGCACGCACTGGACTCTGGAGATGCCTCTCCAGGTATGTGCAGGACTGAGTTGGCTATGGGTAGGGGGTGTTTCCTGGGGCTGGAGGAAGTGCTGTTTTTAATTGTTTTACCCTTTTATACTCAGTACAGGCTGTGTTTGCCCGAGGAATTGCTTCCAGTGGCCACTTCATCTGTGTGGGTGAGGGGGCCAAGGGCAGGGCATTGGGGTGTGCTGGAGTATAAAGGTGTGGGCTTTGGCCTGGTAGATGCTAAAGGTCTGAGGAAATTGTGGAGCATTAGAGGGAAGGGTGGAAGTGAAGGGGGAGTTAGAGACTCCAAAGAGCCGTAGATGGGTTCAGAGGGGCAGGGTGGGGTAGAATAAGAGTAATCGTGGAGGGCCAGGACTGTTGGAGTGGTGAGAGGTGGGTTTGTTACTAAGGTTTGTGGGATGGAGGGAGTGCTCAGTGTGATGGCTGGAGACGCGGGAGGACTAGGACTCGCTGCTCCTGCAGGAACGTGGTCAGGCCGGGTACTGGTATTTGATATCCCAGCCAAGGGTCCCAACATTGTACTGAGTGAAGAGCTGGCCGGGCACCTGACTTCAGTCACAGACATTGCCAGCGAGCCTGCCCAGGAACAGGTGAGTTGATTCCCTCTTCTAATTCCAGTAAGCCTGGGAGCCTCCCCAACTTGAGAGGCAGAAGACCTGGATGCCAGTCTTGGCTCTGCCATTAAGCAGCTGGATGACTTTGGGCAAATTGCAGTACTTTCCTAGGCCTCAGCAACCTCAGTGCAATGATGAAGCCAGGGATACTTAATAGTTCACTAACACTTCTCAATACTAGTGTGAATTGAGGAGTTGTGACAGATGGTTTCTAAAAGGCTTTCCAGCTCTGACATGTGCAGCTTCCTTTTCTGGACTTGGGCAAGTCCTACACCCCCAGTGCCACCCTTTCCAAGAAGCCTTCCCAGTATTCCAGCTCCCACTGATCTCCCTTAACTAAACTCTGAATTTGTACTGTCCTCAAAGACAACTCTTCTGTCCCTAATTGGATTGCAGACCTCTTGAGAACATGGTTTGTATCTCCTAATTCATATCCTCTACTGAATCTGGCCCAGAATGGGGCCCATGGGCTATGTTGGCTGTCTGGAGTGGGGGATCTAGAGGCCGAATCCAGTTATGACTGGGACTGGCTCACTATAAGACCTCCAGAAGGTCATAACACTATAGTCAGTTTCCTCATCCACACACTGAGTACAATTATATAACCCCTCCTAGCACATGGTGTGTATGTGAAGGGAGGGTGGGGAGACTGAGGAATAGCATTTTATGCTTCCCGAGGGAACCCTGGGTCCAGCTTGTAAGGACTTCTTATCTTTGCTTCCCCTAGAGAGGTAAAGATGCAAATACTACCTCCCTTCCCCTGTATACAGGACCCAGCAGGGGAGAAAGGGAAAGGCCCACCCTGCCTTTCTGCTCAGGACTGCATTGCTGACATGGTGACGGCAGATGACTCAGGCTTGCTGTGTGTCTGGCAGTCAGGTCCTGAATTCAAATTATTGACCCGAATCCCAGGATTTGGGTAGGTGAGGCAAAGGGGCTGAAGCCTTCCTGAGGCAGCTTCAGAGTGGGAAGGGACCTTGGGTCTGGGGAAATCAAAGCGGGGCATTATCCTTGCAGGGCCCCGTGCACTTCTGTGCAGCTGTGGCAGGGGATCGTAGCAGCGGGCTACGGGAATGGGCAACTGTGTCTGTATGAGGCCAGTACGGGAACTCTACACNCGAATCCCAGGATTTGGGTAGGTGAGGCAAAGGGGCTGAAGCCTTCCTGAGGCAGCTTCAGAGTGGGAAGGGACCTTGGGTCTGGGGAAATCAAAGCGGGGCATTACCCTTGCAGGGCCCCGTGCACTTCTGTGCAGCTGTGGCAGGGGATCGTAGCAGCGGGCTACGGGAATGGGCAACTGTGTCTGTATGAGGCCAGTACGGGAACTCTACACGCCCAGATCAACGCCCACGCCCGGGCCATCTGTGCCCTGGATCTGGCTCCGGTGGTGGGCAAGGTTAGTCTCCTCCTCCATCCCTACATAGCCTTATTCCTGATGCTGGGTGTTGAGAGGAACCCGACAGGCTTGTCTTTGCCACTTGGGATAGCACTCCAGCCCCTACCATTCCTGTCAGCACGTTCTGACTCCCACTTGTCCTACTGCCTTTTTTAATAGCTACTCTCTGCAGCTGAGGACACCTTTGTACACATCTGGAAGCTGAACAGAAATCTAAATGGCTGCATTGAGGTGTGTGTGCAGAGGGGTGGGTTGGGGGCTCAAGCATAGGGCAGGAGGCCCTGAGCAGCCCTCTCTTCCCCCAGGTGGAACACTGCCATGGCGAATGTGTGCCTGACACTCAGGTGTGTGGTGCCCGGTTCTGTGATCCCTCAGGAAGCTCTTTGGCTGTGACTGGCTACGACCTCGCTGAAATCCTCAGATTCAGCAGTGTGTGAGAGCAGAGAAGCCCTCCTTTCTCCCTGTGGTATTTATAAAGTACCTTCTCCACCTAGTCCTTGTCTAATTAGTCGTTATCAGAGTTATCGTTCACAGCCGTGGAACTGAGCTCCAGGGAAGAGGGGATGGGGCAGGTCCAGACCAAGCAGAGGCAATCTCTCCTCAAGAACTAAGTAAAGGCTGCTGTTAAATAATTTTAATGGTTGATGTGGGAGTCACAAGGGAGGTGTATTCCCTCCCAGCGTGCTTCAGTGCCATCCTCAAAGCTGGTTAGTTCAGGAGGTATAGGGCAGGGTTGGTTCCAGTTTTCTCCCAGGAAAGGTTTAGCTTCCCAGCCAGCCCCAGGAATGAGTCCCTCGGCACCATGGCCATCATAGTTTAAGAGAGGCTTCTGCTCCCCATCCCCAACCTACCCCCAGTCCAGCTGAGGAAGGGGAGGCCAAGCTGGCCAACCCGCTACAGATAGTGCCCAATCAAGAGCCCAGCGGTGTACAGGTCATCCTCTTCTGGCCAGATCCCACTGCCAGCGACTTTCTCTCACACTGGTGACTGGAGCCAAGTGCGGGGTGGGCCTTTGCTGCAGAGGCCTCTGGATCGTGGGGATCGGTGTGGGGGAAGAGAAGCAACTGAGCGGGAAGCCCCAGGGGAATGGTCTGGCGGGGCAGCATCCAGGGAGAATGTTCGGGGACGTCCCCAGGGTAGGGGGTGGGTCCTGGCCGGGGCCACTGAGGCAGGCAAGCAGGGGCTAGGCAGGGCAGGCTGGTCTGTAAACATGGCTAGCCAGGGTGGGGGCGTCTCCAGCCTCACGCCCTCCCGCTGGGCCAGGATGTCTGTCACGGCTGCGATGTCATCCAGAGGCTCAATAGCTGTGGCACCAGGAAGGGGTTGAGGGGATGGGGCTAGTCAGAGCTGAGGCCCCAGGCCTACCCAGCCCTGACCATCACCTGTCACTGTAATAGGAGGAAAGCAAAGCCTGGATCTCGGCTGAGATTTCGTTATCTTGCAGTAGCAGCCCTTCACCTGGGCCCCCTGGAGCCACAGGTTGTGATAAGACTGTGGGGTACAGGGTGCAGGGTGGACAGGATTGGGGTGGGGGTGGGCAGAAGTGGGTGAAGAAATCAAGAAAGAAGAGGAAAATGAAAGCAGTGCCAAGCAAGTGAAGGTCAGAGGAAGAGACAGGAATCCACATCCACATGCAGAAAGGGAAACAAAAAAGAAGAAATTAGGAAAGAAATCCATGGAATGAATCTGGTTCTTTGGGGTTTTGTTTTGAACTTTGGTGGAAGTGGTTTCACGAAGAGTTGGAGGAGAGAAAGGGACTCAATAGGACTGGGGGGGACTTGACTCCCCAGAGCTCTGCCTTAGTCCGAAGTGTACCTTTGGCCTGTTCCCCTTATCTGGGTTCTCTTAAAGCTCCAGGCCCACTTCCCATCAGGCTCCCAAGTACACTTTCACTCACCCATCTCATGGTACAAGGACCCCTGCTTGGCCAGTACTGGGGCTGGTTTCCGGGGAGCAGGGGTTTCAATCTTCATGATTTCATCACAGCACTGCTTCCACTGGCCTGGAGGGAGAGCAGTGATTGGGGATGGAGAGGAAGAAGGCCAAAAGGACCAGGCTACCCTCCACTGCTCCTGCTACATTTCCTTCCACTTTTTAAGGTTCTATTTATTTTTTTTTAGAGAAGGGAAGGGAGGGAGAAAGAGAGGGAGAAGCATCAATGTGTGCCTCTCGAATGCCCCCTGCTGGGGACCTGACCTGCAACCCAGGCATGTGCCCTGACTAGGAATCAAACTGGCCACCCTTTGGTTCGTAGTCTGGCATTCAGTCCACTGAGCCACACCAGCCAGGGCTTTTCACACATTCTTGTTACAGAGGCCCGGTGTAGCTCAGTGGATTGAGCGCTGGCTGCGAACCAGTGTTGCCAGTTCGATTCCCAGTCAGGGCACATGCCTGGGTTTCGGACCAGGCCCCCAGTGTGGGGTGTGTGAGAGGCAACTATACATTGATGTTTCCCTCTTTCTCCTTCCCTTCCCTGTCTCCAAGAATAAATAAATAAAATCTTTTTTTAAAAAGTAACCCCAGCCCTGGCTGGTGTAGCTCAGTGGATTGAGCACGGGCCTGCAAGCCACATGATCGAGGTTCGATTCCTGGTCAGGGCGTGTGCCTGGATTGCGGGCCAGTTCCCAGCAGGGGACTCACGAGAGGCAACCGTGCATTGATGTTTCTCTCCTTCCCTTCCCCTCTAAAGATAAATAAATAAATCTTTAAAAAAATATTTTAAAAAAGTAACCCCAATTCCTCCCAAAGGTTTAATGTAGCTTCCTCTTCTTACTCATGTCAAAGAAAAGCTGCCACAAAGCCTCCATCCAGCTCTGCAGGGCTCCCCGACTCTCTGTCTGAAGGGTGTGTGTCACCTTGTCCTCCCCATACTGGTTACTGATGATCAGGGTGAAGGGCCGGCCTGTGGCCTGATCCAGCTCCCCTGCCTGGACTTGAGTCTCCTGTAAGAGAAAAAAGGGTCTTCTTCCAAGTCCATGTTCATCGCAGAAGTCAGCAGTGACTTCATGGGAGCTTCATCGTCCCTGCCTTAGAAAGAGGAGCTTGTGGGGCTTTTACCAAGCCCTTTCATTTGCCTCCTACTGAACAGAGTGGGAAGGAATGGCAGGAAGGGACTGAGGATGAGACAGATGATCTTCAGTCAGGAAAGAGCAGCAGATTGAGACAGGGTGGGCAAGGAAGGCACAGAGGCTGGCAGGAATGCTGAGTCCTAATGTCCCTCACCACTTCTGTAAAAATCTGCAGTAAGGTCAGCAAAAGGGCTAGGGAACAAAGGGGTCATTAGACTTGGGTTGGGAGAGGAAATCTGGAAAAGGTAGAGTAGATGCAAATTAGAATCTGAGAGGGAAGGTGGAAGGTGAATGAAAAATCCTAAACTGGCTGTAAAACCCTCTCTGAGAATTGGCAGGGACTCGGGCTGGTAAGTAGAAGTGACAGCCCTTTTCCAGTGATGCTTGTCGGGGAGAACATGGTCAGCATTTCCAGACCTGGAGGTGGGTGTGGTGCTCTGAGGAGCAGGACGCTTTGCTCTAAGGTCTGCACCCACCCTCCTGGGGCCTGAGGGAGAGGCCCCAGGCCCCAGCACCTGCTTGCCTGCCCACCAGGGACCCATCACCTTGTTGATCGCAATAGTAAACAGCGGCTCTTCTCCAGTGTCTGCGTCTTCAGATTGCCGGTAACAGAAGAGGTTCGTGCCCTTCAGGACTCCATGCACTTGTGCCCAGCCCTGCCGTGCTCCAGCTTGCTGCGTAGGTGACTCAAGGTTTCCTGGGGGAATCACACTCCCAGCACCCTCTTTCCCAGCCCTCCATCAAGAGTCTGCTCCTTCTTGGCCCCCTGCTGTCTGAGCCTCCTCTTGTCTAGCCATTCCCCTCCTCCTCCCACCGTATCTTGATGTTTTTTAGTGGTTCTTAAGATTCTCGGGTGAGCCTGCTCTCCCCTGCCTTCTCCCAGTTCCCTTCCACTCCCTCAGAGGCCCTCACCTGCACCCTGAGGGAACCACTCGCAGTAGGCTGGGTCATGCAGAGAGGCTGAGCCACCAAGCGGCAACACACACTGCCATAAAGGGGCAGCCAGGCAGGGTGGTCCTCTGGGGGAGAGCAAGTGCAGGGTGAGGGTGAAAAACAAGGAGGGGACCACCCAACAGCCCCTCTCCACCGTCCAGCATCACCCACAGGCACATACTCACCATGGCTAGCAAGGGTCAAGTCGTGCGTGCGGAACCCATCTTGCACTGCTGCCAGGGTGAGGGTGGTATGAGCCAGGAGGTGGTAACGAGGACCGCTGCAGGGCATACGGAGAGGAGGGCCTTAGCAGGCGAGGAGAGCATGGGGGCCGCTTCAGGAGGCAGGGGCTACATATAGGGCAGAGTAGATCTGCCCCATTGTTAGACGGCCATGTGGAAAACCAGCTTGCCTTCCCCATAGAAGGTGGGAACAAACATTTACTCAGCTCCTGCTATGTGCCAGGTTCGATGATTTTTATATATGTTATCCTACTATATCCCCATGACAGCCCTGGATGGCATTCTTTAGTTAGTAGATGAGGCAGCTGGACACACAGGTTAAGAAATTTGCCCATAATTTATAGCTTGATGGGTAGGTGGTGGAGCTAGAATTTGAATCTATGTCTCCCAAATCAGCATTCTGTTCATTACCCTAGATGTTCTCAAACCACTCCTCAGAGACCCAGTGATCCCACAGGGTGCTTCCAGACTCCTGTAGGCACTGTGACAGAGCCCAGGCTATCCTCCTCCAGCCAGGGTGCTCTGTTCTATCCATGTGAGATGCATTTGCTGCTGCAAAAAAGTGAAGACTCCAGAGCCTAAGTGTCCCTGCATCTCTATTGGTTATCTCATTTGGCTTAGGCCCAGCTCTGAGTGCATCCCAGCCATGTGGCCACTGCTCATACATGTGTCTATACGTCCTGGTAGCAGTACAAAGTAGGTTCTGCAAGCTCCCAGCTGCTCAGAGGTCACCCATGGCCAGGATAGGCATTTGAAGGCAAGGGGAGAATGCAGGACCTTACCCCACAGCCGGGGTGGGGAGCAAGATGGGACTGCTCCCCGAACCCCCAGCACTCTCCAGTGATGCCCTAATACGCCTCCCAGAGGACCGGCCCAGGGAGCTGCTGAGCTTGGTGGCGAGCCTCTTTGGGGCACCAGCCAGGGCCCCCTCCTCTTCCACGCAGGCCCCATACAGCTCCAGTCGAAGTTCAAAGTCTGGCCCTGCCTCAGTACTATAGAATTATGGGAAGAAGAGAAGCGGATGATCCTGGGAAGTCCAAGAAGGCATGAGGGATGGGGGTGGGGGAAGGGTGGATGTGGTACAAATTCGGGACAGCTCCACAGGGAAGGCCCATCGCCCTCCCTCCCTCCCTCCTCTCCCCTCCCCTGGAGCCACCTCATCAGAGCACTGGGGCAGAGTGGGAAGGGGAGGGAGCCACACTGAAGAGGTACTCACAAGAGCAGGTTGCTCTGAAAGGAGATGTCCGTGAGGGTTCTGTCCACCAGGATCATCTCTGTGTCCTGAATGTCTCCCCCTAACTGCAGCAGCAGGAACACAGCCCAACGGTGCAGATCTGAGAGGGCAAAACAGGTAGCAAAAAAAGTGCCTCACAGGAACTTTCAGCCTCGGGTCACACCCCTGAATTTGTTCCAGTGTGTGTGGAACTCACCGCCTTTGTTCTTGAAATATTCTGTGTCCTTCCACATGAGTGGAATTCGGAGGTCTAGGGGCAGAGGTTAGGAAGAGAGGTTGAGATGGGGCAGGATATTTTGTGGTTGGGCAAGGAGCACCAGGGGCTGCGGTAGTTGTGCTCTTACCAGAGATGCAGACCCGGCCTCGGCAGGGGGAGCGCTCAGCAGACAGCCCACCGTCGGAAGGCCTGTGGGCAAATCACAGTGTTCTGGCCTGGTCTCCAAATACTACCCTCCCTGGCTCTGGATTCCAAGGGTTCTAGGACCACCCACCCCATGCCACCCCCAGCCCAGGCAGCCCCAGCTGACATTGCTGGGCTGAGGGACTGTTTTTGAGTTGTCAACTAAACCTAGGAGGTCACTGGGGTCACTAGAGGCATGCTAGCTCACACACAGTACGAGCTTGGCTCCAAGTCGCCAGCAAGCACCCTCCCTGACCATCCCCCCAAACCCCTCCCAGGAACCAGTGGGTCTTGAGTGGACAGGGGTCCACAGAGAGACTCTCTCTTTCTAGGGCTCTCCTCCATTAAACCCCAGGCCTGAAGGAGTTGGCAGACTTTTTTTTTTTTTTTACTTTACAATAAGGGATGCTGGGCACCTCCACCATCTTATCACTTCTTAGATATAAGAGGGTACTGGGTCAGCCAAAAAATCAAGTAGACCAGTTTTTGATGAAAGGAAAAAACCCAAATAGGGAACATTTGTATTCCATTTACCACAAACCATTCTCCTCCTCAGCTCTGATTTCTCTTTTACCCTCCCGGTTAGATAGGCTGCACCTTCCCCAGGCCTCACGTTCCCCAATGCCCCACATTCCCCAACACCCCACATTCCCCAACACCCCACGTTCCCCAACGCCCCATTGCAAGTCCCCAGACCCAGGCCTTCCCCTCCTCCACAGCCCATCATCAGGACTCATGTGGTATGTCCCTTCCTAAGGGAATGACAGACAGTTTACCCATATTGATTCATAGTGCCGGTGATGTAACCAGCAACTCAGGACTTCAGCTAAATGATGTGACACTAATGTCAGTGTGATTAGCTGTCAAAGACTCAGGTCTACCTCAGGTCACACTGTCTAGGCCCTGTGAACAGAGCAGAAACTGTTGACAGCTGCCTCTCAGGAGACATCAAACTCCTAGTAGAAGCTGTCCCCCTGCCTGCCTGTCCTTGCCTTAGCTCTATGGGACAGGCATCGAGTGAGTTTTCTGCCTCCCATGTGACTTAATGGGTGAGCACTGGAGGGCTCCTGGCAACCTCTCCTTGTCTTGGCCTTCATGGCTGAGCTGAGGCCCTCTCCTACTCAACCCTGTGAGGTCAAGCAGATCACTTTGCCAGAAGTCAATCTTACAAATGACCAATTTACCAAAAATGGCCATTTCTTGGAATGATCAATTTGCCAAATATTTTCTCCCCATTTCAGTTTTACCAGAGCATCACCTCAATCATTTCACTGCAGATTTGTCAGATCAGCAGAGTCTTAATGTTAGCTTGTGTTCCACATTCAGAAAAAAAGCCGAGCCCCTTGGAATGCACAATCTAGTTTATGTGAAGGGTAGGCTTTCCCTTAAACCACATTTTATTATTTCCGTTCCCAATCTCTGTCTCTATTGGTGAACCCCAGGTACAATAAAGTATTGTCAGTTTGTGGCAAATTTGTCCATTCAGCAAATTGATCATTTGGTGAACTGACTTTGAGAACACTGGCTTTCTAGAAGCCAGCCAGATAACCTCACGAGATCACAGGCAAGGCTTAGCAAATTAGTGTTTTTGCATTACTCCCCCTCCGACTGCCAGCCTGTCACCGAAAATCCCGGCTTTCCTGAGTCTACCCCTAGCTCCTCACTAGGGCACCTCTGCGCAGCACACTGCAGTGGTAAAACATCAAGGTGTCTTCCAGGCCTGATATGAGAAGATCATCTTTAGGGTAATAATCCACACTCCACACACACACACTGTACCGCTAACCCCCAGAAGACCTTGCCTCCCTCTTGCTCACCGCCGGCCTGTCTTCCCCAGCACCTGCGCCTCTTTGCGCCGCTGCAGCTCGCCCATGTAGCTCAGGATGCGGCTGTTGCACACCAGCAGACTCTTGGTGGCCTCCAGGGCTTGCTCACGCTGGGAACAGGCTGCCAGCAGCTTGCAGGCCCCTTCCCTCATCCGGATCTCATGGTCTAGTTTTCTCTGCAACTCTGTGTCCTAGCCAGAGTAGGGAGAAAGATGAGAAGGATATGTCAGTCAGGGGACAAGCAAAATCACTCTCCAGTCCCCAAGTGGGGTGTGGCCCAGGAGAAACTGACAAGAAACTAATGTTTCAGGTACCTCAAGGGCAAGGGTTGAGTTTCAACCTCAGCTACCCAAGAATAATCAGAGCAGTTTTGTAAAAATACCGATGCCCTCATGCATTTGATGGGGGGAAGTATGCATTCCTTCAGCATCTGTTGAGAGCAGTTTGGAAAAAAAATCTATGAAAACTACAAATTCACATATCCTTTGATCCAGCTACCCAATATCTAGTTTATCCCACCAATATAGTTACACATGTGGGCAAAGCCATATCCTTGCAGCGTTGTTTTAGAACACCAAGATTAAAAGTCCTTCAACAGAGCATTGGTTAAATAAGTCAGAGCATGACAGGCACGACGGACTTATCAGGGCGGGAGGGAGGGGATTACTCCGTAAATTATATAAATGGCTCATCGCTATGCTATACACCTGAAACTAATATAATAATATTTAATGTTAACTGTAATTGACAAAAAATGGGATAGATAAAAATAATTAAGTTACAGCACATCTCTCTTAATGTCTTAATGCAGACATTAAGAATGTGCAGATATGATACCATCTTCAAAACATATGAAATGAGAAAAGTAGAACAGAATTGTCACATCTACCATGTGTGCGCTGCGTGTACACGCTCACTCACTCAGACGCAGGGATGCATGAAAGATTAGTGGGCACAGCGCTGGGAGCCGGGGATGGAAAACAGGTATGAAACTTTATCTACATGTACCCTTCTTACTATTGTACTATTGGAAATTATGTTACCTTTTTAAAAATTAAATCTTCTCAGTTAAAAAAAAGGGATCAGGCCTTACCTCAGACTTGCAGAATAAGAATCTCTAAGAGTGGGGCATATACATTTTTTAAAATTACCCTGAGTGATTTTGAGGTGCAGCCAGGGCTAGAAATCACCAACTAAAGGGAGTGGACACATAATAAAAACCACCCTGGGTTACCCTAAAGACTCGCGTTATGGGGGAACATCTAGTTGGCAAGGGATCAATGTAGAAGCATACCACCTACAGAGTTCAGCCTGTACACACCCCAAATTAGGGGGTTGGGCACCTGCTGGCCCTCTGAGCTTGGAAGGTGAGGACAGAGGCAAGGAATGGAGATGGGAAGGCAGGTGAAGCAGGAGGTCAGGAGTGAGGGGCTGAGCAGGCCGTGCATAGTGGGTGTAGTGGGAGAGGCACGGGGATTCTCAGGAATTTCTACACTTGGAAGGGAGCCCTGTAGGTCTTGGCATAGGGCAGAGGAGGAGAACATCAGTTTGACATAAGACAAATGTGGTTTGAGTCACAGCCCTGCCAGGCTTGAGAAGATGGGAAGAAACTTACTAGAAAAGCACGGTGCACTTTACTCAGCCTCTCTGAGACTTGGTTCCCCATCTATAAAATAAGGATGGAAATAGTCCCCACATTCTAGGGCTGAAAGGATTCAGTGGAACAGGAAAGTAAAGCACTAGCCGAGTGTCAGCACAGGGTACCCAGAACAGTGAAGGTGCCCATTTTAGTGATGCGACTTCAGCGCAGCAGCAGTCCCCCAACAAACACTGGAGTGAGTGTCCCTGTGCTGAACAAGACTCCATTTAAAATGCAGCTGGGAGGCGAGAGATGCAGACAGTAATGGCTGCTCCTTAAGTGCTAGGTCATGGCACACACACGCTCACAGAACATACATCCCATTTGCTTCTGGCTGAGTGATGGAGAGGTAGACCAACCCCAGGACAATGTACAGATCAGTTCAGGGAGCAGGCCAATGGCAGCACCAGGCTGGAGATGGGTGTGAATGTGACCACCCAAATGTGACCTCTCCCATACCAGATCTCTTCCACACCCTGTGCTCTTGCTTCTGTCCCTGGTGGCTCCAGTCTTCAAGTCTGTAAGACCTGAATACCCTAAATCCCTGCTTCCAAAAGCTTTGCCCAGCCTCCCTGCAGATTCTTCCTTCACTGTTTCCTGGGCCACTAAGCAAGGCCAGATTCTCATCACCCCTTACCTCAGCCGTATCCATCTATTTCCCTCCCTGACGGTTCAGGAAAAAACCCAACCTGGTCCCAAAGCCTCCACCACCAGGAAGCCCTCCCAGACTACACAGCTCCACCCAGCCCCACTAGGTCTGTACCAGGGTCCCACTTCTATTAATCTTCTCTGATTGCCAACCCCCATTCCATTCTGCATCCAGCTTCCTCCACAAACACTCCCAATGGGTGAGGCAGGGAGCGGGGGGAACAGGCATCCTCAAGGCCCCTCCTGGCTGGCCTCTCCATCCCAGCCCCAGCACTCACGGATCCTTCCCTAGCCCTGGCCATTGCGCATGCCACGGGCAGCAGCTGCAGCGCACTGCTCCGGGTAGATGTACTGTCTGGGTGCCCGCTTAGCTGCCTCGCCCGCGGCGCTCAGGGCACCGGTGACATCAGCTCCCAACTGCCGCGAGAGCTGCGGAGGGGCTCCAGGGCGCACGCGGTCGGACTGAGAGCCTGCTCACGCTAGGGTCCGGGCTCCTGGGCTCCTAGTGGTGAGACCACAGAGGAGACAAGTCGCAGTGCTACAGTACTACCTCCGGGAGCGCCCCATTGTCCTAGAAAGGGCTCCAGGGCCACAGCAGGCGCTGGAGCTGCAGGAGGCCGGGAGGGAGGCCCCTGCCCTGTGTGGTTGCACTCCAAGGTGACCCCTTCCCCCGGAGTGTGGAGGACAGTGTATAAATTGGAGTAATAGGCTGCAGAAGTCACTGGGCGCAGCCTAGACGAACCTGACTTAAGGCCCTGACACCCCTCCTACCACCCGCCGATTCTAAAACCCCTCTCTCACGGCCTAGAAATCCCGGCTCCTGTTCTTCCGGGAGAGCATCTCAGGAATCCTGGCACATTTTCTAGATCTCCGTGCTTTTCACCCATGTCCCCACCCACTCCGGGGACAGCAGCTTATTACCTCCTCCCCACCCGCACACCCTCTCTCCCCAAGGAGGCAGCATTTTCACCAGACTCTCCAGAGAAAGAGCCCAGAGTTGCATGTCAGCAGGACGTGGGTCAGGACCCAAAGGGCTGAAGAAGGATAAGTAATGAGCAGAAACCCCAAAACACTAATGTGGCCCTCCTGGGACATCCTTTCCTGTCCTTCCCACTCTCTTCTGTCCCTGACTTCCTGCTTTGCTTCACTTTCTGTTCCCTTCAAACTATTCACCAGGGCTAAGTTCAAATCCTCACTTAGGAAGCTGACTAGCTGTGAGAACTTAACCTCCAAATCCTCCGTTTGTAAACAGGGGTAGTACGCCACCCTGCTCACACTATGGTCTGGGGATCATGTGGGGAGTCTGACCTCTCCCTGGGCCCAGGACATGGTTATAGACAATCTTTCTCTCACTCCCACCACCCCTTTCCTTGCAGCTTAAGTTGCCTCCTCTTGCTAATAGAGAGCGATGATTGACGAGTAATGTCTGCTCTGATCCAGGGAGTCAGGGTGGGGGCTCAGAGAGGCAACCCATGAATAAAATGCCATTCCTGGTCTAGACTCTTTACAGCCCTGCCTCTGACCTCCCTCCACAGGAAACCCCTGCCTGGTCCAGGTGCCCATTTCCACAGCTTCCTCTGTCTTCCCCATCTCAATCAATTGCCGCACTGTCCAGTTGCTTGGCCACACACCTGGGAATCATCCTGGAGGCTTCTCTTTGCCTCGCCCTTCATGTCCAACCCATCAGCAAGCTCTGTCAGACTGCCCACCAACACCTGAAATCCACCCCCTTCTTGCCTCCACCATGAGCACTGGCACCCACACCACCAGGTTCGTCCCCTTGAGGCTGTAACAACCTCCCTTCTGGTGGTCTTCTGCTACCCCCCTTCCAACCTTCCTCTCCCACCCCTACTCTACCTAGCCTATTCTCAGCAGCCATCATTTTAAAGCATTAGATGAGTCAGTCATTCCCCTGTGAAAAGCCCTTCCATGCACCAACGCCACAGCAGGAGTAAAATCTAAGTGTCTTGTCATGGCCTTCAAGACCCTACATAGTTTGGTCCCTGGCCATGAGCTCAACCCCAGCTATTTCCAGCCACCCTGGAACTGAAACTCATCAGCCTTAAAGGGCTTTGGCGCTTGCTTTGCCCTCTGGAAAGCTCTTCCTCCTGTCTTCACATCTTTCTGGTCTCAGCTCAACGATCTCCTCACAGAAGCCTTCTCTATCTAATGCTGCCCTCCCTACACCTCATGATAGTTATATGCCCATTTTCATCATACTGTCACTATGTGAGATTACTTATGTATCTGCATGTGTATTCTCTGTTCCCTGGTAGAATGGGCCTTTCCTGTCTGGTTCACTAAGGTATCCCATGATCTAGCTTGGCATATAGTTGCTCAATAAATGTGTTTAAATAAACTAATAAACAGTTCTCTGCCATCTCCAGGGCCAGCAAAATCTTTACCTCCTGCCCCAGAGTTCCTTCCTCTTCTCTAGGAAGGTCACATCCTTTCTGCAAACTTCTCTCAAATTGAACTCCTCTTTTCTTCCCATACCTGAAAGGACCCTCAGCTCCAAAACACACAGCCTCGCCCACCAACAGAGCTTCCAGACGAAGGTGTGATGACCCTGTTGTCAACACATGCTCTGATTGGCAATACTGAGCAGGACCCACACACACACCCAATGGAAGAAATACAGAACCACCTGTTCCTTCCTCTTCCCACTTGGCAGGCCTGCCCTCCCCCCCTCAGCCCCAGCAGGGATGGGCTAGGCAGAAACTGGGGCTGCAATGTATGCCAAAGAGGTACACTGGGGGTGGGGACTGCGGGGTGGGGGTCATTACCTCCAGGCTGAGTGCCATCTGCCGAATGTAGAGCATATTCAGGTCCTCCAGGATGTGCAATCTGTCCTGCATCTCTGTGTCCCCTAGTGCCCCTTCCCTCGTCAACCCCTCCAGAGGGAAGGGGTGGGCAGGAACCACACTGCTCCACAATTCCTCCTCCCACTGTTCCCCTGGTCTTGAAAGAGGTGGGCAGCTCTTGGACAGAGGGCAGAGGCTGCCCCTGTCCCTCTGCACTTCTGGTTAGACCCCTCTGACAGCTGCGACAAACTTTCCTTGCCTACCGATGTTCCAGTGTCCTGGTGGGAGCCAGGCATGAAAGGAAAAGAAAGTGAGGTGAGAATAAGTGGGGTTCCAGGAGGGGAGGCCAGCTGCAGAGGGGACACTGGGCACAGAGTGTCCAGTCTTGCTGTGGTGGCAGCTGTTCTCCCAGCTGTGGAAGAAAAAGGCCCTTTCATTCCGACTCTGGCCCCTCCCCAGCCTCCGCCCACATCCCTGGCAGGGTGGACGCAGAGTCTGTGTGCCTGCAGGGCCTGAGGGGCAGGCACAGCTGGAAGGGGGCAGGGAAGGGACGCCTCACGTAGGTTTTACAGACTCCTGGAGTTTGTCAGGAGGTTGGAGCTTTCTGAGAGGGTTTCTGGCTTAGTTTGAGGAAGAAGGGGAATGAAGGTGAGGACTTGGGAGAGTGAGCCCAGGGAGTGTAAATTCGGCCCAACTCCCAGGGCCACCTTTTCCAGCGTGGGGTCCCTGTCCAGCCCGCCCCATCCTGGGCTTACAATTACCTCGCTTTTCCAGCAGAAGGGAGAAGAGGGAGGGAGAAAGGCAGGGGTGTGCCTGTCTGTTGCTGCCCCCGCTCCCCTCTGCAGGCCCCTTCCCTTCCAGACAGGAAACCAGCACCGACTCCCAGCCAGCTGCAGCTTTGCCTACCCGCCCCCCCCCCCCCTTCTCCACGGGTGTACGGAGTCGCACACCCCCGGGCGGCCGGCCGGGCCCTGCGGCTCCGCCCCGGCTCCTCGGCGCGGGCCCCGGCCCCCAAGGCCCCTCCTCCTGGCCTCGCCCCTCACTCTCCCACGCTGGCCCCGGGCGGGGCTGCTTTGGGGGGGAACCCGACAAGGGCCTTCTCCACCGAGTTCACTAGCTTCTGAGTCAGAGAAGGCCCGGGACACCACACCGGGACGCGCGTGAATGGGCCTTTGTTCCGAGCAGGCCAGGGGGCCGGGGGGCGGGGGTGGCGGTGGAGGGCAGAAGCCAGGCCCGGAATCCCGGCCGGCGGAGAGGGCGACGGGAGGAAGGCCCCTCGCTTAACCCTTCCGGGCCCGGCAGGGCAGCAGCGCTGACCCGGGACAGCTTCCGAGCTGCCGCCACGCGGCCGCTCAGCCCCCGCGGAACCCGGTCCGGGAGTCTCAGGTGGGCTCGGACCGCGGCCCCGGAGGAGACCGTCAAAGCGGCGGCCGGACTCCTCTCAGGCCCCAGGAAAGGGGGCTGCACGTCCGGGCGAAGGAGATGACCGCTGATCGCGGAAAGGGACGCCCCCCATCCCGCCCCGGGACACTCGCCCTCCCGGCCCATCAGCGAACAGGGCAGCGACTGCGGCGGCTGGAGCTACGGGAACCGGCCCGGCCTGAACGCGGATGCCGACGGCGGAGGCGCCGCGACGCGGGCTGGAAGCGGAGCGGGCGCCCGAGTCCGGGGTCCGAGCGGCCGGGCCCCCCTCGCCGCCCGCCGCCCTGGCCCTGGGACGCTCGGCAGGCGTCAGAACAGTTCGGGATCCGAGCCCGGGGCCCCGTCACCCGAGAGCACCCGGAGTTTGCCCGAGCAGAGGCGCGCCCTCCCCGCCGGCCGGGCGCGCCCGGGATGGCGCGGGTCCGACGCGGCGCAGAGCGAAGGCGCGCGGCGCTCTCACCTCGGGCGGGTCGCTGAGGAGGCTGAGTCGGAAGCGGCCGCGCTTGAACTCCATCTCCAGCGCGGAGCCCCTGGCCACCGTGACCCGGCTCCGGTGGTTTCGGGAGAACATGCTGGCGGTTCCGCGCGTTCGCCCGCCCGGCGCCCTGCCCGCGCCGCCCGGCTCTGCCCCGATTCCTCGGCGTCTGCCCCTCGACGCCCGGCCGGGAAGCTCCCGCGGCAGGTTCCCAAACTCCGCCCCTGAGACGGCACCTGGGCCAGGCAGGGCGCGGCCCCCTCCTCTGCCTCCCCCGCAAAGGCCCGTTCGGGGAGGCGGGTCTCCAGTCGCCCTCCAGCCCCTCCGCAGCCGGCCTGGCCGGCGAGCGCGGCGCGGGGAGCGCGGTCTTTTCCGGCCGGGGTCGCGGGCTCCACACCTGCGCGAGGGGCGGGCCCGGGGAAGCCCCGCCCCCAGCCTCCCGCACCTGGCTGTCCGGACTACCTGCGCGCGGAAAATCCCGCCGCCTGGATCGTCGCGGGGCACGTGGCAGCGCCAGCCCGGCCCTCGAGCCGCGCCCTGTCTCGCCCCTAAGCAGCTTCGGAAGCGGCTCTTTCAACTTCCTACAGTCCCAAATATTTCTTTTTTGACCCTTTTTCTGGTTAGGTTTCCCTCGCGTCTTATAGTCCCATTCCTAGTGGCCACAATTCAGGAGGCAAGTCTTGGAAACCTGTTCTGTCACTTACTAGTTGTGACGCCCTGACTCAGCCACTGAACTTTCTGAGCTTGTTTTCTTATCTGTCCAATGAAGATACAGTAGTTATCTCTACTCTTCCGGTTGCTGTGAGAATTACATATGAGAACCAACGTAAAATGCATAGCATAGCACCTAGCACAAGTGCCCCGTAAATGGAGCTAAGTAAACAAAGGAGCAGGTACAGCACCCTGTGCCCTTGGGTGGGGCGCCAGCGGCCTCACCCCTGGACCTAGACCTTAAGCGCCTTAAGAGGACCAGTGTACAGTGGCGTCCGTAATGGTTACATCCCAACTGTTTGCTGGACGGCTGACACAGGGTTACCGCTCCCTGCTTCTGCAGAAAAAGGGGACCCCTCTTTATCCCCAGAGAGTCTAGTTAGAAAGAAATGGCAGAGAACCACGGTAGTTCTCTGACAGCACGTGAGGAGTCTCCTGGAGACCTGAGGACTTACTGGGGAGCGCTTGAGAGAGCAGGACTCCATAGCACATGGGCTGGAGCCAAAGAAATACCACCTTTTAGCTTTAGAGAGCCCAGGTTAGCCTTGCTCTACTACAGCAAATTAACCAATATTATTTTTAGAGAACCTGACTTAAAATTACCCGAGCAAAAGGGGAAATTCATTGGCTTAAGGAACTAAAATGGCTTAAGGGATCAGTCAGGCTTTGACTGTGGCTTGACCCAGGGATTCATTCAGTCTCTTCCCATCATCTGGCGCTTCTTTGCTCTATGTTGACTTCACTCTCCACAACATAACAAGGTTGTTGACAAAAATTCTGGATTTATGTCTTTTCAGTGTAAAGAGGGGATAATAAATGGTGATGGAAGGAAACTTGACTTTGGGTGGTGAACACACAATAAAATAAAATAAAATAAAATTCCTATTTAAAAACACACATAGAGTTTTTAAACATGCCTAATCCTACCTTTTAAAACTAAAAAGTTAGCCCTGGCTTGTGTGGCTCAGTGGATTGAGCGCGGGCCTGCAAAGAATCAAAGGGTCACTGCCTCCATTCCCAGTCAGGACACATCCCTGGGTTGCAGACTATGTCAGGTCCCCAGTAGGGGGCGCGCAAGAGGCAACCACACATTGATGTTTATCTCTCCCCCTCCCTTCCTCTCTGTCTAAAGTAAACGAATAAAATCTTTAAAAATAAATAAATAAAAGTTAAAAATAAATCAATAAAAACATGACTTTTCTACCATCAGAAAAAAACACCAAAACAATTTGGTGCTTGAGCCTAGCTCATGAAAGACAATGCTGATTTTTCCAGAATTGTGCATTCCAGTTGTTAAACACAACTTTAATTAAACATTAAATTATAAAAACCCACAAATGCCCTGGCTGGTGTAGCTCAGTGGATTGATGTTTCTCTCCTCTTCTTCCCTTCCCCTCTAAGGATAAATAAATAAAATCTTTTAAAAAATAAAATAAAAATAAAAGATTGTATTTATTTACTTTTAGGGAGAAGGGAAGGGAGAGAGAAAGAGAGGGAAAGAAACATCAACATGTGAGAGATATATCAATTAGTTGCCTCCTGCAAGCCCCTGACTGGGGACCTGACCTGCAACCCAGGCCTGTGCCCTGGCCAGGAATTGAACTGGTGACCTTTTCGGTTTGCAGGCTGGTGCTCAATCTACTGAGCCACACCAGCCAGGTTCTTTGTATTCTTCTTCAAACTTTTTTGTACATTTGAAATGATTTCAAAAGAAATTAAATATATTCTAAAAGATTTTATTTATTTATTTTTAGAGAGGGGGAAGGGAAGAATAGAAACATCAATGTATGCTTGCCTCTAGTGTGCCCCCTACTGGAGACCTGGCCTGCAGCCCAGTCATATGCCCTGACTGGGAATCCAACCCTTTGGTCTGCAGGCCAGTACTCAGTCCTCTGAGCCACACCAGCCAGGGCTCAAAATAAACTATATTTTAAAAACAAGGCTAAGAACTCTTTCAGAAGGAGTTCTTCCTTTCAGCATGCAAACATGCTAAAATCTCTCTCAATCTAAACAAGGCAAAACTAAAAACAAAATAATGAAGCCAGTGGCTACTAGCTATTGCCACTTCCTCCCTGCTGGGTGTCAGGATGTTGAGGAAATACCACTGGGCCCAGTGTCGGGAAGCCTCTATTTGAGGTTGGTTCTGCCCCTCCTTAACTATGTGACTTTGGCCAAATCATTTAACTTCTCTGAGCCTCAGTTTCCTCATGAGAGAATAATAGTATCTCCCTTAGGGATCTGCCATGGGAATCAAGGGAGAGAGGATATAAAAGTAGATCAACTCTAACTCTAACTACTGATGATCTTGAACTTTAACTCCTGGTGATACAGGACTATTGCCTTCACATCCTGCTACAATGCATCCTGTTCTTGGTGCTCAGCCTGCCCTTTGCAGAACTGTACACATCTGATCGAAGCCTTCATTTGCTGATACTCTCTGACCTTGGGTTCATTTCTTTTTTTAAAAAAGATTTTATTTATTCATTTTTAGAGAGAGGGGAAGAGAAGTAGAAAGAGAGGGAGAGAAATATCAATGTGTGGTTGCCTCTCACGCGCCCCCCTACTGGGGACCTGGCCTGCAACCCAGGCATGTGCCCTGAGTGGAAATCGAGCTGGCAACCCTTTGGTTCTAAGGCTGAGCTCAATCCACTGAGCCACACCAACCAGGGCAGGGTTCCTTTCTTGATGTCCTCTTCTCAACTGCCTGTCCAGGGCAGGTGCCCACTCAGGTCTGTTCCTGGTCCTTTCGTCTTCATCCTCTTGCTCATTCTGGAATATCTCTTATGTTTCCATCCCTTTAGGGGCCCCCATTATTATGTTGAGGTCTCCTACCACTTGTACCTTCTGCACTGAATTCTCCTCTCTTATTCAGGCATTCTCACAGGCATTTCAAATTCACCTTAAATAATTTGCAACACTAAATAATTCTCTTCGTACTTGCTTCTCTATGTTCTCATGACTTAAAACAACTCGTTTCGAAATTTAGCATGAACCATGCCAGTATTCCCATGTGCACAAGCTACCCTTCCTCAGAGTACTCAGGTTTTGTTTGGTTTGCCACCGGAAGTTACTGTGTGGTTCTTTGCTTTGTACACATAAGCACATCTCTTTTCATTGGACACAGAATCCATGTAATGCTGTATCCCTCAAGGACTTCTACTGATAAGAACATGGGCTTAAACACTACTATTTGTCGTGCTTCTAGCGCACTTGTGCTGTTAAGCACTTCAGCCCTTCTGCTGGCAATATAACTTATATACTCCTCCACCAAACTGTGAGCTCCTCAACGGAACAGGAAAGTGTTCACATTTATCCTTGTATCCTCATTGCCTAGCCCCGAATTTGGCCAGGAGTATACGCTCCCGATGCTTGAGTGTAATAATTAAATAGCCCTCGCTGGACTCGGGGATATGGTGTAGAAAGACACGAGGAAAAGCCGTGCTCTTTTAAGTTGAACCAGGTTGAGGATCCGGAACTTTTGTTGGAAGTATCGTTGTTTCTCAGGGAAGATTTTAGCCTCAATGTGTGCCCTTCACAAACATGGTTGCTATGCACCGGAAGTGGCAGGTTATTTCGCAGGAATTACTTCTTCCGCGGGGCGGAAAAGGCTTGTCTGCTTGCGCCCCGACCATTTCCAGCCACCTTTCCTAGCAGGAATCAATGAGTAAACTGTGGCGGCGAGGGAGCACCTCTGGGGCTATGGAGGGCCCTGAGCCAGGTAAACGAGGGTCAGTAAAGCAACTTAGGTGTTTGCAGAAAGGAGGCTCCTTTCTCGCTCTTTGCAGCTTCTGAGGTATTTCGCCACAGGTGGGAGGAAAAAGGCGGGGCTGTTGCTATGGTAACAACGTGTACCCAGGGAAGTGAGGGAGCCCTTAGGGGTATTCCGTTCTTCAGTGCTCTCTACTGCCGGGCTCCTGCCATACACCGTTGACAGACTTTCCCTCCACAGGGGAAGCACTGGAGTTGAGTCTGGCGGGTGCCCACGGCCACGGAGTACACAAGAAGAAGCACAAGAAGCACAAGAAGAAACACAAGAAAAAACACCATCAGGAAGAGGAACCTGGGCCCACTCAGCCGTCTCCTGCCAAACCCCAGCTGAAACTCAAAATCAAGCTGGGCGGCCAGGTCTTGGGCACCAAGAGGTGAGGCCAAATGAGCCAAGATTTTACGTGAGGAACCTTAGGAACAGGCAGAGATAGAAGCTGACTGGGCTTTTCAGAAGACAGAGAATAGACACTGGGACTTTAGGTCCCAGGTTAAGGCAGCAAGAAGCCTAGAGGGTGTGAGCAAGGTTAGATGTAGTGCCTTCCTACTTAGCCGAAGGAAGGCACTTACTCAACTTACGGAATGGTGTTGCTTCTCCACAGTGTTCCCACTTTCACTGTGATCCCTGAGGGAACTCGGTCACCCTCTCCCCTTATGGTTGTGGACAATGAAGAGGAACCTATGGAAGGGGTCCCCCTTGAACAGTACCGAGCCTGGCTAGGTAAGAAGGATCTGGAGGTGGGGAAACCGGGTTTCTCACTATACATGATTAAGGGGAGAATTTTGAGTGTCCCAGTATTAACTTGGCCAAATTTGGGCCAAGTTAAGAATAATTTTACTTTTCTTTCTCCAGATGAAGACAGCAATTTATCCCCCTCCCCACTTCGAGACCTGTCGGGGGACTTAGGGGGTCAGGAGGAAGAGGAGGAACAGAGGTGGCTGGATGCCCTGGAGAAAGGGGAGCTGGATGACAATGGAGATCTCAAAAAGGAGATCAATGAACGGCTGCTCACTGCTCGACAGGTAGGTTGGTTCATTTTTTTTATTGTTACCAAATATTTAGAGAACCTTCCATGTCCCCAAAACTTTGCTGGGCAATGGCCAATCAGTGATGGAGAAAAGACAAACTATACTTTTGTTCTCATGGAGCTGGTATTCGTGTGTGGGTTGGGGGGGCAGTAAATAAGTAAACAATTTTGAAAAGCTGTTATCTTTATAATAAAAATAGGGTGATAAAATAAAGTGGTGATAAAGAGATGGCATTAGATAGGGAGGAAAGACTTCTCTGAAGAACCATTTCCAGTACTAGAGAAGCTTCTCAAGAAATCCCCAGAAATGGGATGCAAAGAGTTTAGTACACAGGGCAGGCCTCTAGATAGTCAGTGATCTAAAGCTGAAAGTCTGAAGACCTGGGAGGAGACAATATTAAGGACTCCTGGAGAGGGTGCTCGTACCACCCCATCTCCCAAGGGCTGTGCTCCTTAAGACCCTTGCTTTCCTCGTGTTCTCTTCTGCCTCCCCACGGACCTCACCTTTCCATTTTCTGACACCATCCCTCTCTCACCCCCCAGCGAGCTCTGCTTCAGAAGGCGCAGAGTCAGCCTTCCCCGATGTTGCCACTGCCTGTGGCTGGGGGCTGTCCTGCCCCCGCCCTCACCGAGGAAATGCTGCTGAAGCGCGAGGAGCGAGCGCGTAAGAGGCGGTTGCAAGCGGCCCGGCGGGCGGAAGAGCACAAGAACCAGACTATAGAGCGCCTCACCAAGACTGCAGCACCCAGTGGGCGCGGAGGACGAGGGGCTGCGAGGGGGGAGCGGCGGGGAGGGCGGGCCGTGGTCCCAACCCCTATGGTGCGCTACTGCAGCGGGGCACAGGGTTCCACCCTTTCCTTCCCACCCGGCGTCCCTACCCCAGTACCAGTGCCTCAGAGGCCACCTCCATCAGGTCCCCCTCCGCGATGCTCAGTACCCGGCTGCCCGCACCCGCGCCGCTACGCCTGCTCCCGCACGGGACAGGCGCTCTGCAGCCTTCAGTGCTACCGCATAAACCTGCAGATGCGGCTGGGAGGACCCGAAGGCCCCGGGTCCCCCCTTTTGGCTACTTAAAACCCTTAACCCGGATTCTGTGCCCTCTCCCCTGCCCGGATTGTCTTCGCCATCCTATTAAATTTCATCCAGTTCCTCAATTTGTACAGAATTGGGAGAATGGGGTATGGAAAGCCAATTTCCGGTGCACACATCTCGCCTGCATTACAATGAGGAACGAGATGTTTCTAGGCTTGCGTTGACGCCTAGAAAACGTCCACCAGACCATGGGACGGCTGACCACTCTTGCCCAGACTCTTGCAGACTTTGGAGACCCCGCCTCTTACAGGCGGAATTACCTGGGGAGGTTGGGCATATATCGGAAACCCCGGAAGCAGGGCTCAAGCCAATCAGCGGGAAGTTTGCTTTGTTAGGTGGCCATTCATTGGTTGGCAACTGAAAGCCTATATTGTTGTTCATGTTGGCTGTCGTCGCTGCCAGTCAGGGCGGTGGGTCGAACCTTACCCCACTCTTTTGTCTGGGAGAGTTGTTGTCTGGGAGAGTGGCAGAGGCATTGCTGTGGATTGGTCACTTGGAGAAACCTCCGATCCTTTCCTATTGGCTTGTTCTCTGAGGCGGATGCTGATTGGTAGGACGGAGCAACCGGGGTCCTAGTTGGCAGAGCTCTCCCCGGATGGGAGCTCCGGCCACCGAGTGATGGTGGCAGCGGAGAAGATGGGCCGGGCAGGGGCCATGGCGGTGGCGGCAGAGGTGGCAGGGGCGGGGCAGCTGGTGGTAGAGGAGGCTGTAGTCTTCAGGGGGCTGTAGGTGGAGGCATGGCTCAGGACAGCAGCGGGAACGGCAGCGAGGAGGCCTGGGGGGCACTTCGGGTGCCACAACAGCAGGTATCCCAACAGCTCCAAAAGCGTATCACGACAGCCCTCTATTTCCCTTTCCTCCTTCCTGTCCCTTCCTTTTGGGGGTGGGGGGAGGAACTCACAGAGCCAAAGGTACTGTGAAGTTCCTGAATATGCCCCTTCCATTCTTTGTTTAAACTTTGTAACGTAGCTACAGATGATTTTGCCTGTAGACCCATCATAGACCCATCCCATGGCTGCAGTGGGAGCTTGCAGTGGCTCTCCAGTGAACTGTCTTAGTGAGGCCCCAGGGAGGCTCCCTCTGTCTTGTAACAGTTATTTGTGATGTTTTTCTGTGTGCCTATTGTCACAACAGAATCCAGCAGCGTCTTCTCTTGAGGGAGCAATTTGGAGAAGAGCTGGAACCCAGACTCGCGCCCTGGATGCCATCCTTTATCATCCACAGCAATCCCATCTGGTTGGGAGCACTGTTCTGGGTCTCATACTGCCCCTGCTCTACCCTAGGAAGTCTGAGACCCAGGGTTGGAAAGACCCACCTTGGGGATGGGGAGTGGCAGACGGTGGGGATGATGAAAGCATTTAAGCTTCAGAAATTACTTTAAACTCTTAACCCATTGTTTGAGACTTTGAGATAGCTCAGTTCGTCTTCTGCCAAAACACTTCATTGACTGAATATACCTTGGGGGCCAGCCCTATGCAGAGCTGAAACCTGCCTCTCTGTATGTCCACACCATCGTCTGGTTCTCTGGACTGATTTTTGCTATTCCAAACCCTCTTCCCTGCCCTTCAGACATTTGAGCATCCCTCTCAGCGTCACTCTTCCCCCTCTTCATAGATCTGTACTAAACTTGGTTCACAGGGTGGGTTTGTGGATTTGCATGCAGGGGCTGAGGGTGGGAGTGGACAGTGCCTTGGGCTGGAATCTCCCTTGGTTCTAAGTGCTTCCTTGCTCCCAGCTTCGAGAGCTTTGCCCAGGAGTGAACAACCAGCCCTACCTCTGTGAGAGTGGCCACTGCTGCGGAGAGACTGGCTGCTGCACCTACTACTATGAGCTCTGGTGTGAGTCTCCAAGAGGGCTGTTCTCAGATCCTTTTTCCAGCCTCCCTTGGACCTCAGAATTTTAGCCTTCAGGGACCCTTCTCTGCATGGGAGGTATCTAAGACTCTCCCTCTTCACCCCCTGCAGGGTTCTGGCTGCTCTGGACAGTCCTCATCCTCTTTAGCTGCTGTTGCGCCTTCCGTCATCGAAGAGCTAAACTCCGACTGCAGCAGCAGCAGCGGCAGCGTGAGATCAACTTGCTGGCCTACCATGGGGCATGTCATGGGGCTGGCCCTGTTCCTACCGGTTCACTGCTTGACCTTCGTGAGTGACTTGAGGCTCTGGGCTCAATACCAGTTGCCCCTCCCAAATGAGGACCCTGAATCATCCCCACATTGTTTGCAGACATTTCAAAGCACAGTTTTCCCTAATAGTAAAGAGACTACCACCTCATCCCTGGTTGCATTCAACCAACCATGCCATTCTTTCCTGCAGGCCTCCTCAGCGCCTTCAAACCCCCAGCCTATGAGGATGTGGTTCACCGCCCAGGCACACCACCACCTCCTTACACTGCGGTCCCAGGCTGCCCCTTGACTGCTTCCAGGGAATGTACCTGCTGCTCCTCCACTTCTAGCTGCCCTGCCCACTGTGAGGGAACAAATGTGGAAGGTGTTTCCTCCCACCAGAGTGCCCTCCCTCATCAGGAGGGTGAGCCTGGGGCAGGGGTAAGCCCTGCCCCCACACCCCCAGCCTGCCGCTATCGCCACCTGACTGGTGACTCAGGTATTGAGCTCTGCCCTTGTCCTGACTCCAGTGAGGGCGAGCCAGTCAAGGAGGCTAGGGTTAGTGCCACCCAGCCAGATCAGGGGGACCACTCCCCTTGTGCATTGCCCCTAGATCCCATATCCCAAGTTTCTTCTGTGGGGCTGGCTTCCAGTGAAGGGGACATCCCATAAGCAGTTTTAGGAGGGTGGGAGAGTTACTTGCCCACTAGAAACACCCCTGGTACCAGTTCCTTGAGTTCTCGGCCTTTCCCTGCCCTCCTGGAATCTGCCTAAGAGGGCTTGAGTCCTGAGGAGAGGGACTGTGTTTGGGGGACTGTGCTAGTTCTACCCCCACTGACATACACAGGAGCCTTTGATCTCATTAAAGAGATGTGAACCAGCTGCTTGTGGATTTGGGTGGACTAGTGCTCACCTCACTTCACTGCACTTGACCCGACTGGCCATTCTTCCCACCTTCTCTGAAGATAATATCCCTAAGGCCTGGATGAGCCAAGACCTCTTGGTGAGGCAAAGCTAGCAAAAACAATAGTTTCTCATGGTTTTCCAATTTATTTAGAAAAATAGACTCTGAATTCACATTCACCCCAGTGCTGTGTGGGATGATAGTAAGGAGACACCTGAGATGGTTTGAAGCACTGGTAGCTGAGGGCTGGGGGCAGAAGCTACAGACCTGGTCCGTGTAGTCTGGAGTGGCACAAGTGGTCTGGCTCCCCTCCCACACTCTCCCTTCAGTAGTCTTCAGCCATGGCCAGTAAGACAAGGCTGGTCCAACCCTGGAAGGGGCGGCAGCCCATGCCCCGTCCGTCCCGGTCACTGTACTGCTCCCAGAGGAAACCTGTGGCCTGGTACTGCCGCAACACATTGCCCACCACGTTGGCACGGAGCTCACTGTGGAGTTTGGCAGCCTGGGCTTGGTGGGGACCCTCCAGACGCCCATAGTGGTGGAGAGCCCCTAGGGCCAGATAGTTGACATTGAACCAGACAGCACCCCGCCAGTAGGGAGGATCATGCTCTGAATTGCGCTGGCCATAAAAGGGGCTGGAGGCTGCAAGGGAGCGCAAACCAAAGGGACTCCAGAGATGGCGACTGTCACCAAGAACATCCAGCAGTGGCCCAAGGCGGGATGAGTGGGGGTCAAGCAGCCGCAGCAGCAAGGGAAAAAGACTGACATAGCCCAAGGCATCCACATATTGCAATCGAGGGTGGGGCCGGCCCACCACCCGCATCAGCCCATGAGGGGGCTGAGGCTTCAGCTGCACTGCTTTTGTGTGGTTCCCAAAGTCTGCAAAGATTCCTAGCTCTGGGGCCCAATGCAGCTCATCCAGGATCTCCTCTGCCCCCAGTGAGGCTGCCAGTGGGCGCAGCTCCGCAGCTGCTTCAGCCTCTCCCAGCTGCTCTGCGAGCTGCACAAGAACACGGGCACCCAGTGCCACCCAGCATCGCAGGTCCAGGTGCCGTTCAGTGGCTGAGGGGTGTGAAGCGCGAGGATAGTCATCTAGCCCTGAAGGCAGTGTCTTGGGGTTCAGTAGGGTTGGCAGGGCTGGGTCTCGACCCCGCCAACGGTAAGATAGTGGCTCTGGTCCTGCCTGGCTCTCATGGAGCCAGGAGAACCAGGCACGCAGGCGAGGGAAGGCCCTGCGGAGAAAGGCTAAGTCAGCAGGATCATCACCCTCTAGCATGTGGGCTACAGGCAAAAGCAGGGTTGGGGGGTTGGCATGGGCTGCTCGTTGCACCAGGAATTCTGGGGGTACTCGGGCTCGGGCCTCATCCCCAAGCACCTGCTCCCGCCCAATCCAGCCATTGGCATTGAGTAGCCCCAGCCAGTGGCCTAGGGCATCCCAGGTGAGGCGGGGATCCCACCGCTGGACCAGTAGCTGGTGAAAGCCCTCGTCCCAAAGGAAGCCTCGTGGGAAGAATGACCTGGAGGGCACTGCTGTGAAAAGAGGGACAGGTGGAAAGAGGGCTGGGGCCACCTTCTGCTCAGATCCCTCATCCCCTATGTCTGGCAACACAAGACCCTGTCCATAGAAGTAGCCAATCCCACCAAGGAGGCCACTGAGGGCAGCCTGACCCAAAGATTGCTCCTCAGGACTCAGGCCCTTCTCCTGCAACCGGAAGGTCTTCTCAAAGCGCTCTCTAAAGGCTTTAATATGGGTCTCCAGAGCCTGAGTCAGCTGGCTGCCTGACAGCTGCCCCAGGGCTTGGTTTCCTCCTGCCTGGGCACTGCCTGATTCAAACACCAGCTCCACAGAAAAGGGGACTCTCAGTGTCACCTGTTGTATCAAGAATTGCCCTTGTTCCTGTCCTTGCCCACTTGGGCCTCTGTCCTCCCACTTCAGAGATCCTGGCAGGCCGAGGTAGCGATCAGGGGAGGATCCTGGGGGCCGATGCTGAAACCAGCTATTTAGGCGACTCTTCACCATCTCTGTCAGCAAGGGAAGTCCTGGGTTGGAGGACCAGAAGACATTGTAGCTTGAAGGGAAGAAAATAAATAGGAAATATTATTTGGGAGAAAGTGGAAGAGATTATAAAGAGAAATATGAGGTGACCAGGAGTCAGGATAGGAAGGTCCCAGCAATATAGAGGACATGGAGAGTGGTGAAAAGGGTAACACTGGTGGGAAGAGGTAGAGTGGAGAAGAAGATAGAAATCAGGTTAAGTCAGCATCCATACCACCCCTGCCGACACCCCACATTCTCCCTCCAATTACCTGCCATACTTGGGAGCAGTATCCCCTGGACTGGTTGGTGCCAGAAGTGTAAAACGGAAGTCCCCAAGTTCACTGGAGTGCCCTCTGATGAACTTCAACTGCCCCTTAGCCCCAACCTCCGGCACTAGGACTTCCTTGCCATCTGTCACCACATAGAAGAACAGGGACACCAAAGGGAAGGAAGAGGTACCTGAAGCCTAGATGACCAAGAAGGACAGAAACACATAGCATTAGAGTGACATCCTCTCTTGAGAATCAGACTTAGTGAGGGCAAGGGGCACCAAGTAGAAGCAACATGAAAAACAACATATAACTGGCAGTGCTGAATGAGGGTCACTCAGGGTGAGCACCCAGTGAGATGAAAGATCCTTGCACAGGGTTCTCTGGGAAGTAAGTATTCCTGTGCCATGTATTATGCTAAGAACTCTCTGTATATTTCCTTTAATTCTTACAATCCTGTGAGTTAGGTGCTATTTTTATCTCCATTTTACAGAAAAGGAAAACAAAGCTTAGAGAGAGTAAATAGAGGGGTCATAAAGGCAAGTGTTTAAGACAGGCAGGCAGATTCAAACCAGGCAACCAAACTCAGAGCTCCTGCTGTTACTTCAAACTGCATTTGCCGGCAGCAAAGGAAGGGTGGAGTGAGTCTGGGTGGGGGTAGGGTGTCCCGAGGCCCTGACCTGAGGCTCTACAGTCACTCTCCAGGTCCAGTCCCCTCCGTGCAGACCCCCAGGTCTCTTGACGAATTCAGTGGTGAGCCTTAAGGCCCCATCCTGGATGTGTTGCCGCCCGAAGGAGAGACCGTCGTGAAACTCCCAGCCATAGGGACCCACGCCGTCCCCCTGTTCACACGTGTGCCTGAGCCTAGGGGTCCCTGAGGCGGCGACTTGCTGTGCCCACATTAGTCCTGGGGGTAGAATGGCCACGTAAGTCGAAGACAGAGCAGGGATACTGTTCCTCTGGGTTTACGAGAACTTCGGGGTCATCCCTCTTCAAAACTCTCCTAATCCACTCCTCCCCACTCCTACTCTGGAGTGAAACTGGGGCGCCCAGATTACGGCTTCGCCTGTCTGCCCGCTCGGGCCCGGTTACCGGTGAGGAGGGGCTGCGGGCTGCGGGTCTTCATGCCGAAGTAGACGTGTGGACGGTAGGTGCCCCAGAAAAGGTCCGGAGCCACGGCGGGACTAGAAGAGTCTGGAGGCAGCGCTGGGGGCGCGGAGTGCAGCGTGACCGCCCGCCGCGCACGGTGCCACGCCAGCAGCCAGCTTCCCGACAGGGTCAGGGCCAGAGGCAGGACCACGATGACCAGAACGGCTCCCCCGACAGTGCCACGGGCCACGCCGGCCCGCCTTTCCCGTCGCGTAGGGCCGCCCCGAGCCGCCCCCTCAGCCGTCCGCCCTCCATTTGTCGGCGCTCCGCGGCGCCGCCTCTCGCCCCGAACCATCCTGGCACGGAGGTCGGCGTCGCGGGAGCTCGGAGAAGCGGTAAAGTAGCCCGGATTCTGCCTTGGCTCCCCAGCTCGAGCGCAGGGTCCCGGCGGCCACTGATCTGTCAGTCGCAGAAGCCCGCCGGCGCCTCCTTCTACGCTTCCGCATCTCCCCGGAAGTCCCGCCCCGCCACGTCAGGTTAAGTCTCCTAGGTTGGAACGGGCTTCTACACCTGGTTCAGGGATCGTGGGCTGCTTGGGTCGCTCGTGTCCAGTGGGCCTGCGTTTAATGTTTATTTGGTGTCCTCGCGAAGTGCACGGGCTAGTCAAGAAAAGACAATCTTACATTAGGCTATTCTAAAATATATATATTATTTATACCTGAGACGCCATTCCGAGTGATTTACGATTAACACTGCCTCCACTGTAGCACGACAGAATTCGTCCACAAGGCGCTAGCAGAGCTAAATGCTAAATACCAAGAATTGCAGTGGAGAAATATTGGCTGTTTTATTTTTTAATAGATTTTATTTATTTACTTTTTTAGAGAAAGGAAGGGAAGGAGAAAGGGAGAGAAACATCACTGTGTGGTTGCCTCTCACACACCCCCAAGTAGGGACCTGACCCTCAACCCAGGAATGTGCCCTGACTAGGAATTGAACCAGTGACTGGTTCGCAGCCTGCGCTCAATCCGAATCTGTGACTGAGCCACACCAGCCAGGGCTATTCGCCATTTTATGATTAAGGGTCTCATCCAGGAGAACTGGGAAATTATTACTCAAAAGTTGGAACACCCTAATGGCATGGCTGGTAGGTTACAGATTATATAGAGCAAAATCACAGGACACAGGGATTCCGGGTCCTGCTGGGAGCTTATTGGTTGGTGAGCTAAGGGTAATGAATCATTTCTTCAGGTCTTGAGGATAGCTCTGAGCTGTGTTTCTGCCCGCCTGTGTCTGGTTTCATGGGAAAGTAGTGGGGGGTGCACCACCTTTGGGCCCAGGAACTGAAACAATTTAGGTAAAGATGTTCTCTAGCTTGCCAGAGGTTGGGACCCTAAGAACATTAGTCATTTGGGCTACGGTCTTTTGGTACCTGGGGGGTGAGGGTCACTGATAATGGGGAAAAGGTTGGGTCTCTTGAGAGGTATATGTGTGGAGATAGACTGATTTCTAGGGCTATGATTTAAAACTCAATTTAATCAGTCATAAGGACCCTTGGTTTCATCAGCATGGCCCAATCTAGTGGCTGAAAACTGTGGCTTAAGAAAGTTCAAGTAGCCCTGGCTGGTGTAGCTCAGTGGATTGAGCACGGGCCTGCGAGCCAGAGGATCGCGGTTCGATTCCCAGTCAGGGCACATGCCTGGGTTGCAGGCCGACTCCCTGCAGGCCAACTCCCAGCAGGGGACACACGAAAGGCAACCATACATTGATGCTTCCCCTCTAAAGATAAATAAATAAATAAAATCTTTAAAAAAAAAAAAAGAAAGTTCAAGTAATTTGGCCCTGGTCAGGGACAGGAAGTGGTTAGGAATCCAGGTATATCCAAGTCAAACTGGATCATTTTACCCACTTTCCTAGTGAAATGGAGGGTGCTGGAGTGGACGTCTGGGGAAGCCTGAGACCTGTTGCAGCAGTGTCTCTCAGGGACCATGACTTGAGACATCTCATCTTCACTCAGGCTAGAATTCCTTATCTAGATGAACTCTAAAAGGACCATAATGGTTGTGCATGAACTTAGAGAATGCTTATTTTCCACAACCCAGGAGGCAAAGGAGCTTAAGGAAAGGATCACTTATGTTCAGTTAGGGAAGGCTTTAGGAAGGAGCACCTCAATTTGACCCAGAAGAGTCAACTTTACTTTTGATGGTTAAGAATGCAACTTAGGACTTCCGCCAAGATGGAGGCATAGGTGGAAACACTGTGCCTTCTCCCACAACCAAGTTTGAATACAACAAAGGTTTGGAGAAACAAAGACACAACCAAAGGACAGAAAATTGAATTATACGGAAGTCCGACTACATCTAACCATTCAACGGGGACGGTAAGAGGGGCGGAGCCAGCAGCGAGCAGGGTCGGGCAGGACAGGGCCCCCGACCCAGGCGCGCAGGCAGACGGGAACCAGTTGGGGTGCGGGGCAGACCGCGGGCGCATATTCGCGCATAGTGAGACAGACCACGCAGGCCCCAGGGGGCGAGGGCTAACGGCGGTGGCACACTCGCGTGCCGTGGGACGAAACGCGTGGGCCCGGTGACGGCAGCAACTGCGGCACCGGTGAGGGCCGTGGCGGCAGGCAGCGGACAGGACGCCATAGTCCCTCTCTGACCCCACCCCCACATACAGCGTCACAACCCAGCGACTTAGTTGCCCTGCAATACCAGTGAGAGCCATTGTCTCTCTTTGACCCCGCCCCCACATACAACGTCACAACCCAGCGACTTAGTTGCCCTGCTCTAGTGAACACTTTAGGGCTCTGATCCTGCTATGGAACAGGCACGAACAGCCCAAAAGATGGCGCAAGAAGAACTCAAAGTCTCAGAGCCAATAACTCTAAGTGACCGAGAAACTGCCAGCCTCTCAGAAGCACAATTCAAGACACTATTTATCAGGATGCTCACAGAACTGGTTGATTATAGTCAGAAATTAGAGGAACATATGAAGGCTAAACTAATTGAAATGAAGGGAGATGCCCAGGAAACCAATAGTGATGGAAAGGAAACGGGGACTCAAATCAATGGAATGGACCAGAAGGAAGAACTAAACATCCAACCAGAAAGGAATGAAGAAATGAGAATTCAAAACAATGAGGAGAGGCTTAGGAACCTCCAGGACATCTTGAAACGTTCCAACATCCGAATTATAGGGGTACCAGAAGGGGGAAGAAACAGCCACCAGTGGAAAACGTATTTGAACAAATAATAAAGGAGAACTTCCCCAGTCTGGCAAAGGACATAGACTTCCAGGAAATCCAGGAAGCTCAGAGAGTCCCAAAGAAGGTGGACCCAAGAAGGAACACACCAAGGCACATCATAATTACATTAGCCAAGATTAAAATGAAGGAGAGAATCCTAGAAATAGCAAGAGATAAGGGGATAGCCACCTATAAAGGAGTACCCATCAGACTGTCAGCGGATTTCTCAAAAGAGACCTTACAGGCAAGAAGGGGCTGGAAAGAAGTATTCCAAGTCATGAAATCCAAAGACCTACAGCCAAGACTGCTTTATCCAGCAAAACTTTCATTTAGAATGGAAGGACAGATAAAGTGCTTCTCAGATAAGGTCAAGTTCAAGGAGTTCATCATCACCAAGCCCTTATTATATGAAATGCTAAAGGGACTTATATAAGAAAAAGAAGATGAAAAATATGAACAGTGAAAGGACAGCAAACACACAGTTATTAACAACCACACCTAAAACAAAAGCAAACCAAGAGGACAGCTAGATCAGGAGTGGAACCATAGAAATGAAGAACACATGGAGGGTTAGCAACAGGGGAGTGGGAGGAGGAGAAGGGGGGAGAAGGCACAGAAAATAGCATAGATGGTAGGTAGAAAATAGATAGGGGGAGGGCAAGAATAGTGGGGGGAAATATAGAGTCTAAAGAACTTGAGACACGTGGTTATAAACTAAGGGGGGGTGGAGAATGGTGGGGGAGGGAGTGTGCGGGTGGAGGGGATTGAAGGGGGGCAATAGAACAACTGTAATGGTATAATCAATAAAATATATTTTTTAAAAAATAAAAAGATAAAGCCCTGGCTGGCGTAGCTCAGTGGATTGAGCGCGGGCCTGTGAACCAGTCTATCGCGGTTCGATTCCTAGTCAGGGCACATGCTTGGGTTGCAGGCCAGTTTCCGGCAGGGGCCAGTTCTCTGCAGGGGATGCACGAGAAGCAACCATACATTGATGTTTCCTTCCTCTCTCCTTCCCTTCCCCTCTAAAGATAAATAAACAAAATATTAAAAATAAAAAATAAAAAGATAAAATATTCTGAACTTTCTGACTGGATATGAGGGAAAATGAGAGGGCAGAACCAGAGGTAATGTTGTGGTTTCCAACCCAGGTGGCTGAGTAGATGTAGTGACCTTAAAAGGAATAGGGAAGTCAGGAGGAGAGGCAAATATATGTGTACGTAAGATCACCATTATTTTGGACAAAGAATGTGGTAAGATTTGGAGAAAATCAGGAGCAGGTAACCTGACTATAGCACAGAAGTTGAGATTAGATCCAAACAGAAATGCAAGGTTTAACCTAAGAGGGTAGTTCAAGTTATATCAGAAGATGAGATACCCCAAAAACAAAAAAGAAAAAGAGGTTCACTTTTATGGTTAAGAAAAGAAAAGAAAAGTTCTACAGGCAAGTGATACTGAGATGGAAGGATGAGGACTGAGAAAACAGCACTGGACTTAGCTAATAAGTTTAAAAGGTACCTTGAGTGAGAGGTCGAGAAGTAAAATTCAAACGATTAAGCAGTGAGTGATGGTTAGAAACTGAAATAAATTCAAGTTTGTCCAGACCCCTCCCACATTCCGACTTGTCCTAGAAGAACTGGTTAGATTTGTAGTCCCAGGGCTTTTATTTTTTTTTATTTTTTTAATTTTTTTGGTGGTGGTGACAGTAGGGGGAGGGCTCTCTGTGGCCATGAAGATAGTGATTTGAGAGATTAAGTCAAACTTTTCTTGGATAAGTGTCCTAATTAAGTCTCAGGCTAAAATCTGCTTGTTGGTCTCTTACGCGCTGTCAGCGCCCAGCACCAGCTACAGGCTTGTCCCGGCTCTCCGCCGCAGCCCTGGCCTGGATGTGGGAGGCAAACGCAGTGAGCATTTCTTGGGCTGTGAGGTGGGCGCTGCGCATAATCAGGCGATGCCCGTCTCCTGGAGAAGAAACGAAAGAATCAGGTACGAGGACAACGGTGCCTTGGGGGTGCGAGCTGCCTGCCGCCTCTCCCGCCTGACTCCCCAAGCGTGCCCACCGAAAAGCACGTCCACGCAGGGCTCCGAGCCGTCGTGCCTCACATCCGCAGTCACTAAGCAGTTAAAGTTGGTGGAGCGGACCTTCTCGCTGCTCACCACCTGGAGGAAGGTCCTGTGGTGGGAAAGCGGCGTGAACGTCCGGCCGAGGATGGTGAGCCCCGTGGCGGGAGGGAAGCGCGTCCCTTTCTGTTCCCACTCCCTTCCCCTCGTACCTCGTTGACTCCACGTTCTTCTCGAAAGGACAGAATTGAACCCGAACCTCTTTGACAGCACGGAGCCCTAGCCGAGCCAAGGCCGCCGCCATGGTAACGCCCGCCCCGGAAGCACTCTCCCAACAGACGTATAGTCAGTGAGAGGCAGTGAGTGGCCGGGTTGCCCCAGGCCCCGCCCTCCCAGCTTCCGCGAGTACGACCAGCAGGCGGCAGACCTGGAGTTGCAGGCATGGGCTCCCCAGCGCGAGGCAAGGAGGCAGGTCGGGATGGAGAGCTGGTTTCGGCACAGGGTATGGCGTTGCCCAAAGTGAGCGGTCAGCAAATACTGCCTATTATTCGTGGCCCTGTTGTACCACAGTAAAGGCAATAAATACAGTGTAAAAGCTGCCTGCACAGGGCTCTGATGATCACACGTCCGTCTTCTGCTGCAGAATCCCCTTACATTCCCTGTTGTGCCCGATCTAGGTTAATGCCATCTTCTGTGCTGGTCCCTTCCAAGAAGACACCATCACCTGCACAGGGATTTTGTCCCTACCAGGGGATAAACCCCACTCAGGTAACTGAAGATTAAACAAACATGTTGAACTCTTAGTAACCAAAGCTTAAACGTGAAGGTCCTACAGCCCAATATGCTTCAATAGCTGAAAGTAGTAATGGGGAGTAAAGTGCAGGGTAATACAGCCCTTGGGACTGATCCAGCTGTAGAAATCACCATTTAGCCTCTCGTTCCTGATAAATTAACTTTCTGTTTATCCTGATTCTGGGGACTTAAGAGGAAGTGGCATCTAGGCTCTGCTTTTTATTGCTTTTTCTCCTTCCCTTTCCTCTGGAATGCAACCCTATAGCCCTTCCTTCCAGCTTCTAGCCCTGAGATGTCTTCACTGATGGGGAATTAAGCCTGAGCCTCCAGAGATGCTGACCTCCAGGTTCCAGGCTGTAGTTTTGCCATTTACTCTGGATCCCAGGTACTGGAGTGATCTTGGATTCTCAGCTTTTAAGTCCAGGGTCTGTGTAGTTTGTGGTTCTTTGGTACGCTTTCTTCCAAGCTTCCAGTTATAGGTTTCTTTAAAATACAGTTCCAAATGTCTGGGCTTTCCCAGGCAGAAATGCAGAACACTGACTTTCTGGCTGCTGATCAGACTCCTTAGGATTCAGAACTGGTCCCCAGGCAGGAAAGAAAAGGCAAGTGCCAACGAGGGTGGTCCTGGTGCTGCCTCAGGGCAAGCCAGGCCTGCTGATTTCCCACCAGGTAAGCCTGGGGGCTAGGTCCCCCACCCCACAGCGTACTTAGCAGCTGAGCTGCCTGAGCTGGAGGTGCTCCAGTCCGAAAAGGGGGCTCCAAGCTCTCCAGGCTGTTGAGGCTGCTGCTGGGCCATTCCGATGTCTGGACCTCATTACATGCACCTGGTAAGGCAGGAGTGGAAAGCATGTGGCTATTGGGGGACTGCTGAAGTCAGATCAATGATGAGCTTCAGCTTAAAGTAGTGACCTAGGGGCTCACCTTAAGGGGCACTTAAAGTAGTGAGCTAGGGCAGAAAGAGCCTGGAGTTGAGAAGGGGGAGTGACTCACAGCAACAGGGAGGCCTTCTGTGGACTTGAGTCTTGGGTAGGGGCTGCTGCAGTAGACACAGCAGGGCCCCATCCAGCTGCTGGAAGATGTTGAGCATGAGCAGAGTCTGGCGAATTTCAGGTGACAGGCCCCACCGCTCTTCTTCCAGCAACTCCCGGACCACTCCAAAATCTTGTCTGAGCTGCAGTGCTCCCTGCAGGCTGAAGGCCGAGGTACAATGGGGTCACCTGACCTTGTGGTCTCCCTAAACTATTCTGCCACACCCATCCCCCCCCAACTTTTCCAGTTCCATTCATTCCCCTGCCACTACCTTCATTTCTCCCCACCTGAATCGAATCCTGTGGGTAAGGATGTGGTCAAGCCAGGCACCCAGAATGGCTGTCAACACCTGGCTAAGGACAGGAGCCTGGGCTGGGGGTGGCAACCCCTGCAATCCTTGCAACACAGGCTCCAGTACAGTGTGGACCACCAACCGAGCATACTCACTAGGAATGCTGGGGAGTTCTGGAGTGACGGAGAGAAAGGACAGGATGTAAAAATGCTGAGATCCACTGAGCACCTAATGGAGTGATTGGGGTAAGAGAGTAGGACATCCAATGGTGGGGGTATGGGGAGTGAGGACAGGGATGGAGAGAAGTGGAACCAGGAATTGAAGGGCTCAGGATATTCTTACCCCCTGGGAACCCTGAGGAAGCTGGAATAAGGAGTTACCAAGACAAAGAGGATGTCGCCAGTACCGACCCCTTGGCATGTGAAGTTCGAAGCCCTGTGTAGCTTGTTTATGACATTCTTGCAAAAAGAGACTTAGTGACTCTTCAGACAGGAGCTGTGGGATAGGGAGAAAGTAAAAGGGGCTTATCTGTTAGGGACTTGTCAAGTTCTGTTGCTCTTCTAAATCTGAGGAGTTTAATCTAGCATCCATAAAACCTAAGGAGAGAACTGTATGCAAAGTTGTTTGGGCTTAGGCATTTTCTGAGGAGAGATGCCATCACTTTTATTGGGTTTTTCAAAAGGTCTGGACCCTGAAAAGATTATGAACAGTTGCCCTAGGATTATCCTGTTCTCCCTAACTTGGGTCAGAGGATGAAAGTCCTCCAGGTTAATTTTCTTCTATAGGAAACTTAATAGGAAAAAAACAGACACCCTTACTATGACCAATGTTCAAAAGCAAATGCTAGGGAGAGGCTGAGGAAAGGGGCACCATACAATCTTCCAGCTGTTATCTACAAAAGGAAGGTAGGATCTGCGGCGTGCACTTCGGGAACAAAGACTGTAACTTTCTGAGATTCAGCAACCTCTGAGATGTCCTTACACTTTACAGTGAGTATTCTGACAGCCCACTTGCATTTCCCCAGATCAGTGTAACCCGTAAGGCAAGAAAAGGCCCATGTGCTAGTTTGGTTTCTTTGGTTTGATAGGTTTTATTTTTCTGGAGGAGGAAAAGACAGCAAAAAAAAGAGAGGGCCCCTACAGCCCATCTTGGAGGAGAATAACCCCAAGAAATGGGGTATGTAGTGGCAGATCTGTCAGAAAAGGTGCCTAGATGCCAGCAAGCCCGAAGAGAGGAAGGGGCCTGGGATCCAGACACGGGGGTGATGGTAGAGCCCATGTGGNGGTTTCTTTGGTTTGATAGGTTTTATTTTTCTGGAGGAGGAAAAGACAGCAAAAAAAAGAGAGGGCCCCTACAGCCCATCTTGGAGGAGAATAACCCCAAGAAATGGGGTATGTAGTGGCAGATCTGTAAGAAAAGGTGCCTAGATGCCAGCAAGCCCGAAGAGAGGAAGGGGCCTGGGATCCAGACACGGGGGTGATGGTAGAGCCCATGTGGTTCCTGGTATACATCCTGGCAATAGCCTGTCTAAATCCAAGTTCTTTCTCTCTTTCCTGAAAATCAGAACCCCCTCCTTCCTCTGTCAGCTGATATTGGTAAGGAAACTGTGCACTCAAGACTCAGGAAATGTAAGGCCACATGATGGGACATCACAGTGCTGTACTTGGTGGAATGTCCGGAGCAGATGCCTAACAGTGCAGTCACCAGACAGAGGGACAAGGCATCAGGGTGCTTTGCACAGTGTTTGGTTCACATGGTGGGCACACTGTCCCTGTACCTTTTGCTCTCTTCTCACCACAACTACCAGAAGCTAGATCCTTCTGATGTTATATCTCCTCACCTCCCTTCCATCCTGACCACTGTAACTGGATCAAACTCCATGACCACCTCCCACTGTTCCCCATCCGTTCTTACATGCCTCCCCACCGCTGGTGAGATAAAGCCTCCACTCTGTGGACTAGTGTCCACAGATTGTGATTGTGTTCACTAGTGCCCTCCACCTGCGAACTCCTCCACAGTCTCCCACCCCCACTGCAGACTTGTGTGTGTGTGCACGTGTACGTGTGTGCACACACATGTGCACACTACACACAAAGGGAGCTTCTGCTTTGGTCAGGCTATCTCCCCACGACTCCCCCAAGAAATTATGAATTTCCCACCTCCAGTAACCCCTGCCCTGCCATTCCTGTGAGGCTGCCAAGCTACTAGCTTGAGCCCATAGGCCTTGTATGGAGCTTCTGTCACCACATGCCCACTGTGACGTTCCCTCCTCAGAGCTCCCACGAGCATCATTACTCATGAGGAGCCTGCTTCGGGGCATGTTGCACTGAAGAAGGCGGCAATAAATTGAGGTGGAAATGCCCAACGGACAGATCAGATGGTGGATTGGGGCTAAACTGGGGTAGGGGTGGGGGTCCACAGCACCAAGGCACTGTGGGTAGTCGGAATGCAGAGAAAAGGAACAGAGAGACAAGGACTGAACTCCATAGCTAGGGCCTCGTTCAAGGCAAAGAGGAGAAATCTGGATATGAAGAGAAAACAAAAGACAGACATCTTCCGCAGTAGGAACAGACAATATGCAAAATGGGGAAAAGGTCAAGTGGAAGTATAATAGTTTTATTCATAAATTGAGAAGAAAATAAGAGATGTTAGGAGAAACAGCCAGGAGTGGATAGAAGTTACCACTGTGGAACAGGAATCGGGTGGGAATGGGGGGCAGTTAAAGTGCTACTTTTTTTTTCATTAGAAATTATATTCTATTTCTTTAAAAAATGTTTAAACCCTCTCCTGAGGACATTTTTTGCATTGCTTTTAGAGAGAAAGAGAGTGAGAGAGAGAAACACTGAATGGTTGCCTTCCACATGCGCCCCATCTGGTGATCGAACCTGCGATCTAGGCTACATGCCCTGACCTGGAATGGAGCCTGCAGCTTACGGGACACCGCTCCAACCATGCCATACCAGCCACGGCTACATTCTATTTCACTTTTAAACTATGGATATGTATTACTTTAATAAAAATACAAATTACGCCCTGGCTGGTGTGGCTCAGTGGATTGAGCACCGGCCTGCGAACCAAAGGGTTGCTGGTTCAGTTCCCAGTCAGGGCACATGCTGGGGTTGCTGGCCAAGTCAGGTCCCCAGTAAGGGGTGCCATGAGAGGCAACCACACATTAATGTTTCTCTCTCTCTTTCTCCCTCCCTTCCCCTCTAAAATAAATAAATAAAATGTAAAAAAATACAAATTACATGTTCAAGAAAGAGAAGAAACATTGTATTAAAAACTAGTAAATAAAAGGATTCAATTATTTATCTTGCTTTTTCTCTGCAAAACAGACCTCTGAGTAACCAAATAATTAATGAGAGAAAGTTTCCCTTTATAGGAGTAATCCAAATAATAAATAAAAAAGGAATGATAGAATTGGAATATCACCACTTTGCACCCCTAATGAAATCATGGACTTGGACAGTGATCGTCAATGGCTGTCAACATGACAAAATGAGAGCCTAACATGGGGGAGGGGTGGAATATATAGATGAAACAAAGTTGACCATGAGTTGATCACTCTTAAAGCCTCTATGGTGGGTATATGGGGATTTGTTATACCTTTCTCTCTACTTTTGTACATGTTTGAAATTTTCCAAAATAAAAAGTTAAATAGAACAAAACATGAACCAAGCAAAAAAGGTAAATTTAGCAGAAACTTCAAGAAGATTCCAAGTCACTGGGATGTTCTGTGCCTGCCCCTAACTCCAAAGCGCCAGCTTTGGTCTCAAGGTCCCTGCTCTTCTCACCTGCATCTGTAAGGTCAGCTTCCGGATTTCCAGGCCCAGCTGCTCCTCCACCTCCAAGGCCACGCTTTCCCCTGAGGCCAGGCTAGACAGAGCTTCTGCCTCATGTAATAGAGGCTTTGGCAGAAACAGGGAGTGAGCTCTGAAGCCAGCCTAGGCTGCTCCCCTCCCCAACCCTGGCTACTTACAGGTAAGTCCTTCTGGATCAGAAGCAGGAAGGATTCTGGGGCCCACGCTGCCAGATGCTGCTGAGATCTGCCCCAAAACCAGAGCAGGGTTGTCTGCAAGGTACAGAGCCCTAAGGCAAGGGGTGTAGGAACTGGGGAGGGGAGAGACAAGTTACCTGAGGGCTCATGGAGTACCTTTGGGAAGAAGCAGGTTTCAGAATGGAGCAAAAGAAAAAAGATATCCTCAATTGTCCTCCTGTTGCCCCAACCTCAGCCACTTGTCTCACCTGGAGGCTGACAGAGGAGCAGCCCTGACCTGGGCTCTCGAAGGGCGTGCAGGAGAGGAGGGAAGAGCTGCTGTAGAAGTTCAGTGGTATGACATGATGAAGAAAGGCGGCTCTGATCACCAGCAGAGCCCAAGGCTTGGCAGAAGACTGAGGATGAGGGGGTACAGTTTGATGGGGAAGGGCCAGCTGGGGCTTGTGTCACTCCCAGTGCCCCTTCCAGTGTCCCTTCCTTCTCACCTTGGTCCCAGCTCCAGATAAGAGACTGATGAAATAGGCTGTGGCACAAAGAAGCCAGCTCCTTCTCACACTCCTGAGGCAGGGATGCTAGGGGAAGAAATGACTCTGGAGCCTGCAAACAAGGCCTCAGTTTTCTACAACCACTGCCGGCCCAGTGATGGGAGAAGAGAGGAGCCATCCCCCAAGACTCAAGAGGGGTGGTAAGCAAGACTGCCTTGAAAGGTCTTCAAGAAGCTATAGCTTCTAAAAGGTCAGAAGCTATAGCCTGAACACTGGGGTGGGTGTGGGGCAAGGGTGTTCATTCTAAAGGGCCTACTTTTGTAGTCGGGCTGGTGGATGAGTTGAGGTGACTAGAGAGAAGAAAGGGACTCCAGGCTTCCCAAACGCCCACCCAAGCCCACCACTCACCTTGATCCAGTGCCTGACTTAGTTGTTGTGCCACTGCCCTGGGGTCCTTCCAGGGTCCTAGACTTAGGTCCAGACTCTGCGCACAGGCTGCCCATAGCTGGGTCCAGTACTGGCTCCACAGGGTTCCAGCTTCTCCAATTCCCGGTCCACTGCCGGCTGAACCTGCCACGCCCCCGACCAAACCCAGGAGCCCTGGCAGCAGCTCCTGCTCCTCATACCACCACATGCGGAGCTGGTCCCGCAAGTCCAATCCCCTGAGCGCCTCATTCAGCCGACCTGCCACCTGGCAACCCCGCTCCCCCGCGAGGAGACAGAGCACACGGGCTGGAGGGAAAGGGCGCGCTGCCCCTGGGACGTTACTTAAGGCTTTTCCCTGCAGCTGATGGTAGGTGGGAAGCACCAGCAGCAGGTCGGCCAGTTGGGATGACAGACCGGGGCTGGCGGGCGCTCGGCCCAAAGCGCAAAGCTGCATCTCGATGACAGCATCCAGACTCTGGGCAGCTAGTCCGACGGGGCGCGCCAGGAGTAGCGGCTCGGGAGTCTCCCGAAGGCCGGTTCGCAGGACTGCCTTTCGGGAAAGCTGCGGCAGCAGGTCAAGACACAGCTGAGGCAAGAGGTCGGGGGACGGCGCGCCAATACTCAGCACCCTTAGGAGGCGCACCGCCGCCTGTAGGTGGCGGGCGCAGTCTCGGGCTTGGAGGAGCTGCTCCCGCTCTCGGTGCAGCCGCAGCAACACCGCCCGGAGACGCTGCAGTGCGGGAGGGATCGGCCCGCCAGCAACGGGCTTCTGCCTCGGGTCTGCAGCACCAGCCTCAAGGTGCTCTCCTGTGTCCAGCGCCGCCGCACACCACGGCTGCCCTTCTGGAGCTCCGCTGGGCAGTCGGTCCAAGCAGGGGATGCTCCCGGCAACCAGCGGCCGGGGCCAGCCAGGAACATCCCCGCCGAGAGCGCCCGCGGGCCTTCTCTCCCACCGCTCCTCACCGGTGGCCCCGGCTGGCGGCCGCACCTGCGACACGGGAGCGAGCGGAGGCAGGAAGACACCTATGCGGGACGCCTGGGCCATGGGGGCGGCGTGTCCGAACGAACCTAACGATTCCCACTGGCCTGCAACGCCCAACGCTCGCCGTAGCTCGGACTCCGCCCCACCTTAAGAGCCGTCATTTCTGGCCCAGAAGCTGCAGGGACCGTCCTGAACTCTCTCGCATTCCGTAGTTTGAGGCTTCTGCCCTTAACAAAGATGACTACCCACTTTGCCTTACCACTCCCTTCAGCCCACAAAATACGGGACTGTCTTTCACTTTCGGGTCACTGTGGATGGGAGATGGCGCCGGTTCCGAAGACGGTGGGGCAGATCAAGCTAGGTAAGGAGGTGTGACAGAAGGGGAGGGGATCCAGGAGAGCCAGGGCAGCCTCATTGGGCGTGTCTGTTTTCAGTGGGATTTTGAGTTGTAGGTGCTGGTAGAGGGCTCCAGCCAAACCGTCCTGACGCACTGTGGGTTTCCTTTCCTGTAGACTGTCCTCTGTCGCTCGGCTGCCCGCTGGGGGTCGCTGCTGTTCCCAAACTCTGCAGGGAATTCGGTCCTGAGGACTATGGAGAAGAGGTAAAAGAGACTCCTAGCTACCCCTGGCCCTATTTATGTCTGCCGCGCCACTTTCACCCAGCTTTGCTGAGCCCTGCCTGGCCAGTAGCCGTTCTGGGCTCCAGGGACGCTAGGGAGGCGTTGCCTCGGCCCCGCCCTCGACAGCGTGGTGTGTGTCGGAGGAAGCAGTAGAGACCGAGAAGACGCTGCCTGGATAACTGCTTAAAGTAGACAGGGGCAGACTAGGATTGAGCACTGGGGAGTGGGTGGGAGTTCCTTGGGGAAGATACGACAAGAGGGAGCAGTGTGGGCAAAGACACTAAGGCAAGGAAAAGTTAAAAGAACTTTATTGAAATGAACATGAGCTGAGGGTTTGGTTGGAACTGTAGGAGTTAAGGTGGGAAAGAAGGCAACAAGAGACTTGAAAGGCCTTGCCCAATATCGGGGTTGGGTGTCCTCAGGTAGGTTGATAGCGTTATTGAGGGAGAGACAGGATCAGATCTGGGAACACTGAGAAGCAGTACTTCCAGCTGCTTCCTGGTTGGTTTTCTCTAAGACCTCAAACTCATAAGTCCGGAAGTTTATTTGTCATCTTTGCAGATCAGTTGCTTTTCCTCTAATCTTAGTTCTGGTTGATAACACAAACTTCCATCCAGTTGTTTCACCTAGAATTGTGAAAATCATTCTATATACTCCCTTTCCTATACCTCATACATTGAGTCAGTCACTAAAATCTACTTCTGAAATGTCTCTTGAATCAAACTCATCATTTCCATTCCTGCTCTTGCTGCCACTGCCTTAGTTCAAGAACAACTCCTCTCTGACCTGAATAGCTGTAATGGCCTTCTAACTAAACATCCCACCCCTAAACTATTCTATCTGAGTGTTTCACTTCCTATATCAGGTCCACTCCTATCACTCACTGATAGGACAAAGTTCAAACACTGGGTCACACAGAGTTCCCTCAGATACAGCTCCTGACTGCATCTCAGTGGGAATAGTCTCCTCATCAGTCTGCCTTTGCTCATTCAGCACACACTCACTGAGTGCCAGCCGTGTGCCTGAAACAGGCACAGTTTTAGGCTGGAAAGACAGCAAATCAAACAGACAAAAATCCCTCTATTAAATGAATTAGTATATAGTGGGAGCGGCCAATCAATAAATAAACGATATAGTATGTCAAATATAAGAAGTACAAAGAAAAATCAAGTGAGAAAGAAGATAGGGAGCACTGAGTGGACTTGAGAGATTTCTTGTTTTGAAAGGAGTGGTCAGAAGGCCTTTCTACAAAGGTTTAAGCAGAGATCTGAAAGGAACAGCAAATTGAGCCATTCACCTGGGAAAGTGCGTTCCAGGAAGAGGAAATAAGTACAAAAGACCTGAGATGTTAGAAGTGAAGGTTCTCGGTGTAATAGGTGTGTTGTAGGGACTTAAAAGAAGATCACAGTAGCTGGGAGAGGGGCGATGAAAAGGTGGGAGATGATTTATGAAGGCTTCAGGGGCGGCCCAACCGTGTGTGACCATGTAGTGAATTAAGACAATAGCATAGAATGTGTTTGGGGAGAGGTGGAAGGTCAAAAATTTTTCTTTTTAGATGGCTGGACTGGGCTGACGAGGAAGAGGGAGGGTGAAGATATAGGGAAGGCTATATTTGAATGGCAGGCACATCCTGAGGAGACTGCCTAAAATGGGTCCAGAGCATGCATTATTTCTGCCCAAGTTCCAGTTTTGGAAGTTGAAATAAACCCACTGGGAAGTTGAGTTTGAGACGAAGACTTGATGAAAGTGCTCAGCCATGTAAATGAAGATGCTGTTGAGTCAGGACTGTCTCCTGAGGGGAGCCTTGGATCTGACATTGTTCAGAGGCTGACTATGCCTCAGTGACCTGAGTCCTGCCTATGCATTATTTTACCACTCTGTGGTTTCCACCCAGTCCCCACCTAGTCTGGGTCTGCTCTGTTTAGGCCTGATTAGCCACAGAGGGACGTGGTGATTCCTGTTCTTCTTCACTTACACTAACTGAGAAAACCATTCTCATCAGAACCACAGAATGTATGGGCCAGGCCTTGAAGGATCTTGCCTCATTTTGTGAATGAGGATGTTGAGGTCCAGAGAAATTAAACAGTTTGTCCGAAATCGAACAGCCAGGCAGTGGCTGAGCCAGGAGTAGGATGCAAGTAGCTCTGCTCCAGCACAAGAAAAGGCCCATGGGCTAGTTTGCCCATGTGCTCTCCCCAGTCCCATGATGCTTCACCAAGCAAGGGACCAATAAAAAGCAGTGAATAGTAAGGCTCTAAATTATATAACACGGTCTATGTGAGCACAGCGTGGTAGAGATAATTGGAGATAAAAGGGTCTCTCAAGTCTCTGAGGGGAGACAGAATGTGAACTGGACCTCGAAGGTGAGGCAAGATGTGGTAAGAAAGGCTCAGAGCCAGGAGGGATCCAAGGACCACTGGGGGCAAGTCCCAAGGCTGGAAGCAGCCTGGTGGCAGAGGGAGGGTGACGAGGGAAGACTGGGAAGGTTGGCCAGGGGGCTGTTTGGAAGGTTCCAAATCCCAGGTTGGGGAATTAGATGCCAGCGTGTGGCCCTGGCAGTGGGAGATTACTGGGAGTTTCTGAGTAAGAGAGTAATTGTTCAGAGGTTGGTTTTGGGGAGAAACATGAAGTGCAGGTGAGAAGCCAGCCAGGAATTGCTGTGCGCAGTTAAACGTGAGACAGCTCCAGGTGGGTTTTATGGGGACTGTTCTACTCAGGGATGTGATGGGGGCATACCTGGAAGAGGAGGTAAGAGGACTCCATCTGAGGACTTCATGTCAGTAGCTGACCTAGTGGCAAGTCCTGGGGAGGAGATACTGCCCGGATGGTAGGGAAGGCTGGGGGAAAAGCACGCGCAGTCCTTGAGAAGGCAGGGCAGTGGTGAAGGAAGGTGATAGACCATGAGAGCTGGGAGCAGTGTGTTTTGAGGCGCTGAGTCAGGACAGGGTGGCAGTAAGGTTCTCCAGGCTGGGTGGCTGCTTTGTGGTTGCCATGGTGGAGGGGTCAAGCCAGCCAAGCCCCTTGCTGTCTCTCAGAGCTCTCCCCCAACACCAGCCTCCCCTCCCCCTCCCAGGACATAGTGGATTTTCTGCGACGGCTGGTGGAGAATGATCCCCAGGGCCTACACCGGATCCGTGTGGATGGGAGCAGCGGGCGGCTGCAGCTGTGGCACCATGGTGGGGAGTGAACGGGTCGGGCCCAGGGATCAAGGCTGGTACACTGGGGAGGGCTGGCCCTCAGATGCTCCTCTCTCTCACGTTCTTCTCTCTTTCCCTTCTCTTTCTCCCCACAGATGATCTCCCGGAACATTTCCGTGATGAAGGGAAAACAACTAGACAGAGTGGCAGGGGCAAGGGGGCTGAGGGACTGGATACCTACTGTGGTCTCCAAAATTCCTTCCTGTACCCTCCCCCAGGGTCTAAGCCCTGCCCTCAAAGACCCTCTGCCTCGGCATCCTTCCCCAGCGGCTCGGACAGTCTGCTTCAGGTGGCTATGCCCCAGAGGCTCCTGCCGACTGAGGAGGTGAGCCCTTCTGGAAGGGGTTCACCCCCACCCAGGGTTCTCGCAAGCCCCATATTCCCATATCTGTATTCTCCCCAAGTCTGGCCCTTTCAGGGTCCTTCCATACTGCTTGCCTCTTTTGCTTTCTCCTTCTCTCCCTTTTATCCTGTCACCTGCCCTTCCTCCTCCAGGAAGCCAACCGCCTGGCTGAGGAGCTGGTGGCTGAGGAGGAGCGTATGAAACAGAAAGCAGAAAAGAAGCGACTCAAGAAGAAGGTAGCGGGAGGTCGGAAGGAGTGGGAGTTCAGAGGGGTTTTGGGCACGGCGAGAGGGAAGCTTCATGAGACAGGAGAGAACTCAAGGTGGCCTGCAGTGGGTCCTCTGCCAGAAGGGCCAGAGGGGTACAGGGGCTGGGGGGTCTCCTGGGGGCCATGCGGTGCAACAGTTTTGGGGTCACACTGTACTGCCTGGGTTGAAATCTGCCTCCTGTCTATTGTGAGACGTCTGCCTGGTAACTCTTTCGTCCACTTTTTCACCTGTAAAATGAGGGCAACACCTACCTCAAAGAGTTCCAAGGATTAAATAAGATAGAGTATACAAAACTCAGCCTAGCACATACATGACTTATATAGTATCCCACACATGAAGAGTTGGTCTCAAGATACAAATTGTGTGTGTATTTAAATATAGTGTTCAAAATGCAGCCTCCTCCTCATTATTATTACAGCGTCAAAAGGACCGAAAGCGTCAGGAGCGCATGGAGCAGGACAGTGGCGAGCCCAAGGTGAGTCTACAGGCGGGTTCTAAGAGCACCAAGTGCCAGGGTGAGGGCACTCAGAAGGCATATGGATCCCGGCATTCCCAACTCTGTGCCTATCTACCTTCCTTCCAGGTGGAGGGCACCCCAGATGGGAATGAGAGCCCCCCATCCAGCCCTGGGAACCCAGCCCAGGGACAGTGTGGTGAGGAAGAAGTGAGAGCCCCCTTTCTTCCTCTCTGGGTCTCTGCCCACCCCTACTTGCCCCTACTCCGCCACACACTTCATCCCCACCCCCTCCCTCCCTTTCCTTTCTACTCACAGGATGCACTGGATCTTTCTAGCACTTTCGTGTCTCTGGCTTTGCGCAAGGTTGGGGATTGGCCCCCTAGTGCGCTCAGAGAGAAGGAACTGAGCCCGGAGCCCCAAAGCAAGAGCCTGGGCCCTCCAGAGAAGATACATGAGAAGGAAGGGAGGCCTTCAAGAGAAGAGCACCCCAGGCGGAACCCTAAGGCAGAGGTGAGGTGGGCAGAAGAACCACAGCTGGAACCAGTGGGAAGGGTGCCAGAGTTCTCTGGAAGTCACATGATCTAAGGGTTGAGGGCTGCGACCAATAGAAGGAGTTCTTTGGCCCAAGATGAAGAAACCTGGGGTCAGGCTCCATCACTGACTCCCTAACCCCGGGTAGTTTTCCTCCACAGGAAGGCAGGGCTGATAGCATCTTGCAGAGCTGTCATGAGAACTGCACGAGTTAGTTGATGCTAATTGTAATATTATTTGTTTGAACAAAAGAGAATTTGGGGAGGCCGAGGCCCAAGTCCTACTTGAGTTTTCTTCTGGTCCCTAGGCATCTCCAGGACTGCTGGCAGCTGCCTTACAGCAGAGCCAGGAGCTAGCAAGTAAGATTCTCTCTCTCCCCTTCCTCCTCCCACCCTCCCTGGGCCATCCTCATCTGAACCTTCCCTCTGTCTCTTCTCAACAGAATTGGGTACTGACTTTGCCCAGAATGGTTTCTACCGTGAGGCTGTGGGCCTCTTCACTGAGGCCTTGAAGCTCAACCCTCGGGACCACCGGTAGGTTGGGGCTTGGCCACTGTGCTGGGAGGTCAGGGCAAGGCAAGGTGTCCAGGGCTTGAGTTTCAGTCACTTTGTCTTCATCAGGTTATTTGGAAATCGCTCCTTCTGCCATGAGCGGCTGGGTCAGCCGGTGTGGGCCCTGTTTGATGCCCAGGTGGCCCTTACCCTGCGGCCCGGCTGGCCCCGGGGCCTTTTCCGCCTGGGCAAGGCCTTGATGGGGCTGCAGGTAATGGATCTGACATTGGAAGCAGAGGAGGACTTTGAGTGGAATGGGTTGGGGATTGGGTCTACACCAGCATCTTCTAGGTAAGCTCGAAGTACCACAATGTCACAATGCCAGTGGTACTAGTAGCTGGGGCCAATTCAAGAACAGGGGCACTTTCAAGTTCCTTGACCCCCCTCCCTTGCCCGATACCTAAACTTTCCTCTTTCCAATCACTCTGGCATGAAAGCGCTTTGAGGAGGCAGCTGCTGTGTTCCAGGAGACTCTAAGAGGCGGGTCCCAGCCTGATGCAGCTCGGGAGCTCCACTCTTGTCTTCTGCAGCTTGCTGTGGTAAGGGGGCAGCAAGAATTGGATTGCAATGCCAAGCAGTGCTACCTTCTGCCTCAGGGGGGCAGCAGTGGGTGGGATGAGGAGCAGGGCCTGTGCTGCTAGGATAGTATATCAGGTGCCCTCCCTTCATGTTCTCAGCAGGATCAGCGAAGAGGATTCTGTGCACCACCTCCACCAACTGGGTTTCTCAAGCCAGCTCCCCACACTGAGCTGGGGGCCACAGGCCTCCTGTCCCTCAGTCACCCACGAAGCACTGCTCCAAGGGCCCCTGGCCCCTTTGCATTATCTGCCATGTCACCTGAGCCTCTCCAATGGGATCCTTCCCCAGACTCAAAGTAGAAGACCTCCTCTCCATTTCCAGAACCCCTCAAAGGGCGGGGGCATCCAGGGACTTGGGCCTCAACGTCTACCTCAGGATAGATGAGGGCAGACCTGTCCCTCATAGGACAAGGCCATATTTGTATCCCACAGAGGTAAGGGACACTGTGTGGTGGCTGTTTCCTGCATATCTTGGGACCTTGTACTCTAAAACCATAGTTAGAAACATTCCTGGGAGTCATTCCTCTGGCCACAGAGACCTTATGAGAGAAAGGAGCCCCATGTCCATGGAAGCAGCCTTTTTGTTTGGTTTTCAAGCACATAGCTTCCTTAGCATCCTCTGGGAGCAATAAGAGAAAACAAAATTCAAGACTCAAAAAGGGAACTGGCCCTGGCTGGGTGGCTCAGTTGGTTGGAGCATTGTCCCAGATCCCAAAAAGTTTCAGGTTCAATCTCGTCAGGGCACATACCTAGGTTGTGGGTTCAATCCCCAGTCGGTGCATACAGGAGACAGCTGATCATTGATTCTCTTTTTCTTCCTCCCTTCCTTTCTCTCTAAAAATATAATATCCTTGGGTGAGGAATTTTTTTTAAAAGGGAACTATACAAAAGTTCAGATTTTAAGGCTATAATAGACCCCGAAGGGGGCATTTGAGGCTTGCTCTGCTCTTGGCCCTGGGGAACTCATTCACTAACCAGAGCTCTGTGCTCAGGAATCGGGTCATAGTGATGAATAAGGGTGAGTCCCGCCCTTCACTTCTTCCTAATCCCAGTTCTTGCCCTGTTTTCTCTAGCCCAGCCCTTCATGCCTTCTGTCCTGCCCATATTTCTGTGTTCATTTGGACCTATCCTTCACCCACTGGTCTGATGCTTAGCTCCTCCAACTGGTAGAAGATTCGCCAAGGGTTCGCATTTGGGAATTCCCTTAGCAGCTCTTGCCTGGAGTTGGCAGAGCCCTTGCATTTCTGCACTTCCCACTTCTGGCTCCCTGCTGATGGGGCGTCAGCAGGCACCCAGGCTGCTGCCACCCGGCTGTGCTCTTCCTCCATCCAGCACTCCGCATTGTAACTGGTCTGTCCTTCTCTGTATTTACTCAGTTTTCCCAGCAAGGGTCACTGCCCCCAGAGGTGGCTATAATTTTCTGTTTCTCATTGTAAGAATCATGAATTTCTTTTGGTTTCTTGGGATTCTGGTAGCTGCCTCCGGCTGGTTCCTCCCTATCCCTTCTTGGGACACTCAACTCATTTAAAAGCGGATCTTCAGGTGACTTTTAGGCCTCCCAAAATGCCCTTCCAGAAGGAACCATTCATCAGGATAAATGATTTCTGCTACCCTGTGGGTCTTGCTCAACACCATTCTCACCTGGAGGTAGGAGGTGTTGCAACTATAGTAGGATGAAGTCTGCCATTACTAGTTGAGCCACCTTGGGCAGGCCTGTCAACATCTGTGCCTCAGTTCTCTCATCTGTAAAATGGGTGCAATTCCTACCTCACAGGGCTGTTGTGAGGACTTAAACAGAAACTGAGAAAATACCAAGTGCCTGGTATATAGTGACTGTTAAATAAACCAAGTTTTATCTGCAACTGGCCTCCATATTCACAGTTCCCACAGTGGGAGTAGTGAAGTATGAGTGAATTGCTGCTTATTTCACACAAGACAGAATTCCTGGGATGATTGTTCTCAAAATGTGGTCCCTGCACCATCAGCATCAGTTGCCTGGGAACTTGTGACAAATGCACCTCAGACCTTCTACATCTGAACCTACAAGGTGGGGGTGGGGGGCAGCAATGTGTTTCAGTAGCCCTCCAGGTGGTCCTGATACACCCATCCAGGGCCATTTTGACAGATGGTTTTGAGTTTTTGCCGGGAGCTTGGTCACAACAGGTGGCAGCACTGGGCTAGAATTTAAGGAGCCTCAAGTGAAGAGGGGTTATGGCTCAGAACCAATGATCTTGACTGGCTCCTACCTTTCTAAGTAGAATTATTTGCCCTGGGAGGTCTTTGCTTGTGCCTGACTGGGGAGTGGGGCTGGGGAGAGGTGGTTGTTTAAGGGGTGATTAGATTACTGGCCCCACCAGAAGTCTGCCTATCTGGCTCTGTTCTGGGAGAATTCTCTGCCTTGGGAACTTCACCAGGGCTCCTGGCCTCTCGGAGAATAGCCGCCCACCACTACTGTGTGGGATGTTTGCTTTCAGGCTAAGCTGGCTCCTTTTTCTTCCAGCCTCTCAAAGAAATGTCCCCTCCCTATCCTGGACTTGAATCTTCTCCAAAAGCCACAGGACTCCTGAAACTTTGTCCCCACACGCACACTGCTAACTGGTAGGGCTCACCCAGAAACCTGAGTTCTGAGTCCCCAAGTCTGGAAGGCAGGGTGAACCATCCTGATTTCCTGGGACTGAGGGATTTCCTGGGTGTGGGACTTCCAGTACTAAAACTGGGAAGGAAGGTCCTGGGTAAGCAGGAATGAGTTGGTCACCCTAATCTAAAGGTTCCAGAGAGACCTGTAGAGGGGGACAAAGGGACTCAGCAAGGGGCCCTGGACATGAACCAGAGGAGGTGTGTGTGTGTTCAGTCTGTGTATTGAAGGAGCCGCACAGACACCAAGAATGCTTATTGTATATAATGGCCGACAGATTCTTAGTTCTGTGGTAGTAGTCACTGTCTATTTCTGTCTATGATGCCATTTTTCTTCCAGTTGCCCAGGTTTGCAAGGGTGTCACTGACTCATGCAATTTTTGGTTGCTGGGGAAATCACACGGATTCCTTTTATTTGACAACCTCCCTCTCTCCCGCTCCAAGTCTGACCTTGGATTCTCTCTGCTCTTACCTTTTGCAGTGGCCAGAAATGCATTACTTCCTCAGTCTCTGGTCCACACGGCACATTGGCCTGCCCAAAACGCTGCTCTTATGCCCCTCCTCTAAAACTCCAAACCCCAGACTCTGTCTGCAGCACAATGCCTGAATTCCTCCCCCTGGCCCTTCTCTCCTCTCTCCGTCATTTCTTTTCTTTGAGTCAGGCCCAGTCACAGTGATAGGGACAGCACCTGTCGTGGCCAAAAGCATGAGCTTTTGCGTCAAACAGGCGAGTCCAGGCCCCACCACTTAGAAGCTTCATGACATGACCAAGTTTCCTTGGGCTTCTGTGATTGTCTTCTTATCCTTAAAATGAAATGAAAGCCTCATTATCTCACGAGGTTATTGTGAAGATTAATCAGTGTAAGATACCTGGAACCGTTCAATAAGTGGTAGCTATTGTCTGAAAATGCCTGGCTCCTTCTGCCTTCCAGCCTTGTTCACCGTCCCTGAAATACCCTCTCCTGGGACCCCCACCCGCAAACTCAGGCCCTAGCTCGGCACCCTGGAACCCCTGAGAGTGGGACTGTGGCACCGGCAGAGCTCGGGAAGATCTGCGGAGGACTGAGGGACTGACCTGGAGAGACAGGGAGCAGGGAAGGGGCATAAGCACGGTCCCTGCTGATCAGTTGGGAAGGCCAGGCGTAGGGAAGGTCTGTAGCTACGGAGCGTTCTCCTTCCTGCCCCCCACCCCCCAGCGTCACACTGCAGGAGATGGATTAATCTCCAGTGGAGTAAATCAATCTCAGAATGTCCGGCAGCGGAGGTAAGCTGGGGTTCTCCACCCCTCAAGGTCCCTCCTCTAAGCTCCGCCTCCGCAGGCCTAGGCGACCCATCCCACATCCCCGACACTGCCACCGCCACTGTCCTAGTGGGAACATTTCCTGCCCAATTGTGGACTGGAAGTCCCGAAGGTACCGGTGTCTCCCCGCTCACCAGGCGCGCACCACCTCGTGACTCAGTGTTCTTTTGGGGGGGCGGGGCGGGGAGAAGTGTCCCCGGTTCCATCAACGAACGACCTAAGGGCAGGGAAAGAGGAAAGAGTCTGGCAGGCCGCTGTCAGTCTGGGACGGGTCTAGAGGTTGGAACAGAGCCTCCGAGGCTGCGGTGTGTCAAAGGCGAGGTGGAGTCTTACGACCCAGGCAGCTAGTAGGGGAGGTCAGCCGCAGGTACCAAAGGTCTGTCCCCTTCTTCAGCCCCGAGTCTCTGGAGCGTTGAGTCCTGGCTGGATGCTTAGGACCAGATCCTGACCTAGGGGCTCTCCCGTTGTAAAATGGCCATAATTATATCACCTACCTTGTAGGTTGTTAGGAAATTAAAGTAAACCGCTCCAAGCACGGAATATCCGAAATAACCAGCAGATTTTGCTCTTACCGCTACGGGAGCGGGATTGAGTCGTGGTTCGGTAGAGTCTCGACTTTATTCTCAACTACTAGGAAAGGTGTGCGTCTGGACCGTGAGCCGGAATTGGCCGGGATCAACACCGCCCTCCACCCATAACCCGGACGGGGGCGGAACGCAGAGGCGAGGAGGTAAAAACGTCCAGGCTCCAGAGCCAAGGCGGTGGCTTTGCCTTCAATCGTCCACCTGTATCTCCTCCTCTGACAGGTGGGGCCCGGAGTCAGGCTGCGCTGGGCCCGGAGGGAGGCCGAGGCTGGGGGCAAGGTCCTGCAGCCCCAGGCGAGCCCGCACTTCAGGGCACAGCACGCGCAGCGAGGCCACATCCGCGCGCAGCTCCTCCACGTCGCGCTTGAACTTGGCGCGCCGGTTCTGGAACCACGTGACCACCTGCGCGTTGGCCAGGCCGAGCCTCGCCGCCAGCCCGTCGCGCTCGGACGGCGCCAGGTACTTCTGGAAGACGAAGCGCTGCTCCAGCTCCAGCACCTGCTGCGCGGTGAAGGCCGTGCGTGACTTTCGCCGTCTGTGGCCGGCCGGGCCAGGGCCCGGAGCACTCAGGGCCGCTCCGCCTGCAGGGATAGGGCAGGGGTCCGTCAGTCTCCAGCCTGCGGCAATCGAGCTTCCACCGGGAGGAAAAGCTGGGGACGCGGTCAGGCCGGGGTGAGGGTGAGGGGACCAGAACTAGACCGTGGTCCCTTGGCGAACTGCGGGAGGGTCAGGCCAAAGAAGGGTGCGGAGACACAATGTGGAACCAGCCACTGGGATACGGGAGGCGGTGGGCTGAGGGCGCCGCCCGAGGGGAGGGGGAGGAGGGCGCAGGGTCTGGCTGCCTGGGGCGGGGCCTTCCAAGCCTGCTGGAGCCCCAGACTGAGCCGGCTTTGCAGGCTGGTGCAAAGCAGGGGCAGCTGACCTGGCACGGCGAGTGTAACAGGATCCAAATCAGGCCCTCCGTTAGACTCGTGGGTCGTGTGGGGCCCTCTCAGCCTACTCTGGTTTAGTGACTCGCTCCCACCCTCCTCAAGCATAAAAGGTAGGTAGTGGGAGTACAAAGGGCAAGAAAAAGCGACGTCCGGAGTCCTGGGGCCCTTGCCACACCAAGGCCCTTCGTGTGTGTCTTTGCGCCCTCTCCAGAAGAGAGGGGTTTGAAGCGAAGCGTGTTTACCGGGAGAGGTCCGAGCCTCGCCTCCCATTGCTTTCTGCTCTGCTCTTGCCCTAACTCACTTGTTTACAGCCTCGGCTCAGGCCTTTTGTTTCCTTCTCTCCGGCCTTTCTCTGTCGCGATTGCCCCGCCTACTGCGAAAGGACCCAAGGGTCGCTCAGTTCTCAGCAGCCCTGTCCTGCCCCTCAGCCTCCAGGAGCAGCCACCGAGCCTGGAACTGACGGACACGGAGGCGAGGAGCCGGAGGTGCGGGTCCGGCACGTGGGCGTGGGCGGCGGGCAGGGGGGAGGTTAGGGTGGCGGCCAGGGCGAAGGAAGGTGGAGACCGGGAACTTGGAGGAGAGGGATGGGGAAAAGGCCAAGTCGCAGGGCGCGACCGGCCGGCGCCTACCTTCGGAGGGCTGTGGGGCGCGCCCGTCGAGTCCACGGAAAGCTTTACTAGTCAGCTCCTCTAGTGCGCACAGCGGCGACCTAGGAGCTGGGCTCAACTCTGGGAGCGGCGACGCCGACGGTCCTCGGGGGACCCTGCGCGGGCCTAGGATGTCTGCGATGCTGAAGGGCGTCTGGGTTGCCTGGGGCTCGGGTTCCGAGCCCATAGCTGGTCGGGCTGTGGCGGTCCTGGCGCCCGCTGCTCTCGGCTCCGAAGCTGCCTGAGCCCCAGCGGGCGGCTCCCGATATGGGCCCCGCGCCTCGGACCCGCCCCCCATGCTGGGCCCGAGCCCCGAGCGCCCCTCCTCCTGCGCTCCCACTCCCCAACCCCGGGCAGTGGTGGGTCTGGAGCAGCGATATTTGTACAGGCTATGGAGGCGCGCAGAGAAGCCGGTGGAAGAACCCGCGGGGCCTGCCACCCCGCTCCGCGCTGGACCCGTCCTAGGCGGGCCCCCAGATGCTGGGTGCCGTACTCCCGCCTAGCCGCCGCTCCGGCTCATAAACTTGTCGGCAGTAAAATTGCTTTCTCTGGCTGTGACTGTGCCAGTATCCCTGATCTCACCCTAGGAAGGACCTCAGTCTCCTGACCTGGACCCTTCGTCCCCTCCCCACCTCTGCTGAAAACTCTTAAAGAGGTCCCGGCGGCTGGAAGTTATTAGTGCAGCGCGCGGGGCTGGGGGGACCCAAGAGTTGGAAGGACTTGGCCCGGCTGAGCGACTGCAACGGGGAATCGCGGGGACTGATGCGCAAGCACGCGCAGGTGAGTGGACTGCGGCCGGCTCTGCGGCTGGACCCAAGGCTGTCCCAGCACGGCTCAGAGGCCCTGAGAAAGTCAGACCATCTGAAGAAGCGCCGGAGACCTGGTCCTCAGGAGAGGGGACACAGCAAACCCAGAGCTGGCACCGCCGCCCGGGAGGAGTCTTTGCCAGTAAAGACTGGCCTCCACAGAGGGCTTTCTGGTTACACATCAGTCTGTCTGTGTATCTTTGTTTCCGTATTAAGCGCCTAGGAAGGGGTCGTCCCAGTAGGGGTTTCCTCGCCCAGGCCCCCGCCCAGCAGGAGCGGTGGTGGGAGGGCCACTGCCCTATAGATGAGTGACTTGAAGGGCAGACTTCATACACCCAACCCGATTCCGGGATAGAAACCCCTGCCAAGCCAAACTCTAAGGGCTGGGATATTTCTTCCCATTTTATCTGCATCCCGTGTGTCATCCTCTTCTCTCCCATAGCTAATGTAGTCTGGGGCTCACGCCAGGGCGAGCACCTCCACAGCCCTCGTTTAGGAACAGGTCGGTTCTGGGACAGTGCGCTCCTCTAGTGGAGGCCCAACAAGGCAAGGCCCGGACAGCGAGTGAGTTCTCCACTCCAGGGACTCGCACTCGCAACTCTCTGCTATGGGTTTCTTCTAGCTTTTTCAAACGATGCCATAAACAGGGTCACCCCTGGACTGTCCATTCTGTCACCTAGTCTCTGTAAACCTCTGCGCCTCCCACCGTTTGTGTAGTGATCTTCTAGGTCCACCTAGCTAGTCCCTGGAACAAGTAGAGCCTGTAGTTGGGATGCCCCAAACAGAGCTTGGGAGATCTGAGGCACCTGGGCCAAAGATTCTGTGACAGAGACAGGAAGACACTTTGATCGTGGCGGTTAGGGAATGGCAGGTTGAGGCACTTACCTACCCCACCCAACAGAGGTGCAGAAACATGGGGTCTTAGTAAAAGCTCCCTCCACTGACCATCCCATCCCCCATATACACACAGACACTCGCTAAGGGCGGGTCTGAGCAGCTCAGCCTAATGGATCAGGGAGCACAGTTAGGCCACAGCAGAAAGCCAAGATGCCTCAGGACCTTGTTAATTGGTTATCAGTGGCTGGGGGTGGGGGTGGGGGTGCAGAGGAGGGCCAGAAGAGATCCTCCTGGCTGAAGGCCTTAGCCCTTTGAACGACCCTGGTGGTTTCACTTAATCTGAAATTAAAGAGGGTCCCAGGAGGCTGCAGGAACTGGCTAGCTCAGGTCCCAGACCTGTCACTAGAAACTACAGCTTCCACTCCTGCACCCTCTATGTGGCCTTTGTCATCCCTTCTGCTCTTGATTACCAGTGTGTGTCTGTGGGGAGTGTGGGGCTCTCCTGAGGGCCTTTGCTGTCTCTCCTGCCTACCTTCTTTGCCCTGTAAGTGGGCTCAGGTAATGGGGTTCGGCAATCCCCACATGTGAGTTTGGGGAAGGAGGGGGCAAGAGAGACTAGTAATGGGAGGAGGCTGCTGACAGGAGCCCAACTGATGTCTTCCCAGCGGCCAGCGACATGTCCAGACTGTGGGGCCACAGGAAGGGACTTTTCCCAACGAAGCATCTGGAATCTGAGCTGGGGAGAAACCGGATCCTGGGAGTGGGTCGGAGGAGGGTGAGTGATTAATGAGGAAGATTAAGAGATTAAACCTGGGTTCTGGGCTTGGGGGAGCTCAGCTGTCTCAGGCTGCCCCCGCCCCAGTTTGGGAGCCCAGCCCCAATCCCTTGGGAGACACGCTCTAGTGCTCCCTGATGTGTGCCTCTTCCTCCCCCAACCGCGGTCCTCCCCAGAGCGACCCACAGACATAGTCACTCGCCCCTGCCCTCCAGCGTTTTCCTCCCCGAGCATTCTCGAGCAGTCCCTCGAGCCTCTCTCAGCTTTCCCTCATTGTTCTTTTTAGACGCTTCAGGGGTCCTCTGCCCTCTCTCCTTGTAAAGAGCTCCACATTCAGATTGTCACTCTCTTGGGAAGGTGCCTCAATTTCCTTAAAATTTTAAAGATTGTTTATTTTTAGAGAGAGGGGAAGGGAGGAGAGAGAGGGGGAGAGAAACGTCGATTGCTTCTCCCATGCCCCGTTTGTAACCGCCCTGTCTGAGCATAGTGGATTGAGCCCCACAACCGAGATGTGTGCCCAGAACGAGACCTGTTGCCTTTGACCGGTACAACGCCCAACCAACCGAGCCACTCCAGTCAGGGCTCAGTTCCCTTTTAGTGATGCTTTCTCACACCTGCCCTCATCACCCCTTTGATTTCCCTTTCCTCATCACCCCCACCTTACCTCTCACTCCCCGACACCACACCTCTCACCCACTCTGCCCTTCTCAGCCTCTCATCTGGCAGGTTCCTCTACCCAGGCCCACTCCAGATAGACCCCTCTTCTTTGGTACGGAGGTCTGTTCAATAAGCCGCCTTTAGTCTCTGGATTTCTCACTCTGGGCATTGCCCTGAATTCTGTGTGTGTGGGAGGAGGGGGACACGTATGGGGATCCTCAGAATAACCCTCCTGGGGCCGTGCAGAGAGAAGTCTCGGAGATGTGCTTGCCACTCCCCGCCCCTCAAAGCCTTTAGCCAGCATTCGAGCTAAGTGGGTGGGGCTTTTAGGGAGGCGACTCCAAGCAGAGGAGCTTGGGCGGGGCATCCATCCATCTCGCACACTTCAGGGATGGTTTTCTCTTCCAGAAAATGGAAGAATGAACTGATTTAAACACTGAGATTTTAGATTTGATACTTCTAGGGACTCAAGTTCGTGAGTTCTTTATGTCCTTTTACACTGGTTCACAAAGAGCTCTGCATACCGCTGCCGGCTGAGGGGGTGCTGCAGGCTGGGACGCGGAGCACGGAATACTCCGACACTTCCCGCCCCCGCACAAACTTACACACACCCTGAGACTCACTGTGGCAGGGAAGTCCTTTGTCCTCACCCCTGCTTCCCCTCCCCCCAGGGGTGGGGAGTGACTGGCTTGGCTGAGAAGGACCGGATCCCTTCGGTGCCAAAGGTGGGGCGGGGCGGGGTGCGGTGGGTGGGGGGGAGGCATGCAAATCTTGGCGCCTCTCCTCTCCTGGGCCAAAGCAGCTAGGTGACAAAGGACAGCGGAGGCGGACAGCGGAGGCACCCACCGGGATGGCTAGGGTGGCTGGGGCCCTGCAGCTGAGGACTAACGTTTACACCTGAAAGTACTTCGAGGTCAAAGGCCCTGGGGACAGGGCCAGTGCACGTGTGCTGTGTCACAGAGCCCGAGAGAACCCGTGGAGTTGACTCACCTGTCCTGGTGCAGGTAGAGAACTGAGTCACCCCAGGAGACAGGGTCTGTGTGGAGTAGACCAGGAAGGGGGTTGATGAGCCCATAGATGAGGGAGAGATGGAGAGGAGAGATGCAGAGCCCACAGCTGGCCTGCATCAGCAACCTGGGAAAATGGCCCGCAGCTGCTGCCACCGCCGCAGTCGCTGACAGGCAACAGTGAGGCTCCGTTAAGGTGGGGTGAGGTGGGGCAGCTGCTCCACCGCAGGTCCAGGCCTGAGTGCCTTTGGCTGCTCCTTGGCCACAAGCCCCGTGTCTGTCGTCAGAGGCCTCATCCCCCAGCTTGGCATTCAGGCCTGGGGGCCTCTGGCAGCCTTGTATTCTAGCTTGACATTCTTGACCCAAGCCAAACCCCAGTCAGACTACTCCCCAATTCCTGAAGCTGCTTGGGCCAAGAAGAGTCCCCGGGGGGTGTCTCTATTCTTTCCCCCTAGCTCACACCTCTCCCTTCCAAGTCACTCCTCAGAAATGCCCTTTCCCACATGAACTGCCTTGGGAAGAGCCTAGATGCAGAGTGCTCTACTGCAGCTGAAATCCCAGAAGAGGGTGGGGAGCCCTGGGACAGACAGAATTAATCCAAAATCTTGAGATATACGAGGTCTGGAAAGTATCAAAGAGAACTTTGACATCTTCCAGATGGAATATCAGGAAAATAGAGACATTTATTGAAGAAGATACAACAAACATTGTACACAGGACAAGGCCATCTCAGTCCCCTTCAAAGTAGGCACCTTGAGACCTCACACAGTTCTCCCAGTCACCATCAGCTACCCTGTCATATTTTCCTGAATCTCATCAAAGGTCTGAAATCTCTTCCCTTCCAAAAGTGATTTTAGTTTTGGGAAAAGGCAGGTTCCAGGGTGCCAGATCTGGGCTATGGGAGGCCGAGTCACCTGGGCGATTTGATGTTTCGCAAAAAAACTCTGCAGGAGACCTGACGCATGAATGGGCACGCTGTCGTGATGAAGCTGCCAATCACCAGTTGCCCGCAGCTGCAGCCGTCTGACTCATCAAATTTAATGCAAAATTTGATGCAGATTTGTTGCTCTACTCCAGGGGTATGTAACCTTTTGATGTCTTTGGGCCACACGGGAAGAAAAGTTGTCTTGGCCCAAACATGAAATACATTGTGACATGTAATCACAAAAACATCTAATGTTTTAAGTAAATTTACAATTTTGTGTCGGGCCACGTTCAGAGCCTTCCTGAGCAGCTTGCTGCCCATGGGCCACAGGCTGGACACCCCTACTCTTTCGGTCGTTCTGAATGACCAGCCACACAGTACACAGGCTCACTCAATGGCATCTACCACCCCCACTGACTAGTACAGTGAAGTTGTCACTGTTCATGCATGTGCTCTTCAGTCAATTCTCCTTGGCGGCCAGGTTACATCGATGTCATCATGCAAACCATTATTATTTACAATGGTTGGACTTTTTCTGGACAGACCTCCTATGCTGGTGTAGAAACAGGCCCAAGGTCTGTGGAAAGAACCCTGATTCTTACTGAGGGAGTGTTTCCTAGAGGAGGTGACACATAGGACAGCTGAGTATGGCGGTGGGGGAGAGGGGCATTCCGGGGCACGAGGCTTGAAACATGGGAAGTGTTCAGAATCTTGGAGATTGGACTAAAGCCAGGTGATTTAGGTTTTAAACTTGGGGTCTGGTAACATTTGCGCTGCCTGCTCTATCTGGCTTGTCCCAGCCCATTTGTTTTCTTAATTAGGTCTTCAGCCTCCCTCTCTTACTGCCCCAGTCAGGCAAGTGTCTGGCTATCCCAATGAGAGAACAGAGACACTGGCTAGGTTCATTTCCACAGCCCAGTGCTGATGGCCACTCATGAGGACAAGGAATGTTTGCTGAATTATCTGTAAAGTGCCTTGGACTTGCCTTTGCTCTGCTGGGCACCAGCTCCCTCTCTACAACCCAGCTTCCCCTGACCCAGGTACCTGAAGGCCGACCGAATCTTGTATACATAGCCAGGTCTCCAACTCTGACTATCCCTGTGGTGTGCCCCATGCCCCCGTTTTTTTAAGACTCCTCACGGTCCAAATCTTTGGGTTTTTCTTTAAAACATCACTCTTCAGTTCTGTAGTGGCCACTGTCCAACCCAAGCCCTACACTCACCAGTCTTGAATTAGGACCCCTCCACTCAGGCCTGTATCACAGGTTGAAACACCCAAAGACAGTCAAAGCTCCCCTCCAGAAAAACTTCCCTTCACCAAAACAGCTGGTGTGGGTAGCCTGGCCTCACTTAGCTCACTTTCTGAGTTTTACATGTATAGGGTCCTCTACCCCTCTTCTCTGGTCATTCATTGAGGGACATCCTTCTTGATGACACTCAGAGGATTTCTGAGGGAAGCAAGGCACAGGACAAAGCATGAGTGTGTGGTAGAAAAGAAGGAAGACAGGTGCTTTATTAAAGTTTTTATTTCAAAAAAATAAAGCCACAATTAATTTCACATAAATATTTGGGGAGGGAAGGGAGGAGGGATGGGATAGAGGCTTGGCCCCTACCTCCTCTTCTCTTTCACACTGTATTGTAAAAGCAAAGGGGATGGCTAGGGGCAGAACAAGAGGAAGAGGTAGTCAGTGGGAGAGTCCTTACCTAAAAGGCCCCCTCAGCCCACCCCTGCCCTGGGACTGCCTTGGACCTGGCTCACCTTGCCAAACCAGCGGGAGAGCCAAATCTGCTTCATGGTCATGTGATCGGGGAGCACTTCATTGTCAAAAAGGAGCTGCACCTAGAAGGCAGATGGGGCACAGTTTTACAAACTGTCCTCTCACACCATCAAAAACTAACCTGGCCCACTCTAAACTCTCTCCCTCCCTTTGTGGCCCCTCCCCCTCCCAAAAGAACCTACTGTGGGAATACTCACATGCTGGGGATTTAGCATCAATTGATGGCATAGGACCCTCCGGAGATGGCGAACCTCAGCTCTAACAGAACATCGGACATATTTATTCTGGGGATGGGGAAAGTAAGGAAGAAGACAAGGTGTGTGAAGGAAGGGCCCCGGGGAAGGGAGTCCCCTTAGAGAGGCCCTCCCTTAGCCCCTCTCACCTGCAGAACACTTTTATTCTTGTCTTTGCCAGAACTGGGGGGGAAAGAGACACAGGTTAGAGAGCCCTATCTTTATCCCCATCCAGAGCTGTGGTATCTTTCCTTTATCCCCACCCAGCTGTGACAGACTCTCTTTAAGGGAATAGACACTCCCTTGGGAGCCCTCTCCCTGAGCCCCTCCCTGGCTCTGGGTCAATGACACTGTCATTTCAGATAGCCCAGAACCTGCCCCTCACCTTAACCGCTCCAGGCATAGGCTCAGCTGCTCATCATAGCGATAGTAGTGGGCTTTAGAGTGGTCGAAGCTACTGAAGGGGAGGCCAAGGTTGCTCAGGGCTGGCTCTGAGAAAGACAGAGGAGCAGCACAGGTTCCACAGTCCTTTTTCCCCAAAGAGCAAAACTGGGCAGGAAGAACGCTCTGGGGGCTTTACCTTACCCTCCTGCTGTCAAGGGACATACCTTCCCCACTGGGCTGGGTAACTCGGTCCAAGCCTCGGGATTGGTAGAATTCTCGAATCCGTTTCTCTTCACCTAGAAGGGAGTGGAGGATGGGCAGTAAAGTATTAGCTCTCCCTCACTCTGTCCTTCTGGCTGTCAACCTCTTTATTTTAAAATATTTCATTTATTTTTAGAGATAGGAGAAGGGAGAGAGAAAGAGAGGGAGAGAAGCACTGATTGGCTGCTTCTTGCACCCACCGCAACTGAAGACTGCCCGCAACCCGGGCATGTGCCCTGACCCAAGGGTCTAACTGGCAACCTCTTCCTCTGTGGGTGGATGCCCAGCCAACTGGGCCACAGTAGTTAGAGCAACCTCTTTACCTACATTAGTCCCACAAAGCCCTGGTCACCTCAAGCTGCTACCTAGCATCAGTCCCCTAGAAGTCCCTCAGAGTCAGGTTGGTCACTCACTATCTTGCAAGCCAGGCACTAGCTTATACACGATGTCCTGCATGACCCGGTCCAGTTTGAGGTTGAGCAGTGGCTGTGTCTCGTGGATCTTAATGTTGCACATGGGGCAGTACTTGCTGGTTTGGAGGTACTTCACGATACAACTCTTGCAGACTGCAGGAATAGAAAAGCAGACTCTCAGGCCCTCTGGGAAGCAGGTTCATGGACTGGAGGGGGTGCCTGGGTGGCTGGGACAGGTAGTACAGAGGCTGATGACCTGCTTAGTGGGAAATAGGGCCTGAAAGAACAAGTCAGGGTCCAGAAAACTTACAAGTGTGAAGACACTCTGTGATGGTGGTAGCATCCACAAAGTAGCCGGCGCACAAGCAGCAGACGATGTGCTCATTCAGGTCTTTGATCTTTACTCGGACCTCCTCCTGCAGGAACAACCTCCGTCACGGATCACCCTTCCCAGCCCTAATCCTTGCGCCTTCCCCTCGGCCAAGCCCCGCACCTTACACGGTCAGCAGGGGATTAGGTCCCCAGGGCTGACACTACCCCTCTGCTGAGGAGAAGGCTCTGCGCACAGCGGGGACCCCTTTCACGTGGATTCTCCCGACCTTTCTTTCCTAGGGGAGAGTACAAGACGTGGGCGGCACAGTACGCAGGCGTCCTAGCCCGGAGTTTGGCAACTCGACCGCAGTCGCGCAGGCGCACTGGAACCCCTGTCCCTGCGCAGGCGCATTGGGCGCCCGGCCAGCCAAGGCCTGTCCTCTAGTCGGCCCCAGTTCGCAACGCTAACAGACCACAGAAGTAACCCTGCCGCCCCTGCACCTCGTTCCGTAGCGGGTCCATCTTGTACACTGACTGGAGCTGGTTAAACAGACCACAGAAGTAACCCTGCCGCCCCTGCACCTCGTTCCGTAGCGGGTCCATCTTGTACACTGACTGGAGCTGGTTACGAAGCCTCATTGCGATCGCAATCTGGCCCCCCTGAGGAGACGCCATCTTAAAGGCTGATCCCGGCCTGCCACTTCCGGTGCCGCCTGCAGGGCGGGGCTTGTCACCTAGCAACAAGGGCTTAGGTCTTTTTGGATTTGCTGACTCTCTGTAAGTCCCCGCCCATGTGCTTTCTCCCCGTGTGCTCACCTGAGCCCCAATGGCCCCTCCCCCTCTTCACCCAGTAATTAGGAAGGGGGGCGGCGTGGGGAGGGGCCCTTTTTCACTGACCTTTGGTAGTAATCGCCGTGATAGACTCTACCGGAGCTCGGGACTAACTTTTGGAGCCTGCAAAAGACTCTTCCCACCTACCCGAAAAGGCCCAATGGTCTCTACCCGCCACCGCTCAGGGTCGTCCAGCTCCTGTGACTACCACCCCGCTAATGCCCCTCCCGGCACCTCTCTTGGTAGTGTCGCCCTCATCTGCTGACGCCTTGACATTAAGGAGCTTCATCCCGATGGAGGGCCTTCCCCCCAACTCCCAATCGGGAGTTTCTCCGGAGTCTCGGAGTCTCGGAGAGGGTGTCGGAGAGGAGGGAACCCTAGAGACTTGGAGATCTTACGTACCCCTACCCCCATCCTTCCCCTGCCGCCGGGGACGGGGTGGGGGCAGGCCCTTGTTAATGATGATGATTCAATCATAGGCGCCTGCGGAGGCCTGGGACAGACTAATGCAGAGCAGATGCCCAAGGAGGAGGGGAGGACGACTAGGACACTATCGCACACGGACAAGCTGAGGCAGTGAGCCCCTGCAGTAGTGTAAGCTCAGCCCGGTATTTGGGGAAGACTCAGGGGCTCAGGAAAGCTTGTACACCTCTGTCCCTAGGAACTTACAGTGGGATTAAAAAAAAAACAAGGATAAGTTTACTATGAAGTTTTTTTAAACACAGAATGCATTTGGAGGTTGAAGAAGGGAGAAAGCCTTTTGGGGTCCCTGTGGAGACCCCAAAAGGCTTTCTGAAGGAAGTGGAACTTCGTGTGGGGACAATTTAGAGTTGGGAACGGGCGAGAAAAAGTGTGGTGGAAACGGAAAAGGAAGGCTTCGAGTGGAGGGGAGTGACTGGAGAGGGCTAGGAAGGAGGTTAACTTGTGCATTTGAGAGTAGTGGTAGAAGAAGCAGGGACTTACAGAGTAAAGACTTTTAGCTTGTGGGCCTTAGGGCACTAGCTGACTCTTGGAGAGGGTTACCCCATGAAAGAAACACTTTTGTTCATTTATCTTCAGAGTGAATTGCAGTGGATAAATGACAAGAGGTTATGGCAGTAGTGATTTTTTAATCAACTACTTCTCATTATAGCCACTGCTTACATCCCTGAGGATAGAGGATGGTCCAAGATGCCATCCTCTATCCTCCGGATGAGTAGTGGTATTTTGCCTGCTTTTCTTGCTTCCACCGTTGCCCGCTCTTTAGTCTATTCTCAACAGTGCAACTCAGAGCAATTCTGATAAAACATGAATAAAAAAGGATACAACGATACTTACCTGGCAGGGGAGGTACCATGATAACCAAGGTGGTTTTCCCAGGGTGAGACTTATCCATTGCATCTGGATATGCTGACCCCTGTGATTTCCCCAAATGTGGGAAAATTGACTGCATAATTTATGGTGGTGGGGGACTGCTTCACCTTCTCCCAGAAAAAAAAGGAGGGGAGAGGATACAAGAAAAGTTTTTTAAGTTGATGAATATGTTTACTATCTTGATTGTGTTGATCATTTCATGGGTGTTTCCCCATGTCAAAACTTATTAAACTGTATACTTTAAATATGTGCAGTTTTATGTTAGGTTTACCTTTTAAAAGCTGTTAAAAATAAAATTTAAAAACCGGGTGTCTTTTTTGTTTATAATCTTTCAATGGCTTCCTTTTAAAAATCAGAATAAAAGGCAAAATCCTTACAATGGTCTACAAAGCTTTGCACAGGTTCTCCACCATCCCGTTTCTATAGCCACACCGGCCCTCTCTCTGCTTGTTCCACAGACGCACTAGGATGTTCTCCCACTGTGTCCCCAACTCGAAATGCTCCGATGTCCAAATGGTTCCATTCTTCCTTCAGGTCTTTACTCCTCAAGGCCTTTACTCCTTCACTCTAGATAAATCACAGCTCCCCACCTTTCCACTTCTCCCCCTTCCTTGCTTTATTTTTCTTCTTAACATTTATTATTAATATATTGTCATATTTTTCTTGTTTTACACCTGCCTTCTCCACTAAAATGTAAGTCTCTCGGTGGCAGGGACTTTTTTTTTCCTGTTGTGTCTATACAGCTGTATGTCCAGTGCCAGGTACAGAGCAGGTATTCAGTCAAAGTTTTCTGGATGAACAAATGAATGAAAGTAGGTGATAGTGATGCTGGCCTAGATTAGGCTTTTTATCAGCAGAAATGGTAAGGAAGAGCTGTATATGAAATATGTCAAGACAAAGCACAATAGGAGGAAGTGAGTAAGGAGCTTGGGAGGGGAGCCTGTCCTCCAGCCTGCTGGACTTCCGGTGGCTATAGTTGGTCAGAGGCTATAATGGTGGGGCTACAACACAAGCCTCAGAAACAGGGATGGAAGTCTCCGAGTTTTCTGGGTGGATGTAATAGATAAAACTACTGAAATGGATGAAACCTAAGCAGGTGTAGAGAGAGAGAAAGCTGAAGTCTGGGATCTGAAGAATGCTCACAGTCTACAGTGGAAGAAGAAAAGTCAGTGGAGGAAAGAACATAAGCATTTACCATGAAAGTCCAAAGATGTAGAAGGAGACAATATATGGAAGCCCAAATAAGGGACATTTCAACAAAGAGTCAGCGATCAACAAAGTAAAGCATGTCAGAGGTTCCTGGGTAATGGACACTGGCACTGAAGCTCTCTGTGTAGTGAAGGTGGCTTGCTGTGGGGTAAAAGAATAAATAGTGAGAAAATGGAGGCAGTGGGTATGACCACTAAACAGGAAAGTAAAACAGTTTTTCATGAAGAGTCAGGCAAAGACTTTCCTAGAAAATAGTGATCCAAGGCAGTTGGGGGTAGGAAGGACTGAGTTCATGAGAGAAATGATGATGATACAGGAGGGGGGGGTGATCTCAAGGGAAGGACACGATACCAATGACAGAATGGAAGGGAAAGCGCAGAAGCACAGGCTGAGAACGTGGCCTCTTGTGAAGCTGCAGGCTTGAGAGCTGAAAACTTGAAGAGTTGGGGGGCCACGTGCATGCAGAGATGGTGAGATGAATCCAAAGCAGTGTGTATGGGAGGTGAGTGGGTGCTGACCCCAGAGCCTCCATAGGCTAGCAGAAACCCTCCTTTCCAGGGAATTGGCAAACTGAAGGCAAGCAGAGAAACTCCTAGGGCTGTGGCTGACAGAAATGAAAGCCCTTTGTTCTTAAAGTGGGGCCCTGAAATGTTTTTTTAAAATTCCCTAGCAGAGTGGGATGTACTTCTGGCCATTTCCTCCAAAGGATCAGTTAGGAGCCTCTGGGTGGCAGTGCCATCTGTGCTGACCTCAAAAGACAGGGTGTACAGTAAGCACGTATGCAGGTCTATACCGTACTGCCTTTTCTCTCCTTCATTGATTCACTCACTGATTCATCCCAGGATTGATTTATTTGGCTTGGTTGGAGGTACACTAGTGCCTACCCTCTCCTCAGAGGCTCACCTCCTAGAGTGGGGAAAGGGACGGACAAACGCCTGACCTGCAGGCAAGTCCCCTGAAGAGGCTTTTTTACTTTGCTGTCTCCCTAGCATTTCTGTTCACATGGGGGGGGGGGCGGGGAATCCAGCCTAGCTACGTCTGAAGGTTTTGCCTGAATAGCAGGTTTCATGGCTCTCTAAGAGCCCCGTCCCTCTATTGCTGAGAAAGGGTGCTTGGGCTTCTGTGAAGGGCTAGGGAAGGTGATAATGTCTGTCTTCTCTACCAAGATAACACACCTGCCAAATTTGCAGAAGCTCCCCACCATGGTCTCAGAAGGGGCTCTGGTCCTAACCAGGTGTGACTCAATTGGTTGGGTGTTGTTCCACAAGGTGAAAGGTCACCTGCAAAATGAAAGATCACCAGTTCATGCCTGGGTTGCAGATTTGGTCCCCAGGTGGAGCACAAGGCCAGTAGGAGAGGCAACCGATTAATGTTTTTCTCCCACATGGATGTTTCTCTCCCCCCCATCCCCTCTCTGTAAAAATAAATAAAATCCTTTAAAAAGAGAGAAAGAGAAGGAAATGTTGGCTGGCTGAGAAATTAGATGATGGGGGTGGACAAGGTTGGGGAGGGATGTCACATATTAATGTCCACGGCCTCCCTCCCCCAGACTTGAGACAGAGGCTGCTGAGAACACTGAGGGGCTAGTAACTTTGCATGGGGGAGAGCGCCCACTCTCTTTTCTTTATCTTCCTGTCCAGATGCCCAAATATCATGCCTCTCTTCCCTAGAGAGAAAAGACCTCTCACCCTGCCCCAGGCACCAGGCTGCCAGCCCATCTGCTGGGGAGAAAGAAGGGGCAGAGCCTTTCCCAGAAGATCCTGGAGAGTCAACTGGAAGATTCCCGCTCCCAGGGAGACCCGTGTACTAGACTTAGAAGGCGTGTTGGCTCCCACGGGGTGACGACAGGCAGCCTGGAACCGAGCACACAGTGGGCTGGAGTCGAGGGCCAGGGGTTGGCACAGCGGGGTGGCGCCCTTTGGCCACCACGTGTCCGAGGCAGGCCACGTTGCTCATTGGTGCCAACCCGCCACGGCATGATAGGAACACCCCCTCCTTGCGCCCAGTCTCACCGGCTTGGAGGCGCCAGGGCCCCCCCCAGGGCCGGGGCAGGCTGGGGAAGGTAATGTAATTCCGACCCAGCTAACCCGATTATGGCGGCCTGCACCGGGCCGGGCGGCGGCAGGGGCGGGTCTAAGGCGAAGGGGCCCGCCCGGCCAGGGGTCCCATCCCCGGCGAGGACGCAGAGCTCACACACTCCTACTCCTGGGTCCCCTGCTAGAGGTCATAAGGTCACCAAGCTGCCTCGGCCTTTCCCCACCTCCCTTCTCCAACACGCTCCAGGCGCAGTTTCCTGCGCTTGGGTAGGGCAAAGCGCCAGTGGGAAACGAGGCGGTTGGGATCATCTGAAGGCTTCACTGAGGTACCATGTGTCTCCCGTGGCGATTTCGTCCTCCCGTCTTTGGTGGTGGTAGTGGTGGGGATGGGAGGGGGAGCGTGTGAGAACAGACTTCCTAGGCGCAGAGTGGAGAGGCAGAGTCCCTTGTTGGCTGTCTCCGGTCGGGGGCAGAACGGCAGCCCCTCCTCACACCGGCCTGGGCTGGTCTGAGTTGAGCCAAGGGTCCGCTTTACACCAACTTGAGAAAATCGAAATTCTGAGAAACAGGGCACTGATTACTGGCACTCCCGAAGGGAGCTAGGGGTCCTGCGGAAGAGGGCAGGAGGCCCTGGCCCAGAGTGGTGGTTCCGCACCCTAGCCCACCAGACGCGCCCTGCTGCCACTTCCCACACCTGCGGTCTTCCTGGGCCTTCAAGTCGCCAGCGTCGTTCCCCAGCAGCCTCCCAACGCATCCAAGAAACCACAACGAGATCTGGTCTTCGAGGGCACTTAGGCGGGGGGCACAACGAATCCGGGAGTCCGCAGGCAGGACCCATCGGGAGGCAAAAAAATAGGGAGTGTGAGAAGAGGTATCTGCGAGGAAGCCCTAAGGCGGAGGCTGGCCAGGATGGAGTAGCCATGAGCATCTCGGCTGACTCAGCGCGTAGCCTCCCAGGCTCTGGCCCCTCCCGGGCTGAGCCTGGTTCCTAACACCCTCGCCACCTCTTTACCCCACCCCCGCAGTCCCTACAGCCCAGCCTTCCCCTCGCTTGGCGCACACGGGCGTCTCTTCCCCTTTAATGGGCCGGGCCCCGCCCCTACACTCCCCCCAGCCCCCACTGCCCACTCGAGGCAGATCCGTCAGTCACTGCCCCAGCCAGAGCCTGCCAACCCTCTCCACCCCGGACTCGGGCAGAGGCCCTGCCAGCCCAGCGTCCATCTGCGCTTCAGAGACAGAAGGGCGCTCCCGGGACGCTGGTCGGTCGCGCTCCCTCGGGATGCGAGTTCCTGCACCGAGGCCCCGCGGAGGCCGGCATGGGCGCGGCTACTCCCCGTGCCCTGGGATGAAGCTGTCCTGGGGGGCCCGGCGCGCCGCCGTGGCCGGCTCCGCCGGCCCCTGAGGCCGCCGCCCTGTGCGCTCCGCTGCTGCGCTCCCAGAGCTGCCCGGGGCGCCATCCGCAGCCGCCGAACCTCCTGCGGTCTTCCCTGACTCGGACCCATGGAACCTGCGGTGCTGGCCTCGCACAACCTCCCACATCACGAACCAATCAGCTTTGGCATTGATCAGATCCTGAGCTGCCCGGAGCCCCCGGGGAGCGGCCTAGGCCCGGGTCGCACGGGCCAGGGCCAGAGCCAGGGGGAGAGCGTGGCGTTCTCGGGTGGATTTCACGGAGCCTCAAGCTACGGCCCCTCAGGCGCCCTGGGCCCGCTACCTGGCAGCCCGGGCCTGGGCCCGGGCGGCGTGATCCGTGTCCCCGCGCACCGCCCGCTGCCCGTGCCGCCGCCCTCGGGCGGCGCGCCTGCGATGCCGGGCCCCTCGGGCTTGGGCGGTGCCGGGGCCCTAGCAGGACTCACCTTCCCTTGGATGGACAGCGGACGCCGCTTTGCCAAGGACCGTCTCACCGGTGAGGTTGCCCAACCCCTCTATCGTCTTGTCACTCACTGGCCGGGTTTCCTCATCTCTGATCCTTTGGATCCAAATCCAGGTCCCCTTTCATACTCCTGCCCCAGATCATTTCAGGGGATGCCCTCCCATCTTGTATTTCCTGATCCCACTGCTGAGAGGCGATGGGAAAGGAGCTGCCGTCGATGCCCGCGCTCCTCTCCACAGTCCACTGTCCACACCGCGGGGAGAGCAGGGTGAAGTTATGGGGCCAATTCTCCATCATCCGAGGGGGAGGGCTATTTCTTCCGAGCCCTCTCCCTTGTTTGGTCTCGAGGCCTCTACTGTTGTGGGGCTGAGCTGGGGGCTCCGGTAAGGACCGGGAGCGGGAGCTCTGCGGCCCGGGCAGCCGCACTCTCCTCCCAGGGGCACCTCGACCGCCCGCAAACCCTGCCCCGCTCTTTCTTCCTCCCCGCAGCCGCGCTTTCCCCCTTCTCCGGGACGCGCCGCATCGGACACCCTTACCAAAACCGGACCCCTCCAAAGAGGAAGAAGCCGCGCACATCCTTCTCGCGTTCGCAGGTGCTAGAGCTGGAGCGGCGCTTCCTGCGCCAGAAGTACCTGGCCTCGGCGGAGAGGGCGGCGCTGGCCAAGGCCCTGCGCATGACCGACGCTCAGGTCAAGACGTGGTTCCAGAACCGGCGCACGAAGTGGCGGTGAGGTTCGGGGCGGGAGGGACCGCGGGCCGGGCCGAGTGGCTGAGAGGCACGGGGCCGGCGAGGGCCGGACCAGGGCCCAGCCTCGCTGACTCCCCGTCTCCGCCCGTCCAGGCGCCAGACGGCGGAGGAGCGCGAGGCGGAGCGGCACCGCGCGGGCCGACTACTCCTGCACCTGCAGCAAGACGCGCTACCGCGGCCGCTGCGGCCGCCGCTGCCCCCGGACCCGCTGTGCCTGCACAACTCGTCCCTCTTCGCGCTGCAGAACCTGCAGCCCTGGGCCGAGGACAACAAAGTGGCTTCAGTGTCCGGCCTCGCTTCGGTGGTGTGAGATACGCCTGCCTGGCTGGCTGCACGGAGCGCGGTGCCCAGGGCTGCGGGGCGTGCGGCCACCCTGGCCAAGGCCCGTGGCAGCGAAACGCAGGAGTAGTCGCCGGCCTTGAGGCTCTCGTCCAGGGCTCCTCGGCCACCGCGGGCTCCCAGGGCAGCGTGGCACGCTGGCCCCGCACGTTGAGACGCGGCCTATCCCGCGGGCGTTTTCCACTTCTGTCTTACGGCTGTCGGGACCTGAGGCGCCGAGAGGGCGGGACCTGCCAGTGCGGTGCGGGGAGTGGGGCGCTGGTCGAGGCTTTCGTGGGGGAGCCCGGATTCTGCGGCTGGTGGGTGGGAACTGCGCTGCGGAGCCCGAACGGGTGGTACTGCGATGGGGGCCGCCCGCACTGGCTGAGTCGGTACCAAAGGTGTGATGGAAGGAAGACGCGGACGACAGCGGAGCAGTGTAAGAGGTGCTGGGGAACAGGTCTCACTGCGACGGGAACCAGAGCGTTACCCACGTTGGGCATCTTGTCCTTCTGTAAAATAATCGCTAAGGATTCCTTCCTTACTGAGCCTCGTGTTGTTCGTGCGCGTCCAAACTCCTGACCACGCCTCCCACTGGAGCCTCACAGCGTGGGGGCGGGGCGGGGGGAGCGGCTGGGGAGAGGACACTTCTCTTCCATCTTTCACTTGGTGACAGAGAAAATCTAGGAACACGAATCCCACTGAGACAGGCAGGAGAGAGGAGGGAGAATGGGGGACAGAGTTCATGGGCCCAGTGGAGTTAGGTGAGCAGAACTTGGAAAATAATTAGGAAAATAATCTGATAGACCTAAAAAGAATCAAAGATAATTTCAAGGTTGGAAATGTAGGGAGTCAGGAAATCAATGGTGTTATGGACGATGAAGGGGAAACTGGGAAGACAGAAGCAAGACGAACTCTGAAGGCAAAACTAAATGCTAAACCTGGAGAGAATAAATTCTGGCATAGTGCCTTGGGGGAAGTAGGTTGACATCCACATGGAGGTGGAGATACATGGAATAACGGGGACAGAAACTCCAAAGAAGGAAACTCTGAAGAGAAAGCAGAGTTCTTTCTCTGGAGTGAATATGTTTTTCCAGCAAATTCTACAAGCACTTTTACAATGTGCAAGATGATGGAGGATATTGGAGTTAGCGGTCCAAGGGAAGACAAGGAAAAGGAGTCCCCAGCTGCAAAGAAAGGAAAGCATGATGTCCCTGAAGTATTTATTTATTTATATTGTATTGATTTTGCCATTGCAGTTCTCCTGATTTTTTTCCCATTTGGCCCCCTCCACCCAACCCCCCCCTCCATCAGGCAATCCCTTCACTATTGTTTGTGTCCAGGGTCATGCATTTAAGGTCTTTGGCTACTCTACCCTATATCATGCTTTACATACCCATGGATATTCTCTAGCTACCTATTTGTATTTCTTAATCCCCTCACCTCTTTACCCATTCCTTTACACACCCCTCCCACCTGGCAACCATCAAAATGCTCCCTATCCATGTTTGCCTCTTTTCTTCTAGTTTGCTTAGTTTGTTTTTTAGATTCAATTGTTGATAGGTTTGTATTTTTGCCATTTTATTGTTCATAGTTTTGAACTTCTTTTTCTTAAATAAGTCCCTTTAACATTTCATATAATAATGGTTTTCCTGTTTGGGAAGCTCTTTATCTGCTCTTTGATTCTAAATCACATCTTTGCTAGGTAAGCAATCTTGGCTGTAGGTCCTTGCTTTTCATGACTTTGAATATTTCTTGCCAATCCCTTCCAGCCTGCAAAGTTTCTTTTGAGAAATCAGTTGACAGACTTATGGCAACTCACTTGTAGGTAACTAACTTCTTTACCTTGCTGCTTTTAAGATCGACTCTCTCTTTATCTCTAACCTTTGGCATTTTAATTATGTAGTAACTTGGAGAGGGCCTCTTTGCATCCATCTTGTGTGGACTCTCTGTGCTTCCTGGACTTGCATGTCTATTTCCTTCACCAAATCAGGGAAGTTTTCTTTCATTTTTTTCCAAATAGATTTCCAATTTCTTGCTCTTTCTTTTCTCCTTCTGGCACCCCTGTGATGAGAATGTTGGATCTCTTGCAGTTGTCTCAGAAGCTGCTTACACTATCTCCATTTTGGGGGGGGTTCTCTTTTCTTCTCGTTGTTCTGCGTGGTTGTTTTCTGCTTCCTTATGTTCCAAGTCATTGATTTGATTCTCAGCTTCATCAACTCTACTGTTGTTTCCCTGTAAATACTTTACTTCAATAAAGTATTGAACTCTGGTTTGAACTCTGCATCTGATAGATTGCTTATATCCATTTCGTTTAGCTCTTTTTTCTCAAGTTTTGATCTGTTCTTTCATTTGGGCCATGTTGCTTTGTCTCCTCATTTTGGCAGCCACCCTGGGTTCTTTTCTTTATCTTAGGTAGAGCTGCTGTCACTCCCTGTCTAGGTAGCATAGCCTAATGTAGTAGGTGTCCTGTAGGGTCCAGTGGCACAGCCTCCCCTTTCAACCAAGCTGGGTACTCAAGGTGCACCCTTCATGTTGGCTGGGTATACCCTCCTCTTACAGTTGAGCCTGGTTGCTGTTGGCATATTAATGGGAGGGATTTACCCAGGCCAGACAGCTGCAAATGTTGGCTGTGACCACTTACCACTAACCTTCACCCTCAGTGGAGGATCAGCTGTTCAGGGGCAGGGTGGTGGTGCTCCGATGTTCACTGGGTGCATGGGCCCTGGGGTTTTTTGGGTGGTGCAGGCCAAGGTCAGCCCCCTAGCTATGTTTCACCCAGGGCCACCCTGACTGAGCTATAAAGCAATCTGAGATGGCTGCTTCTTACCCTGGGCTTGGAGATTCTGGTGTGAAGCCAAGCTGTGAATCCAGGCTGGCTGCTGCTAGTGCAGGGCCCGGGGCTCCCTGAGGCCAGCTGTTGCTAGTTTGAGAGGATTTAGAAAGTTGAGAAGCATCAGCCAAGACCAGTCATTCCAATGGAAAAGCAGCTTGGGGGACCTGTAAGTTGGGTGGAGCAGAATCTCTGGGGATCTCCAAGTCATGTCAAATAGTGTTGGCCAGGTCGATGGAGTCACAGATATGACGCCAACCTGCCAGCTCTGTGGCTCTGTGAGGGGAAGGTTTTAGAAAAGGGACAATGGCCTCTGCTCACCTTGATGTCAGATGCTTCCGTTTCTCCCAGTTTGCCACTGGTACCTCTCAAGCTGCTACCCCAGTGCTGGAGCTCAGGGGGAGTGAGTGTCAGTAGGTGAGTCCATGTGTAGGTTCTTTAGGAGGAACTATTTGGGGCTCTAGCAGTGTCTTCCACTAACTCAATCCCCACTCGTTTTTGCAGCCGGAAATCATGGGGACTTATCTTTCTGGAACTGGAACCCTGGGCTGAGCAGTCTGGTGTGGGGCTGGGACTCCTCACTCCCAAGATATCCCTTCTGAATTTTTATCCACCACACGTGGGTATGTGACCGGCCTATTCCGTGTTTGCAGCCTTCCTACCAGTCTGGATGGATGTGGTTTCTGTGGTTGTCAGACTTTCATTCAACTTGATTTCTGACAGTGTCAAGTGAGGGTTGTTCTATACTTTAGTTGTAATGTTGATGAGGCAAGCCATGTCTGCCTCTGCCACCACTTTGACCAGAAGTTCTCCTTGAAGTTTTTTAGAAAGATGTTAGCTTGTGGGTGGGTGAGGGGCTGCTGGGAAGCCATCTGATGGACAGTTGAGAGTTTGGGAATGGTTGCAATAGCCTTAGAGAAGGAGCCGGGCTTAAGTTGTATGAAGATGAAAGGGGAGACTTTGTCTGATTCCTGTAGCACCCCGTTCTTGTTCTTCCTCCCCTGGAGGCAGGTGCAGTGCGACAGAAGGAAGTAAGCTTCAGGCGGGATCAGAGGCCAATGGTAGCCAAACTACTAGCGCTCTGTGTTAGTGACAGCTAGCTCAGCCATAGCACAGAGTCTTTTTTTAAAAAACGATTTTATTTATTTATTTTTACAAAAGAGGGAGGGAGGAAGAGAGGGACAGAAACACTGGCATGTGAGAAACATGGGTGTGAGAAAACACCAATTGGTTGCCTCTCACACGCCCCCACCTAGGGACCCGGGCTGAAACTCAGGCACGTGCCCTGACCAGGAATCAAACTGGCAACCTCTTGGTTTGCTAGAGGATGCTCAACCCACTGAGCCACACCAATCAGGGCTATAGTACAAAGCCTTCACCAGAGGTAGGGACCTGGCAAGGGGGTATCACTGGAGCAGTTGGTCCTGAGTCTTTGATACTGTGTCATCTGCTGCAGAACCGATCTCAAACTTGGCACCATAGGAAAAGGACTTTTTCAGCTCAGAATGGAGCACAAGGGTAGGTTTGGCTTAAGTTAGGGATACAGAGGCATGTCATTCCCTCTCCATTAAATAAAACAAGGCGGAGGAAAGGATCCGACCCTACGTAGATTGTGGCTTACCCAATTCCTTTCACTCCCGGTCCACCATTTCTTGAGACTCAGGTTCCAAGATTTATATTCAACCTCACAATTTTTGGCTTCTAAATCTGGCTGGTTGCCTTGGGGCTAGACCAAAGGAGGACTGCATGCAACGAGATGAGTTCTGCTCCATCCCTTAGGCCGGTCACTGCAGGACACAGGCATGGGCAAACTCTTGGGCGGAGGATTCATCCTCTGGTGAAGAATCTGCCATTTCTTCCCTCAGCTGGTTCAGGAGGTCTCTGCTTTCACTGGGGGGCAGGTTACTCAGGAAGTATGGAGGGGCCAACTCCACCAGCCTGACAGAGAGAGTCATAATTAGATGATTTCTGAATACTCACATAAAGCAGATTTTAAAACTTCTCACTGTCCCTTCCACAAACCCTGTCTTCTCAAATCATGTTACTATAAACCGTTATGATCTCTTCCTCTTAAAAAGCTCTCTAGCTCCCCAGCCATAATTTTGGCCCCAGGAACAGGAATGGGCAGTGTAGGAGGAATGTCAGTAAACTCACATTTGTGGTTGAATCTCAGAAACAATGGAAAGGCAGTTGTCTTTGGAAATGGAGAAATTGTGGTAAAGCACCCACGGTGGAGGCCTGGCTGGAGCCCGGCGGCTTCGGTAGCAGCAGTGTGGGGAGAGCTGGGCCACGTGCTTATGGGTTAGGAGCAGGTAATTCCCAGTCCCATCTGTGTCTTGGGCCACCTCATTGAAAGGCAAAGAAATTGAAGGAATAAGTTAGAGAGAATAGGCAGATAGTAGAAAAAAAAGTAAAGGGGGCTGAGAAAGAATTAGCAAGGGTGGTGAGAGTTTTGAAAGTAAAGCATTACCTCTAGATGTTATAGTCCCTACCACAGCACATGACATTTTCAGAGCTCCCTGTACCCCAAAGCCTCAGAGAAAGTTTCTCCTGGTTCTAAAAAAATCCTTTGACTGGCCACCTGGACCTCAGTTTTAGAGATGACATTCCAATCTTTGGTCTCTCTGCCTTCTGCTGCTTTTATGATCCCAATTCTTCCCTCTAACCTTAAGGAAGTATCCAGACACCAGTGCTTTCTGAAGGTCTCTGCGATTCTTCTCAGAGCCAAAGGCTGGTTGGGACAAGGGAAGTTCAATTTGTTGCATAAGTTCTAGGAGTTCTCCTCGAAGTTTCTGGGCTTGGCACAGTGCTGCCCAGTTTAGACCCCGGGCCTGGCACCAAGCTTTATCTGCTCCATCTAGGAGAAGAAAGGGACCAGGTTCAACTCAAGTCTTTATGATCCCCCCAAAGAACCTAACCCTTGGCCAAAGGGCCTTGTCTTCCTGAGACCTGTCAGCTGGTTGCATACAACTTCTCTTTTGGGAAATCTGGGATTTTGTAAGAGGATGCAGAGTGGACCACTCACTCTGTATAAAGGCTTCATACACTTGGATCAGAGAACTGTGATCACCATCTGCATGTTCCAGGGCCCGACGTAAGGCAGCTTCTTCTGCACAGAGTGGAGGATGGGTAAACCCAGGGGAGGCTGGAGGCAGAAGACAGGAAGGTTGTTTTGGGGAATGAAAGGATAGCAGCACAGGTGGAATGGTGAAAAGGTAGAAATGCCACTTTGGGAACTTAATTCAAAAAGACATTGGCCCTGGCTGGTGTGGCTCAGTAGACTGAGCAACGGACTGCAAACCAAAAGGTTGCAGGTTCGGTTCCCAGGTAGGGCACATGCCTGGGTTTCGGGCCAGGTCCCCTGTTGGGGGCAGTTGGGGCTGTGGGAGAGGCAACCGATTGATGTTTCTCTCACACGTAGATGTTTCTCTCCCTCTGTCCCTCCCTTCCCTGCTAAAAAAATGAATAAAATATAAAAAAAATGCTTCCTTAAACAAAAGACATTGATAACTTCTACATGCTATGCACTTTATTATACATTGATGATAAATGAAAGACAGTCTCTGTCCTCAAGGAGTCTGGTGAAAGAGACTAACAAGCAAGCAAACTTGATGAGCAAGATAAGTGGTGGGCCAGTATTTGTACTTGAAGTTTGAGTAGGAATTAGCTCAGTGGAGAAGGGGTAGAGAGAGGATTCTAGATGGTGGGAAGGGCAAGCAGCATAGCATGAACTGCAAGCACCTATTTTGGGTGGCAGGAATGGTATGGCAGACTTACAGGAGATAGAGCTGGGGAGGTAGGGGTGGACCAGATCATGAGAGGCTGAATGTGCCAGGCAAATGAGTTTTACATTCTGTCTGGAATGTAAAGAACAGATGTTGGAGAAGAGTTTTTAAATAAGAGAGTTCATGAGTTTGAAGAAGTTCACAGAACCCAACTGAACAGTGACAGGACCTGACATTAGTACTGATGGAGGGAGAGTGGAGGAAAGCAGGATGATTTAAAAACTTTAGGAGGTAAAAATAAAAGAACCTGGAGAAAGATTAATCTAGAATGGTGGTACTGAGCAGAGATGATGGTATGATCTTGTGAGAAGGTCACTTAAGAAAGTGGTCAAGTTTAGTTCTAGGCTGAAGTACTGAGGACTATGCTGCCAGAAATGTCTATCAGCAATCAGCTGTGTGAATCTAAGGTTCAGAAGAATGGTATTGACAGGGACATACAAGGGTTAGAAATTTTAAGTAGACCTTAGACCACAGGTGTGGACGACTTGCTTAGAGAATTCAGGGAATGAGGAGATAAAAAGGGGCAAGAATAGAAAACTCTGAGGTCCAATTTACAGTGGATGAATAGAAGACCAAGAGCCCAAGTAAGAGATGAACAGACTGGGCAGCGTGGGAAGATGAAAACCATGAGGAGAGGACACAGAAGCTTAGTAGGGGCAGTTTCAAGGTGGGAATGGTCGACATTCTGAAGTGTCAAAAGGTCATGAATAAGGGCTCAAAAGTGTCCACTCGATTAGGTCTTTGGGAGGTCACTGGTGAGCTGAAGGCTGTCCCAGTGTTGTGACAGGCGTGAAGCTGGAATGCGGTGGGTGAGAGTTCGATGGAGCAGGTGGAGATTATACTGTCCAGCTGAAGGGGAGTACAGGGCTGAGAAAGAGGGGTGTGGGTTTTAGTAACAACAGATAGGAGAGTTTGAAGCATGTTGAGAGGAAGAACCAGCAGAAGGGAATGGCTGAAGAGATAAGAGAGAGATAGCTGATTAAACCTGGTTCTGTAGGCACTGTGAGGGGTGGGAACTGGAGCACGGGAAAGGGCTGGCCTTCCGAGCACCAAAACACCAAGGGGAAGGACTGGATAGGCAAAGGAGCCAGGGAGAGAGGAGTTATACCAGTGAGCATGGCGGCGAGGGTGAGCATCTCATCCACACAGTCAAACTCGCAGGAGGCCAGCAGGGCTTTGGCCAACTCGGGGGACAGGGGGAACTCTGACAGGATGACACCCAGGTCTGACAGGTCCCCATTATCATCCAGGGCTGCCAGATAGTCCAAGTCTTCCAGGGCCTGCATCAGTGCTTCTGGAGCTGGTGAGGAAACAGGGCTGATAGAGCAGGGAGTCTCAGAGACTGGTGGTCAGAGAGCAGGGCGTCGGCAAGAGGGGGCTCACCAGGCCGGTCCAGGAAGTGACAGTCCCCTGGCTCTGCAATCTGTCTCCTCTTTAGCAGTAATATGAGGGGGCTCAGATTTTCCTCACACACCCTGGGTTGGGTCAATGGGGGAGCTTCCAGTTCTTGGAAGGACTTAGGATACAGACAGAGGCAGGATCCTGATGGGGAGAAAGACCTGGGAAAGACCACTGTGGACCTCTCAGGGCTTGCCTGTTGGTGACTCTTTCGTGGTTGATCTCAGTGAGGGCAAAGGCTCTTACCTGGAGTGGCCCCTCTTGCCCGCAGTTGTCTTGCCTCTGCCTGACACTTGCTGATTGGCCTCAACACTTGGGATTCTGCTCGGATCTGAGGACTGTACACCTGTCTCCACCCCCCAACCAAGGCCAAGATAGATCAGAGCAGGCCATTTGTATCTTTAGCCTCCACACCCCCTCACTTGTGTCACTCACACTTCGAAGCTCCAGTCCTGAGTCAATGACATGTCGAATGGAAGGGAGGGAGAAGGAGAAGTCAGCCAGCCAGTGAGTGACCACAACCTTTCGGGCACCCGGGTCTACGTCCTCGTACACAGCCTGAACAGCCTGGCCAAGGCCTGGGTGAAGGGGCAGCACCCGTGGTGGAGGCCCTTGGATAGCCAAGGTCCCCACCTCCCTGGACAAGGATTCACAGCACAGGGAAATTTCCTGGGGAGAGGGGTGGGACGTTAGGGTAGTTTTCACCTTTTTGGGTCATAGACCCCTTTGAAAAACTTATGAAAGCTATGGCCCTTCACTCTGAAAAAATACACATACTTATAATAGGTAGGAGGTATTATAACTTTAGGAATTCACTGAACCACAGATGTCGGCATTAGAGGGACTCAGAAGAGGGTGGTAGACCTCTCCACCCTGAAATCCTCGTTTTCCTCAGGACCCCAACCAAGGGAATACCGCAGTTTCTGTGTTTCTGACAAGCAGTGCTCCCGCTCCCCAGCACAAGAAGGCCGTGTAAGGAGCTCCTTTTGCAGCCTGATTTTTTACCTCCTCACTGGGCAGGTACACTAGCACATCTCCTGGAGCTTCCTTTCGACACAATTCAAGCACAGCCTGGCAGGCAACTTCCACTCGGTCAGCAGGGGCAGTGTCCATGTAGGTGGGAGTGGGACACCTACCAGGCCCTCTGGGTACATGTACAATAGGAGGATTGTCCCAGAAGGCTTGGAGCTTAGGCTCAAGGGCTGGGTCAGTAACCACGACCACTCTGGGGTCCTGTGGGAGGTTTCCCAGCTTGGCATCTCGCAGCAACCCCTGGAGCAAATCTGAGGCCACTGACCGCTCCTGAGCCTCATCCAACACCAGCACGTCCCAGTCTCCAGTGCCCCGGGCTGAGGCCAACTCCTGAAGCAGCAGCCTGTCCCAGCAAAACCTGTTGGCATTGGCAGTGGGCAGGGGAGTCAGTGTGGACACTGACTAAACCCAGAAGTCCAGGGGAGCTTCTCCCCAAGGGCCCTAGATTTTGATAAAGTCAGAAAAAGATCATGACTGAACTCCTGGGCCTGTGGACCCTTAACAGTGACCTACAACCTCACTGACTGACGATACTTTGTTCAGAAGCTGTAGTTCAGCTGGGAAAGTGAGACTTTTGTGATGAGGGTGAGGGTGAGTGTCTGAGGTCCTGGCTGGGGTTAAGAGCTTAATTCAGCACTGCATAAATCATGCATAATGCATGATTTAAAGAGTGAGCTGGGTGCTTACTTTGGCAGCACATAAAATTGAAACAATATGGAAATTTGCATGACCTCCATGCAAGGATGACATGCAAATTTGTGACCTGTTCTATATTTTAAAAGCGGGGGGTGGGGGTGGGCAGTGAGCTGGGTTGAGAGAGCACATGGTAAGATGTCATAGGACTAGGCTTGTTTCTCCTGGGTGAGGGGAATTAGATTTTAATCAGGCCTGCAGAAGGCCTCACCTGAGCAGGGTGTGGGGCCCAGTGCAGTCCTCCTGGGGAATGCTGTAGCCAACCTCATGACCCAGGGTCAGGTCCATCTCATCAGCAACCTGCAGGGCCAGGCTCTGGGCTGCCAGAGGGTAGGGCTGAGTGACAGTTACCCGGCCCTTCTGGAACCCCCGGGCCAGCGCAAATTCAGCACACCACTGCGGGATCTGAGATAGAGGTAGGGAAGGACAACCAGCCATCAAGATGGACTTCCATTAGAAGTGCAAGGGGAGCTATGGCCAGCTTAATCTTCCTTATTTGGGGCTGTACCCTGGTTCTTCAGCACCCAGGGGCCAGCTTAACCCAACTCCCTTTGCCTACCTCCCCCATAATTCCTGGCAGCCCAATCCCCCCTTGCTCAGGGAAGGGTTAGTTCCCTGGCCCCTCCCCTTGCCCACTCCTAGAAACCAACCCCTGCCCCCACACCTGGGTGCTCTTGCCAGAGCCAGGCTCTCCAGACACCAGCACAACTCCACTGGGGCTACTTTCCAACTGCTCCAAGAAGATAAAGCGAGCAGCCCAGATGGGCAAGGCTCTGCGTTGCTCAAGCAGTTCATAGTAGCGAGAAGAGAAGGGGAGCCCGTCAAAGGGGTTCACAGCCAGTTCAGACTCCCCAGGGCTCCGGCCAGACTCTTCTGCCAGCCCAAGCTGAGAGGCCATGGTGCCTCACTGGTAGGACCTACAGAAGGCAGGGCAGTTATTAAGGCTTCATACCATCTTTCCATCTCAGCCCTGATCCCTAACCTGTACCATCAGCTGATAACATACAGGGGTCCATCCTTCCCAGCACTTCTTGCCTGCTAGGAAAATGGTGGAGACTTGAGTTTCAAAGTAAGGGACTAGCAAAACTGATTACCCTGTAGTCAGGTAGTAATAATCCTGTGACTATCACAGGGGCCACCAGGAATTGTGAAACCTATGGGAAGGACCCCAAGGGAAAAGGATAAAGAATAAGAGGGACCATGAATCGGGGAACAGGGCCACAAGGATCCTGGATTCAAACCTGCTTGCAGCTCTGAGACGTGTCAGAATGGCAGCCAGTTCCAGAAGCAGCCAGCTACTTACCTTGACCAGAGTGAAGTACAAAGGTAAGTTCCGGCTCCACCCTGGAGCTTGGCTCAAAGGCAATTCTAAAGACTTGTGTTTGGGGTGGAGCCATTTGCTCCACCTTATTTGACCTAGTCAGGAGCCTATGGAAACAGGCTCCAGCCACCACACTGAGCATGTATGAACTCTACAGACACCATGTACGGTGAAAGGCATCCTGGGACTTGTATTTTTGTTTTAAAAATACTTTATTTATTTACTTTTAGAGAGAGAGGAAGAGAGAGAAACGTGTCAACTGCCTTATCGGCATCCCATCTGGGGGCCAAACCTGGGCATGTACCCAGACAAGGAAATTGAACCATCGACCCTTCACTTTGTGGGGTAACAACCAACCGAGTCACACTGGTGGTCAGGGCCGAGGACTTGTGGTTTGGCAGCTATTTCTTCACAAACCTGGGCTCCACACCCAAGCTACGTCCAGTTGCTGTTGGATCTTCAGTTTAGTTACACTTAATGCCACTCATCTCTTGACATGAAGGGGTGATTTCCAACAGTTCCATTCTGACTACCCCCAACCAACCTACAAGGAGGACCTCTTCCCCATTCCCCCATCTGAACAAAAAGGAACCTGCTAAGGGGGGGTTTTAGACCCAGAGAGGCAACAGAGACCTTGAATGAAAACCCTGAATTTAATGTGATATTGGGGGGAGCCCCATCTTTCCCTTTCTACCACCCACCCATCGGCCTGTTGTGAGTTGGGTAAGGGCTGCCCCCAGTCTCCGTCCTGCGGCTCTGGGTGCCATCTTGTACTCAGTCAGCCTCCTGGGCCCGTCTCTCTGTGAATCTCCTGTGGGACATAGGGGGAAGACATTGTGTGGGCTTTGCCATATTAGGTATTAGCTCCATAATCAGCTCCTTTCTTCAACCTGCCCCTTCCTACCCACTGTCCTCTAAGCCCCTCACCTTCTTGCGTATTCATACAGTGCCTGCTTGCGCTCCTGTAGGCTTTCCTGCCGGGCCCAGGAGGACTTGGCAAATGTTATGGCTGTGGGCTGAGGCGTCGGGCCAGAGCTGGGGAACTGAGGTGATCACAATGTCAGAGGGCTTGCGAAGTCATCATCATTAAACACCCATCGAATGCCTACTTTGCAAGAGAGGCACTGTGCTAGGGTCTCAGGATCGAAAAAGCGACATCAGGGATAAGGAGTACATGGACTGCCCTAACCCCCAAGTCTTGGATCTGACCGTTTTCTGGGTCTCACCTTAGGGGCAGAAGCTGTGGGAAGGAACTGAGTCCCCTCGGTGATGTCTTCAGGTATGAAAGCTACAGCTCCCTCAAGTAGATTGGTGATGGTCAAGTCTACGCATCCAGTCTTGGCTGGGGAGAAAGGAAGAGTGGAAAAGGGATCTGTCTCCCTGATCACCATTTCTCCATAACACCCACCTTTCCTCTCTGTGCCTGTCTTTCTGTGGGAGGCTACCCTTTTCCATACCCAGGTCTCTCTGGATGACATCTAGTGGCACATGGGGTAAAACCTCCTTGACTCTTTGTGCCAGAGTTGCCAGCTGCACATCAGGAGAAGGGCCAGGGGAGGGAAGGAAAGACGACTGGGCTGCAAAAAAGAGATCTGAAATATGGTTAGTAGAGAATAAATAGAAGGGGGAGGCTGACTAGCACAAGAATAGGGAGAAAATCATAACGGGCTGAGGGAAAAGAAAAACCTTTGTGTATAGAGACTACACACCTGAGTGCGGACGCAATCTGGGGTGTCTCTGTCGTTTCATGTGCTCTGCTTTGTCTGCTGGAGTAAGTCGTGTCCCTGTCTGACCCAATTCTTTGGCCACCAGCTGGGGAGAATTGGAAGGTTGGGAGCGTCAAAGCCTCAAGTTGTCCTCTCCTTCTGCTTAAGGAAAAACCTGCCTCCCCCTGCCTGTGTACCCTACTACCTGCTGTACACGGAGGGCAAACTCCTCATTCCCCTCACCCAGGTGGCGATGAACAGGACGGAGCCACCTGCAAAAAACAAGTCAGGGCCATGTTGGGGGCACCAGGAGTGTAGGTTGTCACCCTACTTTGATGCCTCATTTCATGGGACAGTGGTGTTAACGGTGGAGAGAGAGTAAATACTTTGTGTTGCATCTGTGTTGGAACCTTAATATTAAAAGATCTACAGCCCTGGCTGGTGTAGCTCAGTGGACTGATCGTGGGCCTGGGAACCAGAGGATCGAGGTTCAATTCCCAGTCAGGGCACATGCCTGGGTTGCAGGCCGGTTCCCAGCAAGGGACCCACAAGAGGCAACCATACATTGATATTTCTCTCCCTCTCTCTTTCCCTTCCCTTCTAAAGATAAACAAATAAATAAAATCTTTTAAAAAAATCTTTACCTAAAAAAAAATAAAAATAAAAAGATCTACAAACGGACAGGGCAGACGCAACTACTTTCCTGACCTCGAGGTGAGCTTTTCCCAGCCACCAAAAAGTAAGAAATTAATACCTTACTTGATACACCGTGAAAGGGACGAATAGTGACCACAGCAGTTCTGAGACCCAGGAGGCATCTGACACAGTCTAAGAAAGCGTGAAAGTGAGATCTAAGTCAGGGCCAGGAGTGGGAACTTTCTCCCAAGCCCTAAAGATTCTCCATCCAGCATGCACTCACCACAGAGACTAGAGGTCTCTGGACCCGAAGGGTAAGAGGCTGTACCACATCCTGGATAGAAAATGGCCAGGAACTAGAAGGAAGAGAGTAGAATGGGACTGCAGCCAGCAGTCCCATACCTGTGCTGCAGCCAGCAGTCCCATATCTGTGCTGCAGCCAGCACAGTCAGCAGCTCATACCTGACTTAAAAGAGGAAACTGTCAAACTGCCCAAGTAGATAAATGGGGAATAAAGGGATTCAGGGAAAAGAACCAAAAGGAAATGAACTACAAATGGAAGGGTTAGGGGCAAAGAAGGTTGTGGAAAACCTAAGGGCCCCCAAGCCTGACTACCTATGCATTTAGAGACTAATACCTGTGCTCACCCACCTGAAGTGCAGGAGCCCCTCCCGGCCATTGGTGGCCTCTTCCTCGGGGAATAGCAGCAGATGGGTGGGGGGAAGACTCGTGGAAGCACAGAATCTCTTGAGTGACTCCACCAACTCCCCCCGCCCATCCATCTCCATGAAGCCCCGAGACCAGCACACAAAGCTGGGGGGACTATTGAGTAGAGGCTGGGAACAGGGAAGATAGAAAGGAAGAAGAAAAGAATGTTGGGACGTGATAAAACTGACATATGGGGAATAGAAGCGAGGTTAGGGGTAAGGCTCAGTATTTCGTGGTCTCCAAGGGAAAACGGGGCAGGCAGAGGGTAGACTTAAGCTGGGTCCCAGGGGGCTGGCCGTGGTACACTGGTCCTCGCCCCCCACTCACGGTGCTACAACTGGTGAGCAGGTTGACTATGTTGTGGTCGAAAGGTGTCACGTGATTGGAAACGAGGACCCTGACGCGGTGATCCCGGAGTTCGGAGTCCTCCTGCCGGGCCACGAGTCCCAGCACTGCACACATGGTGCGCACCACAAACCTGGGGACGCAGGCAGTGGTGACTGCACCGTCTCGGGCCGGACACATCCCTGACCCTCCCCGGGCGCCCGGGTCGGAACCTGCGAAGGACGCTGTCTGGGAGTGCGCAGCTGACTAGGAAGACGTGGATCCCAAGGAACAGACGCAGGACTAGGAGGCAGAACCCGACGGGCGCGTAGAGCAGCAGCGCGAGGAGCAGGAAGCCGTCACCTGGGAGCCTGGGGGCGAAAGGCGGGGTGATCCGGTGCCGAAGGCTGAGTGGACGCGGGAGCCGGTCTCTCCCCATCTGAGCTCTTACCGGTGCGAGTCAAAGAGCCGCTCCGGCCCCGGCGTCGGCGGAGGCTCCATCGCAGTTACTCTAGGGGTGTCCGGCAGCTGCCGCAGCCGCCATCTTTGCGACCCGCCGCAAGGGCTCCTGGGAAGGCGGAGTCTCCGGGCGTCGGCCCAGGGTGCCGGGACCGAAATCCTGAGGCGCCCCGGAAGGGCTAGAGCCCCAGCATGCCTCGCGGGCCCGAAGGCCACCTCAGAGCTCGCGCCCAGCAGGGACCACAATTCCCGGCATTCGCAAGACCGGGGGCGGAGTCGGCCTTCCGGATCCTGATTCAAGCGTGCACTTCTGGAGGACTTCAGATACCAGCGTGCTCCGCGTCCGGCCGTCCACCCGCTCACGTCCAGGGAGCCGCCTCTGTGTAGGGCGGGCGAAGAGGCAGCCAAGGCGGAGCTGATGGCTGCACTGAGGGCGGGGCGGGGTGCAGGCTGGGGCTTTCGGGGATGGCAAGCATTTGGGGGGTTTCTTGGGGGAAAGGCACCACTGTTGACCCCTGAACCCCGGGCCCTGCTGACGTCAGGAACTCCCGACCCTCGGGCTGGAGTGACTTACGGGACTCCCAGGCTCCCGGCCCAGTTCTCTGTGGGGGTCCCTGGACCGCGAACATGTCTGACGTCGGGGACTTCGGATTCCCGAGCATGGCTGACTGCGGAGACCCCAGATCATCAGACTCCGGAGAACTCAGAGACCCCTGGAGCCCCTCCGCGCGTGTGGCTGGCGGTGGCACTGGGCGCTGGGGGCGCAGTGCTGCTGTTGTTGTGGCGCTGGGGGCGGGGTCCCCCGGCCGTCCTTGCCTCTGTCCTAGGCTCGCCGCCCACCTCTCCCCGGAGCCAGTACAACTTCATTGCAGACGTGGTGGAGAAGACTGCACCTGCTGTGGTTTATATCGAGATCCTGGGACGGTAACGGTGGGGTAGACCAGGAGGCAGAGGCACCGAAGTTGCGGGCTAGAGGGCGGGCGAGCTGGAGGAGTCCGACCTCCTCTCATCCGTGCTCTCCCTCCATTCCAGCCACCCTTTCTCGGGCCGCGAAGTTCCCATCTCGAATGGCTCAGGATTCGTGGTGGCTGCGGACGGGCTCATAGTTACCAACGCCCATGTGGTGGCCGATAGGCGCCGAGTCCGTGTGAGGCTGCCTAGTGGGGACACGTATGAAGCCATGGTAACAGCTGTGGATCCCGTAGCAGACATTGCCACGCTGAGGATTCAGACTAAGGTGGGGGTCCGGGCAGCCCAGGTCTGGCTGGGGCCCTGAATTTGCCCTTGTTTCCAGATGACAAGTCCGTTCTCTTTTAGGAACCCCTCCCCACACTGCCTCTGGGGCGCTCAGCTGAGGTCAGACAAGGGGAGTTTGTTGTTGCCATGGGAAGTCCCTTTGCACTGCAGAACACGATCACATCCGGCATCGTCAGCTCTGCTCAGCGTCCAGCCAGAGACCTGGGCCTTCCGCAAACCAATGTGGAATACATCCAGACTGATGCAGCTATTGATGTGCGTACTGATACGGGAAAAGTGACTGTCTATGTTGGGGGAGGGACAGAGGCTGTGTGGTGCCGGCAATGAATGTGATAGAAGGTGGGTGAGCCTATACTATATGGAGGTTGGGCTACAAAAATGTAGAATCTGGAGAAGACACCTACAGCCTGGTATGCACTCAGGCATAGAGCCCCTGGATCTCTTCCCATATTTTCTTCTTGTCCTGCAGTTTGGAAATTCCGGAGGTCCCCTGGTTAACCTGGTGAGTGGGACATCCTTTCCAAGAATCCCTGCCCCAGGTCAGTGTGGAAAGGGGTGGGCTTTTCCCTAATTCAATGAGGTTTGGTTAAGTTTCTGAACGGGACTTGTTAGCTGTCTCCCAGAACCCAGTCAGATCTTCCCAATTTCCCAATGCTCCCTGCTGTTCTTGTTCAGGTACCCCATCTCCTACTATTTATTCAGGTTAGGGAATAGTTGAATCTGTCCCTGCAGGATGGAGAGGTGATCGGAGTGAATACCATGAAGGTCACAGCTGGAATCTCTTTTGCTATCCCTTCTGATCGCCTTCGAGAGTTTCTGCACCGTGGGGAAAAGAAGAGTGAGCCCAGCTTGTGGGGGAGAGGCTCCTTTAAGTGGTGGTGGGCCATTCATTGGGCCTTTTTGGAGAAGGGTCTGTTGGGAGGAGAGAGGGGAAGGAAGGATGTAGTTGGGTGGGGTTCATTTGTCTCTCTATCACAGATTCCTGGTTTGGAACCAGTGGGTCCAAGCGCCGCTACATTGGGGTGATGATGTTGACCCTGACTCCCAGGTATGAGCTTTGGGTGGGGGTGATCTGTAGAATTGCCATTGGTGAGCCAATGGCACTTCTATTGAGCTTTGTTCCCAGAAAATTCTCTCTTTAAATGTGACTGCCTCACACTTGGAACTCTCAGAAGAGCTGTCCTCTCTCATCCTCTTGGCTTTCTCACCCCATTCCATTTTGCACAGCTGTCACCGATTGATTTCATCTCATTACTGCTTTGATTTAAAACCTTCAATCTATTAACCTGGTATTTAGGGGCCATTTCCCATTTTTCCAGACCTGGCTTTCACATGGCTATATTCTGTTCCAGCCAACCTGATTTCCTGTTACGTGATTTTATTTATATTGTTCTTTTTTATATATAGTTAAGTAGCTGGCCCATCTTTTTAGGTTCAGCTTAAGTTCTACTCTTTAAAGCTTTTCTTAGGATTCTACAATGAGATTACTTCTGTTGGTTTAACATTATGTGTTCTGTAGAATTAGGTACCTTTTCTATGCATGTCCCAGTTCCTAACTACTAGAAGGCAGAAAGTAAGTTGACTTTGTATCTGGAGTACCAAGTGCATTCCTTGTTCATACAGTTGTTAGTGTGTTGATGAGAGATTGAAGGTGAACCCAAAATGGGAAGAGCACCTTGGTGTGGTTAACGGGGAGTCTGTGTCCTTTCAGCATCCTTGCTGAACTACAGCTTCGAGAACCAAGCTTTCCTGATGTTCAGTATGGTGTACTCATCCATAAGGTCATCCTGGACTCCCCGGCACACCGGTGAGGGAGAGACTACACTGTGAGGTGGAGATGGGTGAGATGTACGTGAGCCCATGAACTGGGCTATCTACTCTCTCCTTTCTCTCTGTCCATCCTTTGCCACAGGGCTGGTCTGCGGCCAGGTGATGTGATCTTGGCCATCGGGGAGCAGCTGGTACAGAATGCTGAAGATATTTATGAAGCTGTTCGAACCCAATCCCAGCTTGCAGTGCGGATCCGGCGGGGAACCGAAACACTGACCTTATATGTGACCCCTGAAGTCACAGAGTGAATGGATCAGCAAGAGTATGAGGCTCCTGTTCTGATTTCCACTGCTTTCCTGGCCTAGGCTGTGAGGGCACCTGGACAGAGGATTAAATGAACCAGTGGGGGGCAGGTCCCTCCAACCACCAGCATCAATCCCTGGGTTCTGAGGAATCACAAAAACACTTTTTATATAAAATAAAATTATACCTAGCAACATATTATAGTAAAAAATGAGGGAGGGGTACTGATCTTCTCTCCCACAAAAAGGCTCGAGGTGAAGCTGTATTCTCCCCTCACTGAGGAGTGGGTATACTGGAGCTGACCATCCTGACCTCCCTATGCAAGAAAAAGCTGCTGCTGTTGGTTGTTCTGGCCAGTTAATCGGGCTGCTTTTTGTGGTGAGCTCAGTGCTGGGCCTGGGAGTCAGGGTTCCCCGTGCTTGGTCACAGATGTGCACAGCTGGCCTAGGGAAGAGGATGGCAACTTCTGCTTGACAGTTCCATGTCTGTAGTGCCTACTGGATGAGTGCAGTGGGCTTGCTGACAGCAGGGGTTCCTTGGTAAGCTCCTGAGGTAATGGCAGCCTCAGACCCCTGCCATTAGGGGCCAGTGGTGGTCTGAAGAGGTGGGTATTAGCACCTTAAATGACCTGGTTGCTGGTCTGTCCAGGGTAGCGCTCAAACTTCTTATTGGCCTCTTCACTGAAGGCATCACCTGTAAAGTGAATGGGCAGTTTGGGCAGGAAAACAGATTGTGGGAAAGGGTGGGTGGAAGTGGAGAGGCTAGGAGATCCAGAGGTGGGTGGGAAGACAACTCGGAGAAGAGAATGAAGGCCTTCCCCTCCCATCCCCCGGTCTTCCTGGGCTGCCCTTCCCACTGAATACCAATGTGGCAGTTGTGCACCCAAATGCGATGTCCATCATATTTGCAGTTACATTTCATCGCATTGTTGGTGAAGTCACTCTCTGCTACTTCAAAATTGGGGTTGATGACCACCTGTGAGGGGGGGAAAGGCAACATAATTCAAAGGTATCGAATAAACACTCCTTCCACTTGCTAGCAGGACATCTCAGACCCCAGGCACCTGCAGAATGTAGTTTCCTGGCTTCACGTCTGTGATGTCAATCCACTGACAGTCAATGTCATGTCTGTAGAGATCCCAGCAGCCTACGGTGATGCCCTGCTCTCCAAAGTTGGCACACTCATATCTCTTGGAGACATCTGAAGGGATTGGCATGGCACACATCAGCGTGAGGCAAGGTTGAGGGATGGCGGTACTGTTGTCCATTCTAGGCCCCAACTCACCCTCCTGACACTCAGTGTCTTCTAGACAGAAACTAGCTTTGTGGCCCTCAGCCACCTTGGTGCCGTTGGGGGTCAGGATATCATAGTGAGTGAAGATGTCCATACTGTGGTAATGCCTACGGGCACAAGAGACAAGGGAGTTTGTTTCCTGCCCTGCTCCCTGCAGCCTCACAGAAACCCCAGTGGCCTTGCTCTTCTACTAGACCCACTCACCCATGGCACTCGTGCCACACCCAAGAGTGGCGCCCAGCCTTGGGCCTAAAGTCAGCTCGTCCCAGGTTGTGAATCTGGGAGGAGAATCGGAGTAGACGGCGGTGGCCGTAAGGCCAGTTGGCTGAGCGGGCTGAGTGGGCCAGGCAGTTCTCCTCCGCAGCACAGTACAGCATGTGCAGGGGCCGGTCTTCGATGTAGGCCGTCTCCTGCACCAGTGCTGAGTGCAGCAGCAGATCTGATGCAGCTGCACCCAGGAAGGAAGGGGAGTGTTAGAAGTCACTGCTGAAGGGCAGGGACAGATGGGGATGCTTTTACTTTGGCCCCTCTGTGGAGTGTATAAGGCTGTTTTTTTGTGGGGAGGAGTACTCCTCCAGATTACAGCCTTCTCTTTGGCAGAAAGGGGCGGCCCAGAACCTCCCTTCCCTGGCTGGCTCTCCACTCACTCTCAGAACAGATGACTCCAGCAGTGAAACGGGTGTCTGTCCTCTTGCAGGCAATATGGGTGCCATGATGAGCACATTGGTCTAGGGACAACTCGGTCCCTGTGCAGCGCACTCCACTCATTACTACCTCTGTTATATTCCCTGAGTCCCAGTACCAGGTCTCCTGGGGACATATGCAGATGTCCCTGTGAGGCCCCACCATCCAGCCTCCAGGGTCAAAGGACTCATTTCCATAGTCCTCTGCCCCAAACACAGGCTTTGGAGGCAATAACCTTGGCTCTTCTCTCCTTCCCACTCACCTGCAGGCCATGGTTGGCATAGCCCAGTCCAAGTTGCCTACAGACCACCATGGCCTCCAGTGTGCCCCAGTCATCCCCACAGATGAGGCCCCAGCGCAGGGGCCCAGGTCCCCCTATTTGCACCTCAACTCGTCCTTCATGTCGGCTGCGGCCCCCACTGAGTCGAATCTGTAGTGATAGAAGCGAAGAGCTGGGAAAGCTTTTGGGGTGAGGCAGTGGGAGTCTGCAGCAGGCTTGTGGTAACGGGTGACTCAGAGGCACATAAAGGTCACACAGTGGTGTCAGGTGGGAGCTGCAGGATTGCAGGGGCCGAGGGCAGTGGTCTGGGAGCCATCATGCTTCAGAGCATGACCAGGTAAGATGCGAGATACCTGAGCCAAGGTGGAAAGAGTGACTGACCCTGGTCTCTACCCCGGTGTAGGGCAGGTTGCATCGGACTCCAGCATCCTGGCCATGGGAGCAGTCCTCAGCTGTGATGTTCTTATGGGGGCACTTCCAGAGGGAGGGTTCCTGTCCAGAGCATCGAACTTCACTCAGATGGATGGCACCCATGCCTAGGGTCAAAGGCCAAAGATCAGGATGTTGTAACTGGGCCTTCATTGTCCACCCAGGGGTCTCCTTCTCCCCAAGGGCTGTATCCCCCAGCAGTGTGTATACCTTCCTTCCCTGCCCCTCCCACCTTCATCTCCCTTACCCTGTCCCATGCGGGCACCACTCAGAGCCTCTCGAGCACTCCCGAAGCCCAGCTCCCGACACACCACGCTGGCTGCCTGTAGGTCCCACTTGCGATCACAGACTGTGCCCCATGTGCCAGCCTTCAGGACTTCCACCCGGCCCTCTCCAGGGTGGGCCCCACCCTTTAGACGCACCCGGGCCTATAGAGAAGAGAGACAGTGCAGTGGCAGTGAATGGGAACAGCAAGCAGCACAGAGAGGGCAGAGCAGACCTGGAGATCAACAGAAGAAGGGATTGGGGGGGCGGGGTTCAGGTCTGTGGCCCACCCACTGGAAGGTTCCTCTCTGTCCTTAAAGGTCAGGGCTATGCTTAGTCAGGGGCAGCCAGGCTAGGATGGGTCTCCACCTGGGGCAGGGAAGGTCATTGTCACTGTCTCACACACCTCCCCCTGAGGTTTTGACTGCTGTTGCTTCTTCTGGCCATTGGACGTTGCGTAGACAGGACCTGGCACACAACTCACCACCGCTGGGGCACCCCCCGGGCACCTGGTGGTGTCATTGGCACGATAGAACTCCAAGGAGCAGCGGGAGAGGTGGGCCTCTGTACCCACACATGTCACCCCATGCAGACCAAAGGAGTGTTGCTGCCGCTGGGCCAGCAGCCTGGGGGGACAGGAGTGGGGAGCAGTAGGGTAAAACAGCACTCCTGCCTCTGTGCTCGCAACCCTCCTCCCGCTCCATGCCTCTACCATCCCCTAACTTTTCACGACCACTGTATCCCTCTTCTTCCCTTCTCTGCTTCACTGCCCTCCAGAGGGACAAAGGGAATGGTGTTTCTGGGCTGAAAGAGCCTAGGTTACTCCGACAGCAGGGTCTATGGGGACCTTCTGCGGCAGAAAAACCCTATGCCACAGGGCCTATGGGAGGGCAGCCAGTCTTGTCTTGCCTGACAGAAACCTTGCTCCAAATGGTTTCAGACTGCTGAGCTTAATAATGGAGGCTGAAGCTGAGGCCGCTGTGCAAAGAGAATGGGAAGCTAGGACCACCCAGTGGGAAGAGACGGGTAAGAGGGGGCAGCCGACATGAACAGGAAGCCTGTATAGCCAGAGTATGCAGATTCTTCTATTGTGCTAAGGATGGAATAACTGAATGAGTCAGGATGCAGATCAGTGAGTAAATCTCTGGTCTAAACGGTTCCTGAGAGGCCAGAGGGACTCCCAGGCCAGAGTATGACAGGCAGTAATGGGAAGAACAGACCAGATAGGGGACACACAAAAAATGGGCTGGCAAATGTAGGGATGATGGTATATAAATGAAAGACAGACAAAAGTTAGAGGGACCACATGGCCAGAGAAGGAGAGCAAATATGAACAACAATGGCAAAGACATCCCCAGACCTGAGCCAAGCTGTGAGTCTTTAATGAGGCAGTCTGTGCTTCTGCAATTTAAACATAACAGAAAGAACATTCCATAGCCACTACAAGCAGGAAAATGGGACTAAATGAGGGATGTTAAAATTTGGAATCACTGCAGAGAGATGCTTCAGAGAATGAGGGGACTTATTATTGACACCAGTGGAGTGAGAGATCGCAGCAAGGCATGCGAAGTACACTCCTGCTAGGACAGCTGGTTCAAGCCCAGAGGGGAAGGTAACCAGCTAAGGCCTGGTATTGGTGGAGTGGGCTTGTGAGGCTGGTTTGAAAGTGAAATATCACAGCGATGTGCCTCAGAGGAAGGAAGGAACGTGACAACTTGAAGACATTGGCTAGGAAGACAGAGAGGAGGACATGTTTATAAACATGACAAAGGCAGCCTAGAGACTTGACAGAATACCTTTGGAAGCTCAGGATAAGTGGATTCGGAAGCTCAAAGAGATCAGGTACTCTCCCAAAGTCCTGTTTGGCTGAAAATAAAAGTCAAAGAGGCCATCGCAGGAAAAAGACATCTCTCTTCTGGACTCCCTCCCCCCCCCTTGCCCCACAACTAACACAGTAAAAATGCAGTGTGCACTTTAATGTGGGGGTCAGGGAAGGCAAGAATATGGCCACGTTGGGCAAAGATGACCCTAAACTAAAAGGCACTACAAGAATACCCCAAAATTCCAAGCTTCTTTGAAGCCACCAGAGGGAGGAGCTGGAAAATGAGGGGTACCAGGAGACCAGTGGGTGATCTCGGAATGCACTGAGGAGAGGAGGGGACAATAGAGAGGGATGAATTCTGTGTCTGTCACTCCTGAAGAAGTCATCAGGGAGGCTGCATGTGCAAATGGCCTTTGGAAGCCCAGTGAGATGTAATCACAGGTGGAAATTTTCCATGTACTTGTGTTCTTTTTGAAGCAACCCAGGAGGAAAACTATGGAACTGGGAGCCTAATTGTGTCAGTTGGGCCAGAGAGGATCCCATTGCTGGTTAACTTCCAGAGGGGACACTGAGTCTTACCTCCAGGCCAGTAGCACTTGTTTTTAAAAGTTAATCAAATAAAGGTAGGGTGGAAACACCAACTTCTTAGGGGAGAGGCAAGCATGGCGCGTGGAGGACGAAAGTGCTAGAGTTTCCACTAGAATTCACTGGGGAAGATAAATGAGCATGTACAACAAGGACAGTCAGTGGATGAACTCCTATAGAGATTTTCAAAAATCCCCACCACAAGCATAGTTCCCCAGTGACACAAGGACGAGCTGTACTTCTTGGTTCAGTGACTCATCAGGAAGGTGGTCTGTAATAGCTGCTGCTGCCCCTCCACTCTTGGTGGAGGGCTCTCTGGTACCCTTGCGTGACCACGGCCCAATCGCGGTGCTCACGGCTAGGTGCCCTCTCTCCTGTCCACCACGCCTGAACTTTATTTACCTCTTGATTGGCCCCCTGCCCACTCGAGGTTTGGATCTGACTTTACGCTTGGTGACTGGTCTGAAAAAAGGAGACAGAAATTAGTGGAAGTAGTGGTTAGGTATATGGCCCAGGAAAAGAAAGAGTGATTTTTTTTTTGCCTGTTTCTGGGAAGGACCCCTTATGCAGAGCGTGGGAAGGGATATAATGAAGGCAGCCCAATTTGCCGCCAACACTGGCTGCTTGCTGCATACCACCGACATGTAATTTGGGATCTCGTGCTGCTCTCGGGATTCAGCATCAGTGAAATTTAATTATGTCAATCCAGGTGGGTGAGGGGAGGAGATAAGAGGAAAGTTAAGGCAAAAGAAGGAATGGGAATGAGGGTGAATTAAGAAAGAAGACTGGGGAAGGGGAGGAAGCATGTAGGTGGCTCAAGCTGCAGTCCAAGCTGTTTGGGGGAAATAATAAAGATGAGGAGGCTTCTCCTCAGCCATTCCTTCATTATTCCTCCTAAGATCAAAGCCTGCCCATTCCCATGCCTGCCTCCCTGCCCCATCACCCCCCGGAATGGCCATTTTCCAGTCGTAGCCTTCATTCATCAGCTTGGGTTTGGGGATGGACATGGATAGGCTGCCTTCCATCCATCCACCTCCTGGGGCCACAGGGGTGTGCAGGAGGTCCCGGGGCTCTTGCCCCATTACCTTCCAAGGGGCTTGGGGCGTCGGGCCGAGGCTTTGGCCGCTCGCTTCCTCAACTTTCTGTGAGGGTAAGACAATAGCAGAGTCAGGATCATTCTAGAACCAAGTGGAAAAGGCTGGTGCTCTGGGACCAGGGGCAAGGTTTCTTTTCCTGGAATCAAAGGGTTCATGGTGGCAGGATGTTATAAAGTCAGATACTCCCAAGGCTCTACACTTCGCAGCTGTTTGGCCTCATAAATACATGACCAGGTGTGTGAGCAGCAGTGAAGGGCATGAACTGACAGGACTGACAGAAGGACTGAGGACGGACAGGACTGACAAGGACTGACAGGACTGACAAGGCTCAGGACTGACAGAACCCCTACACCAGACCCACAGAATTAAGGCAGATGGGGTGATCCCATCTTTTGGGTCAATATTAAGGCTGACCTAAACCTTAGGGAAGGGCTAAGAGAAAGGGTGTGAGTAGAGGGTGTTAGGATTGTTAGGCTAGTCAAACTCACCAGGTGAGTAGAGAGAGAGCTGGCCTGGTCATGTCTAGGGAGGCAAACTGTCTTTTTATTCTTGGATGCTCTCTGGCTTCTGGCATTCCCAGGCCTGAGGCTAGTGAATGAGGACCAAGGACCAAGGTAGAGATATCTAAGGATGTTACCTTAGATAGTTGACTGGGGGATATAAAGCCAGGCTGCTTAGGATGACAGTACTCTTCCTGCCCAAGTTTAAGCCCATGTGCTTTAGTCATTCACAAACCAAGCTCATCCCCCAAGGGAAATAAGATCTAAAACCTTATTTATTTGCAATTAGTCTAAACGTTTGACATATTTTATTTTTCAAGACATTGCCTTAAGTTTAATGACTGGAAAATAGGTCTGTGTTCTCTCTCACTCTCCCTTTGTTCTCAAAAACTTTATGATTCTGCCCCATCTTTGTCCCGTCCAACTGTGTATGAATGAATGCAGGTCCTGCTTGTCTGTTCTTATACGTTCATGAAATCCCGTTATTTTCTTTGAACATGTCCTGCTCTGCTGTTTCTCTTGAGGAGTCACATCTCGATACAGTATATGGTGTGAAGAGGCACTAAAATTTTAGCATATAGATTCTAAATAGGGCTGAAGCTGTTGGGTTTCTCCTGCCCTGGCTACTTCCTGAGGATGTACTTAGTCGGTATTTTTGCCAAAACATCTACTATGTCCAATATTGCAAGCCAAGAGTCTATAGTAGTTCTCAGGTCTCTTTCCTGAGACATTACTAAGAGTTTATAGTGGAAAACCTTCCCCCAAATGTCTTTTTCTCAAACATGTCTAAAGTAAAATACACTTGGGCCCTGGCTGGTGTGGCTCAGTGGATTGAGCACCAGCCTGTGAATGAGGGGATTGCCGGTTTGATTTCCAGTTGGGGCACATGCCTGGGTTGTGGGTCAGGTCCCTAGTGGGGCGCTCATAGGAGGCAACCCCACATTGATGCTTCTCTTCGTCTCTTTTTCCCTCCCTTCCCCTCTCTCTAAATATGAATAAATAAAATCTTAACAAAATAAAATACACTTGGCACCTCCTTTTGCCAGTGACCCAGAGAGATCATCTTGATCTCCAGAGTAGTGCTCAGAAACATGTAGCATTATTTAGAAAACTAGAAGTACAGTAGTCTGCTCTTATCCATGAGAATGCCTCCCAGTGTGCTTGACCCCGCCCCCCCAACCCCCCCCCTGGATTTTTTCATTTATAATCACTGTTCCTGTAAATCCTGGTCTGGATTTCTGCATACCTTATTCCCTCACCTCCTTTAAATCTTTTCTCAAGAGATGCCTTCTCAAAGAGGCCTTTGCTAACCCCCTGTTTAAATCTGCAACCCCACAGCCATTTCCTAACCCCTCCCCTGTTTTATTTGTAATGGTTATATTCTTTGCTGTTCTTACATTCTTAGTCTCTGTTTCTTCCCTAGTCTGTGAGATCAGGGATTTTTGTCTGTTTTGTTCACTGTTGAATATCTATGGTCTACAACAGTCCCTGGCACACAGTAGGCACTCAATAAATAAATACAGAATGAACAAATCTCTATGCTTTTGTTTGTGCTATCCTCTTCAGTTGAAATGCCTACTATTTAAATCATACTCATCTTTTAAAACCTGGTGTTTGGATAGGAAAGATAAAGAGCAAACAGAGAAAGAAATAGAGCCCCGATAAAATAACAGTGGAGGAGCTGAGCACATAGATGCTTTAAAACAGTTGAGTCTCTAGAGCAGATAAAGAATATTTTGGGGGGCTGAAAGAGATTTCAGTTGTGTCTCAGACCTAAGGCAAGGAAAATCTGAGCAAGTATGGAAAAGAATGGAGGTTGGATAATATACTGACTTTCAAAAAGAAGAGAAGGGATTCCTCAAACTACAGATAAGTAATAATCTAGAGTAATTTATGAAATAGAAAGTTCGTGAACACTGAGGAAAAATTATGGTGATCCTTAGAGGCTTAAGATGCTTTCAGTAAAAATTAACTCGGTCAGACCACCACAATTTTCTTTTTTGAATGATTACTAATCAACCAGAAGCTGGAGAAAGGCTATGAACAAAGTAGACCTGGGTTTCAGCAAAGACTAATGAAGTCTCCTGTGAATTCATTATAGATAAGATGGTGAAATGTTGGCCACATCATTGTAGAGCTCAGTTTGTTCCCAACTGGTTGAAAAGACATTTCACAACTAATGGTTGAAGCCTTTGTATAAACCTGAAGGGAAGTTTCATAAGAAGAGTCAGGCTTTGGTTTTAAACATTTCAACAAGTTCAACAGTTACTCTGATGAAGCCAGAAGGCACAGCTATCAGGTCTGTCTATGGAAGGAGGCTGGGAAGGACGACACATGGAAAACAAGGTGAAGATTCAAGGTAATCTCATGGGATTGTCATGGCCTTCAAAATGGCTTCAAAATGATGTAGCAAATTAATAAACTCAACATAGATTTAGGTTCAAATAGGCTGTTCTATCAGTACCAAAGATAATCGAAGCCCTGAACTGGTTTTAGGTGATTACAGGCTCAGGCGGAGCAGCGGGATGCCGCTTCAATAGAACTGCGGTGCGCCTGGAGGCACGCCTTCCCCAAAGTGGAGCATTCCTCTGACCGGACTGTGTCAGACCACGTGGGAAGCAGTGAGCCCAGTGTAAGGTCACCTAGATGTTGAGAGATTTTTCTGCAAAACGGATCTAAGGAACTACTGAAGAAAATAATCATTTTCAACAGAAAAAAATATAGAAAACAAAGGAAAAAAAGGACACAAGCATTTTTATCCTGCAAAAGTAGATTATAGAGAGACTAAAGATTTCCATATTCTTCTAAATGACCAAATTAGATGCTCCAGGGAAGAGAGACGCAGTAAATACACCAGTCCCCAGTGTGATTCGTTATTCTGGAAGCTGGCTGGGCTCTCCGGCAGGTGGAGGGCCGAAGGATATTCTAGAAAATATTCCTAGGAGCTCGCAGATGCGCCCCTGGCGGCCTGAACCAGGAGCGGGGACCCTCCCTCTCTGGCTCTCAGGGATGAGTCCCAGAGCCGGACACACTTCCCGGCGGGCGGGTGACTCAGGCCAGTTCCAGTCCTCAGACCCTGGTCGCCCAGGCTTGCGAAGCACTCAACCAGGCCCCTCCTGGGCAGGGGGCGTCCTCACCCTTTCTGAACTCGGACCCGGGATCCGGGCGGTGCCAGGGCTGTGACATTAACCCACGCGGACCCATGCCGCTGGGCGTGGCCTCGAGACCCGGCTCGCGCCAGAGGCGGGGGACTCTGCCTGCCTGCCCCGCCACTCACCCTGCCCCCACTTCGGACATCAGAGAGCAGGAGCCTCACTGGTCCCCTTACAGACCCACCTGGAGGAGCCTGTCGTGGTCCCACAATATTTCTCACCTCTTTAGCCATGCAACGGTGCCCCCTTTCCCCACTATCCCAGAGGACCCCCTCACCCCCGTGCCTGGATCCTCTCAGAGGCCTCTCAATCCCATTCTTTGAGGAGTGCCCCTCCACCCCAGTCTGCTCCACCAGCGCCCGTATCCCTTCACCTGTAGAAAGCCGCGTTGACCCTCTTTTCGCTGGGGAAGCCCAGCATCCCGCAGACCACGTGGCTGTTGTGGGCACTCCAGCCTTTGTCACACACTTTGGACCAGCCGTCGGGAAGCCTCACTTCGACCAGTCCCTCAGTCACCGGGAGGGGTCGCCTGCCCCGCCCAACTGCTGGTCGCAGTCGCACCTCCTCCACTTGCAGGTGATGCTCTACCTGAGGAGGGACCACAAGCGGAGGGAGGCATCCGGTAGCACCTTTCACATGTCCTGACACCCTTAGGGAACCCAGATTGGGTGTGCTTCCTGTGAACCCAGTGAGGGGAGCAGGGGCTGAGGCAGGGATGAGAGGCGTGCCTCCCCTAGTGTGTGTTGACTGGGGTGTGGGGGGTGTCCAGTGAAGGACTGCTGTGAAGTGCCCTGAGGGATGCTGGGGGGGGGTGCTAGGAAGGAGCACCTCACTGCCTGGAGCAGGTGGCGCACTTCACAGAGGAAGTGGCACTGGAGGAGGGGGAAGCAAGGAGGGATGTTCCAGGGTGCCCTGGGGACCAGGTCCCTGCCAGGTTTGTTAATGCTGAAACAAATCTGGATTTTTCAGCATCTAGGAGCCCTAGCATTCGCCCCCACCCCCCAGCCCCCAGCTTCCTACCCACCCAAATTATCCAGTGGGCACATGAAGTCCCCTACCTTCTAGTATCTCCTCTAACCACATATAACACCCCACAGCCCTCTCTGTCTGGCCATCCTGGCTGGTGTGTGTGTGTGTGTGTGCATGCACTGCAGACCTCAATGACATTGGAGTCAGGGAAGCCAGGGAGGCGCTGGTCCTTGCAGATGACTCCAGCATCCTCATCGTGGGTACAGTCACTGTTCCCCCAGCCCCTGGAGGCACATTCGGTCACGCTGTGCTCAGTCCCACTACAGCTCAGGTTGTCCAGCCAGATGCGGCCTGTGGAGGGAGAGATGAAGGGACAAAGAGGATTGGAGAGGTAGGATGGGGGAAGGGATGATGGGGGAGTTGGGGACAATGAGGATGGAGGTCTCACACTTGGCCATGATGATCCCATTTTTTGGTAAGATAATGGGTAGGGAAGGAAGGGACAAGGGACTCTGGAGGGAATAGGAAAGGAGGCACAAGATTGATGGAGGCTTGGTGGTGATCTGGGGATAGTCAGGAATCTGGTACAGTGAATAAAAAACCAAGAGTCAACACTGAAATTCGACTCAGTTCTTACCCACTCAATGATAGTACACCTAACCAAGAACCTATTGCGTGTTAGGCACTCTGCTGTGGTTGCACATGCGCATCACTGTTAGAACAGAGCTGCCAGAAGATATTACCACCACTGTATATAAAGAAACAAGGGTTCAGAGAAGTTAAAAAACTTGCTTAAGACCACACAGCCAATGGGGGCTCAGGGGTTTGAGCCATTTGTGAGTCTGGGCAGTCTAAGGTCTTTCACCTCAGCCTCACAGTTTCCCATGTGCCCCCTGCCTGTGCTTCCACATTGTTCCTTGTTCTTCTTTCTGCCTGGACCTTTGGAATGACTGTCATTGACTTCCTCTCAGAATTGGGTGGACCCTCAAAGGTCCTCTGTCTCAGCCACTGTGCAGGGACCCCTGATGCATACATAACCTGACAGGACTTCCCCAACTTCTGCTGGGGTACCTTCCACCTGCCCACAAGGCTACGGGAACCGTTACAAAGTCCATATGAGTCTTTATGACTTTTCCCTACCAGGTCTAATTCAGTCCTTTGATGCCATCTAAAAAAAAAAGCCCCTGAGCCACATGACTATCTTTATATTTGAAGATAACCATCATGTAATTGCTACCCAAGCTTTTTTCCTTTTCATATAAAAAAATCCCTGGTTTCTTCAGCTACTCCTCCTTAAAACTTGGCTTCAAATCTTGGATATCTGGGCCCTGGTTGGGTAGCTCAGCTACTTAGAGCATTGTCCAGATATGCCAAGGTTGCTCGACACCCTGTCAGGGCCCGTAAACAGCCAACCAATGAGTGCATAACTAAATGGAACAATAAATTGATGCATCTCTCGCTCTGCTGTCTCTCCTTTCCCCTCTCTCTCTAAAATCAAACAATAAAAACTTTTTAAAATCTTTCACATTTGGGCAGTTCTCTTCTGCAAGTATTTCCATTTTCTATCACATCTCTTACAATGTGGCATTTACAAGTGGTTCAGAAGCAGTCTAGCCAGGTGGAATTGGGGAATCCACTTCTGACTGCACCAGCATCTGCCTGTCAATCCCACTGTGGGTTCATACAGTGCAAGCACCCCCAGGCCTCAGGTGGAATGGTCCCTAAGCTTCTACTACCCACATTCATACTTGTCCTGGTCAGTGCCAGCTTGTTGGTTTCAGCTCTGGCCTATAATGTGACTTCGTCAGCTGCAGCACCTGTGATCTGTCTGGCTTTGGGACATCCAGACATCATTTACCTGCTCTCAACATCTCATGAGAGCACCTGTACTTTAACCAGGGTTCACTTAATCAGGGCTGTGCTCGTGCATAGCTTTGGAGAATCATACTTTGTTCAACAGAAACTTAGATATCATGTAGTCTTTTTGCACATGGGGCATCGGAGCCTTGGAGAAGGCATGGATCAGCCTAAGAACACAGAGCTCTAAGAAGTGACTATGTTGGCTGACACTAGCTATTCTTCGTGTCCTGTGTCCCTGTGGCTGTGTTATCCTGATGGCCTTGCTCCCTGCCCTTACAGCACACTTAGGCAATAACTAGGCTATACCTGGAGCAGTGCTCACCTGTTCCAGGGCCATATTTGGCGCTATGGGTCCAGCCTGTGGCCTCTGTGAAGCCCAGCTCCCGGCAGAGGACATGGGCTGCCTCTAGCGTGAAGTCATCATCACAGATGGTGCCCCATTCACCAGCTCGCTGTATCTCCACACGGCCCTCGAAGGGCTTCCTGGGGAAGCCAGCCAGCCGGAACCGCAGCCCTTGGCTCCCAGCCCTCTTCTCAGGGGCCGTGGACGGGGATGGAGATCCCAGGCACGAGCTGCACAGCAGGCACAGCAGCAGCCCCCACGGACTCCACCACCAGACACTGACAGGTTGCATGGTAGAGAAGGCCTGGGTACCCCAGAAAGAGTGTGTGTGAGAGAAACCCAGGTCCGAGAGAGAGAAATCACGACAGGAAAAGAGACATTAGTGAGACAGAGGAAGACAGGGATTAAGACAGTGAGAGAGAAACACACTAAATAAAAGCTGAAACACAGAGTCAAGGAGCACAGACTGGGAGGTGCAGAGTGAGGAGAGAGAGAGAGAGAGAGGGAGGGCAGGAGAGATAGAGCGGCTGAGACTCTCCCTCCCTTTTGTAGAGTAAAACTCTCACTATTAGTTGTTAATGTGTCACAATGACCTTCCCTTGTTCTACAATGATCACCTTCATTACCCTCCACTCACATCAGAGACCCAGAGATCAAAAGACAATGATTAGACACCAAGAGTCAGAGAACGGTTGACATTTAGAGATAGAGACTGAGCAAGAGACACAAAGAGGAAGACCCAGACAGACAGGATGTGAGAGGAAGGGAAATTGTGGGAATGAAAGGTGGGGGGCGGGGGCAGGCGGGGAGAGAGACAGAGACAGAGACAGAGACAGACAGACTGACAATGTTGATGACGGACAGAAGGTGATCAGAAAAGAGTCCGGAACACAGAACTGGGGAATGGATGAGAGAGGCAGGTAGCAGGTGAGGAGGAGAGGGACTGACAGGAGCAAGAAGCAGAGGCCGGAGGGACCCATTCAGCCAGTCAGACAGAGGACAGACAGCTACTGATTGTGGAGAGAAGCAGGCAAGGGGGGCTTAGGAGACCCTTGGATCTAGGGTCCCTGAGTGGAGGCCAAGCCCAGTGTCTCATCTGGGCAGATTCCCCCGCAGAGAGGGCAGAGACTAGCGCGGGAGGAGAGCCCACCTCAGGCCCTAACCAGCACACAGGCTCTCACTGCCCTGCAGGGTCAAGGGGCCCAGGAGAGCCAGGCCTCCAGCTGGGTCGGGGGTGGGGTGGGGTGGGGTGGGGTTGTCCAAGCCTCCTGCCAACATCGCCACCACTGTCACTGGGCAACGGCAGGCCCAGGCACCATTCAGTTCCTCAGCCAAGGCCTTCCCTCCGTCTGGGGCTGAGAACAGCTCCTCCACAACGGGAGGGGGGGGCACCCAAAATACTTCCCCAGACTCAGACAAACAACCCAAGAGGACAGCTTTGTTCTGGGGACATTTTGGCTTGGGGGGCCCAGGGGTAGGGCCTCACAGAACAGCCCCCCGCCTTAGGGCCCTCCCAGCTGCTCTATTTGAAAAATCCTGCAGCCTCCCCCCCTCTACTGCCCCACCCATCGCTCCGTATCTGCCTCCTTTTCCCAATCTTCTTGTCTCACTCTTCCTTGACAATTATAAAACCTACAGCTGGTTGGCTTCCGCTCGACTCCATCCAACATCACTCCTTTGCCCTCCTGGTCCCTCCACCATCCTCTCCATCAGCAACTCCCCTTCCTCAGCAACGTGACTCCCCTACCTTTGGCCGAGCAGGGCCCTAGACGCTGGAAGAAGAGTTCTGGTCCTGGAGATCAGTCCTAGGACTTCCAAAAAAAACTATTCGGCCAGGGGAGACTGGACCCCTCCCCTCTCTCCCCCTTCTCCTTTTGTCCCTCCCATGTCCCCTAGAGCCCTCCTACATTCCGCCTTCTCTCTGAATTCCTCCTAGGCCAGGTCCCTCCTCTAGGTCCTCCCCTCCCCCCGTGGAGCTAGCTGGCCACTGTTGCTCCACCTCTCCCCGCCCCTCCCCTCCAGGCCGGCTCAATGAAGCTTTCTTTTCCCTTGAGTTGGAGGCCGGGCAGCTGCGGTCAGGGAACTGGACACGCAAGAGGCCACAAGGCAGCGGACTGGCCCCGGACAGCTGCCCTGTGGCGGCGGAAGGCCGCGGCTCCGCTCTGGACTAGGGGAAGCCTTCCAGTCCCGAGCCCCTAGCCCGTCCTCCGTGTCCCCTGCTCCGCGGAGAGTAAATAGCCAGGATTGGGAAGGGTCTGGTCAGGGAAACTGAGGCTAGGAGGACCCACGTGGTCCCTTCGGGTCCCCAGGGTGCACTTCCCAGGTGACGTCACAGCCTTCACTACTATGTCACGTTGAGCATATGATGTCACACGCAGCTCCCCAGCCCAGGCGCCAGAGCGCTCTGGCGGAAACCGCGAGGTGTCTCTTGGTGGAGCCGCTTGTGCACTTCCCAGGGCCGGGGGTAGGGTAGAGGCCTGGAGGGAGTGCACCGTCCATCTTACCTGGGGACCCTACCCGCCTCCTTCTTGTTCCTCTCTCCTCCCCCTTCCCCGTCCTCTGGGTCGGGGCGGGGGCGGGAACGCCCCGGGTGGGCCCGCCCCCCGCCCCGCCCCCGGCCTGCGAGGCCAGGAAGCGAAGAAGGAACCGCCGGGGGCCATGGACGGGGCCGTGATGGAGGGGCCGCTCTTCATACAGAGTCAGCGTTTCGGTACCAAGGTAGTCCGGGGCGGGGGTGCCGAACCCCATTAGAGCTAGAGGTGGTGGTAGGGCCCAGGAAGCGGGGGGCAGCAGGTAGGAGCCGCGAGCCCTGCGAAGTTCCCGCGAAGTCTCTCCGCGCACTGCCGAGAGCCGAGAGCCGCTCGCCGGCCGGGGCACGCCCTCTCTTGGTCCTAGGCGCCTCCGCGGCATCCTCTTCGGTAACTTCGGCGCCGTCGGAAGGCCTGCGCTAGTGCCTCCTTCCCCGTCGGGGCCGGGCCGTCGGCCCTCGCCTGCCGCCTCCCCAGCGTCTCTCTCGTTCTTTTTCCGCAGAGGTGGAGGAAGACCTGGGCCGTGCTCTACCCGGCCAGCCCCCACGGTGTAGCACGCCTCGAGTTCTTTGATCACAAGGGGTCGAGCTCTGGAGGAGGGCGAGTGGCCTCGCGTCGCCTGGACTGCAAGGTGATCCGTCTAGCCGAGTGTGTGAGCGTGGTGCCGGTGGTTCTGGACAGTCTCCCTGAGCCTGGAGCCTCTGCCTTCCGCCTGGACACCGCACAGCGCTCCCATCTGCTGGCCGCGGATGCACCGTCCAGCGCCGCCTGGGTGCAAACGCTGTGCCTAAACGCCTTTCCGGTGAGGGGGCCGGGATTGCCCGCGAGGGGCTGGGACCAGCCGAACTGGGTCCTAGAGGCGATTCGGGGTAGGGAGGGGTCAGTAAAATCAGCGGTGGAGGAACTGGGCTGGCTCAGACCCTCAGAATTGCACTGAGGGAATGACAGGGTCTTAGATACTCTTTTCTCTTTACTCCAGAAAGGCAGCTGGCCTCTGGCGCCTGCAGAGAACCCACCCAAGCTTTCTGCCCTGGAGATGCTGGAGAACTCGCTGTATAGTCCCACCTGGGAAGGTAGCCGCCTGAACAGTTGGGCAGGCATGGGATGGAAAAGAAAGGTGCCCTGGGAAGGGGCTGATTAGAGGGGTCCAGGGACCCGTTCGGAAGTAGGAAGTTTCTGAGAGCTGGCTTTCAAGTGAGTGCTGGGATGATCTGCCCCCCTTCCTGGTTAGGTGCCAAGCTAATTGTATATTCCCCCCAGGATCCCAGTTCTGGGTAACCGTGCAGAGGACTGAAGCTGCTGAGCGCTGTGGCCTGCAAGGCTCCTATGTGCTGAGGGTGGAGGCTGAGAGGCTGACTCTCCTGACTGTGGGCAATCAGAATCAGATACTGGGGCCACTCCTCTCCTGGCCCTACACTCTGTTGCGTCGCTATGGCCGGGACAAGGTGGGTATGCTGTCCTGGAGGGTTGGCTTTCTGGGGCCAGGGCTGTGGGTTGGGTGGGTTGGGTGGGGCAGGGCCGGAAGGTGGGAAGCTCTGCCTTCTGATAACCGTTTTTTGCCTAGCCCATGAGCCCATCTCCCTCCCCAGGTATACCCCCTAAGTAGTTCGGCCCTGTGACTCACCATGCACGATGGCTCTTGGTAATGTGTTTTCCTTCCTCCTCTTTCCAGGTAATGTTCTCATTTGAGGCTGGCCGGCGCTGCCCCTCTGGCCCTGGAACATTCACCTTCCAGACAGCACAGGGAAATGACATCTTTCAGGCTGTTGAGACTGCTATCCAACGACAGAAGGCCCAGGGCAAGGCTGGTCAGGGACAGGATGTTGTTAGAGCTGATTCCCGAGAAGAACTGGCAGAGCAGAAGCCGGCTTCCCACCCTGGTGCCCAGGAGCTCCCAGGCAGCCCTCCGGCCCTGTATGCTGAACCCTTAGACTCCCTGCGTGTTCATCCAGGTCCTTCTCAGGATTCCCTCTACTCAGACCCTTTGGACAGCACCTCTGCGCTAGCAGGGGAACGGGTACAGTTAAAGAAAACTCTCTATTGGAACTTGTATGAGCATGTGCAGCAGCAGTTGATGAAGGCCAAGCTGAAGGACCCCAAAGAGGACCCCATCTATGATGAACCTGAAGGCCTGGCCCCAGCTGCTCTCCGGGGCCTTTACGATTTGCCTCAGGAGCCCAAGGACGCATGGTGGTGCCAGGCTCGAGTGAAGGAGGAGGGCTATGAGCTCCCCTACAACCCTGCCACAGATGACTACGCTGTGCCTCCCCCTTCTCGGATCACAAAGCCCCTGCCAGCTCCCAAGCCCCAGGGCCTGGCCTTCCCCGAACCTGGTCCTGGAACTGGCAGTGGCAGCAAAAGCCACAGCTCAGACACTGCCCTGTACAGCCAGGTCCAGAAGAGCAGAGCCTCAGGGAGCTGGGACTGTGAGCTCTCTAGGGCAGAGGCTGATAGGATTGGGGTCAAATCAGAGGGCTCCTCATGAGAAGCTGGGCAAGGCTGGGGGAGCTGGTAGGACCATGGAGAGGTGGCACTGGGGATCAAAGAAACCTGTTAGAAGCAGTGGGAACCAGAGGGCTGGAGGGACCTGTGGAGACTAGGGGACCAGATGTATCAGGGGAGTCAAGGGAAGAATGATTAATCCCTGGAAGTGGAAGTCCTGGAAGTGGGACAGATGGCAGGGGCTTGGGGGTGGGACCCGGGGAGACTGGCATCCTTAAGCCATCCCCCCAGAGGAATGGAAATGGAAAGCTGCTGGACCAGACTGCAGAAAGGGTGCTGGACCAGAGTCGGTACAGTGGGAGGGGCCCGCATGGAGGCTACAGGGAGATGCTGGACTGTGCCTGGATCCTTTCCTCTGCATTGTTCTTTGCCAGAGATTTTTAAAAAAGTTTTATTCTCATTAAAATCAGTTTGTATTTAAGAGGTCTATGTGTGTGACTGGTCACAGAGGGCTCACAGAGGCAGGGGGTACTGTGGGTGTGGACGGCACAGGCCAACCAGGAATGTGCTGGGGGCTGTGCAAGGAGGCAAGGGCCCCAGGGTGGTGTGCTGAGCTGACTGCCTGTTGGAAGCCTGGGTGGTCCATCCAGCCCATCTGGGCTTAACCCTATCTCTGTGACCCTGGGTGAGTTTTATAACATCTGCAACCCCCAGTCACCCCTGCTGTCCTTTGTAAACTAGGAACACTTAATAACAGGCTGTACCTCACAGGGTTGGTATGGAAGAAGTTGAATTTCTCAAGTACTTGGTGCAATTTGAAGCAGAGTACATTTTATAGTTACTATTCTCTGGATGGAGAGGGCCCGTGGGAAGGTAGGCAGGTGAGGAGAGGGGAATAGAAAGGGAATAGGTCTTTTTCATGCCATCCGCTCCCCTGTTCTCAGCCATAGGATCCCTTCCCCTAACCCATACAACTGTTCATAGGTACTGCACCAACCACTTTTCTGTCTGGAGCCTAAAGGGAACTGCATACAGTGTGGTAGATGTAGGGAGAGGGACACAGGCTTTGGAATCGGGCTTGGATTGCAATCCTTGTTTTTCATGAGCTCTGAAAACATCATCCTTGTTTATTGAGGCCCAGTTTCCCGGAGGTTACATGACATCCACCTGCTTACATAGAGCTACAAGGAGAAATTCAGGGCTGGAAATGCTCCTAACAATGGTGTTGGTTTACTGGGTGCTTAATCTTCATCTGTGTTAACAGTATCAAATGACCCAAAAGAAAACTTGCTGCTTGGATAAGCAAGAGGCTTGGTTCTTGTGCCTCTTCCCAGGCTGAGTGAGGTGGTGGTGGCACTGGGGACAGAGGAGGGGAAGGCTGTTTCTCAGTCACCTAGAGCTCACAGAGGCTCAGGTGGATGGAAGGCAAACCTGGCCTCAGAACACCATCGTGTGAGCCCTATCATGGATGTGGCTAAGCAGGGGGGCCAGGCTCTGGTGCTGGTTACTTAAGGCCCTGAGGGGTACTCTTCCTCTTCCTCCTCCTCAGAAAGCTGGAAAATGGCTTCTGAGGAGGCTTTGCTGGCTGCTGGCATCTTGGGGGCTCTGCCAGGGGCTGAAGTCATAGGTAGAGGGGCCACCGTAGCTCGAACTCGATTAGTTTGCAACTGCCCAGCCTGAAAAGAAAGTGAGCAGAGCCATCTCTGAAGATCAGATTGCCTTATCTGCTACCCTATCCCTTTCTGGGTCTGCTGTCTTAACTCCTTCCTGTGTCCCGTCCCTGGAGTGACAGCCTCAAGGCGCAGGGCAACGGAGTCCCCTGGACTCTAGCTTCCCCAGTGCCCAGGCCCTGGCTGAGTGTTCCTCCTTTGTTGGCTTGCCCGCCAGCTAACTTATGTGGGTTCTGTTCCTCCTGGTCTGGAAACATTTCTTGTAACTTCAGCTAAGGGAAAGTAGTGTTTCTAAAGGCTCTGTTACTGTGAAACTAGAAAAAGGAAGCTCAAATGTTATAAAATATGGATTTTCCAATTACTCTTCTCTTTAGCCCTTGTCACTAGAGCCCTCTCTATACGCTACTAATCTTGGTCAGCCTCCCATTGCTTACCTGAAAAATGAGCATAATGCTTACTCCGTGAGGAGTAAGTAAGAACATTTCATGTGAAAGGGCTTGTCACAGCACCTGGCAAAGGACTAGTGCTCAGTAAATGCTAACTTCCCTTCCCTGGGGCACTTCTTTCCCTTCAGCCTTTCCTTTCAGTGACGGGCTATGGTGTAGTTTCAGTGCCGCTGGTTTCCTTAAAACGGACAATGGTCTGTTTTATGAATAAACACTAAACTAAGATACCTGAATGTGATCATATGTCAATGCCCAAGCAGAAGAGCTTCCTTGCTGGGGAGGGGCTGTAATTTCCTTTGTCTAGGGCAAAGGGCTGCTCTTTTTCCTCCCCAGAGGCCTGGTTCTCTCCTCCACCAGGGGAATCCAGGGAAGAGGGCTACACCCTGGGGTGAGGGTGGGGTGGGTAGTGGGGACAGGAGATGGGGTCCCTTGGGTTCTGGGCATAGAGGGAAGGGAGGGGAGTAAAGAGGAGAACCATACCTTTCTCAGGGCCCGGCTCTCCCAGCTTGGGTGGTGACGGCCATGAGGCTTGGCAAAGGTGCTGGTCAGGTGTGGGTACAGGTGACTCCAAACCTGTAAGGGGTTGTAGGTGGGCTCTAGCTCCAGGAGGTCCAGTATGTTCTGAGGAAGAGAAGAGGAGCCTCACCCGGGGAACTTGAGGTCACAGAATACAAGATGTCAGGCAGAGCCCCTTGTGTGTAAGAGGCCAGAGGAGGTGTGAAGACCCAGGGTGTCCCTGCAGGCTGTGGGATAGATGAGTGTCCCACAGGCCCCAGGTCTGATGTTTGGGAGGTAAGCGCCAGGCACAGGTACAAGAGGTCGGAGCAATCCTGAGTTGCTCCAGCCCAAGAAGTGTGTCACGGGATTCCAGAGCACTGTGAGAGTTACAAGGGGTCCAGTGTGCAAGACTGTGAGGGAGGGTGTGTCCGTGGCCTGGGGGTGCTCACAGCCCGCAAGGCGAGTACACTGAGTTCTCTGCCCGCCTGCCAGGTGAGCATAACCAGAGGACACGAGAGCACAGCATTCCTGAGCAGTCAGGTTTTCCGGCCACAACATCCTGTGCCAGGAACCATTGGCCCTGAAGTGAGACGCTGAGCAAGCCACAGCCACTTGTGCTCACCTCTCTCTGCATCCCCATGGCCGCCAAGCTGAGAACACAATCCCAGGCTCTGTCCTCTCTGCACAGAAGCCAGGGACCCAGCAGGGAGGTGGCTCCAGTCCTCCCCACCCAGAGTCACTCTCCTTGCCCCCAGGCTGGAGAGGTAGGCAGAGGAAGCCCAGAAGCTAAGGAAGAGGAGCAGGAGAAAATGGCCTCCAGAGATATTCTTTCCCGTGCATTGGAATTTGACTTTGAAGCCCTTTCTATTCTAGGTGCCTACATTTCTGCCTTTTTCTCTTTCCTTTAACAGACCGAAATAGATGCACACATGCACACCCATAATACAGAGAGAGGCCTGTGGGGACACACCATTACTGCTCACTTCCTCCTGCCTGGCCTCAGTTCCTACCTTTGCTTCTTCTCTGACCCTCACCACACCCCTGGAAGCACTTCTCCCTTAGCTCCCTGTCCTTCCCCTCACCGGCTTGTTCTTCTCCTGCCCCACTTCCCCGAATTCTTGTCTCTTCTCTCCCCTCTACCTCTCTCCTGAGATTGGGCTCCACTTGCCTCCACAACCTTAACGCTGTCATCAGGGGGGTTCTCAGGGAGCAGGGCAAAGGGGCTGGGCAGCATCAGTTCCCGAGTGGCCACTGCTTTCACCAGCAGGGTGGGGGATCTCGAAGGCACGATCACATAGAAGGTGCTGGCAGGCTCTCTCAGGCTAGATCCTTGGCTTGGGGACTCCCCTTTGGCCAACAGCAGCCATTCTCTTTTCTGAAAGAAAGACACACATAAACTCTGGTTCATCTTCAGTCTTTGGAACATTTTGAAGATCAACCCCAACTGAGGTTTCCCCCGAGTTCCTGGGGAGGGGTGGCATCAGGGAGGGTTGAGCCACTTTCCCCTGGCCCTGGGAGGGAGGGACTTCCCGCCTGAATCCCCAGTGTCCCCAAGTGCTGCTTTTCCTCCCTGGGCAGGGGGGTACACAGAAGGGTTGATGGTACCGAGAGGAAGTAAGAGATGCTGTTTAGCCTGAAGTAGGTGTTTACCCCAGAGAGGGCTAATGCATTACTCAATAGTAAATGTAGAGTTTTAAGAATTATAACTCTTTAGAAAATTATTACTATAGAAGCAATACTTAATTTTATTTATTTATTCTTAGAAAGAGAGAAAGAGAGGGAAACATTGATGTGTAAGAAAAACATTGATCAGCTGCCTCCTGCATGACCTAGGCCGCAACCTAGGCATGTGCCCTGACTGGGAATCGAACCAGTGACTTTTCAGTACACTGGGCATTGCCCAAACCACTTGGCCACACCAGTCAGGGCAAGAATTATGATTCTGAAAAACAGAGCTTTGGGACAAAGACTGCGTGGGGTGTTGTGAAAATTCAGGTCTTATCTGGAGGGTGGTAGAGTTTGGCTATGTTGCATGACTGGGGTGGGGTGGGCTGACAGGGGAACCTCTGGAATACCCAGGGAGGGTGTGAGAAGCCGGTGGTCAGAGTTGCCTGTGCATCAAGAGGAGAAATGGGGAACAAGGAGAGGAAACCTTTGGTACAACAAGGTGGGGGTGGGGGTGGATGATGGGGCTTTTGAGATCACTTCCGCCAGTCACAGGACAGAAAAAGGGTCAGAATCCCAGGGGCAGTGACTCTGTGAGCAAAGGGTGCCGCAGAACAGAGTGGTGACACTTGGCCATGCGCCATGGGGGTCAGAGGTTAGTTAGCGCATGGGTAAAGAGACAGACAGACAGACTTATGACCAACTTTTCGAGGTGCACCCTTTGAAACCAGGCATGGAAATGAGGAAATTTTCTGTTAGTTTTTCAAGGTACACTACAAGACTCCAAGAAATATGGAGTTAGAACTGTTACACTCTGTGAACTGTGTTCTCCTGCTTGAGGTGATCACCAGTTACAGTTGGTACAGACGTAATGGTCTCCCTACTTCATAAGATGAAAGACAGCACTCTAACTGATTTGAAAAGTTGGAAGAAATAATATAAGGCAAAAAGAAAAAAGAAATTAAGGGAATAGAGGAAGGTCAGTGTCTGGTGGAAGACAAGTGTAAGTGACATAGTGAAGCAGAAAAAAACTACTGTAGCATTAGAGCTATACCCCTGGGGGATGTGCTGGGGTGGGGGTGGGGCAGTTCTGGACACTTTAAATCACTGCCATTCTGTGCAGTGCAGAACTCTGGGAGGCCTGTAAGGATGGGTAGGTGATAGGCACCTCCAGCAGTTTATTCTTTCTCAACATTTCGTTTATGTCTGGAGATGTGCTTCTTCCTGAGGAACAGACCTTCACAATGGAAGGTCTACCTGATGCTTCCCAGGTCCCTCAAACCGAACATAGATGATGTAGAAATCATGGTGTGTGTGTACATGTTTGCCCCTCCTTGAGGACATGACCTCTTTAAATTTGAAAGAGATGCTCTCTGGGAGGGATAAGCAGGAAGTGGCAGGGCATTTCATTTCAGTTGGCTCTAGTAACTTTTTTTTCTTTTTAAAAAATATTTTATTGATTATGCTATTACAGTTGTCCCATTTCTCCCCCTTTATTCCCTTCTGCCCTGTACACCCCCTTCCACCCACATTCCCCCCTTTAGTTCATGTCCATGGGTCATACATATAAGTTCTTTACCTTCTACATTTCCCCTACTATTCTTACCCTCCCCCTGTCTATTGTCTACCTATCATGTTTGCTACTTATTCTCTGTACCTTTTCCCCCTCTCTCTCCCTCCCATTCTCCCACTGATAACCCTCCATGTGATCTCCATTTCTGTGATTCTGTTCGTTTTAGTTGTTTGCTTAGTTTTTTTTTAAGGTTCAGTAGCTGTGAGTTTGTTGTCATTTTAGTGTCCGTGTTTTTGATCCTCTTTTTCCAGCTCTAGTAACTTCTGATGTGGCTTTTGAGATCAACTCAGGCTTTGGATGATGATGATGATGTTGATGGTAATGATGATTACTTTCTATTTTTATACTGGTTCATTTATTTGTTTGTAAATTAGTTTGTTTATTGAGAATTTATCTAGTGCCTATTGTGTCTGAGCACTAGGGGTGGGTACATAGAAATTCATTAGACATATTCATTGTCCTCTTACAGCTTATACTATACTAAGTGGAAGGATTGCAAACTAATGTTTGCCCACAGTGTGGATGGCCAACTGATCTGGTTAGCCCATTTTTAGCACTGAAAGTCCTGTGTCCCAGAAAACCCCTCACTCCTGGGAAAACTGGGTGGTTGGTCACCCTTCCAGACTATGGAGAATGGGGTCCCTTGCCACTGCGGCAAGTCACTGAAGGTTAACTATAGTATTGGAACCTTTCTTGCACTTTAGTGTTACAGAAAAAGTTCTCACTTGCTACATCATGGGATTACTAAGAATCTTTGAATATTGTACAAAAAAGTTATGACCCCAAGAGTTTCAGTTGACTGATTTTGAGATTATAGCTAAGATTCTGTGAGAGAATTGGTGTGCAGAAATGAATGAGATCTCTCCAAAGTAACCCCTGGTGTGAGGACTAGCAGAAGACTGGGAAGAGATTGAGTTGAAAGAATTTTACAAAATACTTTAAAACTTTTTACAGAGAGGCTGACAGAAGGTTCTGTAAGGAAGAGAGAAAAATGCATCTGTATTAGAATTTGATAAAGATATTAACTTATCTGAAATTTCCAGGAGCATTCTGAGAAAATGAGAGGTAGAAAAGTTGAATTTTAAGGTCCCTGTTTTGGAATCTCAATCTCTAACTTCTTTGGAAATTTGAAACCCAGGACCCAAGCTTGAACATGTTGCCCAGGTCACGGGTTGGCCTGTTGGTACAGGCAGTTGTAGCTGTGACGGAAATGGCTACCTGCTACAGCAGGTCTCTGAGGCTGAGAAAAAGCACTGGCATGGGGATGTCTTCTGGGATGTCCCAGACCAGCCTTTGGGGTTCTCAAGTCAAGCAACATTTAATGACTATAGGTGACTGCTGAATACTTAGAATATGCTTTTGCTAATTCCAGAGAAAGGAGCACAAGTTAGATGCTGAATTTAACAGAGGGCAGGTGAAAAGGTATCTATGTTGTAGTTAGGGACTTTGCTATCGAAGAGGTCAGAGAGCTTAGATTTTTAGAAGGTGGGGACTGATTCTGTTCAGAGCAGGTGTGGTGGGGGCACAGTGGAATGGTGTGTCATACTAAAGTCACGCTCCCCCACCCTTGCCCTAACTTTGCATCCCTAAGGTTAGGAAGGAAGGTGTGGCAGCCACTGTGGGTTGACTGGTCACTGCTCCCTCTCCCCTTTTCCTTTTCCCTTTTCTCTACCCATTTTCCAGCCTTTCAGTGATTGGTCTAGGGATAATTTATAACCTATATTTAAATAATGAGACATAAGCAAAAGTTGCTGGATGAAGCTTCTGAAAAGTTTTATCTTCTGGCAAGTTTTTTTTTTTTGCCTCTGCACCCTACCCCTTCTTTCTCCCTAGGACAGGACTGAGTCTTAAGTTGCAACAGACATTTTGTCACCAGGTGGCAATACGCATGACGATGAAGTACACCTGCTATGGGTGCTGTGGTGGAAAAATGGAAAGAGCTTGAGTCTTTGATGGTATCACTGATCAACTGCATCAGCTTGTAATTGTCTGTCCTCATACTTCTTGTTAATGAGAAAAATAAATTCTTAATTACTCAAATTAGAGTTACTTTGGTTTTCTGTTAGTTGCAGCCAAATGGATCCATTACAGATACCAAAGGGAAAGAGGATGTGGTTACTCATATCCAGTATCTGGGAAAATAGGACTAGAAGTGATCAAATACAGTGATTAAACAAGCACTGACCTCCCTGACTGGTGTGGCTCAGTGGGTTGGGCATCGCCCACAAACTGAAGAAAGGTCACCTTTTTGATTCTGGGTGAGAGCACATGTCTAGACTGTGGACCAGGTCCCTGGTTGGGTTTTACTCACACATCAATGTTTCTCTCCCTCTCTTTCTCCCTCCCTTCCCCTCTCTCGAAAAATAAATAAATAAAGTCTTTTTTTTTAAAGGAGCACTGACCAGTTCCTGAGAAGGCATGTTTCTGAGGCAGCCACTGAGAGGAGAGACGAGCAAGAACACTCAGTCTGCTTTGCTTGCAGGCAGAGACACACTTCATTGTCCTGATGCATCCAGGAAGAGGAATCCTGGCTGGTTATGAGAAAGCCAGGCACGCCTGGGGTTTTTTTGGTATGTGGAAGGGCATCAGGAGGGAATTAGGTTAATTTGACATTATTTGCTTATTTTCTCACACCAGAAGGCAGGACTAGGAGGGGGAAAAATAAAGTTGCAATATTCACTACTCTGCTAATCTCACACTCACTTTTAAAAAAGAGCCAGTGAAATGTGATTAAAGATATTGCAAACCCCTAAACATCAGATTATACATTCTTCTCAAGTAAATATGGAACAGTCTCCAGGACACCATGTGATAGGCCATAAATCAGGGTACAATAAACTTAAAGAGATTAAAGTCATCCAAAGTATCTTCTCTGACCAAGTGGAATGCAATTAGAAATCAATAACAAGGCCCTGGCTGGTGTAGCTCAGTGGATTGAGTGTGGCCTGCAAACCAAAATGTCGCTGGTTTGATTCCCAGTCAGCACACATGCCTGGGTTGTGGGCCAGCACTCCAGTGGAGGGTGCAGGACAGGCAACTGCACACTGATGTTTCTCTCCCTCTCTTTCTCCTTCCTTTCCTCTCTGTCTAAAAATAAATAAATAAAATCTTAAAAAAAGAAATCAATAACAAAAAGGAATTTGGGAAATTCATGAGTATGTGAAAAGTAAACAACATACTCCTAAATAATTAATGGTTCAAAGAAGAAATCACTAGAGAAGTTAGAAAATAATTTGAGATGAGTGAAAACAAAAATGTAATATATCAACATTTATGAAAAACAGCCAAAGCAGTGTTTAGAGAAGAATTTATAGCTGAAAACCCCTCATTTTTTAAAAAAAGGCCTCAAATCAATAATCTAACCTTCCACCTTATGAAACTAGAAAAAGGAAACCAAACTAAAGCAAGCAGAAGGAAGGAAATGAAATAATACTAGAGTAGAATAAAATGAACTAGAGAATAGAAAAATAATAGAGAAAAATCAATGGAAACACAAGTTTGTTCTTTGAAAAGACCAACAAAATTGACAAACATTTAGCTAGACTGTTCAAGAGAAAAAGAGAAAATATCCAAGTTACTAAAATAAAAGAAAAAAGGGCAACATCACTGCTGATCTTATGGAAACTGAAAAGATAATAAGGAAATATTATAAATAATTATATGCAAAAAATAGATAACCCAGATGAAATGGGCATATTCCTAGAAAGACACAAATTACTGAGACTGACTCAAGAAGAAATAGGAAATCTGAATAAATCTGTGTCATGGGTCCCCAGGGCCACTCCCAGGTACAGCAATTCACTAAGAGAACTTACAGGATTTAGCATATAGTCACACTCATAGATATGATTCATTACAGCAAAAGGACACAAAGCAAAATCAGCAAAGGGACAAGTTTGTGAAGTCCAGGGGAAGCCAGGCACAAGCTTCTGAGAGTCCTCTACCTATGAAGTTGCACAGGATGTGCTTATTTCTTCCAGCATTGAATTGTGAAAACATGTATAAAGTATCCACCAGGAGAAGTTACAGATTTGTGACCAACATTTTTATTGGGGACTGGTCACCTAGGTGCCCTGTACCTAGCAGCTATAAAAATTCTAGAGTCCTAGAAGAAAAGCAGGTGTTTAGCAGAAACCATATAGTTTTGCACAGTTTAGGCTCAATGTGCCATTTGTATTATTTAGGGAATGGTGGAAACACTTTTCAAATCCATATCCCCAGATACCAGCCACAGGTCAATCTTTGTTTTTTTTTTTTTTTAAAGATTTTATTTACTTATTTATTTTTAGAGGGGAAGGAGCAAGGGAGAGAAACACCAATGTATGGTTGCCTTTTGTGCGTCCCCTGCTGGTAGTTAGCCTGCAAGGAACCGGCCTGCAACCCAGGCATGTGCCCTGACTGGGAATCGAACCGCGATCGTCTGGTTCGCAGGCTCGCGCTCAATCCACTGAGCTATGCCAGCCAGGGCTCAATCTTGGTTTTTAATAGTTTATTTTTCATTGTATTTTTCCCCTACCATTTATCCCCCTTATACCCACCTCCTTGAGCCACACACAAGGGTCAATCTTGCAAGTAGGACTATCTAAGGATAGAAGTCTGAGGTCTGCTTTATTAACTTTTTTTGGTACAACCCAATATAAGAAAAGATAAAGAACTAGTAATTAGGAAATTTTCCAGAAGAAAAGCTAAGGCCCAGATGGCATCACTACACCTTAGCAAGGCCTACATCAATGCCATTAAAACTGTCATGGGGGCGTCTCGGCCACCAACATGCCATCCAGACTGAGGAAGACCCGGAAACTTTGGGGCCACATGAGCCATGGCCACGGCCGCATCAGCAAGCACGGGAAGCACCCAGGAGCCCGAGGTAATGCTGGTAGCTTGCATCATCACAGGATCAACTTCAACAAATATCACCCAGGCCACTTTGGGAAAGTTGGTATGAGGCATGGCCACTTAAAGAGGAACCAGAGCTCCTGTCCCAGTCTCAGCCTTGATAGACTGTGGACCTTGGTCAGTGAGCAGGTACAGGTAAATGCTGCAAAAATAAGACCAGAGCCGCTCCCATCATTGATGTGGTGCCATCGGGCTACCATGGAGTTCTGGGGAGGGAAAGCCCCCAAAGCAGCCTGTCACTGTGAAGGGCAAATTCTTCAGCAGGAGATCTGAGGAGAAGATTGAGAGTGTGGGTGGGGCTTGTGTGCTGGTAGCTTGAAGCTACATTGAGGAGAATTTATTAAATGCTTACAAATGTTTTTATAAATAAAATAAAATTGTCACTGGGAATTCTATCAAAGCTTTAAAGAAATAATTTTAATCATTCATAAATTCTTTCAAAAAATAGAAGATGAAGGAACACTTTCCAAATTATTCAATGAGACCATTATTAACCCTGATTCTAAAACCAGAAAAAGACATTACAAGAAAAGAAAATTATAGATCAATATCCCTTATGAATATAGATGCAAAAACCCTCAACAACATGTCAGCCAACCAAATCTGGCAACATAAAAAAGGATTATATGCCACAACCAAGTGGGATTTATGCTAGGAATGCAAAGTTGGTTTAATACCCCCAAATCAAACAATGTAATACACCATGTTAATAGAACAAAGGACAAAAACTACAAAATCATCTCAATAGATGCAGAAAAAGGATTTGATAACATCCTAAACCCTTTCATGATAAAAACACTCAACAGACCAGGATCAGACTGGAACATCCTCAGCCTGACAAAGTCTCTACAGAAATCCACAGCTAACCACTGTAGGTAGTGGGGAAAGACTGGGTGCTTTGCCCCTCAGATCAGGAACAAGACAGAGAGAGATATCTGCTCTTGCCACTTCTATTCAACAATGTATTGGAAGTGTATTGGAGACCAAAGGGCCATTTCCCATATTTTCTGGACTTTTAGACCTGAGATTCTGAGGGAAGAGGAGAGGCACTCATAAAAATATTGAATGTGGCAACATCCTGGTACTTGGGGACTAATATAGTCTAAATTTGATTTAGAAAAATATAGCAACGTGACATTTCTCACCTCAGAGAGATAAGGTGCAAATTTATACCACTTCTCAGTGATGTGAAGCTCCAGATAGATGTGGCAACAGGTATGTGGGTAGGAAGGGGCAAAAAGGATAAGTGGGGGCCGGCTGTAGCTGGAGTGAAAGAGTACAGGAAAAGCTTCATGGTGAAGGCATTTAAGCAAAATCTGGAAAGAAGTGAGTAGATATTTGTCAAGTGGACAGAGGTAAGGGGACAGGAGCAGCATGAAAAAAGGTGGAGGCCTGAAACAGTTCAGGATACTTGAGGAACATTTAGTAATTTATTAATGTGGCTGGAGCGGATGATCAAAGGGGCATGGTGAAAGATGAATGGAGAGAAACAGACGAGGCTGGGTCACCAGCCCACTGCTGTCCCAGCACTTGTCTGTCTCCCTGCGGGCGCTGTCCTCTCACCTCGCTCTGATTATTTCTTTTTTTCCTCAAAAAATGGCTCCTGACCTGCCATTACCCCACTCTCAGCTTGGATTCTTGCTCTTGACTCTATGCCTAACATAACCAAGGACTTTCCACTTCCCCGCCCATTTACAGCCCAACGAGGTCATCGCCTGTGTACTCAGACTCCTGCTGGACACATTCCGGCTTGAATTCTGTCACTTCTGTGGCCAATTAGGGCAGACATGGCCAGGAGAACTCTGGAATGTGTCTCCAGAGACTCTGACATTTTAAATAGGAAACTGAAAGACCTAGGTGGTATTTTCATTTCTTTTTCTAGTTCACACAGACATGACTTTGTAAGAGAAATGAGGATGTGGAAAATGAGTCACTAGCTGCATAACTGGGACTACATAGTAGGATTTGGTAACTGAAATGTTTTCCTGGTGGTGGATAGATTCATCTCATAAATACTTGGAAAAATTATATATATATATATAAATATACATATATATATATATATATATANGTAACTGAAATGTTTTCCTGGTGGTGGATAGATTCATCTCATAAATACTTGGAAAAATTATATATATATATAAATATATATATATATATATATATACCAAAAAAGATACCAAATATATATATATATATATATTCCCTACTACATTCCACAAAGCAGTTTTGCCAGTTTAGAAAAATGCAACAAAACAAAGATAAAGTAAACAAATAAGGGGATTGTGCAAAGAAAAAATAAGGGTAGGGCAATAACAGAGCCAAGATTAGATAAGCGTCATAGAAATGTACACCTCCCACTTTTGCTAGAAGGGAGCCTCACAGCTTTTCCTGATACAAAGCCGGGGAGAAGTTATTTTGTGCATTCTTACTGAGCAGTGAATGTATTTCAGAGAACTCCTGCAGTCAATATGATAACAAACTTCATATGGTCATAGAGTGGTTAAGCGTTTGGGTCCTGCAGTCAACCTTTTTGGGTTCAATCCTGCTCTGCCACTTACTGGCTGTGTGATCATGGGAAAGTACTTAACCTCTCTGGGCCTCACTTTCTCATCGGTAAAGTAGACACAAATCATCGCTACCTCCTAGGATGGTTATGGAGGTAATACAAATTAATATTTGTGAAATGTCTAGAACCGTTTCTGGCTCATAGTAAGCACCATGAAGTGTTAAAAGTTTTAAATTAAAATACATTTAATAATTATTAGATTCTGTTTATTAAATTTTATTACTTTAAAAATAATTTAGCCCTGGCTGTTGTGGCTCAGTGGGTTGAGCATTGGCCTGTGAACTGAAGGGTCACTGGTTCGATTCCCATCAGGGCACACGCCTGGGTTGCAGGCCAGCTCCCTGGTGCAGGGGTGTATGAGAAGCAACCACACATTGATGTTTCTCTCCCTTTTTTTCTCCCCTTCTTCCCTCTGCCTAAAAGTAAATAAATAAAATCATAAAGAATAAATAAAAGTAATTTAATAATTTTTAGATATAGATCTATAAAACTGAAGAATGAAGTCAAAACACATAGCTCTCTTGTGTCTGGAGTGAAATTTATGGGAGTGGTGGGTAGCATACATCTTTCAGAAAGGGTTGGAGATGAGTTTACCAAGAGCCTTGCTTATCTGATGAAGGAATATTTCTCAGAGGAAAACGAAGTAAAATACTCAAATAAAGCAAAGTATCCTATGAGGACAGAAGGATACAACATTCAATTGTCAAGTAAAAAGCATCAGGGAATGAACAACACTTAAGGCTGCAGTTGACTAAAGTTTTAGAGTACGTGTAAAGTATAATTTGCAAAGTCACACAACTTTTATAGTTGACCAGGCCTGGAGGGCTGGCGCTGATGGCCGGAACTAGATTTTATGGCAGCATGGACTTTGTACAGAAGAACTGCTCTTAAAGAAGGGCTGGATGAACAGACAGCACTGAAGGAACTGAGCTCTGCTTATAATTGTAAGGAAACCTGGGAACCTGAAAATGAGAACACCGTAGAGTGCCAACTGATAATGGTAAACCAGAAAATGTATTATGGGTTGTCTAGCCAGATAAAGGGTGCAAAGGGGGGGATCAACGAACATTTAATAAGCATCTACTTCTGCATCAGAGTGCGTTGGAATGGCCAGAGGCAGACTGGCCTTCCTGCCTAGAACAGTTAGAAAGGCTGGATAATATAGAGAAACCACTTGTCAGAAGGCAGTGAGGAGGTGCTGTGACAAAGAAAATGAGGGCAGCTAAGTGTCTGGAAAGGAAAGAATCCAGAGAGATGAGGGAATTATTGCAACTGCTTTTACCATGAGGGTGTATGTCAGTTCTGAGTTGGAGTCAGGGTGGCGGCTGAGAATCTAGGATTTGTTCCTGTTGAGGCACGTGCAAGGAAACAGAGAGACCAGCAGATCTTTTAGTGGAGACTTGGTGGGGGAAGGGTGGGTGCTTAAGCCAATTTTTCACTTGGCTCATTTGCCAGATACTGGGGCTGCACAGAACAAGAGACAAAAACACTTAAGGAGACGGCCTCTAGAAGTCGAGCACTGTAGTGGCCAAGGGAAGGGACACACACAGTATACCCGGTTTTCAGTGGAAAGTCCTGGAGGGCCAGGGGCAAACCAGGAGCAGACAGAGACTTAGCAGGGCTGCAGCCCAGCCTTGACTCAGCAGAATGCCGGAGGGGAATGAGATGATCTGTCACCACTCTATCTGCTTAGTGCAGGGCAGGGGGAGACCCCACTGGAGGAAGCAAGCCAACACCAACTGGAACCTCTACAATTTATTCAGATGCAATGAGCATCTTTATCATTGTAGTATTAGTATGTGCACCAAAAGACAAGACCAATGTCTGAAAACCACAAGAAAAAAGAGACAATAGAAAAAAAAAGCTGAAGATGGAGGTATAGGTGGAAACACTGTGCCTCCTCACACAACCAAGTTTAAAGACAACAAAGTTTTAGTAACAAAAATGCGGCCAAAACACAGAAAATTGAACTGTACGGAAGTCTGACAACAATGAACCATTCAGCCAGACTGGTAAGGGGCGGAATCAGTGGCTGATGGAGCGGGGTTGCGCAGGAAAAAGTGGCCAGACCTACCCAGGTGCACAGGCAGCAGTTGGCAGATCCCAGGTGTGGGGTAGCAACAGGCGGACCCAGTGGGGACGTAAGGCAGCTGGCTGACCGTGGTCATACATTCATACTCAGGTAAACCAGGTGAAGGAGAGAGCAGTGAGACAGACCACGCAGGCTAGGGCCCCAGCTACCTGAATTAAAGCCTAAAAGCACCAATTGGAAAAACTTTCAAGGTCAAGGTGCTGGGAGAAGCTCCCAGGCTTGCAGAGAGTTTGTTGGAAAGATCCACAGGGTGCTGGAGGGTGCACAGTCCCACACACCCAGGCGCTGGTACCAGGGGAACCCAGTTTGCTTGCGGGAAGCAGGAGAGGGGACCAAAATCTGAGAGAGAGCAGAACAAACGCCATTGCCCCTCTCTGACCCTGCCCCCACATACAGCATCACAACCCAGCTACTGGGTCACCCCGCCCTGGTGAACACCTAAGGCTCCGCCCCTCATACATACCAGGTGCAAACAGACCAAAACATTATGGCTCCAGCAGCAGAACAGCTCAAAGCCCCAGAGCCAATACTTCTAAGTGACCAACCTATCAGATGCACAGTTCAAAATACTGGTGATCAGGAGGATCACAGAACTGGTTGATTTTAGTCACGAATTGATGAAAAAATGAAGGCTAAACTAAATGAAATTAAGGGAAATGCACAGAAAACCAATATTGATGGAAAGGAAACTGGGACTCACATCAAGGGATTGGACCAGAAGGAAGAAAAAATGACCAAACAGAAAAGAATGAAGAAACAAGAATTCAAATAAATGAGGAGAGGTTTAGGAACCTCCAGGACATCTTTAAACGTTCCAACATCTGAATTATAGGGGTACCAGAAGGGGAAGAGCAAGAGCAACAAGTGGAAAACTTATTTGAACAAATAATAAAGAAGAATTTCCCCATTCTGGCAAAGGAAATGGACTTCCAGGAAATCCAGGAAGCTCAGAGAGTCCCAGACAAGTTGGACCCAAGAAGGAACACACCAAGGCACATCATAATTACATTAGCCAAGATTAAAATGAAGGAGAGAATCCTAGAAGCAGCAAGAGGTAAGGGGACACTCACCTACAAAGGAGTTCCTATCAGACTGTCAGTGGATTTCTCAAAAGAGACCTTAGAGGCAAGAAGGGGCTGGAAAGAAGTATTCCAAGTCTTGAAATCTAAAGACCTACAGCCAAGATTGCTCTATCCAGCAAAACTTTCATTTAGAATGGAAGGGCAGATAAAGTGCTTCTCAGATAAGGTCAAGTTCAAGGAGTTCATCATCACCAAGCCCTTATTATATGAAATGTTAAAGGGACTTATCTAAGGAAAAGAAGATAAAAAATATGAACAGTGAAAGGACAGCAAACTCACAGTTATTAACAATCACACCTAAAACAAAAGCAAACTAAGAGGACAGCTAGATCAGGAGCAGAACCATAGTAATGGAGATCACATGGAGGGTTAGCAACAGGGGAGTGGGAGGAGGAGAAGGGGGAGAAGATACAGAAAATAAGTAGCATAGATGGTAGGTAGAAAATAGACAGGGGGAGGGCAAGAATAGCATGGGAAATACAGAATCTAAAGAACTTGTGATGCATGGACATAAACTGAAGGGGGGGAATGGTGGGGGAGGGGTGTGCAGGGTGGAAGGAAATGAAGGGGGGAAATGGGACAACTGTAATGGCATAATCAATAAAATATGTTAAAAAGAAAAGAAAAAAGAAAAAAAGCCCCAGGTGATCTAGGTATTGGGGTTAGTGGATAAAAACCTTAAAATAATTATAATTAGTATGTTCAAAAATATAGGTGAAATTATGGAGAATTTCTCTAGAGAATTAGAATAGAAGAGGAACAAATGGAAATCACAGAATCACTAACCAACCATTCTATGCACATTGCATTCCAGACACACACTGGGTGGTTTACACACACTATTACTTACTCATCTAAAAACCATATGAGGTATATTTTTATTGTCTATATCTGCATGTGACAGGAACAAGAGTTAATAATGTGTGTCTGTCATGCACCTTTCCCCCTTCATCTCCTTTCCCCCACTTCATTTCTACTCAAAAAAGGAGAAGCACTGTGAATTCTCTTCCTGGATATTTTAAATAGGTAGAGAGAGACAGGACCTGAGAGGGAGGGGACAATGTCAGAGAAGCTGTCAATCTGCAGAAAAATTATATGGCTGGGACAGAGAGAGGAAGAAGAGAGAGGAACAAGGACTGGGGTGTAGACAGTGTTTTGTGTGTATTTATTTATTCAGTGTGTGTGTGTGTGTATGTATGAAAGGGTCTGCGGATGGATCTAGGTTAGATGTATTAAAGGAATAGAGGAAGAAAATTTGAGGAATGTTGTTGTAGGTTACAAACCATTTCCTTTTTGGTGTTCTTTGAAAGCACAAACAAATTAATTTTAAAAATACCTTTTGGCCCCTGGGTAGTGTTTCTTTACCATGTAGGCAGGGACTGAACCCCCTGGGGCCAGGAGATGTGTCAGGGTTACAAACAGATGCATACACTGATGCTCAGAAAGGTGAAGTCTGTTGCCTAAGTTCACACAGTTGGGAAATAATGAAGCTGTCATTCAGGCCATCTGATTCTGAAGTCCACCTTTTCAGGGACAATACAAATTATATTTTACCACCACAGCTTAGAAAACTGCCTTGCCTTAACTCCCAAAAGAGAGAGGTAACAATTTCTACTCTGAACCCACATTTGACTAAGGCTCAGGAATTAGTTGGTAAAGTGAAGAAGTGGTAGAAATGCCCTGGAAAGGCACTCATGTTATGCTGGAGTCTGAATGGTCACATTTATATCCTATACTTTAACCCATGTCTAATAGGATCATATGAATTGAAATATGCTTTTCTCTAAAAAGAGACAGAGCCCACAGAGGTCTAATGACAAACACAGGAATTCAGAAAGGCTTCAGTGCAGAAGGGCCCTTTGTGCTGCATCTTTCAGACTGGGGTAGGATTTGAACACATGGAGACAGGAGAAGGGATGACATGAACAAAGGTTCAAAGGTGGGGCAATTGAAGGTCTATCTATTAATTTGGTTGGTGTGTGGGGTACGTGAAGGAGAATAATGGAAGACAAGGCTGTGTTTAATACTTGGTTAAGTGTAATGTACACCAAGTCACAAAATATCTTTAAGCTGAAGAGGGCAGAATCAGCGCTGTGTTTGAAGAAGATAAATCCAGTGGCAGTACATCAAATGGACTGTGAAGGGGAAAACATAACAGGCACTTGGACAAGTTAAGATAGTATTGCAATATTAAAGGAAAGAAGTAAAAAGGGCCTAAACTAGGATGTCGATACATAGGATGGCGAGGAGAAGACACATGGAATACTGGTAGATGCTATGAGGATAGAGCAGACAAGGCTAGAGCCCTGCGTACTGGCACCATGGAAGAACATGGGATAGTCAGAGGAATGCTTCGAAAAGGTGAATCTGGTTTACTGAGCAGGGAAAATTAGAAGGAGAAGAGACTGGAGGTAGGGAAGCTAGTTAGGAGCTTACTGAAGCAGTCTTGGTGAGAACAAGCAGTGGGAATGGGAAGGAAAGGACAGTTATAATTCATGTTATGAGAAGAAAACTGATATGACTTAGCGATGAAGTGGGTATAAATGCTTAGAGGGCTGAAAGTGACTGAGGTTTCAAGCTTGAGTGAGCAGACAATGGTGCTGCTGCTATTAACAGAAAGACAGAAGTTAGAATGAGAAGTTAACTGTAGGGAAAACATCACAGTGAGAAACAGGAGGCAAGAGACTTACATAGGGGAGCTGACAACATCAGATTTTAAAAGAACATATGAAAAAGTTGTAAGAAAGAATATGAAATCAAGGATGAAGTTAAAGAAGTGCTAAAAACTTTTACAAACAAGACCAAGATGGTTAAATTTTTAAATAAATCTTATTACATAGTAGGCCCTCAAAAAAAGTTGTTATTGAATGAATGAGCTGAGGCTTGTGGGAAATTCTTCTCTCTATAACACACTGCCTTTGAGGTTTTTTGTTGCTTGGAGAAGTTGGCACGTAAAAGGTAAGAGGGAAGATCCATTCCAACACTATTTTGCGTCTCTCTTTTCCAGAAAAGGAGAGTGGTCGATAATCTGAATGAGGTGGAACAAACCTAGAGTAGAGGGAAAAACAGTAGGGAAAACGATGGGAGAGGAGCTATCACAAGCACCCAGTCCCTTTACTTCATGCCCAGTGGAGGACAGAAGCATGGAGTGTTCAGCAAGGGAGAGTCAGCCTCAGTGTTGTAGTCATTTGTCCACATCTGGAGTAGGGAACTTAGCAAGAAGTTAGGAGCATTGGCTTTGTAACCCACAGAAGTAGATTCAAATTCTGACAGCCGCTTTGGCAGCTGTGTGACCTCTGGTAAGTCACTTGATCTCTTCAGACTTCCCAATTTGTAAAAACAAGACGAACAGTTCCTATTCTCATGGAGCTATTGCGAAGATCAAACGAGGTAAAGTATGCAGAACACTTGGTTAAGTGACTAGTACTTAGTAGGAAGAACATGCTGGTACATATAGCTTTGCTCTCTTTCTGATTGTTTTCTTGGGCTACATGCCCAGCAATGGAATGAAAATGTTGAAGGGTATCGCTTTCCGGAACTTGTACGCTCCCTCCAGCAGTGTATTAAAATGCTGTTATATTTGGTTTTGAGCTTCTATCAGCCAAACAAGAAGAAAACTAGATCAATTAGAAAATCAAAAGCAAAGCTGTAAGTTTTAGTCACAGAGCTCCCCGCAAACAGGGCCCAGATGTTGTTGGGCGCAGGACCATAAATCTGTTTGAGCTCTTCTGCAAATCTGTTATCAAGGACCAAGATATGAACTGTAGTAAGCAGACAAGACACACTCAGGAGAGAAGCAAGACATACTTAACTCCCCACCAAGTTTGGCGGCTCACAGACCAGTGCCCCTGGCTGACCCTCGTCTAGCAGGGAAAACCGACTGTCCTAGAGTCACTACCAAGAACTCCATACAAAAAAAAAAAAAAAAAGAAAAGCAGTCATGATACCTAAATGAAGAAGTAGCAGAAAATGAGAAAGGAACTCAAAGGACTCACAGCTGACTTGTAGTTGATGATTGCAGGGGACAAGGCGGCGCTGGGATGTGACGACACTGGGGATCGGAGGCACTGCAAATGTCTTGGGGACTATTTTATTACATGCAGAAAAGCATACATGTAGGCTAAAAGCAAATCTGCCAACACGTAACAACTCTCAATTCTGGGAGGTAAGAAAACTTTGTACTTTACGCTTATCTGTATTTTTAACTTATTTAAAATAAAAAAAGACACTAGAAGAGATTGCTGCAGGGGTGGTACATTGGTAAAGGGTTCCTGGAGAAGCTGAGGTTTGAGGCAAACTATAAAGAATGGACTTTGGATGCCCTCAAGGGAGAGCTGCCAGGGTCCCAGACCGAGGAGTTTCTGTTTGGAAATAGTCTTGTTTTTTCAGAAGTCAGTTAGGGATATAAAAATAACTAGGTGAAACACCCAGACTCCAATTCACAGTAATACAGTATTAAAAGTTATATCACTCATTGCTAATGAAAAAGCAAGCAAGAATGAATTATTTCAAAACAAATAATTCATATTTTTCCTGACTTGTCCTAAAAAAGTTGCCAATGTCTGTTTAAAATATCATGTACTGTAAGAATGAATGTACTGAAGCCACTTGAGAGAAATTCCTCTTGAGTGATGTAGCATCTCCGAGATCCTGAGGAACTGGGTGGAGTAAACAGTAAACCGCGCTGTTGGGCTCTGACAGTCAGAACACATCTGTTGTCTCTGCTCAGCAAGGACAGGAGATGGGTGTTCTTCAGATAGGAAACAGGAACTAAGTGGGTGGGCCCAAAAGGCAGTGTGGGCTTGAAACAGGAAAAAAAGAAGTCTGCTTCTGATAGTGACTGAGATGCACTGCTGTGCTGTTCTGATCAGGCATGTCCTGCTGGGTCAAACCTTTGTTCTGTATCCACTGAGCAGCTGCATATGTCCTGGGATTATTCTGGTGGCTGTTTTACATATTTTGCCTTGTAAGTGTTGCAGTACTGCTTCATGTGTGCGCTATTTAGTTTTGTCATTTCAGGAAATGGCATACACTCACTTGTTCAAATCAGAAACCAGGTAGTTACTTGATATTTTCCTCTTCCTTGCTCCCCACATCCAACCCTGCACCAAGTTCTGAGTCTCTTTCAAAGTACCTCTTTAATCCTTTTACCTCTCTCATCTTGACTTCCAACACTGGAGTTGAAACCACCATCATCTCTTTCTTAGGTGACTGAAATGCCCTCCTGCCCTCATTTTCTTCTTTCTATTCTTGCCTTTGTCCATTCTTTCCCAAATTTTGGCTGAAGTAATTTTAAAATAAAACTTAGATGATTCATTTATCATGATTTTTTCTCCTGTACTTGAAGTCCAAAGTCCTTAATTTGGTCTATAGAGCTCTGCACGATTTGACCCCCATTCACTTGTTCTTCCCACCCCTCACTCTTTTTGTTTCAGTCACAATGGCCTTTTTATTATTTATTTAAAAAACAATTTAATTTTTATTTAAAAATATTTTAGTTATTTATTTTTAGACAGAGGGGAAGGGAGGGAGAAAGAGAAGGACTATGGTCACAAAATAGAGGGAAAAGTGAAGGCTATGTAAAGTGAAATAAAGAAAAATGCACAGGGAACCAACAGTGAAAGGAAGGAAACCAGCATTCAAATTAATGATTTAGAGCAGAAGGAAGAAATAAACATTCAACCAGAACAGAATGAAGAAACTAGAATTCAAAATAAAGAGGAGAGGTGTAGGAAACTCTGTGACAACTTTAAACATTCCAACATCTGAATCATAGAGGTGCCAGAAGGAGAAGAGGAAGAGCAAGAAATGGAAAACTTATTTGAAAAAATAATGAAGGAGAACTCATCCAATCTGGCAAAAGAAATAGACTTCCAGGAAGTTCAGGAAGCTCAGAGAGTCCCAAAGAAGCTGGACCCAAGGAGGAACACACCAAGGCATGCTGTAATTGCATTATCCAAGATTAAAGAGGAGAGAATCTTAAAAGCAGCAAGAGAAAAGGAGACAGTTACCTACAAAGGAGTGCCCATAACACTGTCAATTGATTTCTCAAAAGAAATCTTACAGGCAAGACAAGGCTGGAAAGAAGTATTCAAAGTCCTGAAAAACAAGGACCTACATCCAAGATTGCTCTATCTAGGAAAGCTATCATGTAGAATGGAAGGACAGATAAAGTGCTTCCCAGATAAAGTCAAGTTAAAGGAGTTCATCATCACCAAGCCCTTATTATGTGAAATGTTAAAGGGACTTATCTAAGAAAAAGACTATCAAAACTATGAACAGTAAAATGACAACACACTCACAACTATCAACAACTGCACCTAAAACAAAAACAAAAACAAATTTAGCAAACAACTAGAACAGGAACAGAATCACAGAAATGGAGATCACATGGAGGGTTATCAGCGGGGAGGGGGAAGGGGGATAATGGGGGAAAAGGTACAGGAAATAAAATGTATAAATTGTAGGTACAAAAAAGACAGGGGGAGGGTATAGCAAATGGAGAAGCCAAAGAACTTATGTGTATGGCCCAGGGACATGAAGGGGGAGGGGAATGCTGGTGGGAGGGAGGGTGCAGGGTGAAGGGCAATAAATGGGAGAAAAAAGTGGGACAACTGTAATAGCATAATCAATAAAATATACTTAAAAATTGATTTTAGAGAGAGGGAGAGAAGAGGGGGGAGGGGAGAGAAAGAAATACTGATTTATTGTTCTACTTATTTATTCATTCATTGGTTACTTTCTGCATGTGCCCTGACCAGGGATTGAACCAGCAACTTTGGTGTGTTGGGACAGTGCTCTAACCAACTGAGCTACCCAGCCATGGCTGGCTGCCTTATTCTTCATTATTCTCTCTGCTCTTTCTAGCTCTGGGGTCTTTGTGCATTCCTTGTCCTGTGCCTGGAGTGTTCTTCCTGCCACTCTTCATCTGGCTAATCCCCGTTTATCGGCAGGTCTCAGTTTAAATGTCACTTTCACAGAGAGGCTTTCTTATGGCAGCTACTCCTTTTCCTTCATAAACTTCTCACAGTAACATATAAACTTAATTCTGTCTCTTCCATTAGAGAGCAAGTTTCTTGAGGTCAAAAATAACATCTATCTTGTTAACTATTAAACATCTGGGGCTTAGCACATGTTTGGTGCAGACTAGGTACTCTTCATTTAAATGAACCATAATGTCCAGGACAGTGCTAGGAAGAAAATAAGTTTTAAAATATAGTTACTTATGAAAAGTTCCTTGCTGCCATTGATTGGATGATTGTAAAAACATGGGGCTTTTAAAGTTTAGTATGTAGTTGAATTCAAGGGTTATTCTCTGTAACATGAAGCAACAAAGGTAAGTCATATTTAATCTACATTTCAGAGTGCCTCCTGTTTTCTCCTGTCCTCTTGAGGATTGGGACAGGTTTGGAAACAGGGCACAATTCAGCTAACTGCTTTTCTGTGGTTGGTACTTGAACATCCTTCCTGTTCCTCACGTGGCACAGATACTCACCAGCAGGCTGTGACACAAGGCATGGAAATGCTGCTGATTCGTCTCCAGCTCATCCCAGTCCAGTTGCCAGCAGCTTGTGGGTCTGAGGATGAATGGGAGTCCATATGTCACTGATTCGCAGATCCCACTGGCTTTGAGAGCCCTGGGAAGAGACAATGGCACGGAATGTCTCCTCAGTGATATCCAGAACCTCAACCCAAATCCAGTAAAATTCAGTTAAGTCTAAGACCCTATTGTGAAATCCTTTAGACCAGGGACTGTGAATTCTTCACCCTCATATGGCTAGTACCTAGCAAGGTATCGGGCACACAGCACATTCTCAAAGCCTGTTAATCAGTGAATAAAGCAGCCATCAGGAAGGCTCAAGACTCTGATGAATTTTTTTTCTCCTGAGTTCATTCTATGCCAAGTGATGTACCTGGGGACATTCTCATAATACCCCTGCTACAGCAACCATATAACACAATTGTATGCTAGCCATCTGCATCCCATTCCTGGCTCTTTTGAGTTGATGTGTTGACAGAGGATGCATCTAAGAAGAGGATGCATTTCAGGAGGTTCCTAGCAGCATCCATGGTCAGAAACCCATGGACAAGCTTGTGCAGATACCTGGGTGTGGGCACTGTGATAGGAACTAAAAATGGCCTTTGCTATCATGGCTAATTCTACCTTGAAGTTGGTTCCCCTGGAAGCAGGTATTCTAGTTTTTAGAGCAGAGATTTTCAACCAGTGTGCTGCAATTTTTATGAATTTTTAAAACACACGATACCTGACTATTTAGTCAGGGTCACTGACTTCTTTTCCCTTAGGTTGTCATATAAAAAAATGATGGTTAATATAATAGTAGCTGTCCAGTGTGAATGAATCAAAATTATACCTATTTTTGTCAGATCAGCCAAAAATCTACTTTTTGGTATGCTGTGGAATTTTAGTTTAGTTTATTTTGCAATGAATGAGATAAAAAGGTTGAAAGTCACTGACTTGGAGAAATGGGAGGGTCGGGGAAGATCCTGTGTACCAGTTGCTCCTTGAAGTCCAGGCCTCTCTCTTGAGAGAGTCTCTGCATTCGGAGACTTTCTGCATTTCCAGTCCTCATTCAGCCCTCATTGTCCTACCAAGGCGCATCTCCGCCCTTTGCTTGTTTGTCTCCCTGTGCTGAGCAGCCTGACCATGCTCTTTCATGCCCATACCTGTAGGTGCTGCTTTGGACCAGACTCCTGCCTGCCTGATACTTAGGGATGTCCTCTAACCCTGGACCTTCTAGCCATGGAACCTGTAGAATCAGTGTTTGCATGGGTTGGGGACTTCCCATGGACCCTACTTGATCACCCGGAGCTTGTAATAAGAGGCCAATGACTGGGAAGCCATCTGGTAGAGTGTGCTGAAGTCTCCTTTGGGGTCATCCATTTTCAAGGAGCCATCAGCTGTGCCAGGGAGCAGAGACGGGCTGAGAAGTCGCTCTTGGAGATCACATTTCAGGCACACTACAGTAAAAAACGGCATTGGGGGAAGAATGTTTGTCACAAGTTACCTCAGGCTATGTGCTTCAGAACAACATCTGCCACTCATTCCACCTTTGCCAGGCAAGTAAGGGTTGGGAGCAGGCAGGAGAAGTGGGGAGAGGAAAACATGATGGGTTTAGGGAGGCAGAGTGGGTCTGGCACCTACAGGACTGCCCTACATAACAGGTAACATTTTCTGGGTCTGACATGATTTTTACTTGTTTTACTCCTGGGCTGGCTGAACAGTTGCCCAATAGTGAGAGATCTGGCTTGTGATCCAGTCTGAGAAGAACATGTGTTCCCTGTGGAAGAGGTGGCTAACCTTACAATGTGTAGGGCCCTTTGGCAACCACAGAAGGAAATCTTGCCTCTGCTGCTTCCCAATGGCTAAGCTTTGGCAAGACTTCAGGGCAGACGAAAGAAGAGCAGGAAAGCAGAAGTCAGGCAGTCAGCTGACAGCTACTGTTCTGCGGAAGGACTTCCCCTCTGCGAGCTCTTGTAGGGACATTTGGGGGGAGGAGGAATAAGTTCCCGAAACAGTCTACTTTTAAATTCCCCAAAGAAACCAAAGTATAAAACCTTCTGAGTCTCGGAGCATCAGACCCTGGAGCATCTGTGGCACCAGACCACATTTCTAAGGAGGGCTTCAACTAGGTACGAGTTACTCATCAAGGTTTTATACTCTTGTTTATTAAGCTTCTGCTCCAGCAAGTCTATTCACATACCACAATGTACAGGGTTCTTTTGCACTAAACTTGAATGCTTGATATTACAAAGGTTTTCAATAAAATTTATACCAGGTTTGAATACTGTTAACAAACCAGTGAATAAACCAATGTTGAATCCTTGTGGGAAGGTTAGTGGTTGGTGTTAGTGATTTAGGAAATGACTAAACTAACGGCAACATGGGGTAAAAACAAAAGTAGAAAGAAATAGGATGCCAGAATAGATGTTAGGTCCAGCTGGCCCTCGGGCTCAGCAATCATACATAGACATTGATGTTGGGCGAGGTGCCTCTGGTATGTCCCAGGGCCCAGGAAGTCAATAGGAGGGACTTTGCCTAGGGCTCCAGCTTCCCCTCCTTCCTGTGTGTCTAACTTCATTGTTGGGTCCCTGGGTTTTAGGACTAGACAGCTGTATTCACCTGGCTGAGGTCCTCACTCCGACTAAATTAAAAATCACACAGGGAACTTTTAAAAGATACCAATGTCTGGATCTTACTTCACACTGATCAAATTGGTATCTCTTGGAATGAGGCCCAAATGCTGGTTTTTAAGAAAAGCTCCTCTTGTGACTCTCTTTTTTTTTTTTTTTGCAGCCAGGGCTGAGAACTATGGGCACGGTAGAGTCAGCAGTGCTCCAAGGCTGGGAAAGCTGTTTTAGCAGACCCTGGGTCTAGAACAAGGTATGCTTCTCACCACCCAGAACCTGGGTGACGAGCAAGGTGGCAGACCTTGAACCCAAGAAATGAGAAAGGACACTCATCAGAAGCTGACTGTGTACTTTATCCATCAAAAGGAGGCCTCTGAGGGAAGCATCTGTAGATGGGATGAAGGGCCCTAGGCAGCTACTGAAGCTGGTGATGTGGGGGTGGAGAACCTTATAAAGAGAAGTCAAAGTGAATACCTGAGGGGCAGTCCTCAAAGGATGCTGGAGTAGGAGAGCTCAGCGTTTTTTGTTTTGTTTTGTTTCACTTTTTTATTGTAATGAGCCATATTTTAGAAATCCATGTATCTGGCAATGCAGCAATTTTTTAAACAATTGATAACTACAGGAGGTCTAATTTCCCCAGACCTCACTCCAACTGTGTCTGAGCATATGGACTGCAGTGAAGTCCTCCCCAGCAGGAGAGCTGATGAGTCTAGATCTAAGTTCTACAGTGCACCATGAAGACCCATGAACTGCTGAAAAATGATTGCAGATGAAGATAAACATTTGGGTTCTGATCCTGGTGTTGAAAGCCATGGAAAGAGAGGGCAAAGCAAGAAATTCTCAACAGTACCATGGGCAAATACTGTGCAACAGTGGAAGAAGGGCTGATTGCAAGCGTTCCTGGCCGTTGAGGCCCTCTGCTCTCCTAATAAGAAAAGTGAATCTTTAGCGTCTTTGTTTAGAATTACTCAGCATGAGGCAGGTTGCATAGTAGGTATGGGGTCAGCTTTGGAGGCAGATAGACCTGGGTTTGGTGACTGTTCTCTGGGCTAAGAGTAGTCAAATGCAAAAAATACAGAGTTGTAATCCTAAAGGTAAGAGTGGGCTCTGGAATTGCCCAACTTCAAATTCTGGTTCCCCTGCTAATTTTCTGTACAGCCCTGGGGAAATGTTTAATTTCTCTAGGTCTCAGTTTTCTCATCTGTAAAATAGGGATAATATTGTATTTAACTGATGCTAAGATGCATTTTTCCACATACTTGCATATCTACATGTGTCCTATAATTACCACTGGCCAGACACATGTCCTTAACCCTTACACACTACTCCAACCTAAAAAACCTCTTTAAGTAAGGATGAGATAATATTTCCAAGTGATTAAGAAAGAACTGTGTCATGTTTAATTGATTGTGTTTTGTTTCTTAGTGGTACAGAAAATAAAAGTATATCTTACTATTGATTGCATCTTAGATTTAATGACGTACTGTAACATTACCTGCCGCACGATGCTGTGTGAAGATGAAACAGGATAATGCAAGGAAAGAAGCTGACATAGTGTCTGGGGGAAAGCAGATAAGAAGTGAATTCCAGAGCATGGGACAGGAAGCAAATGGTACTGTTACTCTTAGACACAAGTGTTGGAAACAAGGTCCTGGGAAGATTTTACATGCAAAGGAATGACAGGAAAAAATCCAGGTGAGTTGTCAAAGGCATTCCAGGCCCTAGGTTGGAATGGGGTAAAGGGTAAGGACCCAATGATTATTCCCAGAAAGAAAGAACCAAGGGGTGTCTTTCCCTTTGGGACCGGGAGTTTATAATCATTTTTCTGAGTGAATGCCAACTCCCAAAGCCACACCTTGGCCCTTTTCCTTTGGAGCCAGGCCCTGAGGAGTCAGCTTTTCCAAACTCTATGTGGCTGACTGTACTGATGGGACCATTTGCAGGCCTTTGTCACCCTGGGTCCTGAACCAGTCTTCAAAGGGGATGGAGACTAGTGGGATCTGGAATGAATATCACTACCAGACAGAACAATATCCAAGGCCATGCTCGCATGTCTAAAACACTGGATCAATCCCTTGGTTTTCATAATTGCCAGAACGTGCTTTATGGACATGGTCTTGGGTCTCTAAATATCCTCTTTGGGGCCTGCCTTGGTAGTTGCTTTACTCCTTGCTACTCTCAATTTGATGTCTCACTATCCAGAAGACCTTTATTTAATTTTGGTTTAGTCTTGCTTTTTTTCCTCTACTCATAGGCCCCGTTGATATTGTTGAGGTGCCAGCATGCTTCAAATTATAATGTCATTGGTATCTACTGCATTAAAAATTAAAAACTGGAGAAAAATATATAACTCACTGTGTTCTTTTGCAGTGTAGCTGCTGCCCTAATATTGAGGTGTCTAAGTTTTTGCCTCTAAACTAGTTGTCCCTTGCTGTCTGGGATTAATTACATTCAGTTTTCTAACTGGTCACTCTTTAGAAATTCTTTTATTTCTCCTTCTGCTGATGCTGAACAACTTCACCCAATCCTCCTCTAATTCTTAAACCTCCAGTGCTCTGTGTTCTGGTGACTCGCCAATCTGGAGCTCTAATCCTAGACTACGATTATGATAGCCTACATAACATGCTTTTTTAGGAGTGTTACTTGGATTATCTGTGGCTCTGGAAATCTTGCTGAAAGACTGTGAAGGAAGAAGAAGGTGAACATGTTCTCGGTCTGTTCCACTGTTATGTAGCCAGGCTTTGAAGAACATCTCCATGCTGACAACATCATTGTCTATAGTCTGAAGGTCAATGTCAGTCCCCAGGAAAGAACTCTCTGTAGAAGAAAGGGGAAGAGGAAAGTTTTTAATTCTTTAATTGTAAAATTTGAAAATTATGAAATCTTAAATTTTGACCTGTCAATGCTAGATATCTCTAGACATCTAGCTTATAGACATTCTTGGATAGTACACAAAGAGACACAGGCAAAGAAGTTTGTTCAGTGCAGCATTATCGTAATCAAAACCCCAAACGGGAAGCAATGCAAATGCTCACCTATATGGGAATGCTTAAATAAATTATGGCACAATCAAGCTGTGGAGTACTATGTAGCTATTAACAAAGTAAAGGTAAATGTACTGACATGGAAAGGTATGAGATAGTAAGTAAATAAAGTCGTGGAACAGATATGTAGTATGAACCCATTTATATAAAAATGAAACTATTGGCCTAAGTACATATGAATGTATGCAAATGTATCTCACAAAGGTCTGGGAGGCTGTCACCAAACTGTTAGCAGTGGACAGGAGTAGAGATGGGGCAGTTCTGAGATACAGTCCATTTTTACCACTCCTATTTCTATACCTTTTAAATTTTATTGTTATCATGTATTTCTTATACTTAAAAAGCATTCTAGAATACAAAACAGCAGTAAGATAACACAGCAATGCAAGTTAAATACTTAGTTAACCAGGGGAACTTCAGCTCTACATTGTTGTTTCACAGTGAAAATGTATTCAATTGGTACTTCTGTTATAAAAAATAAAATACAAAAAGGTGAAGAGAAAAATAAAGACAAATTCCCAGGCTCTACCTTCTGACACAGATTACACGAGATTGTCTTCAGCATGCCAAGTCTCCAAAGTGTGTTTAGCAGACAAGAAGACAGGAATGACACGTGTAGTGTAATTTGATTCCAAATATGAATGAATGGAGCTGGGTGGGTGGGTGAGGAGGCTTTGCTAGTCTACTTCCTGCTTCAGGCAACACTAGCTCAGGACCTGGGGTCTAGGTCTGCAGGTAAAGGTTGTCAGGAAAAGCCAAGTTTGTGGTGGTGAAGGAAGCAGAGAGGGGAAATGACGCAAGAGCTGGAAAGAACCTGAAGAGGAACCCACTTTTTTTTTTGCCTGACCATGAGGGGCTCTCTGAAACACTTTTACAAAGGGCCTAAGAAAAGCCAGTTGCTCCAATGAATTAACTTCTGTGTGTGACTCATGGGCCCCAGGGAGAAGGCTGGTTTATTTCTGGAACGACATTCCTGAGGACAAGTATGCCGAGGTGGCAGACTCTCCACACGGAAACAAAGGGCTTCAGTCCAGCATGCTGGTGCCCGCACAGGGGAGACTTAGATGACTCCACATGGTACTCAATGGCTAACTCTGGCTGAGAAGGGGCACCAAATGCATTTCTCCTGTGAAATGTGTGAGAGAAACTCTACCACCTTCTGTGAAGAGTTGTGAGGATTCATTAGCTAATTAGTTATTTTATTCATTTCTTTAAGCAGTAATATTATGTATTATGTAGAAGATTAAATACCGTATAGGTTACAGAGATATGTGATACTTTGCACTCTTTTGGCATTTATAAAGTGATATTATATATATTTTAAAAAGAAATATTTATTACAGTTACAAAGGAACATTATTCTTGACCTCGCTTCCTTAAACTCTCACCTGCTCCATTACGTTTTAGAAAACTACAGTGATAAATATGAAGTCATTGGCAAAGAAATGTCCCTCATAAGTAAAGAGAAAGGTTCTTTTAAATAATGTGAATCTTATTTTGTCACAGGCAAAACAAGAAATAATTTACCTTTCTGAGCCTGGACTTCACCTTGAATGACATGGAAATGACTGAACAGATCCTCATCAGGGAGGCAAAATAATTATTAAAGTGTACAGAGGCAGACGCAGCGCTACACAAATGGAACTGAGCAGCAAGGATAATACTGCTCAAACAACAGAGTTTTGGAGAAGAGAAATAAGTGTTTCATTTTTCCTCCCCAGGGAAAGGACAGAAGGGTAGAAACTATTCCCATAGGTGGTATAAGGAGACAACACTAAATTATCCCAGGGGAGGGGGCGTGCTGGCCTGATGATGCACCCCAAAGGCAGGATGTGCTCGTCAGGTCTGGGTGATGATGGTGGTAATGATTCTCCCTCTAAAATAGGCTGGCTTTTACTTTGGACTTCAGTTTGACAAGGTGAGCCTATTGCAGAGAGGGTGCTGACAAAGTAACCTTCTGGTCCTGCAAAGAACCAAGCCTGAATGACACATGGCACGTCCATAAGGGACAATTCCAGTGTTCTCTGCAGATACCCACCCCATCAACGTTCCCGAAGTTCTTCCCAAGTTCTCAACCTACAGGATCCTGGGAGAGCCACAGACCAGAGCTTCTTTCTCTGAAAAAGCTCTCATGTAATTCCCACCAAGACACTGTGCTTCAGGTTCGATTCTGCAGTTTTGTAGGCTCAGAAGGGACTCAGCAGCTTCCCAGGGACAGTTGCTTTGTCCAAGCTAACAACTAACGTGTAAAGCGGAACGGGTGGAAGGGAAAACATCTTTTTCATGTTCTCTGTCAGTGGTTCAGGCACTCCTTTCCTTGTGCCTGGATCAGAGTGGTGACCTCCATTCAGACTCCATTCCTTCTCCAGTACTTAATGTACTACTATGACCAAATAAATGTTCTAAAGTATGGTTTCATCAGATCCCACCTTTGCTTAAGAGCACGTGCTGCCTTCCCGCTATCATCTTTTCTCCCCTCACTCATCCTATACAACCGGTTATACTGGTTATTTCTCCAACACGCCACCCTTCCCTTTTTCTGTGACTGCTCATCGGACTGCTCCCATCCCCCACAGGTAGTGTGCATGGAGCTGGAGCTCAGCAAAGGCCCGTGGAGTTAAACAATAAATTAAACAATTGGTCCCTCCTCCATGGCTCTCATTACTTTTTCCTGTAACTCTTCTGTTTCAACTAAGTTAGTCTCCTTACCACATGACTTCCTTCCTTCCTTAGTGCTTTTATTACTCTATCAATCTCTAGCCTGCACCTCCCCCAGAATTCAACTCAGAGCTGACTTTGTCCAGGAAGCTATGCTTAATTATACTCTCTTTTTTTCAGTTTTAATCAGCACCCCCTGGGTATCTGTGGGCTTCATTTGGTCAGAACAAATTATACTTGTTATTTGGTTTCCCCTGAAGGGTTTTATTCTCTTTCTGTGAGTTTTTGAAACATGGCTGGATATAGTGGAAAGACCAGGGTTTGAATCGTGACTTGGACATTGTCAGCTGTGTTACTTTGGGCAAAGTGGGGATAGTGCAGCCTATTTCAGTTATGGTGAGGCATAAGAAGTGAGATGATTATCTATGAATGACATGAAGTAGTTTCAACAAATGGTATTTTATTTTTCACTCTGATCAACAAAATTAATTGCTTTTGCAGGACAAGAATGTGCTTTCCTTTTTAAAACTTTCCCCCCTGTCAACTCCCTTGGTGATTATTTCATCCCCAGCGCCAACATACATAAGACCACCAACACTTGGCACTGAGTTCCTCCCAAGTACAATACACCTACATGTGCTAAACCTGGGAAACAGGGAGGAGGCTTCTCACTTCTCAGATGTTGAAGAGCAGCTCCCAAGTTGACTGGCGAGCAGGGCACAGGACATTGAATGAGCTAGGTCCGATTGAAGGTATGAAATAAAAATGTTACCAGAGTGAGGGTGCAGCTAGCCGGCAGTGTGTAGTTAAGACAAGCCAGGAAGGCCTAATTCACGGCAGCCTACACAGCAGCCAGCACTCACATTCAGTTTTTTGGATTTATCCTGCCCCCTTGTGGTCACAAGCAGTTAGATTCCTCACTAAGCTCCCCCCCNTCCCCCCCCACCCCCCCCCCCCCCCCCCCCCCGCCCTTGCCACCCTCCCTCCTGCCCGCACCTGCCTCCAATTTTATACTTTCTGGGAGATTTCCACAACCTTATCTTTAAACATTTAAACTGTTTCTTAAAGAATCATATTTTAAATCTTCATCAGGAAACAAGATTTCTTGTTTTTGGTTTACTATAGCTTCTTTTAAAAAATTATTTATTTTTAGAGAGAGGGGAATGGAAGGAGAAAGAGGGAGAGAAACATCGCTTGGGTGCCTCTCACACATCCCAGCCAGGGACCAGGCCACAACCCAGGCAGGTGTCCTGACTGGGAATCAAACCAGCAACATCTTGGTTGGGGGATGGTGCCCAACCAACTGAGCCACACCAGTCAGGGCTATAGGTTCCTTTTCATAAAAAATATTTAAAAATTAAATTTATTGAGGTGACATTGGTTAGTAAAATTATATAGCTTTCAAGTGTACAATTCTATAGCACATCATTTGTGTGCTGCATTGTGTGTTTACTCCCCAAAGCCAGGTCTCCTGTCATCATATATTTGGCCCCTTTACCCTTTTCTACCTTCCCTCCCCCCTGTCTGGTAACCACCACACTGTTGTCTGTGTCCATGAGTTTGTTTGTTTGCATTATTTGTTCATCTGTTGCTTTCAGTTTTATGTATCACATATGAGTGAAATCATACGGTTCTTTAATTTATCTCTCTGACTTGTTTTGCAGAGCAAGAGTTCATTTTGAGCTTTTCTGGAAGGGCTGCACTCATGTGAAAGACTAAGAATGCCTGATCATTGAAAATGAGGTAATGCCTAAAGCAGTCCTTCTCAGAGGTCAGCCTAAAATCAGGGTTACAAAATGGAAATGTGTAAATTTTTAATGGGAGAATTTAATGTTTTAGTACACGCATATGCATATATAATGGCTGTATTTTTCTCTTGACATGGAATATCTGAAGAAGAGGTCCAGAAAATGGGGCTCCCGGCCAGTCCTGCACATCCTCTACAGTCTGACAGAGGCCCTGGCCTGTTCGATTGGCTAGCTCTGTTTCTTTCCAAATGATCCTCATCTAGCCTATTCTTGGGCATCGTGGATGGGCTTCAGGGATTCTTAGAACCACCTGAAATGGTATACGATTTCATCTGCATGTGTATAGATATATTTTGGTGGGGTGGTGGAAGGGGATAGGTTCTTAGCTTTTATACAATTCTCAAAAGAGCCCTGTAACCTCAGAAACTATGAAATTACGGGATCTTAGCCTCCCTGCGTCAGTTCGTAATCAGTGTTGTCTACTCTTGGAATGTAGGAGTAGCTCTCGGATGTTACCAACCGGGTTAAGTAATCAGAGCAGACAGAGCTTGCTCAGGAACAGCTCACGCAGAGCCATTTAACCAGTCCTTAAATCAGCAGTGGCATGAGGATAGCTTCCAACAGTTCACAACTTTGGCGGCAGACCAGCTTGCTTTTCGTTTGCCTCATTTGTGGAGGTGATTCTCGGATTCTCGGAAAAGGAGGTGGCAGGGACAGTGGTGGTTACGGCAGTGTGGACTTTGCCAAGAAGTAAGTACAGGGCTCCCAAGTGGTGACCATCTTCTCTGGCCTTAGTCTACAAGAGGGGTTAAGACATCACCAGAAGAGTATGAAATAGAGAAAATGAATTTCCTAGAACTCAAAGAGAATACTCTTTACTCATTCATTTATTCTTTCACTTAATTTGTCATAAGTAATTATTTATGTAGTGTCTTCTATGAGCCAAGCACTGATTGGTGTCAACAATGAAAGTGGCAAATTCTTTGTTTTTGTGGCTTACATTCCAGTGAGAGAACAGACAATAAACAAACAAAACAGAAAATAATTGCAGATAATGATAGATACTATGAAGAAAAATAAAGCAGAATAAGGACATGTGTGTGTATGTATGTATGTATGTATGTAGGGGATAAGTGGACCTAGATAGTTGTAATGTTTTCATATCTGACATGAAATGGTACTATATTAATTCTAAGTAAGCTGCAAAAAGTTAAAAACTCTATTTTAATCCCTACTTATGTGAAGTATTGTAATCCTGAGTCTTCAACATTTTATGCAAAGTGGAACTGTTTGCACTCTAAGTAGACTGTGAAAAGTTAAGAATATATAACATAATTCCTAGAGAAGCCACTAAAAATAATGCCAGGAAATATAGCTAAATGAAAACAGATAAATTAAAATAGAATTCCAAAAATATTTCATCACCTGAAAGAAAGCAGGGAAGCAGGGAAAATATGAACAAAAACCAGAGAAGATAAACAAAAAATAAAATGGTAGACCTAAATTCAAGCATATCAACAGTTATGATAAATGTGAATGGACTATACACTCCAAAAAGAGGAAGAGATTAACAGAACAGATAAAAGCAGACTCAATTATATGCTGTCTATGAGAGATAATCTTTGAGTATAAAGATCAAATGGGCTGAAAATAAATGAATGGGAAAGGATGAACCATAAACACAGTAAGACCTAAAAGAAATAAAAACATATGTCTCCAAAGATGTGTGTAAGTATTTCTAGCAGCTTTAGTCACAAAAGGCAAAAATTGGAAACAAACATCTGAAATTTCCATTAACAGGAGAATGGTTAAACAGGATGGGACAAATTCATACAATATAATGATACTCAGCCATAAAAAGACACTAACTACTGATATAAACAACATGGATGGATCTCAAAAATTGAATGGAAAAAATCAGACAGAAAAGAAGAATAGACTGTATAATTCAATGAGTTGTTACATAAAATGCAAACTAATCTACAGACGAAAAGCAGATCAGTGGTATACACCAGGGTCTGAGGCAGGGATGAAGTGAGTGTAAAAGGCAAAAAGAATCTTTTAGGGGTGATAAAAAAATATCTTGGTTGTGGTGATGATTTATGGGCACAGTCAACTGTCAAAACTCATTGAATTGTACACTTTGCATGAAGGCAGTGTACAGTATGTAAGTTATTTTTTGATAAAGTTGGTGAGGGAAATTTTTAAAAATTTCACTTTTCAGATAATTTTATATTTTCCATTGAGCTCTAAAGAATTCTTTAATTCAATTTTAAAAAGGGAAGGGTTGCTTTTTTCTGAGACCAGTCTTCTCTTAATGAAATAAATGTCTCTCTGTGTTAAAAATCTTTAGGTAATAAATACACCAGTGGTTGTAATTTAGTTCTAATGCCACAGGGAAATGACTTTAATACAGTTATCAAAGACAAACTCAAGATACAGCTGTATTTTCCAGTCTATTTTCTAAGACACTAAAAGGGGAAAAATGTGGAATCAGCCAAGTGCACTGAAGCATGAAGCATTGAAGAGGGCTACCTCCCTTTCCCCCTGGAATCCTTCAGGAAGCAACGAATCTCTGTCTTCTATGTTTGGGTTGGTAACATTTGGTGTTTCCTAAGAACACATATGGATAAAATACCTTTCCAGAAGAGCTTGACATCGATCTGTGGCAAAGTTTCAGAGAAAATATTAAACAGATGGTTTGTGAGCACTTAAGAAGGGAACCTGATATCCTTGTGTACAAGGCTGAGAGACGTAGGCTGGTTGACGGCAACATTAGGTTGATTTGTAACTGGCTGAAAAGACTTACACACCCAATGAGTACAGACTGCTGTCAACCTGGACAGATGCCCTCTGGATGCTAAAGTGCATTGATCACAGTGGCCTTTTTAGTTTTGGCATATTTATTACCTAGCCAGTCTTTAGAAAGCTATTATAAAATCTTATCACATGCAAATCAATGCATGTAACATACATGTAAGCTAAGCAGCACAGCAGCATTGTGAACACCCATGATTCCTTTATTCAACTGAAGATGTAGAGCGTCATCAATATTAGCAAGATATCTGTATGCTTTTCCCTGATCTTCTCCAAGGGAAACCTTGCCACACACAGTTTTTTATCATTCCTTTTCTTTCAAAAGTTGTTTTATTATTTTAAACAAGTACTTCATTATTTTAGTTTTGCTTGCGCTTTATGAAGAGGTGCTATATTGTTAATGTATATCTTTGGTTATCTGCTTTTTTCTCAGTGTTAAGTTTCATTCATACTATTGTGTGTAGTTGTGGTTCATTCATTTTTGTAACTGTATAATATTTCACGTTGTGAATATACTTTGTAATAGTTATTCACACCCCTCATTGAATGGACATTCGAGTTGTTTCTAATTCTGGCTTTTTGAATATGTCAATATTCAAGATTTACAAGATACACCTGGAGACAAGATGGTCACATTCTTGTCTCCAGGTGTATATTGTAAAAGTCTTTCTGGTGACAGTCCTTTAAGAATACAATTACTAGGACAAGAGTATTGTGAATGTTATTACAACAAAATGACAAGTTGTGTACCAATTTACATTCTTCTGATCAGTGTAAAAGAATTTTTGTTGCTTTGTTGTTGTCAATATTATTGAGACATTAATTTTTTTGCAATCTAGGTGGCATAAAATGGTATATCATTGTTTTAATTTGTATATCCCTAGTTATTAATGAGGGTGAGAATGTTTCTTATGTTTATTTGCCACTTAGATTTTCTCTTCTGTGAAATGCCTGTTCAGATATTTAGCTCATCTCAAAATTAGAGAGTATTTTTTAAAAAAATTGAATTTCAGGCATTCTTTATTCTGTATACCAGTTCTTTACTGATCACATGAGTTGGGAATATAGTTATGATTCGCTGTTTCACTCTCTTCGAGATGTCTTTTGAGGAAGAGAAATTCTTAATTTTAAAGTAGTCAGACTTATCAATCTTTTATTTTGTGGTTAGCAAACTTTGTGCCTCATTTAGAAAATCCTTCATCCTCCTTCCTACCTCTGGTGATAAAATTCTTATTCTTTATTTTCTTATAAAAGTTCTAAAGGTTTCCCTTCCACATATAAGCCTCCGACCTATCTAAAACCTAGATAATAATATCTAGATATTATTATGAATGATGTGTGGTAGGATCAAATTTCACTTTTCCCATATGGGATACTGATATTTCCAGTATGATTTAACGACAATATATGTCCTTTGAATGGAATATATCTATCCTTTTCCCACTGCTCTGCCATACCAGCCTAGCCACATGCCAGTTTTTATAGCATGCTGTCTGTTTCTGGGCTTGCTCATCTGTTCTAGACTGGACAGTTCGTCTATTCTTCTTTCAGTCTGACAGCATCTTAGTTAGAATAGCCTTACAATTAATCATCTTAATACCTGGTAAGGCAAACCTTTAGCCTTAATATATATCTTAGCCATATATATATAATTTATATCCATTAAACTGCTTCGCTTATAATTATGTCTTCCTTAAGGGGCATCAATTTCCCAATAAATATTCTGTATGTCGTTTGTTAAGATTTATTTCTAATTTTTTACTTTTTTATTATGGTAAAAGGTATTTCTTTAAATTAAATTTTCTCAGAGCTTGTTTCTAATTATAGAAATGCTATTAATTTTTAAATATTGATCTTATATCGAGCTACCTTGTTAAACTCTTACTAATTGTAACAATTTTTTCATAGGATCTTTTAGTGATTAATGTAGTCAATCAAATAAGTTTCAAATAATGTTACTTTTGTTCCTTTCTTTACAATTTTTATACCTTTTACTACTTAAAAAAAAATCTTACTAGACTAGGACAACCATGTTGAATGAAAATGGTGATGAGGCATCGTATCTTATTTCTGATCTTTTAAAAAGATATTTTATTTTTTTATTTTTTAGAGAGGGGAGGGGAGAGAGGGAAAAAAACATCAATGTGTGTTTGCCTCTTGTGCACCCCGTCCTGGGGACCTGTGACCTGACTGGGAATTGAACCAGTGACCCTCTGATTCACAGGCAGGCATTCAACCACTGAGCCACACCAGCTGGGTCTTATCCTTGAATTCTTTGAAGGCAATATTTTTTTTATAATTCACCATTAAGATTGTATTTACTGTAGATTTTTTTTGTAAACACACTTTGCCAAGTTAAGGGAGTTACTTTCTATTCCTAGTTTACTAAGAGTTTTTTTCCTCTTAAATAGTGAATGAATCTTATTGTATTTTAATCAATAAGACAACATGTCTTTTACCTCTTAATCTGTTAATGTTATTAATTATATTTATACATCTCTATTGCTAAATCACTTTGCATTCCTAGGGTAAATCCTACTTAGCACCGCATTCTCTTTCTACATATGACTGGATAATTTAAGATTGTTTTAACGATTTTTATGAGTGGATTGGCCTGCCATTTTCTTTTCTTACATTATCCTTGTCTGGTTTTCTACTTGAAAAGTCTTCCTTCCTTCCTTCCTTCCTTATTTTTTAATTTCCAAAACACTTTGTATAAGATTGGAGTGATGTACTATTTGGAATTCTAGTAGAACTTGACTATACATCTAGGTTTGGTATATTATGGGAACAACTCAGATTTTTAATTTCTGAGTCAAATTTGTTATTTTTTAATAGAATGTACCTATTTTTGTCTAAATGTTTAAATTCTTAATTTTATCTGTACTTATGTTCCCCTTTCCCAACCTGAACATAGTTTCTTGTGCCTTTTCTCTTCTTTTTCCTTCATTGGATTTACCAAAGGATTTTCTATATATCAGTTTTTTTCAAAGAACCAACTTTTGAATTGTTGGTTATCTCTGTTGCTCTTTTCAACTGAGGCAGTGTAGAGTGTGTGAGCTTTGGAGCCAGGGAGCTTAGATTTGAATCTCTGTTCTATCATTTAACTGAGAATTATGACCTTGGGAGATTTAATTTGGACAAGACATTATGCCTTACTTTCTTCATCTAGATACATGAAGATTAAATAAGAGAATATGTGGAAACTATCTGGAGTGGAAAGTATTTGAACAGTAAATGAGCAATAAAATGTTGCTATTATTACAATCTATATACAGATATTAGAGTATGTTAAGAGACTGTGTTTTTTATTTCGCATATCTTTTCCTTGAGGCTCAGAAACTATTTAAAAATGGAACCAACTAGCAGCATTATTCCCTTGATTGATGGCTCTTCTATGGGGTTAACTTTGGCTGCTGGAATGGGCAGCCCCCTCTAGATACCAAACTTACAATCAGGATCCGGCATTAAGGATTTGCCCTAAGGTGTAGGGTTGGCTTATATGTAAAGAGGGCATAGAAAGACAAGGAAGGCATCCAAGCTTCCCCTGTGAGAGGTATATGTGTACATATTTTTATTTCTTAGACCAATATTTCCTAGTCCTCAATTAAGTACAAAAACCCCAAAATAGATAAATAACAAAAATTATAGAAAAATTATGTTATGTTATTTTTTGTTATAAAACAAAAAAATTATATACATGAATTATAATATGTAACCTAAACATGATTGTGGAGAACTGAGAGACAACGTACAGAATTAAAATCAGTGTAATGGGGTAGTGAGAATGATTTTTTATTAAAAATTTATTTTATGATCAGATTTTCTTTTCAATAAAAAATTATTAGAGCCTGAGATTTTCTTGGTTAAAAAGACATATGTAAAAAGCTACTACTATTACTACTATCAACAGATAACATTTACTTACTCATATGTCCAAGCACTGTTCTAGGTGCTTTACACACAAGTTGCATTTAATCCTCGTAAAAACCCTATGAAGTGCCCTGGCTGGTGTCGCTCAGTGGATTGAATACTGGCCTGAGAACCAAGGGGTCACTGGTTCAATTCTCAGTTAGGGCACATGCCTGGGTTGTGGGCCAGTCCCCAGTAGGGGGTGCAAGAGAGGCAACTGCACAATGTTGTTTCTCTCCCTCTCTTTCATCCTCCCTTCCTCTCTCTCTAAAAATAAAGAAATAAAATCTTAAAAAAAACCCCCTATGAAGTAGCTACTGTTATTCACCCTAGTTTGTAAATGAGAAAATTGTGGAATAAAGAGTTTAAGCAACTTGTTCAAGGTCACACTGTTCTTCAGTAAAATGTAAAAATACAACTGGATGGTTAAATAAATGGTGATGAATTTACACATTGGAATATCTCAAAGCTATTAGAAGGGATGGGTTAGATCTCTATATGGAAAAAATATTGGATAAACAGTTAAATGAAAAACAAAAATACAGTGCAGTGAGTACTGTATAGTTCTCTTTTTATAAAAGTAGGTAATATCAATAACAATAATCATGTTACCTGTATGTCCATATACATGCATATGTAGGGAGAGCAATTCAGGAGAATGTCCTATACTGCTGATGGTGTTTATCTCTGGAGGATAGAATTTTGGATCATTTCAAACTGTTTACATTATGTTCCTGTAGTGTTTAAATCTGTATAGCTTGTAATAACAAATTAAACTAACCAGAAAAAAGAGCACTAGGCAGGTTCTTTCAGTTAAATTTTAAAGTAAAGAAAAAATTAAGAAGTTAGACCAAGCAGGAACAGATGAAGGTGCTATTTAACATACAGTTAGAAGAAAACATATAACAGGCTATACAAGCTGAAAACTTATAGAAAACCCTAACTGATATAAATGTGATTTAAAGTTAACCTTTTCATTTTAGATTTATTAAATAACTTTCTAAAATGTGAGTCGACTTTCTTAATTTCTAAGTTCACTTTTTCTTGGATCTTTTAGAGTCTCCAAGTCATCTTTGTAATGATTAGTTCTCACTATACAGGGCTGTACTAAAGAAGACAGACTTTAGACCTATCAAAGGACATAGTCTCAATAGTTACTTTTTTAATTTTTATTTTCTTAAAGATTATTTATTTATTTATCTCTAGAGGGGAAGGGAAGGAGAGAGGGAGAGAAACATCAATGTATGGTTGCCTCTCATACATCCCCTGCTGGGAACTAGCCTGCAACCCAGGCGTGCGCCCTGACTGGGAATCGAATCGCAATCATCTGGTTCATAGGCCTGCACTCAATCCACTGAGCTATACCAGCCAGGACTCATAGTTACTTTTTAAAAAAATTGATTTTAGAGAGAGAGGGGGGGGGAAGGGAAAGAGAGAAGAAAAACCATCGATTTTTGTTGTTCCACTTATTTATGCATTCATTGGTTGCTTCCTGTATGTGCCTGGCCAAGGAATGAACCTGCAATCTTGGCATATCGGGATGATGCTTTAACCAACTGGGATGATGCCAGGGCCTTATAGTTACATTTTACACTAATCTGCAATATCAACACTTCCTTGTAACATGTTTCTTTCTTTGAAAAGTGGAGTACAGACAATTTTTATTTAACTGATGATCATGATTATCAGAGTTTTAAAAATTATATGTAAATGAATTCAAGAAGTGTTTGAATCAATTCATGATGTTCATGGACTATGAAGGAAAGCTATGGGTGATTGGGATATGTCTGTAACTATCTGAGTTGGTGTCAGACAGGTTGACCATGGCCTCTCCCAAATCATTTGATTTTTTCCCATTCATTCACTTATTTATTGAACATTTATTGAGAGTCAACTATGTGCCAGACAGAGTGATATATACTGGTGATATAAAGATATTTAAGACATAGTCACATCCTCAGGTGGCTCACAGTCCACTTGGGACCTGCCCATTAAATTTTTTTCAGAAATATCAAACCACCTATATACAAAAACATTTTAAATTATTTTTAAATTTAAAAAATATGTTTATTGATTTTAGAGAGAGAGGAAGGGAGAGAGAGAAACATAGATGTGAGAGAGAAACATTGGTTGCCTCTCATACATGCCCTGACTTGAAGATCAAACCCACAACCTAAGCATGGGCCCTGACTGAAAATTGAACTCCCAATCTTTTGCTGTATGGGACAATGCTTTAATCACTGGCCAGGGCCAAACACTTAAAAAAATATTAATAACAAGAACAGCTAACTGTTACTGAGAACTTATTATGTACTAAGTAATTAACCTATATGATCTCATTTAATCACCACCACAACTGTATAGGGTAAGAATTAATAACTAGGGTTAGACAGGCTAAGTATCTTGCCCAAAGTCATATAGTTAGTATGTGATAGAACTGAAATTTAGACTTAGGCAACCTAATTCTGGAGCATGCAACCCTCTGAGAATGAGAGAAGCTAATGCTGCTAGTCTTTTGATAAGGACACCAAGATGAAACAAAACATAATAGAATAAAAAAATTAAAAAAATTGATTTTAGGGAGAGGCAAAGAAACATTGATGTGAGAGAGAAACATTGATCAGTTGCCTCACATATGTGCTCAAACCGGGGATTTAACCTGAAACCTAGCTATGTTCCCTGACTGAAGAAGGATCCTGCAACTTTTCGGTGTATGGGATGGTGCTCCAACCAAGTGAGCCACCAGGCCAGGGCACACAACCACCCCCACAGCCCTAAAGAAATTAATTACGAGGAAAGTATGGGCAAAGTAGAAGACTGCAAGCCATAAATCATATGTACACTTAACCCACAAAAAGGAATTACAAGCAATTTATGAGATGATATATTATTTATATGCAAATAGGAAGTTACTGGAAAATGATCTGCAGTGACACAAAGGTAGAAAGCTGCTTTCCTGCATTTAAAAGCTCTTTCAGACAGCCCTAGCCACTAACAATTCTAAGTGAAGGCATTGGGCGGCCTCAGAGTACTCTGAACTCTGTGCATTAGAGATACACTAAGTTCTTTCTGGGCACAGTCACAGAAGGGAGAAAAGGACAGAGTCCATGACTGATCTGTTCATGGCCAAAAAGAAAGAAGAAGAGCTTCTTGCTCACATATTCAGTTTGAGAACCCACTGGGAAGGGCTATAAATGGTGGATGAGTCCGTGGCCTACTCTATGACCAGGAAGGTGGAGGTGTTACTAGAGACGGGGGTGCAGGGGATGCTGGGCAGACCCAGAACAGCCTCACAGGTGTCACTGCCATCAGTTCATTCAATAAGTGTCTACTGATACTCTAGTATATGTTGTACACTGGGACACAAAAATGAGTAAGACAAATTTCTAATCTCAAGGTACTTACAGTTTGTTTTTTTAAATTGTTGTTCTGTTACAGTTGTTCCAATTTTCCCCCCGCCCCGCCTGCATCCCCACTCCCACAGTCGATGCCTGCCCTGTTGACCATGTCCGTGGGACATTTACCCTTGTTCTTTAACTAGACCCTTCCCCTTCTTTCCTCCCTTGTCCCTCTCCCCTCTGATCTCTGCTAGTTTGTTCCCTGTTTCCATGCACCTGGTTCTATTTTGCTCATTTGTTTGTTTCGTTCACTAGTTTCCACTTATAGGTGAGGTCATATTTAATGCAGAGAGAACAAATGAAACATATTTTATAATTTTAGGTGAGAAGGCAAAGTTGTCAAACTATAAAGCAGGGGTAAACAATTCTACATGGTATATAATTAAGTGCTAAGTTGTGTGGTGCAGACCACAAATATGTGGTTGTTTTAAGGAAAGAAGAATCAATTCTGTAGTCACAAACCTGAATCAGGTCTCAAAGGATGGGGAGTATTCGGCTGGAAGAAGATAGGGGAAGGAACTCAGAGGAAAGAAGAAGGAATTCAGAGGAAAAGTCTACTGTGAGTGGAGGAATGTAGAGAAAGAAGGGCAGACAGTGAGGACACTGACTTGAGAAAAGCAGAGTGTGTGCAGGAGGGGAGAGCTGGTAAACCACACAGCTAAGGCTAGTTGCCCACCTTCCCTCCCTGACCAGAACAATGGCAGTGGCCTCATGATACTGGAAGGATCCACATGTGTCAGAATCTAATGGGAAACTCACTCCTAGTTACCAACTCCTTGACTCATTAGGGAGTAAAGGGCAGAATATGTTATCCATGTGGGACCAGGAAGAGGTCAATAGTATCAGAACAGTGGGTGCCTCCTTATGTGTATAACCTTGGAGAAGGTTAATATAGCCAGGAAGGACTGCTGGAGGGTGAACTGTAACTTGACTGTTGGATAAGTTAAAATCAGTTTAAAAACCTCTTAAGTTCTATAATTTGGGAATCTCTACCTGACTTCCTGACGAAAATCTTTTCATGATTTTCCATTGCCTTAGAATGAAGGGCTAAATCTTAGGGTGGATTTAGGGCGTATTTGGCCCTTCTTGATCTCACCCTTGCCTACCTTTACAGCATCACTCATCCCTCCACCTGATACACCTCCAGCCATAGCGAATCATAGGCATGTCTCTGAAAGTTTGATTCATCTTTTTTTTTCATGCCTCTGGGTCCCCTGTTTGAGTGCTCCTTTTCTCTTCTTCTGCTTGGCTAATTCTACTTGTCCTTTAAGACTCAGTAGGAAGATATTTTTTTCTAGGAAGTATAGAATTATGGGTAATTTATGTAGGATTTATTGGCAGGGACCTGGATGCCAGTGGTTGCTTGAAGGGGGTAGATTCATTCTATCTCTTAACTGAGAGGGGGTAGACAGGTTAGTGATACCAGGACTGGTAACTGAGAACCCATTCTGAGGAGGTGGGAGGGATGCAGGAGACAGGGTGTATGTGAACCAAAACTCCAACCCCCTGGCACACTGCTTCATTGTTCCATCAAACTTCACTTACAAAACACAAATTCAAATATCAAAATTATTAAGAATGTCACGACAGCAAACTAAGAGCACTGAGTCCTAAGCACAGGGCTTTTATGAATGCAGGGCCCTGAGTGACTGTGCTGGTCATAAGCCCATGAAGCCAACCTGCATAAAAGTCTGTTCATACAGCATTGGTTAATAGCAGAATGTAATAAAACAAATTGTTCATTAATAAGTGATTGAACCAATACATTATAGTCCAACCAGTCACACAGTAAAAAAAATCATGTAGCCAGGAAAAAATGAGATAGATCATCTTATAGATACTCACATAGATAGCTGACTAAAAACTGAGAAGGTTATAGAATATTATATAGGTAATCACATTAAAATATTAAATATCATTGGCCCTCCATATCCATGGGTTCTGCATCAGTGGATTCAACTAAGTGGATTGAAAATATTTGAAAAAAAAGTTATATGTTATTGATGTTTTATGTAGTAAGACCTACAGACCTATGATAGTGTGTCTGTACTAAACATGTATAGATTTTTCTTTTTGATAATTATTCTCTAAATAATACAGCATAACAAAAGTTTACATAGCATTTACATTGTGTTAGGTATTATAAGTAATCTAGAGATGATGTAAATTGTGTTGGTGGTAGGTTACATGCAAATATTACACTACTTTATATAAGGGACTTGCACATCTGCAGCTTTTGGTATCTGTGGGGGTTCTGGGATCAATACCCTGCAGATATTGAGGGACATATATGTGTTTGTACATATATGTGTTAGAATGTCTACGTGAAGTAACACACACATATGTGTCTAACACATATATGTGTTAGAATGGCTACCTAAAGTAACATTGGGAGGGATGCCTGAATCTCTTAAAAGTGGTTACAGGAGGAAAGAACTTTTATTTTTCATACTTACAATATTTCAGGCTCTTCATTAACATACATATATTGCTTCTGAAATAAAAACTATGATTAAAAATTCATCACTAACGCCTAGAAGCATAGGTCTGACCCACAGTGAAATCTGTTGGCTTCATCTCATTTAAGAACATAAAAGTACCACAGGAAATGATCTTCCTGACCTGTAAAACACTACTCATTAAAACTGTTATTATTGTTTTTACATTTACATTTAATTCTTACCATCACTGCTGGACTCTTCAACAGGGGATCCTGAGTCCATACACCCTAGGGTTTCCTTTACGATCTCAACCACCTGAAGCCTCCTGACCCTGACTAGGTCTGTGTCTTTCAATCCTTCCTCCAACTGTTTGACCAATTCTTTTCCAGGCTGGGAAGTCAGAATAGTAATCTGGAAATAAATCCAAGAATCAGTGTGTCTGCCTTTCCTTATATACAGAGTGAGGAACATAGGTTAGTCTAGAGGATAAACACCAGAGAAGTCTGTGGTAATGGCTATTGTCTTTAGGGTAAGGGAGAGGATTCAATTGTACAATAATTCACAAATCAAATTTTATTTGACAGGTTATTTTGGATCATCTCAGGACCCTTTCAAACAGGGTAAGCCTACCTCAGAAAGTGACCAGTGAGAAGCCATCCCTGTGTTTTAGTTTTTACAGATTGCTTGAAGCACTGGTAGTATCTGTCCTGCTCAAAACGTTTTGATTTTATGAGCAAATAAAGAAAATCGGATCCCTAAATTCCACTTGCTATATGTGTACTGAATAGCAGAGAGCCTACATGTTCCTTTTCCACAGTGGTGCTTCCATGTAGATTTCTTTCCTTGCTCAGCCTGGATCCAGCTGAGCTGTTTCTTTTGATCCCTTAAGTCTAAAATGTACTCACCCTTGACCAATACATCTGATATAAAGGAAAATTGAGGTGTTTGTGAAAAATTTGAGTATTTTGTTCCAACTGAATGAATATACTCTTAATATCAGCAGTTTTGCCTTGAATTTGAAACTCTGGGAGGCAATTCTTTTTTGTACTTAGACATTTTTGATTGATGAAGAGAGATGCAGATGAAAGCACAATTATTTTTTAAATTGTTTTTAAAGCTCAGTTTGATGCCTGAGGTTACCAGAGATGGAAAGTGCTTTAACTCACACTCAGACACTCAATGGAGTGTATGGTCATGACTTACTATATATATTTTTAAAGATTTTATTTATTTATCTTTAGATAAATAAATTATCTATTTTTATTTATCTATCTTCTCTATCTTTAGAGAAGAAGGAAAGGAGAGAAGGAGAGAAATATCAATGTATGGTTGCTTCTTGTGGGTCCTCCTCTGCTGGGAACTGGCCTGCAACCCAGGCATGTGCCCTGACTGGGAATTGAACCGCGATCGTGTGGTTCGCAGGCCCGCGCTCAATCCACTGAGCTACACCAGCCAAAGCTGACTTACTATATTTTAAGATTGCCTCAGTCTGGCATCAGAATTGTAGAAATTTCTTCACTTGCATATTTGCTAATCTCAAGAAAATTTACTCATTTTGATGCCAATATTTGATTAAAAACAATGACAAGTTCTTTTTTTATTTGATCTGATATTGAACTAGACTACACTAGATGTGGTGATTCTTTGTTATTGTTTATTTATTTTTAGTTACAGTTTACATTCAGTATTATTTTGCATTAGTTTCAGGTGTACAGCATAGTAGTTAGACAATCATACTTTACAAGTGGCCCAAGAACAACTGTTAATTCTTAGGGGTACCCAGAATATATAAATACAGACACCAATCTAGGCAGTTAAATGATTGCTTTGCAAGTTCCAAAAGTCCAAAGGCAGATGGCATATTCAGATTTTATTTTGATTTCAGTTCTTCCTTATAATTCACTTTCGTCCCAATTTTTAGAGCTCTTCTCTATGCCTGGCTGTGTACTAAGTATTGCACAGGTGATAGGAAAAAGGGACCATGTTTCCTGCCGGTAGTGGGCTGAAAATCTAGTCTTGAACATTGCATTCAAAGTGGGTATAAGGGGACCAAATGGTAATGGAAAAAATACAATAAAGTTGACATAAAAAAAGAAAATTGCATTCAATGTGTATGAAACATGGAACAATATAAGTGATAAATAATGAAGCATCTAGATGGACTGAAATGGGAAGATGGCTTAGGATCCTAAGGCCAGCCTCTTACCTCCAGGGCAGTGTGGGCCAGAGCGGCACCTGTGGTGGCGTGTCTGCAGTACTGGTTGAACTGCTGGAGCCCATTTTCTACTGCCAGCTTCAGGGAAGTGCCTCGTGGTTGGAAACAACCTTCTCTCTGTAACATGCGGAGTTCTGAGATGCAGGCCTGCAGCCTAGCAAAGTTCCCTTTCACTTGCTGCAGAGAAAAATGAATTGAAGATACAAATCTTTAGTGACCCAAATTCAGATTAATTGGGAGTCTAACTTCATTACCATTTACTCCCCAGGAGTCCCTTCTCTTCCTAAAAATCTGTTTATTTGACCAACATTAACTGAATGCCTGCTATGTTCCAGGCACCACACTCAAATCTTCCCCATACCAGAAGAAAGAAAATTTGCAGCCCAAGGGCCTTGATTATGTGGATCTACCAGAAACAGGAAAGGAAGTGTTAAATCACTCCGTCACCCAAAGGAAGGTCCAATTGTGATTGCTTACTTTTACTTTAGGGTGATCTAAAAATTGGAGGCTTAGCAGGGTTATTCTTAAACATTATCTTTTTTTTTCAGTCTAAGCATTGGGGGCTTCTCTATTCAAGAGTGATGTTTTCCTAGAAATGGGGATTTTGATGTGGTTGTTTATAACTGATAAGGTCCTACCAATCTGTTCCTCAGGATCACCTCCTGGTAAATATCAGTTTAGTCTGCAGTCTGCTCAAGGAGCCAAGAGGTTAACTTCAAGGTTCTCCTCACCCTCTTTTATAAAAACTTGTATCAGGAAGTAATCTAATATGGTCTGATTTTAGATCAATGTCACATCTCCTAAGGATATATGCATTCTGAATAAATGTGAAATGAAAATTTGTGACACTGTTTGAAGTGGGGGGGGGGAGGAGATATATTTGGGGATAAGGAAACCTTCCTGACCAAACAGCAGAACTAAGAAATATTTGTAAATGCACATAAAACTCATGAGCACGACTGCCAGGGTACAAAGACCACTTAAACCAAGGCTGCCCCACTCAGTTTCACAACTGCTGACTTTGCTTACATGCTCCTTTCCCTGAGTCTTTGTGAAAAACACAAGAAATAGGACATAATTTGTATACAAAGAGAACTTGAAATCTAGATAGAAAGATAAGAAACTTACTTAGAAAATGAGATGATATGTAGAAACTAGCAGACTTCAAGCATTTCTTTTCATGTACACCTAAAAGTATCTGAAGAATGATACACTTCTTCAATTTTAAATTGACATCTAGATTTAAAAAATCAGAATGTAAAATGCTGCTAAGAATATAACTTCCAGCATATTTTAAATATCAACATTTAAAAATAAAATTATAGCCCTGATTGATGTGGCTTAGTTGGGCATTGTCCTGCAAAGCAAAAGGTTGCTGGTTGGATTCCTGGTCAGATCACATGCCTAGGTTGAGGGTTCGGTGCCTGAAAACCTTGTCTTCATAAATATAAGATGTCAATCAAAATGTCAAATTCCTCCTGGGTTGTATGTCAGAAGTCATACAAAGATCTACCAATAAAAATTATTTTAATGATCTATCAGTTGATATTAAGTTTGCTTTACCTTCATGTTTATTAAAATTGGAAACCACCTGTATGCAAAAGACTAAAACCAGTCATAAGTCATTTACTTTCTTACACTGATATCAACATTTTGAATTATTCCTTTGTTTAATGCTCCTGGAAGTTTTAAAACCACATGGAAATTCATCACAGTAAGATGCATAATGGGTGAAAAATATGTAGCTCTCCCCTCTTTCTTTGTACTTGGGATTTTCTTTGTGAAGTGAAAGGAGGTGATTGTGACAGAGTTGGTGGGAATGAAGAAGCAGCCTGATGACCTCATCATAGGCATAATTAGTCAAAGAAGTTTAAAAAAAGAATACTTATGGAAATTGAGAATCTATGTATTCTTTTTTATTTTCTTTTTAAAATATATTTTATTGATTATGCCATTACAGTTGTCCCATTTCCCCCCTTCATTCCCCTCCACCCTGTACACCCCCCCACCATTGCCCCCCTTTACTTTATGTCCATGTGTCACAAGTTCTTTAGCTTCTACATTTCCCACACTACTCTTGCCCTCCCCCTGTCTTTTTCCCCCTACCGTCTATGCTACTTATTCTCTGTACCTTCTCCCCCCTTCTCCTCCTCCCACTCCCCTGTTGCTAACCCTCCATGTCATCTCTATTTCTATGGTTCTGCTCCTGATCTAGCTATCCTCTTAGTTTGCTTTTGTTTTAGATGTGGTTGTTAATAACTGTGAGTTTGCTGTCCTTTCACTGTTCATATTTTTATCTTCTTTTTCTTAGATAAGCCCCTTTAACATTTCATATAATAAGGGCTTGGTGATGATGAACTCCTTGAAATTTGACCTTATCTGAGAAGCACTTTATCTGCCCTTCCATTCTAAATGAAAGCTTTGCTGGATAGAGCAATCTTGGCTGTAGGTCTTTGGATTTCAAGACTTGGAATACTTCTTTCGAGCCCCTTCTTGCCTGTAAGGTTTCTTTTGAGGAATCAGCTGACAGTCTGATGGGAACTCCTTTGTAGGTGACTGACCCCTTATCTCTTACTGCTTCTAGGATTCTCTCCTTCATTTTAATCTTGGATAATGTAATTATGTGCCTTGGTGTGTTCCTTCTTGGGTCCAAGTTCTTTGGGACTCTCGGAGCTTCCTGGATTTCCTGGAAGTCTATTCCTGGTGATCACTGGACCTTTAGCTCAGGTCTGTCTCATGGTGGGTCCACTGGGTCCCTGAATGCAGCCTGTGGCGGACTTCCTCAGTTTTAGAATGCATGATTGGAACAGCCATACTTAACAGCTAGCAGAATTCTCCAACACTGGTTTTCCGACCTGTATAGTGAGGGCTACTATGATGGGAAAGGCCAAGTAGAAGCCATTAGAATTGTCCCTACTTAGGCAAATAGTAAACAAAAGCAATTCTGCATTCCTGGAGGCACTGCAGAGTGCCACCATCGAGAACTGGAAAGATGCAGGGAGGCAATTATCACCATGTCCCCATTCGACTTGCCTATTTAGCCCGGGTAGAAGGCAGGTGAGTCTTGGACAATGACAGTGGATTATCATAAGCTTAACCAGTGATGACTCCAATGGAAGCTGCTGTGCTAGATGTGGTTTCGCTACTTGAGCAAATTAACATGTCCTCTGGTTATTGGTGTGCAGCTATTGACGTGGCAATGCCTTTTTCTCCATTCCTATTTATAAAGTCCCACAGAAGCAGTTTGCTTTTAGCTGCCAAGGCCAGCAACACCCTTTCACTGTCCTTCCTCGGGGAGATATCAACTTTCCATCCTTGTATCATAATTTAGTTCACAGAGACCTTGACCACCTTTTCCTTCCACAAGATATCGCTCTGGCCCATTATATTAATGACATCATGCTGATTAGACTTAGTGAGCAAGAAGTGGCAACTACTCTGGACTTATTGGTAAGAAATTTATGCGGCAGAGGGCAGGAAAAAATTTGACTACAATTAAGGGGTCTCCTATCTTGGTGAAATTTCTAGGGATGCATTGGTATGGGGCATATTGAGATACCCCTTCCAAAGGGTAGCTTAAATTTGTTGCTTTTGGAGTAGAAGAGAGAATCTAAAGGTTCAACATCTTTTTACTTTTAGTTAAACCTTCATGCTTTCCTCCAGAAGTACTTGTTCTTGCTAATTCCAAAGCCTTCTGAGGACTTGGTGGTATAATTTGCTTTATTCCTTGGCTTTCCCCTCTACTGTCATAAGATTCAGCATTCTTGGGACTGCTAACTCAATTATCACTTGTTCACTTGTATATAGCTTTCAAAATTTTGTGATTTTTCTTCTCTCATTATTTTTTTTTCTTGTGGGCTTATACTGTGGTGGCAGAGATTTCTAGTTGTCCTTCAATGCTTACCCTTTTCCTCTAGGTACCAAAACTATCAGTTTTTATCTGGGCCCTGTAACTAGCTGGAATGACTACATTTCCAGGTATTTCTCATACACCTAGGAGTTTCAGTGTGATTAAGTTCTGGCCAGTGGGATGCTGGTAAACAAAGTGATGGGAGCAACTTTTTAAAAATCCTCATCTGAGCATATATTCATTGATTTTTAGAGAGAAAGGAAGGGAGAGACAGAGACAGAGATAGATAGGTAGATAGGTAGATAGATAGATAGATAGATAGATAGAAAGAAACAAATAAACAAGCAAACACTGATGTGAGAAACATCAATCTGTTGCCTCCCCTACACGCCCTGACTGGGAAGCTAACCTGCAACCTTTTGGTGTACAGGAGGATGATCTATCCAACTGAGCCACCTGCCAGGGCTGATGGGAACAACTTTTGATGAGTTTTTAAAAAGGGTGCCAGAGTTTTCTTTGCTCCTTTTCCTTTTCTGCTTGCTGGAATATAGCCCTAAGAGTGGCCAACTTGGACCACAAGATAGCCAAGTTAGTGGTTTTAGGACCACTATTAATCCTAAAATCCCACTGTAGGTTACATATGATTTGAATAATGTCTCCATTCTCATTAAAAGATAAAAGAATTGGTAAGGTAACTATGTATGTTGCCAGGTGGTACTGGAAATACTGGGGGGGGGGAGATTATGCAAAGTATATGATTATCTAACCACTGTGTTGTATACTGAAACTAATACAAAATAATATTAAATGTACATTGTAATTGAAAAAATTAAAAATTAAAAAAATAATTGGTAAACTCACAATAAGGGAATCCTTCTAAAATAGCTTTGAGAGGAGATTAATCACTTTGGTCAGATTTATTTATATTAAGGTCATGAGCGGTATAAAAGGAATTCCAATATTTTAATTATGATTCCTCTGTCAGGATTCCTTATTAAAAGTTCAGGATTACTTGATTATACTCAGAAATTAAATATGAAAGTTATATTGAAGAGTTCATTTTGGGCAATTTTCTTACCTGCTTATCTTTCTCCATCTATATTTTGAGCTAAATCTGAAGACGGAAAAATGTCAGACACTTATATAGGCCAGAGACAGTGGATTTAAAATAACATTTTTCCTCTAAGATTTGATTATTTTATATGTAAGGCAGTAGCATTGTTCTAGTGATTTTCTTGAGTTTTAACCAGGTTTGAACTTGCTGTTCTTTTGGAAAAATTTTTTTTGGCTTGCAATTTTTCCTGACATACCATCAGAAGCTTTTAGTTTAGAATGGCCTGTTTCTCCTACTAGAGTAATAAGGGATCAAGGGATTCATCTGGGNATCTATATTTTGAGCTAAATCTGAAGACGGAAAAATGTCAGACACTTATATAGGCCAGAGACAGTGGATTTAAAATAACATTTTTCCTCAAAGATTTGATTATTTTATATGTAAGGCAGTAGCATTGTTCTAGTGATTTTCTTGAGTTTTAACCAGGTTTGAACTTACTGTTCTTTTGGAAAAATTTTTTTTGGCTTGCAATTTTTCCTGAGATACCATCAGAAGCTTTTAGTTTAGAATGGCCTGTTTCTCCTACTAGAGTAATAAGGGATCAAGGGATTCATCTGGGTCCAGGTGTACTGAGGAGTGCCGGATGCATATAACATAGTCACTTGAGGAGGGGAAAAAATCCTTTTACCTTTCTTTGGGACATGAACTCATTTCTCAGAACCTCTTTATGCTGGCTATCTTCCATCTGTCCTCCCATATCGCTCTCTTCTTTTCCCTACCCCTGTTGCCTGACAGAAGAGAGATATCACAACCAAATGTGGTCCTGGGACAGAGATGTGCAAGAAAAATGGCACAATGGAGGAATATATCTGCCTCATGATTATAAGCATCAGTGTCACTTTCACTCTGTCCTCACTATATTCATAAAATAGATAGTCTGTGAATAATATACAGTGACACTTACACATTTTGTTTACTCATTCACCAGTTAATAGATACTCTGGTTGTTTCCAGTTTGGGGCTATTATGAATAATGCTGCCATGAATATTCATGTATTTATTTGTGTAGATGCATATTTTCATTTCTGTCAGGTAGATTCTTGGGGGTGGAATTGTTGAGTTATATAAAAAGTATGTATTCAGCTTTTTAAGAAATTGACAAAATATTTCCCAAAGTGATTGTATCATTTAACCTTCCCATCAGCAATGAATGAGGGTTATAGTTTCTCCTCATTCTCATCAGCACTTGGATTGCCTGTCAGTGTTGTCTGCCTTTTTAATTGAAGCCATTCTAGTTAGTGTGTAAAGTCACCTTTGTTTTACTTTAACTTTTTATTTTGAAATGACTATACATTTAAATAAAACAGCAAAAATTATATATAGAGAACTTCACCCACCTTCTTCCAGTGGTTACATCTTGTAAAACTAGAGCACAATTTCAAACCTTGGTACAGTGTGTGCATAGAGTTCTATCTCATATTCTCGCATCACTGCGAAGCTCTTCCTCATGCTATGCTTTTATAGTCCTTACCATTCCCAACCCTTGGCAACCACTGATCTGTTCTCCATCTTTATAATTTTGTCATTTTGGGAGTGTCATATAAACAGAATTGATGTGCACGACCATATGAGATTGGCTTTTTTCCCCACTCAGCATAATGCTCTTGAGATTCTACCAAGTGGTATGTGTCAATAGTTCATTTCTTTTTATTGCTGAGTAGTATTCTATGGTATTGACATACTAATTTGCTTAATCATTGACCTATTAAGGGACATTTAGGTTGTTTCAAGTTTTTGGCTATTACAGATAAAGCTGTCATTAATATTTAACTATGTGTTTTTGTGCAGATATAAATTTTGATTTCTTTGGGATAAATGTCTTAAAGTGCAATTGCTGTGTCATGTGGTAAGTATATGTATAGATTTTTAAGAATATTACAAACTGTTTTCCCAAATCGCTGTGCCAGTTCACATTCCCAGCATCAATGTATGAGAGATCCAGTTTCTCTGCATCCTTGCCAGCATTTGGTATTGTTACTATTTTATTTTTTAGCTGTTTTATTAGGTGTGTAGTGCCATCTCATCATGGACTTAATTTGCATTTGCCTAATGCGCAGTGATGTTGGATATCTTTCATGTGCTCATTTGCCATCCATATATCCTCTTCAGTGAAATTTCTTTTCATGTGTTTTGCCCATTTTTGAATTATATTTATATGTGTGTGTGTGTGTATGTGTCAAATATGTGGTTTGGAAATATTTTCTCTCAGTCTGGAGCTTGTTATTTTGTCCTCTTGGCAAAGTCTTTTGCATAGCAAAAGTTTTTAATTTTGATGAAGTCCAATTTGTCATTTCTTTATGGATTATGCCTTTGGTGTCATGTCTAGGTCCTGAAACTTTTCTTCTACATTTTCTTCTCAAATTTTTAGTTTTACATTTAAAACTATGATATCTTTTGAGCTAATTTTTAAGTAAGAGGTTGAGGTTGAAGTTTATTTTTTTCTGTGGCTGTCCCACTGCTCCAGCACCATTTATTGAACGGCTATCCTTTTTACAGTGGCTTGCTTTTGCATCTTCATAAAAAATGAGTTGGATATATTTGTTTTAAAAAAGATTTTATTTATTCTTAGAGAGGGGGAAAGGGAGGGAGAGAGGGAAAGAAACATTGATGTGAGAGAGAAACCATTGATCAGTGTCAATAACTGCTTGTTAAAGCATTCTATGATAGTTGCTTTAAAATTTTTTTTTCTTAGATAACCAACACCCGTGTCATTTCAGTACTGGTGTCTGCTGTGCTCTCATTCAGGTTGAGATTTTACTGGTTTTTGATAAGGTGAATGATTTTTAACATTGTTTTCCAGACATTTGGGGTATTATGAAACCCTGCATTTTGTTTAAATCTCCTGCTTTAGCAGCCCTCCTCTGACACTGTGCCAAATGGGGAAAGTGAGATTTCCAGAGAGTTATTGCCAGGTGAGGTGTGACCCTACTTGATCTCTCTTTACAACCCAGAAAGGGAGATGCCTTGCTATTTCTGGGTAGGTATGGAAATTTGGTCTCTCCACATGGCCCCCATGGGCACCCTGGGGATAGGGAAGCTTCATTATGGTCAGGTGGGCATAAAGCCCTGCCTTTCTAGAGGGCCTTCATTGTCACCACCCTGCCTTAGAAGTAAAAAGGTGCCTCACTAGTGCTCTCCACGTGGCCTTCACTCTGCCTCCTCCTACACCACCTCAGGGGAAGAGATAACTTATTAATGTTGGGTAGGAGGGTGGGAATCCAGGCTCTCACATAAATTCCCTGGATACTAGGGGAAGGTTTCCACCAGGTGAAAATGGAAGTCCTGGATCTTCAGTAGGCCTTCTCTGATTATCCCAGCAGCAAGCTGTCTCAGGAAAGAGATGCATGAGAACCTCTGAAGTCTTTCTGGTTCCTGTGATTCTAAACTTTGTATAGGGGATAAAGTGATAATTAGGGTTTGTCTGAGGGGAAGGAGAGATAGTTGTCAATGTAGGAGGGAGCTTTGTAAAAGCACTGCCCCTGGCCCAGCCTTTGCCTTCTGTGTGAAACTGTAAAGAATGTATTCTCATGTTTCTGTACAGTTAGGGCTATCTGAGCAAAGAAATCTGGAACCTGGGTTAAAGGATAAGTCTTTGCTATTCACTTGAATAGCCAGAGACTTCTGCAGAAATTTAGAGACTTGTTTCCCCATGCTTGCATTTTAAAGGGGAGTATGCAAAAAGAGTCAATTTTTAATATTCCAGAGGTCTGTAAACACCAAGGTTTCTCTCAGGAGGGGGAAATATGTGGGCTAACTTCCACATTAATAATTTTGGGTTTTCCCTTATGTGCAGGATGACATCTGGCTGTCACTGCGTTGCTTGTGGGGTACTGGGTATGGGAACAGGAACAATTATTGCTGTAAATAATAATAGCTGTGATGTGAGGTCTCTGGAGCAGGATAAAGGGAACAAATATAAATACACTTACCACAAATGGAAGGATGCATTCATGCTGATTTTGTACCATATATAAACTGAAGAGGGACATTCGGCTGGGGCCCATCAAGCTGCAGGATACAGAGAAAAAGTTCTGCAGAGCCTCACAGAGGTTAGAGCAGATGTCAGCCCAAGATGGTAGAGGAACATGCACAATAAGAAGCCTCGAGGGTTGCTGGTAAATCTGTGCTGGAGTGGGGGGCCCTTTACCAGTAGTTCGCCCATGATACATGGCAGTCAGACCGGAGGCGGAACTGCAGCCACCACCTGGATATTCTCCACACCTGTAGGGAGGAAAGAGAAATCAATGGTGTTTGTAAAACTGAGTTATATGCTCTGTTGAAACAGAAAGTCCAGAACGGAGTCATCAGATACTAACTCAAGAATCTCAATGCAGGCTATCCCATCTTTTTTTTAAGTGTATGATTCCATTTATGTTTAATGTCCAGAACAGACAAATTCACCAGACAGAAAGTAAATTAATGGTTGTGAGAGGTTGAGGGAAGAAGGAAATGGAGAATGACTGCTAATGGATGAAGTCTTTCTTTTAGGGGGATGAAAACATTCTGGCATTATAGAATGTAATGGATGCCAATACTTGTGAATGCAGGAAAAACCACTAATTTATACATTTGAAAATGATGAATATTTTGGAAGTCTTTTCCAGCTTAAGAGCTCTCAAGGGATCTGATATGTACCTGTAATGTAAGACAGAATGCTTAGAGATGCTGAACAGAACTATCAGAAAAGTTACACAGAACTCAAATTTCAGCCCCAGAGTAAGCTATCTCCTCTCATAAACTTTATTAGCATTTATTGTGCTGTCTAGTGCTTTGTTTTTATGACTGCCTCCCCCACTATATTGTGAGTTTCCCAAAGATGGAGCACCTGTTTTGCCAGCTTTATTTATTAGTGCTTAGCACATTTTTTTTGGTGCCTAGTAATTCTTTTTTTAATAATATTTTATTTATTTATCTTTAGAGGGAAAAGGAAAGAGAGAAGGAGAGAAATATCAATGTATGGTTGCTTCTTGTGAGTCCCCTACTGGGAACTGGGAATCGAACTGCGATCGTGTGGTTCGAAGGCCCACGCTTAATCCACTGAGCTACACCAGCCAGGGCGAGTGCCTAGTAATTCTTAAAAATGAAAATATGGCCACGTTTTCCCCTTCAAGACCTGTTCAAGACCCTTCATGCCTTGGCCTTCAGCTTTATTGGTCAAATTCCTAGAAAAATATATCTACATATCTAATACTACATCAAAAAGAAGATTTAAAAACCTAAATACTCTATTACCACTGAAGAAACAATTAGTAGTCAAATATCTTCCCACAAAGTAAAAGACAGTGTCAGATGACTCCCCTGATGAGTTCCATCAAACTCTCAAAGACCAAGAATTTCAATCTCAACTTCTTTCAGGAAATAGGAGAGGGAACATTGCTCAATTAATTTTACTAGGTTAGCATAACTTTTGATATAAAAATCAGATAAGAGTATTGTAAGAAAAAATATAGGATAATCTCATCCATGAACTTAGATGTGAAAATCCTAAACAAAATATAAGTAAATTGAAAACAGTGATGTAGAAAGAGAATTATAAAAGAAATAAAACTCATTGAGATGATATTATGTACATAAAAAATATAAAATAATTCAGTTTTATCTTCAAAAGGTATCCTCACACTTTCTTAAATTTTATTCTTTGAGATTTGCTAATTTTAATATTAATTACATGACATTTTTTAATCTTAATTTTATTTTTAAGTATATTTTATTGATTATGCTATTATAGTTATCCTATTTTTCTTCCCTTCATTCCCCTCCCCTTGCACCCCCCTTCCCCCAGCATTCCCCAACCCCCTTAGTTCATGTCCATGGACTGTACATATAAGTCCTTTGGCTTCTCCATTTGCTATACTATTCTTAACCTACCCCTGTCTCTTTTGTGACTACCAATTATGCTTCTTATTCCCTATACTTTTCCCCCCCATTCTTCCACTCCCACTCCCCATAACCCTACATGTGATCTCCATTTCTGTGATTCTGTTCCTGTTCTAGTTGTTTGCTTAATTTTTGTTTTTGAGGTTCAGTTGTTGATAGTTGTGTTTATTGCCATTTTATTGTTCATAGTTTTTGATCTTCTTCTATTTCTTAGATAAGTTCCTTTAACATTTCATATAATAAGGGCTTGGTGATGACAAACTCCTTTAACTTTACTGGGAAGCACTTTAACTGCCCTTCCATTCTACATGATAGCTTTACTGGATAGAATAAACTTGGGTGTAAGTCCTTGCACTTCAAAACTTTGAATACTTCTTTCTAGCCCCTTCTTACCTGTAAGGTTTCTTTGGAGAAATAGCTCATAGTATCATGGGAACTCCTTTGTAGGTAACTCATTTTCTCTTGCTGCTTCTAAGATTCTCTCCTTATTTTTAATCTTGGGTAATATAATTATGGTGTATCTTGGTGTTTGGTGTTTGCTTCCTTGTGTCCAACTTCTTTGGGATTCTCTGAGTTTCCTGGACTTCCTGGAAGTCTATTTCCTTTGTCAGATTGGGGAAGTTCTCCTGCATTATTTTTTCCAATAAGTTTTCAATATCTTGCTCTTCCTCTTCTCCTTCTGGAACCCCTACAATTCAGGTGTTGGAATGTTTAAAGTTGCCCCAGAGGTTACTAAGCCTCATTGTTTTCCTCATTATTTTGAATTCTTGTTTCTTCATTCTGTCCTGGTTGAATGTTTATTTCTTCCTTCTGCTCCAAATCATTGATTTAAGTCCTTGTTTCATTCCCTTCATTGTTCATTCCCAGTATATTTTCCTTCATTTCACTATGAATAGCCTTCACCTCTTTTTCTATTTTGTATCCGTAGTCAGTCATTTCTGTGAGCATTCGGATTACCAGTGTTTTGAACTCTGCATCTGATAGGTTGGTTATCTCTTCATCACTTAGTTATTTTTGTGGAGTTTTGATCTATTATTTCATTTGGGCCATATTTCTTTGTCTCTGTGCACCTGTTATGTTGTAAGAATGGGACAACCCACATCGCTACATTGTGGCACTGTATATGGGGAAGGGGTCAGCAAGGGAACAATGCAGCTTGCTAGCTTGCTCAGCTATTGCCCCACTTTGTCACTTCCCTTGCTTCCCATAATTGGATTGTACCCTTTCAGGTGCTGATTCATGTGTACATTCTAGGATCTCGTGGGCCTCTCCAAACTCTCCTGGGAGGCTGAGAGTTTCTCCCGCTCCTGCAACTCCCACTGGTTTTCACAGCCAGAGGTTTTGAGGCTTTATTTCCCAGTGCTAGAACCCTGGGTTGCGCAGTTTATCTTGCTCACCAGCTGTTCCTCCTGGCTTATCCGCATGCAAGTGTGGGACTGCACAGTTTGCCAGCTACCTCCTCACTGTGCCAGTCTGCCAGCTGCCATCTGGTCATGCATCCTCTCAGCCTGGGATTCCTGTCTCTGCCTTTTCTACCAGTCTGGAAGAATATTTTGTTAACTCTTTAGTTGTCAAACTTCCATACAGTTTGATTTTCTGGCAGTTCTGGTTGGTTTTTGTTTTTGAATTGGTTGTTATCCTTTTGGTTGTGCAAAGAAGTGAAGCGCCTATGCCTCAATTTGGCTGGAATTTCTACATGACATCTTTTTTAATTTCATTTTTAGTTTTTTGCTAATGCCTAGAAATGTAATTGATTTCTATACACTGATTTTGTATTTAATAACCTTGCTGCAACTTTTATTAATTATAATGACTTATCTGTAGATTCTTTCTGATATTTTGTGTTCACAATCACATAACCTGTGAATAACGAATGCGTAAGGTACATGAACAAAGTCAGATCATAGCAGTGAAAAGACTATTGATAATAGTTTTGTTCACAATTACCCCAAACTGAAAATAATACATATGCTAATCATCACTACACTGGTAAATTATGCTATATTTACACATACAGCAATAAAATTCAGAAAACTAGAGTTACATGCAACAACATGGATGACTCTAAGAAACAATACTGAATAACAGAAGCAAGACACAAAGAATTTACATAGTATGATTTCATCTACACAGATTTTTAAAATAAGCAAAAGAACTATATTGTTTAGAGATGTGTACATAACAGTAAAACTATTTAAAACTATTTTAAAAAGCAAGAAAATTATTATCACAAAAATTAGGATAGTGATTTTCTCTAGAAAGGAAGGACGGTATTATGATTAGAAGGGACAAAGGGGGAAATTATGGGGTATTGGCAATATTCTATTTCTTGATCTTTATTGTGGTTACATGGGTGCTTACTTTATAATTTTAAACAATGTTGATATTTTATGAAATATCCTATACATGTTATATTTACCAATAAAATATTTCAAAAAGAACATTAAGACAAACATAAAAGAATTTTTTAATATTAAAAAAACATGTCCCCAACTCTAGAAACTTAAATGAGTTTATGTAATTGTTTTATAGCTGTTTTATATAATTGTTTTAATGCAGAAAAAATAAAAGCTTTAAAAATTTTTTCTCCTGGGTCCAAGAGAAAGATATTTATGATAATTTTCAGTCACACTTTAGAATTTAGGATCTTTAAAAGGGATCTAAGAGTGCATAATTGTGTTCCTCAAAATAAACCTGTGAAATTATTCTCTTTCAAACTCTCCTTTTTGGACAGTGGAAGTTAGCATTTGTTTGTTCAATAATTTTTCATTAAACTCCAGTATGTGCTGGTCAAAATGAACAAATAAATGAGTGAATATGCTAATCTGTTGAAAGTAATCTTGAACCAGAAATCCAAGTCAATGACTAAAGTATTTACTAAAAAAAGCACATATCATAAATATCTTTTAACTGTACTTTTAAAATTAAGCACATGAGACTAATGTAATGCTGAATTTGATGCTGACACACAGACAGGTAGGTTCACATAAGACACACAAGCACCCATACAGAGGTCTTATTCAATATAGAATGAGCTTCTATTCCTCCTGCCCATCTTTCCTCACATTTGAAACTCTTGCCATTTTAGAGTACAGGCAGTTCTAACTTTTCATGGTTCTAATACATATACAAATCTCAAATTAAATGCAGCTTAGTTAAATAACACCAGTACATATCAACACAGTTAAAATTTTAGTTACCATAGAATACTGTGAGTATTCACAAAAAGTACAGATCACAGCTCAGTCCATAAACTTCAGCCCACAAATCATTATGCAAATAACAGATATACATTATGATCAGTGATCAGTTATGTCATTTATTCAAAGTTTGTCAGTGACTAGTCATTGCAGATTTCTTAGCTTAAGCACAGATAGCAAAGTGTATGGTTACTTTATCTCCTTGTCTCCTAGTGATAAACCTACAGGACACTTTACAAAAATAGTTCATTGAAAGAGAGAATTGGCCAGCAAATATAAAAGTGTAGCAAAAAAAAAAGAGAGATAAGTGTCTGGCCAAGATAGAGGCATAGGTGGAAATACTGTGCCTCTTTGCACAACCAAATTTAAGGACAACAAAGATTTAAAAACAAAAACACAACCAAAACAGAAAATTGAACTGTACCGAAGGCCAACAACAACGAACCACTCATCCAGACTAGTGTGAAAGACCAAAATATTATGGCTCAAGCAGAAGAACAGCTCAAAGCCCCAGAGCCAATACTTCTAAGCAACCAAGAGATAGCCAACCTATCAGATGCACAGTTCAAAATACTGGTGATCAGGATGCTCACAGAACTGGTTGATTTTGGTCACAAATTAGATGAAAAGATGAAAGCTACACTAAGTGAAATGAAGGAAAATGCACAGAGATCCAATAGTGATAGAAAAAAAACCCTGATACCCAAATCAACTGAGTGGACCAGAAGGAAGGAACAAACAACCAAACAAAAAAGAATGAAGAAGCAAGAATTCAAAAAAATGAGGAGAGGCTCAGGAACCTCCAGGACATCTTGAAATGTTCCAACATCCGAACTATAGGGGTACCAGAAGGGGAAGAGGAAGAGCAACAAGTGGAAAACTTATTTGAACAAATAATAAACAAGAACTTCCCCAATCTGGCAAAGGAAATAGACTTCCAGGAAATCCAGGAAGCTCAGAGAGTCCCAAAGAAGGTGGACCCAAGAAGGAACATACCAAGGCACATCATAATTACATTAGCCAAGATTAAAATGAAGGAGAGAATCCTAGAAGCAGCAAGAGATAAGGGGACAGTCACCTACAAAGGAGTTCCCATCAGACTGTCAGCTGATTTCTCAAAAGAGACCTTACAGGCAAGAAGGGGCTGGAAAGAAGTATTCCAAGTCATGAAATCCAAAGACCTACATCCAAGATTGCTCTATCCAGCAAAGCTTTCATTTAGAATGGAAGGGCAGATAAAGTGCTTCTCAGATAAGGTCAAGTTCAAAAAGTTCATCATCACCAAGCCCTTATTATATGAAATGTTAAAGGGACTTATCTAAGAAAAAGAAGATAAAACATATGAACAATGAAAGGACAGCAAACTCACAGTTATTAACAACTGCAGGTAAAATAAAAGCAAACTAAGTGGACAGCTAGATCAGGAGCAGAGCCACAGAAATGGAGATGACATGGAGGGTTAGCAACAGGGGAGTGGGAGGAGGAGAAGGGGGGAGAAGGTACAGAGAATAAGTAGCATAGACGGTAGGTGGAAAAAAGACAGGGGGAGGGCAAGAGTAGTGTGGGAAATGTAGAAGCTAAAGAACTTGTGACACATGGACATAAAGTAAAGGGGGGCAATGGTGGGGGAGGGGGTGTACAGGGTGGAGGGGAATGAAGGGGGGAAATGGGACAACTGTAATGGCATAATCAATAAAATATATTTTAAAAAACAGAAAATATAAGTGATATAATAACAAAAGTGAAAGTTGAGTTAAGCATAAATGAAGTTATAGAAGAAAGAGCTGATTGTGAGAATATTGACATTATTTGATAGACTCTAGATCAACAGCCAGAAGTTATTGAAGGTGAACTTATCAATCAAAAAAGTGGTTATAAAAAAAAGATGTCCCAAAGTGCCACTGACAAAAAAGTTTCATATTAAAGGGACCCTTCAAGATATTTTACAAAATTTAGAGCACAAAGGATAAAACGTCGGAAGCTGATTCAAACTTACGAGTATAACAATTTGCTAAGGCATAGAAAAGATGCTTGCTTTATCATAAGTTCTGCCTTGAGAAGAAGACAAGAACAAGCACTATTCAAACTACTATTGAAAATTTTTACAAATAAGTAAACACTTTAATTCTCAATGTTTCTGATGTTTTAAATTATAGTGTAAAAATAGATACTAGTTTTATTATTTTTCATTTCCCTGTAAACTTATAACGGACAATAAGAGAGTTTTAACATTTGACAACAGTTTTGAGAGGTCCTGGAATAAATGTAATTTCCCCATTGATTATTAAGATTACTTTGAACGGTTTCAGCTTGCACAGTCATTTTTAGATCCCACACTGTGTGCAGTTCCAAGACTGTGCTTTAAATGAGGTAAGAAGCAGCTTTCTTCCCTATATCCTCAAACATGATCAGTTAATGCATCTGAGGTGTCTGGGCATGGTACTAAGCAGCATCTATTTCTGACTTTACACTATACTCCCCACTTTTGCCAAGAACACCCACTTACTGGTATCCCCCTACAAACTGGTTAAACCTGGAACTGAGCCTTGAACCAAAAGCCATCAAGTTACTCCCTTACTAAAAACCCTTCAATGGTTTCCAATTGCACTTGGGACAAAATCCAAAATCCTTACTCTGGCTCCTAAATTCTGTACTGTGTCTCCTTTCAACTCTCCATTCTCATGCCATGCCATCCCTGCCCAACCCCCTTCCACCCTATCTGGTCCCCGAGGCGCCGCTCAAGTCCACAGATTGCAGACCTCTATGGTTCACACTCTCATTCTTTTCTGATCCCCCCCCCCCAATCCTACTCATTCTTTAGATAACAGAGGTCTTAATATGTTGTGGCCACTTCCCATGCCCTTATAAAAGTGCCTAGACCATGCTTTTATAGCCTTTAGGACAATTTATGTGCGATAAATCATTCAATGGTTCTCTCTCCTGTAACTCTGAGTTTAAAAGTTCGTGGATCTTACGCACTTTTGTCTTCCTGGGGCCCGTCTTCATTAAAAAAGTATAAATTAATTAATAGGTTTTTCAGTGCCCTAAAAATTTCACTTTTTTCCCCGATGTAAGAAAAAAAAAATCAACACATTGTCTTTGATCCTTTCATGGTTTTCTTCTGATACTACAAGCAGTTGGAGCATTTTCATGGGCCCCTCAAAGTGTCGTGGTCACAGGCAGCGCGCCCAGCGTGACTGACGCAAGGGCGGCCGGGTCGCCAGGCTTGGGAGAGCCCTCCCCGGAAACAAGGCGTCTGCCTGCCCGGCCCTCAGAAACCCGGGCCAGGGCCGCCCCGACCCGCGGTGGGTTTTGGCCTCCGGGCAGCAGTCCTGCCGGGGAGCTTCCATCACTTGCCTGGGGCAGACGCGAGTTGGCCAAAGCCCAGCCTCCGAGGTGGCGTCTCGCGTTTCCCTCCTGTTTCCTCCGTGCAGCGCTTTTTAGCCCTCCTCCTGCCGCGAGGTGTGGAGAAGCGCCCGCGCGGGAAAGCAGAGAACCCAGCACGCGGCCCTCGGGCTCCTCGGCGCGCCTGCGCGGCGGAAGGCGCCCCCCTCAGGCCGGCGGCGGCCGGCCGAGCAGCTCACGGCGCGAGCCGCGTCAGGGTCCACCTCAGGCTGCCCTTCAGGACCCCAGTCTCCAAGCCCCGGGCTGTCGGGAGCACAGCTTTTCTTCGGCCTCTGGTAGAGTTTTGGATTTTGTGGAGAATATTATGCTAAAGTCGACACTTCTCAGCTACCCCCCCCCCCCTCGTTCTTTCGGCAGCCTGTCTTTTATTCAATAGATATTTGTCGAGGGCACACTCTGGGACATGCACTGTGCCAGGACTGGGGTACAGAGGACCCACACCAACGGCCCCTGCCCTCACGGAACTTAGAGGTTAGTCTTCCCTCAGGAAGCTCTTCGAAGCCTTTTCAAATCTCCACAACTCCCTGAGAGTCGCCCCTCTAGCCTCGTGCTTGTTTTCATTTACTTGCTGTTGATTCCTACAGTCCTTTGACAAAATCCATGTGGAACAGGAGTGTCCTGGTCCTTCTTCAACTCCACCTGGTTAAATGGGTCTTTTTCTCCGTGTTAACCTACACAGAGGAGAGGCAAAGATAATGCTAGCACCAGATCAGAAATGGACAAGCATTTTCTCCCATTTTGTTCTTCTTCATTGTCTGCCCCCCCGCCCACCCCCGCCCCCCCGGTTCATTGCCTGAGATGTGGATTGAGAGAGGGGAAGTCGATTTATCAATGAGTAGCTCAGGACAGGGTAGAACAAATAAGAAAAAACCCACCAGCCTATGTTCTAGTCCCTTTAACTCACTTTTCTTCTCAACTGCTCCTTGGAGTGAAACCAGAAACATTTAACCCATATGTCCCAGGTGTAGGAATCTAACTTCCAATACACTTCCTGCATTTTAATATAAAAGGTAGTTTCTCCACAGCTCTTTTACATAGTCCAAATTAGTCTTCCTGTCTTTAATCTCTGTATTATCTTTTACACTGATGTTAGAATTATTCTTGTAAAAATATATTTGGTCATGTCATTCTTTGGCTTAAAAATTGTGTTTCCTTTTTGGTTGCAAGATCTGTTATAACTGACCCCACCTACCTTACCAGGCTCAACTCTAACAATATTTTCACTCAGTTCCAAACAAGAACACCCACCTGCAATACATTTCTCTTGTACTTTCTATATGTTGTTTAATCCATCTGGAGTAGCATTGATTGAAAAATGTGCTAAGGACTATGCCAGACTTGGGGGACTGTGATGTGATTTCCTAAAGACCCCACTAAACTCTGAGGGTGACAAACTGCTGAGAAAGTACCTTGCATACTTTGAACTACAAGGAGGATAATTGACCAAGGGCATCAGCTGCTACCTTAGAATCCATTGCCATATTTGCATGGAGACCACACTCTCCACAGGCTGCTCCCAGCCAATGACAATGTGGTGGGGGTGCTAAGGCAGGCTTGATAGTGGGAGACACAGAACTCCTCTAATGAACAACTTTGGGTCAGTGATTCCTCGTCAGCCCTGCTGGATTCCTACAGTCTAGGATGCTTCCTTCCCTCTCTTCTTCACTTGGGGTCAGACTTGCATCACATCTGACTGCTCTCGGAGTCTCTCCTGGCTCCTTTGCCATTTTCTCTCATGGGTGATTTGTCTAATAAAATCTTTGTATGTTTAATCTCATTTTGGTGTCTGCTTCTTGGAGGACCCAGACTAACACATGGATATTTTAACAAATAATTCCGGACAATGTAATAGGCACTAATAAAGGTGTTAAGCAAACATCCACCAAATATTTACCGACTGCCTCCTCTATGCCAGGCATTTTGCTAGGCTCTGAGAATACAATCACCTCTGCCTTCCTGGGGCTTAAAGTCTGTGGAGGGTAGACAAGTACTTAGGCAACAGCAATGTGGTGTGGTATGTGCTAAAGGAGGGGAAGTGCAAGGTTATGGGAGCACATAGTAACACACAGACTTGGAGTATTGGAGCATGCTTCCTAGAGGCAGGTGTTATCATTCTGAGCTGAATCAGTAGAGTGAATACGACTTAGCCAAGCAAGGGTCATGGAGCAAGGGGCAGAAGGAAATCTGGTAAAATGAACAAACTCAACCAGTCCAGAAGATTAGTATGTAGAAGTGGTAGGGCAAGGGGCCAGAACATGTTTTGTGGACTATATTAAGGATCTTGGATTTAGCTGGACTGAAGTGTTTAAGCAGAAGAATGATATGATATGATTAGTTTACTGGAGAGAACATTTTATCTCTCCTAAGGGGAATGGATTGGAGTCTGGAGTTAGGGTGGTGGTGGATGGGAATGGAGACAAGACTGGAGTAAGCAGTAGCTTAGGCAAGAGATGATGGTGGTTTGAATTAGGGTGTTGGTAGGGGGATGAAGAGATGTGGTGGTGATGTTTAAGAGTTAAAGCCCTGGCTGGCATAGCTCAGTGGATTGAGCGTGGGCCTGCGAACTACACGCTCGCGGTTCGATTCCCAGTCAGGGCACATGCCTGGGTTGCAGGCCAGTCCCGGGCAGGGGACTCACAGGAGGCAACCATACATTGATACTTCTCTCCTTCTCTTCCCCTCTAAAGATAAATAAATAAAAAAATATTAAGAGTTAAAATTAATAGGGCTTTGTTATCAACTGGGTTGATTAGGAGGATTCCAGAATGATACAGCCTTGAATATAGTAGTATTTAACGAATATTTATGGAAGAAATAAATGCAAAGTTTCTGGCTTGGACAGCTGGAAAAATAGTGATACTATATACAGAGATCGAAAACATTGGTTCTGCCATGTGCCCACTTACCCGAGCTGGTGTGGGGATGAGGTTGACAGTTCAGTTTTGGACATGTTGAAATCCAGGTGCTTGTGGGACGCAAAGTGGAGCTGTTCAACAGGCAGTTGAATGCCTGTGTCAGAACCTGAAGAGAGAAAAATGGACCAGAGTTGTAAATTTAGAAAGAGATATTAATTAAATTGGTATAAATTAGACTGCCTAGGGCTGTGATTTTTTTCCAAAGTGGGGGACTCAATCCATTAACAGGTATTAAAATCAAGTTAGTGGGCTGCAACCAGCATTTTAAAAAAATGAAATAGGATAAAAATGTAATACAATAGAAAATATCAGGGTTTAGCCTCTGAATTAAAAATAATATATGTGCGACTTTGTGAAGAGTTTACTAGCAGTCCTCGCGTGACACCTCTAGGCCAATTCGGAGGAAGAACTCCCACCTATACCTGGGTCTAGCTCCGCCTCTACTTGGGTCGGGCATCTCATCTCTCTAGCCTTGCGCTCCACTCAACCCCGATTGGCCGGAGGAGAAAATCAGCCCGGCCATTGGTCCCCTCTTGAAAGGGCGGAGCTGGGTTGCACCTAGTCTGCCACCAGCAGGCCGAGCCTGGACCAGGAGAAACTGGGGAGAACAAGCGGTTCCCCGGCCCTGAGCTGAAGCGGTAGAACGCGCCCCACCCGGCGGCCAGGCGGAGCCAAAGATGCCAGCCTCTGCCCTGCGGCCCCGCCCGGGCCCCGGGCCGCCTCCCGGGTCGAGTTTCCCGCTGCTGCTGTTGGCGGTGCTGAGCGGTCAGGTGTCCAGCCGCGTCCCCCGCTCAGTGCCCAGGACCTCGCTTTCCATCTCCGGTAAGGCGCGGGCGCCCCCGCCCTCAGCCCTTCGCGCGCTCAGGCCCCGCCCGCAGATGCCTACACCCATCTGCCCTCCAAACCAGGGCAGCCGCACCCAGGGCCCCTCCGGGCGGTGCTTGGCGTAGTGCAATGCCCACCCCCGCCCGAATTCAGGCGGGACGCCCATGCGGGGCTGCTCCACCACGTCGTGGGCCGGGGCCTCGAGCCTCAGATCCCGAGACACACCCTGGCGGCCCCTTATCAGCAGGACTGCGGGAGCCTTAAGCATCTTGTCGTGCAGGCTCGGACACCGAGGCCGAGGGAGGGGATGGGAGTTGCCAGAGGTCATCCATTTCGAAGTTCACTCTCCCTTGCTACCCTCCTACCAGACGTGCGCCTGCGTGGGTCACGCCAGTTAGATGCCCATCCTGCTAAAAAACCCCAGAGATCTTTTCTTCTACTCCAACCACCCATTCTTCTAATTACCAGCTCAGCATTTTCATCCACCCACTTCTCAGATTCATTCCCTTGTCATCAGTTCTATCCCCCCACCCTCTTTATCCTGCTCACAACCCTAATCTTTTCTAACTCACTTCCCAGTCCTCTCACATCTGACACCAACTCCCATTCTCCCATTATCTGATTCATCATAGCCCCAACTTCCTAACGTTACCTGCTCTCTCTACCCATTCCCTATATTGAATGTTGGGGAACCATTCAGTGAGTTGAGTTAAAATTCTGTTTACATGATTTTTAGTCTTCAAAAAGAAAAAAGGGGGGAGGGAGATATGGTCCTTTCAAAAGATGCCAAAGAGGCCAGGAGATGCCACAAGGTTGAAAGTGGTCATTGGACCACTTTAAAGGCTCTCTGCTGAGGTGGGCAGGACTGTGGCTGTAAATCTTTTTTTCTCAGGGGAATTGAATGTTAGCACTTCGGGGAGACAGATCCAGTGAAGCTGAGATTACAACCTATTGGCAAAAACCTGTAACTTCATGCTAGTAATTTAGAGTCTTAATCAGTGACATATAGGCATGTTTTGAATCCAGGAGAAAAAACTGTGGTCAAAGCCTGGGCTTTCAGCGTGTGCTGGAGCAATAGCCGCTACATAGAGTTGAGGTTGCCAGGCTGGGTTGGTGTCCAGGAATCCAGAGAGGTCTAGATGGTGAGATGAAGCAGAGTTGGGGATACAAAGGGAGGCTGGGGGAACCAGGGCTCATTCTAAGCAGGAGAGATACAGCTAGGAATATGGATGTGGGAAGATGGGTGGGGCTCTATACATCAGCAAATCTAGGAATGAATGGCTGTTGGCCATTCTTTTGGTCCTTAAGGGCAGCTGAGGAGATGAAGCAGGCAGAAAGGAGCTGTATTAGTGCAGGGATAGGATCCCCAGAGCCAGACATTGAGCTAAGAAGGTGAATTATGCTAACTTATTTGTTATAATCTTTAAATGGATAAGAGTTTTTGAATGCTGATGTGAGATTTAGATTTGGCCAATACAGAGTTCATACTTAAGAAAGGAACCACTTGTGAAACATGTAGTATGTGTCAGATGCTTCCCCATATGTTATCTCATTGAATTCTCTCAACAACTCTGGATGGTGGTATTTTCAGGTGAGGAAAGTGATGCTCAGAGAGGACAGGTAACTTACTCCAGATCACACAGCTGGGAAGTGAGGGAGCCAGATTTAACCTCAGGCTGACTCATTTCCAAAGCATGCACTCTTGCCCACTACTCTCTACGTCTTTGGGTGGAATGGGGATGGGAGGGGGTCAGGGGCTGTAGGAGAGAGAGGAGGTTAGTCTCCTAATGTGTTAGTGAAAAAAGTGAAGCATTTCCCTTCTAAGTCTAAAGAAGTTATTAAGTAGTGATTTTTTAAAGAAGGGAAATTGAGAGAGGAAAGTACATTCTATAGGTATTTTCAAATTGTGGGTTATGTTGCTATGAATAGAAATTACAGACTTGATATTTATGCTCTATTTTAATAAAGTGTTTATTTTTTTATAGAAAAAGCATCCTTGACTGGATCATGTGCTAAATATTCTGCCCTCATCCATTATCTATCTTTGGGAAAGTTAGATGGCCTGTCAGGCTCTGTTTTTTTTCCCCTGATGGCTGCTAAAAAAAAAAATGGTACTTGGAAGAGAACAAAAATTGGCTGCTTTAGCTTTGCCCTTGTGGACTAACCCTTGTGAAGCAGTGGCTGATGCCACTTTTCCCTCTCTTTCTGCTAGAGGCTGACTCCTATCTCACCCGGCTCACCGTCCCTCGGACCTACAATTACTCTGTTCTCCTTGTGGATCCTGCTACCCATACACTTTATGTTGGTGCCCGGGACACCATCTTTGCTTTATCTCTGCCTCTCTCAGGGGAGACACCCCGCAGGGTGAGAGATGAGAATGGGGAAGACCCCAGAGCGTGTGATTGGGTCCATGGTTATATGGGATGTTGGCGGGGGTGTTGTGGTAGGAGGGGAAGTGTTGGTGAAAATGATTCTGGGGAGGTCATCAATTACAGATCCCAACTGAGGGTGATCAGCTGAGGGTCATGGTAACTGGGGAGGCTATGAGGGAGGTTCCTGATGATGGGAGGAGGCCCCAGTGACCTCCTCCAGTGGTGACAGTGGGCAGAGGGATCATTAGAACCACATTATCCTAGGTTAATAGCTTTCCAGCTTATTTTGACCACCAGTAAAAATATGTGGTACATTTTGACCCAGTACACAAAGTGTGTACTGAGAGAAAACTTTCTTGAACCAATATCTACTCTCCTATATGTGATACATTCTAATGTGTTTCAATAAAAATAATGTTAGTCATGACTCCACAGTTGATTTAATTAGTCAGTTGGTGGAGACTTCCAGTTTTAAAAACACTGCTCTGGGGGTGAGTGGCATTGAAGTTTCTAAATTGATGGAAACTTCAGTGAATTGTGGGCTGTGCTACCTACCCTAACCTGGGAGGAATTGGGAGGGAATCTGGGGGAAATGGTCATTCCTTCTTTCTCAGATTGACTGGACAGTGCCTGAGGCCCACAGACAGAACTGTAGGAAGAAAGGCAAGAAGGAGGTAGGTGTAGATCTGGGCCCTGTCCTGAGTGTCGATTCAGACCTTGGCCCAGCCCTGACTCTGTGTCAGTCCCCTGCGGCGCTGCCATCCCAATGGGCCCAGGCAGGGACTCTACCACCATACCATCACCCATCGTTTCTGGTCAAAGAGCTGCATCTAACTGGCCTGACACTAACCTGCCTTTCCTGGTAACTGCTGCTTCTGATTCTCTCTAACCATCTCTGACCCCCAGGACGAATGTCACAATTTTGTCCAGATTCTCGCCATTGCCAATGCCTCTCACCTCCTCACTTGTGGCACCTTCGCTTTTGATCCGAAGTGCGGGGTTATTGTGAGTGACAGGGGTGGGAGGACGGGAAGGACCTGTGAGTGACCGTGGTGGGGAGCATGCTCAGGGCAGCCCTTGTGCATGATACGCATTGGGGGTGAGGGATGTCCTCATAGGGTGGAGCCTTTGTCTGCCACTGGAGGAGGGTACGGAAGGGTGGGGAGGGAGGTTCCCTGTGGAAGGTAAGTTACACAAAGTGTGAAGAGAGATGTAGTGTAATGGTGAGAAGAGTTAGGGATGCCAACTGGGCTGGGGAGAGGAGAATCCAGGAGAGACTTCAGAGATCAGTAACTCATGTTTCCCTTGTCCTATGTATGCATTGTCCAGGCAGTCTGGGTCCATTTCTTAATCAGCACAGTTCATGCCTCTTTCTTCCTCCATGGCATGCAACTCTCACCACCTTCTCCCAGCTCCACGGTCGACTTCATTCTGTGTGGGCTGTGACTTGCTGCTCTTACCAGCTTCTGAGGTCACTGCCTACCAAGGTAGCACCTGCTGGCATCATACACTGGATCTTGCCTTCAAGGTGACCACTGTCAACCATGTTTTCTTCTAGGTCCTGTTCATTGCTTACACCCAGGCAGGCTTGGGACATATATACCCCTAATCACATCTAGGGTAGTCATGGTGACAAAAGTGCCCGGGTTTGATGACATCTTAGGAAAGGTCTGAATGTTTTTTAACTTTCATCTTTTCCCATCACTTATCTAGTAGTCAGGCACTGGTCCTCTGCCAGCACACATTCATGACAAGGCCCTGCGATGAGTTGAAAGCCTCACATGTCCTTCGTATCCAGTGGCTTCCCTTCCTGCCCCATACAGCAGTAGGAGGGAGTGCAGCGGCTCCTTTTCCAGACCCTGATCTTTAACTGTAGATCTTGACTTGACCCTTCTGCAGTCTTCAGTAGCCATTGCCACCTGGATCTAGCCAGTGTGTACCTCTAAACCTCTCTTTGTTGAAGACCATCCTCATATCTCTGGCTTGGAATGCTATGACTGTGTATGCTCCATAGATGGTCGGTCTCTCTGGGCTGCCCTTGGTTTCGTTGGGTTTATGCTGTGCCCTTTTCATAGTGTGGATGATAGACTCCATGCTGGGTGTGGATAACTCCCTCATCCAGTCACCCTGGGAAGGCTCTCCAGGTCAGGGTGGTACTGGAAATCTCTGTATTCTATCTGGCAAAATTGGATATCTAGTTTCCCTGTAGTCCTCACAAAGCTCACAAAGTAGCCGTAGAAGTGTCATTGCCACATTTGTCCTGTTTTAGTCTGTGCACGTGGTGGAACCCATGGGTGTGAATATCAGAACCATGGCTTATAGACATCAGAGTCACTCCAAGTTAGTCTCCCAGGGCCTTCTGTTCTTCCTTGGCTCTCTGAGATGGGACCCTAGTGGTTGTTAGGTAACCAGAGAGAAATGCTCTGGACATACCTGTCGGGATTGGTGTGACTTGGAACATTGGCACCAAGAGCAAGGCTGGGGCTCTGTGTTCTGCATTCCTTCAACTTTTGGCTCTTTTTTCTCAATCCTCCTGTCTAGCAGGCTCATGAAATGAAGGACTATCCTTTTGTTAAGGCTTGTTTGTAGCAGGAAGATCAGCTGTGTTAAACCTTTAAGTCACGTACTGAGATTGCCCTCTAGACTTTCTTAATGCTCTTCTACCTTTAACTGCCTGTCTCATCCTGCTGTCTGGCAATGCTCACCTGCCTGAGCAAGTTCTTGCCTTATCCTTAGTACTGAAACTCTCATGTCCCAGACTGATGACTCTGAGACTCTACTTAACTATCATTTGAGGGCCTTGACTAGCCAGCCGCTTCAGACACAACGACTTGCACAGAGTTGACTGCTCAGAGGAATGAAGGTTCTTACAAACAGAAATTCAAGCACTGGACCTATCAGTACAATGATGTGGAGTGTTGCCCTTCACAGTTCGTCCAATATGAGGAAATGTTTTAATTTGTTTTTTTGAGGGAACTCCATCAGCTAAGAGAGAAAAATATTAGACTTAGAATGATTAAGACTCACATTCAACGGAGTATAAACTCTGGCCTAGGCTTGGTGCTGGGTACTTTACACGCACAATTGAGTTTAATTCTCATTGCCCCATCATGATGTTTAGGTATTATTTCTTGTCACTTTACAGGCAATGGAACAAAAGTTCAGAAGAGTTAGGTACTATATCTAATGTTATATAGCTAACAGAGGCAGAGCCAAGATTCAAATCCAGTTTTGCTGGCTCTGCTCCACTATCCTGGCCCCGTAGACCAACCTGCAACACAGAAGACCTCACTTGGCTTGAATTTCTTGTGACATTTGACCTGCTGCATGTAACAGGGACCATCTCCCCCTACTCATCTCCCCAACCACATGAGAAAGGTCTTTGGCCAAGATAGAGGGATGGATTCCAACCCCACAGTTCAGTGAGAGCCTTTCTGTCTCGCTCTGTTGTTCAGCTTGAGGGACTTGCCTTCACCACAAATGATAGGCTGATTGACACAATGACCACACAATGAAGAATCTCAACATTCAGGGGGAGAATGTAATAGAGCAGCCTTGCCTGTTTCATAACCCTGATAAATGCCACTTTGTACAGTTATAATGACCTGCTTAGTTAATAGGAGGCTCACTTGTTCAAAGGCTATAAACCTAGAAAACATAATTCTAGCTAAGGACACTGGAAGGGGACTAGGTTGGGCATGATGAGCATTAAGGGGCTGATAAGCCATCTCTGTGAGGAAGTGCAGCAGCCAAATGCAAACATGGACTCCAGTCGGAAGACCTCAGACTTGGAGGGTTTGGAGAATGGTTTGCATAGAAGGTCTAGCTGTCACTTTAAGAGTAAGTGAGATCTTTAAAGTATATGCATAAAAGACAAAGGATAGATTTTTAGGATTCATAGTTAGGGGCTAGAAAGAAGAAGAGGAACCACTAAAGGAGACAGAGAAGCAACAATTAGATAGGAGGAAGGACTCCAGGAGGGTGAAGTTTCAAGAAAGTCAAGAAATAGAATATTTCAAGGAGAGGAGTGAGTCAAAAGTAGCAGGAGGTAACTAAAGGTTAAAGAGAATAAAATTTGAGAAAAGGCTCATCTGGTCAGTCCTTGGTGAAATGGGAATAGGTTCAGGCATAGAGATGAGGAAACAGAATTTGTTTTCTAGGAATAACAGGTGAACCAGGTTTGGTTAGAAGTTCATTTTAAGAAGTATTAGAGAGTAAGTAACTTGGACTTAAGAGTTTCTACTTCGGGCAAAGATGTGCCATTTTGTTGTTCTCTTGCTCAAAAATGATCAAGTCAGTGACTGATAGTCTAGGAATATTATTCTGAGGTGGACACATAGAGTAAATTGGGGAGGAGGCTAGGCATGTGGCAGAAAGGAGGTGAGAAGGGCCACAGCAGTGGGTTTTAACCCTGTCTCCAAGGTGCCCAGACACCTTGGTAATCTCTCACCAAACTGTCACTTTCTCCTCAGGCTAGGGTGTTCCCACTGCCACACAAGGAAGGTGCTTGGTCCTCCATTCTGGAAAACTCTTTGGCTCAGTATTCCTTTGTGGGGACCTCAGATCACATCAGATTTTAACAGGCCTTTTAAAAGACTCTCTCCATGAAATAAAACCTTGCTTGCCAGTTACAGCAAATAGAGGAGCAGTCAGAATGGGCCAGTAGTGTGCTTCTGCCCAGGGGACATTACTACTGCAACTACGATCCAAGTTCTTAGGCTCCAGCAAACACCTTATGTCCACACTAGTTTGTGAGCCAGAGATACCATGCCTGGCACTTCCATGCCATAACTTTGATTCCTAACTGGCCATGGTTAATGCTCCCTGTTGGTCCTAGGTGGAAATCATTCCTGATTCCTACTTTTAGATGTTATCTTGAAGCCTCTTGGTGCATGATGCTAAGGTAACTTCTGGCTGGTTCTTACACCTTTCACCCCTTCCCAGGTCCATCCCTCTAGAGTCCCTGGATGAGGAAGGCATTTACTTAGCAAATGCTCAAATTCTGACCTGAGTACCAGGCCCTCAGTGACTTCGTAGATTCTCTCCCCCCTTTTCTGAACCCTTGACTGCTGGTCCTATCTTTCATCCTTGGGGTGAAAGTAGGGAGGTGATGGCCCTTCTCTTTAGACCCCTGGGCATCAGATGGTCCTGTATCAGTTGCTCCTTTTCCTTACTCTTCCTACGTGCGTGAGACCTCAGGGGGCCTGCTGTCTTCCCTGCTCCTCCTTGTCCTGTAGCATGCTCTCCAGCCAGCGGTAAACCCTACCTTTCAGCAGCATTTCAGAGGAAAATTGCCTTTCAGCCTCTCAGGGTCATCTAGGGCCATCCTAGCTGTTCCTTCATTAGAGCAGGGGGCTGCTGGGGACTAGGGGAATTGAAGGAGGAGGGATAAACTGATGAAAAGAGGGGTGGCGGAGGTGGGTCATGCAGGAGTGGGCAGGGGAGTCAGGAGTAGCAGACTGGGAATATGGGGGTGGTAGCTGAGGAATGGGAATTGGGCTTTTCCTTCATCTGATCATCTTTGTAATTTTCATCATGAACCTCCCCACGACCCCTAAACCAATTGCCCCCTTCTGGTCTGTAGGCTGTGTCCAGTTTCCAGCAGGTTGAAAGAATTGAGAGTGGCCGGGGGAAATGTCCTTTTGAGCCAGCTCAGCGGTCAGCAGCTGTAATGGCTGGTGAGTGGGAGAGACAAGAGCCTGTAACTTCTTGCTATGATTGCTTCCTTCCCCACCCCTGCTGTTGGAATTTCTGTCCTTTCTTTCCTTTCCTAGGAATGTCTATTATTCTCATGTCTCCTTCCAGCCCTTCCTATTTTTCCCAGAGTGCCTGTGTCCTGCTGTTCTCCAGAGGACTGTTTCCCTGGGTTCTCCCTAGGGAATGTGTTCTCTGCACCTCTAGTGTGTTTTCTCTGCTAACCCCATTTTCTGTTCTCATTTTTTCCTGTTTATAAGAGGAATTTGCTACAATGCATATTGTAATACACTTGGAAAAAGCATAAAGAACATACGAAATCTAGAACCGCACCGTTCAGAAGAATTTGGTGCGATGACAGAAATATTCTGCGTCTTGGCTATCTAATATGGTAGCCACCAGCTACATGTAGCTGTTGAGCCCTCCAGATATGACTAGTGTGACCGAAGGAAAGAAGTTTAAATTGTATTTAATTTCATTGTAAATGTAAGTAGTCATATGTGTATGGTGGCTGTTATATTGGCACAGGTCGAGAGTATCCCTGCTCCGAAAAGCACTGTTAGTATTTTAGGATATTTACTTCTGCCCTTTGCAGTGTGTGTGTGCACATACACAGACACTCACACACATATTTTGCTGGCCAGTCCTTTGTTGCTCAGAGGAGTCAGTAATGACTATCCAGTAGGTTCCTGCTGTTATTTCCTTTCAATAAGCTATGGACAATTGCTCGAGTGTTGAATGGTTCTATCACAGCTTATGTCTAAACGTTTTTTGGAGAATGACTGCTTAATTCTTTGATAGCCACAAAGTGAATTGTTTGTATGCCACATAGCCTATTATTTAGGTTAGATGACTCCACACGCACCCCTCAAACTCAGAGAGTCCAGCCATTTTCTCATGATAGTGTAAAACAAGCAGGTTAGTAGAAATTTATGTGTGTATATTATAAAACTTTTAAATGTCATGCTACACGGATATAATTTTGAATTTTGTCATGTAACTTTATATCGTAGGCATTTCTGTATAATTTAAAAATTCTTTTTATAAGTCTTTTATTTTTTTAAATATTTTTTATTTATTTATCTTTAGAGGGGAAGGGAAGGAGAGAGGGAGAGAAATATTAATGTATGTTTGCCTCTCATGCATCCCCTGCCGGGAACTGGCCTGCAACCCAGGCATGTGCTCCCACTGGGAATCGAACAGCGATCTTGTGGTTCTCAGGCCCGCGCTCAATCCACTGAGCTACACCAGCTGGGGCTAAAAATTCTTTATCAAGAGAATTTTCAGTGACATTATGGTACTGCACATCCTGTGAGCATACAGTAATTTAAACAATTCCAAATAATTTATATAAATTAATTTTATTCATTTTGCTTCCAAATTTTTGCTATTATCCATTAACATTATAATGAACATTTTTGTGCATACTTTTTTGCCCCCATTTCAGACTGTCTTTTTAAGATTTCTGAAACTAGATTACCGTATCAAAGGGTGTGAACAGTTTATGGCTCATTATCTGTTGCTAATTGGGTTTTTACAAAGAGTGTACCAATTCGCACCCTAAATCAGCAGTAACTGAGAGTGTTTTTATTCTCACATAAATTTTACTAGAATGTATTGTTGTCATTTTAAAAGATCTTTGAGGGTAAAAATAATACCTTGTTTTAATCTCTATTTCTTTGAATATTAGTGAAGTTGGATGTATTTCATGTTATAGTACTATTTTTACTTCTCTTCTGATAAGTCCTTTGCTTACATTCTTAGGTGAATTATCAGCTATATTAGTGTTCCGATCTACAGCTTTTCCTTTCTAATTATATATTTTAAAGCTAAGTCCTTCTTCAGGTAGAGAGCAGACAAAACTTTTTCCTTAATATTTTCCCCCAAACATTTAACATTTTGGTTTATTTACAACTTATTTTGAGGAGCGATGGAGATCTAAATTTCCCAACTAACTAATCAGCTGGACTCAGTTATCATTCATCACACTGTTTTTTCTTTCTTCACCGACTTCTTCTGTGTACTTTTTTCATAAAATTAATTTTATGTATTCTTTTGGGTAATATTTTATTAAAAACAAAAATTGGGATATAAGATTTAACAGTGAAATGTTTTTCTTGTGTATGATGTGATAGGACAAGTCTTAAAATCTATATGAATTAAATAGCTTTTAGTCAGATAATTAATGTTTTAAAAATGAATTTAAGTATCTATTCAATACAATATTTGGGTTAATTTTATCATTCATCTATAGTTGAAATCAATGAGACTTGTTTATACTCACACATATTTGAATGAAACAATTTAATCAATTGTTTATTTTTCTTGGCTTTTTTATCAAGCATGTTTGGCAAAAACTCTGAGCCAGTCATTGGGATCCTTAGGAAAGAGAGCTGTTGTGAATGTCTCTTGATTCTACGTAATTAATTGTTTATTAGAAAAAAATTTCAATTGCAGCAATCTAAGATAATAATTTAACATACTTGCTTTTTTTTTCAAGCAGTAAACTTTAAGTACATTCAACTTTCTGCTTGTAGTTTCTCAGTGTTCCTGTCAGCACGTAGATTTGCATTAGCATGTGGTTTAAGGGCACAGAGTTCATAAATAAGATCATTGTATGAGAATGACAATTTTCAAAAAGGAGTAACATTTTCAAAAAGGTTTCAAGTCTTTTTGTCTTCCAGCTAATGAAATTGTGTTGGCTTTCATCTGGTAATTGATGGAAGTGATCAGAAATCACTTTCTAATGGTTTAGAGTGACTGGCTCTGGACAGTCAGCACAGAGCCTCCTGTCTCCTTTTCAGATCCAAACCACAGTCAAAGCCAATATTATAAATTTTTCTCTCAAGTTCTTACTTTTTAGGGCTACAATTTAAATTTTTTGGTCTGACATAAATGGCAGTATTTAGCTGCAGTTTTCCATGTTGATCCATTATGCCTTCTGTTTTGAAAACAGCAGGATAGAAAAGAGTGACAACATTAGGGAAAAACTGGAACCAAAATTCCTAGTTAGGAGACATAAAAATGTCCTTAAAGAGCCCTGGCTGGTGTAGCTCAGTGGAAAGAGCTTGGGCTGTGATACAAAGGGTTGCCAGTTTGATTCCCAGTCAGGGTACATGCCTGGGTTGCAGGCTGGGTTCCTAGTGGAGGCCACGTGAGAGGCAACCACACATTGACGATTCTCTCCCTTTCTTTCTTCCTCCCTTCTCCTCTCTCGAAATAAATAAATAAACTCTTTAAAAAATGTCCTTAAAGAAATAGAAGTATTTTGAAATAAAAAGAGGTTTTAGTGATGAAAGTAATATTAGAATATAATAAACCAATATACTTTAAATGATAAAAATTACAATGTGCGTTGTAGAAAATTGAGAAAATGTGAAAATGTTAAAAATGAAGGTGAAAGGTTTATATGCAATTCAATCATTACCAAGTAACTACTATTGTTATTTTGGAGTATTTTTTCTCTATCTGTGTATTTATAATAAATTGGAATTATTATGCATATCTCACTAACAATTTTCTCATCATAGAAGTTGTTTAATTTTTCAAAATGTGATTTTTAATGATTATATACAATTCCATCATATGAATATAGCACAATTTAATTTTTCCCATAAAATTATACATTCAGTTTTTAAATTATTGCTTTTATGAATATTGCTGTAGTAGTAATATTTTTACATAAATTCTTTACATAAATGTAATTAATTGCTTGTAAGTCAATCCAAAGAGTAGATTTGCTGGGCCATGGGTGTGAAGGTTTTTATGGTACTTGATGGATTTGTCTGAATTCCCCTCTAGTTCGTCCCACCAGCGGTGGTGAGAGGCCCTGTTTCATTGCATCCTTGTCAGTCCCAAGTAACATATGTAATAAACATGCAAACAGTGACCTCCAAAGTCCCACTTGTGTAGGTTTTATTTGCATCTTTATTAGTGACATTGAACAACTTTTCATGTGTTTATTGGTACTTTTATTTATTTTGGGAAAAGCCTCTGAAATCTTGTCTTCAAACATAATATTTATTTGTACTGCACTTAGATAAAATCAACAAAATGATTCCAGTGTCTCTATTTGCCCATTCAGATTCAGAAATATTGTCAAGTATTTTGACAATAACATCCACATTAGCCTAAAAACACTGACGGTTTCTTCCCAGTCTCCTTTGTAGGGTCTTTGTCTTCTGCTCATCTTTATAAATGTTGGAGCCCCTTAGACTTCCACCCAAGATCCTCTTCTCTTCTTGTTTTATGTGGATATGATCTTAATCAGCCCCATGGATTCTGTTTTCACTGCATTCTGATGTCTCCCAAATCCAGTGCCTTCCTAGTCTTCCAAAACCAGCTCTGTGGATTCTGTTTCCACTGTATCCTGATGTCTCCTAGACATTATCTGCAGCTACGGACCACGTATCCAGCTGCCTTCCAGATCTCCACTTGGATGTCCCACAGGAATCTCAAAAACTGAGCTCATCATCTTCACTCAGTTCCCCCAAACCTGCTCCTCCACCAGTGTCCCCTCCTCTGAGAGTGTACCCACCCAGGTACAGACAGCTAGTCAGTAGTCAGTCATCTGTGGTCCTTCCTATCACTTCCTATAAAAAAATAAGGCTTTCACCAGGAAGAGCTGAGGGAAGGAGCTTTTGTTTTTTCTCTTTGAGAACATGTCCTGTGTTTTTATCATCTCCTTTTGGTCTCATTGCATCCTGTGGTCAGTGCATCTGCCAAGGAGCTCTGGAGACGTTCCAGATGCACTGGGTGCTGCCAGCATTTTGGGTCCAAGCTTATCCCTTTAAATCCTGGTGTGTCTGCCTGAGGGCTAACATGCACTGAAACAAGACAGTTACATGGCCAGCAGAGAAAAAGCTAAATGGTACATCTCTAACTTTCTAATTATGTCCAAACAATAGGCTGTTTCTTAAAAGAAAAGTATCTAGCTGTCCCAACCCTTAGATAAGGAAATGGAGAAAGAAAGGCCAGGGCATGTTAAAATCAGTTTCTAATGCTAATGAATGGTGTTTCTTATTGTAAACCTTTAAAGATGAGCATTTTGATAAGAAAGTGAACATGTGAAAGCCCCGAGTTTGTGGCTGTGTTTGTTGCTGTGACACTAGCCTAGCCTGTCCTTGTTGGGCTCCCAAGTCTGGGAGGCCTGTGCTCACTGGGAGGCCTGGGCAGGATTGACTTTGCCTTGTGGATTGACTTCCACAAATATTGTGAATTTTCCTCATTTTCAGCTTCCAATCTTTGGGGTTTGTTTTTGTATTACCAAAATGAAAATATCTTAATTTGAGGGGTTATAAAATTAAAAGATGCTAACTACAAAAACCATTCAGTGAATCCAAAAAGAAATAAAAGTCACTTGTAATTTCATTAGTCAGAAGCAAACGTCATTAACACTGCAGAGTTGTAGCTCCTTCAACAGCCTTTCCTGTGTCTGCAGACATGTATACCTGTCTTTAAAAATCAAGTTGAATTGTACTCAGTGTTTTGTTCTAACCAGCTTGTTCACTGAACTCAACACTGTGGGCATCTTTCTCTTTTGCACATCACCTTTTGCCAATAGCAAATGTGTATTTTGACATCTACTGACTCAATCTACTCAGTAATAATCCAGCAAAACCTGCATGTGCAGGGATATTTTATTGTGTGGGTAGTGCAACAGAATACTTGGACGCGAGACTGTCCTGGAGAATCTAGGGCGTGTGGTGATCCTGCGGCCCAGCCTCCCTGACCAATGGCTTATGTTCCTTCTGCGTAAGCCCCTTGGCACTCAAACGCCCAGGACCCTGCTACTTCCTCCCAAAGTGCCTGATCCCGTCTATGGTCCCTCAGTGTCAGTCACCATCTGCGATTCCGTCCTGAGTGTGCTCCTCAACAGTTCAAGCTGCAGTTGCTGAGCACCCCAGTTGAGCCCTTAGAAAACTTTGGGACCCTTTAGCCACCATCTGCCACTGGGTCCTCACACGGTTATTAGAGGTCCTTTACTGTGTGCAGAATCCTTATGATTGTCTCTCCACTCACACACACATCAAATCATGCCCCCCAAATATTTATACCTGTCTCCACCACATCTCCCTCCATTCTCAGGGTATCCATGACATAGCTTCCACCGGAGTTGTGGTTTTAGAGTGTTTGTGTACCACACTTAGGAAAATTTTCATTCTAACCTTGGCTTCTTTATCAACTTTTCACCCTCATTGGAAACACAGAAGATGGGCCCATCTGCTCCATTTGCTACCAGGACCTGTGCCCCAAACCTGGTTTTCTGCCTCCTGAAACCTCTTCTGGGAAGTAGATGCCTGTTTGTAGTCCCCACCTCTGGCAACAATTCTGGCATGGGAGTTCATAAGGAGTTGTAGCCACCATGTAGAGAATGCCAGCCATGGGCCAGGCCCTACCTGGGGCTCCGTGTTTATCGCGTTTAAGCCTCAGTGTTGCTCTGAGGAATCTGAGCCTTAGGAAGGTTCATTTGCTCAAGATCACATTACTAGTAAGTATTCAGGGTTCAGACCCCAGACTTCTGACTCCGACACACTTGTATTCTTATCCCAGTCTCAAATGATAGGTAGTGTAGTCTCCATTCTCCGCCCCACAAGGAGGTTTCTAACCCTCCACTTTACCCTCTGAGGGCTCCTGACCCTATTTTGTTCTGTATAACATGTTTTTAAAATAGTGGTTATCACTCTGGCTGGTGTGGCTCAGTGGGTTGAGTGCTGGCCTGCAAACCAAAGGGTCACCAGTTCGGTTCCCAGTCAGGGAATATGCCTGAGTCTGGCGCCTGTCCCTGGTGGGGAGCGTGCAGGAGGCAGCTGCTTGGTGTGTCTCTTGCACTTNACCCTCCACTTTACCCTCTGAGGGCTCCTGACCCTATTTTGTTCTGTATAACATGTTTTTAAAATAGTGGTTATCACTCTGGCTGGTGTGGCTCAGTGGGTTGAGTGCTGGCCTGCAAACCAAAGGGTCACCAGTTCGGTTCCCAGTCAGGGAATATGCCTGAGTCTGGGGCCTGTCCCTGGTGGGGGAGCGTGCAGGAGGCAGCTGCTTGGTGTGTCTCTTGCACTTCGATCTCTCCCTCTCACTTTCTCCCTCCCTTCCCCTCTCTCTAAAAATAAATAAACAACAAATTTAAAACACGAGTGGTTATCCTTCCGGTGCCAAGGCATGCAGCTTCGCTCGAGCATCTGTGACTGCAGCACGGCTGTCTTTCCCTTAGAGTGGCCCTGATCTATACAGCGTCCCTGCTGGGTGTGAGCCCCATGGCCCCTGCCGGGGTTTCTGTGCACCAGCTTCTGGCACCCCCGCCTCTCTCTCTTGCTTCTCCATCCTCTCTGACTTGATCCCCTGAGTGGCCTTCTGTGGCTTCTCCCATTAAATGGTGGTGTCCTAGGGCTCTCCTCTCACTTTCCCATTCTCCCTGTCTATTACGTTCATGTCGGAACTGAAGCACAACTCCCACGTTGCTTAACTTGGCCCTGCTGCCTAACCCCTTCTGTCTGATTGCCTCCCAGTATCTCTGACCAGATGTCCCGAAGCTGCTTCAATCTTAGCACATCCAACAACTAAGCTCACTTCTTCTCCACCATCTCCTTTATGGGCCTTGTCCTGTCATTTCCTGGCTTGGCTCACAATATCACCATCTGCTCTCATCCATCTTCTAAGCTGGAAACCTTAGCGCTATATTTTATTCCATCCCTTCACATCTCACACGCAATTGATTTTCAAGTGTTATTATTGGGCGGTACCTCAGAAATACCTCCCCAGTCAAGTCTCTTCATTCCCTCTGCCCCTGCTTTTGCTCAGACCCCCCACTGTCGCCTGCATTCTGTGAATGGCCTCTTAACTAGCATTATCTTATTGGAAACAAAACCTGGTTATGTCACCTTGTCTTCAAGAATATCTCTGCAGTCTTGCTCGTCCTGGTAGGATAAAGTCCATGTTCTTGGTCCTGGCAGAGCAGACTCATCACAGTTGGGTGCTGTCTCTGCATCTCCGGCGGCATCCCTGCCCAGCAGGCCCTGTACGCCACCAGCAAGCACTTCAGCCACGGGGAGTGCCCCACATCTACACATGGCTCCTCTCTTCCCGCCTGTTTATCGTCCTCCCTGAAATGGTTCTGCCTGGCAAATGCTAATTTTTCATACCCAGCTCAGATGTCGCCTCCGAAGTGCTGCTCCCTCAGTCGGATGTGGCTGTGTCGTCCTCTGGGCTCCTGCACACATCTGTGTATCCACGCTTCCTGGTGTCTGATTAAATGCTTGCTTTTGGTCTCTGATGGGGGTTCTTGGGGGCAGCCATGTGCTCAAATACGAAGCAGAGTGCTCTGTATTTAATAAATGGTGAAGGAATGCCACTCTGTTCTTTCTAAAACCCCTGTGATACACAATTCCAGGGGCGTAGGGACCTTCTCCTCCCTGGAATCATTTTCTCCTGCTCATGTCCGAGCCCTTGGGCAGCGGGGCTCAGAGTGGCTGTAGTGTTCTCACATTCAGCCCACAGAGCCCCGCCTCCCTTTCTTTCCCAGGAATCTGCACTTCGATCAATTCCCTGTGATGCTAGTACACCCTGAAGTTGTGGCTTGTTCCAGAGCAGGGGGAAGAACCCCCTTCCCAGAGAGTCACAGTGAATTAACATATTCTAGGGTCGAGAAGTCACTAAAGTAGGACGACACAAACAAGAACACCACCAAGCAAACCAGCCAAACAGCCTAATTTCCACAAGGGCAGCTTTTAGCCTCCCTTCATGCACATTTTAACATTCAGGAACTTTTTCCTTAACGCTGGTCCCCCTCCCTGGCCTGGAGCACTTTGTATCTATGATGATTTTAAGTGAGAGAATGCCGGTCACGTGCTTAGCAGTGCCCAGCACTTCAGGGGCTCTGAGCCCCTGAGAGTCCTGCCCCTGCTTTATTCCCTGCTCTGCCTGTGACCCCCTCTGCTTTCCTCAGTGGGTCTCTTACAGCTCACCTCCTCCCTGTCTTTCTGCAGGGGGGGTCCTCTATGCCGCCACTGTGAAAAACTACCTGGGGACGGAGCCAATTATCTCCCGGGCTGTGGGTCGTGCTGAGGACTGGATTCGGATAGAGACCTTGCCATCCTGGCTTAACGGTGGGGAGACTGCGAGGAGATGGCGAGGGGTGCCCTGGGGACAGAGAGGGCAGGTGGAGGCTGGGGCCCCAGGCTCTGGCTGTGGGATCTAAGGCCTCAGGTCTCCCCAGCTCCAGCCTTTGTCGCAGCCATGGCCTTGAGGCCAGCCGAGTGGGGGGACGAAGATGGAGATGATGAGATCTACTTCTTCTTTACCGAGACTTCACGAGCATTCGACTCATACGAGCTCATTAAGGTTCCTCGGGTGGCCCGTGTGTGCGCGGTGAGACCCTGATCCCAGCTCTTTGTCTGATCCCAGATCCCAGCTGTCTGTCTGTCATCTCCTGCTCTGCTTGGCCTCTGTCTTTTCTTCTCTGGATCTCCATTTTTTAAAATAAATTTTATTTACTTATCTTTTTAAATTTACTTATCTTTAGAGGGGAAGGGAAGGAGAGAGGGAGAGAAATATCAATGTATGGTTGCTTCTCATGTGTCCCCTGCTGGGAACTGGCCTGCATCCCAGGCATGTGCCCTGACTGGGAATCGAACCGCGACCCTCTGGTTCGCACGCCCACGCTCGATCCACTGAGCTATACCAGCCAGGGCTCTGGATCTCCATTTTTGCAGCTCTTCTCTGTCTCCTTTTTTCCTGTCTTCTTTTCTGGGTGCCTGAGGAGTATGGGGAAAGGGCTCTAGCCCCTGTAGTCCCATAATTGCCCTGTGACACACTGTCCCTGGGAGGTGGACTGGTTAGTGTGGAGGTTGGAGGCAGGAACTGTTGATAGACAGACCTGGGCTCCAGGCCCTGCTCCGCTACTTACTGCCTCTGTGACTCGGGCAGTTTCTTCAGCTTCCTTACAGGTGAGACTATCAGTGAGGCCTAGCTCTAGGGTTGTTTTGGGGCCTAAATGAGGTAAGTCATGGAAGGCATGTAGTGCAGTACTCCATAAGTGCATAATGAACTCAGTTACTGTCACTGTGACCCTGTCTACCCATGTATTACTGTTACTTTGCCTGTAACCCCATCATTGCATTTCTCTGCATCTGTCTCCCCATCTGTCCTCATCTGGGGGAAACTTGTATTGGTCTCCACATTCTTCCTACAATGTTGGTCTTCTAAAAGGGAATTCCCATGCTCTTGTCACCCCCAGGGGGACCTTGGGGGCCGGAAGACCCTCCAGCAGAGGTGGACGACATTCCTGAAGGCCGACCTGCTGTGTCCAGGGCCTGAGCATGGCCGGGCCTCCAGTGTCCTGCAGGACATGGTCATTCTTCGACCTGACACTGGAGTGGGGACCCCCATCTTTTATGGCATCTTTTCCTCCCAGTGGTGAGGGGGTCCGGGTGTGGAGGAGAGTGACAGGGTGGGAGATACGTGGGGGGTGGCACACTGTCAGTGCCGTGTCCTCCAGAGGGTGTGGCCTCTCCCTGGAGCAGGCTGTACTGCTCCTGTGCATATCTCTGAGAGGGAGTGAGTTGTTGTCCCCTAGTTCTCTTGAAATAACCGGGCTCCAACCTGGGATTCTTCCAGGGAGGGGGCTGCCATCTCTGCGGTCTGTGCCTTCCGACCACAAGACGTTCGGTCGGTGCTAAATGGTTCCTTCAGAGAGCTGAAACATGACTGCAACAGAGGATTGCCCGTCATGGACAATGATGTACCCGAGCCCAGACCGGGAGAGGTAAGGGGTTTGAGGCAGCCCTTCACCCCACGCCAGCATTGCCTCAGTGCAGCATGAGCCCAACTAAGTATCACAGAGACTTCCTAGCCCCTGGGAAATGTTGTCACTCACCCTGTGTTTCCTCTAGTGTGTCACCAACAACATGAAGCTCCAGCAGTTTGACTCGTCTCTCTCCCTGCCTGACCGAGTGCTCACTTTTATCCGGGACCACCCCCTCATGGACAGGCCAGTGGTCCCAGCTGATGGCCACCCTCTGCTTGTCACTACGGATACAGTCTATCTCAGAGTCTTGGCCCACAGGGTGGCCAGCCTCTCAGGGAAAGAGTATGAAGTGCTCTACCTGGGGACAGGTATGTTTTATAGCCAAGTACATTGTCCACTCCATGCACACATGCTCTCATTAAAGAGAGAGTCCCATACTTGCAGGTACCAGAGTCTCAGGCATGGGTACAGTTGCGTCCTTATGTCCTGCTTCTTGCCTGCTTCCTAGAGGATGGACACCTCCACCGAGCTGTGCGGATTGGAGCCAAGCTCAGCGTCCTTGAGGATCTGGCCTTATTCCCAGAGCCGCAGCCAATTGAGAATCTGAAATTGTATCAAGTGAGTTGTGCATTTGGGGGAGCCTGGTGGGGAGACATGTGAGCCAGTATGTGACCCTAACGTCTGGGAGATGCAGTATGTTCCTCTTTCTCACTTACTTTCCGTAGAGCTGGCTCCTGGTTGGCTCCAGTACGGAGGTGACACAAGTGAACACCACCAACTGTGGCCGTCTCCAGAGCTGCTCAGAGTGCGTCCTGGCCCAAGACCCTGTCTGTGCCTGGAGCTTCCGGCTACATGCGTGTGTGGCTCATGCCACGGAGCGTGGAGGGTGAGTGTGGCTACGTCCTGGCATCTTGCCTGCTGTCATGGGGCTCTGACCATCCGTGTAGCCATTTGTTTCTCATCTGTTAATGCTGCCCTGTGCGTGTGTTTCTTCTTTTTGTCGCTGGTGTGTTTCAGGGTCTGTCCCCACCGAGTCCTCCGTTCATCCGTCCTGCTGCCTCAGTCATTGTCCTTGCTCCTCTGTCGCACCTGCCAGGACCATGTGACTGACTTTCTATTTCGAATCCCAGTTAATTTACTTTTTTTGTACATGTTACTGAACCCCAAACTTACAAATATTTTATAAGTTAAAGTATTTACCTTTGGGAATCAATTTGTGGTTAAGAGCTCTGACCTGGTATTTCAGTTTCTCTTGGGAGAACTTGAAAACATCTCAGGCAAAAGCGAGGCTTTATTCTTTCCTTTATTGTTTTAATATTCATTAAAATAAGAATTTCATTGTTATTGGGTATCCTGTGTACTTGAGTCTTGGGGTCTCCTCAACATACGTATGTGGGGGGGATGTGGGGTGTGTGTGTATGCCAGCGTACTACTTTGTAGTACAAGAAGTGAGCAAGCTGGTACTTCTCTGCACTCTACCCTGCATAGCCCAATTCATACAAGGGAGAAAACGTGGACCACAAAGTGCCTGTGGCTATAGCCGCACACATGGCCTTCCCCATCTCCCCACTTTCAGCTAGACTGAGCAAACTTGGTTTTACCTAGGGGGCTTGAATGTATTCATATCAGTCCCAGAGCTCATTTCAGGGCCTCAGCTCCCAGTGAAGGAGTTCACACTCAAACTGAGCCTCCTTGGTTGAGGCTTTTGTGTGTTCAGACCCAGCTCCCACCTGCTCTTCACTGACGGCCCACGAGGGGTCTCACTGGCCTCCCTCCCTCTGGGAGTGGTGCCAGGAAGTTCAGAGTGAGCAGTCTGTCTTGCTGTCCTTCTGTCAGACACAGTCCACTGAAGTCCTGGGAGTACTAGGATTGTGTCATCTGAAGCAGATCGGTTGCAGGCCAGTGGCCACCCAAACAGCAGTTGAAGAACGAGTTCTTACACGGAGGAGAGGTGCTTCGTGTAGCAAAGTCGTCTCACTGACCCTCACAGAATTTTGATTAACTTTTGTAGAGAAGAAATTTCCCTTTTTTCTTAAATCAAAACACCCTGTAGTTTTAATATTTTTCCCCAGAGAACTCTTGTGGTTCTTGACAGATGGCTATATTTCTTGGAAGGTTCCCACTGAACATCTTTCCAACAGACCTAGTGCAAGTTTAATTTCCTATGGGCTGCTAGAGTATGCCTAGAAGTTGACATGGCAAATGTCATGAGGACATTACACATAATGTAATAGGGCAGTACCTATTACACAAATGTAATAGGTATTGGGGAAAGTTTTAATGGTGAGCACGTTGACTGGTCATTCCAGGAATGATTTCTGAGCTGATGGGGCATGTAACGAGTGAGTGAATGTTTAGTGGTAATGAGCAGGATAGAAGGGAATGTTGACCCTGGAGTTACCAATATTCTCTTCTCTGTAGGCTGGTCCAAGACATAGAGTCAGCAGATGTCTCTTCTCTGTGTCCTAAGGAGCCTGGAGGTCTGTCTGGTTTAGGGAAATGTGGGTAGAGTGGGTGGAAAGGGGCTAGAAAATGATCTATTTTGGACCCACATTAAAACTTGGACCCTGGACGATATGGCAGCCAGTGGCCTAGGGCCTTGTCCTCTTTGAGAATCCGCTTTAGCTACGTCCCCATGGTCCCTTCTCCTATCTGAATCCCTCCTTGTTTCTCTCCTTGCACCCTCAGCCTACAGCTTCTCTATCTTTTGTGCCTTTGCTGTTTCTCTGCAGAACACCCAGTTGTGTTTGAAGTTCCCGTGGCTACAGCTGCGCATGTGGTCTTGCCATGTTCCCCAAGCTCAGCCTGGGCATCCTGTGTGTGGCACCAGCCCAGTGGAGTGACTGCTCTTACCCCCCGGAGGGATGGGCTAGAGGTGGTGGTAACCCCAGGGGCCATGGGTGCTTATGCTTGTGAGTGTCAGGAGGGTGGGGCGGCCCGTGTGGTAGCTGCTTACAGCTTGGTGTGGGACAGCCCGCGGGCCCCCCCAAGCCGGGCCCACACAGTGGGGGCTGGACTGGCCGGCTTCTTCCTGGGGGTTCTTGCAGCATCCCTGACTCTCCTCCTGATTGGTCGACATCAGCAGCGACGGCGACAGAGAGAACTTCTGGCTAGAGATAAGGTGGGCCTGGATCTGGGGGCACCGCCATCTGGGACCACGAGCTACAGCCAGGACCCTCCCTCTCCCTCTCCTGAAGATGAGCGGCTGCCCCTGGCCCTCGGCAAGAGGAGCAGCGGCTTTGGTGGCTTCCCTCCCCCCTTCCTGCTTGATCCTTGTCCGAGCCCAGCCCACATTCGGTTAACTGGGGCCCCTCTGGCAACGTGTGATGAAACCTCCATTTAGGGATGGGCAAGAGACCACTAATGCATAGTGACTAGTGCATCAGTGGTCATTCCATGCCTTAGTGGAATGACCACTGAGAGGCTGGGGTCACTGGGCCTGGAAGACAGTCATGGCCCCTGAGTTCTGTCTGGCCTTTGAGCGATCACTTGACTTCAGTGCCTGCCCTCTCTGGAGGTGGATGGGCTCAGGGCCAGCCTTCTGAGTCCTGACTCCTGGTTCCCATGAAAGATCAGAACTTCTTTCTGCAGGGAATCAGGACGTTTGCCACCCATGCCCTCTGATCCCCTGTGACCCCCTTCAGCCCTGACCCACTAATTTGGGCCTATAAATTTGGAGAGGGGCATAAGACATAGCTATGACTTTGCCTTCTGGTTGGACCCTGGCCAGAAGGAGGAGCTGTGGAGGTGATTGGGGGCCAATGTGCCCCGAGTCCTTGGGTGATTTTGCTGATTCTCCCAGTTAATCTAATTCTCTGTGGGGAGTGCATGATTCCCACATTACAACGTGAATCTCTGCCCTAAGACCCACCTCCATCCCAGTTTTTCTTCCCCCACGAAAGAGTATGTGTATATATGAGTGTTCATAGGACCTGGCCAAATGTGCATGGATGACTAGGCCACTGCTCAGGTGTATTTGGGGGGGGGGAGGAAGGGGAAGGCTGAGGCTGAGAGGGGGGCATTGCCTGCAGAGCTTCAGACCCTGTAGCCACTGACAGAAGGGCTTTCCTTTCAAAATGAAAATAAAGCACTGCCCCCCACGCCCCCATCACTTCTCACAACCCTTCTCGAGTTGAGAATAACTCCCAAAGTGACCTTCTGGGTGAAAGGGCAGAGGCACATGCGACTGCACCTTTCTGTTTGTTTTTGCCGCCTGGCTGCCACCAGCGCCATGCACAGCTGCCCTTTCTCTGTCTGCAGTGTAGGCTGAACCCCTTTCCTTGGCTCTCATTAAAAATAAATTTCACAACCTTCTAAATATTAGGGAACAACAAAAGGGGAACAGTCCTGGGAAATGCAAGCATACGAGCAGTTTAAAGATAGGTTTGTATACGTGACTTGACTCAGGGTGACACCCTTGCCCTAAAGCAGCTCCCCAGTGGGGGTCCACGGACTCCCTGAAATCGTATGCAAAATGTCTATATGTGTGTGTCTGTGTTTTTCTGGGGGGGAGGTTTTATGACTCATCAGATTCTCAAGGCCTTAATGAAGTTAAAGGACCACTGCCCCAAGGTCACCACACTGCCGGCCAAGCTGAGATGGGGCCACTCAGCGGCAGCTCCCCCCGCCCTGCCCCACCAGCTCTGTGGCCACCCCTGGACTTGCAGCTGCTGGACGCATCTTATTTCTCCAGTCCCTGGAAGCTGGGCTCTGTGCATATTTGAAGACACTGTCAACTCTCACCAAATGTAAAGACTTCTTCCTGCTTCACAGCTCACAGATGCTTCAGGCTTCTCTTGCTCAGTTCTGGTCTTGGCCTGTGAATGTGCCTCTGTCCTCCCTGGTGAGGGATCCCCTCCCCCAACCTTGAGCTCCAGTGAATGACCCGGCCCCTCCCAGCTGACGTTTTCAGCTCTACTTTCCTTGGCAGCAGCCTGTGAACTACCCAAAAGAGTCCCCTTGGGTTTGGAATTATCCGTGGCTGTGCCCCAGTAAGTGCATGATCTTCAGCAAGTAATCTGACCTAGGAACACTGGTTTACTCATCTGTAAAGTGGGGATAATAGTACTACCTCAGGGTTGCTGCCAGGACTAAATGAGAGAAGGTGTAACAATAAAGCACTGTCTGTACCAGAAGAGGTGGTGGTTGTGTAAGAATTGGCCATTAGGCCGTGATGTTGTAGCTTATCTGAATGATAACCAGGACACATGCAGTCACTTTAAGCCCCACTTGGTGGAAGGAGGGTCATTGCCTCCTGCAGGCATCCTGTCTTGGGTCATCTCCGGCAGATCTCAGCTGCCCATATCTAAGGCCTATGGCAGGGTCTGTGGGCTTTTTTTAAAAAAAAATAGTCCTCATATATGTCTGACCTTAGCGACCTTATTAGGCATTCCATGTGGGAACAAAGGAAGTGTGGTGTTCTTGGGTTTATCCTCATTTCCCTCTACTCTCTCAAGGTTATGGATTAGTTCCATTTGTGGGGAGGAAAGGAGGTGAGCAGATGTCAAAGGAGGCTGGGGTCTCTGCGAGGAAGGGAGGAGGAGACTTTTGCAAGGAGGGGAGGGACCCGAACATGGTGGATTTGGGCATTTGGTTTTTGAACAGTGGCCATGGTTGGAGGAAAATGGGATGAAGAATGTAGGAAAAATGAAGAAGGATGGAAATAGGCATGAAGGGAGGACAGTCACCACTTAGTTGGAAAGTTCAAGCCCCAAGAGTGAGCGAGAGCTCAGGAATAGGAAGCCAACTTTTAGAGAAATAGTGTGAGCAACTGATTGCATCATCTTGGGCTGGGGAGGGTGTGTGGAAAGGGAGAGAATCTGTGGGTGAGGGAGCTGAAGGAGCGTGCAGGGTTCCTGCAGGGACAAGTGTGAGGACCCTGGCAGCCAGAGACCTGCCTGGCTCTTCAAGTTAAAGCAGACAGGGAGAGGGGTGGGCGTGGGGCGTGTGCTTGTGTTACCTTCCTCTCCAAAGATTGCTCACTTCAGGGCCCTTTCTCCTAAATTCCCCTCTGTTTTTGGCTCTGGTCCCTTGCTCCTGAACTGTCACTTTCAGCTTGTCACTCCTAACCAGTGGTCTACTGCTATCCACGTGACCTTACTGAAAGTAGAGCCAGAAAGTGATGCTCACTGTTGGCTCTTCTGAGCCAAGAGAGCTCTAGCATGACACTGGCTGTAGCCCAACAGGAGGCTGACTCACATCCTTTCACTGGAGATTTTCCTTTAGCTCCTTGGCTTTCTCCAGCCGCCCATGAGTGTGCTGGTGGCCTCAGTGATAGCAGGAAAGTGTCCTTTTGATATCTGCTGGGCCCCGAGTGGCCTGGCTACTCTGTTCCTGTCAGAGGGGGGCAGTCATGGCTACAACAGACTGTACACAGGTCCTGTCTGCCTGTCCTTTGGTTATAGCAGAAGTGACGTTGGAATTTTTAAAGATTATTTTCATCAACTAGAGGAAAAGTTAGTAATGGAAGTACAAGAGATCTGGCCCTGGCTGGTGTAGCTCAATGGATTGAGCAGGGGCCTGTGAACCAAAGGGTCACTGGTTCAGTTCTCTGTTGGGGCGCATGCCTGAGTTGCCAGCCAAGTCCCTGGTAGGGGGTGCACGAGAGGCAACCACACATTGATGTTTCTCTCCCTCTCTTTCTTCCTCCCTTCATCTCTCTCTAAAAATAAAATAAATAAAATCTTTTGAAAAAGTGCAAGAAATCTTTCTGCAGTTTTTAAGTTCTCCCTGGCGGGTCCCAGGATGTGGCGTTTTGTTTGCCCAGTAGACAGCAGGTGTGGTTCTAGAGCTGTGGATTGACGTAAAACGCCAGGTCCTGGTCAAGGTGGGGAAGGGCAAGTGACAGAGGAGGGTCCAGCCTCCTGAGGGTGTTAGATGGGGTCGGGGGTGGTTGGGAGAGCCGAGATAAGGGGTCAGTTTCAGAGGGCTGCTCCAGGCCCTGCGGAGAAATGAGGGCAAGTCAGGAACTCTTTTTTCCCTTAGTCCCCAGTCCATGGGACGGGGGTTTCCCACAGACACACTGGAACTGGGCTTTGGGACTACAGATGGATTGTAGGCCTGCCCACTGGTGGGTGTGGCACGCCTCATTCATGTCAGAGTCAGCACTCAGACTTGGCTGTGCTGGACCACAAGCGGAGGGCTTTCACTCCTGCCGCTGCAGCCATGTTCGGGGCAGGAGAAGCCAGCAGCTGATGGATCCAAAAACCAGCATCTCACCCTCAGGTTCCAGCAAGTCCTCCGAGGAAAGGAGGCTGGCAATACAATCCTTCCAGGGCAGAGGTTCACTGTGGGTTCTCTCTGAGGGATACGTGTTGAGGAAGCTGGTGTGATTTCTGTGGCCAGAGGCTGAGGCGGAGAACTCTCAGGGAAAGCTCAGGCCTCAGGTCCTCACAGGCATGCATGGTATCTGTCAAGTAAGGGGTTCCCATTAGCCTCAGATGGAGCTACCGGGATTATCCCCTGCAAGTCCAAGAATGCAAAGACTTAGCACATGTTTTCAGTACTCTCCTTTCAAGACACACTTAATCGAGTATGACAGATAAACTTCTATTTCTTCCTCTATAAGAAGTGAGGAGGCAGAAGTGGCTCTTCCCTGAGGTGAGAGTGAGGATGGCTGTTTTGGTCTTAGAGTGTCACAGACCTGTGCCCTACTTCCATGCAGCTTCTCCCAAGTGACACTAGCTTTGGTGGGATGGAGGGTTTGGAGGCTGGTGACAGTCACGGCCTTGAGGATGAGGGGGAGGTGTCCCATAGTTCGTTGTGAAAGGATAGAGCTGCCTACCCTTTGGCTGTGTGGGCGCAGATAATGAGGTTCTCAGCGGCGTCTCATAGGAACCAGACTCTCCTGCCCTTTGCTGGGAGCCACATGAGTTTTGTGAATTCATGTTCAAGGTTAGGGAGAAAGGTGCCCCCCTCAATATGCCTGAGATAAAAGGTTTTCCTTCTGAAGTGACTGGGAACCCTGGAACAGGAGAAATTGATTCACAAAAATAAAGTAATACTTTTTGTTGTTGTTGTTGTTCCTGTGAGTTTGTGGAGAAACGTTCATGCCCACTGTCACTAATATCAGCATTTCTAAAATCAGCTGAGTCTGGAGTGTCTGCGTTATGAGCTGGCCTGCAGACTGACGGAGCAGAGCTGGCTGCAGGAGGGTAGAGCTGAGTGAGCGCCAGGTGAGGAGGGAGGGCCTGCTTCCAACCCTTTGCAGGAGCCACTTCCCCCGACATAGGTCTCCCCACACATATCCACCGTATTAATTATCTATCCATCTCGAAACCCATCACCTCTCAGATTTACTGGGTTTATGCAATTTGTCTGATGTCATCAAAATAACACTATAGCTTATCACAGACTGTGTGATCACTTTGCCAGTCCCAGGTCAATGTCCTCAGAAAGAAGGGAACATAAACCTCTGGTGTCCTAGGTGACACACCAAAGTGTCCATGGGCTACCTCTACAAAGGTTTATGACAAAGCTGCCATCAGGAGCTTTGCTCCTAAGTTCTCATCCTTTGATGACTTTTTATTGTACGAGTCGGGCCAGGTTTTGTTATGACGTGATAATACACAACCCCGTACGTACTCTTAGTGGTTTAAAGCATGTTTCTTACACACACTGCTGAAAAGGAAGGGAATCCTGACACATGCTACAACATGGATGAACCTTGAGAACATTATGATAAGTGAAATAAGCAGGCACAAAAAGACAAATAGCATGATTCCACCTATGTGAGGCAGTGAGAGCAGTCAAATTTAGAGAGATAGGAGCAGTTACAGAATAGTGGTGGCCAGGGTCTGGGAGTGAGGGGAAGAGGGCCCTGTAGTTTTAGTTTTATTTTACAAAGAGGAAAGAATGATGGAAGTGGATGGTAGTGATGGTTGTACAACATTATGAGTGCATTCAATACCACTGAACCGTGTGCTTAAAAATGGTAAAGACGGTAAGTTTGATGTTATATACATAATATTTTGCCACAGTAAAAAAGAAAAAGAAAAAGAATAAAGAATAAAATGCTGTCCTGTCTCCCATGAAGCTCCTAATTCAGCGGGGAGGCAGACAAGTGAGCTGATAATCACACTTGGAAAAGCATTATCGTCAAGGTATGTGCCGAGTCCCCAGGAACCCAGAGACGCTGCGTCCTGCTGGCATCTCCTGGACCTGGCAGCTTGAGAAACAGACTTGAGACACCAGCCAAGGCCTTTGTGCCCCCTGACTGGACTCCCCTGAGACAGTCCAATGTGGTCTAGTGACAAAGCAGTCAGTCTGTTAAGACATACATGCTTCATTTGTTCCTTTTCCTGTATCTAATTTTACATGATAAAAATTTTTTAAAACTAAACGTTCTTCTGTTTATGAAACTGGCAAAGATTTTTTAAAAGGTGAATGATCCCTGGCTGGGTGGCTCAGTTTGCTGGAGCATCGTCCTGTACATCAAAATTCCAAGGGCTTGATCCCTCATCAGGACACATGCCCAGGTTGTGGGTTTGGTCTCCAGTCGGAGTGTATATGGGAAACAACCTATCGATATTTCTCTCTCCTTTCCTCTCTCTCTAAATCAATAAACATATTTTAAGAAAGGGAAAGATGAATAATCTTTGTGCTGACAAGGGCTTGGGAGGAAATTTGGTAATTTCTTATTAGAAGTGAAATTAGTACAATCTCTACAGAAGGCATTCTATCTTAGTAGCTATTAAAATTTAAAATGTATATACCCTTTGATTCAGTAATTACACTTCTGAACATTTATTTTAAGGAAATAGCAGTATAAGTGTAGAAAGAGATGTTTCTAAATGTTTTCATATTAGTGTTAATTATAAGTATCAAATATCAGAAAAATATAATTATTCCATTGGAGAAATTTGGTTAAATAACCCCAATAATGACTAAAGATAATGTGTACAATGTTAGGTGAAAAAAGAGGAAACCATAAGGCAGAAGAGCAGCCAGACGGCGGGAGCTGGCCTGGCGTCATACAGAGTCCTTGGACTTCCGCTTCACCGGCATCTGCCAAGGCCACGCTGTGACGCGATGGACTGAGAAAAAGCAAGACCCCTCCATAATCATATCTGCACACAGACAGAAGAGGTGCATTGTCCAAACCAGACAAGTGACCAAAGCCTCCTCCTGTCCTAGCTCATAGGAGGGGCCGCTGCTACTGTACTAATGCCTCGCCAGCTGCAGCATCATGCCTGTCGACCCTCCTTCTGGACAAGATTTAGTAAGGCGCCCGGTCATAGATTTACCCCACTTCCTGGCAACACCCAGTGCAGCAAAGCCCTGCTTCCTTAAAGCCTCCTGCAAACCACCTCGCACAAGCCCAGGTGCTCTAAGTTCTTTCCAACAGCCTGTCACTGAAATGCCCCACACTTCCCCATGTGTTTGTAACATATGCTACACTTCATACGAATGTGTGGATGATACACACAAAGCTGTTCACAATGGTTTCCCTGATGAAGAACTTTTACTTTTTTTTTTAACAATATACATATGGAGGTGGGGGGGAGAGAGAGAGAGAGAGAGATAGAGAAAGAGAGAGAGGAAAAAAAGGAGGAGAACGAAGAGAGAGCAATGATGACAATGGCAGTGGTAGTGGCTCAAACTAAGTGTTGATAGTGATGTTGGACGATCTTTATTTTTTACAAATAATATGCATTACATTTAAATATGAAAAAATAGAAGTTTTTTACTGTGAGAAATAGTGATTTTTCCAGGGGAGATACTCTATGATTGCTTTTAATTTTAATTTTTGCAGTAGTGTCTTGTGCCTGACTAAAATGGTACACAAATCACAGCGGGTTTGATGTCATCTGATTTTCCAGGTCAATTGCAGTACAGTTACAGTACAGTAGGTGTCGCGAGCTCCCCGAGAATGGCATATTGCAATGCTGGCTGGAAGCCCTCTCCGAGTTTGCCCAGTTCTAATCAATTATCTGTCTGGAAGATACACCTAATCTCTAACCTCTGAGTATTATGTACTTGTAATTTCCCTTCCTGTTGTAATTTTAATCCATAACTTCTTCTAGATAAGAGGTATTATTACTGCAGTAAAACACACCCCTTATTCCTTTATGTAGGTAGAACTTCCACATAACCGTTCTGTATTCAAAGCAATCTTTTGCAATACTTCAGGTGAGTATTATATACTCCATTTTACAGAAGAGAAAAGTGAAGTTAAACAGAAAACTTAAGTCATTAATAGTTGGTTGTCTAGTTTTCTTTTCCCTTCATTGGTTAGTTTTAGAAACTATCACATATGTGGCAAAAACACCGTTATTTTTGTCTTAAATATATTGGCATAAAATGTATCAACAGTAAAAATGTATTTGGATTAATCTCTGAGACACACCATCCGAATGATGAGAATCAACCCGTGCTGCTTGTGCCAATGTTGTTGTGCAAAATCTTCCGGTGGATGCACAGCAACAAGGAGCCCTCTCAACTCTGGGCAAGGTGGGCAGCCTCCGGAGGGCTGGGGCATCTTTGCACACACCTGGCATTCTTAGGGAGCATACTGAAAGGGACCCATGTTTACATGGGACTTGGGGTTACATTTATTTTTTAACTTAATTTATTTTTAGAGAGAGGGGAAGAGAAGGAGAAAGAGTGGGAGAGAAACATCAATGTGTAGTTGCCTATCATGTGTCCCCTACCGGGAGCCCCTGCAACCTGGGAGCCTGCCCTGACTGGGAATCGAACCAGCGACCCTTTGCTTCATAGGCCAGTGCTCAATCCACTGGGCTACACCAGCCAGGGCAGGGGTTACATTTCAAATAGCAGCTACTGTGCTCCGAGGCAAAGCCAGATGCACAGGGATCTGAGATCTCGCACTTTTCCAGTCCCTATGTGCGCTCATTCTCAGGCTCTCACTTCCCGATGCTCACTTCCTGTAGCTGCTGCTTCCCTTCTTTTTAGTTTGCTTTTCCTCAAATATTATGGAGTTAGAAATTGAATAACCAAGCTAGGTAAAAATGAGTATAAAGTAAAGTTTACCAGGTTCAAAGCAAATCTGTTCAAAGGCATTTGTATTTGTACGTTACTTCCTGGTTCATAAGTGAATTATGCAAACGTGAGGCTGACAGGGAGCTGGTTTCGGAGAGATGAGGGATGACTATGCCAATCTTTTAAAAAGTCCCATGGTAATCAAGGCCAGCCTTGATCTTAGTCTGAGTCACCTTGGGACTTGGTCACTCCAATGCTATAGGATTTTGGAGGGAGTGCTCCAGGCTGGGACGAGGGTGCCCAGGCTCACGGAGCCTGCCTGAGCACTCTCTGATGGAGTGGTGGTTTCTGGACCAAGAGAGGCCAGAAGGAGGCTCAGGGAGGGGAGGCCAGATTATGACTCAAGTTGAAACAGAACGATGGCAAATCCAGTCCTCTTCCTAGCAGGAGTAAGACCAAGTAAGGGACTTCTCACAATCTCTGGGGTGCAGAACGGGCAGTCATTAAGAGGACTGGGTACATCATGTACAGCAGCAACCTATGCCAGGTAATGTTTCTATAATGAGATGGGCAATGGAAGATACAGGGTTCAACACAAAATTGTGGCCGATAGGAATGAAGTAGCAGAATGAGCTCATCAGGTGTTTGAGGCACAGGGCTGGGGCCCCAGGAGGCGGTGCAGATGAGGGATATTTTAAGTCCTCAAGAGACCTGGGATGAGGTTACTGAACCTAGCATGACCTTCAGCCCAGCAGTGGGGCAGAGAAGTTTGGCATATGGAGGCTTGAGGCTGCCAGAGTGATTTCTAAATCTATCCACTGGGGAGGCAAAAGCTTCTGCTAGATGACGGCAGGGAAGAGCCCTCTTATCTTTGGGTAAGAGGGGCAGCCTCAGGGGGCTGGAAGTGTACAAACAGCTAGGATAAAACTAGGACTGGGTGTAGATGCTGATGCCAGAGGCCGCAGTCACCTGAGGAATCAGGCCTGGACTGGGCCTTTCTGGAAGCCATAGACCTGGGGCTCCCCTCCCTAGGGGAAGGGGCCAGGCAGAGTAGACCAATCCAGTTTTGGGGAGAGGTGGGAGTGGGTTGGGAAATGGCCTTAGGTCACAAACACTAAGCACTTTGGGAGAAACACAGCTCATCCTAGTGAACTTGAATTTTACATGCACACCCATGAGTGTGTGTTTATGGGTAAAAGAGATTTATTGTTTTTGTCAGTTATATAAATATGCTTAATATAAAACATTCAGAAAATACTGAGAAGTATAGTAAAATAAAAATCATTTGGAATCCCATAGGCCAGAGTTATAATCTCTAAATAAATTTTGGTAAATTTCCTTCCTGATTTCTCTCTATGTATATATTCAACATAGTATAAATAAAACCTACTTTTTTCACTGAACAATACAGGGTGGGTCAAAAGTGGGTTTACAGTTATTTGTATGGAAAATAATGCAATGATTAATGAATAATAAAATGAGAATCAACTGTGTGTTTCGCACACTCCCAAGTGCAAACCTACTTCTGCCTCCCCCTGCACGTCCAGGAATCTGTCCCCGGTCAGTTCCCAGGGCATTTCCTCCTTCCTCTCCATAGCTACAGTGTTCCATAGTGTCATAGTTTATTCAACTCCTTCCCCAGTGATAGACACTTGGGTTGTTTCCAGTTTTTTGCTGCAGCGAGTAAACTCATAAATACATTGTTTCATAGATGTGTGGGTATGCTGTAGTGGAAATTCTCAGAAATGGGACTGCTGTGTTTATTGGAATGAATTGGGAATTGTTTGGTCTTTCAGAGATAGATGACTAGACAGATAAACCCTGACTCCGATAAACAGAGTTTAGATAAGTTGGCAAGGATCTATTCCTATGTTTGATAGAATTGCCCCAGTAAATGGCCCGGAACGCCTGCCCGTGTGCGCGTGCGCATGAGGAAGTGGTTGTTGAATACCTTTCATGCTTCCTTTTCGAAACTCACACTTTCCATAGCTACAACATCCTTCAGCCGCCCAAGGGTTATGCGCTTAGATTCTCCAGGACGTAATGGAAGCAAGGACATGATAATTGTTATCATGTATTGAGCAGCTTCTTAGGGCCAGGCACTGTGCTGGATGGGTGTATTATTTCTAAGCCTGTCTCAACCACCCCAGGAGCTTTTTTGTGCTCTGTGTATAGGCGAGAAACACAGAGCTCAGTTTGCTTAAGACCCCTAGCTGGGAAGTGGTAGATGCAGAATTTGGAGTTGAGCACATCTGCTGCACAGCCATGCCCTATTAGCCATGCACACGCCCAACTTTGCCAGCATTCCCGTTCTGCTGCTAACAATGACCCGGGGACAGCTGACCGATGGGGATATTAAGTGCCGATGGTTCAAAACAGGACCCTCAGCTTCTGGATTATTCTTTTAAATAACAGCTCGTGCTGCGAGTTCCATTTTGATGTTGGATCAGGTCGAATTAACAAAAGCTTACGGAACATCTGCCACATGGAAGGCATGGGCTAGTCGCCGCAGGATGTGGAGCAGTATAAATCGGGACTCGGACAAACTGAAGCCTCGGCTTGCAGAGCAACACGTACATTGACTGCTTAACCTAAAAAAAATAGCTACTTCCACCAGATAATTTCACCACAGTGAGTTCCCAGAAGTGGGACTAAGTATCTTATAAAATAAATACAATCGATCAAGACCGGTTTCTGCTCCTTTCTGCCACCCCTGCAATGCACACCGAGGAAACAGCAAGTCTGTAAGCTCTTTAAACACCTGAATGGAAAGACTAGCAACATCAGAATATTTGTTTCTGTTATAGAGGGATAACTTTATAAGAATTGAAGCTATAGAGAAAGCGATAAAGAAAGAGATCGACAGATAATGGTAAAACATTTCAACAAAGAATTTACATAAATAAGAATACAGTAAGATTATATGTGTCAATGCCATTCATTATATAAGAATTTATAAAAGACATTTAATGTTTCACCATGAGCAAGCATTAATTTTCTATGTTCTGGCCAGTGTGACTCAGTTGGTTGGAGTATTGTTCCAAAAACCGAAGGATAGTCTGTTCAATTTCCAGTCAAAGCACATGCCTAGGTCGCGGGTTCGGTCCCCTGTTGGGGTGTGTAGGACAGGCGATCGACTGGTGTTTCTCTCCTTCTCTCTCTCCCTCCCTTCCTTATTCTCTAAAATCAATAAACACGTCCTCGGCTGAGGATAAAAAAAATAAGCATTAATTTTTTAAAATAAAAATAATGGTTACAGTAATTTAAAACCAAGTTTAAAACATTTTTATTCAAATCATAAGAAAATAATACCTTGACCCTAAATACTAAAAACAAATCATCTGCCTGATGATGTAACAAACTGCTTGGCTGGAGATAGAAAGGAAAAAAAGTAAGAAAGTGATGAAAATGTTCTTCGTGTTTGTATCCTTTCACCTAGTTGTCCCCCCCTGAGAATGTATTCTAAAGAAATTCTTAGGGACAGGGAAGCTAAGTGTACAGGAGTTCCCACACAAGACAGAAATGGTTAACCAAACCATAGTGGGTCTACGCAACGCAGCATTATTCAGTCATCAAAATAATTGTTAAAAAGACTTTGAGGCCACTGGCTTAGAAAGTGATGTTAAATGAAAACAGCCTAAATTCACCTACACAAATATTCTGCTTTGGGAGAGGTAAGTTCTCATCATCAGGGCCTGGAAGTAAACATGGAAGAATGAAATTAGCTGTGTTTGGATGGGGGTAATTAGATGTATTTTTTCATTAGAAAATTTTGGTTTTGGACAAAAATGATTTTTTAAAGAAAATTGTACTGTTGGGATCTCTGGGTGTATCAGCTGGGTATACCAACGCTGTCTACACCAGCATCGGGCATTTGGCCAGATGGGACAGTGGAACCACCTCCTCCTATAGCCGGACTCGGACTCGGACCAGGCCTTGGAGCTCCTCCCTGCCTTTAGCCTTTAGTCTGGTCTGTCTCTAAGCCTCCCCTCCAGTGCACAACCCCCAGGACACAGCAGCACCAAAAAGCCCCAGGCACGGTGCACTGCCCTCTTGGCTCCTCTTTAATCCTCAGCCTTGCCCTCGTCTCTCTCTAGTAGCCCAGCTCATTTCAGTTTCTCTGTGCCATACTCATGGATTTTTATCTCATTACCACTGCTCTTAGCAGAAGTAACCAAATGAAGCAATCAAGCAGAACTGGACTTTGTCATATAGAGAGTGATTACCCAAGAAACAGGATGCTGCGTGTGCTTTTTATAGGACCAAATTGCTTTCTAAAAGGAGTAATCCAAGTTAAAGTACAAATTTAAAAGCTTCTGAATAGAGCCTAAGAGAGAAGCACAGGGGCATGGACGAGTGCCAGATGTAATCCAAGAATGGTGAGTAATCTGATATGGATTGTGAGATTCTGGGAGAAAATTGTGCTGAACATGATCAGTAAACTTGCAATTGTTTGCACAAGCGAAAGACACAGAAGGTAGCAGTGATATAAAACAGGGCGTGATCCGGGAAAGAGTCTTATTTATAGAAGAGTGGGGCTGGGAGGAAGTGAGAGCAACTGGGCCACCCTCTCTTGTCTTTCAAATGAGGAAATTCAGGGAGGTCAGAGGCTCAAGCAGGGTCACAGGCACCCGGTCAGCACTCTGCCCCTCTGGAATGGCTTCTACAGGGGTTTCCATCTTTATTAACTTACTTTTGGCTAAGTTAAAATATTGACATGATTTAAAAATAAAAATATAAAAGGTTGTACCTGCAAAGCCTCCCTACCACCTCTCTTACTGATTTTCTTATGTATCCTGCTAGTGACTGTGAAAATACAAGCAAATCAAATGTATTAAAATGCGTTCTTATTTTCCACTCTTTCCAACACAATGTGTCAAGGAGATCTTCCCACAAAAATGCACGGGAAAGCTTCCTTGTTCCATTTTAGATACTGAGTTGTAAGGATGTACTATAGTATGTTTCACTAGTCCTATTTATGAACCCTTGGGCTATTTCTAATCTTCTGTGTTTACAATCTGTGCTGACATAAATAACCTTGTACATCTGTCATCTCATAGGAATGTGAGTGTATCTGTGGGATGAATTCCCAGAAGTGGGTTTGTGTGGTCAGAAGATCACCACACGAGTTATTTGGTATTGCAGATTGCCTTCTGCTGGGCTGTACCATTTTGCCTCCCCGTGAGCAGAGTAGAAGTGTGCCTGTTTACCCACAGAGTCAGTTCTTACCGCAGATCTGTCCCCCAGATATTCTGCTTAGGTGGATTAAATTTTCTTTCACCATTCGAGTGAATACCACTTGGCATCAATTGAGGGGCACTAGTCTTGAGGTGAACATGCTGGGTAACGTGGGGACTTAAAAATTTGGCATAACTAGTGCATGATACATAGTCCAGAGTATCAGTGTCTCTCACCCCAAATTAGCTCTTTCCACACTTCTTCAGGCACCATTGCTTGAAATAGCCTTGGATGTTGGGTAATCAGGTGGTCAAGTTCTAATTTTATCCTCAAAGTGATCCTGTGGGACGAGAGGTAGTTACTATGATTTCCACTTGACAGATGAAGAAACTGAGGCACTGAGGGGTAAGATAGCACTCTCTCACTGCCCCCTCCTCTTCTGGAGTGTAACTCAGATGTAACGTTGAGGTCTTGAGATGGAGAGCATTTTGAGAGGTGGAGTTTTGAGTTAAGGTGGCTTCTGTCTGGGGAGATACAGGTCACGTAGAAAGAATAACATGTTGAAGGCTGGCTCTAGGGTCTGGGCATATATGAGAAGACAGAGACAATCTTTAGTTCAAGTTCTACCTTAAAACCTGGTTTGCTGTGTTCTTGATGCTCCCTGAGGCCATGGGCTGGGCCTCTTTTACTTTCACACCTGGCCTGTCTAGGGTTTGCAGGGCCCAGAGCAAGGTACAGAAAATAGCATGGATAGTAGGTAGAAAATAGATAAGGGGGGGGGGAAGAATAGTAGGGGAAATATAGAATCTAAAGAAGTTGAGACACATGGTCATAAGCTAAAGGGGGGAAATGGTGGGGGAGGGGGTGTGCAGGGTGGAGGGGAATGAAGGGGGGAATAGAACAACTGTAATGGTATAATCAATAAAATATATTTAAAAAAAAGAGTACAAATGAAGATGCCAGCCTCCAGCCACTCGTTTCTCTTCCTTGCCCTGGTTCCATCTCACATCTCCAGGATCCTACACATTGGCCTCAGCCACCCATCAGGCCTAGGAGTTCGTTCACACACAGGCAGTACGGCCCACCTTCCAGATCCAAGCAAGGGCTTGTCCGGGCCCTAGAAGTAGGCTCTCGGCTGTAGGGACAGGGAATTCCAGCGTCCCAGGTATCGCAGGCTGGTAGAGGGAGGCTGGAATTCTAGGTGGACACATCTCTTTGGGCCCATAGATTCTATGCCAGAGGAGAATCCCCTCTAAAATGTAAGGCTATTGGTGATTCTGTGGAAGACAATCCAGTCAAATTATTAGTCTGAAGGCATCAGTGGAGCTGGAAAATCCAGGTAGGTGAAAGCCAGTTGGAAGTCAGGGAAATCTATTTATAGTACAAGGATTTAAACAGGCAGAGGTTATAGGAGTCCAGTAAGCAGAAAGTATAGTGCCAAGTACATGAAGGGACAGGATGGGCCAGAGATGGCCATGGAGGGAGCTGTCTTAGACGTGGGGTGTCTTGTCGCATGAAGGTGTGTGGAGCTGATTCTTAGTGGGAACCATCCTTTCTTCAGAAAGTAATTCAAGTCTTCTATCATTACCCAGAGACCTAAATAAGTCAGAGATACTGTAGATTCAGGCACAAAAGACCTCAGTCAGGTCATCAGGCCATTCATTACATTCCACCTGGCTTTAGGGGCTCTTGCCTCAAACAAGACGATAGGACTTCAACTTAAGGTTCCTCTGTAATATGGGTAATGCAAAGTTTGTACTGACTGAGTGGTTCCATAAAAATATAACTAAGGACAAATGCCTCTGAGAAAGCCATGCCATGGGAGTTTATCCAATTTCTTTGGTCCTTTCAGCTCTCTTGAGATGTCCGTGCTGACGCTAGACTGTAGGCCAAAGCCCAGTCAGCACCAGCAGCAGTATTTATGAGGTTTTATAGCATCTGGTCAAATCTTCATAAGTTCAGTTTTGCTTTCTCACAAAAATCATAGATTTCTGGAGTTGGAAGGAATTTAAAGCCTGGTGTTTGAACACTCTCATTAACGAAGGTCAAGGTAGTGAATCTACCTTTTAGTCATTCTGAGTTCCAAAAGTCGTCTTTAGGTTCAGCTGAATCTAATTTGATTTGAGAATCAGCTTGTGCAGTGGGTATTTGAAACTTTGAGGGAGATGAGGTCACCTGGGGAGGCTGTGGGGTTGAGAGGTGATGGAACTTGGTGGAAGACAGATGATTCCAGGAAGGGTGGCTAAGAGGGAGGAACACAAGAAAGATATGGAGGAGTGATCAGAGACATGGGAACACCCAGGGAGAATGTTACTATGGGAAACCAAGGAGGAGCCAGTTTAAAGCAAGGGTAGCAATAATATCTAATGTAGCAGAGGCCCTGGGCATTGTTGGGGGATGTGTTAGTTTCTTAAGAAAAAATGAGAATGGAAGCTAGAAGACACAGCTTTGAGAATGGGAGAGGAGAAAGTGGAATTAATGAGTAGAGATGATTTTTTTAATTAAAAATTTTTGGGGGGTCTTATCTTTTTTATTGTTGTTCAGGTACAGTTGTCTCCATTCTTCCCCCAAACTCACCCCTCAACCCCAATCATTCCCTCCTCCTTCCCTCGATCCTATGCCCTTTGGCTTTGTCTATGTGTCCTTTATATATGATCCTTGACTATCCTTCCCCTATTTCCCCCATTATTCCTCTCTCCTCTCCCCTATGGATATTGTTAGTTTGTTCTTTATTTCAGTGTCTCTGGATATATTTTGCTTGCTTGGTGTTTTTTTTTATTAGGTTCCACTTATAGGCTAGATCATATGGTATTTACCTTTCACTGCCTGGTTTATTTCACTTAGCACGATACTCTCCAGTTCTATCCATGCTGTTGTGAAAGGTAGGAGCTCCTTTTATCTCTCCATGGTGTATTCCATAGTGTAAATGTACCATCATTTTTTGATCCACTCATTTACTGATGAGCACTTAAATTGCTTCTAGCACTTGGCTATTACAAATTATTTTTTAAATATATTTTATTGATTATGCTATTATAGTTGTCCCATTTTCACCCCTTCATTCTCCTCTACCCTGTACACACCCTCCCACCCACATTCCCACACTTTAGTTTATGTCGATGTGTCATACATATAAGCTTTTTGGCTTCTACATTTCCCCTACTGTTCTTACCCTCCCTTTGTCTATTTCCTATTTATGCTACTTATTCTCTGTACCTTTTCCCCCTCTCTTCCCCTCCCACTTCTTTGTTGATAACCCTCCATGTGATCTTCATTTCTGTGGTTCTCTTTCTGTTCTAGTTGTTGGCTTAGTTGTTTTTGTTTTAGGTGTGGTTGTTAATAACTGTGAGTTTGCTGTCATTTTACTGTGCATGTTTTTTATCTTCTTTTTCTTAGATAAGTTACTTTAACATTTCAAGTAATAAGGGCTGGGTGATGATGAACTCTTTTAACTTGACCTTATCTGAGAAGCACTTTATCTGCCCTTTCATTCTAAATGAAAGCTTTGCTGGATAGAGCAATCTTGGATGTAGGTCCTTGCCTTTCATGACTTGGAGTACTTCTTTGTAGCCCTTTCTTGCCTGTTTTTGAGCAATCAGCTGACAGTCTGATGGGAAGAAGTCCTTTGTAGGTAACTGCCTTCTTTTCTCTTGCTGCTTCTAGGATTCTCTCCTTATCTTTAATCTTGGGTACTGTAATTATAATGTGCCTTGGTGTGTTCCTCCTTGGGTTCAACATTTTTGGAACTCTCTGAGCTTCCTGGACTTCCTGGAAGTCTATTTCTTTTGCCAGATTGGAGAAGTTCTTTTTTGTTATTTGTTCAAATAACTTTTCCACTGGTTGCTCTTCCTCTTCTCCTTCTGGTACCCCTATAATTTGGATGTTGGAACGTTTAAAGATGTCCTGGAGGTTCGTAAGCCTGTTCTCATTTTTTAAATTCTTGTTTCTTTATTCTTTTCTGATTGGGTGTTTCTTTCTTCCTGTTGGTCTGCACCATTTATTTGAGTCCCAGTTCCTTCCCATCATTATTGGTTCCCTGTACATTTTGCTTCATTTTGTTTAGTGTAGCCTGCAGTTTTTCATCTAATTTGCTATCAAATTCAACCAGTTCTGTGAGCATCCTGATCACCAGTGTTTTGAACTGTGCATGTGACAGGTTGGCTACCTCTTCGTTGTATTTTTTCTGGAGCTTTGATCTGCTCTTTTCATTTGGGCCATTTTTTTTGTCTTGATGCACCTGTTATGTAGTGAGGGGCAGAGCCTTAGGTATTCACTGGGGCTGGGTAACCCACATCTCTGGTTTGTGATGCTGTATATTGGGAAGGGCTTGAGAGGGAACAATGGTGCTTGCTTTGCTCTTTGCTGGATTTCAGTAATTTCCCCCGCTTCCCATAAGCAAATTGGGCCCTTTTGGTGCTGATTCCCATGTGGGTTGGCTTGCCTATGTTCTAGGACCCTGTGGGTCTCTCTAACAAACTCTCCTGTGAGGCTGGGAGTTTCTCCCATTGCTGCCTCAACCCCCACAGGTGTTTCCAATCAGTGGTTTGAAGCTTTATTTCCCCACTCTGGGACCCTGAGTTGTGCGGTCTGTCCTGCTCCCCAGTCGCCTGGTTTATCTGAGTGTGAATCTGGGACCACCCAGTCTGCCAGCCACCATGCATGCTGGGCCCTATTCCACAATCTACTGCCTTGCTGGGTCTGCCAGCTGCCGCCTGGCTGCAAGTCTTCTCCACCCCTCCTACCGGTCTGGATGAATGTGTCTTCTTTAACTCCTTGGTTGTCGAGCTTCCATACAGTTTGATTTTCTGTCAGTTCTGGTTGTTTTTTGTTTTTAAATTGTTGTTGTCCTTCTTTTGGTTGTGCGAGGAGTCACAGTGTGTCTACCTACTCTTCCATCTAGGTTGGAAGTCCCAGCTGTTATAAATTGTGCTTCTATGAACATTGGGGTGCATATATTCTTATGGATTCTCCATGGAGGACATATAAAGAGCCCAGAGACGTATGAAAAGATGCTCAGCATCACTAGCCATCAGAGAGATGCAAATTAAAACCATAATGAGATACCACTTTACAGCAGTCAGAATGGACATCATAAACAAATCAACAAACAACAAGTGCTGGAGAGGTTGTGGAGAAAAGGGAGCCCTAGTGCAGTGTTGGTGGGAATGCAGACTGGAGCAGTCACTGTGGAAAACAGTATGGAGCTTCCTCAGAAAACTAAAAATGGAACTACCTTTTGACCAGGCAATTGCACTGCTGGAATTATATCCTAAGAATTCTCTCTCTCTTTTTAATTCTCAGCCGAGGACAATTTTTCCTTGCTGTGAGAGAGAGAATGAGAGAGAGAGAGAGATATCAATTGGTTGCCTCTCATAGGTTCCGCAACTGGAAATTGAACCCACAGTCTAGGTGTGTGCCCTGACTGGGAATTGAACCCACAAACTTTCAGTGTACAGACAACTGACCCACACTAGCCAGGGCTTATTTCATTTTCCTACCCTATACTTAAGAACTACATAAGACTTCTAGTATTAAAGACTGTATTAAATAAGAATGGTGAGCACAGACTTCTTTGCCTTATTCCCAATCTTAAAGGTGAAAAAGTCAGTCTTTTACCCATTAAGTGATGTTAGTTATAGGTTTCATCATGAATGGATGTTGAACTTTATAAAATGCTTGTTTTCCTTCAGTTGATATGATTATGTGATTTTCCCCCTCAGCTTTTTAAAGAGAATTCTTTTTTTTAAAGATTTTATTTATTTATTTATTTTTAGAGGGGAAGGAGAGAGGGAGAGAAACATCAATGTATGGTTGCCTTTTTGTGCATCCCCTGCTGGTAGTTAGCCTGCAAGGAACCGGTTTGCAACCCAGGCATGTGCCCTGACTGGGAATCGAACTGTGATCGTCTGGTTCACAGGCCCGCGCTCAATCCACTGAGCTACGCCAGCCAGGGCCCCCCCAGCTTTTTAATATGGGGAATTATTTTAATAGTTATAAAATTTTGAGCCAATCTGGCATCCCTAAAATGAACCTCACTTATGGTTTATAGTTCTTTTTGAATTATATTTATTAATATTATATTAAGATTCTTTTTTAAAATCTGTATTCACGAGAGGTACTAGTCTTTCATTTCCTTTTTATACTCTCTGTCTGTTTTTGACATTAGGGTAATAACTTGCTTCATATAATGAGTTGGTAAGAGTTTCCTTCCTTTATATTCTCTATACAATTGACATATATTTTAATGTCAATTGTATAGAATTAGCAGTAATTCTTTTTTAAACATTTGGTACAATTCTCCAGTAAAACCATTCAGGCCTAGAAATTACTTTTTTAGGAGTTGTAAATTTCTTTCATAGTTATAGAGCCATTTAAATTATTTATTTCACATTACATTGTGGTAGTTGTGCTTTTCAAGAAATTAGTGCATTTCTTCTAAGTATTCCGATTTATGTGTGTAAACTTGTTCATAGTATTCTCTTATCTTTTGGGTGTCTACTAGGTCTGTAATGACGCTCTTTGATTTGTTCCTGATATTGAGTTATATCTTCTCTATTTTTTTGTCTATCTTACTAGAGGTGGGTCCATTTTATTGATCATTTCAAATAATTAGCTTTTTGTTTCATCAAATTTCTGTTTTCAGTTTCATTGATTTATGCTCTTTATCATTTCCTACCTTCTGCTTGTTTTTTGGTTTATTTTACTGTTCTTCTTCTAATTTCTTGAGGGAAAGCTTATATTAGTAATTTGAAACTTTTCCTATTCTAACTTAGTGTTATAAAATATCCTTGTCATAGCTCAGTGGATTGAGCGCAGGCCTGTGAACCAGACGATCGCGGTTCGATTCCCAGTCAGGGTACATGCTTGGGTTGCAGGCCAGTTCCCTGCAGGGGCCAGTTCCCAGCAGGGGACACACGAGAAGCAACCATACATTGATGTTTCCTTCCTCTCTCCTTCCCTTCCCCTCTAAAGATAAATAAATAAAATGTTTTAAAATATCCTTGTCAGCACTGCTTTGGCTGCATCCCACAAATCCTGACATGTTATATTTTAATTTTTATTAAATATATTTAAAAATATCCCTTGGTATTTCTTCTTTGACTGATAAATTACTTAGAAAAGTGTTGTTTAGTGTCCACCACTGGAGTCCAACATTGGAGATTTTCCTGTTATTTTTGTTATTGATTTCTAGTTTGGTTCCATTGTGGTGAGAGAACATACTGTGTATAACCTCAATTCTTTGAAAGTTGTGAAGTTTCTTTTATGGCCCAGGACATGGTCTGTTTTGATAAGTGTTCTGTGGGTGCTTGAAAAGAATGGGTGCCCTCTTGTTGCTGGGTGGACTATTCTGTAGATGTCAGTTAGGTTGTGTTGACTAATGTTTTTCTGCACCCTTGTTGATTTCCTCTGTAGTTGTTCTATCAGCTTTCAGAATAGGACATTGAAGTCTCCAACTATAATTCTATTTAGAGTTTACGATTGGATTTGTCTATTTCTTCTCCCAGTTTTGCTAGTTGTTGCTTCACATGTCTCACAGCTCTGTTGTTCGGCGGTGGGTGTGCATTCAGGGTCGCTGTCTTCTTGCTGGATTCACTCTTTTATGATTGTACCTGTTATTCTTTTTTTCTGAAGTCTACTTTATTTGATATATTAATATAGCCAATTCTGCTTTGTTTTGATCAATGTTATTATGGTATATATTTTTCCATCCTTTAACTTTCCATCTATTTTTATTGCTTTTGAAGTTACTTTCTTGTATAGGATATAGCTAGGTCATTCCCCTCTTCCACCGTCAATCTTATTTTTTTCAAATTAGTGTATTTAGATCATTTATATTTAATGTAATTCTTGGTATAATTATTTACCAACTTACTGCCTGCTAATTTACTTGCTGTTTTATGTTTTTTCCCTTAGTTTTCTTTTCCGTATTTTACTGTGGGTTACTTAAATATTTTTTTAGAATCCCATTTTAATTTATCTCTAGTGTTTCTGAGTGTATTTCTTTGAATACATTTTAAGTGATTGCTCTAAGTGTTTCATTATACATACATGCTTATCACAGTCTACTGGTGTCAACATGTACCAGTTCAAACGCATAGAAAACTTAACTTCCTTTAAGTCTCTTTACCTTCCCCTGTTTACAATGTAATTATCTTCAGTACTTCTCTATATCTACTAACAACCACATCAGACAGTGTTATAATTTTTGCTTTGACTGTCAAATATAATTTTGAAAACTTAACAGAGATAATTTTATAATTATAATTATAATTTTTAAATTTTTAAAAACTTAACCATGTATTTATCCATACTTTATCATGTCCATTGTTCTTTCTTCCTTTTGGATGTATTAAAGTATTTCCTCCTCAAGTGACCGTGGAAGGCAGGCACTGTTATTATCTTGATGTAGACACAGAGGCACAGAGAAGGTAAGTCACTTGGTCAAGATCATTCAGCTGGTAAAGGAAAGAACAGTTCAGATTAGAATCTCAAGTAGCTGGTTCCAGAGCTCAAGCTCTAAGTTTCTTCAGTGAGAGAGAATGAAGGAAACTTGCAGAGGAAAGAAAAAAAGAAGAAGAAGAAGGAAGCTAAAGAAAGTGAGAGTCCTAATAGTGTCTGAGTTCCTGGTTCTGGCCTTTGAGGTCTGAGCTTTTCTTTTCCTGCTTCCTTGAGGTTTAATTCTTCAGCTCTGCCTTTGATGTTGTGACATACCCAGTGTCATTCCAATAAAATGTGAAATTGGAGAGTTTCAGCTGGAGGTGCTGAGTGGTCCCTGAGAAACTGAGGTTTCACTGAGCCCTGAAATCTGGGGATCTGTGATGGGGGGCGTATGGCATGGCCACAGGTGATTGAGTAGGATTTCTGCTGCCTCGCTTATGGGAAGGGATGGGGCTGTGGATGTTACTGATGCAGACTGAGCGTGGGAGTGTGAGTTGCAGAAGTCTCCTTTGTCTTGAACTTGCCTTTCCTGGATCCTGGGTCTGCCGCATGCTCCTTCCCCTGAGATCCTTGGGGGTTCACTCACAGCCTGCCTGACCTGGGCTGCTCTGAGTATTGGTTCCTTCTGGTTGCCCTGCCTCCCTTCTCCAGCCTGAGGCCTACTGGCAATTGTTTCAGCTACATCCTCATCAACAACCCACCCCTCGCACTCCCTCTGCATGTGCCAGGCCATCTCCCAACCCGGGAAGTGGCTCTACTACTTGTTTTCTCTGCTGGAGATCAGGTAGAGAAAATTCCATAGCCAGGGTGACTGCTTCCAGAATGAATCTATGATTTCTGACCTCAGCTGGGTTTTCAATGCTGCTAAAAATAATCTATTTCCTCCCTCAGGCAGTGCTTAGGGACCCCATGCTAACAGCTCTGAGCTCTAGCCAGCTCCTGGAGCCCCATCTCGCCTCAGTCTCTGTAATCTCCTTCTTCACAGTCAGGGCCCGAGATGGGATGCGCATTGGCTGAGTAGTCAGTGAAGGCGGTACGTGGTATCACCAAAATACGAAAAGAAAGAATTAGAGTTCTCAAATCACACTGAGAAACTGGTTTCTGCGCTTCAGGTCTAAGGTGTACAAAGTCACTGAAAAGAGGCAATTTGGATCTCAGGCCTGGATTATTGTTTTAATGTATCTGAAAAGAATGCATCCTTTTACAAGTAACTTGGCCAGTCATGAAAGCCCAGGGAAAATGAAGTCACAAAAGCAATCTCTGAGATTAACCTCTTCAGTCATTCAGCAACTGCAATTGATCACATACACTTATTGGATCCCCTAGTGGGACCCCAAGGAGGAGGAAAATATGGCAAACTTGAGCTTTATGGTGCAGCAGCTGCAGCGATGCAGGGAACAATGAAACCCGAACACTGCTCTCACCAGCTTTTCAATAACATTCGACACAGTCTTCGGGACTGGGGCTCTGATGGCTAAGAAGCAAGTTTGGCAGCTCGGAGGGCAACTGTGTTGACAAGTTCCCAATTTGTATCTTTAGCCCTTTTGCTTGAACTTCAAACTTGTGTATCCAAATGTTTACGCAACTTTTGTTCGTGAGGATTGAACAGATAGCTCAAACTTGAGACAACCCTGAACTTAACTCTTCCTTCTGTCTGAAATGTGTTCATCTACAGTCAGTCACCTCCAGTACAGTTCATGTTTATCCTATAGCTTCAATTGTTCTTCAGCATCTAATGAAGACGTCTCAGCGATCAGTAACTTTTTTTTCAGTTGCTTTTCCTACCATGAACTTACCGTCTTTTAGTTCTCTGGCTAGTAGCTTGTTTTCAATCCTCCCTGGGCATTCCAGGATTCAGTCTCTCATCATGGGGGAGGCTGAGCTGGACTGGCCAGGACTTGAAGACATTAAGGAAGGAAGCTCAGGGGTCATCCTAGAAGCCTGGATGGCAGGAAAGCAGAGTGGTGACCAACCACGATGGCCTGGGTTCAAGTCCTGTCTTCACCACTTACTCACTATGAGACCTAGCAAGTTATTTACCATCTATAAGATTCAGATCCTCATTAGTACAATGGTTGTTTTAACAGTATCAACCCAGGGGAGAGAAGTATTCACTAAATGAGCACATACATAGTTACTGGCACACAGTGAAAGCTCAATTAACCACTGGTGGTTACTCTTTCATGAACCAGAAATAAAAAAATAAAATTGATTGGAAAGCCTAAAGAAATTCTCCTGAAATTTATAAATAACCATATGTAAAAACACTCATTGAAGAGTGAAAATGGAAAAAATGAAGTCACATGGTGCTTTACTCCATAGTTTTTTGCATTGTTCATCCCTTAATTCAAGACACATTTGTTGGATACACTCTGTATGCCTGATACTATTCTAAATGCTGGAAAAAAACCCAGCGAGCAAACAGACAAAAATCCCTGACTAACCTTCTGGGGCTAACCTTCTAATGGGGGTCAGATAATTAAACAAAATATGCAAATAAATTATATTTCAGGTTGGAGGAGAGGACATCATTCATTTGGAATTTTAAATAGGGTGATAATGGAAGGCACATAATGCTATATTCTGAGTTGGGGAAGATACAAAAAATAGGATCTTAAAATATAGTCTTCTAGTAATGCACGATCTAGTTAAGGAGACAAGTGGCATTAACATGCCAATCAGTGATGAAACAAACAATTATGTGAATATCTGATGGAGACAAGCAATGTTCTAGAAGATCAGAGAAGGCAGAGAGCAGGGGAGGGCTGCAGCCCAAGAAATTGTTGGCAGGAGTGGTCTGGAAAATTCTCATGTAGGGAGTGGAATTTAGCTGGAAATAGTGGAGCGAGTTTCCCCATGCACTCCTTCCTCTCTGGTTAGCTGCTGGGAAGCAGTGTTACAATGGGCTGAAATGAGACATTAATCATGGCCTTTTCCAGGAAGATGCTGTGATGAGAAGATACTGTAACAGGGAACAGAAAACCATCACAGTGGTTTTAAAGGGCCTTGATGTGGCCTGTTGGTGGGCTGCAGGGAGAGCACAGCTTTCAGGTCAAGGCAATGACCTGTGCCTCCAAATCTTCATAGCATGAAACCATGAGTATGAAAATGTGTGTATAGCATGGCCCTGTTAAGCAGTAGGAGGTCCTCCTGGGTCTCTTTCCTAAGTCTCTGAGTTTTCACCTTTTCTCTAGAGATGTGGCCAGGTCCCACTTAAGGGTCTGTGTTGGAGGAGCCTCAGGGAGGGTAGCCAGGTGCAAACTGGGGCCTCAGAAAGATGAATTCCTGTTACTCATTTTAAGTTGAATTGCAAGGAGAGAAAGAGGTCAGGATGTGAGAATCAGTAAACAGATTAGTTCTTTGGGCCTAGATGAGTGTCAAAATCCGAGGAGTCAAGCACCTTAAATTTGCTACTGCTTGGTGAGGCAGGCTCTGAATTGCTCTAATACAGTAGATAGGAGGGGAAAAAAACCCAAATGAAATGCTGAGATAATTGGGGCCTTAAATGTGCCACCAGAGGACTGAGAATGAAGGAAGGAAGAATTCTTGATCTTGCTCCCGGTCTCCAGGGGAATTGCTGTTGGAGTTTTACCTCCCTTTCTTTTCTCATGTCTATTTGGCCTTCAATTTGAACTAATATCTAGTGTGAGTCATGTGCTAGGTAAAGACAGTGGTCCTTGTAAAATGTTGTGGTTAAAACTTAGGTCTGAAGAAAGATAGGCCTGAGCTCTCATCCTGGCTCCCTCTATCACTAGCTATGTGGGCAAGTTGCAACGTCTCTTTGAGCCTGTTTCCTCATCTGAAAAACGGATATAATGATGTGATAGGGCATGATGTCTGCAACCTACTCCTCAATGATTCAGCAAAAATGATAATGATCTGTGCATGCATGTGTAAGCATCTGATGAGTCCAGGTGAAAGGGTGCATAAGCATTCACTGTACTATTCTTACAACTTTTATGTAAGTTTGAATATATTTTTAAATACTTTAGTTATTTATTTTTAGAGAGAGGGGAAGGGAAGGAGGAAGAGTGGGAGAGAAACATCAATGTGTGGTTGCCTCTCATGTGTCCCCTACTGGGGACCTGGCCTGCAACCCAGGCATGTGCACTGACTGGGAATTGAACCAGCGACCCTTGTGCTTCACAGACCCATGCTCAATCCACTGAGCTACACCAGCCAGGGCTAGGTTTGAATATTTTTTGAGATGAAAAGTTAAAAACTTCTCTAGGAGACTTCTGATCTTGCCAACATGGAATAAAGGTCTAGATTTACCCTCTGCCTGAAACAATAACATTGAAAAAAAACCCCAAGAAATAATCATGTAAATATATAAAGCAATGGTTTTCAAGACATGGACATGAGACAATGAAGCAGCATTTCCTGAGAGGTGAGAAGCAAATAAAGTGAGTCCTGCAATTGCTCCAGCTTACTGGTTCAGAATAGTTTCCAGGGCATAGCACTCAGGTGGAGCCTGGCAAAACTCTAGGTTTAAGGAAATAGAGAAGGATGTTCAGGGAGACCAAATCAACTAGAGTGTGCAGGAGAGTCCTGGCAAGGAGACCGCTGTGCAGAGAAAACTCTGGAGATCTGTAGAGGGTTCCTGTCAAGGATTGAGCTGAGCTCTGGCCTGGGGGGTCAATTGGTTGGAGCATCAACCTGTAAACCGAAAGGTCACGAGTTCAATTCCTGGTCAGGACTCATGCCTAGGTTGCAGTTTGATTCACAGTGGGGGAGTGTGCGGGAGGTAACTGATTGATGTTTCTCAGATGGCTATTTCTCTGCCTCTCTCTTTCCCTCCCTTCCCTTCTCTCTAAAATCAATAAGCATGTCTGTGGGTGAGGATAAAAAAAAGAATTTAGCTGAGTACTGATCAGCATAAATGTGAGAAACCTATCTGAGAGGATTAGAAGTAACAGTACAAGGCTGGAACAGTGCCCATTCCCACTGGCCAGACTGGAAAACCTCATGACTCATGGAGCACTGGGTCATGTACACAGAAAGGCCTTATTTCAGTAGTGAGGAGTAAGTAGCCGTAGATGGAGCACTTCTCAGGACCCTCCCAAAATATCATAAAAGCAAAACCTAAAAGGATCAAACTGTTTACAAATAACTTAATTGTATCCCAGAACTAAGCTCAAGAATATTTAAAGAAATACAAAAATATCTATACCAACAAGGTAATGTTTATAATGTCCAGCATCCAATAAAAATTTACCAATATGCAAAAAAAAAAGAAGAAGAAGAAGAAAAAGGCAGCAGTAGGAGAAACTCCCAGCCTCACAGGAGAGTTCTCTGGAGAGATCCACAGGATTCTAGAATGTACACCCACCCACCCATGTGGCAATCAGCACCAGAAGGACCCAGTTTGCTTGTGGGTAGCAGGGGAAGTGACTGAAAGCCCTGAGCAAGCAGCACTGTTCCCTCTCAGACCCCTCCCACACATACAGCCTCACAACCCACATATGGGTTGCGATGCCCTGGTCAGCTCCTAAGGCCCTGCCCCTTACTACATAACAGGTGCACCGAGACAAAAAAAATGGCCCAAATGAAAGAACAGTTCAAAGCTCCAGAAAAACTACAACTAAGCAACAAAGAGATAGCCAACCTATCAGATGCACAGTTCAAGACACTAGTTATCAAGATGCTCCAGGAACTCACTGGGGACTTGAACAGCATAAAAAAGACCCAGGTAGCAATGAAGGTTGCATTATGTGAAATAAAGAAAAATCTACAGGGAACCAACAGTGATGGGAAGGAAACCAAGACTCAAATCAATGGTTTGGAGCAGAAGGAAGAAGGAAACATTCAACCAGAACAGAATGAAGAAACAAGAATTCCAGAAAATGAGGAGAGGCTTAGGAACCTCCAGAACAACTTTAAACATTCCAATCTCCAAATCATAGGGGTGCCAGAAGGAGAAGAGGAAGAGCAAGAAATTGAAAACTTATTTGAACAAATAATGAAGGAGAACTTCCCCAATCTGGCAAAGGAAATAGACTTTCAGGAACTAAGACTTTCAGGAATCCTGAGATTCCCAGGAAGCTCAGAGTCCCAAAGAAGTTGGACCCAAGGAGGAACATACCAAGGCACATCATAATTACATTAGCCAAGATTAAAGATAAGGAGAGAATCTTAAAAGCAGCAAGAGAAAAGGAGACAGTTACCTACAAAGGAGTACCCATCAGACTGTCAGTTGATTTCCCAAAAGAAACCTTGCAGGCAAGAAAGGGCTGGAAAGAAGTATTCAAAATCATGAAAGGCAAGGATGTACACCCAAGATCGCACAATCCACAAAGCTATCATTTAGAATGGAAGGACAGATAAAGTACTTCCCAAATAAGGTCAAGTTAAAGGAGTTCATCATCGCCCAGCCCTTATTATATGAAATTTTAAAGGGACTTATCTGAGAAATAGAAGACCCAAAACTATGAACAATAAAATGACAACAAACTCACAGTTATTAACAACTGAACCTGAGCCCTGGCTGATGTAGCTCAGTGGATTGAGCGCGGGCCTTTGAACCACACGATGCGGTTCGATTCCCAGTCAGGGCACATGCCTCGGTTGCAGGCCAGTTCCCAGCAGGGGACTCAAAAAAGGCAACCATACATTGATATTTCTCTCCTTCTCTCCTTCCCTTCCCCTCTAAAGATAAGTAAATAAAATAAAAAACAAACAAAAAACCAACAGAACCTGAAATAGAAAAACATGACCAAAAACAAACTAAGCAAACAACTAGAACAGGAACAGAATCAAAGAAATGGAGATCACCTGGAGGGTTATCAGTGGGGGAATGGGAAGGGGAAAGAGGGGGAAAGGTACAGAGAATAAGTAGCATAAATGGTAGGTAGAAAATAGACAGGGGGAGTTTAAGAATAGTAGGGGAAATGTAGAAGCCAAAGAACTTATATGTATGACTCATGAACATGAACTAAAGGTGGGGAATGCAGGTGGGAGGGGATGTGCAGGGCAGAGGGGAATAAAGGGGGGGATGGAACAACTGTAATAGTGTAGTCAATAAAATATATATATTTATTTATTTTTTTAAAAATATATTTTATTGATTATACCATTACAGTTGTTCTATTCCCCCCTTCATTCCCCTCTACCCCCACACTCCCTCCCCCGCTATTCTCCCCCCTTAGTTTATAACCACATGTCTCAAGTTCTTTAGATTCTATATTTCCCCCACTATTCTTGCCCTCCCCCTATCTATTTTCTACCTACTGTCTATGCTATTTTCTGTACCTTCTCCCCCCTTCTCCTCCTCCCACTCCCCTGTTGCTAACCCTCCATGTGTTCTTCATTTCTATGGTTCCACTCCTGATCTAGCTGTCCTCTTGGTTTGCTTTTGTTTTAGGTGTGGTTGTTAATAACTGTGAGTTTGCTGTCCTTTCACTGTTCATATTTTTCATCTTCTTTTTCTTATATAAGTCCCTTTAGCATTTCATATAATAAGGGCTTGGTGATGATGAACTCCTTGAACTTGACCTTATCTGAGAAGCACTTTATCTGTCCTTCCATTCTAAATGAAAGTTTTGCTGGATAAAGCAATCTTGGCTGTAGGTCTTTGGATTTCATGACTTGGAATACTTCTTTCCAGCCCCTTCTTGCCTGTAAGGTCTCTTTTGAGAAATCCGCTGACAGTCTGATGGGTACTCCTTTGTAGGTGACTGTCCCCTTATCCCTTGCTGCTTCTAGGATTCTCTCCTTCATTTTAGTCTTGGCTAATGTAATTATGATGTGCCTTGGTGTGTTCCTTCTTGGGTCCAACTTCTTTGGGACTCTCTGAGCTTCCTGGATTTCCTGGAAGTCTATTTCCTTTGCCAGACTGGGGAAGTTCTCCTTTATTATTTGTTCAAATAAGTTTTCCACTCGTGGCTGTTTCTTTCCCCCTTCTGGTACCCCTATAATCCGGATGTTGGAACGTTTAAAGATGTCCTGGAGGTTCCTAAGCCTCTCCTCATTTTTTTGAATTCTCATTTCTTCATTCCTTTCTGGTGGGATGTTTTGTTCTTCCTTCTGGTCCATTCCATTGATTTGAGTCCCAGTTTCCTTTCCATCACTATTGGTTTCCTGTGCATCTCCCTTCATTTCAATTAGTTTAGCCTTCATATGTTCCTCTAATTTGTGACTATAATCTACCAGTTCTGCGAGCATCCTGATAAATAGTGCCTTGAACTGTGCTTCTGAGAGGCTGGCAATTTGTCAGTCGCTTAGAGTTATTGGCTGGCTCTGGGACTTTGAGTTCTTCTTGCACCATCTTTTGGGCTGTTCATGCCTGTTCTGTAGCAAGATCAGAGCCCTAGGTGTTCACCAGAGCAGGGCAACTCAGTCGCTGGGTTGTGATGCTGTATGTGGGGGCGGGGTCAAAGAGGAACAATGGCGTCCCGTCTGCCGCCTCCCGCTGTGGCCCCCACAGGTGGTTGGTGCTGCAGCTGCCACCATCACCTGGGCCCGCGCGTTTCCTCCCACTGCACGCGAGTGTGCCACCGCCGTTAGCCCTCCACTGGGTTCGCCCCCCGGGGCCTGCGTGGTCCCTCTCACTGTGCCCAAATATGCAACCGTGGTCAGTCTGCCCCACACCCTGACTGGGACCAGGCTACTTGTTCACCTAGATCTGGGGATCTTTTCTGCCCGACCTTGCTCCACTGCTGGCTCTGCCCCTCTTACCGTCCCCGTTGAACGGTTAGATGTAGTCGGACTTCCGTATAATTCAATTTTCTGTTTTTTGGCTGTGTCTTTGTTCTCCAAACCTTTGTTGTATTCAAACTTGGTTGTGGGAGAAGGCACAGTGTTTCCACCTATGCCTCCATCTTGGTGGAAGCCCTGGCTCCAATAAAATATATTTAAAAAATTGTGACCTGCTCTGGCTGGGCGGCTCAATAGGTTGGAGTGTCTTCCCATGCACCAAAAGGTTGCAAGTTCCATTCCCAGTCAGGACACATACTTATGTTGCAGGTTCCATCCTTGGGTGGGGTGTGTACTGGAGACAACCAATCAATATTTCCCTCTTACATCAATGTTTCTCTCTTTTCCTAAAAAGGAAAAACACATCAATAAACACATCTTCAGGTGAGGATTGAAAACAAACAAACAAACAAACAAACAACAACAACAATAAACTGTGGCCTCATCCCTGTCAGCAGAGGCCAAGTGAGGAGTGTAGACTTGGTGACCAGAGCAAGCGTTAGCCATCCCCTGCCAGTCTGGCTACCGTTTCTGCAGCTCCTGTGTGTTTGAAGAGCAGAGCCTGAGAAATAATGCTTCTCCAGTCAACAGTGATCCAAGTGATGATCACCAAAACTGCCTCTTGAGACTGAGTTCCATGCAAAAGAGAAATACAAAGAGGTACTTAAAGTTCTTTTAAAATCATGTAACTTTCCCTGGCTGGTGTGGCTCAGTGGATTGAGTGCTGGCCTGTGGACTGAAAGATCGTCAGTTCAATTCCCAGTCAGGGCACATGCGTGGGTTGCAGGCCAAGTCCCCAGTAGGGGGTGCGTGAGAGGCAACTAATAGATTTTTCTCTTGCACATGGATGTTTTTCTCTCTCTCTTTCTCCTTCCTCACCTCTCAAAGAATAAATAAATAAAATATTTAAAAAATAAAATCAACTGAGTTTGAGTCTAAATTAACCTGTATGTTCCAAAACTTGGATAAATTGTTATCTCAGATGGTTGCAAAGTGCCTTGCATTACTCCTGTATTTCCAATGGAAACAAAATGTTAAAAAATTCCCAGGTTGCTTTTAAAAAAATTTTTTTTTCTGAATACTCTGAAAATGAAAAAGCAGTATACTACTTCTGTACTCTTACTGTTGTAATAAAAGAAATCTTTAGATATACATGTTCACAAAACCCAGAAAATTTAAAGCAGTTTCTGACTCCCTTTGACACTGTTTTTGAAGTCTTTTGTAATTCCTTACTTTCTCAACATTTTGAAAACCTCTAAAACACTTCTAAAATAATAAGCAGCTTGACATGTTTCCTGGAATTGCTTGAACTTCGTGTACCTTCCAGAATCCATCTGGAGTTACCTTTCACCTGCCAGAAGATTTTATTTTTGAAAACTTCTTGTGTTCTAGACATTATTACCCAGCCTATTCTAGCTTTTGTCAAAATGAAGTTCATTATATTCACTAAAAAGTACCTTCTCTGAAAAGTGGGTGAAGACCTTTGTTGGGGATCTGTCCCTGTCTTCAAAATACCAGATTATTGTTTAGATGTGGACCCACTGGCTGTAGCCGATGCTGTTTTGCAAGCTGCGGATTTGGGCTTACTGAGGACATTGTTTGTCCATGGAAAACTGAGAGATGCAAATTAAAACCACAATGAGATACCACTTAACACCTGTCAGAATGGCTATCATAAACAAAGAAACAAACAACAAGTGCTGGAGAGGTTGTGGGGAAAAAGGGACCCTAGTTCACTGTTGGTGGGATTGCAGACTGGTACAACCACTATGGAAAACAGTATGGAATTTTCTAAGAAAACTAAAAATGAACATGCCTTTTGACCCAGCAATTCCACTCTTAGGAGTATATCCTAAGAACCCTGAAACACCAATCCAAAAGAACCTATGCACCCTGATGTTCATAGCAGCACAATTCACGATAGCCAAGAGTTGGAAGCAACCTAGATGCCCATCAGTCAATGACTGGATCAAAAAGCTATGGTACATTTACACAATGGAATTCTATGCTGCAGAATGGAAGAAGGAACTACTGCCCTTTGCAACATCATGGACGGAACTGGAAAGCATTATGCTGAGCGAAATAAGCCAGGCAGTGAAAGACAAATATCATATGATATCACTGTTAACAGGGATCTAAACAAAACAAACAAGCAAGCAAAATATGACCAATGACACTCAAATACGGAACAGGCTGACAGGGTCCAGAGAGGAGAGGGGAGAGAATCATACGGGAAAAGGGGATGGACTCACATGAACAAGTATAAAGGACACATGGACAACAACTAAGGGTGGGGGGCGGAAATGGGAGGGACGCGGGGCGCATGGGGCGGGAGGTGGGCAGGGTTGGGAATATAAGACAGAAAGCTGTACTTGAACAAGAATTAAATTAAAAAATTATTTTAAAAAAAGAAAGAAAGAAAAAAAAAAAAAAAAAAGAAAACTGCCTGCTTTGGAGGTGGTGAAGTTCAGCCTGGATATGAGCATAACCCTGGTCCCAATCATGTAATCCTCAGAGCAGCAGGCTTACTTATTAAATCCTTAGAAATTAAGTTTTAAAATTGTGCTTCAGCAAAGGAAGTGAAAGTTGCAAGGAGGCACCTTACTCCTTCCCTGCAGGGGTGGCGTTCCCCAGAATGACTCCCTCTATGATGTCAGTGAAGGCCATGTGGGAAGCTGGAACTCACACCCACGCCCAGCGATAATGAGATACTTCTGTACTGGATGCCTGTCAGTGGAGACCAAATGGGGAATGTGGACTTCCACTCCCACCTGGCAGTCATGAGTCAGCTCCTCCTTGTTTCTGATGGCATGGTGTCAGAAGTAGCTTGCTAAAACAGAAAATTTAAATAAAATCTATAATCTTATAAAATAAATTCCAAAATGTCGAGGATATAGAAAGTCATTAATCATGTCAAGAACCAGGAAAATCTCAACTTGAACGAGAGAAGATAATAGATGCCAACATTGAGACGATACAGAAGTAGACAAAATTTTCAAAGGAGCTATTATAGAAATTCTTCAATGAGAAGTTATAAACGTGCTTGCAACAAATGAAAAGTAGAACGTCTCAGCGAAGAAACCAAAGATATAAAAAAGAACTAAATGGAAAATTAGAACTGAAAAATGACCAAAATTTGAGAAACTAATGACTAAAATTTAACTAAATTTGACAAGACATAAACCTAAAGATTCAAGACACCAGTGAATCCCAAACAGTATAATCCGAAGTAATTCATAGCAAAGCACATTGTAATCGTCCTTCTGAAAACTGAAACAAAGCAGAAAGAGAAAAATGTCACATTGCCCCTGGGAAAAACATTTTGAGTGATAGCAACTTTTCCTAAGAAACCATTGAGGCTAGAAGGAAGTGGCAAAAACATTTTTAAGTGCTAAAAGCAAAGAACTGTCAGCCTAGGATCCTATGTTAAAGTGAAAACATTATTCAGGAATAAAGGAGGACACCAAGACATTCTTAGATGAAAGAAGACAAAGAGAATTTGTGACCAGCAGACCTACCCTAAAAGAACGGCTGGAGAAGTTCTTGCAACAGAAAGATAAGAGGAATCTTGGAAAATCAGAAAGGAAGAAAGAACTATGGAAAAAAAGAAAAACATAACCACAGCTGTTCACTATTAGAAAAGATCATCACAATGCTCATAAAATAGTCCAAGAAGCTATTTAAGAACAAAAAACTGCCTTCTTTTTGTTTTGTTTTAAAAAAATTTTTAAAGATTTTATTTATCTTTAGAGGGGAAGGGAGGAGAGAAGGAGAGAAATATCAATGTGTGGTTGCCTCTTGTGAGTTCCCTGCTGGGAACTGGCCTGCAACCCAGGCATGTGCCCTGGCTGGGAATTGAACCGCGATCGATCGTGTGGTTTGCAGGCCTGTGCTCAATCCACTGAGTTACACCAGCCAGGGCAAAAAACCTGCCTTTTAAAGAGACTAGTGCCTCTAGATGGAGAGCAGGATGACAGCTAGTGGGGATGGGGCAGGGGGGAATTGAGGAGTGGAGGGATTGAGTAAAAAGGAAAAAGGACTCATGGACACGGACTACAGTGCAGTGATTGCTAGGGGGAGGGAGGTATAGTGGGACTAAAAGGTAATGGAAAAAATACAATAAAGATTAAATAAAAAAAGAAAGCAGAATTCCCTGGAAGAAAAAAATAGACCAGTGCTCATGCTCAATGGTAATGATCTCAGGCAGAAACCCAGGTGAGATCTCCAGGTTGATATACTCATCTAAGATATTAACATTTAACACAAACCATTTTTATGATGCTGTATGTTTCAATGTTTTATAAATACATATCTTAATCATCATGCATACTATTTTTGCCGCTATTTTTAGTAAACAGATTGACTATTTTCACATGGTATGAAAATGCTAGATTGTCAAGAGCTTCTCTGGGTCTTTGTGGTTTGCTGTGACCTCTCTGATGATTTCATCATTGCATTAAAGTATCACAATTTAGCCAAATGTAACTTTCCAGTCATTTCTAAACCATTTTTCCTGCTTTCTGATGTTCAAGATAGAAATGGTATTTTATAAGCCAACTGAATACAAAATAATTGGAGATGCCATTTTGTAAACTGAACATATTTTATATGCATAGGTCGCACGCTTTAGCATTTCATTGCAACAGTCAATTGCACATATAATCATAGTTTTTGAGTAGTTTGATTCAGTATTTGGCTCTTGAGAAAATGGGTTTTTGTTTGTTTCTATCTAGTATTCTTTTTTAAAAAAACAGCTTACTTTAATTTCATAAATTTGAAGCTTTGAACTTGCTCTTTCTTTTCCTATATTGAATTCCTTTTGAGGTTACAAAGCTTTTAGGAGCAGAACCAAACAACTCCTTTATGTCTTTGAGCTTTTTAATAATTTTATGAACATTCTATGCTATTCTATAGAGAACTCTTAGTTTTTCATTTGCTCATATTTTCTTTATCCATTTGTGTCTTTGAGTAAATAAAGGGCATAAAGTGTGAAATGTTTTTGTAATACAATAAATTAAATGCACTACTCTTGATTTAACTATGATGAAAACATCCATAATAAGAAAACAACACCTGCTCTGGCTCGTGTGGCTCAGTGGATTGAGCACTGGCCTATAAAACAAAGGGTCAAAGATATTAACAAAGATTACCCATAGGGCACAGTTTGATTCCCAGTCAGGGCACATGCCTGGGTTTCAGGCCAGGTCCCCAGTTGGGGGCGTGTGAGAGGCAACCAATCGATGTATCTCTCACACATTGATGTTTCTCTCCCTCTCTTCCTCCCTCTCTTTCCCTATCTCTAAAAGTAAATAAATAAAATCATAAAAAAACCAAACAAACACCCTTTCCCAAAATGAGGCAAATATTTGAACTGCCACTTCACCAAAGAAGACCTGTGGTTGGCAAGTAAGTATATGCAAAGATGCTCAACATCATTGATCATTAGGGAATTGAATTGCAAATTAAACCACAAAAAAGACTACTGCTTTTCTATTAGAATAGCTAAAATTAAAAATACTGACCATACCAAGTATTGGCAAAGAGATGGACCACTTGAAACTCTCATACATGCTGGTGGGAATATAAAATGGTACAGCCGTTTGGAAAACAGTTTGAAAATACCTTAAAAATTTAAATATATACCTACTGTGTGATTTAATCATTCTATTCTAAATATTTACCCAGGAGAAGTGAAAGAATATGTCCATACAAAGAGTTTAGATGGTTCTTTACAGAAGCTTTATGGTCTGTAGCTGTCCACTGGGTGCACAGGTTCTGGGGTTTCCTGGGTGGGGCAGGCCAAGGTCATCCCCCCTCCTGCGTTCTGCCTGGGGACATCCTGCATGAGCTATAAAGCAATTTGAGATGGCTGCTACTCGTGCTGGGTTTGGAGATGCCCAGGAGAAGCCAAGTTCTGCTTGCCTTCCTGCCAGACACTTGAATTTCTCTGTGCGTACCCTTGGTGTCTGTTCAGCTGCTACCCTGGTGCTGGAGCTCAGTGGGAGTGAGTCTGAGTTGGTGAGTCCATGTGTTGTTTCTTCAAGAACTGCTTGGGGCTCCAGAAGATTCTTCCAGGAATTTAATCCCTGCTGGTTTTTGTAGGCAGAAGTTGTGGGGATTTATCTTCCTGGCCCTGGAACTCTGGGCTGGGGTACCTGGGACTTCTCACTCCTGAGCTATCCCTCCTGGATTTTGACCCACCACACATAGATGTGGGACAAGCCCATTCCACATCTCTGCCCCTCCTACCAGTCTGGATGGATGTGGTTTCTTTAATTCTGTAGTTGTTAGATTTCCATTTGACTTGATTTCTGATGGTTCTGAGTGATGGTTGTTCTATATTTTAGTTGTAATTTTGTCTTTTTTTAAAAAAGAGTAATTAATTTCTTTTAGACAGCGGGGAAGGGAGGGGGAGAGGAAGAGAAACATCAATGTGTGGTTGCCTCTCATGGGCCCCCTACTGGGGACCTGGCCCACAACCCAGGCATGTGCCCTGACTGGAAATTGAACTGGTGACCCTTTGGTTCACAGGCCTGGTGCTCAATCCACTGAACCACGCCAGCCAGGGTTTAGTTGTAATTTTGATGTGGTCGTGCAAGGAAGTGAGCCACATTTATCTATGCTGCCATCTTGACTGGAAATCAATTAGTTTTCTAAGCTTTCTATTTCTGTGAGGGTCAGGTAGAAAAAATAAAGGGAAGTAGATTTTAGTTCAATAGAATAAAAATAATTCTAAGAAGAAGAAGAATTAAAAGTGGGATGAATCACATGCATTTCTCATACTGTGCAAGTTGATGAGAGATTGTGTAATGGTTCTCTGGAAATGTGGGGTTTATGAGTTGTACAAAGAATCTAATGTCTAGGTCCTCTCAGGATCCATAGGACATTCCCTCAGTCTCCTCCTTGCTGCTTGTCTACCTTTCTGAACTCCTTCTTTGGGAAACTCTGCTCTCTCAACCCTCCTTATTGGTGGGCTCAGGTGTTCTCTCGCAGGTGTTCTTGGTGCCTCAGGCCGCTTTTCTCTGAGTGCTTATCTGTTAGCCTTCTGCACTGGAAGAGATCTGTTTATGCTGAATGTTCTGGGATCCACGTCAGACTCCAAGGATCAGAATCTCTGTGGGAGGGGCCCAGAGATCTGCATTCTAACAAACTTCTGGCTGCTTCCTCTGTATCTGGAGTTGACACGCTCTTGCTCCATGGCCTCTGAAGTTGCTCAGAACCTCCTTTCAGCATCTCCACCTACTTTCCATTCTTCCTGAATCATTGTCACCTTTCCTCAAATGCCAGTGGCATGCATATTGGGTTGTCCACTGCCTTCCACTGCAGGTGTTCAATATGTAGTAGCTGGTTTCTAGGGTCTGCCACAGGACCTAGTGATTATTTAGAACCACATACAACAGGAAAAAAGAGTTTAGAATTCTAAACAACCCTTAAAAAGATTTTTTAAAGGTTTTATTTATTTATTTCTAGAGAGGGGGAAAGGAGGGAGAAAGAGAGGAAGAGAAACATTGATTGGTTGCAATCCAGGCATGACCCCTGACCAGGAATTGAACCAGTGACCTTTTGCTTTGTGGGATGATGCCCAACCAACTGAGCCAACTGGTTAGGGCAAAAAGATTTTGTAAAAAGGCTTGAGAATAGAAGCTATGGGTAATCTGGGGCTCCCTGTACAGCTATTGCTTAAATTATTGAAGCTGTTGAGTATTTGGAAATCAAATTCCCCAAACAAATTGGCTGTGTCATCAAGTCATAAAAGGATATGGTCCTGCGAGGTCCCATGGGTAGGGACAAACAGGACTATGGGAAGAGAATTGGGAAGGAGAATAGGGACTGCGTGAGCCAGTCGGAAACGTTTGGCCTTTGGGGTCAGGAGCATGTGGAGAGCAGCTGTTCCCCGTGAGCTGGGCATTTGGGACTTGCTGGGGGACAGACAAGGTCTTGGCTGACTGATGGTCACTGAAACCACTCATCAGAGGCCTGTGTGCGCTCTGCTGGGAACACGAGTGCTCATCTGTCACATGGAGGGCTTTGCTGATCTCTGACACTGATGTTTCCCCTTGCCCTGGTGCCAGGAACTTGGGGAGAGAGCACTCTGGGGCCAGAAGTGCCAGACCCAGGCAGGGCAGGAGCCAAAGAAGATGACTCTGGTATAAACCTTGGTCACTTGAAATGAAAAAATAAATCGAAGAGAAGATATTAAGACAGTTGTGGTAGGAAGCATGCACATACTCACTGCCTCTGTTGCTCCACATCAGGCACTTCCCCTGAGCAAGCCAACAGCAGCTGCCTGGCCACTCCTGGGAGGCAGACTAGCCAGCCAGAGGTGAGAGCCTTCTCTGTCAATGCTGGACAGACCTGGGTTCAAGTCCCGTTTCTGCTACTTCACTTACTAGCTGTGTGACACCGGCAAGTCCCAGTTCTCAGCCTGCCTTCAGCGGTGAAAAGAGGATGAGCAGAGTATGGAGGATTACTACAAGGCTTGAATGAACTTACGTGTGTAACATGCTTGGTCTAGCGCCTGCTTCATCGTTGGTATTTGACATATGTTAGTTGTGATTGTTATTACTAATCAGGAAAGGAAGATCTTCAATGAGACATTTAGCCAAAACTATCAAATCTATTCTACATCTGTTTTCAAGTGTCTAAAGAAACATTATGTTGTTTCCTGATTCTTTTCAGTGAAAAGTGTTTTTTTCTCATCATTTCTCTTCTTCAGACAAGATACTGAAAGAACTTTTAAAACAACTGATATGTTAGATACAATCTGGACTTTCACAGAACTCACAACCTGTCAGGGAAGAGGAAGAAGTAAGTAATTTCACTACTCCGGGGAGCACCNACATCTGTTTTCAAGTGTCTAAAGAAACATTATGTTGTTTCCTGATTCTTTTCAGTGAAAAGTGTTTTTTTCTCATCATTTCTCTTCTTCAGACGAGATACTGAAAGAACTTTTAAAACAACTGATATGTTAGATACAATCTGGACTTTCACAGAACTCACAACCTGTCAGGGAAGAGGAAGAAGTAAGTAATTTCAAAAACTCCGGGGAGCACCTCACGGTTAGGTGCTAGGGCTGTGGTAGGAGCACTGAGCTTCACACAACTGAGGGCTGTAAAATGCGGGCCCCCCAACTGCCTGATCTGTTGCCTCTCTCCACCCTCCCCTCCAAATACAACACCTGCTAGGTCAGCCTATTAATAAGTCAAGAAGAAAAGGTTTGTTATGAAGAAAAGGCTCTAAGTGTATTTCTTTTAGTTTCCTTGACATTTTGAGGTCTGATTTAGGAAGTTGCCATAACTTAAAAAATGTCAGGCACTGCAGAGTGATGTAAAATAATGTGTGTGCTCACCACATTTGGAGGAATTATAAAGGCAGTCATGATGTAGTAAAAAGAACCTTGGCCCAGGGGAGAGAAGAGCCAGTGTGCACCCTGTTCCACCTGCCGTCCTGCACTGGGGAAGCCACTAAACCACTCTGAGCTTTAGTTTCTCAAAGCAACATGGAGACGAGGACATCTAGCCCCCAAGGTGACACACACAACTGTGCTCAAGACAACTGTGGAATGGTAAACAAATGGAGGAAATTGTTTATCCGGGACTCTAAAAATCAGAATCTTCCAAACAACAGAATGCTGAAAATGGCAAAAACTAATCTAATTCAGGTTTAAAAGACTAATGTTTGAGTACTTACTGTGTCTAAGTGTGGTAGACATATTTCACTGAATTCTCATAAAGTACCTGTGAGATAGATACTGTAACCATCTTCATTTTGTAGGGGAGAAACCCAAGGCACAGAGAAGTGAAGTGGCCTCTCCCGTGTCCACCACACCAGCGAGAGGCAGAGCCTGGACTCACACCTGGGCGTTCTGTGCCCGGGGACAGCCTCCTATGCTACAGGTGCTGGGGTGCATTTTCTCACTTAAAATGCACAATAGGCCTGTGAAGACTGTACTATCGTTTCCCCTCAGTAAGTGAGGAAACTAAGGCATAGAGAGAAAAAGCAACTTTCTCCAGGCCACAAAGTTGAAAGGTTGGAGTCAGGATTCAAACCTAGGCAGCCTAATCACAGGGCCTGTGCTCTTAACCATCACCCTAATGAAATTATTCTAAAATTATTTTTTAACTAGTCATTCACTTTTAAAATCATGGGATTGGGATACCTGCAGAGAGAGTCAGAGTACAGGGTGATAGGCTAACGCACTGGGCTGCAAGTGACCCCGATGACAACCACTGGTGTTGTCATAGGGGCCACCCTGAGCAATAGAGGCAAGGAGGCGCTGCCTGTAATGGAAGTCGCAGTGACGTTATGCAGGTGGCACTGGCAACATACCAGCCCTGACCTATGTGGGTCAGTTACATGCTTTGGTGGTGAACATATGTTTTACATCACTGACTTGTATTTGTGCAAACATATATGCATACAATCATTCCTCTTCCAAATCCACAAATGAAAAACCGAACCTAAGGGAAACCTCCAGAGGATGTGTGGAGGCTAGGTCAAGTCTTTCTCCAATTTCTAGGCTCTTTGGAATTAACATATTTAAACGTGATGATCCCAGTAGTTCCAGTAATCTGAAATAACACTCTACCCTGTCCTGAAATCCTTATCCCAGTTACTGGCCACCCAACTATAGTTGGCTCAATTTCCCCTTTCACCTGCAGGTGGCAGCACGAGCAGCACCAGGGAGTCCCGGGCTGTGACTCTCCGAAGAGGAACTTGGAGGTAGAAGATGAGAACCGAGTTACAGACAGAAATAAGATCTCACGAATTTCGACTTCGGATGAAACAGGTCATTCACTGAAACTCTCCAGTCTATCTGAACTTGGAACTCCCCGTAAGCAGGCCTCGTGGGCCCTGGAGACCTGCAGTGCAGGGTAGGCCCGGGTTGAGCGGGCTCACATCCTCTACCCTGGACTTCACCGAAGCCTTTGCCAGGGCTGCAGTGGTCTGGGCCCTGAGCGATATTTCGCGTGGTTACCAGTCACTTCGTGTCCATACTGCAGCTCCAGGCAGGCCTTTCACGTTTCATAAGCCCTTACATAACAGCATCCACTGCCACAGAGGATCGTGCACGGTCAGCTGCGCTCCAAATGCTCTCCCTCCAGGGGACAGGCGAGGCTCGCTGCCCTGCACTCCCGAGGGTGGGCTGCTGCAGCCTCTATCCCGCGGACGCCCGCTTTCTGCAGGAACCTGCAGAAGAAGTAAAGGAATCGAGCCTATATCTGGACCGGAAACTTTTCCCTTTATATCACACAGGGTTGAATTTTTCTAAAATTATTTTTAAAATAATCATTCACTTTCAAAATCATGGTATTGGGAGACCTGCAGAAAGAGTCGCTATGGCGCTGAGTATAGGGCGGTGGAGTAACTTTTCTTTTGTCCTTTTTCTGTGCCTTCTCTCCTTCCCTCAGGTGAATGCTAATCACATTCAAACCAAAGATTAGAGACTCAATGTGGCCTTCCTCAGAGTACTTATATTTGTAAAAAGACAACTGGATACAACTGCATGATATATAATGATGTCATTTCAGGGACGTGGACATCGCTGCTCTTCCTAGGGGCAGTTTCTTCCTAGGATTCCTTAAATTACATTCCGTAAGTCACAATGGACTCATGCCTTACTTAAGGGCACATGTGGCTGAGAAGGGAAGTCCAGCTTCCTTCTCTTAGGTTTTAGCATGGAGATGGGACCTGATTAATCAGAATAGCAACTTAGAGCCTCAAAATAGAAAAAGAATAAAACTCAGAAACTTCTTTAATCAAAACTGATTTTCTAGGAATTGCAGATGCTCTTATTCAACTACAGGTTTGGGAGACAACCATTACTCACATGAGCTTCTGGCAGGTAAATGTTAATCCACGGTGTTTATAATGATGATAATTACTACATGCGGCCAGTGTTGTTGGCGTCCATTGTCCTCCACTGAGATTCTAGTACAAAGAATCATTAACTTTGTAGGAGGCACGCTCTTATTAGTTTATTCCTCTCACCCCAGGAGCATATATACTTATTCTGCTGTAAAATTACTCTACTTTCCCTACCTACTTTGCCTGCTTTTCAGTGAGCTCAACTTCCAGTGAAGATTTCTCTCTCTGCCCCATTCCTCCTCACCCTCTAACTCCTCCAGACTCCTTCCTAGTTCCTCCACCAAGGAAACAGTCTGGATTACATTGTGAAATCTGATTATAGTTGATTAAACACATTGTTAAACATTGCTCTGACTTACTCTCAATTTTCTTTTTGAAAGTATAATCTTCTGAACTCGGCTGTAAGCATCAAGAGGGCAAGGGCCATATTCGTTAATGCTAGGCTTATTAAGGTGTATTAATGTTAGGATTTATGTATTTAATCTTATTTTATCCTCACAACCAGAAATGAGGTAGGTATTGCTAGTGCTCCCACTTTATGGGTGGGGAAGCAGAGGAGGTGCAGGTAGTTTGTCCAAAGCCATGGCACTACGAAGTTGGGATCTGACTCTGAAGACTTGCTGTTCCCCCTCCACAATGTGTGTGAGAGGAAGCGAGAAATAAGATTGGGAAGGTGTTTGTAGTCATATAAAATTGGGCATTAAATGTCAGAACTCAATTTGGTGAGTAATTGGGAACCTCTGAAGATTATTGAACAGGTAAGCCACCCACCCGATTAAAGTCACACTTTAGAAAGGTTAATACAATGGTTGGAGGTAAGATGAGTTGGAGGGAACAGAAACAGAGGACGAAAGACTGAGAAGGAGATGAATGCAAGTGAGGGGTGAAAATTCAAAGTCTGAGTGGAGCAGAGACGATGGACTATGAGCAGTTGTTGTGCGAAGCATTTGAGGAGTAGATTCTATAGAGCATGGTGGCTGGCAGAGACGGAGGGTGGAGGAGAGAGTGGGCAGTGACTCCAGGTCATCATGTCCAACCCTGAGGAGATGGCAGCAATACATGTGGGTATGAGGGGGCAGGCAGAGCTGGTTAAAGATGGCTCCCTTTGCTTGATCAGCAGTGTTGGTGGGGCAACCCTGGACCCTATTTTGGTGGTCACGTACAACGGACAGGGGAGTTGCTGGTCTGGAACACTGGAACGAGGTTAGGGTTGAGGTTATAGATTTGGAAATCCTTTTCAGTGAAGCCAAGAGAAAAAGGAGCCCACCCAGGGAAAAAAGAGAAAAGAGGGGGAAAAGAAGAGGCTAAAAGGGGCCCTGGATAGGAGCTGGGGGAGAAACTGGAGGAAGGTAAGTCCTAGAAGTATTACTCATTTGTGAAAGAGAGATGGAGAGGATATCACAGAAGCCAGTGATGGAATTTTTCAAAGCAGAAGGATGGTCAATACTATAAAGCACCATGGAAAGTCAAAGAGGAAGAAGACTGAATTGCTTTGGCAACTAAGGGGTCACAGGGTCTAACACTAGCAGATGAAATAAACACATTACGGTGCATGTATATGTGGAATATTCTGCAGATATTAAAAATTAGGTTTTCTGCCCTGGTCAGGTAGCTGGTTTGGTTAGAGCGTCATCTTGATATGCCAAGGTTGTGGGTTTGATCCCTGGTGAGACTTAGGTTTTTAAAAAATATTAAAATATTCAGCAAAGTGCCTATAATATTAAGCAATAGAGAAGTAAGTACATTGAATAAGGGCAAGAGATAGGATACAAACAGATTAACACCAAATTTATTTAGACCATATATCTTTTTTTACATGAACAGAATATTAACATATACCAGGGGGCTTTCTTATGTTTTCTGCTGGGCTCTTCTGCTCTTGTTGAGCTAAAGAGAGTTAATAGGCAGAACTGACAGTTGGAAGGAGATTTGAAAGACTGGATTGCTTGATATTGGAAAGGGCTTAGAGCTACTTGCATGAAGGATCAGGGACAATCAGGAAGAGGGTAGGAAGGGCATCACTTTGAAGTAGTCATATCATCTACAAATATTCCGATAGGTAGCTCTAAAGTAAATGTTCTTTAAACATAAGCGTAGTACCATTATGACACTTAGAAACTACCAATGACGTCTTAGATTACTAAATATTTGGAGTTGCAGTTTCCCAACTGTTTTATATTTTTACAGCTTACTTAAATTGGGATCCATAGTCTACACATTGCAACTGATTACCCTTAGCCATGAATCTTTTTAAAACAACAGGTTCCCCCTTCATCACTTCTATTGTTTCTTGAATTTTTTTCTGAAGAAATCCACAGTATGGATTTTGCTGATGATATTCCCATGGTGTTGCCATTTAATGTGTTCTTCCTATCTCTTGTGTTTTCTTTCTTATATTTTTCCACATTTCCCAAGTTTTCTACTCCTCACTTCTTACTTTTGTATTCAAAATTTGAGAAGTTAAGACAATGTTCTTTAAGATGGCTTTAGTAAAAATCTTCCTTAAAAAGATGGATTTAGAAGTTAAATATTTGTGAAACTAGTGAAATTCTAATGAAGTCTGTAGTTTGTTAATAGTATTGTATGAATGTTAAATGTCTTGGTTTTGATGGATGTACTATAGTTATATAAGGTGTTAACATTTGGGGAAACTGGTATATGGGAATTTTCTGACAATTTTTGCAATTTTTTAAATAAGTCTGAATTTAATTCAAAATGACAAAATTAAAAAGTCAAAGGGGGAATTTCAGTAGAGAGTTAGCAATTGAAGCTAGATTGTAGGGATTTAAGAAGTAAAGGGGAGGAAGGAAAGAACTTGTTGGTCACATCTGGTCATTAAAAAATATAAAGAAATTAGGGAGCAGCTCAAGAAAGTAGCAAGATGATGACAGTTTTAAAAATTTTGTTTTTCATGCTGGGGGAGACCTGCTTTTGCAGACTAGAAAGCCAGAGGAATTGGAGATCCAAAAAGTAAATAAGATTATTTGTATGTCTTTAGAATTTTCTGTAATAATTTTTTTAAACAAATGAGATAATTGGTATCATAATGAGAGAAAGGATTCAGAGTAGGGATGGGCTTGCCTGGCCAAGGAAATAAAACATCACCTCTTCCTCTGAGATAGGAGGAACCCAGGAAAGGATGAATGTAGACAAAGAGAAATTCTAAGGTGGAGAGAAACAGAGTTGAGGCATACCTGAAGGATTCTTACTTTATAGGAAAATGAAAATGACATTCTCAGATGAAAGTTAAAGACTTGGGGGTGGAACTGGAGACTTGTGAGGTCTAGGAAATTGTTTGCAAGAGTTGGGAGAGAAGCAACAGGAAGTCAACTCTAGCTGGATAACCATGGGAGCAGGGAGGGCCCAAATGTGGCTGGGAGTGGGAATACTTAGCAGGCCCTGTGGTACAGCTGTGATACTGTCTCTAGCAAAACTTGGCAGCCTCAGAGTGAGCAGATGGCAGGTGGCCTATAGCGAGGTGTTGGGAGCATTGGCAGGTAAATGCACCAAGGGGGCCACGGATGTTAGCAAGGGTAGCACTGAATGGCTGGAAGCCAAGAGTTCTGTGGTATACTTGCCTGTCCCTGGTCCCACGGGGTTACATCAATCATCGTGACACTGACCTTGCTATATAGAGGTCTTGGAAATTCTTTGTTTAGCAAAGGTGGGTAGTTATTTCAGCAAAGCCTAAGTCATAAAATGGCAGAGACAGGGTTGAACTTTTTTGTTGGCTGTTCCACCTCTTTCAGCTCTTGTCTCTCTGGATGAGCTACTGGCAGAATGTTAAAGGCTCCACAGAGATAAGTCACTTTCTTCTCTGGCTTTACCCACAGTCTGAGATTCTTGGCCCTGATTACTTCCTCAGGTCGGGAGAATGGACATTTCTGTCCAAAAGTTTCCAATCACTACACTTGGTTCTTTGATTTCTCAGGTGGGTTCTTGGAACAAACTGATCAATGACCCAGAATAACTATCACCCACTCATTCCTTGAGTAGAAGAACATCCAGTGCCTCAGGCTGGAAACACATACCTCACTCTGAAGCCACTGCTTCTAGTTCTCTCTGGAGGGTAGCTTTGGGAAATCATTACTCATGAGAAAGTGAAGAAGAGGTAACTTGAATCCAGGAATGGGTTTCCAAATATATGGTGTGTTAGTTTGCTCAGGCTGCCATAACCAAATATCACAGTCCAGATGGCTTAAAAAACTTATTATCTCACAGTTCTGGAGACTAGAAGCCCAAGACCAAGGTGTCAGTTGGGTTGGGTCCTTCTTAGAGATGTGAAGGAAGGATCTGTTCCAGGTGTCTCTGCTTGGTCTGCAGATGGCCATCTTCTCCCTATTTCTCTTCACATCATTTTTTCTCTAGGTGTGTCCATGACAGTGTCTACATTTCCCCTTCTTATAAGGACAATAGTCAAATTAGATTAGGGCTCACCCTAGTTAGTTAAAATGTAAGTTAATTAATTACATCTGCAATGACCCTATTTCCAAGTAAGGTCATATTCTGAAGTACTAGGGGTTAGGACTTCAACATTTGAATTGTGGGGGTGGTGATATAAGTCAAACCATAACAGATAAATAGACAAAGTCTCCCTTTTTAATCTCTCCCTACTCATTTGCCTTCTGTAGAACCTGATGACACTCCACCTGGGGTAGAGAAATTTCTTCCCATGCATCTTTGTCTCCTGTCCCTTAACCTTCAGTCTACCTTGCATATGGCTGTCAAATTCATCTTTCTAAAATTCCTACTTTTATCATGATTCCTGATTACAAACCACCCTTGGTTTATTGCCTAAAGAAGTAGTTCCAAAACTTCCCAGTTTATCAGACTCCTGTGGCAAGTTTAAGGAAATATATAGGTTCCTGGGTTCTACTCTCTGATATTCTGATTTATAAGGTCTGGCCTTTTAAAAAGCTCTCTAGATGATTTTTATCATCAGATCCACTGATTTAGAGAAGAGACTCACATTCCCCACAATCTGGCTTAAGTTTACCCTCTAACTTCATCATCCTCTAGAATTCTCTGTCTGCTTATCAGGCCCCAAAATTGCCCCCAAATATCTTTAAGTGGGGCTGCCTGGGAAGGTGCTCCATGCCACCACTCCTCCAAACTGCTTTAGTTTTTCTCAAGTTCCACCTTTTCTTTGAATTCTTTCTACCACCCTGTGCCACTGTCACCTTCCCTTCCTTGACCTCCTTGATCTCCCTGTCTGTGTTACTCACTGAGCCAGGAGCTTCACTCTGCGATGGTTCACAGATCACAGAAGACCAGGACTGAGAGGGCTCTAGAAACCACACATGTCTCAAAGACCTTCAGAATTCAGAGGCAGAAACTGAGGCACCTAGATGATATGCTCAGGACACACAGTATGGAACCAGGAAATGGTTTGGGGTATGACTCCAAACAAAGAGGATTAACAAAATCCTAAGACTTCATATCTCTTTTCCTACCCTGTGCACCCAGGAGATTATTGTCCACTCTGGCAGGGGGCTGGAATAGATTTATTCTCTGCAGAGATTGAGCTAAAGAAGCTTTGGAGTTGAGGACTCAAAGTACAGCACAGGGCAGAGCAGAGTGCCATATTGAAAAGAGTGGAATTAAGTTAGAGTCCACATACTAAGTAGACGTCCTCCCCCAGGACACTACCATTAGAAGTACCTAAAACAGGTTACAGCCAAGACACAGGCATTTCTAGGTAGAAATGCTTTGCTTCCTCGTACAACCAAAAGAAGGGTAACAATCAATTTTAAAACAATAAAAAAAAACAGAACTGCCAGAGAGTTAAACTTCATGGAACTCCAACAACCAACGGGTTAAAGAAACATTCATCCAGACTGATAGGAGGGGTGGAGATGGGAAGCTGGGTGGATGCAGAGGATCCACTGCAAGGCAGTGGACTATGAGGGAGAGTAGGGACTGGATGACTGGGGAACTAGAGGCTCGAAACCTCTAGCTGTAAAATACTGTGGGGGTTGTGAAGGTAGGAGAAGCTCCCAGTCCCACAAGAGAGTTCATTGGAAAGTGGGGCTAAAGTAGAGCAAGTGAGTGGCCTTCTTCCCTCTCTCACCCCTCCCCCACAAACAGAGCCACAACACAGCAAAGAGAATTGCCCTGTCCTCATGATTACCTAGGGTTCCACCTCTTTACAACATAATAGGTGCACTGAGACAAAGAAATATGGCCCAAATGAAAGAACAGATCAAAATCAGAAAAAAAGCTAAGTAACAAGGAGATAGACAACCTATCTGATGCAGACTTCAAAACACTGATAATCAGGATGCTCACAGAATTAATTGAGCTTGGTCACACAATGAAGGAAAAAATGAAGGCTACACAAAGTATAATAGAGAAAAATATACAAGGAACCAACAGTGAACAGAAGGAAACCAACACTCAAATCAATGATTTGGAACAAAAGGAAGAAATAACATCCAACTGGAATAGAATAAAGAAATGAGAATTCAAAAAAATGAGGAGAGGCTTAGGAACTTCTAAGACAACCTTAAGCACTCCAACATCTGAATCATAGGGCTGCCACAAGAAGAAGAGGAGAGCAAGAAATTGAAAACTTATCTGAACAAATAATGAAGAAAAACGCCCCCAATTTGACAAAGAAAATAGACTTCCAGGAAGCGCAGGAAGCCCAGAGAGTCTTAAAGAAATTGGACTCAAGGAGGAACACACCAAGACACATCATCATTAAATTACCTAAGATTGAAGATAAGGAGAGAACCCTAAAAGCAGCAAGAGGAAAGGAGAGAGTTACCTACAAAGGAGTTCCCATAAGACTCTCAGCTGATTTCTCAAAAGAAACCTTGCAGGCTAGAAGGTGCTGGAAAGAAATATTCCAAGTCATGAAAGGCAAAATCCCACATCCAAGATTACTCTATCCAACAAAGCTTTCATTTAGAATGGATGGGCAGATAAGGTGCTTTCCAGATAAGGTCAAGTTAAAGGAGTTCATCATCATCCAGCCCTTATTATATGAAATGTTAAAGGGATTTATCTAAGAAATAGAAGAAGATATAAAACTATGAATAATAAAATGACAACAAACTCATAACTATCAACAAATGAGCCTAAAAAAAAAACTAAGCAAACAACTAGGACAGGGACAGAATCACAGAAATGGAGATCACATGGAGGGTTATTGGCAGGGAATGGGAAGGGGAGAATGGGGGGAAAGGTACAGGGTAAAAAGCATAATTGGCATAAAATAGACAGGGGCAGGTTAAGAATAGTATAGGAAATGTAGAAGCCAAAGAACTTATATGTACAACCCATGGACATGAACCAAGTCGGGGTGGAGGGGGTGCTATAGGAAGGATGCAGAGCAGAGGGAAGATAAAAGGGAGAAAAAATTGGGACAACCCAATAGCATAATCAATAAAATATACTTAAAAAACAAACAAGCAAAAGAAATACTTAAAACAAAAACCCAAATCACTTCTATCTGCAGAAACTGACCAGTCTAAGAGGAAAAACAGAAAGAATTTATGAAATAAATGGTTAATTTTTAGCACTCTCCTCCCATGCACACTGTACTGTCAACCAGTCTTTTGGTCTCTCACTTACATATATGCATAAGTAGTCACAATCACCAGGGACTAAAGCAAACAAACTAAAAAACACACGAAACAAGGAAAGCCCTAAAGTCCAGAGACGAATATACAAAAAAAAAAAGGCAATTTGAAAATTAGAAGACAATGGAACATTACCTTCAATATTCTGAGGAAAATAGTTTTCAACTTAGATTTTCTTACCTAGATAAACCACCCATGAAGTCTGAGAGTAAGCCACTTCAGATATGCAAAATGCTTGTCTCCCTGCATATTTGCTCAGGAAGATACTGCAGGATGTGAACTCCAAAAATGATTAAACCAAGAAACAAGAAGTGTGGGGTTCAGGAAATAGAGGGTTCAACCTAAGAGAAGACTTCCAGGATGATCGGGAAGGGAAGTTCCAGAACAACATTAAGCAACAGATCTCAAGAAGAAACAAGCCTGGCACAGAAAAGTCAAGGGCTCCACGACGAAAGAAAATAAAAGAACTGATGGATCATCTGAAACCTTAGACTCTGTGGGAAATTGTATTGAAAGGATGTTACAGAATGTGGGAAGACTCAACTACAGGAATTAAGAAACTAAACCGATGAAAACACAAGGTAGGAAAGGATGTGGATAAAAAAAGAAGAATTGAGCTGATAGACTCTTGATGTGTTTGTATTGAGTGGAGTTTTATAGTTCTATGTGAAAATTTTGAGGATGAGATTTAGATATAGAAAGATAAGCAATTACTAAATCTAGGAAAAGCAGAAAGCTGTACAGGAAAGAAAATATTATTATAGCACATTTTCTGACTCAACTGTAAATAATATTATACATTAAAAATAACATGATAAATATAGATTTATCCAAAAAATGAAATGTAGCCATATCCTAAATATCAGTATACAATAAATGTATGCATGCACGCATTTGTGTGTATGCACCATTATACACCTTTGTGTCTTAGCTTCAAACCCACCCCTCACTTTGTTCTGTGATTGTGGGGCAGAAATTTGCAAACCAAATTTCTCCCTTGCCAACTGGCTCCATGTTAAGTTCTGTCAACAGAGGAATTAGGAGGATATTGCAGAGCTAGCAGAGGAAAGAACTTACCTTTTCCTGTCTGCTTGCTTCTTTCTCAATGTTCATTTGTTCATTTATTCAATTATTCCACAAAGACTTATTGAATGAGTATTGTTTGCCCATCACTGTTCTAGGGGTTTAGGATTCATCGATGACAATATCTCTGCCTCCATAGAGCTTACCTTCCAGTAGAGAAAGAGAGATATAAACAATGTACATGATAAACAAAGAAATCACATAGTGTTGTAGGGACAAAGAACAAAGCAGAATAAGAGTGGTTTGGAGTGAGGAGGTGAGGAGCATTACAATTTAAATGGGGCGGTCAGAGTTGACTTCTTTGGGAAGAATATATTTGAGCAAAGACTTGGCCTTGAAATAAGAGTAGGCCTGTTATGTTCGAGGAACAGTGGAGAAGCCAGCAGTGTGGCTAGACTAAAGGAAGAGAGGGCGAAAGGAATGAGAAAGCTAACTATTTTTTTTTGCCTTTGGGAGAAGGGAACTGGAGGTGAGGAGGGTTTGGGCAGAAACTGCTTTTCTTTGTCATAAGTCGTATATGATCATTTCCCTTTTTAAATCACGAACATGTGTAAATTTTACAAAAGTAAAAATTAAATTTTAAAATGATAAATCACAAAATACAATGTGGTATCTTGACCTGGATCCTGGAATAGAAAAAGGACTTTTGCGGAAAAGCTGGTGAAATTTGAATAAAGTCTTGTTAATCATACCATACTAATACTATTTTCTTAGTTTTGATGAATGTGCTAGGTAATGTCAGATGTTAACATTAGGGGAAACTGGGTGAGAGATATAGAGTAATTCTCTGTATTATCTTTGCAAGTTTTCTGTAAATCTAAAATTATTCTACAATGAAAAGTTAATTTAAAAAAATCTCTGAAATAAACAGAAAACAATCTGGTGGTAAGATGTTGGCCTCTCCCTCACCCTTACCCCAACACTCTAGTCTTTCTTGGGTTTGAGCAGTTGGCTCTTTACCTGGTAGAAGAATGTGATTTACCCATAGACCTGGGCTGATCCCAGGATGAAAAGAAAAGGCCAGCAGGGAAGACTTTGTGGATCACATCTATGAAGCATCCTTGATCCTTGTCATCTATCACAGATGCTTGATGGATGACATTCAGAAGCTGAGAAGCAGAAAGCAGGACAGAGGCACTTATGTAGAAAAAACATGAGTGTGCAATTCCCTTAAGTTTTTAAGAAAGCAGAATACAAAAAGAATATCTCCGTAGGACTTCACTTCTTGCTTCATCTCCATCTCTAGCGAGCTGTAAAGTTTAGGGAGTGGCTTCAAAGTAGAAACAATTCCAGATCCTTGATTCAGTGGCTTTTTCCTTACTTTAAAGCTTTCTAAATGTTTAAAAAAGATTTTATTTATTTATTTTTAGAGAGAGGGGAAGGGAGGGAGAAAGAGAGGGAGAGAAACATCAATGTGTGGTTGCCTCTCACATGGCCCCCACTGGGGACCCGGCCTGCAACCCAGGCGTGTGCCCTGGGCAGTTTGATTCCCCAATCGAACTGGCGACCGTTTGGTTCACAGCCCAGGCTAAGTCCACTGAGCTACACCAGCCAGGGCAGCTTTCTAAAACTTTTTAGTGAGGTGCCTGTTTAAGTGATTCTGTTGTTGATGCTAAAATAGTGCCTATGTCAATGCTTTCCATGTGTACTTTATGTTATTCACTGTAGAAATTAGTAGAAAGTTGTTTTTAAATTTTTTAAATGATTATTTAATTTTAGCAAAGAAAAGCTGAATTTTTGGTGCCAATGCTATGAGACTATCAGCCTTACTCTTCTCCCTGGGGAGAATTTTTCTAGAATTGAGGAAATCCTTTTCTGTTCATGCTTTTCCCACATATTCTGCTTCCACACATAATCTCTCTCCTCTCTCTGGTACTTACACTTTTGGAAATAAAAGCCGGGAAAGAAAGCACAATTGATCCCTGAACACCATGGATCTGAAATACACGAGTCTGCTTATACATGAAATTTTTTTCAATAAATATTGTTAACCCTCTGCTTCCACAGTTTTGCATTTACAGATTCAACCACTAATGGATTTAAGACAGTATTTTCTACCCATGGTTGGGAGCCCATGGGTGCAGAGGGCTGACTGTATGTAATGTTCTGTGCCATTTTATATAAGAAACTTGAGTATATACAGCTTTTGGCACTTGACAGGGATCTTGACACAAATCCCCTGTGGATACCAAAGGATGACTAAATTTGGGGGGAGTGCAAATTTATATTCAGATTTTCAACTGCCCAGAGATGCTCTAACCCTGCATTGTTCAAAGGTCAATTTTATTTTGCATACTTTTTTTGTTTTCTGTCCCACTACATACTTCCCCTGAGCTGGGGCAATCTACCCTTTAAGTTGGGGTGAAAGGAAAAGGGAAAGGGAAAATGAGAGGAAGAGAAAAAATATTAGTTCATTTTTTTCTGGTGCCCAGGAGTCAGCATGGTGTGTTTTCTGGGACTGTGAGCAGTTAAGTGGTGATGAGCTCTGAGCACTCAAAAGTTCATTTTATTTTATTTTTTCTTCTTACTTTAAAAAACTATGTAAGAAATACATGTTCATCAAGGAAAAACTTAAAAAAACCAATAAGTGAAATGCTAAAATTTATTTTAAATCACTTGTACTCTCAGAAATAATCACTCTAGTCCAGTAACTTTCAACCCCTTTCATCTCATGGAACACATAATTACTAAAATTCTGTGGCACACCAAAAATATGTATTTTTGGCTAATCTAACCAAAACAGGTATAATTTTGGTTCATTCACACCAGATGTGTTGGTTGTTTTCATTTTTTTATTTGACAATTTAAGGGGAAAGAGATTAGTGCCCCTGACTGAACAGACAGGTATTGTATGTTTTAAAATTCTTTTGGCACACCAGTTGAAAATCGCTGCCCTAGTGCAGCGTAGCACCATCCACTCAAAACAAGAAAGCAAAAACAGAGGGGAGAGGGGAGGCACTGAAGCCTGTGAGCCTTCAACTCCAGAAGCTTCTGAGACTCAATGACTATGCTTCTTGTGGCTTGGTGGTTTCATGTTTTCCCTGTGGCTGGTTGTCACTGTCACACTAATCTTTTGTATTGGACAGCATCATTTTGGTTGCAAGGGACACAAACCCAACTCACATTCATTTTTACAAAAATAGATCGAAATAGTATGTCTGCTCAGGTTGTATAAGTTTGAGTACCAGCTTTGTGCGTTCTTTAGCATGCAACTACCTTTTACACTTCTGTTTTCTCATGTGGGAAATGGTACCCATCTTCTCGTGAGGCTATTACAGGGATTAAAAGAAATAGGGCACCTGCCTATTACCTGGTACCCACTCCATAAATGGTAGCCAGATTCAGCAGGAGTTCAGTGTATCTGGCCTCCTTAGGAGTGGGGAAAGTTGTGCTGCTAGTGTGCACAACTCAAGGAAGTTGGAAGGCAGAAAACAGGGGGAGTGAAACAGGGATTTTCATTCTCACATGTACACCCCCGAGAAGTCCACCATGACCCGCTGCAAGGATTGCTGGTGTGGACGGCTGTGCTGCTGACCTCCTCTTCCGCTGTGAACTCCCCGGGGAGCACCCACAGTGTCCTATTCCTTGACTAACAGGCCGGCCCCTGTAGACAAAGTCCAGGAGAACTTCAAAGTTCATCAAGGGTAAAGAGAGGTTTTACTACAGGTTATCTGGGGGGCTGAGAGCTCCACAGTCTGAGGTGGACATTTCAGACCCTATGGGACACAGAAAACTGTGTGAGACACCTCTGAAAATTTAGGACAGCTCCTTCTAGCACGGGTCCACTTAGACATTGAGTTTATGTCTTATGTTCATATTTTTGTCTTTTGGGGCAAAATCAATTCTATTTTGGGGGAAGTAGTATTTAGGATCTAGTTAATAAAATATGTAATAAAAAAACAAAGTCTGGTAAAAAACCTCCTCAGAAATGATTACCTTGATCTCTAGTTGTAGATCTTCAACTATTTGTACTGGACATTCAAAGGCTCTTAATGAGATACTTATCAAAACACACCTGATATGTAATGCACTCCGTTCCACAGAGCCAAGTAAATGTCAGCATCTCCACCAAATTTGTGATGCACTAACCCATACAAATAATCAGATCTGGCTTGAGATGACCTCCATTGAAAATACAAGCTCAAACTATTTCTTATCAAGTTTCAGGTTCAGGTTGGCGAGGCCAAAGGTGGTTTCTCTTCCTGGGCATCAGGTCTGTGGCCCAGGTAAAGCTGCCACCTATGTGAGTTGTGGGCTCGTGATCCAAGCAGACAAGTTTTTCCTAAATATGGATAACAGTCACAAACTGTAGCACCACACCCTTTTGCTTTTTTTCCTACCAAAATAAGACTCTCCACTAAAACTCAACAGCAATTAAACAATTTCTAATTTTCACTCTACAAACAAGGCAATCTGCAATTTAGAGAAGATTTAAAGAGATAGACACTGCCCACTCCCCCTCCCTGCCACCACAACCTGCTCCCATAACTGGGAATCTTTGTTTGATCTGTCTACAGGTCTTTCTCTGTGTTTGAGCGAAAGCACTCATTCTGTATCTTCTGTGTCCCATGTTGCAATTTTAGGAACCGTGGTGAGGGCTATCCAGTTTGTAGTCTAAAGCTTTTGGGAGGTTCAGGCTTTCTCTGTGTGAGACAGTTATCCAACCACTCATTCCCACTTTGTTGCTCAGTGAAACAGAGAAAACAGCTTCCTGCTCCTGATGACTTGGCAAAACACTGAATGAGATAGATAGATAGATAGATAGATAGATAGATAGATAGAGAGAGAACATATAGCAGGTGTGCACAGCAGGGTCCTGCCCGAGCCTCTTCTGTGGTCCTTTTCTAACCAGAGGAGTAGAGGAGTCACTGGTTTCCCTTTTCTAAGGGACTGGTCTATTTTGCTTACCACACGGCAGAGGTTATAGTTCAATGATTAATTTTAGGGTCAGAATACAGCTCTCCCTGCTCTCAAGAAAGTTCCAAGACACTTTATTTTTATCTTTATTATTTTAAAGTATTTTTATTGATTATGCTATTACAGTTTTCCCAATTTCTCCCCACCCTTCCCCCCTCTGCCCTGCCCCCTCAACCCTCCAGCATTCCCCTCCTTAGTTCATGTCCGTGGGTTGTACATAAAAGTTCTTCGAGTCCTGTTTCCTATACCATTTTTTATCTCTCCCTGTCTACTTTATGCCTACTAGTTATGCTTCTTCTTCCCCATCTCTCCCCCCCATTTCTCCCTTCCCCCTCCCCACTGAAATTCCTCCTTGTGATGTCCATTTCTCTGATTCTGTTCCTGTTCTGGTTGTTTGCTTAGTTTTTTTTTTCTTTTAGGTTCATTTGTTGATAGTTGTCATTTTACTGTTCATATTTTTTATCTTCTTTTTCTTAGATAAGCCCCTTTAACATTTCATATAATAAGGGCTTAGTGATGATGAACCCCTTTAACTTGAACTTATCTGGAAAGCACTTTATCTGTCTTCCCATTCTAAATGAAAACTTTGCTGGATAGTAATCTTGGATGTAGGTCCTTGCCTTTCATGACTTGGAATACTTCTTTCCAGCCCCTTCTTGCCTGTAAGGTTTCTTCTGAGAAGTCAGCTGATAGCCTTATGGTTACTCCTTTGTAGGTAACTCTCTGCTTTTCTCTTGCTGCTTTTAGGGTTCTCTCCTTATCTTTAATTTTGGGTAATTTAATGATGATGTGTCTTGGTGTGTTCCTCTTTGTGCACAACTTCTTTGGGAGTTTCTGGGACTCTCTGGGCTTCCTAGAAGTCTATTCTCTTCACCAGATTGGGGAAGTTCTTCTTCATTATTTGTTCAAATAAGTTTTCAATTTCTTGCTTTTCCTCTTCTCCTCTGGGACCCCTGTAATTTGGATATTGGAACATTTCTGGTTGTCCCAGAGGTTTGCGAGAGTCTTTTCAGTTTTTTGAATTCTAGTTTCTCCATTTTGTTTTGGTTGGATGTTTATTTTTTTCCTTTTGTTCCAAATCATTACTTTGACTCCTGGTTTCCTTCCTGTCACTGTTGGTTTCATGAATATTTTACTTTATTTCATTTTGGGTATCCTTCATTTGTTTTTCATTTTTTGACCAAGCTCAATCAGTTCTGTGAGCATTTTGATTACCAGGGCTTTAAATTCTCCATCAGATAGGTTGGCATTCTCCTCATCGCTTAGTTCTGAGGTTTTGCTCTGTTCTTACATTTGGGTCATATTTCTTTGTCTTGGTGCAGCTGATAGGTTGTAAGAGGGCAGGGTCTTAGGTATTCATCCAGGAATGGCAACCTTCTTTGCTGTGGGGGATGGGCCAGAGAAGGAACAGTGCAGCTTGCCTGCTGGTTTCTAGCTCACTTTCCAAGGGACTCTGGCATGAGATTGGGAGTTTCTACCACCGTGGCAACACCCACCATAGTTCACAGTCAGCTTTGAGTGTCAGTTTTCCCTTAAGTCAGCCACCCCCCCACCCCCTGTCCCAGAGCAGCCAGCCCCACCTTCATGGTTTGCCCCTCACCTTGGTTTTTCTGAGTTGGCCTGAGTGGTCCACTGCCTTACTGGTCTGGTTGTTTTGGTTGATTTTTTTGTTTAATTCCTTGGTTGTTGGAGTTCCGTGCACTTTGATTTTCTGGCAGTTTTGGTTGTTTATTGATTTTAGATTGGTTGTTATCCTCCCTTTGGTTGTGCGAGGAAGTGAAAGGTTTCTACCTGTGCCTCCATCTTGGCTGGAACCCCCCCAGACTGCTTCTACCACAGCCATAATAATTTCTTGAAATTAAGTTTTACTTTTATCCAAGAAGTACATATAAGATGTTTACTTTTATCTATTGATTTTTAAAGTCAAAAATGCCAAAGGGCTTATAAGGAAAAGCAGCTGTCGCCTAATGTACTCTTCAACTACTTTTTAGTTATTTTTTCTTTTTTTTTACAGCTATTTCTTTTTTTTATTTATTTTATTTATTTTTATTTTTTAAAATATATTTTATTGATAATGCTATTACAGTTGTCCCAATTTTTCCCCCTTTGCCTGTCTCTGCCCAGTATCCCCTTCCCTCCAGCAACTCCCCCTTAGTTCATGTCCATAGATTGTGCACATACTGTATTTTGCCATGTATAATGCACACTTTTATGTCCAAATTTTTCAGAGGAAAACAGTAATGCTCATTACACATGGAAATTCGTACTAAAGCATAGGTATGCATTATACATGACAACATATAAGTTCTTTGGCTTTTCCATTTCCTATACTATTCTTGACACCCCCCTGTCCTTTTTGTACTTACCAATTATACTTCTTTTTAAAAAAATATATTTTATTGATTATACCATTACAGTTGTTCTATTCCCCCCCTTCATTCCCCTCTACCCACACCCTCCCTCCCCCACCATTCTCCCCCCCTCTTAGTTTATAATCACGTGTCTCAAGTTCTTTGGATTCTATATTTCCCCCACTATTCTCGCCCTCCCCCTATCTATTTTCTACCTACCATCTATGCTATTTTCTGTGCCTTCTCCCCCCTTCTCCCCCTCCCACCCCCCTGTTGCTAACCCTCCATGTATTCTTCATTTCTATGGTTCCACTCCTGATCTAGCTGTTCTCTTGGTTTGCTTTTGTTTTAGGTGTGGTTGTTAATAACTGTGACTTTACTGTCCTTTCACTGCTAATATTCTTCATCGTCTTNTCCACTCATGGCTGTTTCTTTCCCCCTTCTGGTACCCCTATAATCCAGATGTTGGAACGTTTAAAGATGTCCTGGAGGTTCCTAAGCCTCTCCTCATTTTTTTGAATTCTCATTTCTTCATTCCTTTCTGGTGGGATGTTTTGTTCTTCCTTCTGGTCCATTCCATTGATTTGAGTCCCCGTTTCCTTTCCATCACTATTGGTTTCCTGTGCATCTCCCTTCATTTCAATTAGTTTAGCCTTCATATGTTCCTGTAATCTGTGACTATGTTCCTCTAATTTGTGACTATATTCTACCAGTTCTGTGAGCATCCTGATAACCAGTGTCTTGAATTGTGCTTCTGAGAGGCTGGCAATTTCTCGGTTGCTTAGAGTTATTGGCTCTGGGATTTTGAGTTCTTCTTGCACCATCTTTTGGGCTGTTCGTGCCTGTTCCATAACAGGATCAGAGCCCTAAAGTGTTCACTAGAGCAGGGCAACTAAGTCGCTGGGTTGTGACGCTGTATGTGGGGGCGGGGTCAAAGAGGGAATATGGCGTCCTGTCTGCTGCCTGCCGCCGCGGCCCTCACCGGTGCGCAGTTGCTGCCGTCACCGGGCCCACGCATTTCATCCCACTGCACGCGAGTGTGCCACCGCCGTCAGCCCTCGCCCCCTGGGGCCTGCGTGGTCCGTCTCACTGTGCTCGAATGTGTGACCGCGGTCCGTCTGCCCCACACCCCAACTGGTTCCGGGCTGCTGGGCTACTTGTGTGGGCTAGATCTGGGGACCTGTCCTGCCCGACCCTGTTCCGCTGCTGGCTCCGCCCCTCTTACTGTCCCTGTTGAACGGTTAGATGTAGTTGGACTTCCGTATAATTCAATTTTCTGTCCTTTGGTTGTGTCTTTGTTTCTCCAAATCTTTGTTGTATTCAAACTTGGCTGTGGGAGAAGGCACAGTGTTTCCACCTATGCCTCCATCTTGGTGGAAATCCTCTTATTTTTCCTTTACTATATCTTTTTTCTATATGAAATGTATATATTGTTGGTTTGAGTTATAAATTTTATTTTATTTTTATCCTCTCATTTTATGTTTATGAGAGAGAAACACTAATGTGAGAGAGAAACATCGATCAGTTGCCTCCCATATGTCCTCTAACCTGGGATCGAACCTGCAGCCTTTTGGTGTGTGGAGTAACACTCCAACCACCCGAGTCATGGTGGCCAAAATGGCCAAAATGAGTCATGACTTTAGACTTTAACTACTGGCCTTCTCATAGGTTAAGTGGGATAGCGCTTTCCGGCTGTCCCTCACCTCCACTTTGCACTTCTCTTTCTGCTCATATAGCTGTATTACAATTTTTGTTTAAAATCCGATTTTAGTATTTCTATTATTATAATGATATAAATACTATTCATTGTAGAGCCAAGGACTGTACTGTACGTGTGCTTTATTTTTGTGTAAACTTTTTGTTATTCCTTGGGTTAGTAATTGTTGTTTCCTCCCTATGTGCCTAAATTTTTCAGTTCTGACAGATGGCTTCTTAAATGATCATTCACAAAGTTGTATGTGTCAGATAACTTACTGGATAACTTTTCTGCCTGCATCATCTTGCTCCAAGCAGACTTGTTGCTCTCTGGACCAGCTGTGCAGACATGGCTCTGGGACTTGCTGTCATCATCCTAAAAATCCTCTTTGACTTTCACCTGTGTTTGATTCTGTCTCCCAGATTTCATGTCTTTCTCTCTTTTGGTTTATTAACTCCCTCATTTTCATGGATCTCATTCTCAAATAGCTTCCTGAGAAAAAGCACAGGGGAGAAAAGTCTTTTGAGACTTTCAAGCCTGAATATTTCTTTATCCTCACACTTGATTGATAATTTGGCTGGGTATAGAATTTAAAAGTGGAAATAATTTTTACCTTAGAATTTTGGAAGGATTGTTTCATATGTTCTAGCTTCCTGTATTATAGCTGAGAAGTGGCTATTCATATTCCTAGTCATTTTGATGTAACTTTTGTTTTCTTCCTTAGGAGCTTCTATCCATCCTTGGTGTTCTGAAATGTTATCATAATACAGATCACATTATTTGTGCTGGTACTTGACAGGCTCTTATAATCTAGAAACTCAAGTCTTTTAGTACTAAGATTTTTTTCTTAAATTATTTTGTTTGATAAATTTCTTACCTTTTCAAATTATTGTTTTTTGTTCTAGATTTCTTAACTGCCTGAATTGATTCTCTAAGTTTCTAGCTTATTCTCCCCTATTGTCTATCTTTTTGTTATTTTGTTCTGCTTTCTTGGAGACTCATTCGAATTTACCTTCTTCCCCTTCTATTGAATTTTCTAACTTAAAATATTTTTTCAACTTTGGCTTTTACCTATTTAATTTCAAGTGCTCTTACAGGTTTTCCACTTTTCCTTTTTCTTCTATAACATCTTCTTCTTGATATTATCTCTCCAAAGATTACAGACAATGTTTTCCATGAAGTTTTTTTCATCTTGATCTTTTCTCTAAGTCCTCTTTTACTATCTCTCTGTTCTGGTCTTTGTTTTTCACCTTGGGGGTCTTTTTCAAATGTCTGTGGATTCTTAGCTGTTCATGCATGTTTGAGTCTATCACTAAAAAGCTAATGGGAGCTCTGTGTTCAAGGACAGGGTACGCTTCTGGTGGTCTTCATTGTAGGCCAGTGATTTTCAATAAAAATAGCTCTTAGGTGCATTTTGGAAAGTTATGAAGATATTTAGTTGGCACAGGTATTGAGGGGCTGTGACATAATAATAAATACATATATTTGGTTTTTCCCCTGGTTCCTGGGCAAGGAGTTTCTAAAATTCCTATAATTTTCTGAGTAACAGGGGTGCTATTGATTTATTTTCTGGTGATAGAAACATTTTTTTTGTTCTAATGAGGCATGTCTTAGTGGGCTCCTGGATAGCTTCAGAATGGGAGCTGGTCACCAGAAAGGCCAAGCCATGATTAGAAACTTAGAAATTTCAGCTCCACTTCCTACCCTCTGGGTAGGCAAGTAGGGTTGGAGATTCTGTTAATAATCAGTTAGGACTACATACCGAAGCTTCCATAAACACCAGCAAACTACAGTGCTTAGAGCACTTCCAGGTTGGTGAACACATCTAGGTGTTGGGATGGTGGTACACCCTGAACTCCATGGGGGCAGAAGCATCTGTGCTCCAGATCTTTGCAGACTCCACTGTATGTACCTCTTCATCTTACTGTCCAATTTTATCCTTCATCGTATCTTTTACAATAAACTGGTCATAACATAAAGTCAATGTTTTCCTGAGTTTTGTGAGCCCTTATAGCAAATTATCAAACCTGAGGAGGGTATTCTGGGAAGCCTGATTTACAGTCAGTTGGTCAGAAGTGCAAATGACAACCTGACTTACTGTGACTGGCACCTGAAATAGGGGACAGTGTTGTAGACTAAGTCCTTAACCTGTGGGGTCTGCACTTGCTCTGAGTAGTGTCAAAATGAAGTTGTGGGACACCCAGCTGGTGTCTGAAGAGCGGGAGAATTGGCTGGTATGTGGAAGAATTCTACACATTTGGTTGAGAGGTGTTGTGAGTGGAGAGGAACAAAGTTTTCCTTTAGGGGCTTACTAGTACCTATAATGTGGGGGCCAAGGATGCTAGGTGACATGTAGGACAGTCCCATATAACAAAGAGTGCCATGTGTCTAGAGTTGCCAGATAAAATATAGGACACCCAGTTAAAGTCAAATTTCAGATAAATAACAAATTATTTTGCACTAGTATGTCTCAAATACTGTATTTTGATCTGGTGACTCTGTGTTCTACTCCACTTTCAATGTCCTCCCAGACAGTTACTTGATGAAAAACCATTTTTATTGATTGATCCAGGATATCAATTCTGCCTTATGTGTAAGTGAAAACAAGGGTCCCTACAACTGCCATTTAGTTTTAAATCCTAGCTTTAGAAATCATATCATATCTGGAAATCATACTCCCTCCCCTTCCCCTCAGACACCTAGCCAGCCATCCCCCAGGAAGGAGAAGTAGCAACACCTGAGGCAGCAGAAGATGGGCAGTAGCCAGACCTGACTAATGGTCACATGGTCAGGACCTCTGGCAGGCTAAAGAGAACATCTTGACCTAAGCTTTGTTTCCACTCCTGAGCCCTAAGGTGGAATGACTCCTTGGCTATTGCCCCATGAGACCAGCCAGAGAGACACCAGAAAAAAACCTCTGAACTGTTCTCAAGACCTGAACAAATAATTTATTACTCTCACATCACCTCTGACCCATCAGCTCCCAGCAAGACCCTGTACTCCCTAACTCATGGTGTCTTGTGATTTTGCCCTGTATAATGTGTAACCTACATGCCACTGGGGAGTTAGGTTTTTAGAACATAAGGTCCTTATCTTCATATTGGGCAACTCAATATTAAACTATTTTTATTCATACTGCAAACTTTTGCTCATGCATTTCTCTGTGCACACAGATAGGCAGACTCAAGGAAAAAATATTGGGGTTCTGGTAATATAAATACAAATAATTTTTGCATGGACTTAACATACCCTGGGATTTCTATAGATTTGTATTTCTAAGAATGCAGCTTCCGTATAAACTAAGGGAGACTGGACTCTCTTTGTTTAGAATTTAACCAAAGATTTTCACCGTTTAGGAAGACATATTACTGACATCAGCCTGGCTTGTGATCAAACACATGGATGTTAGCTTGCAATTGCGGTTGTATTATCATGGTGATTCAAATATACTAATTTAGACCTTATTTTAAAGTGACAGCTATAAGAAATACAACAAAATATAATGAAAAAAGTGTCAACAACATTTGGCTGAATATGGTCTAACGTCTTTTAAATTCAAACGTATTCACTGTAAGATGAAAGCATGTAACTACTTTTATGTCTTCCAGGGTGTTCTGCCACATGCTGACGCAGTGAGACACATGCTATTGTATTATAATTACTTTCCTTTCATTCTCCTTTTGAAGGACATTATAATGTATTTTGTAAAAATCATGTGTAGATTGATTATTTTAACTATAAATTTTATTTTACACGGTAAAAGGGGATATTTCAAAATGTTTATTGTAAAAAGAAGATGTTGTTACTTACTGTTTGGTCAAATCTCAGAATAATTATGCTTCATGAAAGAACCAGGAAAAAGTGTACATACCTTTAAAATTCTTGAAAATACAAAATAAGCTATAATGGCAGAAAGATCAGTGATTGCCTGGGAATGGGGGGATGGGATAGGAAGTGGCAGGAGGGGGAGATTAATAAGGGGCACAAGAAAGTTTTGGGGGGATGGAAATGTTTGTTATCTTGATTGTGGTGATAGTTTCATGAGTAGATGTGTATGTGAAAACTTTTAAATCGTACATTTCAAATCTGAGCAACCTACTGTACGTCACTTTACCCCAGTAAAACTGCTTTTTTAAAGAAAGGTGTTGGGCCTGATAGAGTTGAGGCCACTGCCATGGGCAGTTGAGCAACAATGGGATTTTTGCTCTGAGGTGCTTCCAAGTGTCAGTGTCTATAGGATCTGAGGTCTTTTTCCAAATGGGGTTCAATTCTCTAGATCAAGATGCTTCAGTTTCCTTCCTGGGGGGTGTGAACCTGGCTGTCAGCATTCTTAGAACTAATCAGAGGTAGGGTGAAGTGGTCTTGCCATTCAGCACATAGACTTTTACTTAATCCCTCATTTTTAATTCATCTCCTTGTGCCACCTTGTGCTCTGCCTGCTGTCCTCCAGTCAGATGCCACTCTTGCTTCTATTAATGTTTATAGGTTCCCTTCTTCCAGAACATGCTTTAAATAAGCATGCTCAAAGAGAACAATAAATAAATGATTTTCTGGCAATTATTTATTTAGATAATTCTTGGGTGGCAGAATCAGTTGGTTACTGAGTGAGACCAGGACAGACAATTAGGGTAGGTGGATGACATTTTAACTCTTCGTGGAGGATAGTGATAAGACAAGACATTGGCCATCAGACAACCCCTTGCTACCATTTCCAGAGACAACACCAGGTAGGATGTAGCAATTCAGATGTTGTCACACTTGAACTTCAGCAACTTCAGTGCAGGGACCTGGAAAGAATTCAGGTTACATGGCACCTACGTTGGTGGCAGAGCTTTGAGGTCTTCGTGGAAAGGCTCTGGACAGAGATGACCATGAGGACTCCAAGTGCCTGGAGGTCAGCATTTCCCGGATGCTTCTGGCAGGAACTCTCCATTCTTTGTGACAGCATGGTGCTGCTGCCATTTTAACAGGGGTGACCCCTCTCTGAGCGCTTACTCTGTGCCAGGCACCATGCTAAGTGCTTTTCATAAATTATTCCAGTGATTTCACAATAATCCTATTGTTTTTATCCCCATTTCACAGATGAGGGTACTGAGAATCAACTTATGTTAGATAACATGCCCAAAGTCACTGAGATAGAAGGGTCTGAGACAGAACCTCATCTGACAGGCAGACAGACAGGCTCCAGAGCTGGAGACCCCATCTGAATCCAAACACTCTTCCCTCAAGAACTTGAGCTATAAGAGTATTAAGTAGAATCGGGAGGAGCGAGGGGGAAACTTTTTTGGCGTCATTCTTGCCGGGGTTGTATGAGGAAAGCAGGTGCCCACTTGGCTCCCTGCCTGAAATAGTGAGGGGCAATATTTGCAACAGATCCTTAACATCTGCCGTGGTGTGGGCTTGCTGTCAGGAAACCCCAGTTCAAGTTCCCACTCTGTTGCCTTCTCACTGGAGGGGTCACTAATCTCACAGTGGACACTGTCCTCATCTGGTAAGGGCGAAGATTTGACTAGACAAGTCTAAAGTTCCACTCAATTTTAACATGCTGAGCGTCCATATGTTTATCTCTCCCAGGAGCTTTTGTATCTCGGGATGGAAGGCCTTCTGCTGCTGCCTCAGAGAGGTATTTTGTAGGTCAGAGGGTCCTCTCCAATGCCCTGAACTCAATCATCGTGAGCAGCTGTCTACCCAAGGGCAGCCCTCCCCTGTGCCAGGCTGTGGAGGCAGAGGGGTTAAGTAGCACACCCTGCCCTGCTTCCAGGCAGAGGAGCTGTGAGGACTTAATCATGTCTCAGCTCTGCAGGCAGCTGTGACTCACTGCTGAACTGTGGTTATGTAAGCACCCAGGAGCAGGCGGCATTACATACGTGCTGGTAGCCACAGACCTCTGCCATTTGTTCGCTTCTATTTTTTTAAATCTTTCTTTTGGATACAAGCTTTGCTTGAGTTCATATTTGGAATGGAAACGGAAGCATTATTGGAAAACAGGCAGAACAGGAGTTGTGGATTCGTCAGAGAGAACCCAGTCCTTGGGAAGCTGGAATCAGGATGTGGAGTCCCCGGGCCTTTAGCCGGCATCACCAAGTTCTGACTTACCCCTCTTTTCCCCTCACCCCTCCCTTCTACCTGTGTGGCCCGCCTCCTTTCCCCAGATGCTCCAAGGTGGCCCCATTCCCACCAGGGGCCTCAGGCAGAAAAAGTGAGGCCCGGAGAAGGGACTGTCCCTGGTGTCATCCAGTGAGTAAATGTGTGTGCTTTGGGGAATGGGGGTCACAGGAACAGGAATGTCAGGACTCTGCAGCTGGGGCTTCTCAGATTCCTCCAATGTGACTGCCCACTTCACCTCAGCTGTGCTTCCAAGGGAATGCTGTAGCCTAACTTTTAGCTTTCTCCCCATCTCCATTGCCTGATATCTTCCTTGTCAAAGATTTGTTTTACTTCCAGGTTTATTTCTCCTGTGTTCCTTCACCTGTCTGATGCCCACCTTCCCATCTGTGCTCCTTATCCACTCCCACAAAGTACAAAACAAAACAAGCAAATATGAGGCTCCTCCCTCACTTAACCCCTCGCTCTGTCTCTGTCCTTCCTTTTGCAAATTTATTGAGTGGGTGAGTCTGTCCTCGCTGCTTCTGCTTCTTCATCTCCCATTTGTGTCTGCTGACTCTGCAGAGCAATGAACTGGCCTTGAGTCTCCTGTGACCTTCTCGTAGCTCAATCTCACGGCCTTTTTTTAGTCCTTATCCAATTTAACCTCTTGGCAACATGTGACATGCCAACCAGCTGCTCCCTCTTCTCTCTCTCGCCCCTTGGCTTCTGTGACCCACTGCTTTGCTGCTCTATCTACCGCTCAGATATAATCACCTCCTTCTCAATCTCTCCTGTCATCCCCTCCCCCACCGCCTGAATACCACTTATATGTGTATATACACATAAGTATTTGTAGGTAAGCAGTTATTGATTTCCTGTCTCCTTCCAAAAAGTATTTAAACAGCTGACTGAAATCTGTGCGACGATAGGATAGTAAAAAATGGAGTGGGTGGAAGTGGTCAGGAATTAAGGATAAATTGCAGGCGTAATAAATGAAGAACACAAAACTTTATCCAAAAGACACTGTGGCATCATTACTCCACCCCACAAATCCAATCATGTGACTCTCCCACCATAAGTCATTGATGACACATCATTGCTCAACTCCCTAGCTTATCCTGTCGCAGACGGATCTCAATTGCTCTTCCAGCTCATTTCCTGCCTCTGGGCCTTGGTGCAAGTTAATCCGTCTACTTTGAATATACTGTGGCTGCTGCTCTTTTCTTATTGCCGGCTCCACAGACATCTACTCATTTTTACAGAGAGTTTCAACATCACCGCTGCTGTGAAGCCTTCTCCACCTGCTTCTGGGATAATTATCCCTCCTTAAATCTCAGTTTCTGCATCTGAACAATGGGAATAATAATGGAATCTGCTTCATCGTTCGAATCAGTGAGACACAAGTGCTTAACACAGTGCCTGACATATTATTGTAAGCATTTACTAGGTGTTGAAAACTAGCTGTTTTACCCCCTTATAAATGGAGAGGACAATAGCCGGGAAGACTAAGCTATTTTCTGAAGTTAATTAGGATCCCAATGGTGGAGCTCAGACTAAGCCTCTGATTCCTCTCATCTAGGCCACAGGCTATACCATCTCTGCCTACACATAGGGTGTGTCCAGAAAAAGTCCAACCACTGTTAATATAAGGAGAATGGTTTGTGTGACATCGATGTAACCTGGCAGTCAAGGAGAGTGGACTGGAATGTGCATGTATGAGCAATGATGACTTTACTGTCCTAGGCAGTGGGGACTGTAGATGCCATTGTGTGAGCATGTGTGCTGTGTGGCTGTTCCATTAAAAATGACCGAGTGAGTAGAGCAACAAATCTGCATCGAATTTTGCACTAAGCTTGAACATTCCTCTCCGGATACTATTTGGATGATTCAGGTGGCCACAGCTATGGGCAAACTGATGATTGACAGCTTCATCATGACAACACATCTGATCGTGTATCACGCCCGCCTTCTACAGAGTTTTTTTGCAAAACTTCAAATCACCCAGATGACCAGCCCACTTACAACCTAGATTTGGTGCCCTGAGACTTCTGACTTTTCTCAAAACTAAAATCACCTTTGAGAGGAAGAGATTTCAGACTGTTGATGAGATTCAAGAAAATACAACGGAGCAGCTAATGGCATTGGGAGAACTGTGTGAGGTCCTAAGGTGCCTACTTTGAATGGAACTGAGGCATCATTGTCCTATGTACCATATTTCTTGTAATTTGTATCTTCTTCAATAAACGTCTCCATTTTTCACATTATGTGGCTGGGTACTTTCTGGACAGACCTTGTAGTCTCTCATCAATCAGGGCTGTTCCTCCCTGCAAAGCCCTTTCTACCCCGAATGTTTCCCCCTCAAGTTTAGCCACTAATTAGCTTGTGTAATTTTGTTGGTGCAAGTGTGAGTATAGGTGCTATTCAGCTCTGATCCTGTCACCTTGATCTTGCTGAGATCATTGTCTCTATAATTTGCCACTAAAACAAATTAGTTTCAGTGTGCACTGGATTGCCAAATGGATTTAGAATTTAGGGAAAAGGTGTCTCAGTGCCAGTGGCCAGCTGGATACAGAGGCCACTAGCTCCAGCCAAGGCATTTGTTGATCTTTGGTGCCAGGAGAACCCGGGTGACCTGAAATCTGGCTTTTAGTTGCCAGGGGTGTGTTTTCGAGGGCCATCTCCTCAACAACCTTCTGCCTGTGGACACTCAGCAGTACTCATGTGTGTGCATGCCTGTGTGTATTGTGTGTGTCATTCGCCCTTTGGTAGGTTCAAGGACCTTGTGCCAATTCTTAAGATGTCATTTTTTAGCCAAGTAACATTCCTGGACCAGAGTCAGGGATCTGGTGTCACAGTTACTCAGCAATATGCTTTAACTGGGATCTGGGAAATCTCATAAGGATTATACCAACGCTAAGTGGTAGCTAGTATCCATGCATTTCCAGAGAGGGAGAAAATAGGAGGCTCTGGGAGGCCAAGTGCCTCACACAAAATTACTTGGTTCGTAAGTAGTGTTTATACAAGGTCTGCCTGACCCTGAGCCCAGGTTCTTTCTTTTATGTCTTGTGTGCCTTCCAGAAAAGTAGAGGAACACACAAAGGCCTTTGGTAACCATGTAAGACACTCTGCAAACATAAGCTACTGTAGCATCACTTTCCTGAGGATCCGGTGCTGCCCTGCACATACAGAAGTGCTTCCAATGAATGTGCTGGGGATGACATGTATGAAGATGTACCCTGAGGACAGCACTCACAGGCTCTAGAGAGAGGAATTATGCATTATACTTGGAAGAGTGGGTTTATTGAGCACATGGGCAGTGCTATATTGGTGTCAGGAGGCTTGTACTAGTTCTGGGATCCTGAGCAAATTTCTCTCTGTTTCTCCATCTTAATCTGAGAGGTTGGTGGAGGTGACTTTGAGGTTCCTCCCTCTAATAAGGGTTTTCATGTGGTGTCAACTCTCTCCCCTGAGATGAGTATTATTGAAAAATTATAGTGAGCACATAGTGTCTTACATGTGTGTGGAGTTTCCTTAACACTTTCCATTGCATGTTCACATTCAAAGTGCACTTCAGTTTATCTTATTTTTACCTAGCACACTACTTTTTATACTACATGGTAACTGAGTAATTAATTTTTTAGGATACCTTCCCTCTTCTATTCTCCAGGCAGAACCCTCATTGGTCTTATGACAGACATTTCACTAACTATGGATCTCAAGGAGAGAAACAAGCAGGGTGGTATCTGTCAAGGGGACAGGTGAGGACAGGCCTGCTGAGAGGCAATCAGCAGGCACTGAAGGCCCCAGAGGGTGGCAGTCAGAGAGGGCAGTCTGCAGCTGGGTCTGGTTTGGCCCCCAGAGTGTTTTAAAGAAATTCAAAATAGTGCCTAAAATGGAAAATCAGGATATTTTACATTAAAAGTCAGTACTTTGGGCTTCTGTTGAAACATAGGAAGGGGTTCCGCTGAGCCTGAATTCCCACTTGGCCACCTTTGGCTAGATGCCCCTTCCTGGGGGGCACGCACCATTCAGTCCAGCCCAGGGTGAACTCCACCTGCCTCTCTCATGCCTATCACCTGCATCTGTGAGCACTATGTCCAGCTATGTGGGGACTAAAGGTGTGTTCAACAAACTTACAGATAATTAAATTTCCCAAATGCGATACTTCAATATAACCAATCTTAATTGTGCCACAAACGGGCTGCCAAAAGATGTGAGATTTTGTATAGATTGGTGTGTTGGGAACCGCCCTGCCTGATTTCAGAAGCTGTAATCCCTTGTGGCTAAGTCTGAGTAAAATGGCCTTGGGACCATAAGCCTTCTAGGAGACAAAGCATATCTTCCATGTAGGGGCACTGCCTCTGCCCTGTTTCACCTCACCTTGCTTGGCCCTAGCCAATTACAGGTAAGATTCCTCAAAGGAGGGACAATGTAAGACAGGCATGGTCGTGAAGGGGCCCTCAGGAAACGACTTGGGAGGGCTATAAAAAAAGGGGGTGATGAACTCTCACCTCTCAGTTTTGATGTAGCCTAAGTCCTCATTCTGTCTGCAAGAAGTCTCCTAATCTCTTGGCTGCCTTACTTCCCCTGCCTGACTTAAGCCTGAAACAATGCTGGAGATGGGTGCGGCCCTGTTCTGGAAAGAGTGGGTTCCCTGGGGTGATCAGGCCTAAGAAAGAATGCATAAAATCCTATGAAATCTACTTTGCTAATACCTTCAATTTAAGTGATAAAGGTCCAAGCATAGAATGAGTTTGTTCCCCAAAGTTTTATGGCCCTTTAACTATCTGACCCTGACTCAGAATAAGCCCTCAGAGTTCTTTGAATGTTATCTATTGTTTAATCATTTCTGCCTGACAATGATTGATGAGCTTTATGTGTACACCCTGTATTCCTGTGCAAATTGAACCCAGTAAAAGCCTGTCAAGGCCAGGGTTGGGGTGCTCTCCCCTTAAGAGAGTGGCTATGCTATGCCATCCCTTTTTCTTCACAGGACTCGGTAGTCCATGTGAATTTGTTTTGTTTCATCCATAATGTTGCAGACACTGTGGGCCGGTGTCCACATCAACAATGGATCTTATTTTCAGAGTTGGCTATGAAAGCAGTGAGCCCTTCTATGCTGGGACTATTTGTTCCATGCCAGGCACTGTGCTAAGTATTTTAGCTGCCACAACCAACTCATGTATGAGGCAGCTACTATATCTTTATCTCTAAGGCACAGAAAAATGAAGCAACTTCTTCTGTGTCACACAGCCAGGAAATGGCAGGATTGGGATGGGAACCCAGGTGGCCAGACTCCAGAGAGCATACTCTCAACCACCTGCTATGCCATCCGGCCATGTCAGACTTCTGTGAGCCTGCCTTCTAATTTGTGAGAGGCCCGCCAGTCATCCCTGCCTCACATGGAGCAAATGAGATCATGTGCGTGAAAGCACCTGGTAAATTGCAATGTGCTCTATAAATGTTAGTTATTTCTAGTAATTACTGTAACCTGCAGAGAAGGACTCATGCTCAAATTCAAGCCAGATTTAAGCCATGGACTGAGGCTTCCCTGCTTGCCAGCATCTCTCCACCTGTGGCTCTGTGGCTGCTAGATGGGGGGGCAGTGTCAGTCACTAGCGTTCCAACATGGTGTGGGCAAGGAATCATTAGAGGCTACCCTGTGGGGCGGTAGCTGAGGTGTGGCGCCCATATTCAAAGGCACAAAGACTAGTTTATTTCAACACCTTTTCCTCCCACCATGGAGTGAAGCCCACCCACAGTTGCTCCTTGTTGGAAAGTCCAGGCTTGCCCACTGCCAGGGAGAGCAGAAGGGTTCACATATCCTCTGCTTGGCAGTTCCCAGGGCATCCATGTGCGGGTGTGCTGTTTGTGGACTGCACACAGATCCCTACCAAGGGAGGAAGTGAGCCTTGAAATCCAGCTCGTGCTGTGCCAGCAAATTGCATCCTGGTGTGGGCTGTACCTGTAGGAGGAAGCACTGAGTGCCTCTGGTGTGTCTACTTGATTGGTCTGCCCAGAGGGGGCACCATTCTCCGTTCACATGAAGCTCTGTGTGGGCCAATGAAGGTCCTAAAGAGACAGATGACAGATTCCTATTCTTCCCAGATACTCAACCCCCACCTCCAATTCTCAGTTTCCTTCAGTCAGACACGATCCATATTCTGCATCCGATCCCTATTCTCCCATGACTTCCCCTTTTTCCTCCCTCATCTGATCCAGGAAGGTGATCCAGGGCCCACCTCCAAGCTCCAGGGCCAGAAACCCCATTTTCTTCTTCTTCAGTCTGTGTTCCTGGTTCTATTTCTGGTAACCTCCTAGAATCCCTGCTTCCCTGACAGTCCGTTTCAGTTCCCTGGCCTCAAGACTAAAGAACTTTCCTAAATTCTGGTGTTCAGTTGCTCATTCCCACCTGTGGATAACCTGCTTGGCCAGACTTCCAGGTGCTGCTCTGTTGATACTGTCTGCGCTCAACCCGCCTTTGAGTCTAGCCCCTGCTTCGACCCCCACTATTCACTATCTGCTTCCTCCAGAGCTGGAGACTGCCTATCACGACCACACCCAGCCTCACTTGCCTGGCTTAGTATCCAGGATCCAGTTGGGCCAGAAGATCACTTCCCTCAGTACCTATCCCACCCCAAAGGTGAAGTTGGGCTGGTTCATGCCCTCCCTGCTGTACTGTCTTGTGAGTAAATAAACCATCATGCTCAGACAAATCCATAGTGATGACCCAATGGGGCAGTGGTCCTTCATCTGCATCTGCCTAAGTACTCTGAGTGTGTACACGTGGTGCCAGAATATGGGAGGTGCTCCATGGTTACTGAACCTTATAGACTGTTGATTCTATAGCTATTCTTACTTGGAAGATGATTCAGAATTTCTGTAGGTGGGTGTGGTGGTGATTGGAGAGAATTAAAAAATCATCAGTCTCCTATTAAGAATCACATATCCCCTCTCCCCCGCCATCCCCTTAGAGGCATATCCTCTTAGAATCATTGCACTGGAGTTTGATTTTATCTCTGTTGTGACAAACTCTAGATCTGAGAAGGGATAGATTCCTCTATTGCTAACTTGCTGCTTTTGGTATCACCTGCAGTGATAGGCCTTTATTCCCATCAGCTTGGCTCACTGACTTGGCCCAGCGGGTGGTTTGGGGGAACCAAGGTGGTTGCCCAAAAATCTTGCCACAAGCTTGGGCTGTCTCTGAAGTCCCTAAGATTAAGCTGACCTGGATTGGCAACTCAGCATCCCTATGCCCCTCCCTTCAGGCCCAAGCTGGCTGGGGGTCCCAAGGCCAGTGGTCCTTGGAAGGGTGCCTCATTCCACCCCATCAGAAGCTTAGGAAAGTTCCCCCTGAGAAGTGATGACCCCACTCTTCAGCCCAGGAGTGCCTGGTGCCAGTAACGGGAACAGAAAGTGAAGCGTGGGGATGTCAGCAACATTGTCTCTAACACCTCCTAGCCCTCCCCTCACCCACAGGGGGGACAGGAAGGGGACTCCGTATTCCTGTGAATACTCTGGTCCAGGAAGTGACAGGGCACATGAGAAGGCCAACTCAGCAGGGAAGGCACAAATCCTACTGTTTGAGGACTCTCCCTCCTCTCCAAGTCTTTCGAGGGGGTCTCTCTGGGGCCTAGTGAGGTAGCAGCTGGGCTTCTTCTGGTGACATCAGAAGGAGTGCAGGGTTGTGCAAGTGTGCACCTCTCAGGCTCCCGCCCACACCCATGACCCACCTAGCTTGGCAGGGCGCTGACTCATGCCCACATCATTGGGTAACCAAGTTTTTGAGATTGACCTTGGCAAGAGGAACAGTTAGGCAAAATGGGGCTAAGTGGGAGCAGCACACACCACGTGCTGGTTCTGGGCTCACCTAGGCGGGTGTTTGCATGAAATAGGAGACAATGGGCTGTGCTGTCTTTTTCCTCTTACTCCCCTAATTTGCTCCCGTCCCTCCCCACTTCGTTTCTGGAACCCAGGCCCCATCTGCTTCTGCCCCTCAATCCCCAATGGTCAGAGCTTCTAGCCAGGTGTCCTCACCAGGTAAGGAAGATTATATGCCCATTTCTCCTCTCCTTGGCTCACTCACTAGACCATACTTGTCCATGCGCCCTACCTCTCTGTGAGACCTCACCCTAAATGAGCCCTTCACCTTCTAGTGCCTCCTCCCCTCTTCGTTCCACCCTTTCAAACAGTCCTCTGTGTGCATTCACTCTCTCTCTCACTCCCTCGCTCGGCTTGGCTCACCTCTCCCCTTGCCACTCTTCCCTGTGCCCCCACCCTGCTGCACACATTTTTTAGTGTCCTGGTTTATTTACTCTCCCGGAGCTGTTAGGTTGGAAAGGCACTGACAAACTGACAAACTAGGTCTCTCTACCTGGGGAAGAAAATCATCTGTGGTTTGTTGCTATCTTCCAGTAGCAGCTGCATTCCCTAACTAAGAAAAATGGAAGAGCTCTACAAAGGTAGAATTTCATACCGTGGCACAGTCCGTGAGTTACCCAGATCGCAGAGGAGCAGCTCCCTGACCCCTTCACTGCGACCCATCTTTCTGGGCTTCTGAAACCCTGATGCCGGCAATACTTGTGTTTGAATGGGGTCCTTTTGCAGTATTAGCTCATGTGTACGTTTGAGGTCTGATTAAATTTTCAGTGTGTTTCCCCTATTTGTTGAAGTCCACGTATCTCTACTCTGCCTTTTCAGTCAGATGTTTTCGGTCTGGTTGTTTAACCGATTGCAGATGAGAAAGTGTAGAGGGGGAGAAACCAACACCTTTCTGTAAACATGAGAATAACTTGCTTTTAACTTGTTTTAACTTGAGGTTGAGAAGGGGCTAGAAAACACCTTACATGAATGCATATACAAATGTTCCAGAGAACCTGGACAAGTTCTTATAAATGAATTTGGTGGTTACTCTGTGGTCAGCTGTGAGTGCGCACAGCTGCACACACTGCGGCTCTGAAAAGGCTGAAATGTGCCAAGGATCTGAACACGTGTACCTAACTGCACAGAAATGATAACGGGTTGCTAATAAGGCATTTCTACAACTGTTCTGCCTCTGTTTCACTTGGGGGAAAACTGGGGTTTTGCCGGAGGATGACTCATACCGCTAGCTTCCGGATTGGGACTGTGGAACCACAGCGGGGCTGCCTGAGGGCAGCGGGAGGCCAGCACCTGGGTGCATCGGCGCCCCGAGTCCGCACCAGGGAATCTCAGCTCAGCCTGAGCAGCGGCCTGTCATTTTGGGGTTTTGTTGGCATGGCGTTTGTGATTTGATGTTTAGAAAAGTCAAAGAATTCCACGATAGTCACACAGGAATCTGGAAACTACTCAACTTAAACTGTTGGGACTGCTGTTGCCTAATTACAGTGCCCAGTGTATTTTCTGGGCCATTTTTGATGTTTGGGCTGGGATGTTAAAGGCAGTTAGCGTGTGGCTAAGACTGAAGATTCTCGAGCCTTGTTTGGAATCAAATTCTCGGTCTATTGCTTGCTAGCTGTGTGATGCTGAGAAAGTTACTTAAACATTCTGATCTAAATTTCCTTACTTGTAAAATGAGATAATACTGTTGCTGTGAGAATTAAAAGAATTAATATGACATAGAAGAGTGCTCAGTACATAATGGGCACCTAACAAGCATTAGCTTTTTATTACTATTACTATTTAGAGAAGGATTTAAAAAATGGAGTTAGACCGTTAGTGAAAGACTATAAATAACCATGTATTAAACAAAATGTGAGCTTTATTTTGTTGTTCTTCTTTTTTATAAAAGAAGTCTAGAGGTATGAAATTCAAAACTTGTGTGAGGGACCCATACCACATATTCTTTACATCTGCCCTGCCATCAACAGTGCATGGCTTCCATCTCTAGTTTGCTCATGGTCTAATATAGTTGCTGAAAATCCAGACTTTACTTATGTGTTCCAGGCAGGAAGCAGGAGGAAGTCAGGAAGAACAAAAAGAGAGGAGCAATCCCCAGCTGCCTGTCCCGTTTTAGGGAGTATTTTCTGTGCACTGTCTCCCACCCTCACCCTGTTCCCAACAGCTCCTATTCACGTTTTCTTGGCTAAAATAATGTCATGTGACCATATGGATTGGGAGGCTCAAAAATATAGTCACTCCAGATAAAGTTGGGGTTGTGTTACTCAGGAAGAAGAGGGGAGTAGTCCTGGTTGGTTAGGCAAACAGTAGTTGTTGCCTAGTTATATCCAATACAAGAATTGTGCTTTTAGATGGTCTTGATTGGTTATTTTTATTTGTTGAGGATTTGGAGGATGCTAAGTGAGGTGAAAAGTATCCGTAGATACACAAAGGCCACTGCCGAAGCTATAATCAGGTTTAGAAATTGATGTGGCTCTTCCATACCTTTATGAACTCATTTGGTGGGTACCTGATTTAGTCTGTTTGGGAAGCTTTAAAAAAATAGCTGAGGGGAATTCTGGATTAACAGCTCTTTGCACAGTGTCTCCCACCTTTTCAACGAAGTTTGTATAAAGTCATGTCAGGGAGCGGTGAGGGGGAAGCTACAAAATTAATTAGTTTAATACATAAAATAACATTTAAGTATATGGGTATATAGAAACAAGGACAATATGGGGGAAATTACTCTAGCTAGCTGTGTCAAGCTTTATCACAAAACTACAGCAATTAAGACTTTGTGCCTTGACTCAAGGATGGACACATTTTTCAATGGATTAGAAGACTAAAACAATTAGATGGACCCTTGATTATGTCGAAGGTGACACTGTAGGGCAGTGGAAAAAGAAAAGTCCTTTCAGGGAATGTGCTGAGATAATTGGAAACCCATGAGAAAAAGAAGGAAATTAACTTCTGCCTCATGCATATGCAAAAATAAAATTTAGGTAAACTATTCTTTTAAAGGAAAGACAAAACAATAAAGATCTTAGAAAATAGTATAAAAGAATATCTTCACAATCTCAGAATAATAAAAGACTTCTTAAACAGAATGTAAGTAGCAGTAGCCTTACAGGAAAAGATGGATATTTATGAATGCATTAAAATAGAAAATTATGTCTACCAAATATAACATTAAGAGAGTAAAAAAAGCCATAGAGGGCAATTATATGGACACATGTGACTGACAAAGGGCTTACATTGCTCTGACTACATACAGAATGTATACGTAACAAATATATAAAGATCTAGTGTTTGTAGGATCTTAGGGTATGTGTATCTCCAACTCGGCAGGTAATGACAGCTCTCCAAAATGGGTACCAAATTATACTGTAAACAGGAATAGCTTGAGCAAAAGTTACTATGAGCAAGTACACCTTGCAAAGGCCAAGCTCAGTTAGAAATCCCGAGATCAGTGGAATGCAACTAGAGAGGAACTGGAGGACACTGCAGAGGACAGTGGCAGAGCACAAGACAGGAATGAGGAAACTTAGCACAATGGAAGAGAAGTAGAAAGTAAAAAGGATTAAAGAGAAAATAGTGAATGTAAAAAGCAGTCAAAGGAGATCCAGCATAAGCATAATTGGTTTTTCTGGAAGAGAAAAAAAATTTAAAAGAAAAAAATACTTAATAAACAACAGAAGAAAAACAGGTGATTTCTTACAAAGTTAAATATACGCTTAACACATGACCCTGTGATTCCATCCACTCCTAGGCATTTATAGCGGTAAGTTAATACTTATGTACACATAAACATGTATATAAATGCTCATAACAGATATAGAAATTTAACAAAATTTCATTCGAAAGAATAGATTTAAAGATTGTCAATAAAATTTGTAAGTGATAATGGAAGAACTTTTACTATCAGCATTTTGTACATTTTAAAACTATACTTAAAAATATGATATTATTGTAGAAAATTAGAAGAAAGTAGACAGCCTGTATATATGTATGTGTCTGTATTTTCATATCTAATAAGTGTGACATTTAATCAGTGGGAAAAAGTACTGACTATTTAATACACAGAGCTAGAATAAGCATTGTGCCATTCACCAGGAGATGACAAAACTTTTTCTGTAAAGGTCCAGATAATCAATTTTAGGCATTGTGAGCTGTACTATTTTTGACACATACAACCAATTAACTGCCATTGCAGTGTGAAAGCAGACATGGAAATACATAAACAAATGGATGTGGCTGTGTCCAGCAAGAGTTTACTTAAAAACAAATAGGCAGCTGGCTGGATTAAACCTGATGGCTGTAGTTTGTTGACCTGTGCCGTATGTGAATATAAATAAAACCATCAAACACAACATAAAAACATTTAGCTGGATGATTCAATTGAAGGAGGATACCATAATGCAAAGGCAAAAACTCAAAGAAAAAGATTGATAATAGTATCATTTAAAAGCTAAAAGTTTTCTCGCATTAAAAAAACCACTACCAAACAAATAGCAAATGAAAAACTGGAAAAATGCTTGTATATATAGAAACAACTTTTATAAATCAACTAGAAAAGGGGCCACTAATTGAATAGGAAACTGAATATAAATGTTTTACAAAAGACAAAATAAAATTGACCTCAAATTCATTCTAACACAGAAACGTCAGAACACAGAATTACATGAAACATTTGGAATGAATACACTAAGAAACATGGCTACTTCTTTTAGTCAGCTGGAACCTGATAGTGGAACTAAACTGATAAAAAAATCCAAATATATTTTACCTGACAAAGTTAATTAACATGTGTATTTAACTCCTGGAAAACTTAAAAAAATATCCTGTTGGGAATAAGTCAGAAAACAAGAACAATGTTTTTGAATTTTGTTTTTAAAATAATGGTATTCTATCCAAGAAAACAGGATGCATTCTTTGCTTGTAACTGAGGCTTGAATAGTTTTTTTCTTTTATGTAACATTTAATACATGTAAGAGAACATGTATTTAACATATTGGCATGTTATAAAGCATGGTAATACGTCTGTGAGGCCACCACCCAGTTTGTAACTTAGAATATTATTCATGAAGATCTGTGCATGCTGCTTTCATCCTCCTGACTTCCTACCATCAAAAGAGAAACTCTGTCCCACTGTGTGTTTATCATTCCTTTGTTTTTCTCCCCTTTATAAAGTCAGAATAATATTTATTTAGCTAAAAATTGAATCTGATAATTCAGTTTTGTTTCATGAGAAGAAACATGATTTGACAAATAACTGTATTATATTCTAATTTTAAAAATTTACAACTACGTTTCTAGGAAAAACTATGTTTCTAGGAAACATAGCACATCAGTAGGCTTGCTGATCTGTAATTCTTTACTGCATTGGCAAGAAGAACTAAGTTTCTGGGAGTTTCTCCCATAACATTTGTACTTGGCTGCCTGAAGAACTCTTCTGAGCTGTTTCTCCTTTGAAGAATCATGAACAAATGCCCTGTGATGATGTGCATATCTCAGGGATCCAGATCATAATTTCAGATCTAGAATGTAAGAATATATATACACCCCTTTTGAAATAAGTTGCTAAAGAAGCTACATGCAATTGTTGGAAATTTGATTATTCTCAATTGCAATCTCAAATCTCTAGAAAGAGCCAATGAATGTCTCTGTCAAACCTTTTCACACCTCTTGGAGGGGAGAAGGAAGAGTGAGAGAGAGAGGAAGAGAGGAGCTCTGATATGGGTCAAAGTCAAAGACATAATTGGGTCACAGTAATAGAATTAGTAAAAGATTAAAAGCTTTCCTACATTTGTTCCTTTTTCCTTTTGATATTTCTTTAGATTCTTTCTTTTGAAACCTACTGACACTTGGTCCTCTTCTAGAGCAGCTGGCTTAATGCAGGACTCTGCCTTGGGGTGTGACTTGTTTGGCCTCTTGTTTCTCTAACTTCTAGAAGTTAGAGAAAAATGATACAATTTGGGTCAAGATTGAGTTTGAGTCAGGATTAAGCTTGTACCTGGAGTTAGTCTGGACTTTGGGCAAAGGGATCCAAAACTTCCTTGTGGCTCATGCATGACCTGGCTGAGCTCATAAAATTTAGGAAATCCATGTGGGGATTTGGGGCCAAAGTTTTTTGATGATAAACACTATGTTTGCTTATTTTCTGACCATAAACATTTGTTGAAAGTTGTCTTTGCTGTTGTCAAAACAGTCAAAAAGAGTTAAGAGAAAAATCAACAAAATGATTCTTTTTGAAGGAATGTGAGGGAGGGGTCCTGGCGAGTGTGGCTCAGTTGGTTGAAGTGTCATCCTATAACCAAAAGGTCGTGGGATCAATTCCTGGGCAAGACACATACCTGGGTTTGGGCTTTGGTCCCTGGTCTGGGCACATACGAATTCTCAGTTGGGGTGTGTATGGGAGGCAACTTCTTGATGTTTCTCTCTCACATCGATGATTCTCTCTCTTCCTTCTTTTCTTTCTGAAAGAAATTAAAAATGTCCTTGGGTGAGGATAAATAAAATAAAATAAAGTAAAATAAAATAAAATAAAATAAAATAACTAAATCCTCTGGAGACGACACTGTCTTAAAAAAAAGAAATAAGAAGGAGGGAAGCCAATCCTTAGTGACAGTATGCCACACAGTTAAATGGACTTTAAGAACACATAAGCAAATCCAGATAGTAGAAAAATACCCAAGCCTATATAAATGACAACTCATGCTCTGATGTATGATATTCTTTGGGAGGCTGATTGTCATGACATATATGATGGAAAATAACCTAATCCTGGAATCTCAGAGAAACTGATGACCACAGACTACAAAGAGATCAATTGGAGAGAGAAAAATTGATTTGCTCTGGTGAAGAAAGATTTTGTGAAAGAGAGTCATCCAAGCAGTTCCTGTAATTGTTTTTTATCCTCCAGCAACATCAATTTTTATATCTATACAGCAATTTCACCAACCTCATACAAACATGCCAGTGTATATCTCTCATCTTAAAAAAATAGCAAATTCCCCTTTCAGTCACTCCCTTTCAGTCAGTCTTTATCATTATTTGTATGATATGTTTCCCTGAAGCACTTGTTATCTGCAATGTTCTTATGTATGTGTTTGTTTCCTATTTACCTCCCTACTCTAGGAAATTAGCTCCACGAGGGCAGGGTCTTGTCTTTCTTGTTTCCTATTTTGTAGGGGTCCTAGAATAGCATTTGGCAAAAAGCTGGGGCCCAATAATGTCTCTTGATTGAATGCAATAAATGGAGTGACATGAAGATACTTTTATAGTTACCAAGGAAAAATAATTTTTTTCAAACGTAACTATAGGATCTCAGAACCAAGTCAGTGGGCTAAACTGTGACTCTAGGAATAATAAGAAAAACCAGTCCATAATCTAGTTGGTTAAGGACCAAGGATGGCAAACATATGGCATAAATGTTGCCACTTCCCCATTCTGCTTTCAAAACATGCATCACTCATTTATCTCAGCTCTTTTTCCTACGGAAAGTATTTACTGTTATTTCTGACATTGAATCCACATTATAAGCGGAAAGATGAAATTTTGCAGAGAATGACAGGTTTGGGAGAAGACCTTATCAATTTAGAAGGTCAAGGTCCTTCCATAAATAATGTTCTTGACCATCAGCTCTGGAGTATGAATAAGGAAAGAAAGAATAGTTGCATAACTTGACTTTTTCCCTTCCAAATGACGCCACAGTTTGATCACTCCACATGCACTGATCAAGAGCACCAGTTGGAGAGCTCAGAATTTAGCCAAGGACAGATGCCAAAACCCAACCAAGAAAAGAACTGAAAGCACTGGGTAGAAGTAAGCCCCACTGGCTGTGATTGGCAGCTGTAATTCCCCTTCTCAGAAAGCTGCTGGCTCTAGGAAAGTACTTGAAGAGAACACTGAGAATTAAAGGAAAGTGTGGGGCACATTAAGAAAGGGGCAACTCTTACTTTCTGAATATTTTCATTTGGGGAAGGAGGCAAAGCAGGTGGAGGCAGCAGTTGGGATGTTGCCTTCCATTCATTAATACGTGGGTGGATCCAACACCAAAATTGAGAGTTCGGGCTTCCTACAACAAGGGAGAAGAATCGACAAGTATTTATAAATTCTACAATGGCCTGAATGCAATAAATGTCATGGCTCTGTCTCTTCACCCCACAACACACCCAGAGCACTGTTGTATATTATACGACTGGCACATGCCCCCAGAATGTGAGATTTCTGTTCACGACAACTGGGGGACCAGTTTGGCTAACTTCTACCTAACTTAAGTGATATAAGGAATGTTGCAGAAATCCTGTCAAGATAGTTAACATGTCAAGTAAGCAAACAAACAAGCAAGACCATACAGAGTGGAAGCAAGCTTTCCATTTGCTTAGACTCCCTGCTGTTGTCCCTGCTCCTGACGTTACAATATAGTGATGGAGCCCTGAGAGAGGTGGGGCAAAGGGTGTGGTTACTCTTTGCTCAGACACTGCCCTCTCCCTCCAGTGGGTCTTTCTGTGGGTGAATCATCTGAGGCAGGACCACGTGAGACCAACAAATTGGTTTTCATGCCTCTTCTGCACAAAGAGGTTGCAGAGTAGAAATAGGGCAAGGGAGCATCAGCGACCTGTTTGCTCAGGGGAATCTTTGTGGGAAATAAATCATTCCTTGGATGTGATATCTGGATCGAATAGGAATAACACCTTCCAGGTAAGCTTCTTGTCTGCATTATTTCCCATTTGTCCATCCTTATCTTCTGGGCCTTCTTCTCCTTTTCTCATTCTTCTGTCCCTTTAGTGCTTCAGGTGCCCTTATTTTTCAAGAAGCCATCTCCTGTTACCAGGTCCCCTTTATCCATCCATTACATCATCTTTTCCCACATTCAGACTTCTGGGCCACAGTGTCTATACTGATCACCTCTTTTTAACATCCAGGTTTCCAGACACTGTACAAAGTGATTCATAGAATCACTGCCTTTAGTCCTCTCAACAATCCAACAATACCTCCAGGAGCTAGCTACCATTTACCTCATGGTAGGAACTCAGAGACTTTAAGTAACTTTCTCACAATCCAAACCAGTAAGTGGTAAGAGCTGGGATTCAAACCTAGGAGTATCTGCTCTTAAGCTCTATTCTAGTGTTTTCCAAAATGTGTAAGTTAGGAGAAAAGTATTCCATGAGATTAAATAAGAACACTGTAAAGAGACTTGAAAATTTTATGCTTCTAAAATAAACATTATACTTGATCTTGTTATTATGAAAAAAATTTGTCTCTAAACATGGTGTCATATCTTGCACTGCTAGTGTTTACCAAGAGGGGTACTGTTGGCCTATAGTCAGGGTCTGTACAGTGTAGAGTGTTTAGTATCCCTGGTCCCTGACAGCTAAATGCCAGTAGGGTCCTCAGTCAATGGGCAACCAAGAGTGTCCCTGTGTCTAAATGTCCCTGGGTGATATGGACATGACTGCCTCCAGGTGAGAATAACTAACCCTAGAGTATAATTACCATGAAGTCAGGGTCTGTGTCTTTTTAACTCATCACTGCATCCCCAGCATCTGGCTCTGAGTAGGCCTTCCGTAAATGCCAGGAAGTCACTTAGTGTACAAATGTGTGATGGCAAACAGATGGCAGCATGGAGCAATCATATTGGATATTATCGAATCTGGTCTCATAGGCATCTGGTCTGTATAATCTCAACATGCCTGTGATATTATTCAATGCTTAGTATATACTAGATACCTGAATCAAATATTGACCAATTAAATCAGCCAAGTACTTTAATCCAGGCGTGAAATTCTCTATCTCATGCTCTCTTGTTGCTATACCCTCTATATAACCAAAATTATAACTGAGTTTTACACACAACTGTCTATTGACAGCTACCATCCAACACAAAGAATCCGGTCTCTCTCCTTCTCTAATGCTTTAGTTCCTTTTTACGAACATTTCTGAGGCCCTCAATGTCTTTTTGCTCTTGTCTGTTCCTCACAGTGGTACTTCCCCTCCTGGTATCCTCAGACTGGCCTTCTCATGCTGACCTCTTCTTTTCAGAAAGTTCTTCTCAAATTCAAAGATAATACAATATGGATAGAAAAATATATATGGACCAGTGGTGGACACTCTTATGCTTACATGTCTCCAGTGGTTTATTTTTAATTCTCAGGGAAGTCTGGATTTTCCTCTGGTCATTTCTTTGTCTGCTTCCCAAGAATCTATTCTGTTTGATCTTTTCATTTTCATTGGCTTCAGGGTCTCTGGTAGTTATAGGAATAGGCATTATGGAAAAAGAGGTGGGAAGGGGTGGAGTGCTGACCCTAGAGATACCTAGTAGGGAGGAGCAGGCTTTGGAAAGCTGATCCAGGCGGAGAGGCTTTAGCGGGGCATCAGTTTTCTAGGCAAACAAGAGTTGCAGCCCTGCTGGGACAAAGTCCAGGCTGGCTATGGGCCAAAAGGGAGTCTGAGAAAAGATGAGGCATAGTGATAAGGAGCTGAGATGAAGGGACTTGGAAACACAGGCATAAAGCAGGCCATAGAGGCTGTCCTAAGGTAGCCTGTCCTAAGCCTTGTCGACACAACCAGGGTAATCTGGGAAGGCTTTCTGAAGGAGTTAGGACTGGATGTGGGGTTTGAAGAAGGGATGGTGTTTGTAGAGTTGACAAGGAGTGTGACAAGCTGTTGTAGTGAGAATGCACGTCGTTCAGTGTTTTGCACCTAAACCGGGCTTTTCCATGTTCTGATTGGCTGAAAGCACGTGAGGACTAAGAGTCCCGCCGGCAGGCCGCAGTGCTGGTTCCCAGGGGCAGCTGAGGTAAACTCTTCCACAGGAGAGTCCCCTTGTGCAGCAGGTCCTTGCACAACATTGTTTCTTTAATGTCATTTTGTTATTCATTGATGAAGTACTGTAGGAACTTAACTCCTGTTTGTATCAATTATAAACAATGGTAAAATTGGTTTTGTCATACGTCATTTGGGGTTTTGTCATATGCCGTTTTACTCAAAGTTGCAGAACTTAACAACATTATACGAAGGCTTAGTGCACCTGATTTACACTTTACAGGGTGCACGACTGTCTGCACTTCCTCTCAACAAATGGATCGAGTTCAGTTCAGCTAGGGAAGTAACTTCAAGGATGTCTTTAATAAGAGAAACAAGGTTTTTGCTTAAGTGCAGTTAAAAACATGTGTACATATAATGCTTACTATATGAAGTTTAAGAAAATTATACTTTGAGTGGCTTTTAAAATGAGAGAGGGGCTCTGTCCAGTATGGCTCAGTTGGCTGGAGCATCATCCCATTCCCAGTTGGGGCACATACCCAGGTTGTGGGTTCAATCCTCAGTTGGGGTGTGTATAAAAAGGCAACCAATCCATGCTTCTCTCTTACATCAATGTGTCTCTCTCTGTCTTCCCTTTCCTCTCTCCCTAAAAACAGTGAAAAATGTCCTTGGGTATGGATAAAAAAGCAAAAGAGACTGGGGTTTGTCAGCCCAAGACAACACAAGCTCTTACCCATGAGAAGCCTGAGATTGGCAGTCACAAACTCAAAAATTTATTGGAAATATATAAGTAATGAACCAAGACAATTGTGATGCAATAGGAAAGGGTGAAGGGCACATACCTCATTTAAAGAGAATGGCTGCTATTTTCTTCCCTGCTTTGTATGTGTGCAAGAATGAGACTCCACTGAGACCAGACTTTCTAACTTTTCAAGAGAAGCCAGAAACGCTATTATTTGTGTAATGCACTTCTCAATCTAAGGAATATTATATGGAGTGCCTTCTGCTGTGGACCTCCAGATTCCAGTCTCTGCCTTAGAGATCATCTAGTTTTGGAAGTCATCTATACCTGTTCTCACTTGTCCCAGCAGGAAGAGTAGACACCTGGAGGGGAAAAGTCTAGCCCCCTAGTATGACATGAAAGACCCTCACCTACTTCTTCAGACTCATTTTCCTCTGTGCTCACCTCCTGCTTTACAGTTTAGCCCTACTGAGCAAACTGTAGCTTGTCTAATGTTCAAGGGACAGAGGCAACTTCAGCCTTAATCTAAAACTTTAGGACAATGAAGTGTCAGTATAAGCTTGAGCTGAGACCTTGTGGAAATTCTGAAATATGTTCACAACTTTTTTCTACATTCCTTCTATCATGTGGTGGGCTTGAAAACTAGTTGGGCTTCTGTGACAAGTCCAAACAAGGGAGTAGGTAGGAATGATGCTACATGGCTTCCCAGGTGAGGTCATGAAAGGTGAGGCAGCATCCACCTTGCTTGGTAGAACTCTTCCACTTGATGCCTTCAGCTGCCATGTAAGCATTCTTGCTGCCCTGGAGCCGCCATGGTGGGAGGAAGCCCAAACTAGCTCATGGGGAGAGACACTGTGGAGAAGTTCTGAGGTGGCATAAAGAGAGAGTAGTCAGGCCAGTCTCCAGGGGCTCCAGTTCCCTGCTTCTCTAGCTCGCCTCAACCTGACTACAACTGCCTGAGGGACTGTGGGCCAGAACCACCTGGCTGAGCTTTTCCCAAGTTCCTGACTCATGAAAATTGTGAGAGATTAAATGGTTGTTACTGTGATAAGCCACTAGTTCTGGGGTTGACTTATTATGTAGGACAGACTTGAAAGAGAATTCAAAGTTTGGATTGGGCCAGAGGTAACTTTGCGTAGAGCCTAGTCTAGTTTGGTATCCTTACTTCTCTGCACTCGACTCTGCTGTTTTTCCTGTGTGACTTCCAGAGGAAGCCAGAGTGATTGGCTGAATTAGTTAATACCACCTCTATTGCATGCCTCATTGGCTGCTCTAGCTAGCCTGAGCCTTTGGGTCAGGTGTACACCCATCCAATCAGTAGCCACTCTCATTGAAGATCAGCTATCATGGTTATGCCAGCTATGCCAGTTTAGGGAACTGTGGGCTTGGCCCTCTCAGTCTGAAGAACTTGGGTGGCAGGTGTCCAGTAGACCTGTGTGGTACATGTGCCTTCTCTCCACCTTTCTCTGCTGTGCTCCATGCTTTAGAATCACCCCACTCCTAACATTCATCTTTTCTGTCTTAATCCAGCATTACCTTCCTCATGAAACTTGATTGTTTCCCTCGGAGCCCTCCTCCATCTCTTTGCACTGCTGTCCCACTTCAGAGAACTCAATAGCTTCCCCATTCATCCCTCCCATCAGGTTAACTGCTGTTGGCAGATTGGGTCTGGGATTTATTCATCTCAGTATTCCCAGTGCTAGCTTCTGCTGTTGGCTCATTGCAGCGGCTGCCATAAATCACTGAATCATTGCTGAATAAATAGATGTGTTTAGGTGAAAGAAAAGAAAAAGAGCCATTACATGAGCTACCTTGAACTTGGAATGCTTTTGATGTCTGGGTTGAGGGGCCTCGTTCTTGTTCACTGCCTCTTGCAACATTTTGACACTGGCTTATCAATTATGTCATTTTGTTACCTGCAGTAGGAACAAGTTGTGTCCTAGGTATGTGGTCTGGAACTTGAAACACATTTTTCCTCATAAAAGCAATGCTACAATTCAGTGGTTTTAAAATTTAAAATAAGGCAAGCAAACAAAAAAGTCACAAAACTCTCTTTAAACGAGATTGCTACTTGAAGCTCACTTCCTTCTCTGCCTTCTACACCCCCTAACTTCCCCTATCATCAGCAGATCCCAAGTTTGCATGGTGGGGGGGGAGCACCTGAAAGCTTGGATTTGAAGCCATAGCCATAAATGAGTGTTGGGCCCTAGAACAACCTGGGAAACCAGTGAGCACTTGAAGCAAAGGCCTAAAACCGCTGTAAGCTACCTGAAGCTTGTTGGGAACATAGCCAGAGGCAGCAAATGACATCTCTAGAAGGGGGAGTACTAAAATGAATTTTTACTTACTCAGTGCTCACTTTAGGTACATTCTTTTAATTTTTGCAGCAGCTGTGCTATGGGGAAAATGACAAAAAATCTACCTCGAAGGGTGTTTGTAATAGAGATAATGTACCTGTGGCGATGTGGACTGTAATAAATGTTTGTTGATTGTAATGTTCATTGTCTTGTCCTCAGTCTGTTGAAAAGTCCCACCAGCCTAGGAGGGTTTATACTCCTGGGATTGGGGCCTCCAATTTCATGACAGGTGGTAAGGGTTCGTATTTATCAGGAAGATTCATGTGGGGTTGAGCATGCTAACATGAAGTTGAAACTTTCGGGTCCAAATGACTAGTGTGTGCATCAGTTTCCTCATCTGTTGAAAGAAGAAATGATAATGATGATGATAATGCAGATGCCCATTCCCTCAAGTTGACGGACACTTGGACGAATCAATGCACATGAGAACAGAGCACCCCAGGACTGCTCCCAAATGTTAGTTCTTAGTGTTGTGCCTTTCCCCCTCACTCTTTCTGTACCTGGTGACAGCAGCATCAACCACTCCAACAAGAGTGTCCCTCACCCCTTTCTTTCTTTTTCTTAGCTTTTAGATTTTTTTTGCATCCAAGATCTGCTGAGTCAGAAAATCTGGGATGGATACCAACAATCTGTATTTGAACAAATCTCCAGAGGGTTCTGGGGCATCCTCCAGTTTGAGGCACTCTCAGAGATCAAATGTCTAGAATCACTTGTTTAAGTAACTCTTGCTGTCTATGCTCTCAGAAGCCCTGAGTTTATGTATGTGAAATAGATGTTACAAGTCAGGACCCCTGGAAAAATTTTCTTCTTGCTACACTAAGACACCATACTAAAAACAGCATTGTTTTAAATGTCTCTGGACCACTTCTACAAAGAATCATTGCTGAACTTTGGATCATATATTTAACTGCCTTCTAAATTCTAAAGTGGGAGATTTCTGCCAAGATGGAGGCGTAGGTGGAAACACTGTGCCTTCTCCCACAACCAAGTTTGAATACAACAAAGGTTTAGTAAACAGAGACACAGCCAAAGAACAGAAAATTGAACTATACAGAAGTCCAACAACAACGAACCATTCAACCTGGACTAGTAAGAGGGGCGGAGCCAGCAGCAGAGCAGGATCAGGCAGGAAAGATCCCCCAACCCAGGTGCGCAGGCAGCCAGGGTAGCAGTGCAGACCCAGTGAGGGTGCGGGGCAGACTGACCGAGGTCACACATTCACATGCAGATAAACCAGCAGAGTGAGCAGTGAGATGGACCACGGAGGCCGAACCCAGCGGCGGAGGGCTGACCACAGTCACACATTCTCGCACAATGGGACTGAATGCGCGGGCCCAGCGATGGTGGCAGCGGCTGGCGGCGGTGGTGGGAGGCAGCAGACAAGACCGCCATTGCTCCTCTTTGACCCCACCCCCACATACAGCGTCACAACCCAGGGACCGAGTTGCCCCACCCTGGTGAACACCTAGGGCTCTACTCCTCATATGTAACAGGCATAAACAGTCCAAAATATGGCTCAAGAAGAACTCAAAGCCCCAGAGCCAATAACTCTAAGCGAAAAAGAAATAGTGAACCTCTCAGATGCACAGTTCAAAATACTGGTGATCAGGATGCTCACAGAACTGGTTGATTATAGTCAGAAATTAGAGGAACATATGAAGGCTAAACTAATTGAAATGAAGGGAAATGCACAGGAAATCAATAGCGATGGAAAGGAAACTGGGACTCAAATCAATGGAATGGACCAGAAGGAGAACAAAACATCCAACCAGAAAAGAATGAAGAAACAAGAATTCAAAAAAATGAGGGGAGGCTAGCCCTGGCTGGTGTAGCTCAGTGGATTGAGTGCGGGCCTGCGAATCAGATGATCGAGGTTTGATTCCCAGTCAGGGCACATGCCTGGGTTGCAGGCCAGTTCCCTGCAGGCCAACTCCCAGCAGGGGACGCATGAAAGGCAACCATACATTGATGTTTCTCTCCTTCCCTTCCCCTCTAAAGATAAATAAATAAAATATTTAAAAGAAGCTGGACCCAAGAAGGAACACACCAAGGCACATCATAATGATATTAGCCAAGACTAAAATGAAGGAGAGAATCCTAGAAGCAGCAAGAGATAAGGGGACAGTCACCTACAAAGGAGTTCCCATCAGACTGTCAGTGGATTTCTCAAAAGAAACCTTATAGGCAAGAAGGGGCTGGAAAGAAGTATTCCAAGTCATGAAATCCAAAGACCTATATCCAAGATTGCTCTATCCAGCAAAGCTTTCATTTAGAATGGAAGGACAGAAAAACTGCTTCTCAGATAAGGTCAAGTTCAAGGAGTTCATCATCACCAAGTCCTTATTATATGAAATGTTAAAGGGACTTATATAAGAAAAAGAAGATGAAAAATATGAACAGTGAAAGGACAGCAAACTCACAGTTATTAACAACCACACCTAAAACAAAAGCAAACCAAGAGGACAGCTAGATCAGGAGTGGAACCATAGAAATGAAGAACACCTGGAGGGTTAGCAACAGGGGAGTGGGAGGAGGAGAAGGGGGGAGAAGGTACAGAAAATAGCATAGACAGTAGGTAGAAAATAGGTAGAGGGAGGGCAAGAATAGTAGGAGAAATATAGAATTTAAGAACTTGAGACATGTGGTCATAAACTAAAGGGGGGAATGGTGGGGGAGGAGGTGTGCAGGGTGGAGGGGAATGAAAGGGGAATAGAACAACTGTAATGGTATAATCAATAAAATATATATATTAAAAAATTTACACCAAAATAAAAAATAAAAAAAAATCTAAAGTGGAAAATACTTTCATAGAGTTGGCACCTATCATATGTAGTTTTTGTTAGGTAGACTGGCTCTGTGTTGCTGCAGAGTACTCATTCATTTAAGTAATCACAATTCAGCTCTTTGAAGTATTGATTTATGCCTACCAGTTTATAGCAGTCTTTTACGTATAAGGAAGGGACAAATCTGCTTTTATTTTCAGATTTTATTTTAAAAACAAACACTTTCAATGGTATTTGGAAGTTTATGCATGTAAAGAATGTGAACAAGTTTGAAGAAGTTTTCTTTAGCACTTTGAAAATGTGCTGGAATTCCCTTGACCTTCTCTCGAATTGATGCCAAGATGAGAGGGAAGACTGTCCAGGATTTTCCTGCTTTCACTGAGTCCTAGATTCCAGGCACAAAGAAATTATAGCTGAGATCCTACAGGGTTTACAGTATAGACTGGTCTCAGTGATGCCATTTCAGGGAAATGACAGACGGCCTGGAAGAAGAGAACTGAATAAAAGTCACTTGGGTGATCAGAGGGAGAAGAACATAATTTGTTCAAGTACTGGCTGAGTTTGGCTTCAGTCCCTGACAAGTTCTAGACTAGATTATTTATGTTACTACTACTACTACTACTACTATTACTACTACTACTGATATGCCTGGTACAGGGGCTGCGGGCCCCAGAGGCATGCTTGAAGTACTGGGTACACCAGCATGTTTCGTGGTTCTAGTGCTGGTTTGACTGCTACAATAACATTTCATCATCAAGGGCTAGCTCTACCAAGGAGAATATGCTATTAACCAGGGTGGCCTTACATCCATAGCTATAAGGGAAAAATGTGCAGTCATTCTCACACAGAAGAAAGTACCTGACAAATTACCGGATTCTAGCACTGTGACTCACTTATTCAAGATAACTGAAGACATGGGCTGTGTGGTGGCAGGAACGACAGCCAACAGCAGATTCCAGGTACAGAGGGCACGCTACGATGCAACTCATAGGAAATACAAGTATGGCTATGAGATTCCTGTGGACACACTGTGTGAAAAAAATTGCTGATATTTCTCAGGTCTACAGGCAGGATGAGGCTGAAATGAGGCCTCTTGGTAGCTGTATGATTTTAACTGGTGCAGATGAAGGACAAGGCCCTCAGGTGCACAAGTGTGTTCCTGTAAGTTTCTACTGTGGGTTTCAAGCCACTGCAGCAGGAGTTGAACAAATCAAGTCAACCAGTTTTCTTGGGGAAAAAAAGTGAAGGAGAAATTTGATTGGACATTTGGACAGTGGAAACTGTGATTACCTCCCTGTCTACTGTTCTATCAACTGAGTTCAAACCTTCAGAAATAGAAGTTGGAGTAGTTATACTTGAAAATCCTAAGTTCAGGATTCTTACAGAAGCACAGATCAACATTTACCTGTTGCTCGGGCAGAGAGAGACTGAACATGTAACTAGTTCGTCAAGTCCATGACGCCACTTGCCTGTGTGTTTGGTGACAACAGACAGACATTACAGGGGCCCCTGGATTGAAAAAGGAACCTATCCCACTCCTCCTGCTACTGACTCAGTTAGGATTCTAGATACATAAAAACAGTGCTTTGGGATGGGGTGGGGGAAATAGTAATAGTAAAGTTTGGGAGACTTATGGGAAAACAGCAGTCATTGGAATTTAGCCCAAGATGTTTAAAAGCAAAATATGTCAGCCTGACCTTTTTCTTTTCTTAATGTTGTTTCTGAGTCATCTATTAAGGAAACATGAAAGACACAAACATAATAGGGACTCAGCCCATATTTGTTGACTGAACAAACAGAGACTTTTGCAAGGCTTTTGATAAGGTCTTTAATGAGCCAGCGGATACAGTGATGACACGATGCAGGCTGGATGCGAGGACAATTAGCTGGTTGGAATAGCCCAGAAAATGGCGTGCACGCTAGCCTGGAGGCAGAGTCCTGACGCTGGGCCAGTGATCCCAGCGAACTCTCCACAACTGAGACGCCACCTGGAGAACAGGCTCCTGCAACGGTACCGGGGAGTGTAACGTATGTGCAGAGGGATGGAATCCAGATCAACAGACTTCATGTAGCAATTTTTAACCTCTTTGTTCCCCCCTAAATATAAGCAATACCTGTTTATTGCAGGCAATTTGAGAAATATAGAAAAGGTTAAGCAAGAAAAGAAAAGAATTCATGAACTCCATTCACCCAAATATAACCACTGCTAACATTTAAATTTTTTTTTATTTTTAGAGAGAGGGGAGGGGAAGGAGAAAGAGTGGGTGAGAAGCGTCAATGTATGGTTGCCTCTCATGTGTCCCCTACTGGGGATCTGGCCTGCAACCCAGGCACGTGCCCTGACTGGGAATCGAACCAGCGACCCTTTGCTTCCCAGGCCCATGCTCAATCCACTGAGCTACACCAGCCAGGGCCACTGCTAACATTTTAATGTATTTTTTACAGTGTTTGGTTAATATACACACTTTCATATCCAGAAGAGTTAATTTTATATCTCTTTTTACTTTAACTAAAGTCCTTTAAAGTGTATTTGTAATGACCATATAACATTCTGTCACATCTGGGTTGGCTCTGCATGTGTCCGTTTGCTGAGCCAAAACCAGCAATAGCAAATATAGCAGCAAATATTGATGTGGTGTTTTACTAAGGCCCAGGTGCTGTTCTAAGCACTTCACATTTATGAACCTTTTAATCCTCAAAATAGCTCTATGAGGTTCTATTATTCTTATTTTACAGATGAAAAACTAACACATAGAGAGTTTAAATAACTTGCTCCAAATCAACTAGATATTAAGTTGTGGGAGAAGGAGTTTTTCTCTCTTCTAAAGTCAATTTTAGTAGTTTACACATATTACATGGTATTGGAATAATTAAATGGCCATCTGGGAAAAAACTGGGTTGATTTTCATATCACACTTTACCTTACTATCAATTTCAGATGAATCAAATACTTAAATGTAAAAGAGGAAATATATTTTTAAAAGATTTTATTCATTTTATTTTTAGACAGAGGGGAAAGAATGGAGAAAGAGAGGGAGAGAAACACCAGTGTGTGGTTGCCTCACATATGCCCCCTACTGAGGACCTGGCCCGCAATCCAGGCATGTGCCCTGACTGGGAATCGAACCAACGACCCTTTGGTCCACTAAACTACACCAGCCAGGGCTAAAAGATGGAATCTTAAATACACAAAAACAGTGTTTCTCAATGTTGGCTAGGCTTTAGAATCTCCTGGGGAATTTATTTAAAAATTATCTATTTAAGTCAGAATCTCTGTTTGCAATGGAGGCACTGGTATTTTATAAAAGCCTCCCTCCCCAGTGATTAGAATGCAGACAGTGCTGAGAAACACTGACCAAAAGAAAAAACTGTGTACAATTTTAAAAAAAATCTGGTAAAAGAGAAAGCTTTTCTATATATTACATAAAACTCAAAAAAAGTCTAAAGAGCCTGCGAACCACACGATTGCGGTTCGATTCCCAGTCAGGGCACATGCCTGGGTTGCAGGCCAGTTCCCTGCAGGCCAACTCCCAGCAGGGGATGCACAAAAGGCAACCATACATTGATATTTCTCTCCTTCTCTCCTTCCCTCCCCCCCTAAAGATAAATAAATAAAATATTTTTAAAAAAAGTCTAAAGAAAAAGCTGATACATTCAGTAGCGGGGAGCTGCTATGTCATGGAGTTTTAGTTTGGGGAGGTGTGAGTGACGTGGTGGTTGCGGTCACACAGCAGTGTGGACCCCTTGATGCCACTGAACTGCACGCTTAACAATGGTTAGTGTAGTAAGTTTCTTGTTGTATCTATTTTACCACAATAAAAACTACATTACAAAGGCAATCATGGCACAATCAAAACATAAGCAACAGATTGGAAAACACAAGCAACCTGTCATGAAAAAAACTTGTATATAAAGAGCTTCCACAAATCAATAAGAAAAAGAGCAATTCCATGTAAAAATGGGTAAAAGATATAAAAAGACAGTTTATAGAAAATAAAATACAAAAGGTTCTTAAACATTTGAAAAAAGACCATTCTCACTAATTATAAGAGAAAATAAAATTAAAACTATGCTGAAAAATAATTCTCATATAGACTGAGAAGGATAAAAATAGGTGGCTAACAACATATTGATAAAGGCCTCAGGAAAAAGTTACTCTTTTTTATTGCTGGTTGCAATAGGGTGTGCTATATATTGGTATATCTTCTATGGTGAGCAACATCAGTTAAAGTTCTCTGTGTGCACACAATTTGAGCTCGTAATTCCACACCTAGAAATTTATTTTACAGAAATATTTATATACAAATGATGCTTATAAGATAGGTATTTTTGAAATCGTATGAGATCGAAGCATCTGTTATCTGTCAAGAGAAGAATTGTCAAATAAATTTTGATATGTCTATTATACTTTGGAGTACACTGGAGGATGTTAAAAAGATAAGGCCTATATATGCTGTACGGAATGACTGTCACTATGTGAAAACCACAAGTGTAAAACAGAGAAATAGCTAGAATTCTATGCATGTAAGAAAATGGTAAGAAAAGTGGATTTCTGGAAGAGGACTGGGGTATGAAAATCACATTTTTCACTGTGCGCTTTCTTAACACTGATTTTTAATGAAAACGTTGCGAATGCTTAACCTCTTAAAATAATTTCTTCTTTTCCTTTAAATAAAGCTTCACTGGGGTGGAAAAGAGCACTACAAAATGGAATCTGGTAGAAAGACGGTTAAGGGCTTGTTTTGTCTGCCTTTGTTTTTAAACAGCTGAGGGAAGACTCCAGTGTGTTCATGTGATGCTGGGATAACATCAGAAGGCAGGAAAAGACTGATGAAGTAAGTTGTTTGCAGAGTGAAATCAGGATTTTGAGGGAAGCCTTAGCTTCAGGCAGGAGCAGAAGCTTATCTCCTTCCGAGATAAGGAGAGACTGGTCCCTAGAAAGACGAAACAGGGGCAAGAGGGCCCAAAGAGCTCAGAAGAGATGAACACCCCGGTAGGCAGGCAAAAACCAGACAGGCAGGTATGTATATCTTGGACCCAGCAGTGGTCGTGTGGACCCTGCTGGTTCATTGGCTTCTGCGTAGTTGAATATCAGGTCCACTTTTTGCCACAGCCTCCCAGCCAGGCCTTTACTTCAGCTGCAGCCACCATCCGGAGCCTTTCCAGGTCTGTCTGGGTCTGCTAGCAGGCTGGGGCAGACATCTGCACCAGATCTTCAGAAAGGTCTTCGGGTTGGAGGTGAGTCCCCAGGTATGTGCTGGAAGGAGTTGTACCGAGGTTTCCAAGCCTCCGTCAGGTCAGATCCTTCACCTCTGAAAGGTGAAATTCTAACTGCCCTGGAGCCTGCCTTGGCCAGGGCTTGACTAGGGTGGTGCCTTGCCCAGAGGGAGTGAGAAACTGAAGCTCCAGCCTTGTGACCTCTATTTTCTGCAGAAATTATCAGATAAGTTATCTGCTGCTGGAGAGGGAGAAGGTGGTTGGCCCCGTGGAGAAGGGGTGGGATGGGAAAGGACAGCAGTTAAAATGGAAAGCAGCTCTTGTGTGAAAGTAAAGCAAGCACTGGGGAGGCTCAGAAGGTAAGAGCTGGAAGCTTTGAGGGCCCCAGGAACCTGCAGTGATGACAGTCTGTGCGGCTGAATTTCTCTAGCAGTTTTCAGTACCCGGGGACACTGAGTGGACAGTAAAGAAGGGAAAGACCCAGGAAACTGGGGGTTTCAGGGGGCCCTGTGGGGAGAGGGGGTGGTTTTGTCCTGGGGCCGCCTCTTTGTCTCCCCACTGGACCCAACCCCTCTCACCTCCAGGGCAGGGAGCCCCATCCCATCCCAGGCCCACTGCTCACTATCCCCAGGTGTAAGATGGTGCCTGATCAGGAGACACACCCTGGAATGTTTCCTGAATTACTCACTGACCCTCCCAAAAACAAAAGCCACACAAACAAGCCCAAAGACTTTATCACTTGATTAAAGCTGTAAGGAGTCTTTGGTCCCAAATGGCATTATCCAGCTTATTTACCTAACTTCTTAACCAGACTTGGTTGCTATTTCCAAATATGAAAACCACCTTTTAAAGTAAGTTAATTAACTGCATGTATACTCAAAAGAACTGAGCCTTTCAGGCCTAGTGGCCATGCGGTAATGCAGTGCTATGACAGAGTACTGTGGGACTTCCAAGGAATCAGGTTGTATTTAGTGCCTTTCCTAAGAAACATATTCAAGGATACCCATCTGCTCACAGCAATAAAATCTTCCCTTAATTGTGTGAAAATCATGTTCAAAGGAAGAAGATATTGAAGATCTATATTTTTAAATGTGCTCCAGGCTATGATTATGATGGCAAATAACTTGCAGGACTCCAAGGAGTCCCCTCTCCTTTCCTAAAAACTGTTTCATCACTGGTGCTTGAAATTCCACTCTTGATGATCCATTGTTGCATACCTTTCCCAAAGTGTGTGCGCTTTGGGGCTGGGGACTGTGGGAGGAGGGTTCTGTAGAGGGAGGGGAATATGCCCCTGGGCAGACTTTACACTGTGTTACTGACTCGTTAGTACTGGTGGCTTGCAGCTCAGAGAGGCCAGCAGACACCTGGTGTGTGAGGAATGCGGAGGGGAAGCTCTTAGAAGTGATTTGGAGATCAGTACGTGTCCTCCACAAATAATTTAAATTTATATGCACCCTTCCTTCCCTCCAGACTCTCCTGCATACTCTGTTCTGGTTTTGTCTCACCTTCATGAGCAAAAGAGCTTACTGTAGTCTCTGAGAGTCTCCCATTTGTTCAGCTAGTCACCCGAGAGTGTTTAAGCACCTTCCAGTTCCTGTGGTAGAAGGAATGAAAAGGTGCCCACGTTCTGGATCTCTCCCTGGATCCCTGGATGGACTGCAGACAGGTGCCCTCAGCTCCAGCTGGCTCACAGTCTCGCAGATGTATTTGGGTCTTGTTGTATAAGTACCAGGATTAACAACCCCACTCCTGAGCCCTGAGCCAGTGAGAGACAGCAATGTCCTCCAAGGACCTGGGAAAGTGCACATGCCATGCAGCACGTAGCTGCCAGGGCAGGGATGACAACGTTGCTATGGAAACGGCTCAGGCAGCCTTTCCAGTCACAACCTCTAGGTGTCTTTCTTTGTGCCATTATTTCCAAGGAGAAACATGGGTAGCTGTCTCTCCTTTTTCTCATCTCTGAGAGTTGCTGACCAACAGGGTGGGGAGAGGTTGAGTGGAGCCTGGGCAGGAAAACAGCTGGGTGGTGGGGCTCCTAGCAAACTGATGCGACCGTGGCTCACGTGACAGCTCAGCCTCTGCCACTGTGTCTAAAAAAGCCCCTCAGAGCTAGCTGATCACATTATGCTACAGCCACTGTCTGCCCCTCTTCCTGTCCCCTCAGGCTGCATGGCATTTAGGAGCAAGGCCAGAAAAAGCAGGATTACTGTAATTACAGCTTGCTCTGGTTCCCAGAACCAGGAGCAAGGATCTGGGGACTCTGAGGCTGCGCACTATGGTTGAGAGTGCATTGGGATTGGAGTCAGGAAGCCTGGACTCTGGCCTGGCACTGCATGATCTTAGGCAAGTCGTTTTCATCCTCCTGACTCAGGTTGCTCATCCAGAAGACAAGAGGACCGAAACAGAGCAATGATTCCAGAGTGCTGCATCGGATCATCTGAGAATCTTTATTAAAAATGCAGATTTCTAGGCCCAGCTCTAGGGGGTCCTATTAAATATGTCTGGGGTGGGCCCTGGAAATCTGTATTAAGCTGCATATAAATTTAAATTATTTGGAGAGTCTGTTGATTTGCTTGAGGTATTAGAGACACCTTGAGAGCAGTCACACCAGGACTATGAATCACTGATTTTTAGGTAAATGTCAAGTACACTCAGATAACTGCTGAGAATACACTACGAGTATGTTATCTGATGAATTCCAGGCCTTATGGCAGTACGTCATTATGTAATGTCTTTTAGTACAAGAAAAAGTGACCATCACCGAAACTCTCTTAGTCAGGAATGACTTCAAGGGTGTACTTTGGCATCAGAGCTGGATAGGCACTCATCCAGGCTCTGCCAGGTGACTGTGACCTACCACCTGCCACACCAATGCTGTAAGAGGTGGGGTGGAGGGTGGGGGGAGGAAGAGTAGGATTCCTAATACAATACTTTCTCCCTTCACTTTGACCATTCTATTTGAAGGAAGAAACTTTTCTTCCTTCACGTCAGTAAGTTCATTTGAAGGGTCTATCCAGACTCTTCAAATTTTTATTTATTTACTGAACAAACGTTGATTGAATGCATATATGCAGTCAGACCCTGTGCTTGGCACTGGGAGACAATAAAGAATAGAGTTATAGGCCAATGATAATATAGTGCCATGAGTCCAATGAAGGTGTTATAGGAGTACCCAGGATGGGTTCTCAACCCAGGCTGGCCCCAAATATCTTCTTGTCCTTCTCCTGCCTCTAAGTATGGGCATTCTCCAAGTCTCAGTTTTACATGGACATTACATGCCATTTATTGGCAGGAGGATGGAGCAGAATGAGGTTGGCTATGACCAGCAAACTGGATGGATTGAAGAAAAGAAGGTGGCCCTGGGAGGAAGAATCTAACAGTAGGTGATGAGAAGTTTGGACTGGAGGCCAATTGGCATCAAGAAGGTCCAAAGAGCTCAGAAGAGATGAATGTCCTGGTAGGCAGGTGAGAACTAGACAGGTAGGTATGCATTTCCTGCAGCAGCAGTGGTCATGTGGGCTCAGCCTCAGGGTTCTGGGGGAGTGACTATGGTGGAGCCTTGCCCAGAGGAACTCAGAGACTGGATGTGACATTCAAGCATGGACAGAGATGAGGGGCAAGATGGGGGTCAAGGGGAGGTCCAGTGAGAGATTCCCTGAGGAAATGATATTTGAGCTGAGATCTGAAGGATAAATAAGACATTACCTGGACAGGAGAGGAGGAAATGATTCCAAGAAGAGAAACCAAAATGCAAAGGCCCTGTAGAGAAGTTATTGATGCCTGTTTCTTGGATAAAATCAGTGGGCTGTCTTTCTGTGGAGAATGAATAAGAGCTCAGGAACCTCAGGAACTGGGAAATGGGCTAGGCCCTGGGAGACATCAGGAAGCCTGAAAGGGGATGGATTTGGGGGAGGAAGTTTCTCCCTAAGCAAAGAGAACATTAATGATCATCGTGCAGTTGATCCGAGGGTCCTGAGGTGGCCAGTTTGAGGGCCCTTCTTCATCCCCTAGGGATAGCTAGGTACCTGGAAAGGAAATAGGAGATACTTGGATGTAGTTATTTTACTTCCACAAAGGCAAGAATCTCATAATAGATTATTTTTGCTTTAAACAGTCAATTATCTTTTAATAATGTAAGAAAAGAAAAGATTTTAAAATATTTTCCATATATTTAGCATTTTTGATGATCTTCATTCTTTCCAATTGATCTGAATTTTCATATGGTATAATTTCCCTATTGCCTGAAGAACTTCCATTAACATTTCTCCTATGTGGATTTAGTAATAATAAATTCAGCTTTTATTTACTTGAAATATCTTGATTCCACCTTCAGTTTGGAAGAATATTGTCACTGGATATAGAATTCTAGCTTGACCATGTTATTTTTTCAACACTTTACAGATATCATTCTATCGTCTTCCAGCCTCTATCTTTTCTGGAGAGGAAGAAGTCATTATTCTTAATATCAATTCTCTCTGTATGTAATATTTTCTTCCCTTTTCCAGCTTTTAAGATTTTTTCTTTCTTTATGGTTTTCAGAAATTTAACTGATAGTTTTCTTTGTATTTATCATGCTTAAGGTTTGCTGAGTTTCTTGGGTCTATAAATTGATATTTTATTTTATTTATTTTTTTTAAATTTTATTTATTTATCTTTAGAGGGGAAGGGAAGGAGAGAGGAAGGAAACATCAATGTATGGTTGCTTCTCGTGCATCCTCTGCAGGGAACTGGCCCCTTCGGGAAACTGGCCTGCAACCCAGGCATGTGCCCTGACTGGGAATCGAACCGCGATTGTGTGGTTCGCAGGCCTGCGCTCAATTCACTGAGCTACGCCAGCCAGGGCGCTATAAATTGATATTTTAAATAAAACTTGGAAAAATTTTTGTCCATATTTCTTCAAGCATTCCTTCTGCTCAATTCTCTCTTTCTCATCTGTTTCTGGGATTTCAGTTGCCCATGTGTTAGACATCTCACTATCTCACAAATCATTGAAGTTTCCTTTTTTAATATTTCTTTAAATTTGTGCATTAGTTCAGATAATTTTTATTAACTTGTTAAATTCACCAGTCTTCCCTTCTACATTGTCTAATCTACTCTTAATGTTATCCAATAAATTTTTAAATAATTTCAGATGTTAGAATTTTCAGTTTCATAATCCCCATTTAGCTATTTTTTAAAATCATTTTCATTTATCTCCTTAAACTTCTCATCTTTTCATTTACCATATCTACCCAGAGGTGCTTTAACATATTTATCATTGTTATCTCAGAATCCTGTCTTTTAATTCCAACTTATGGGTTATTAATATGTCTGTGTCCAATGACTGTATTTTCTTGACTATGGGTCACAATTTCCTGCTTCTTCATAAGTCTGATAATTTTTTGCAATACTGGGCTGGCCAAAAATTTCATTTAGTTTTTTCTGTGTGGTGCCTCTAGTAGTGCTTAGTAGTCTTTAACTTCATTTGAAATCATTTTGTTGGATTGTATTGTGACAGATGTCATATCAGCATTCATTAAAAAACATCAAAATTGGTGAATTTTCAACACATGACCCATGGATATGAATAATGGTGGGGGGGATTGCCTGAGGGAGTGGGAGGTGATAGATGGAAGGAGCAGAGGGGGAATAATTGGGACAACTGTAATAGCATAATCAATAAAATACAAAAAATTAAAAATGCAAAAAATTAAAATTAAAAAATGGTGAATTTTTATGCAGCCATTTTAATTTTGAAGTTGGAAGAAACTGCAACATTTTTGGCCTATTATGCTTTACTAATTCATGAAAGGTAAAAATGCAACTGAAACACACAAAAAGAAAGGTTTGTGCAGTGTGTGGAGAAGGTGCTGTGACAGATCGAACGTGTCAAAAGTGGTTTACGAAGTTTCTTGGTGCTACTGATGTTTTGGCCAAATAATTCTTTGCTGTGGGGTGGACCATCTCATGCATTGGGAGATGTTTAGTATCACCTCTGGCCTCTACCCACTAGAAACCAATTAGTGGGAGATAGCCGACACACTCAAAATATCCGAGTCAATAAAGTTATTGGTAAAAATAAAAAACGTGCCTTTTATTTTACAGAAAAGAGTAAGCAGGACTTTTTGGCCAACCAATATATTCAGTATTCGATGTTACATCGCAGAGGTTCTGGGTTTAGCTGTCTTACTCCAAAGAGGGTTGAATTTTGTTCTGGATAGTAGTTAAAGTACTGGTGGGTCACTCAGTTATTACAGAGGCTTCGTTCGGTTCTCTTATGGCAGGGCTATTTCCCCTTAATCCTAGAGGTTAACCCTTAGCCTTGGGACATATTTCTTACACTTAAGATATGGCACTTATGGAATTTCACTGGAAAAGTAAGGGCCTCTTTTAGTTTGAAGTTCAAACTTGATTTAAAACTCAGTTTCCTCAGTCATCAGTCTGCTCTTAAAATATCTGCATAGACTTTAGCCTCTCAGTTCTTGCTTTCTGCTGGGCTTCTTGGATTCTTTCCCCGAACATGTTCAGTTCAGAGTCATACAAGGATTTGAGGGGGGTTTCCACATAGATTTTGGGGTCCCTCCTCTGTGACTCTCTTTTTTCCAGGATTTCCCCCTTCAATGTCCAGCTGCTTTCTCAAACCCTGACCTCTGACTCCTGAGCCCAGTAAGTTGATCCATTCCCAGGCACCACTGCACCCAATTCTTAGGGGGTAGAGAGGGTGAATATGGATCCAATCTAGCATGTTTTCCTTCTTTGAAAGGTCAAATCTTCTACAGTTTCTGCCTGCTCATTCATCTTCTCCAGTGCCTTAACATTTTTTTAAAAAGTATTTTGGTTAGGGTTTAAAATGATCAACAGGAGGATTAATTCAACATCCTAATATATCACTGGGATAGGAATGGATGAAAGGTGAGTTCTTTCTTTGCATCCAACTTAGAAGTTTGTGAATCCAAAGTAGAAGTGATAAGAATGACTCTACATGACTCATTTGAACTCAAATTAGCAAAATACGGCCCTTCCATAGAGCCCCAAATCAGAACTGTGATAATGGAGACCAGTTAGGAGACTGAGGTCTTTATGTAGGCATGTGTTGAAGTCTCATTTTGGAGGGGTGACTTGGGGTCTGACTGAATAAGGAGGACAAGGAAGAGAGAGGAGACAGAGAGGACCCCTATTTTAATCTTGGATGGCAAAACAACAGCACGGCTCTTGAGGAAGGTGCAATTGAGAAGAGCTGTAACAGGTAGAGGTGATGACAGTATCTGTGAACAGTTCACCTGGAGGAGACAGTGTTGGGGTCAATTAGGGTACGGGTAGTGGTCTCTTTGAGGGAGAAGGTGTGGAGAGAGACAAGTGGAGACCCAGGGACTGATCCTTGACAAATACCGGCATTTGGAGGATGGGACAAGAGAGTAGAACCTTCAACAGATCTAGAGAAGGGAAAGGAGAGGTAAAAGGGGATCTCCAGGAGAACCTGTTAAGAAGGGAAGTTTTAAGAACAAGGGGGCCTGAAAGCTCAGGAGCCCTAGTTGGGGGGAAGGCAAGGAAAGACCATCAGAGGCAAGCAGGTGGTCAGCCATGACTTGGTGAGGGTGATTTCTGGAGAGTGGTGAGAACAGAAGGCACCACAGGAGGTTAAAGAGGAAGTGAACTTCATTGTTTTTTAAAAAATGTTCTTATCCCTCATCCTCCATTCTTCCAATTCCAGGTCATGCCCTTAGTTGCCTCTGGCCTTCCCAGAGACTGGTGGTTTCACTTGTTGCTGAGTGGCTTTTACTGGACAGTTTCAGCCCTCTGGGGATTAACCACCCAGAAGAGGACCGGGCTCTGGGGAGAGAGGGATGAGCACACTACAAGAGCAGCCTGGGCTTCCCTTGTTTGGAAGGTAAATACATTCCACCTCAGAATTTTAATGTGAGCTTTGTAAACGTCTAGCTAAGATGACAGATAACACTTAATTGCCCATCTGTCTTCCTCGAAGCATTTTGAACAGGATTCTGCAGGATCCAGATTGGCTGAAGATAAAGCAGAGGGAAGAATTTGTTTCTTCAGCACCATTATTTCCTCTTACAATCTCAGCAGTAGCTTTTGGAGCTGGTCTCAGATGGGGTCAGACGGGACCTCCATGTGGACACAGCAGGCTCTGGCCATTGATTATGATGCGCCGAACTGATAGGCTAAAACATGGATTAACTGAGTGTGAAGAGAAGGACGAAGGTAGGGAGGAGGTGAGGCTGCTCTCCAGGGTCCAGTGTGGTAATTGAAGAGACCATTAAACAAGATGGAAAGTGTAGGAGTAATAAAGCATTTGGGGAAGGAGGTCATGACCTCACTTTTGCACTCTTTGGTGAAAGGGTAATTTGAGACAGGACCATCCTTTTATTTTGATTTCTGTAAACATTTTTTGATGTGGTGTAGGTAACTAGTAATAACAGTAATAAGATTTTTAAAAAGTCTTTTCATAACAGTCCTCAGTAATGAGCGTGGGCCTGTGAACCAAAGGGTTGCGGGTTGCTGGTTCCATTCCCAGTCACGGCACATGCCTGGGTTTCTGGCCAGGTCCCCAGTGTGGGGGGTGGGGAATTTGAGAGGCAACCACACACTGATGTTTCTCTCCCTCTCTTTCTCCTTTCCTTCCCCTCTGTCTAAAAATAAATAAATAAAATATTTAAAAAAATAAAAAATTGAAAGGTAATTCTAATTTTTAAAAAAGTCCTCAGTAAATACTTTAAACAATCCTTCTTAAAGAAATTCTAGTCTTTTTTCAGGTAAAGGAAAGGATCACCTAACTTAATTCCAGTATAATGACAGCTTCCAGCTTTTAGGACCAATAAGGGTCCTACCCCAATCCCAATCTACTACCTCCAAGCCAAGCACAAGAATGAACACAGAACTCAGGGTGGGTTTAAGTGGGTCCTGGGCGCCTCAGAAAGGTGGTTAAGGGGCCCCATTGGGGAGCTGTGGAAGGCTGGCTGAGGCACCGTGGGGTGGGCCTGGTTGGTGTTGCTGCATGGGTAACTAGGTGGTGGGGAACTTGCAGAAATAACCTCAGTGTTTAGCACAACAGGATACACTTAATAAATTGAAATAAATTGAATATACTGAAAATCCCAGACCATATAAATTTTAGTAGATAGGAGAATGCAAATGAGGCCAGGATAGCAGGGACCATATCCGTGGTGGCAGGGAGAGTAGGGACACATTCACCACCGTATCCACAGGGCCCAGCAAACTATCTAGCACGTAGCATGTGCTCAATAAACATTTATTGACTAAATAAATGAATAAGTACAATCAAATCTGTAGAGACACAGGAAAACGGGCTGGTCCAAAACATAGACCTCAAACCAGATGTTGGGGTTCATATCCTGATATTGACTAGCTGGGAGACCCTATACTACCACCCAAACATTCTGTGCCTTGGTTTCTGCACATGGAAAAGGGGGTGATGGTAAAAATAACTCCCTCAAAGGACTGTTGGGAGGTTTAGATGAGCTAGTATCTGTGATGTGTCCAGAGCAGTCTCTGGCACATGGTAAGAGCTATATAGCAGTTTGCTATTGTTACTGTGTCTTTGAGAAGCATTTGTAAAAGAGACGCTAAATGCAAAAGAAGCATTTATGACTGGGTACAGGCCAAAGAATAAATCATCAATGACTGAATTCCAGTATCTTTCAAAATACACCAAGAAGGCAATCCATGTCACCCATGTCTCAGGTCAGGTGCTATTGTCCTGGGGCTGAGGGAAGGTTTAGGAAAATTGCATGAGTGGGAAGGGTGGTTCTTGGTTCCAATTAGCGAAGCGAAAATGCTACCTTCTATTTGCTAAAAAAGAAACACTTGGGAGATGGCCACACTAACTCTCTTATGAGAGTGGGAGGGAGAAAAAGGTGACGCAAAGTGATGCTGAGTCTATCCACCTCTAACAGCCTGCACCTTCCCCTGTGGGTCTGAGAGTTGAGAAGTTTTCACAGCATCAGATGGAACCTTGCAGAATTACAAATGCCTCTTCTCCAGGTTGGGATTTAGAAATGAGGATATTTTCATTTAATGAGATCATATGCATCCAATAACAGAAGTTAGGAGGAGAGAGGTGTTCTTCATGATCAATCCTACCTGTAATAAAATGTTATGTACTTGTATTGGTCCAGGTTCTATCAGGGAGTTTGAACCACTCTGAGTATTGCGGAATAAGGAAGTTAGTGGAATCATACCTTACACAATTGTGGGAGCATCTGGGAGAGCGCGTGTCTAAGGAGGGGATTCAAAGGATCACAGAAGAGTCACTAACCGGCATGGCTGCTGGTAATTGAGCTGAAACTTGCAGGGAAATGGGGGGGTGGGGGGGGATGGGCACATCCTGCGCAGCTGGAGTTACCCTGCACAGGGGACTGGTGTAGAAGTCTTTGGAGGGTGGAGGGTTTAGTGTGGCTAGTGCCTCTGCAGCTTTGAAGCAAAGTATCTGGTGTTGGGGCCTGGGCTCACTACCAGTTCACAGAGCTGGCAATTGGGAAAGAGCAAGAAGAGGAGCTAGTGGTGAGGAGAACCTGCCTGTGCCTCTACAACTTTCTCACCTGCTTTAACTTGTGGAGGCCAGTAGAGCCCAATAGTTGCTGCTTCTGCCCCACATCTTGTTCGACTTCCCCTCTGAGACCCACAGGCATATAGTCGAGAGGATTTTGTGAGGCATAGTTCCCAGCATAGACCAACACAAGGCCCTTCTGAGGGGGCCGTCTATCATCATCATCTTCTGATGATAGAAGAGTTGGGCACATTTATAATGATGTAATACAATTCATAGTCTTTTTGTTTATATCTTTATTAATTCCCACTTGGCCTCATTTCAAAAAGGATTTCTGAAGCAGCCTGGAGACACATTTGCAATTGAGTCTATTTTTTTAAAGAAAATATTTTATTTATTTACTTTTAGAGAGAGGTGAGGGAAGGGAGAAGTAGAGGGAGAGAAACATCAGTAATCAGTTGCCTCTCATGGGTTTTGCAGAACGATGCCCAACGCACTGAGCCACATCAGTTAGGGCTGGAGTGGATTTGTTAAAGGAAACGATGGAGGCAAAGAGAAAAATGTAGCGAGATAAAATAATTCCAGGGTAGTGTCAGTGTTCAAGAAATTCATCTAAGAGCCAGTTCATTTGAAGACAGGGCTATAGATTTGGCTTAAAGCACCCTCGGAGCCCAAGTAAGTATTTTGTGATAAGGATTGTCCCCAGGAATTGGCACAGATAATCCTGGTCTGGAGAAGTAAGAGCAATATCTCCTGGAATTCTCAACAATATCCCTGCAATAGTGCCTTGGAACTGCTCAATGAAAGCTATCCTACAGGGGGTTGAAGCGAAGTAGACCCAGCATGAGCTGCAGGCTTCCTCAGCCCTATCCAGACTCTCTGGACAGAAAAGGGGCGGGAGGCAATTTCTAAACATTGTATCTGGATGGATGGATAATCTGCATACCTTTCAGTCCTGGGGCTGACAAACTTTTTCTGCCAAGGACCAGTGAGTAAATGTTTCAGATGTTAGGGCCATGAGGTCTCTGTTACAACCACTCAGTGCTGTCATCGTAGGGTAAAAGCAGCCACAGAGCGTCTGTAAACCAGTGAGTGGCTGGGGTCCAATAAAACTTTGTTAAGGGGCTCTAGAATTGGAATTTTTTATAACTTTCCTATGTCACAAAGTGTTATTAGTCTTTTTAAAGAAGTCTTTATTTATTTATTTTTGGAGAGAAGAGAAGAGAAGGAGAAAAACATCGGAAACATCTATTGATTGCCTATCACACGCCCCCAACCTGGGACCAAACCCACAACCCAGGCTCGTGCCCTGACCAGAAATTGAACCGGTGACATTTCACTTTGCTGGATGACGCCCAACCCACTGAGCCACAACGGTCAGGGCTATTCTTTAGAGTCTGTTTTTCTCCAGCCGTTTAAAGGTATAAAAACTGTTCTTAGCTTGTGGACACACAGTAAGAGGCAGCAGGCTGGGTTTGGGCCACATGCCATGGTTTGCTGACCTTTGCTTCAAAGGCTCTTCTATAAACAGTGATTTTTATAACTGATGAAGAAATGGGAGGTGAAGTGTTTGAGGTTAGGTTGGGTCCCATTAACTACTATAAAAGACAAACCTCAAAATCTCAGTGGCTTACTGTGAGTGGATTCCTACTCATGTAACATCCAAGCAGGTATCCTTAGTGAGTGGGTGACTCTCCTCCAGAGGGTGACTCAGGACCTGGGCCCAGCCACCTTGTGGCTCCACCTCCAGTTGGCAGATGGGGGAGGACAAGATAATACTGGGCCTGCTTCTCAACCATCTCAACCCAGAAATGACATACACCAACAGCTACAGTTAGTGGGGGGTTTGCTGAGAAAGACAGGAGCTGACCACTGTCTGGTAATGATGCTCCCCTGTGGGAGAGAGTGTTAGTCCATGTTGGGTTTGCTAGCTGTCCCTGCTACAGTGATGTTCATGGGCAAGAACTTGAGTGTAGATCATGATGCTGGTGAAGGGTGGTTCTTGCACCACACTGAGTGTGGAGAGCACATTCTTCTTTGACAGTTAAAGCTACTAACAGTATGCACAGAAGGCCAAGACTCTGCCCTGAAAACCCCTCTGGGTGTGTCCAGTACCAGCTCCAACATGCAGGTGAAAGCCCCAGTGTTCTCCATTCAAAAGCATGACTGTAACATATTTTGTCTAGAAAAACTTTCAAGAGTTGTGACCAATTTCCTAATATGGCCATTAAAATCACCAACAAAGAATCCAAGAGACTTATAGTATTAAACAATATAACCTCCTCTTGAACCTTCCAAAAATATAGTCATCTTAGAAAAGTATTTCTAGGTGACTCAGGGAGTGTCAGCCTTGGTACGCTTCATATTTTGGCTCATGTAACTTTCTGTCATGGGGCTCTCCTGTGCGTTACAGGATGTTAGTAGCTTCCCCAGCCAGTGTCTACAAACCAGATGCCTGCAGCACCCGCTGCCCACTCCGCTGTCCCCCACTTCTGCAGCTGTAAAAATCAAAAAGGTTTTTGGACATTGTCAAGTGTCCCCTGGGGGGAAAAATTGCTCCAGGTTGAGAAATATTGAAGAGTTAAATGATAAAACTTACCAAATAAAATTGTTGAAGGAAGCCAACTAAATATTGCTGGACTTGAAGCCATTAAAGACTATGTGGATTCTAGAGTGGCTGGTCTTGGTTCATGCTTTCTGACAAGCAGGAATTGGGTTGATCTGTTAAGACCTCTCTTGGTAAAAGATGATAGCATTCGATTAGTAGCATAGACCAGAATAGCTGTCGTTAGTACCTTCCTTTCAGTTTTTAGTAGCAGGTGGCTATTCAGCTACACATCCCAAAGTGTTCCCATGTCAGTAGATTTAGAGTAAGTAAAATAAAGTCTATGATATTGGGGCCAATCTATGCCAGAATTAACTTGCTTGAAGCTAGTCTCCCATGTGCTGGGTTGTTCCTACCAACCCTCACCCTGGAGGTGGCTCTAAGTCACAGGTTCCAAATATTGGGTTGGTCAAAAATTTTGTTGGTTTTTTTCTGTACGATGGCTCTAGTAGTACTTAACTGTCCTTAACTTCATTCAAAACAATTTTGTTAGATTGTATTGTGAGAGCTCTCATATTATTGTGCATTTAGAAAAAGCTTATCAAAATTGGTGATTTTTTTGTGTAGCCATTTTAATATTGAAGATGGAAGAAAATATACAACATTTTTGGCATATTATGCTTTATTACTTCAAGAAAGATAAAAACGCAACTGAAACACACAAAAAAGATTTGTGCAGTATATGGAGAAGGTGCTGTGATTGATTGAATGTATCAAAAGTGTTTTGCAAAGTTTTGTGCTGGAGATTTCTCATTGGAAGATGATGCTCTGTGACTGGGTAGACCAGTCGAAGTTGATGGGATCAAACTGAGACGTTAATTGAGAACAATCAACATGAAACCACATGGGAGCTAGCCGATACACTCAAAACATCCAAGTAAATAAATTTATTGAGGAAAATGAAAAATGTGTCATTTATTTTATAGAAAAAACCATATAGACTTTTTGGCCAACCCAATAAAAAAATACTGCTCAGAGCCCCTGACCATTAATATTTTCTATTTCAGTCTCAGAGGCAAAGATATGGTCACATAAAGGCTGAATACGGAACCTATTTCTTTTCTTGCTTTTAAAAAAATAAAATTTGTTTCTTTTTCTTTCAAAATATATTATTTTATATTTTTTAGAGAGAGGGTGAGGGAGGGAAAAAGAGAGGGAGAGAAACATCAGTGTGAGAAAGAAACATCGATCAGGTGCTGGGGACCTGGCCCCCCACCCAGGCATGTGCCCTGACTGGAAATAGAACCAATGACTCCTCAGTTCACAGGCCATCACTCAACCCACTGAACCACACCAGCCATCTATTTCTAAGTGTGTGCTCTACAGTGTGATGGGGAATTCACTTAGCCTAATGCCTAAAACAAAATAAGTGATAATAGTTCTTTGTCCTTCTTATTGTTGTTGTTGTTATTATTGTTACAATCATCAACCACAGAGTGGCTTTGATATAAATACGCAAGCTGGTAGTGTAGACCACCTCCCTGCCCCCTAGTTCATGAAAGAGGAAAGTAGAACAGAATATAATCCAGACTCTGGAACATGGCCTTCAAGACCCTGAGTGACCCAGCCTCTGCCTAAATCTAACCTGATCATGCCCCATTTTACCCCTGGCTCACCAAACCCTACCACTTTGGCTTTTTAAAGTTCCTCCACCTCTGGCAATTTGGCTTCATTGGGTTTGTGTTTGGCCCAGGCATGGGTGCTTTTTCCACTGGGTCTGATGGGCCAACAGGTCTGCAAATTGTGTTTGGCTAAGACCTAATCCGGTTCCAAAGCCAGACAGTTGCCAAGTGAGGTAAAAAGCAGGTCCTCTAGGAAGCCAAGACTTGTTGTCCCGGGGTGGGGAAGCTGATGTTTTAGCAGCAGTGTGAGCTTAGCCTGGACTTGCTGAGAGTGAGGGGGAAGATGGGACAAGCCCTGGGAAGGCAGAGCCTAGTAGGAAAAGTGAAAAATGCAGTTTCCACTTCAGGACCTTCCTCTCAGAATTGTGAGGGGTGTGGGGTGAGTTCAGGGCCTTAGCTCAGAGCTAGACACTCAGGGAGGAGAGGAGTCGCATAGTGGGCTAGGTGGATTGGGTAGGAGTGGTATCATTTATTAAAGTAAAATGTCCCTTTTGTTAAATTCCTTTCAATAGCCTGCATTTGCCCATGAAGTCCAAAGTACATGATGTGCATATGCCACCCTGCTTAGGAATTCCTTTGCACATTAACATTTAACATTTAAGAACCACTAAAAAAAAAAAAAGAACCACTAATGATGGTAGAACGACCTTGCAAATGTAATGAATGAATGCACCTGGATTGTACACTTAACAATGCTTAAAAATGAGATATTTTAACTTATGTATAGTTCACCCCTCCCCTGAAAAAAAACCACTGGGCTGGACTAAAGGATGTCGTAAAAGGCCAATCTGTGTGTGCAGGTGGGTCGCTTAAATGATTCCCCTTAAACCTCTAAGAGGAGTATGGGTGGGGGATTCCAAAGCATTACTGCTGGACTTATTCCATTCTGGCTTTTCTTTTTTTGAACTTTTTATTATGGAAATTGAAAAACACTTAAAAGGTAGAGAGAGAATTGAATGATGAACCCCCTTTGAATCCAGAACCCATATTCAACACCCATCAATTTTTGCTGTTCTTGTTTATACATTCCTTTGACTTTTTTGTAGTACTTGTAAGCATATCACAAGGATTTAACAGTTCATCCACAAACATTTAATTTTATTTTAACATTAAGATTTCACAGCTTAAATCTCATTAAGTAATTCATTGGATGTTGTAAAGATTAAACAAAAGGAGATTAGACTACAAAGTTGGGTCATGTTATAGGTGATCTTGCCTTTAACAAGTTTACACTTGACCTGGAAAAACAGACCATTGATAGAAAATAGGACTGTGCAGAATTAAAATTCACACTCTCCAAATCAGAAATACCAAAGGGCAGCCAGTGTATATTCTGTTATAAGACCTGAATCCTGGGTGTGTCTTCTACACAGGAATACAAAAGAGAGAGAGAGCTGGCTCTCAGAACCAAGCAATGGAAGAGGTTAAGATAAGAAAGATGTCAGGAATGTATCAGAAATAGACAATATTGTCTATTTTACTTGTCTTGGCAATGAAAATTTGGTGTCCCTCACAGGATCATTTGTAACTGGCAAGCTTTGTCTTTTGCATTTTAATCCCCTGCCCTGCTGACCCTCTCTTTGCTCCTATAACTTTTCTCTGCCACTGGTCCCCATCATAGACTCTCTCTTCCGCTTCTCTCCTTGGTGTGCTTTCACCCCACTCCCTGCTTCTCCTGCTGCAGAAACTTCAGGACTCAGCTCACAACAGACCCTGGGAAGAAGCTGCTCATCTGCCTCTCTCCAGCCTCCTGGTTCTTTAGTGGGGCTGGGGTGGAGCCCACTGCTGCTGTTTGAGACCAGTGACTATTCTACTTGCTCTTTGGACTTGAACTAACCATGGATCCAAAGAGCCTGTTGGGCAAATCCTGGTAAGTGATGAAGGGAGGACTCCAGTGACTAAAAAGCAATGGGTAGGGGAAGGAAGGAAGAAAAGAAGGAAGGGAGGGAGAATGAATTAGGAGTGTATCAGGCTGTTAAAGAGGCTGGTGACAGTAGCAAAGAACCAGTGCTCAGAGGCTCTGGGAGAAGGTTCAGCCAGAACTAAAGCAGGCCCGAGGACCCGGTCATTACCCTCTCTGATGCCCTCCCCACCTGGCCAGAGCTTTCAGGGAAAGCTCACTAAGGGGTTTAAGTAGGGGTCAGGGTGAAGCCGATTCTGCAGTGGGAAGATGGCAGGTGACCTGGGCTGGAAACAGACTAAGCGCAGGTAGTCACTGTGCAGTGAGATTTAGAACCCTGGCTTTCTAGACCGTCCAGCTTCCTGATCTGGACACTTGCTACTTAGAGCGCAGCCTTGGGTCTGGCAGCCTCTGCACCACGTGGGAGGTTGTTAGCAACGTGGAACCTCAGGCCCTGCTCAGACCTACTGAATCAGAAACTCCGGGAGTGGGACTCAGGATCTGTTTTTAACATACCCTCCCATGATTTGGATGCCTGCTCAAGTCTGAGTGTTTCTTAAACAGAGCACGAGGTATACAGCAGTGTAGGGACATCTCTCAACTTTGTGATTCTTTTTTTAAAAAGATTGACTTTTCTTTTTAAAATATTCTATTTATTTATTTTTAGAAAGGGGAAGGGAGGAAGAGAGGAAAGCATCAATGTATGGTTGCCTCTCCAGCACCCCCTACTGGGGACCTGATCCACAACCCGGGCATGTGCCCTGACTGGGAATTGAACTGGCAACCCTTTGGTTCACAGGCTGGCACTCAGTCCACTAAGCCACACCAGCCAGGGCTCAACTTTGTAGTTCTTAACCAGCTGCTGTAGCTGAATAAAAGAAAAAAATAGTTGGTGAATGAAGGAGCTGTTGAACTAATATTACTGCATTATTTATTTACTTAGTTAACAAATGTTTATTGGCTCAAGCATTATTTTAGTGTTGTGGAAACAACTGTGAACAAAGTAGACAAAAACTCTTGCCTTCATAGAGCTTACTTAAAAAACTGAAATACCAAATGCTAACAGGAATGCAGAATAATGGAAATCTTATCCACTGCTTGTGGGAATACAAAATGATACAGCCACTTTGGAAGACAGTTTGGCAGTTTCTTAAAGATTTAAACATACTCTTATCATATAACCCAGCAATTCTAATTCTAAGTATTAAATCAAGAAAAATAAAAAAATTTTACTGAAAGACCTGTATGTGAATGTTTATAGCAGCTTTATTAATACTATCTCAAAACTGGAGACAACCCACTGTCTCTCACCTGGTGGATGGATGCACCAGCTTTGGGGCGTCTACGCAATGGAACGGTCCGCAGCAGCAAAAAGGAGTGAACTACTGATACATGCACCAATGAACACACGCACGGATGAGTCTCTAAAGCATCATGCTGAAAGAAACTAGAAACTAAAGGCTACGTACCACATGTTCCCTTTATTTATATGACATTTTTAGAAAGGNCACTTTGGAAGACAGTTTGGCAGTTTCTTAAAGATTTAAACATACTCTTATCATATAACCCAGCAATTCTAATTCTAAGTATTAAATCAAGAAAAATAAAAAAATTTTACTGAAAGACCTGTATGTGAATGTTTATAGCAGCTTTATTAATACTATCTCAAAACTGGAGACAACCCACTGTCTCTCACCTGGTGGATGGATGCACCAGCTTTGGCGCGTCTACGCAATGGAACGGTCCGCAGCAGCAAAAAGGAGTGAACTACTGATACATGCACCAATGAACACATGCACGGATGAGTCTCTAAAGCATCATGCTGAAAGAAACTAGAAACTAAAGGCTACGTACCACATGTTCCCTTTATTTATATGACATTTTTAGAAAGGCAAAGAAGAGGATATAAAACTGAATATAAAAAGGACACAAATAGACAGGTGGTTGGCCGGGGGCTGGAGTAGGTAAGGGGTTGACGATAAAGGAGTCTGGATGATGGTTTTTGGCGGGGCTGGTGGTGATGGAACTGTTCTGTGGAACTGTGGTTGTCCTCACACGATTGTACACATTTGTCAAAATTGCTGATAATCATTTTCTTTGGCTCCAACTTCCTTCTCGGCCATTTACACCCTAAGACACCAAAGCTTCTCCTGCCTCATAGGCTCATCTCTTCTTGGACTTTTGGGAGCCTGCCCTTGTTTTCACTGGCTGTTGTAAGACTGAGAGTTGCTTAAATCTACTGTTCGCTTCCCACTGCCCACGTTACACTCTTATTATCATCCATATTCTGCAGATAAAAAAATAGTTTGTTTTTTTTTTTGCTAAATCACCCAGTGGGTAAGTGAATGGCTTCCAGGCCTCCAGCTCCAGGTTCCCCTTGGCCATGTGCCATCCAAGAGTCTCATTTCCGAATATTTCCTTTGTGACCACCTCTCAGAGTGAGGAGAAAAATGGGGCAGTGGGGCAAGGCGGGCCGGCAGTAGGGAACAGAGGTGACCTGGAGAGAGTGACTCGAGGGTGAGGATTTTGAGCTCCCTGTGGTTTCTGCTTCAGGGTGTTTGGCAACAGCTGCTAGAAGTGGTAGACAGTGTGATTGCTGTGGTCAGGCGTGCACCTCAGGAAGTGGTCAGTTGTGTCGTGCTGACATCAACAAGGCCGTGGCAGGAAAACCTCAGGACATGGGAAGAGCAGAGCCAACAGCCAGAAGACCAGGATTCTGTTTACTGGAACTTGAGCAAATCCTGAGCCCTCATTCGGCAAACATTTAACTCAAATAAGGCAACGTGCGACAAAGTGTTTTGTAAAATGCTACACAAAAACAAGACACTATTACAAAAATTGGGAAACTTTCATTAAGAGGGCAGTCCTTGAACATGAGAGAATGCCTTCCTGAGGCAAAGATGCTGCTGCTTTATACTTGCGCATTTAAAAGCAGACACCTGAGAGATTTGTTTGCATGCTTTGCTCCAAAGTAACTTGCAGGCAACTCAGTCAATTCTTTCTTACCAGGCACACACCAATGTTGGTGGCAGTTATCTCTGGGTAGCAGAATTACAGTTGGTTCTTATTTATTTTTATAGGGTTCTCTATTAAACAAAATAACCAAGTCATGGACATGTGACATAGTGGGGACAGTGTGGGGAACCAGAAGAGGTCAGGTGTGGCTGGAAGGTGGGGTATGTGGGGACGGGGCAGGAACTTGACGAGAGCCATAACGGAGTGCTGTGGAGTCCTTTCATCAAAGGCCATTAAACCACTCTGCTTGCGTTCAAAGCCTGAGCTCGAGAAGTGTGGTCCCAGACTAGCAGCACTGATCTCACCTGGGAACTTGTTAGAAGTGCAAACTTCCACCCCAGACATACTGCATTAGAAAATCGGAGGGTAGAGCCCAGCTCTATTTTAATGAGTCCACCAGGTGACTTCGATGTGCGTTGAAGCCTGAAAATAACTGATTTAAAGTGTTCCCAAGTTGGCTCTGACCAGTGTGGTCAGTTGGTTGGGTGTCATCCTGCAAAGGGAAAGGTCACCCGTTTGATTACCAGCTGGGGCACATGCCTGGGTTGCAGGTTTGGTCCCTGGTCAGGGTGCATGTGAGAGGCAATTGATGTTTCTCTCCNATCTCACCTGGGAACTTGTTAGAAGTGCAAACTTCCACCCCAGACATACTGCATTAGAAAATCGGAGGGTAGAGCCCAGCTCTATTTTAATGAGTCCACCAGGTGACTTCGATGTGCATTGAAGCCTGAAAATAACTGATTTAAAGTGTTCCCAAGTTGGCTCTGACCAGTGTGGTCAGTTGGTTGGGTGTCATCCTGCAAAGGGAAAGGTCATCCGTTTGATTACCAGCTGGGGCACATGCCTGGGTTGCAGGTTTGGTCCTTGGTCAGGGTGCATGTGAGAGGCAATTGATGTTTCTCTCCCTTTCTTCTTTCTCTCTCTTCTTTCTTTCTTCCTCTTCTTTCTTCTTTCTTTCTCTCCCTTCCTCTCTCTCTGAAAATAAAACTTAAAATTCAAAAAAAATGCTGTCGAGTTGGGACGATGTTCTCTGCCCACAGTGAGCTAGCAAAAAAGGGCCTCGAGTATCTGTTAGCCCCACCCTCTCGTGTGGGGTTCCCTGGGCTGGTTCTCCAAGCCCGCAAGAAGTCCTCTTCTTTGATATAATGGCAGTGAGGTGAGGACTTGTCTCTGAATGATTAGTTAGAGTTTTATTTGCAGGCAGAGAAGCGGCTGTGAGGGACAGATATCACAGTGTTTGCTCAAATCTAGTTGCTTCTCTCTGGGTTAAACAGATCTGGAAATAATCCAAAAGAGGTTCTCAGAAGGCACCGAGTCATCTAGTTCTAGAGCGTTGTTACAACATGTGCCCTGCTGGTTCTTCAGACTCTGTGGCTGTCCCTGTTTGTTTCCATTATCCAAGGACACTGCCTCCCACCTGAGTATCCCACAGAACAAGGAAGCCAAGGATGCATTGAATCGGACTCAGATCCTTCACTTAGAAGCCGTCTCTGCTTCACCTGCATTTACTCTACACCAGGGGTGTCAAACTCATTTCCACCGGGGACCACATCAGCCTTGCAGTCGCCTTCAAAGAGCCAAATGTGATTTTAGGACTGTATAAATGTAACTACTCCTTAACCAGGGGCAAGGAGCTCCGCACTGTCGTTGGGTAGAAACAAGGTGCCGGGCCAGATAAAACAAGGTGGAGGGCGGGATTCAGCCCTCGGGCCTTGTGTTTGCCACCTGTGGTCTACACTCAAACTACCTGGAATTTTTGCCATCCTGTATGTCTTGTCTTCCTTATAATTTAAAGTGCTCAGCATTTTAAATGGTAGTTTTGAGCATTTTACAGAGCTCAATAAATGGTAGTTTTACATTGTCATTATTTTGTGCTAAACAGGCGAGAAGAGGTAAAGCACCCTAGGCTGAGGGAACAGGAGGGTTGGCTGCAGAATTTGAGGGGCCTGATGCGAAGTGGAAATGTGAGGCCTGGTTAGGTAGCTAAGAGATCAGTCTCTTCTTTCCATGGGCCCGCTGTCCCAACCCGTGTCTGATGAGTGATGCCAAGAGATTGCAGCCTCTGTGCGGGGGACACGGATCAGGGGTGGGTGAGAAGTCCCCACTGAGTCACTTGCCAAAGACCATCACCAAGACTGCACCAGCCCAGGGCAGCGATGACTGCCACCACATCCTATAGGGAGCATGTCCAACCTCAACCTTCCCCACTCATGCAGGCCTTGGCTGGGGCTGGGGGGCAATGAGGAATGACCCAGTTGTCACTGAGGCAGAGGGCAGCAGCTGTCATGGAGTAGGAAGGGGTTACTAAACTCCCAAGTCAGGGAGCAGGTGGCCAGGAACTCAGGCCAGGGATGTGGTGGGAGTGGGACCACACATGAGCTGAGGCTCTGAGCCCCCAGCCCCCAGTGGGGGAGACCAAAAGGTCTCTGGTTCGATTCCCAGTTGGGGCACAAGCCTGGGTTGTGGGCCAGGTTCCCAGTTGGGGGCATGTGAGAGGCAACTGATTGGTGTGTCTCTCCTACATCAATGTTTCTCTCCCTCCATTTATTCCTCCCCTCCCCCTCTTTAAAAGTAAATAAATAAATAAAATAAAGAAAGGAAGGAAGGAAGGAAGAAAGAAAGAAAGAGAGGAAGGAAGGAAGAAAGAAAGAAAGAAAGAGAAAGAAAAGAAAGAAAGAAAGAAAGTTTTGAAAAGAAGAATTTTAAGAGAGTGGTCACAGAATTTTAAACTCTAAGCACAGGGCCCTCTGAGTGTGAAGCCCTGTGTGACTGCACTGGCCACACACTCATGAGGCCAGTTCTGTGGGACAGACCAGGTAAAGATGTGGGGTGTTAATGGAACTGAAAGACGGTCCACTGCTAGAAGAGTAAGAGTGAGCACTGAGGTGAGGAGGGGCAGGACGTGAGGTTGAAAAGACAGATAACAATATAATAAATGACTGATAGGCAAAAGAAAAGCCACACAACTTTTATGTTAAAATATGGTAACACATAATTTATATAGAAAAATTTGAAATGTGCAACCGTATTAGTTCCAGAGCTGCTGTAACACATAACCACAAACCGGCCCAAAGTGGCAGAAATTTCTTCTCTTGTAGCTCAGGAGGCCGGAAGGAAGGTGTGGGCGGGCTTGGTTCCTTTTGGAATCTCCGAGGGAAAAACTACCTGATGCCCCCTCCTCGCTTCTCTGAGCTTCCTGGTTGCCAGCAGTCGGAGGCGTTTCTTGGCTTGCGGATCCATCGCTCCAATCTCTGCGTGTCTTCCTTCACCTTCCACCCTGTGTTGCCGTCTTCTCTTCTTGTGGGGATACTAGTCACTGGATTTAGGACCTACCGTAAGTCCAGGATGGTTTCATCTCAAGATCTTTAATTACATCTGCAAAGGCCCTTTATCCAAATAAGGTCACATTCTGAGGTTCCGACTGGACATGAATTTTGGAAGGGCACTATTCAACTCACTATAGGACAGTAAAAGGAAGAATGAATCACCTATGCTTCTGCTACCTAGAGCAAACACTGGTTAATACTTTAGGGTATCCTTCCAGTGTTTTTTTATGCATAGATTTAGCTTAGGTATTTATTTTATTTAATGGTGACCTTTAGATATACAATTTCCTGAAAGAAATTTTTACAGGTGTTGGAGCAGTTTGTCCTTACTCCCAAGGGGAGACTGTGGTCATCCCATCTCCACTTCCTGTTCAGTGACCTTATGTCGGTAGCTTGAAATCAGCCGTGGTGGGAGTGTTCACACTATAGAAATTGGTACATGGTACAGAAAAAAGCGTATTTGTTTATTTTTAGAAGAGCCAATTTACTAGCATGTCAGTGGATTCTAACCTGTCAGAGAAGTAAGGGAAAAATATTCTAGGCAGAGAATACAAGATGCAAGGCAGGTTGACGCGAAGGGCCTGGCTTGTGTGGGAAAGCCAACCCTCGCTGCCCTGGAGAGGGGCTGACTGGGCAGTGGTAGGCGCTTAGGCTGGAGGGGAGGGTGGAAGGCTGCACTGGAGGGGCCCTGTGAGCCCTGCAAAGGCAGCAGGGGTGGGGGGCGGTGTATTTTAAAAATACAATAACTGAGAGCAGAGTAGTTGGTAGGTGGGGATGCAGTAGGGCTGACAGCAGGGAGACTGGTTAGGGGGCACCTGCAGGGGTAGAGGTGACAATCATGAGTCTCAGCAGAGCCTCTCCAAGTCTCAGTCCGTGCTGGTCTCAAGGCAATTCTAACAGCAAGATTTCCTTGGGGCTGGAGCCCGGTTAGTCCCACCAAACTTCAAGTAAGTGAACAGTACAATTCAAGCTAATAGTTTAAAACTTCAAATGCCTGTTACACTCAGAATTCAAGTTCCATTTCAGCATATCTCTGGAACCCTGGTTATAGTAAACAAACCTCCTTATAGCTTGAATCCCCTTAAAAATGAATGAGCAAGCAAAGAAAATTTGGTTTCCTCGGAAGAGCACTAAGCTGTTGATTCGCCAGCTCCCATCTAGGGGGTAGGAGAAGGTTGTCAGAATTCTTCTAGCAACTTGTTGCTCCTCCCCCCAAATTTTCCCCACCCTTTCCTAAAACCCTTTCCCCTTCATGGCAGTACCAGCTTGTCTTACAATAAGCTCTGTACGTCTTCCCCCTCACCCTTGATGCCCAAGGGCCCAGGTTATAGTGTTTTTGCCCAGCCCAAGTTCTGTGTTATCCTGGACAACTTCAGCCATGAGGCTGCTCCCCCCTTTATCTGGAGTCAAAGTTTCCTGATCCCATGATGATTTAATAGATCTGTATTCAATTTTGTATCCTACAAATAGAGAATACACAGTATTTTCCAGCACTCCTGGGATATTTACCAGGAAGTAGAAGTCATTACGATTCTCCAAACTCTTTGCTAACACATCACTCCTCCTCAGGAGCATTTTAACTATCTCAGAAGTTGACTCTTTTGAGGACCATGTCATCTGATGATGTCACTTGGTCTCATCACTGACATCCATGGTACGAGGGCATGTGACTTGGGTAGTCACACAGGGGCCCACACTCAGAAGGGCTCCTGAACTTGGTTTAATAAGAGAAATCCAATGGGACAAAGGGAGCATGCCTGTGAACAGAGGAGATACATGCCACAGTTGTGTCCGCCATTCCTTGCTGCCTCATCTGCTCTGCATTTACATCTGCTGCCCCGTAGCACAGAGTTCCGGTGGGCTCATGGGGTGTGGAAGCTCAGTGAGCCTTAAAGCAGTACAAGGTAAGTGTGGTAAGTCTGTGACTGAATAAATAATGGCATTTGTAGCCCCACAGGCCACATTTTTTTATTCAACAACATGTATCAATTGCAGAAATAAGGCATTTAAAAAAAATAAAAACAATCAAGGAAGCGTCTCCTGTTCTTTCTAACTGTGGCAGCCAACCACTTACTCTGAAAATGATGACATAGAAGGAAAGGGAAAGACTGGGCAATCGTGGTTCCTTTTCCTTTCAGTTCTGCCTTACTTGTCCGTAAGCCTGCAGTAAACAGTGCTGGAGGAAATGCATGTGCATAGAGAAGTGAAACAAAAACCAGGTGAATTAGTTTTATTCTGGTAAGAATGAAACACACATGCACGTAGCAGTTACAAAATGCAAATTGTGTGATTTCAGGGATTCTGCCTATGAGTTAAACGTTCTTATGTACATTTATAACTGGCATTGTACAACATTACACAGTAAAATTCTTGATAGTAACTTAAAATTTTGATTTTTCTGTATGCAGAGCAACATTCCATATCAAATTAAGAACATCATGACAAGTCAAGAGGAAGAAGATAGAAGAAAGAAAAAAAGCTTTATAGACTTTCTCCACCATGACCTGCAGACTTGCTCTCCATGCTAAGACCTGGGATCACACACTGCAATTTCAACGTTCACTTGATTGACTCACAGTTCAGAGATACACGTTTTAGAAAAGACAATGTATTGTCTTAAGATACAAAGTTACATATATACGTGAAATACTCAGAAAAACTGATTCTATTTCAGACGAGGATGTTTATTTCAATACTTCTTAAAACAGCAAAAACTTGACATAATATATATAAAATATAATGGAATGCAGCGTCAGCTCTTCCCTGGGTCTTCAGCCTGCTGGCCTGCCCTGTAGGTTCCTGACTTGCCAGCCCTTCTGCTGCCTGTGCCAATTTCTTAAATCCCTCACTGTATACATACACACCCTACTGATTCTGTTTCTCTGGAGAACCCTGACGAATACAAGGTCCCCCCTGCTATAGTCTTCATCTGGTCATTTCTGTGATCACATCTGAGCCATGTCACTGGTCAGAGCCTCACCACCTCTGAAATCCGATGCCCTCTGAGGCCAGTCAGAGGCCACTCTCTGACTCTTAAACCTATGTCTAAATCCGTCTAAATCCATGTCTTCAGTCTCAGTGAGAGCTCCAGTCCTGTCATCCATCAGCCACTTTCTCACCATCCATCAGCCCTCTTCCATCCTTCTCACCCCGAGTAAGCTTCTACAATCCATCACCTACCACAGTCACTCTTATGCCCCAAATTTATACTCCCTTCCACTTGTCTTTTTGCATCAGCTGTCCTGCCAGTCTCCAACTCTGGATCAGCCTAGCCTACTGCTGTCTTTGCTTCTATTTCCTGGTGCCTGAGGGGCTAGGGTTCTCCAGAGAGGCAGAATTCTTCCTCCTTAGGGGAACATCATTGTTTTTCCTCTTAGGACTTCAATTAATTATGAAGAGTAATGAGCTTTACTCAAAGTCTATTGATTTAAATGTAATATTACTTCTAAAAATAACTTGACCAAATATTTGTGGACCATAGCCTAATCAAATTGACACATAAAATTAAATATCACAGCTGAGCAGCTGGAGAAACCCAACTTTTCACTTGGGAAATATTTTGTGAACACTGAGTATGACTCTGTGATGAGACAGCACAAGGGTGGATGATGCAACCCACCTTTTTTTCCTCCCAAGTAGCTCATCCTCAGAGTGAGTTGAAATAAAAGCAGACATTTATGATGCAATGTGATGAGTGCGATGATGATAAGCAATGTATTATCTGCCTGTAAGATGCGAAAGTTGATATGAATCTAGTAAATCAACCATAAGATCAAGGAAGGTTGGGTCCAGACTTAGAGTGAATCAACCACATGGTTGCAGTTGTACAGAAAGACACAGAACTTGGGTTGAACTAGAAAGTGACAGCTGAGCTGCATCTTAAAGAACAAGCAGGTATTGGGTAGGTGATAGAGGAGGAAGAGGACAGGGCATTTCAGGTTGGGGAGTAGGGTGATGGGGTTGCACATAGCACTACTTAAAAATCAGAAACAATATGGTCCATTGGGAATTTATATTATTGAGTGGAAAGGTAGGGAAAACAGGAGTGATTCTGGAGTTCCATAAAGCAATATATACACACTGGGAATCTGCTATTGCCAGGTTCTAAGGCTGTGTATGAGTGTTAGGGGAGAGAGGGTGCAGTGCTGGGTGGAGAGGGGCGTGTTTGTCTTTACAGAGTTAACAGGTTGAGGACACACATGCACACATACAGGCTCACACACTGGAGATTGTCCTTTGCAGTTATATGTGTCACGTGTCAGCAGTGCTGGGGGAGGGGAAGACCAGAGTGAAGAAGGACAGCAGAGAAAAAAGGTGCAGCTATAATGTAAACAAAGGTTCACAGAAGGCTCATGGGGGCCCAGTTTCTAGTTTCATTAGGAAGAGACCAGACTTGCTGGATGGGTGTGTATCAGGAAGAAGACTAGGGTGTGTGAAACAGGGAGAGCGATGGATATAAAGGTAAGTAACTTGGATTTGATCCTCTGGGCAGTGAGGCTTGATAAAAGAAGTAATATGGGCCCTGGCTGGTGTAGCTCAGTGGATTGAGCATGGGCCTGCGAACCAAATGACCGAAGTTCGATTCCCAGTCAGGGCACATGCCTGGGTTGCAGGCCAGTTCCCAGTAGGGGACACATGAGAGGCAACCATACATTGACATTTCTCTCCTTCTCTTCTTCCCTTCCCCTCTAAAGATAATTAAATAAAATCTTAAAAAAGAAGAAGAAGTAATATGGTAAAAAAAAAAGCAACTTTAGGTGGTATGGGTGTAGAAAGAGTGTCTGAAATGTAAAGCTTCTGAGGGTCTTGGGAAGATTAGGGGATGGGGTAATATAATGACAGGCTTTGAATGATAATCTAAAGGCTTGGCATTTATCTTTCAGGCCAGCATTTTTTTTAGTTTTTTAAAAAATATATCTTATTGATTATACTATTATAGTTGTTCCATTTCCCCCCTCCATTCCCCTCCACCCTGCACACCCTCTCCCACTCACATTCCCCCACTTTAGTTCATGTCCATGGGTTATACATATAAATTCTCTGGCTTCTACATTTCCTATATTATTCTTAAACTCCCCCTGTCTATTTTCTACCACCTATGCTACTTATTCTCTGTACCTTTTCCCCCTCTCCTCTCCTCCCACTTCCCTGTTGATAACCCTCCTTATGATCTTCATTTCTGTGGTTCTGTTCCTGTTCTAGTTGTTTGCTTAGTTTGCTTGTGTTTTTGTTTTAGGTGTGGTTGTTAATGACTGTGAGTTTGCTGTCATTTTACTGTTCATAGTTTTTATCTTCTTTTTCTTACATAAGTCCCTTTAACATTTTATATAATAAGGGTTTGGTGATGATGAACTCCTTGAACTTGACCTTATCTGAGAAGCACTTTATCTGCCCTTCCATTCTAAATGAAAGATTTGCTTCAGGCTAGCATTTAAAAAAAAAAAACTTTCAAAGCAGTGGAACTCTTTATTCAAAATAATGTTAGCAGAAGTCCAACATACCAGATAGATAAAACCAGCCATCGGGTTTGCCTGGCTTAAAAAGCCCCAGTTGAAGGTGATGGGGATACGAGGAAGTTGTCCACTCCAATGGCCGTGTAGGGTCTGGAATGGCAGGGGAGGGGGTGGAAACTGGGAGCAGGATGGGAAAGAACTGGTGGGAGTGTGTGGATTATGGAGGAGACAGCAGAGAGGAGAAAGCAGGTGGATTTGAAGGTTTTTGGAAGGAGAAGCAACAGGGACAGGAGAGAAGAGCTCAACCTCAGTCAGGAGGGAGGGAGAGCTCCTGGTGGTGGTAGTAGTGGGCTGAGGGTTTTGGCTGCCATCGAGGGAGGCACTTGAACACATCTGGTCTGGTTGTGTGGCCATTGTCAGAGATGGTCATTACTGTCTGCCCCCCAAACTTTGTTCGGCGCTGGGGCTTTGCAGAAGAACCTCTGTAAGAAGCTTCCAAATTTAGTCTTATAAAAATTATAATATTATGCACTTGTTCATACAGCATGCCAATCTGAAGTAAAAGAACTCCATCTGACTATCGGGGAATTTAATTTTGTTTGAAAGATTCAATACAGTTCTTAATAATGCTAACACTGCCTGTGAGTCCTGGGCTAAAATTACCGATAGAAGTTTTTCACTGTCAAGAATTGTGAAGGGTTTGAGATTTTACCCTACTTGCAAACCAATAACCCTGCCTCATGGATGCTGGCAGAAGACACAAGATTCCTGTGTCAGAGGAAAAGGATGGCTTTATCACACCAATAGCAGAGTGTTGTTATTTTTGCTGGAGTGACATCATTTTTGCATTGGTCTCTCAAACGTCAGTTTCCGTAGGGAGACATGAAAAAGCCAGGTAATGCATCCTGGCTGCTGTGGCTCAGTGGGCTGAGTGCCAGCCTGTGAACCAAAAGGTCATCCTTTTGATTCCCGGTCAGGGCTCATGCCTGGTTTGCAGGCCAGGTCCCCAGTGGGGGGTGCACAAGAGGCAACCACACACGGATGTTTCTCTCCCTCTCTTTCTCCTTCCCTTCCCCTCTCTCAAAATAAATAGATAAAGTCTTAAAAAACAAACGAAGATAAAGCCAGGTAATTCATAAGCAAGTAGTTGGTCACATTAGAAGAGAGACACCTCAAATTTAGGGAACTGGAGTCTTTTCTAATGTGCAGTAAGCCTACTTGAACCTTGGCCTGAAGGGATACACTATCTTTATTATACCAAATAGTAAATAAACTTGCCCAAGCTTTGGGGGAATCTGTCTCTATCTTCCCAGGCTGTTTGCTGTAATGGCATTCTTGAAAAGGTAGTCTGGAATAAAGGCACAGTGGTGTCTGCCCCCAAGATATGCAGAAATGCCAGAGAAATGTGCAGAATTGCCTCTTAATGCGACTTGGTTCTGACAATGATAACAGTTTCCTTCACTCCCTCTTTTCTCCCTGGGATCCATAATGCACAGGTGACTTCTCCAGTTGATAGAACAGGTCAAACTTTCTATTACACTGACATTTTTAAAAATGTCTGAAAATTTTGACTTCCAGCTATCTGAAGTGCTAGAGGGAAGTTTGATTTGTGTGTACACGGCTGGTTTAATGATTCTTCACTGACTGGGTCTTCAAGTTACTTTGATTTGTTTTACCTCAAAGTTCTCAGGTCCCTTACCAGCTTGAAATTTCATAGAACTGGACCAGTCTTATTTAATTGGACCCAAGTGCTGAGCTCATAAGTAAGAGATGTATGAAGAATGTTCAGAAACTCTCTTAAATTTTTTTCTCAAGTTTGAGAGAAATAAAATGCATATAAGAGCTTGCAGATCAGAGTTATAAAATAGAGCAGCTGACATACCCAGATGAAAAATTTTATGAGGCAGTAAAAGAGAGTAAGCTTCCACATCTTGAAGGTCCTTCTAAGTCACCAGTCTTGTTACTTTATAATCTTCCCAGACTGTGCATTCACACTCTGGCACCTTCAGATGAAGACCCAGACAAAGTCAATGCCCCCCAGATGGGACCAGGCAAAGTCAATGCTCTAAGGGGTTTGGGGTGTATCCTCAGCCTTTTCTGAGCTGAGAGGATGCCAGTGGAGGCTGTACCCTGTTGTACACAGCCTCTGGCCTGTACAATGAGTGAAACTTACTATGTTTCCATGACAATGATTGACCAAACAGGGGATCGTTATCCAGATCAAAGTCAGCTAGATATAGATAGGATATCATGGAACTCAATTCATAGAGAGGTGGGTTGGGGAAAAACTTAACTCATTACAGGGGAACGTACTGGATGGGACAAACAAGCTCCAATGAATCCTTTCTGCTGAGTAGTACAAATGTCAGATCCACAGAGAGATGTTGGCATATTCCTAGTAAGCAAAACTGTTGGTGTTTCAATTCTCCTTGAACCCAGCAAGTGTTGGAACCCAGACAGACTGAAGAGTTAAGAAGAATGGCTTCACATTTCTTATTCTGAACCCATCCTGAAATATTAGAGTGTAAGATTATTATGACCTGAAACAAATAAAGGGCCTTTGAATCAACACATGCCTAGATGCAGAATCAGAGGTCAGGAATAAATCAAAGTTTTGCATGTCCATGAGAGCACGAGAGCAAGGTGTTCTGCTCCAGCCCAGGACTACCACAAACACCAAGCTAGTCAAACGCCTGCTGGTGAAGAGTGACGTTATTATCTCCGCTGCCTGTTCTGCTGAAGATGGAGGTGTGGTGTGGTCTGCGTGTGTGGGAGACTGAAAAATGTCCAGCACATTTGAGAATAAAGCTTCTTTGTCCACCCCTCCCCCCAACTTGGGGACCTCACCCTTTCCCAGGACTTTAAATGCAACCTTATGCCAACAACACCCATATTTTATCTCCAGCCAGATCTCTGATACCAATAAAAATTCATAGAACCAGCTGTTTACTTGTCATCTGCCCCTTCAATTATCACAAACATTTCAATTTAGCATGTTGAAAACGTGACTCTGGGTCTAACCACGACATCTGTTCTCCCCCATATTCCCTTGTCTCGATAAATGTTACTACCCATTGGCTTAAGCCGGAAACCTGGAGTCATTCTTCCCCCTCTCACACCTGATCCACCAGCAATTGTGGTCAGTTCTACTGCAAACATGTCTTGACTCCACCTGTTTTTCTCTCTTTCTGCAGCCACCATCACTTGCTAAGTTACCTTCATTTTTTGCCTGGTTGACTCAGTGGCCTCCTAACTGGTTACCACTTCTTAATCTGCTTTCTTCTAATCCATGCTCCAGACAGTGTCTTAAATGTAGGTAGACATTGAATGATGTCACTCATCTGCTTAATATACTTGAATCTTCCCGTTGAATTTAGGATGAAAATCTCACCTTCCTCTCATGGCTTTCCACATTCTCCAGGAATCTGAGCTTCACCTCGCACCCCAGTATTTTCTACTGCTAGCAGTGGCTTCTCCTCGTCAACATGTTACCTACTCTGGTACCTTTGAGTGCGATTTTCCCTCTTCTGGGAGTTGTTGTGGTCCCCCCCCGCCCCCCCGCCGCTGCTTGGCAGCATCTGGGGGTGCCATGTCTGCACCTGGGACTATGCCTTAGGCACCCCTCGTTCCTGACCTCACAGTCTAAAATGAGCTGCTGGCTTCTCACTCTCAGGGCAAATTTTTTCCTTCATCACATGAAACATATTTGTATTATATGTTTATTTGGATTCATAGCTTTTTATTTGTCTTTTCCCTAAACCATAAGCTCCGTGGAGGTTGGATATCACATCTGTCACGTTAACCACAATCTCTCTGTGCTTGGCATGAGAGGTGGTCCATGAATTCCCACCAAATGAATGAATGAATGAATGAATAATGAATGTCAGAAAGGGACAGAGTCACACAAGGCTGGATAAGGAAGAATTAAATAGTAGCACAGCATCAATATTGAGAAAAATCGAAGCTAGATGTGCTGGGTGTTTCTCTGAAGTCCCATCTGTCAAAGCTCTTAGAACTGTGTGCTGAGTGATCTCTAAGTGGGGACACCTATTAACACACCATCATTACCCTGAATGTGAACTCAACCTGCGCTACACTCTTTGAAGGCCTTATCTCTTGATGTGATTACCAGACGTGCAAAATATGGAGAGATTGGTATTATCTACCTCAGCCATGCTGAAATGCTGACTTTCTCTCTTCCCTTATTTTCCTACTCCATACGCTGGTGTTCTTTGCCATTTCAGGGACATTTCTTTGCCCCTGACTATCTTGGCTAGAGACACCCAACTGCCTGCCTGCCCCCGACCCCAACCTGCACTGGCTCTCACTGATCAGTACGTACGTCATCTTGGAGACCTGATGCCCACTCTCTGGGTCTGCATGTAGCTCTCTTTCAAGAGAAAGGAAGAGCCATTTCTCATCCTCCTGTGGTTTGAGAAAACTGGCATTACTTCATCACCAAGTACCTAGAAAAACCAAGCCCCTGAATAAAAACAGACCTTCTCTCTATAGTTGCTTTCTACTTCCTTTTTAAAACTTTTCTGTTTTGTTTGTAGTTAACAGAGTTTAGAACCAGAACTCAGTGGACCTCAGGTTTCTGCCAGAGAAATTGGTAGCATTTGATAATATTTATTATTGTTATTTAAAATGTTATTTACTTTCATAATGACATACATGCTAAAATATTCAATGGGTATAAAAAGGCAAACAGGAAACCTTAGGTCTCCCTCCCACGCCCACACTCTCCCCACTTCCCCACTGTTAGTTTCTTGCATGGCCTTCCTGAGATTGTCTAGGCACTTACCAACATGCATGTGTTCTCACTGTCCTCTGTCCCCAACCTCACATTGTTCTGCATCTAGCTCTTTTCTCTGAATATGTTCTGCATCAATCATCTAAAAGCTTTACAACTTTTTGTAGCTGAATAGTATTGCATTGTTTGGACACATCACAATTCACATTCATGAAATGATATAAGTCATTTCACACATATTTAAATATATTTGTGAGTACATTCTTAGAAGTCAAATGGTAAGTTCATTTAAAATTTGAAAAAGATTTTAAAAAATTTTAACTTATTTATTTTAAATTCATTTTTTACTGTTGTGTAATTAGTTGTCCCCATTTCCTCCCATTACTCTCCTTTGCCCTACCCACCCCCACCTCCCACATTCAGTCCTTCCCCCACATGGCTTTTGTCCATGGTCCTTTATTCATGTTCCTTGATGACACTTCCCCTTGATAAAGAGTTTCAATTGCTAACTGGAGAAATTTATGAGAGTGCCTGTTTTCATACATTTTTTTGTCAGTATAGTTTCTAAAATCTCTTAATGTTGTCCATCTGTGAGCTGAACAGTGTATTGCCATGGTGATTTTAATTCTTCTTGTTATATGGGGTCCTGAGTTCTTATATGTTAAGAGCATTTATATTTTCTGCACTATGAACTCTTCACATTTTTGCCCATTTTTTTCCAAATTAATTTTTCTTCTCCAATGGCTACTCTGATGTTCCAACACCATTTATTAATCCATCTTTTCCTTGCTGGTTTGAAAAGCCACATTCAGCATACTTGGTATACAAACCCCTACAGTGCCTCTGGGTCTGTTTCTGAGCCTTGTTTCAAACTCTAGCTCCTACCGTTATGTCAGAGGGGTTACTACAAGATCTTAAGCTTGTGTTAGGGATGCTTTTGATATCTGGCAAAATGAGCTGGGCATTATGGAGACTAAATCCTTAATCCTGGCTCATATTAGTTTTCATTCATCCCTTTGCTACCCACAACAAAAGCGGTTCTGACTCTTATGGAGCAATGGGCCAGAGACATCTAGACATCATATTCTGCTCTCAGTTAAGACTCACAACCACCCCACGAGGTAGTAGTTAGTTCTTTGGGTTATTTTGGTTGCAAGAAGCAGAAGCTCACTGGGAATGGTTTAAATAATAAGTGGGGCATTGTTCTCCTGCAGAAATAGGGAGACATAGTCACAGCCACCTTGTCAAGAGAAGCCACACAAGACCTCACAGGAAGGTCTTATTTTTCTTTCTTCTTTCCAAATTGCACATCGTTTATGTGCTTTAAAAACATAAGCATACAAACCTCATTTTACAAGGGTGAGTACTTGCATATACAAGGAGACTCATCAAACATATTGGAGTGCTGGCCTATGACAAGTTCTGGGGAGGAAAAAGTACAGGAATCAGGGTTGGATAGTTTAAAAAGTGAAAATGAAAAAAAAATAAACTACAAGTAGAGGGACTTTTCATGGGTGGATGAGTATTTGCTCTGCATTAAATAATAGCAAACCATTTATATCTAAGATCCTTTAAAACAATTAAATGCCAAAATGTAAGAGTCCAGGCAGAACTCACAGTTCATCGGCCTCTTGAGACAGGTCTCTGGGTGTTGGGCAGCTGCCGTGGGGATTGGTTAGCACTCAGAGAGGTAGCGACCGGCTCTTCTTGCAAGAAGGATAGAAAGCACAAGGCAGCTAGATCTCACGGACACTTAGCTCCTGTGATTCAAAGTAAAGCCCATGGATTAGAGGCATGTCCATTAGAAACGCAGTCTGACTTCCGCCAAGATGGAGGCATAGGTGGAAACACTGTGCCTTCTCCCACAACCAAGTTTGAATACAACAAAGGTTTGGAGAACAAAGACACAGCCAAAGAACAGAAAATTGAAATATACGGAAGTCTGACTACAACAAACCGTTCAACCAGGATGGTAAGAGGGGCGGAGCCAGCAGTGGAGCAGGGTCGGGCAGGAAAGATCCCCCGACCTAGGCACTCAGGTAGCTTGGAACCAGTCGGGGTGTGGGGCAGACTGACTGGGGTCGCACATTGGCGCACAGTGAGACGGACCACACAGGCCCCAGGGGGCGAACCCAGTGGTGGAGGGCTGACAGCGGTGGCACACTCGCGTGCAGTGGGATGAAATGTCAGGGCCCAGGTGACGGTGGCAGCTGCACCACCTGTGGCGTCGGCGGCAGGAGGCGGCAGACGGGATGCCATTGTTCCTCTTTGACCCTGCCCCCACATACAGCATCACAACCCAGCGGCTGAGTTGCCCTGCTCTGGTGAACACCTAAGGCTCTGATCCTGCTACGAAACAGGCACAAACAGCCCAGAAGATGGCGCAAGAAGAACTCAAAGTCCCAGAGCCAATAACTCTAAGCGACCAAGAGATTGCCAGCCTCTCAGAAGCACAATTCAAGACACTGTTTATCAGGATGCTCACAGAACTGGTAGAATATAGTCACAAATTAGAGGAACATAGGAAGGCTAAACTAATTGAAATGAAGGGAGATGCACAGGAAACCAATAGTGATGGAAAGGAAACTGGGACTCAAATCAATGGAATGGGCCAGAAGGAAGACCGAAATATCCAACCAGAAAGGAATGAAGAAATGAGAATTCAAAAAAATGAGGAGAGGCTTAGGAACCTCCAGGACATCTTTAAATGTTCCAACATCCAAATTATAGGGGTACCAGAAGGGGGAAAGAAACAGCCATGAGTGGAAAACTTATTTGAACAAATAATAAAGGAGAACTTCTCCAGTCTGGCAAAGGAAATAGACTTCCAGGAAATCCAGGAAGCTCAGAGAGTCCCAAAAGAAGTTGGACCCAAGAAGGAACACACCAAAGCACATCATAATTACATTAGCCAAGATTAAAATGGAGAGGATCCTAGAAGCAGCAAGAGATAAGGGGACAGTCACCTACAAAGGAGTACCCATAAGACTGTCAGCGGATTTCTCAAAAGAGACCTTACAGGCAAGAAGGGGCTGGAAAGAAGTATTCCAAGTCATGAAATCCAAAGACCTACAGCCAAGATTGCTTTATCCAGCAAAACTTTCATTTAGAATGGAAGGACAGATAAAGTGCTTCTCAGATAAGGTCAAGTTCAAGGAGTTCATCATCACCAAGCCCTTATTATATGAAATGCTAAAGGGACTTATATAAGAAAAAGAAGATGAAAAATATGAACAGTGAAAGGACAGCAAACACACAGTTATTAACAACCACACCTAAAACAAAAGCAAACCAAGAGGACAGCTAGATCAGGAGTGGAACCATAGAAATGAAGAACACATGGAGGGTTAGCAACAGGGGAGTGGGAGGAGGAGAAGGGGGGAGAAGGTACAGAAAATAGCATAGACAGTAGATAGAAAATAGATAGGGGGGAGGGCAAGAATAGTGGGGGAAATATAGAATCTAAAGAACCTGAGACACGTGGTTATAAACTAAGGGGGGGACAATGGTGGGGGAGGGAGTGTGCGGGTAGAGGGGAATGAAGGGGGGGAATAGAACAACTGTAATGGTATAATCAATAATATATATATATATATAAAAAAAGAAACGCAGAGTCTTAGATCTCACTCCTGACCTGCCTAACCAGTGTTAGACTTTTAACAAGATCCCCGTGTGATTAGAATACATCATTAAAATTTGAGAACCTCTGCTCTAGGACATATGTAATCTGGGAAGTGGAAGGTTGCTTAGGATCTAGTATAGCTCAGTCATTCAGCCATTTCATTGTCCCTACACAGTGGTTATCATAGCTTTGACTGTAGAAGGGAAGCAGTTCTGTAGAAGGGAAGGTGACAAGATATAGGATGAAGCCTGAGAGAGAGCGGCCAGAGTATGAAGAGGGTGAAGGTCACTGAATTTGGAGTGGCCAAGAAGCTGTGAGGCCAGGGTGTTTGGTACTATCCACAATGCCAGTGAAGCCACCCAGGATTCTTCAGGACTTGAAGAAGAGGGTGTCCAGGGGGCCAGTGAAAGAGAAGGAGGGACCAGATGTCAGTGAGATGAGAAAGGACCTGGGGTGATCCGGCTGGAGGTCCTGAGCCTTAAAGGGTTCTTACCCAAGGACAGAAGCAGTGTTGACCTGAAAATACAAATCTCACCTCCCAGCCGTCAGGGTGGAGGTTAGTGGGAGGAGGAACCTCCAGAGGAGGGCCAGGACACAGACAAGGCCAGGAATGAAGGACACATGCCGTGGAGAAGCCAATGGTGCATGGGAATTTCTTGGGCTCAAAACCGGGGCTCTAGAAGGCACACTGTAGGTACTGGGATGTGAAAAAAGAAGTTGGAAATTAGATGGAGGAGAGCAAACTTGGAGCAACACAGGGAGAAGATATGGGAAGAAACAAAAACCTGGAAGGAAGCCGGGAGTTTGAGAATTGTGTCAGTCAGTGTAAAGTAGGTTAGACTGCTATGATAAATGACCCCAAAATCTTAGCTTCAAATGACTACAAAGGTTATTTCTTGCTTATGCTACTTGTCCGTGACAGGTTGATGGAGACTCTGCTCCATGTCACCCTCACTTGGGGATCCAGGCTGACAGAGGCTGTGTCTGCGCTTCCACGCAGCCAAAGCTCAACATTTGTGTGTACTTGCTGGAGCTTTCATTGACCAAAGCAAGTCACATGACCATATCTAAATTCAAAGGGGCAGGGTTATACAATCATATCATGAACTTAGAAGAAGTACTAGAAATATTTGGTGGCTAGAACTAATGATTACCACAGGTAGTAACCATAATTTATAAGAATGTGAGCCATAGGGTGAATTAACCCTACTTTAAACTTTAATGCAGAACTCTGGGACATGGTTGTTTTGACATGGAAACCAGCTGCCATCTGAGGGAGGTGGGGGGTTTAGTCCTGATGACACCAAAATCTGTACATGTTCTGGAAGGTTTTCAGGATACTCCCTGAGGCCTAGGAACCAGAAATCTATGGATACACAATTCCTAGGATGGCGTGTCGACCCTGCTTTTTGCCATAAAAAGTTGTTTTTTGTAATTAATGCTTTTGTTTTTAGGCCAAAAAGATATTGTACAAATAGTTATCTCAGTAAGACCAAAGAACAGGGATATATTGTTCTTCTGGCTGTTTTAGCTGATACTTTAATCTCCACTCCCTAAACTCCTATGTGTCCTTGAGAGACCCACCAATGCCGCAGATGGGAGCAGCCAAATTGCCATTTTCCCCAGTGGCTAAAATCCTACCAATAGTAATGTCACACTTGTCTCTCTATTAGGATTTAGAGAAGCTTATTTGTTATGTTCTCGGACTGATCAATGAACAATGTCCCACGGTCATTTTGAGGGCCAGCCTTCTAGTCCTGCAGAAACATAACTATCAAATCAGTATGTTAGCCCCACTGGGATCTGAGACTATAGGTCCATGTAATCTATTGTGATTGGACTACCAATTTGTAGTTGCCCCACCTGGATTACTCTGCAGGAGGCAGATGCTAGACCCTAGCTCCCATGAAGCGGTAACGTAGGGTACATTGTTGGCTGCCTACCATATCCCTTCTTCTCCCTAAAAAAACCTGATACTGTTTGGGACCCACCAAATGGCCAGAGGAAGGTGACCTTGTCCTCACACCTAGACCTTAATTAGTCTAAGCCAGGGTGTCTCCACCTTGGCACTCTTGACATTTTGGGCTGGATAATCCTTGGTTGTGGAGGTGTCTTGTGTACTGAAGGATGTTGTATCACATCTCTGCCCGTAGCACCTCTGAAACAAGCAAAAATGTCTCTAGATGTTGTCAAATGCCTCCTGGGAGGCGCAATCATCCCCAATTGAAAATCACAGTGTAAACCAACCACGATAATCCCATTATTCTTTCTAGATAACTGTTGGAATGGGTAAATGACACTTTGGCGTATGAAATCAAGGGAAAAAGGGCTGCTGGGGAGTTTTAGGAAATGTTTTGCCTTTATATGGAAGAGAACCAGGAGGAGGTAGTTCCTTTTCCTGTCTCTGGATCATGTAGTTTGTGCATGAAATCTAGATACCTTTCGGCCATCTCACCATCAGCATGAAGATGAAGCCAGCTCAGGAGCAAGGCAGGGCCAGGAGACTCTTAGGAAAGTAGGGCCAGAGCCCTGATGCGCCTGACCTGGAGCCTGGCCCACCACCGGGCAGCTTTTTATTTGAAGCGACAGTTATCTTTATTGTTGGGGCTGGAGTTTTCTGTTCCTTGCACCTGAACCCTCTGAGCTGAAGTCATCAGGAGAGTGTGGCACAGCGAGGCAGGGCCCCCACTCATTCCTGCTGGGAGAAGTGACCTCTTTATTATAAATACTGTAATACATTTCCCATCACTGAAGTATCAAACTGACAGGAGGTTAGTAAGGTTAGTTGGGTTTTTGACAAGTTCAGAAAAAGAAAGCCCAGCTCCTGCTGTGGAGAGGGGAGGGAGGAGGCCACTACAAAAATAAGGACCAGATGCTGCTGAGCCAGGAACAGATACAAAGATCAGAGAAGTGCAAGGGGAAAGCTGGTCTGAGCAGGAGAAGGGTCAGATTTAGATGTCAAGACTGATACAGGTTAATATACTAATAATGACTTGTAGGTACATTTTTCAATATCTTGTGTTTTTGAGTTAACTATATCTTGCAGATCATTCTTATTAATACTCAGAGAGCTTAAAAAAACATGCAGCCAAGTTATGTCATAGTATGAATGTGCTTTACCCTACTTAACCAGTCCCCGAATGATAGCATTCAGGTTGGTCCCAGTCTTGCTATGACAAACAATGTCGTAGGGAACACCTTACATAGCATGTGTGGGTGTACCTGTAAGAAAAATGGGATCTCAAGGTCAATAGGCAGGTGCACTTGTAACTGACAGAGACTGTTATGCTGACCTCATGGGGGTCAATGTACAAGGGATCGGATGGCTACAGCAAGTAAAGAGGCTTAGCAGTGCTTCACTGAATTTCACTTCTTCTTATGCAAACCTGTAAGTTTGCATCGGACTCCAACTAAAAATGATGGGCTTAAAACGGCTAACATTAATAGGAAAAGGAAAGAGCACATCAGCAATGTGCTAGGAGAAAGGGCACTTCTCTTCCCCTGGTAAGGTAAGGTGTATTATCATGATTTGATTTTGCTAAGCTCATGAGAGAAAAACTGTAGATCAGTATATTTTAAATGTTCATTTTCACTGTTATGAGTGATATTAATCATCTTTTCATTCATGAAACCGCTGTTTATCCTTTCCCTGTGAACTCTCTGTATCTCTTACTGAAGGGTTCTTGATTTCTTTTGCTTATTGAGGAAGCTCTTTCTCTAGCAGGAAAATGAGCCTTTTGTGCCTGATACATGTTTTTGTCTAGGTCGACTTTTGACTTTGTTTAATAGAGTCTCCTTTATGGGCCTCTCATGACACTTATGATTTTAGTCTTTCTTAGCAAATGACCGAGGTTCTTTCCATGGTTTGCAGAATTTGGGAAATAGTCTAGTCTTTCCTTTTCCTATTAATGTTAGAATCAGCCTTTTTAAGCCCATCATTTTTAGTTGGAGTCCGATGCAAACTTACAGGTTTGCATAAGAAGAGGTGAAATTCAGTGAAGCACTGCTAAGCCTCTTTACTTGCTGTAGCCATCCGATCCCTTGTACATTTAAGTTCCTAGACATTTTGTCTTTTTGTTCACTATTACAATAGAAGAAAGGATACCATGAACATTTCCCGATTGTTTATATGGCATTAGGAGTTGCAAGAGCTCCCCAGCTGATTCTAATATAGTGGATATATAAGGGCAGGAAGGGCGGATGCAAGGAGGACCGCTGGCTGTAGTCCAGGAAGGGCTATTTCATTGCTGGCATTGTTTAGAATTGCCATCCCATGATGATAATAAAAAACCAGGCCAACTGGAGGTTTTATTATTGTTTCTAACTTCTCTGCAGCAAGATACTCCTTATAGCCTGTACCCAGGGCCAACTGCCCCAACCCTTGGTACACCAGTCTTTTGAAGAGCAGCCAAGGGTGAGAACCACTGTCCTGGAGTCTTTTCTGTCTCCAACCCTCACATTCAATAATTTAACAAGTCCTGTGTGGGCTACCTCTTACTTTTTTCACTTCTCTGTCCTTCTTCCATAAGCCTATTAGAGACCTCCAGTATCCATTTCTAGGACTTAGTCTCAGTCCCTACCAATCTGTCCTCCACATTGCATCCAGCCCAGGTGCTGTGCCTTTGAGTGCTAATGGGCTTCTGTCACTTTCTTTATCACTGAACCTTCCTTGCCTACCTGCCCATCTTCTCTCCTGCCATTCCGTTGAAATCATCTCTCTAGACCAGAGCACTGTAGGCCATTGGTAACAAACCAATCTGTTCCATGTCCCTGAGACTCTGCATTTGCTGTTCCTGACTCCTGGAATTTTCTTTAACCACTGAGTTCTTAGTGCATAGAAGACTTGATACCATGAATTAATGATGTGTTTAGGAAACTGGCATTAAGGGTCTATTATGTACGAGGCTCTGAACTAAAGGTTTTGCATATTCCATCTCATGATTTCCACTTTGCAGGAGAGGAAACTGGGGCTCAGAAAGGCCCAGTGCCACACAGTGTTCCCATGCCAACCTCAGCATGCCACCATGCTCTTCTTAAGTAAACTATTTGGGGGGTACATTTAGGGTAGTCTCACCCTTAGTCTCCATATTCTCTACATAATTCCACAATTATAAGATGCTGCAAACTTGATAAATCCTCATTAGAAAAAGGAATATTTAGCAGGTGGAGGTCTTTTAGTAAAGAGACATCTTTCCAAGGCAGCTCCTTGAAGCCTAGTTGCCAGGCTCAGGTCATTCCTACATGAGGCAAGGTCTAGCCTGGTATAAAGGCTAGAACTTTTATTCATCAGACTATCCTTGGCTGACTTTGGCCTGTGGCTCTGTTTTCTCCTCCTGCAAAACTCTATCACGTACAGAGAAACACACATGTTTGGCTCTCAATGACAGACTTTTCCATTCTGTAATCATTGTTTTATGTATGGACTTTGTATCTCTGATTAAAGAGTGAATTCCCGAGGGGCAAGAGCTGCATATTGTGTTTCTTTTGCATTTTTTTCAGCACTGAGCAGACTGTCTAAATGTCGTAAGGGTTTGTTTAATGAATATTTGCTGATTTATTTCTCTCCTGGGGCTGTGGACTCTAAATTGCATGGATGTCTCATCAGTCTTCAACCAGAGAGAGAGAGAGAATGAGGGAGAGACCCGAGAATCAATAAATAATAAACTCTAGGCATAAAGTTTGGAGCCAGAAAAGTTGAGGATACAAGTATCAGCTTAGTTTGTCAAATATAAATTGGGGCTAAAAATTGGGGAGAAACAGGGAAAGGTTTGAGAAATAACAGATAAAGTGATAAACTTACTCTCTATTAAACACACTGTCAAACATGGTTATCCCTAAGATTTCTTCTATTCATCCATCCATCCAACAAGTGTATATTGCAAGCCTACCATGTGACAGACACCATTCTAGGCACTGCGGATGTGAGGGGACAACAAAGAAAAGGATCCTGCCCACTTGTAGCTCACAGTCCACTGAGGAGAGAAAGAATATACAGCAAGTCGATAGGCAATCAATCAGGGCCACGGGAATGTGACTTGGGGAACTACTAGAGATAAACTGGTCAGGGGAAAGTCCTCTGGGGAGGCGATACTTAAGCTGAACCTAGGTGAGGGGGAAGAGTGAGCTGGATGCAGAACTGGAGTATAACATTTCAGACAGAAATAAAAACGGAGAGTAAAGGTCTTTAGGTGAGAAAGTTTGGTATTTTCGAGGAAAACATGCCAGTGTGAGCACCAAGCAGACTGCTGGGAAAACAGTATGGGATGGGGTGAAGAGGGAGGCAGGGCCAATTTCTATGTAAAGACTTAGTGGTCCTTGTCAGAGGTTTTAATTTTCTTCTAAGATTGACAGCCATTAAGTAAATTTGAGCCAGGAAGAGACATAGAATGGTTTATATATTAAAAGAGTCACTTTGGTTCCTGAGTGCAGGAGAGACTACAGGGGTCAGGGTAGAAGTAGGCATGAATGGATGTAAGGGGCAAGGAAGGACTGTGTGCTATTGGCTTTGGCTGAGTTGTTGGTAGCTTGTCTGGGAGGTGTCCAAGCATATGGAGAAAAGTGGTTAATTGTAGGATCTATTTTACGGGTCAAGTTAACTGTTTACTGATGCAATGACTAGATATGAAGGTAAGCGGCAGGAAGAAAGGATGACTTGGGGTGGATGGTGATGCCCTTTGCTGAGACAATTGGGAAAAGAATGAATTTCGGAAGAAAAGTTGAGTTCAACTTTGGGCATGTTGAGTGTGAGGTGGTAGACACTTCAGTGGAGATGACCAATGGTGGTTGGAGAGATTTGTTTGAAGCTCTGGGAGAGGTCCTCACTATAGATACACATGTGTGAGTCATCAGCGTGTGTGTGCTGGGAGGAATTACCGGGGAGAGAGTATAACTAGATCAGAGAAGAGAGCGGAGGACAGCCCTCCTCGCCCGTGGAAAAAAAACCCAGGCTGAGTTGCCCGGAGAGTGAGGCTAGAGGGAAAGCAGGAGGTTGGAGCTTCCAGGCTCCGACAGAAGGTGTGTCCAGGTGGAGATTGAAGTCAAGTGCATCCCTGAGAGGTGGAGGAAGACAATGGCAGAAAAGTGATGAGAACACAGGATTTGGTTGCGTGCTGGTCATTATGGTGACAAAAGCAGTTTGGGACCCAAACTGTACTGGAGTACAGAGAAGGAGGGGTGCGAAACTATAGCTGTCAAGGGTACATAGCTTTCAACAAGTTTTGCTGAGAGGCTGAATCATAAATGCTTTTGCTTTTCCTGTTTGTATATTCTTATTTTCCAACAATGACCATTTATACTTCTATCACACGCACATTGCAGATAGCACTCCACTTATGAGAAAAGGAGAAATTCCTAGGAGAACAAGGCGCACCTCCATCTTCTGTCCACTGCAGTCTCTCCAACTTCAGGCTTGCTATTCTCCACAAACACCAATGTCATTGCTGCAGTTATTTCATTCTTACTAGAGTTCACCATATGTAAAAATTTGGAGTGTGGTGCCAAGCAGTAGCTGTGGCTGGGGCTCCTGCTACTCTCCGCATCTGTAAGCCACTCCGCCCCACCCCACACATCCAGGATCATTCAGTTACCCACTTACCACCCACCCAGTTTCACTCACGCGTCAGTCCCACGGCTGCAGACAAAGCTCATTTCATCCTGCCTTCTACTTTCCTGGCTGGTAGAGCGGCAGGGTGGGGTAACAGGGAAAAGATTAGGGCCTCAAAGTCACTGGCTCCTTCCTCCATCTGCCGCTTATTATCAGTGTAACCTTGAGCAAGACTCTCTCAACGGTCCTGTGCCTCAGTTTCCTCACCTATAAATCAAGTTAGTAAAAGCCACATCCTATCCGTTTTGCGACGCCTGGAATTAAGTAAGCAGCAGCTGCGGCGGCTCCCTTTGCATCAGCGTTGCAAAGATAGTTGAGTCACAATAGGTGAGAACTAAGATGCTTCAGCAATGTGACCCGCCAGTGGGGCCCCTCACATGACTTCGAGATGTCAGACAGTATCTCTCTTCCCGAACAGGGCGTGTGCTGGTCCGGTGACCCGTCTTTCCAGTCGCCCCACGCACCGGGTCTGTAATCACGCGCCCCCCCACCCATACATAGCTGAGCCTGACGCGGCGGCGGCTCATGCGCCTTTCCTCCCTAGCCTCTCGCCACGGACCACACGTCTCATCCCTGCCTTGTCGCCCCGCCCCCAGCCCCGGGCGCGCCCCTCTGGCTTGCGGGTTCGGGTGTCGGAGCGGCCGCGCCCACGAGCTGCGATCACTGATTGGCTGAGCTGAGGCGGCGGGCGGTACGGGGGCGCACACACCCTCTTCGTGCAGCCAATGGGTGTGCGCGCGTCATTGACTGGGCGGTCCGCGAGCCGGCTGCCCCTCAATAAGCCACATTGTTGCCCGAAACTCTAGCGCAGGAGTCCCTGGCCGCCGCTAGCAACCACGAGTCACCACGTCCAGAAGATCCGCGGGCGAGAGCAGCGTGCGTGTGAGCTGGAGAGGTCCGATCACCCAAGTGGAGCCAGGTTGCGATTGTTCCCAAGTTGAGCCTTTAGTGATCCTGTGGCTGAAGTTGGCGCTTGACAGCCAGGCAACCCGACAAGTCGCCGGGAGTGATTTTTTGGGAGCCTTTTGGCAGTTGTGACTCCCCGAGTCACACCTATTTCGAGACACCCGAAACCCTTGAGTCGGGCGTGCCATCGCCGTTAGACTTCTCTGTGGGTCGCTCGGACTCACTGGTCCCGGTCGCGCCGCCAAACCCGGGTAAAAAGCTGCCTGACCGCTTCTCCCTCCTTCCCCACACGCGCTCCAGCCTTGGTTTCCCAACTTGGTTTCCGCTTCGTCGGGCCCTGGCAAAATGATCGCCTCTCATCTGCTTGCCTACTTCTTCACGGAGCTCAATCATGACCAAGTGCAGAAGGTAAGTAAGCGCGGGCCGGGGTGGCTGGTTTTCCTTTGACAAAGTGGCGTGGTCCCTGGCCCTCTCCCTGACTGTGTCTCAGCCGAAACTCTCCTTCACCCTGCCAGGGTGGACACTCTTCTCCCCCATTCCAGGCAGAGGACTTGCGAGAAGTCTGGGCGGCCGGGAAACTCCTGGGTACGAGGAGCCACGTCCGCTAGGCATGGGCAGGCTTGTGCGCGCGTGCAAGGCGCTAGGGCTCCAGCGCCGCACCGCTTTCCCTCCCTGCCTGCCACTCTGAGCGCGCTCGCGCTTTTTTCCCCTTGAGTCCTTGAGGGGCGGGTCACCTGGTTAGTAGTCTCAGACTGATGGGTCCACGTGGGAGTATCCCCTCATTAGCAGTCCGAGTTCCGGCCAGAGCACGTGGGGAGAATCGTGGCTGGGGGAAGAGGCTCCGCTGCCGCGTGGGGGCGGGGGGTGGGGAGAGGAGGTTCCCGCGCTAAAGGACCTGGTTTTGGGGAAGTGCGGTTCCCTTTGGAGTTCCGCAGGCCTTGCGGAGGTGGGCTCGCGGGGAGACCAACCGGGGAGGGAGCTGGGAAAGAGACAGAGAAACTCCGCCCGCCGCGCCCCCTCCCCGGAACTGAGGTGCCCGGAACTGAGTCTCCGCGAGGGGCGCACGTCTCCCCCCACCTCTCGGCCTCGGAGCCGCCCCGTCTGGGGCCCCCAGGGCCCGCCTCCAAGAGGGGGGCGGACTTGGAACATTACTTCTGGCACTCCGGCTAGTTACTCGGAGAGGACCAACTACCCCCACGCCCGCTCCTCCCTTCTCACTGGAGATTTTTATCTTTCCGAAAACGAGCTTTTTATGTCCTTGGCCCTGACCTGTCGGTGCCCACCTCGCTCTCAGCAGCTACTCCTCCCCCACCCCCCGCCCCCCGCCGCACCCCCACTATCTTCGGCCGGGTCATTTACATAAGAAAGAGCCTCAGGCTGGCCGGGCCAGGAGCCTAGCTCTCTGTGCCTCCGGGTATGGGGTGGGGGTGGGGCCTGGCTGGGCCCGAGGCGCTCTCCGGGGAGAATTTTCTGAAATGTTCAGGATTTCAGGATTGGAGCTACCTCGGGACTCAGCTAGGATGTGAGAAGAGAAGATGGGTGGGGGTGGGGGACGTCCAGTGCTGTGAGGCCGTGACGGAGCTTTGCTCAATTACATACTTGGAAGTTTCTGGGAAACCTCATTTTTGGGGGGAAATGTCTGACAACCTGCTCGCACTCCCATTTTGCGGGGTCTCAGCAAAGGATAGAATGATGGCGTTACAGTCTTGGTGTTTTTAGAGCCATGGCAGATGAACCCCCAAATAACAGCATGACATTTCGTTACCCGGCCTCAGAGTGGGGAACAGAGGGCGGCTGAGTTGTTTTACTCTGCGTGTCCACGGCTGTTACCCTCTCACTCCTGGGATGTAGCCCTGCTCTGCACTTTACTTCAGTTTATTTAAGAACGTGTCTGTGAACTGGCAGCATCTTGGCAACTTCCTTGGGCTTCTCCACCCAAGAAATGAGTTAACCTTGGAAGACTGTCATCCCTTGGCACGTCCTCAAATGCAAAACTGTAGTATCTTGAATCCAAACTGAGGGTCTTCTCCGTTGGGTGAGTATCGGTCCAGGACAGTTTATTATTTTACAAATTCACTCTTTCCCAGTCCAGAGGAAGGAGGGTAGGACGGGAATTGTGGAGTTGTGCCACCCTCCTGTCCTGGGAGGGGGCCATCTGTGTGAAAGAGAATTAGCCAGGGTATCTGGAAATGAGTTCTAATCTCTGGATTTTTTTTTTTTTGCCTTTTTTTTTTTAAACCACAATACCCTGAGCATGTCGCTTTGCTTCTTTGGACTGTCGGTTTCTTTTTGTGAGATGAGGATAACAATAGCGACCTTGTCCATCTTATGGAGCTGTGATGATTAAGCATAGCAATGAGAAAACGTGTTCTCATGGGCTTCTTGACCCTTGCAGGTTCTTTTTTGTGAAGTGTGTGGGATGTATTTTCTCTAAATTACCAATGGGGGCAGAGTTGAGTCAGTCCTTTAGCTGGACAGGTGTCAGACAGAACCTGGGACTTTGTGTCCTGACCTAGGTGAGCCCAGCTGATTCCATCTGTAATTACGTAGGAAGTAGGAAGAGAATCAGGATATTTTGGAAGCATCTTTTCACATTGCTGTTAGAAGGAAGAATTAGGAGAGAGGGAAGACACCTGTTTAATTTTAGAGTCTTTTGAAAAGGCCTTGATTGGGTTTGTTCAGAAATCCCCCACTTACATCTTCTGGGTTGTAGTCTGAGGCATGGAAAGCGCAGGTTCACCTGCCCAGAACTACCTGCCAGAGTCACTTGTCTCTTGATGGACAAACCCACTGTTTCGTGCCATTAGAAGAGGAGTAAGGGTTATTTGTTCATTTTTGCCCGTTGACACTTTGAAAGGCAAACACATGATATCTACTGTGTACCAGGAACTGTTTTAAACGCTTTACCTACGTTAATTCATTAACATTCCCAACAGCTCCATGAAGTAGATACGATTATAGCAAGTCCTCACTTAATGATAGGCTCTATGACTTTAAGTTAAATGCTGTATTGCATAGTTAAAGGGGTGCAATTTGTCTTGTGTGTTCCACTTGTATCCTAATACTGTCTCTTCCCTGCTCAGAAGATAACTGTTGGTGGAGGAATATTTTATAGCTTTTGTGGGCCATCCGTTGTGTATTGTCAAACTTCTATTTCAGGCAGTTTGGGAAGCACTTGTTTTCTTTACCCTGAATGAATAAAATTCCCTCAGAGGCTCCTCAGACAAAGCCAACATTTAAAAAAAAAACATTTTTCTTTTTCAAAGTGAAACTTCTTCAGCACCCCAAGGAGTTTGAGGGCAGTTAGAGGGCCCTTTCCAGGGGGAATCAAAACAGCACAAACCACAACAGTTTTCTCGAAAAATCTGGCAGTCAGAGTAAGGAGATATAATGTACTAAGAACTCAAGAACCCCAGAAAACTGGCTTCCTTTGTTCACATACTGCTGGTTGAAAAGACAACTCTTGATAACGGCTTTCTCATTATCATCGTTGAGTTCTGAAGTCAGCAAGTTCGGTTTGTTTTCCAACACTGTGTGTTGTCTGCCTTCGCCTTTCCAAAGCAGTGGGGGTGGGGGGCGGTGGCAAGTCAAATCCCTGAGTTCATTGGCTATGTCTTAGTAGTGCACCCCATGGGTCACGGGGCATGCTTCCTTGCACTCGAGTGGCTGTTTCTGTTAACTTCCAAAGCAGGTCTCTCCACCTCAGCGCTATTGCCATTTTGGGATGGGTTAGCCCTTGTGAGGGGCTATCCCAGCCTATCTTGGAAGAGCAGGAATTCCACTCTACCCAAATTTACAGAGGCAAAAGCTGTTTTGTTTTTGTTTTTACTCTTCCTTTAGAGAATTAGTTTTCAACTCTTAGTGACCCCCACCTTCACATTCACAGTGGACATTCCCCCGTGGACATTCACAATGTTTGGAGTCATTTTTGGTTATCACAAGGCAGGTGGGTGGTGATGTGTTATTGCATCCTGTAAGTGGAGGCGAGGGATCAGCTAACATCCTGTGATGCATAACACAGCCCTCCACAGCAGACTTTTCTGGCCCAAAGTATGTATAGGTTGAGAAACTGCATTAGAAGGACATGGTCCATTCCCCTGCAGTTTTACAGGGGTCAGTTTGGACCACGGCTCTCAGTGTGCCCTATCACGGGACAGCCGTACTGGTAATGGCTTTTTACAAAAGATGAACTTAAGGTGAGGTCTGCAGATCCACAGCAGTTAGTGGATGTCCATTGCCCCTGGCCGGAGGGGGGTGGTTACCCGGGAGACTATTTTTCTGTCCTTAACCGGGAGAATGTGCGCAACAGAAGCACTCTAAGAAGCCAGTGGGAGAGAAGTTTTCTCAGTTTTCTGCTGGAGAGTCTCACCCTGATGTTGCTAGGGTTTCCATGGAGGCCAGGCATCCTTCATGCTTCTGAACGAGGCAGGCATGTCTGCTGGATGAACATGAGCTCAGGAGCTCCCGTAGCTGGGAGCAGAGGAGAGGGGCCACTGATTCCCAGTGAGGGACAGTCCAGCGGTCACCAGGAGAGGCTGTGTGGGGAGGTGTAAGACCAGGCTCCCTCCGGTTGAATCCTAGCTCACTGTGGAATCAGCCGTGTGCACTTGGGTTGGTTAATTTAACCTCTCTAGGTGTGTTTTTTCCTTTTGTAAAATGTAGAGTGTTTGGATAACAGCTTTCTGGGGTTGGTGTAAGGATTAAAGAGTGCGTTAATATATGTGAAACTCTTAGGCTGTGCCTGACTCATGATCACTACTTAGTGTGTTCAGGATTAGTCCATAAAGAAGGACACTGAGATAGACGCTCTACTGCGCTATTCATCAGCACAGGAGTGAAAGAGACCCTGCTTCTTTTTTTCCCAAGGGCTTTTAGGGCATAGAGGTTGTGACTCCTTTTACACTGTTTGATGTCAGATTGGAGTGAGGTTCTGACCCATTTACGCTCTCTGATGCCAGATTGGAGCAGAGGACAGAGAGGGCGGAAGAATGGAAAGTTCCTAAAGCCGAGGTGTTAAGGAACTGTCCTCATTGTCCCTTCACTTTCTGAAACCTCTTTTTCTAGATGGAGGAGACCCGCCTTTGAGTTCTTCTTCCAACTGCTTTCCTTCTGGTCCTCTGGGGAGCTAGCACCCCTACTGGGAGTCTCTGGGACGCCTTGGTTATTGGTGCACCTCAGGTTGAAGCATCCTCCAGGAGGGACACAGCTGCACTGAAGAATCGCAGCATTAGTTCAACCCCTTCTCATGGCAGAAAACTAGTCCCATCCTCAGTACCTGCCCCAGAGGGCAGAAGGACAGAGGCTCCCAGGGCAGTTGTTGAGGCCACTTTTGCTGGAGTTGGCCAGTGAGACACTTGGCTCATCCTTCTTCACCTTTGCCCCAGAGTTGGGCTTCCCGTGGGAGAGACTGCCTGAGCAGCCCTGCGCTGTCTGCCGTAGGTCCTGGTTGTGGGAGGTTTTGGTCCCACTCATCCCATAGGGTTTCACTGGAGGGAATAGTCATTCTCACATTCTTTTGATACATTGGGTGGAGGGTCCCTGGCCATTCTGGGCCTCAGCAGAGACACTTTTGTCCCTCATGTAGAGGTTCTGGGCTGTCTGTTGTTGCCCCTCCTGATGGGGACACCTGGGGTTCTTGACAAAGCCAAGGGGGCCCTTTGTGTGGAACCTACACTCTGCTCCCCTCATCCCTGTGCAGCCTTGTCTTGTCTAAACCCAGTGGGGAGTCTTGACTTTGTTCCCTGGGGAACAGGATCCAGAGAATCCCGTTCTCCGTTCTCCAGGAGCACTGCCCTCTTTCTGTGGTGGCCATGCTCTCTTCACTGTCACCTGTGGATCTCTAGGCATTTCCTTGACATTGCTTCCTAGAAGGCGCTTTCAATCAGGACAGAGAACTTGGCCTTGGGAGCCCAAGGCACCCACCCACCCACCCAGCCAGCCAGCCAGCCAGCCAGCTAGCTTTCCTGCCCCTCTGCACCCTCAGCTCAGTAGCCCCTCCCTAAAGGCGGTCCCAGTTCTTGAAAGGCATTCCCAACCTCTTCCTTCTGGCATCTGCATATTGTCTGATGGGGAATGAAGCCAGATAAGCCACCTGGCAGCTTTAATTAGGGTTAAGTGAGGGCATCTGAAGCTGCTACTCACTCTTTTTCCCATTTGAAGGACTTTCCCCTGCAGCTACCTGCCTCCTCCCTAGTTTTCCTGAATCAGCCCTTCCCAGTGAAGCCTCGAAGCCAGCCACCAGTTGCTTCCCCGCCCTGTCCCTGTTTCCTGAAGGTCTTAAAACTACTTCTGAAATGCTGAGCCTTGTCTCTGTGCTTTCCTACAACTCAGGCCCTCCTTGAACCACCCTCCAGGGCAGACATTATTAACCTGTTCTTCAGATGAAGACGCTGAGGCATCGAAAGTGACAGCACCTTGCTCAAGGGCAAGTCAGAATTCACCCCCAGACAGTCTGACTCCAGAGCCCAGGCCCTGAGCCCCAGCGTGGGGCTCCCCAGGACAACTGGAGATGGCCAGTGGTGCTTCAGTTTCAGAGTTATGTGTCAGGTGCCAGTTGAGAAGGAAGATCTCAGGGATTATCTAGTCCAAACCCTTCATTTTAAGGATGAGGAAAAGTGTCCCGTAGAACTGTGTGCTTGGGGACCAGCCGAAGCCTCCGTAGGACAAGCTCCAGAGTGAGAACCCGGTCTCTTGATCCCCATCCCGTTTCCTTTCAGCACCGTTGGTGCAGCATGAACCCTCCTCATCCGTCACTCAGGTGTGGGCTCCCTGAGAACAGAGGCAGGGTTTGCTCTGTGGCCTGTACCTAGGGTGACCCTACAATTTATTGTCCAAACTCAGCCACTTTTGAGAGTGAAAGGGGGTTCCATTAATAGTTATGCCACTACAGCCGTGTAAATTGAGGTTGCCTTGGGCAAATGGGGCCTGCGGTTGCCCTGCCAATGGTGGACGTGACCATGGGGTTGATGGGGCAGACTCCGAATGTGATGCAGGAGCACACACTCCAAGGCATTTGGTCCAGTGGGTGGACAGTGGGTACTAGACAGGAGTGGGGGCTGTCCAGGGGATGCAGAATCTGATCCCTAGAGGACCTGGGGTACTGGCCTGGACAGACAGGTAGACAGAGAGGAAACTGTGCTATTGCCAGGACCATGGACAACAAGGACCCAGCCCTGAAGAACAAGGTCAAGCCCAGAGTTCCTGGGCAGTCTGGAGTAGCCAGTGCTTCCTTTCCCCCAAGGTACCCTCCTCCTTTCTTTGGCTCTCCATGGCCCCTTGTATGTAACCGCAACCAATATGTCTTGAGCACCTACTTACTCTATCTCAGTACTGAGATAGCTGCTGGCGTCACCCATACAGAGTTGGGAACATGCAGTCAGTGCCTTTAGTCCTCTGGTACCAGTGAGGGGAGAGACGCCAGGTGTCAAAAGTGCATTGACGTCACTGCTGGGGCATTTGGGAAGGCATTCGGGGAGAGACTGTTTGTGCTGGGCCCTGAAAAGGCAAGTGGGAGTTCGTTAGGCCAGAGGAAGAAAACATTCTAGGCATGAGGTCAGCACATACACCTGTTTCTAACCTTTGTAAGACAAACACCCCTCGGAATTGTATTAATGTGTGTGATTTTAGTTATAAATCAGGATTTTATTACAGTGAAAGGAACAGTCCGCTCTCTGCCCTTACCTTCAGTTTGGAATGATTTGCTGACATATTTGTCTCCCACCAATAGACGGAGCCCTTTGCAGGCCAAGACCGGGGTCTCCTTGATGCTGATGTCCTCAGTGCCTGTCCCTGGCACATTCAATTTAGTTTTCATTCAATATGTGTGGGTAGATGGACTGTGCTGGGGTCGTGCACATCTGGGGCATATTATTTCTTTGCATTGCTGCCCACTGCCCCCACCCCTGCCCACAGAACAAAATGTTTGAAGATAGAAGGGTCCTGGCATGGGTGTCCCAAATGCCCATCTCCTGGACTACGGACAGGCCCCGCTGCCGGAGGTCTGTCTGGCTGTAATTTGATTCAGCCTGAGAGCAAGAACTGGAAGAACAGGAAACCCTGTGACTCACAACGGTGCAACAGGATCCCGGAGGAGTGCCTGTCAGCCCCACACTTCCCCTGCTACCCCGGGCTTGTTAGTACATAGTGCTTCAGAGCTGAAAAATCCTTGAGGTGGCCTGTTGGGCCCTAGTCCCCAGTTAGGGTCTGCTGTGTCCCATCTGAAGAAAATGTTGTTGCAGATCTGTTACTTTCGGTTAGCTGCGTTTCAGAAGACAAGAGCGTTAAAGAATCCAGGATCTGCTGTGTTTTTTCCTCCCCAACATCTTTTGTTGCTCTTTGTACAGCCTTGGTCCTCTCAGGAGTCTATGAAGGCATTAATATTAATGAAGTTACTGACAGCAGTTACCTGGCTTTCTTGGGATGACACACCTGTGCTCCAGGTTAGGGCATTCAGCTGGCCACCGGATGCATAGGTCCGGCCAGGCACTTGACCTGTGGTTTGGGGAAGCTTCCCCAAGCCTTGGTTTCCTCATCAAAGACTTGTGGTAAAACACTGGCAAAGGAATAATGCAAAAAATACAAAATTCTTTCAGAACTAGGTTGTAAGCAGATGTGAGCAACCAGTCACTGGCAGGCATTTAGATCATGGCTCTCCCTTCCGGTTTGACCTCTTTTGAACTCTGGTCTCTTTTGGCCCTCTGACCATGCAGAGTGGGCACAGTAGGGCCTAGTCAGTGCCTTGCCCTTTCTTCTTCCTATATTTTTAAGTATAATATAGTATACTTAAAAATATACTTTTAAGTATATTATACTAAAATATAATATATTTTTAGTATAATATTTTTAAGTTGAAGTATAATATAGATGCAAAAAAATAAATATACCAGGTAACCACCACCCAGATCCAGTAATAAATGAGCACCAGCATTAACCATAACTTAGTGTAATCACTACGCTGACTTGTACCAGGGTAGATCGATTTCTGTACTAAATGGACTTAAATACGGTGTGTCTCCCGTCGTGTCTGGCTTTTTCACACAACTTTATGTTGTGAGATTCACCTACGTATGTTGTTACATGTGGTGGTCGGTGATGCCTTCTCGTCACTGTGTTTGTATCCCTGCCCTGTACCTCCAACCCTGTTTTGACTTGCTGAATTAAAGCAAATGAGACTAGACCAGAGGTATGGTGCTTTCTAAAATTCTTTTGAGGAGGCTAGGTTGGAGGCTTGGATATATACCTTTAGGACAAGAACACGGGTACTGAGAAAGCTGAAATTCAATCAGTTGGTTTGGTTGGTGTCTAGAAGAAGCTAAAAGGTCTGAATTAGCTTGTGTTCATCCAGCATTTCCTGGAGACAGGCTCTAGCTATTAAATCAGAGATACCCAAAGAGTGGAGAAAGGAAGTCCAGTGGTGCCTCTGTGTCCTTGGCCCTGATGATTATATACTTGAGGAGTTGCTTTCTAATCCAATTTGGTCACTTGAGTTCATCCTTCTACCAGTAGGTGTGTCCTGTAGAAATGAGCGTTTGCTCGGTCAAGTATTTTATGTGTGCTGAGTAAAAGGGTTAGGTGGTATGATTCAGCTTCTAGTAAAAATAATGCCTAGAACAAGAGTCTTGGAACAGGCAGGGATGAATACCAAAACATTTAAGACAAAGAATAGTTCATGGGAGTGGGTACCGAGCTCTGAACTTCCTGACAGTCAAGGTGAAAAGGACAGCTGTCCTGGAGCCAGTCATTTGAGCTCCCGTAGTAGGAAGCACAGCACGTCTGGGCAGCCAGGCTTTCTCCTGACGTTAATCCTGCAGAGAATTGACTGGTGAGCAGCAGAGAACAGCATAGCAACTTTAGACCATGGGGTATCTTTATTATCCTTCCTTCTCATGACCCCTTGATTAAAAGCAATAGGATTAAATCATGCTAACAATGAAGGCACTGCATTTAGGAGGTAATGTCATGTAGTGATGGCGAGTAGCTTTCTGGTCATAGAATTTATAATCTCCTTCCAGGATCTTGGGCTTGCCCTCGCCTCCTGAGCCTTTTCATGTGATCTCTCTAGTGTTTCCAGGTCAACATGTATTCCCTGACTTGCGTATGTAACATATGTCCTTAGCCCAGAAGCAAGTTCCTCCGAATGCTGGTCTCACAGGCCACTTGCTCATACCTGTGACACTTCCCATGGGTGCCAGACATTGTGCTTGCCTTTCTGATGCCACTGAGACCTATCCTTGCATTCATTTCAGAGACACTTATTGGGTCAATAGTATGAGCTGAGTTCTGTGCTCTTACAAAGTCCAAGGGAATAGGAATCTTGATTTCTTTAGTTTCTTTTATGTTTAGTGTGTGTGTGTGTTGTACAACCATCACCACTATCCATTTCCAGAATTGATTTCTTTTAAAATTATGTCCTAGTTTGTGCTTTGCATAAACTGGTTTTCAATAAAGGCTATGAAATGGGAGAAGTTGAGGTCCCAGCAGTGATCAGAGACTCAGGGATTAAGTAGTATGAATAAGATTTGGATGTCATAATGTAAGGGTTCTTCTGACACTTCCCTTTGAGACTGCCTGAGGTACTGAAGGTTGAATTTGCAGACTTGTACAACAAACCGTCACAGTTGGAATGGTGCCCTCTCGTATAGGTACACAGTTTGATTAGGACCATCCTCCCACTGGGACTCCAGTTTGGCTGGCCATTCAATTGGAAGTTGCTAGAAGTTACTGCAGGGTGACACGGGACCTTCCTGACCAGTAGTGGGATTGCCATTTATTGTTTGTGACAATAGAGTAAGGTGTCTGGGGATCCAGGTTCTAGTCTCAAGTGTGTGGCCTTGGCCTACTCCCTGCCCTCAGTTTCTCTGAGGTACCTTTCTGGCTCCCACCACCAGCCCCCCCCAGGTTTTGGGGCTTCCCCATACCTGGCTGGGGTGTCCCACCAGGCTGCCGTGCACTTTCAAGTAGCCCCTCTACCAGGGCGACCCTCTCCTCCCTCCATTCCTTGCATCGTTGCTATGACATGATTTCCTCTCCTTTTAGTGCTAGTCTGGAGGGAAATGTGGACCCTTATGGAGGTGGGCTTCCCATTTGGGGTGTTGCTTTATTCCATAGAAAGTAAGGAGTTAATTTTCCTTTAGACTTCTTCCTGCCTCTACCCATAATTTTGTAGAGGAAGTAGGCATGTCTGAGTGGTGTGTTGAGAAAGAAACTGATCAAAATTGCCCAATGAGGAAGTTCTAATCTCAAGATTGCTACATAGATGTCCTCTGAAACTACTATCTATTTTTCTTTAATACGCACCCTTGTCTATGCAAGCAGGTGGCTTTCCCATACTTCAGGCGGCCTTTGCTGCTGGCCTGCCTGTGTTTCCCCAGCTTAGAATGACCCCTCCTTCACCTTTTTAAAGAGAAGTGGCCCAGTGTGATAGGCTCTGCCCCCACTGCAGAAAGAGAAGGGACAATTTGGGGGAACAGCCTCTGTTTTTTTAACCCTGAATGTGACTGAGTAGAGTTAAGAAATGTCCTTAATCCCAGTCTGCCACTCGGCAGAGGGTAGCCTAGGAGAAGAGAAGGGGTGCAAAGAAAAGAAGGGTTATAGAGCTTTATGTTCATTGTGCCCTTTTATGCCAATGACTCTGTGGTGTTGGGCTATTCATCCCGTTTTACAGGGAGCAAACTGGGGCTCAGGCCGAGTGACTCATCCGATGTCACACACCCGTGCAAGTGCTAGAGCCAGGATTCAAACACTGAATTTTCTGGTGCCACAGCCTGTACTTGACCATCAGCAGCTGCAAAATGAGGGTTGACCTGAGTGATTCTGCTTTGATAATTTCCAATGAAGTACAAGGTTCGTTTTTCCAATTCCCAACACCCAGAATCAACCCAGGGTTATTTTACACTTAGCCTGGTATCTTCACTACTGACTTTCAGAGACCCCAAGCAGGAAAGTGGTAAAAATGACTTTAAGAATGTTGATCGGATCACAGGTCACCATTATCACATTATTGGCGTGGTGGATGCCAGCCCAAGGAGAGGGGAAAACGTTTGATCACCCAGCCCTTAAGGTGTCAGCTGGATTAGTCTGGAATGGATCTTTGGAATTCTTAATGTTTTTTAAAAAAAGTTCCTCATGTCATTCTGATGTGCTGCCAAGTTAGGAACTCTTATCCCAAGTGGCAGAATGGAGACTAGACAGAAGTTACCAGAAAAAGAGTTTTATTGTAGACTGAAGAAAAGCTTTCTAACAACTAGCACTAACCAACAATAGGAGCTAATCAGCTTAGAGAAGTAGTGAGTGTGTCATGCTTGGAAGCATTCAAACCGATGCCCAATGACTTATTGGGGTGAGAGAGACAAACCTGAATGTTGTCTGTGTTCAGTGGGATTAAATGTTTTCCCCTAGGGTCTTTCTTTTCTAAGAGTGAGTATTTTCAGCCATGCTCCTCCTGTCCCGTGTCCATTTGCTATCTCCTAAATTACTTTCCCCCGTGACTTTGGGCCTGGCTCTCCCTCCCTCTCTCTGGCTGCACTGTGGGCAAAATTGGCAGGATTCTGCAAAGTGCATTCACTTCCTTCCCATTCCAGGAAAACTTTCTTTGTATGAAGGCTGCTTCTCGTTTCTGACTTCTGTCTCCCTTGGCCACCCTTCACCCAGCACAACAGGGCCAGCCAAGGCTGGGCGGGCCCCAGTGGTGTGTTTAGGAATCTGTGACATTAGGTGATTAACACCCCTTCCTGAATGGCCCTAATAAACTGAAGGTGGAGACACTATTACTCTGCGTAAGGGAGGAAGTTTCGGCCAAGGTGCTATAGTTGCATTTCATACCCTTTCTCTTAGTTCCATGTGATGGAGAGGAAACTGAGGCCCTGGGGTCATCCAAGAAACCACAGGGTGGGGAATGTCTGCCCACACTGAGAGGCCAGACAAAGGTGCTGGTCCCAAGGGCCTGGCTTTAGAGCCAGACACACCTCCCCTCTAGCTCTGCCCCTCACCACCAAGTGACCTGTTACGAAAAGACAGTGAAGGTAAAGTCAGTGAAGCCGTAGGTTGGTGTCTTACAGGGAAGAAATGCTTGATAGAAGGTTCGCTGCTGTAACTATCAATGTCACTTTCGTCTGCCACTGATCACTGAAAGGTGATTATAATCTATTGGGTAAAAGGCATCTGACAGAGTGAAGGTTGACTGTTTAACTTGTTAGAGTCTTTAGGTTAAAAATGAGAATTGTCAACTGGATTTCCAACAAGCCCCTCTCAGCTTCAATATCAAAGTTAAACTAAGAATGTCCACTGCAGAACTGTGGCCACTCCACCTTTGCTCTTTGGTCTATGTGACCTCGCACTCCAAGAAGTGATGGTACAACCTCTTAAGAAGGCTCTGCTGTCCCGTGTGGGAACTCTCTGGCTTTCTTTGCAACACTCAGGGCCATCTGTTGAGTGGGGAGTGGGTGGCAGAGAGGCTCTAGTCCTCTCCTCTCATAGGAAAAGTAGTAATGTAGGAGCTTCAACTCTGCCATGTATCCAACTCATGATGGTGGCCAGAGACATGTCTGCTGCCCCTGCTTCCCTACGCCTTGCCAGGTCAGCTCCATGGGCCATGCCTGCCACTGTGTGCCCTTTGTATCTGCATTGGGGGATGACAGGAAGAGAAGATGGCCTTTTAATGGACACGGCTAGCCTGACCGTCCCACCACGCCATCTGGCCTATATAGACCCTGTCGTTGTCCAACAGAAGGGGGCATTCATCTAGCAGAGTGGACAGGAACACAGATGGTCCAGGATGCCCAGTCTAATCCTGGCTTGGTCCTTTATATTCGTGTGACTTTGGGAACATTTCCTTTCCTTCTTGGTAGAAGGTGGTTATAACACTGCTCACCTCACAGGGCTGCTGCGAGAATTTAAGTGAGTTAATGGGTGTGAACCTTGAGAACAAGGTCAGTGCCACAGAGGATTTGCTGGCATTACTATTGACCACAGGGCATCCCAGGCTATTTCTGGATGTAGCCTGGTGTTGGCTTCTGGTCTGGTGGTCCTGGACTTTGTACATTCACATGAAGATGTGTAAGGCATCAGGCAGCCTTCTTGGGCCAGCCCAGGTGTCATCAGGTCTGAAACGGGCTGCCCTGGCCGTGATTAAAGTTGCCCTGGACCCCGGGATCACCGGAGATTTGTCTCCCACGGCACCAACTGAGAGGGGCCTTGTCTGAAGCTATACCTGTTGACCTGGGGAGCCTCAGACAACATTTCGGGGGAGGCCAGGCCTCTTCAGGAGTATGCTGGCTCCCCCTATGTTGCAGAAAACCCACATCAGTGACCCAGCTTGGGCTGGGGCTGGTGTCCCACCGCCTGGGAGGCTGAGGCAGATGGTGGGCTCAAGTCAGGTAAGGTGCCAGAAACCTGAAATCAGAAAACAGAATGGACCATTGGATTCTTCCGGCTTCAGACTGGTGGGCTTAGTCTGGGGAAACTCTTTAATAAATGCTGACAACAAAGAGTTCTGGGAAATTGTTATTTCTGTGAATTGGAAACCCAACATGACAAGCCTGGTCTCCCTGGTGGGGAGTCAGGGGGGAGAAGAGAAGTGGCCTAGGGCCTTTACCACCTCTCTGTTCCCACGCCCCCTTTCTCACCTGGTGGGTGGACGGTGCGGCCAGTTCTGTTGCATTGTAACCATGCATCTGCGGTGGAGGGGGCTGGCCGATCCACCAGACGCCTTTACCTTGCTTACAGCTGCTTTCTGCAGTTTACTCCAGACTCTGATCTTTCCCTTTTTGGGATTTTACAAGAGTGGTGAAAGATTGAGTACTGATCAGGATATTTGAAATGATCTGAAAAGGGCTAATCTCATTATTCTATGGGGACAGAAACAGGCCTGAAGAGGACACGCCCCAACCCCACAGGAAGTTGGGACACAGCCAGGAAGAGAGCAGATGTGAGGAAGGACACACAACAGAAGACACTGGGATTGTCCTTCTCTTGCTATTTTCCTGGAAATCCTAGGCCACACATTTGGTTAAAAGAAAATCTAAGAAGAATTGACTAAAAGGCTAGAACATATAAGGCCGTACTATGAATGAGGACATTTGTCTGGGAAAGCTAATAAAAATTTACGCTTCTTTGTCAGAGTTGGGTAAGGGCAAGAAACACGCAGGCACTGACTTGTGTTGCCCTCAGGAATAACCATGGCAATGCTTATCAGCCGAGCTTTGCCTTTGGAAGCCCTGGGGTGCTGGAGCTGGGAGGAGCAGGGTCCCTTTTGGGCCCCCAGTGTGCTGACAGGACTGGGAGGGCCACGGTCTTCACACCTTGAGGGCACAGCTGGGGCCTGGCCCGAGGCTCCTGACTCTCTCCACCCCCACCCTCCGTGGCCAGTAGCCTCCCTGTCATGGACACGCCCCTGTCATGGACACGCCCCTGTCATGGACACGCCCCTGTCATGGACACTGCTGTTGAGAACAGGGAAATCTGTGCCTCTTTGGATGGATTGCTATCTGATCATTTCTTAGTAGTAGAAAATTGGCAATATTTATGGCCAAGGCAGATGGGTACTTTCAAGAAGGAAACTGCCTCAGAAGGATTCCCGATACTTCTCCTTCTCCTGGTATATCTGGGGAAAGTCCATATAAGTTTATTTTGGGAACAAGATCAGTGACATAACTATAGAAAGCTGCCTCCATCTCTGAGGGGAGGATAGTTGCGTTACTCTTTGTGTAGGGTCTCTGCTGTGCGTCAGGCACTGTGCTAGGCTCCAGGGATGCAGGGAGCAAATAGACATGGCTCTTCTTGCCCTTGGTGCTTATATTTGGACACTAATAAATGCATATTGCCAAAATGTGGATGGTTCTGTGGAAGGAAAAGCCCGAGCTCTCAGAAGAGCGGGAGGACTGACTGTTTTATTGGGAGGGTCAGGGAAGGCCTCTGTGGAGAGAGGCTTGAAGGGTTGGTAAGAGGTCAGATGGCAGGTGGTCAGTGGCAGATGAAGAGTGAGGTAAGGAGCTGGAGGGCCCTTGTGAATGGGCTGCGGGGTGGAAGGGCGAGTTGGGTGAGTTGGGGACTGAACCAAAGATAAAGTCTGCACAGAAATGCAGGGCTGCGCGTTGAGTTTAGGAGGTGGGGAGAGGCCAGACGGTACAGGGCCTTGGAAGGATTTCCAAGGGCTTTGGTTCTAAGGGAAGGCCACTGAAGGGTTCTAAGCAGGGAAATAATAGCAGCGTCTGGTTGGGGGTGGAAAATGGTGGAAGAGATAAAAGTAGAATTGAGGACTGTGTAAGCCCAGGCAAGAGGCGGCAGCTGCTTGGCCTAGGTTGAGGAGTAATAGGGTTGACGTGACCTTGTGAGGTAAAAAATTTCTAAGTGTTTTAAAAGGTGTTTCATTTATTTATTTTTAGAGAAGGGAAGGGGGCGGAGAAAGAGAGGGAAACATCAATGTGTGTTCCCCTCATGCACCTCCTACTAGGGGCCTGGCTCTCAACCCAGGCAGGTGTTCTGCCTGGGAATTGAACTCCCTACCCTTCACAGGCCAGCACTCAATCCACTGAGCTACACCAGCCAGGGCTATTTTTCTAATTTTAATTTTTAGCTTAGTTTCTTTTAAAAGACAAAGTCCTGTCAAATGGATTCTGGTTAAATGGTCTTGCATAACATACATATAACAGACTTTGTTCTTTCGAAGGGTTGAGTGATGTTCTCTGGTATAGATGCATACCATCATTCATTTAACTTACAGGCCTCCACTCTTGTTTTCCCCTTGTTGCAGGTTGACCAGTATCTCTATCACATGCGTCTTTCCGATGAGACCCTTCTGGAGATTTCTAGGCGGTTTCGCAAGGAGATGGAGAAAGGGCTGGGAGCTACCACTCACCCCACTGCCTCAGTGAAGATGCTGCCCACCTTTGTGAGGTCTACTCCAGATGGGACAGGTACTGCGCTGTGGGGTAGCGTGGTGGAGGGGATGGCTCTTGCTGCTCCACTGCTGGTGGGAGACTTGGGTGGCTTTGCTCAGGGACCTAAAGAATTGTATATCAGTGAAGGTTCTCTGGTTTGCAGCCTGGCTAATTTAAGCATGCGGCAAATTTAACGAAGTCTAGGGGGCAGGTTAGACAGGAAGACTGGCAAAGCAGGCAGGGTTGGCTATCAAGGTAGAAGTAAGTGTATCTTTGTCAGGCTGAGCAGGGCTGCTGTCAGGCATCTGGTTCCTGTTCATGTGCTGAGGAAAGCTGCTTGGCTCAGTTTGGGATTTTACGGTCCTGCTGAGATTGCTGTCAGTGATGGTGACGAACAACAAATGTGCCTAAGATGGTCATGGCCACGGGCCATGGCAGCCTCTGGCCCACCTCACCAGCACATTCCACAGTCTTACTGGAGAAACAGTGTGGTACAGATCGTCCTAGATTGTTCTTGAACTCATAAAGAAAGAGTATTAGGTGTCCGAATAGACTTGGGAGAATGTGAAGAGTCACAGTGCATATTAAGATATTAATGGCTCTGAAGTTGCGCAATAACTTCAAGCTTTGTTTAATCCCCGTGTTTGGGTTCAGCATTCCTATTTCATGGTGTGCTACCAGGCAAGTGAGGAATCAAAGTGGAGCAAAGGGCCGTGGTGGAGACTGAAGTTGGAGGGTGGACTGGGGCCAGGTCATAGAAGGCCTTGCCTGACTGCCTAAAACTTTGAGTCTTTCTTCAGTAACCACTGGCGAATAACTGAAAGCTTTCGAGGGCTGTGAGGAGAGCTGTCTCGGTGTAACAGGCATCATCAGCAGTATGTGCAGAGTGGGGGAGGGGTGATGCAGCTGGTGGGGCACAGGACAGTGGCCCGGGTAGCGTGTGGTCAGTGGGGCCAAGAGAGAATTCTATGGTGATTCCAGCGGGTTAAGCCCAGCTGCCTGGGGGTGGCGATATCCTCAGAGAAGGGAATGGTCGTCCTGACTGGTGTGGCTCAGTGGATTGAGTCCTGGCCTGTGAACCAAAGGGTTGCTGGATCAGGTTCCAGTCAGGGCACACGCCTGGGTTGCAGGCCAGGTCCTCCAGTAGGGTGTGCTTGAGGGACAACCACACATTGATGTTTCTCTCCTCTTTCTGCCTCCCTACCTCTCTCTCCAAAAAAATAAATAAATAAAATCTTTTAAAAAAGAGAGAGAGAAGGGAAAGGAGCCAAGTTGTGTCACACAGCTTGTTTCATTTAACCTTTCCAGTCATCCTCCATTTTGGAGATGAGGGGGCTGTGGGGCCGTGAGGGGTGAAGGGTGTCGGACAGCTGCCCTCTTCTCGAGGGTGGGAGGAAGAGCCCAAGAGCCAGGGTAGCCGAAGAACCAGAAAGTCCCAGAACCCAAGGGAGGAGAGAGAGCGTCAAGGAGTCGGTCACTAGTGAGGCATCTGCAGAGAAGTCCTGGGGGTGGGGGTTGAGGGTTGGGACAGGGCTTGTTCACACGCCATGCTCCTTCAGTATTTCCATCACACCTGTGTCCTTGAGGCTTACCTGCCTGAGAGCCGCTAGGGACCTAGTTTGGCTAACAAGAATTTGTACCTTTCTATGATTCCTAAAGTAAGTATGTGTTTGCTGAAGACTTGGGACCCAGCCTGGACCCAAGGGCGTGCGTGACCTTGTTCAGGATTGTCCTCTGAGCAAGTGTGTCTCAGCCCTTCAAAGAGCTCTGTGGGGTGAGGGGCCCCCCAGTTCTCCAGTGTCCCTTGTATGCCCTCTAGATCGGCACCTGTTGTACCTGCCACTCCCTCTGAGCAGTGGCCACAGTTGTTTCTTTTGTTTCTATTTGACATTTTGATAAATTTACCAGTTTGTTAAGGCCAAGGACCTTGTCTTTGTTTCAGGCACTAGCACTAAGCCAGTACCTGAATATTTACTGAATGTATATCATGGATAAGGGCTTTTTTTTTAGCTCCTGCATGCACTGACTCATTTACTTTCACAAAACCCTACAAGGACGTGGGTACCAGTTATATACATATACATATACATATACATATACATACACACACACATACATATATATACATATATTTTTTAGATGAGGAATTTGAATCACTTGCCTAAGGCCACTCAGCTAATGAGAGGCCTGGTCAGGATGCAAACTCATCCATGTCAAAGGTCAAGCATTAGGACATCATGTGTGAGCACGATCAGAGCAACCCAGCACATCGGGTTGGGTTTGAATGTCTGACTGGTAGTACAGGCAGGTGAATAAGTGCTGGAGAGAACAAGGTACTGGTTGGGCTTTTTTTCTTCTCATTGCTTTCCTGAGATTGGAGGCACAGAGCCCCGTTCTGTCTCTTGAGGTTTGCACTGGTGACTGGGCCGTGTGGTCATTAGTCCCTTTCCCTGGTCTCAGGGCAGGGTCCTGGGAGCCCATCTGTGGGCTGTTCCACCTCTGCCCCAGTGTGGAGCAGCAGGTCCACTCTTGGCCTCTGTGAACGTGAGTTGCCTGGATCAAGGACAGGAGCCAGAGGCCAACTCCTGCATCTGTCTGGGGCTGAAGGGTCTGGGGCAGGACTTGTGTGCCTGACCTCCTTTCCGTGCAGAAACAGTGAGACTTTACATGGTTTTTGTGAAACCCAGAGTGCCTCTTTATAATCGCAAATTCTACAGTGTAAATGGAGCTGGTGTGTAAAAGGAATACTGTGTGTTGATGTTTTATTCACTTAAGCAGAGCAAGTGCCCCTTAGAGAACTGGAGACCAGATGGTAGGAAGCCCAGCCCCCAGCCCCTTGGGTTTTCACTGGCAGGAGGGCCTATGGCCGAGCTCTTTGTCTCCACTCCCTGGGACTCAACCTTTTATCCTTAGCAAAGTGAGAGGTGGATCGAGCAGACCCAGTCTGTCTGCACCTGTACTAACTAGAACTAGAGTGTTCAAGTACCTACACACAGTTTCTCACAATACTGTAAAGAGGGAAAAACCCGAATGTCCGTCAGTTGGGCACTGGTTAATTAATGCAGAAAACAGTCCTCTGCAACTGATCCCAAAGCATGGGATACAGTCATCTGTATTAGTATAGCGGGGTCATGTATACATGTGCGTGTGCACAGGTGTGTAATGTTTCAAGCATATACTTGTATATTGAACTACTGATACTGGTTATCCTGGGATGTGTGGCTGGCAATACTAGTTAAGTTGAAAGGTGTGTGTATGACAACTCGGCAATTCCAGCTACAACTTGAATGAACTCCCACATGAACTGAAGGAGACGCGTCCAAGAATGCTCACAGCAGTGTTGCTTATGACAGCATTTTGGGAGTAGTTTGCAGCAGAGTCATGTGATGGCATGCTATACAGCATGGCGCGTCAGTGACCTTGAATCAATTGGGCACATCTCAAAAACAATGAGCGATGCGTTGTAGAAGGCCATGAACCTCATGGTAGTTGGGTGTCAGTGAAAAACCGTCACTCGGAGCAATGGTATTCATTGCTTAGGACATACACGCATCATAGGATTATTTAAACTGGGAAACGCACACCAGATACATGAGAGAGGTTGCTTCTGGGAGAGAGATGGAACCGTGGAGTGGAACGTGAGAGTGTGTAGTAACTGGAAGTGGTCAACATCAAGGCTTTCAGTCTTCTGTTTTGTTTGTTGGGGCTATGAGCTATGAGATGACATCAAGGACCAGAGATGCTTCAGTAGATCAAGTCTATAAAAAATAAAAATACTGAGTCCGTCTGCCTCAAGATGGAGGCATAGGTGGAAACACTGTGCCTTCTCCCACAACCAAGTTTGAATACAACAAAGGTTTGGAGAAACAAAGACACAACCAAAGGACAGAAAATTGAATTATACGGAAGTCCGACTACATCTAACCGTTCAACGGGGACGGTAAGAGGGGCAGAGCCAGCACCGAGCAGGGTCNAACCCGAATGTCCGTCAGTTGGGCACTGGTTAATTAATGCAGAAAACAGTCCTCTGCAACTGATCCCAAAGCATGGGATACAGTCATCTGTATTAGTATAGCGGGGTCATGTATACATGTGCGTGTGCACAGGTGTGTAATGTTTCAAGCATATACTTGTATATTGAACTACTGATACTGGTTATCCTGGGATGTGTGGCTGGCAATACTAGTTAAGTTGAAAGGTGTGTGTATGACAACTCGGCAATTCCAGCTACAACTTGAATGAACTCCCACATGAACTGAAGGAGACGCGTCCAAGAATGCTCACAGCAGTGTTGCTTATGACAGCATTTTGGGAGTAGTTTGCAGCAGAGTCATGTGATGGCATGCTATACAGCATGGCGCGTCAGTGACCTTGAATCAATTGGGCACATCTCAAAAACAATGAGCGATGTGTTGTAGAAGGCCGTGAACCTCATGGTAGTTGGGTGTCAGTGAAAAACCGTCACTCGGAGCAATGGTATTCATTGCTTATGGACATACACGCATCATAGGATTATTTAAACTGGGAAATGCACACCAGATACACGAGAGAGGTTGCTTCTGGGAGAGAGATGGAACCGTGGAGGGGAACGTGAGAGTGTGTAGTAACTGGAAGTGGTCAACATCAAGGCTTTCGGTCTTCTGTTTTGTTTGTTGGGGCTATGAGCTATGAGATGACATCAAGGACCAGAGATGCTTCAGTAGATCAAGTCTATAAAAAACAAAAATACTGAAAAGCTCTTAAAGAAAGATCGAATAAAGCAGAAGTGCCTCGGGGGCTGTAAGTTGGGCCAGAGAGGGATTTTCCTGGTACCTTCCATTAATAAAACATCTTCACTCCTATCTGTTTTCTATATTGGGGTCCTGTATTTAAAAATGAAAATTCTCTTTTGTTGTTGGTTCTCCGGTGAAGTGCTGAGAGGAGCAGAGTGAGCGGGAACCGCGGCCTTTCCCCGAGACGTGGTCATGAAGCCCATGGGCCTTGCTGGTGCACCTGCTTGCTGGCCCGGTCACAGTCTGGGCTCTGTTGCTGTCACCGGTGATTCTGTTCCACGGAAGGCTGGAGGCCTTGTTTGGGCGGTGTTGACTCCACGCTGGCCTTTCTCAGAACCTTTCTCAGCCCGTTCCTTTTCAGTGTTTCTTTTGAAATCTGGGAAATTAAACCTCAGATTTCAATTTCTGATCTTAGAGGGACCTGATCTTCAAATCAGTGGCTTTCTAACTTTTCTGGACTTTTCTGGACATACTCACAGCAAGAAGCACATATGTTTAAACACTGATACATGACTGATACATATTTCAGGGGCCAATGTATGTTCTTAAATGTGACACAATCGGATCGATTACCTTCTGGTCTTTAAGAAGGTTGCTAATTACCACCCACTAAATTTTTTTCAGCTTGCAGTCACCCAGTCACTGCCTTCAGTGCTCTGCACCCAGTCTCGCCCTGCATGGGCATCTGTAAAATTGGCTACTTCTCGCCAGGGGTGAGAGGTGGTTTCAGGCCAGCGTGTGGTGTGGGGTGAAGATCAGAATTCTAGGTTTAGGTGGGGTTGAAGTCTGGCTGCTTTAGAGCATTTCATTTATGCTCCGATCCTCCATTTTCTTATTCATAAAAAGGAAACATCAGAGGGCTGGCTAAACTGAGAATTAATGGGGAATCAGATAGGTGACCTTCTATAAACTGTCCAGGACTCAGCACAGCAAGAGGCATGCCCAGCATGGATTTTGGGGGAGAGGATCAGTGAGCCTCCTGAGGTCCTTTTGGAGGGAGCAGATCTGAGGGTTCATCCCCATGACCAGAGGCCCTGCATTTTGGAGTGAGGACCAGGCCCATCACACTGAAGGAAAACGAACCCCGTGTTATGGCTGGAGTTCTGGTGAGAAGGAAGGTCCTAGCTATCTAATGGTAATCAAAGTCCTGGTAGAAACTGTGGGAGAGGCGTCGGGAAGTTTCAGGCCGTTCGCGTATGTGATGGAGGCCTCCATTACTCTGAAGGAAATTGAACCCCACGCCATGGTTTGAGTTCTTGGTGAGAAGGAAGGGAATGTCAGCAGCCACGGAGCCTTGTTGGGGCTGATTTCAAAATACCCGCGCTTCATGAATGTGTGGGCCACTCAGTGCGAATAAATGTAGTTGGTACCAATGAAAATGAAATATGCATAAAGGCTCCAAGAGTATCTTACTCAGATGACTGAATTTGGTGTCATCTGGGGTATGTATATAAAATAAAAATCCCTATTTTTTCCCACCAAAAAGTTTATAAAGGTTGAAGAACTGTGTGACAAACATCCTATACAGACGACCTAGATTTCACGTTGGTATTTACTAGGTTCGCTTCCTCACACTCCTCCATCCTCCTAGTCACCTTCCTGTTGTCCTTTTTGAACCATTGCAAAGTAATTGCAGAAGTCAGTTCGGCCCTAAAACTTCAGCATGTGCATTACCAACTAGAGTTCAGTATTTTCTCTTGTTTCTTGTGGTGCAAAATGTCATGTGGTGAGATGGCAAATATTAAGTATCATCTGATGAACTGACACCTGTTTAATGCTGCCCCCATAAACAGAGGAGGACATTGCCATCAGCCCGGGAAGCTCCCTCCTGCCGCTTCTTCCCAAGCAATCTCTGTCCCCAGAAGCAAATGCCACTTAAGCTTTCCCACATGGATTAGTTTTCCTTGTCCTAGAACATTCCATGACTATAATCATACAATATTTTAGCTTTATGCAAGGCTTCACTTACCCATTGTAACTTAGGCTTTACTCACGTTGTGCGTTCGTTCCTTTTTTGGATGCTGATGCCACGGTATGATCGTAATCCTATATGACGTGAATATTGACCTCCAATTTTTGCCCAAAGCTGCTGTAAACATTTTTACATGAGACTGTCCTGTGTGTGAACACATGTGTTCATTTTCTTGGGTGAACAACTAGGAGTGGAATTGCTGGGTCATGGAGTTTGAGGTATATTTAATTTATAATAAACTTCCAGATCTTTTCCCAAAGTGGCTGAACCATTTCACAATCCCACCAATGATGTAGGAGAGTTCCACTGGCCCCATATCACCAATATTTGTTGTCTAACTCCCTCCCACCTCACCCCGCCACCCTTTTGTTTTTGGCAGTGCAGGGTTGAGTCAAATGTTCATTTGTATTTGCCAGGAATCCCATCGTGCTGACCTCTCTCTGGGCAGCCCTGACCTCAGCTACGGCTGTGCATAGGTCGTGCCAGCCCCAACCACAGCCCTCAGTCCTCGGGTGTCCACCATACATCTCAGGGATCTGCCTTTCAGAGGACAGTTTCATCTTAAGAGGAAATGCAGGCATAATTGACACCATTTAAGGAGCATCTGTGATGTCTGTACTAGGCTATTTACATAAATAATCTGTTTTGCCCTACGTGCAAACTACGAGAGAGGCATTTCCCAATTTAATAAATGAGACAGCTATTGAGGGTTGATGCCAAGGTCACGTGTGGCCAGTTAGCGGTCGAGTTGGGATTTAAGCACAGGTCGCTGTGACTTCATGGCCCTAAGAGTTGTAGTTTACATCGGCTCTTGTTGCTGAACTAGAGCAAATCAGTCTTTTTAAATAGGTCATGAGTTGGCTTTGTACCATTATAATAAGAAACTCAAGTAATAATAACCCAACTGAAAGTCCTTGAAGAGTCTAACTTCATGTTCCAACTTAGAAATACATTCTTTTTGTAGTGTCTTTACCACCCTCATCTTGACACTTAGGTACAACAATGTCTCATAGGCAGAGTGAGATGAAGACTTTGCTGTATCAATCATACGGCACTTCCCTAGTTCCCTGAGTTGTGAATTGTTTTCACGGGTGAGTGTATCTCCACCCTCTGTCCACTTAGAGAGCAGCGAGTGATGACGGTGATAGTGATGACAATGGAAAATTGTAGGCTTTTTAAATGCCAGGTACTGTGGTAAGAAATGCGTTTGAGCTATTTTATTAATTCTCACAATGATCCAATGCTAGGCAGTTTGAACCCCATTGTATAGAAAGACTAGAGTTAGAGAGATTAGACAACTTGCCCAAAGTCCCAGAGTGAGCAAGTGGAAGTGTTGGGATTTGAACCAGCTAGCTATGTGCCAATGCCCAGACCCTTGCGCACACCACTAATGGTGTATTTTAAGCTTATCTGCCCCTTCCCCCCACTGCTAACACAAGGCATTAATTTTTCTCTTAGTGACACAGACCTAGCTGTTCAGCTCACTCACTAGAGACCCCCGAGGCTGAGCCTCTGTGTGGCAGCAGTGTGCTGAGCTGTCTTGTGCCCTGCCTTTGAAAAGTGAAAATTATGCTGGGATGATAAGGCCTACACAGACGAAATGATTACAGAACGATATGAGTCATATAACGCAAGGACATGATGTGATATAGGGCGATTAGCCTGGTGATAGATGGTGTGGAGGCTGGTAAAACCCTGAAAGGAGCCCTTTTCTTGGTCGCTCAGCATTGTATCAATAGCCAGATAGTGGAGATAGATCAGTAGCATGCACACAAATGAATAAGTGGGTTAATATGGTGTCTACAATGTAAACTGAAGATCGTATTGATAAATGGCCTCCATATATAGTAGCTAGAGTTTATGAAATGTTTACATGCACCAGGCATTGTGCCAAACACCTTATGCTCTCTTCTCATTGAATCTTGATCAAAAACTTTGTGTGCGTGTGTATGTTTCCCTGTGTCCTGGGCAGTGGTGGAGGAGGTGCTAGCTAGACTAGGTTATGACTATCCCCTTTCAGCAGATGATAAACTCTGTGTATTAGATTTATAATAACTTACCCCAAGCATATGGTTAAAACAGGATTTGAACCCAGTTCTGCCTGGCTGAAAATTTTAACACACTCAGCACCTACACCATATTGAAACATAATCATGTTTTAATCCTCTGAAGAGTGGTTTCACATCTGTGGAGCTAATGGAATATGTACCTCTCTGTGACTGGCACATATTTTAAGCTTAAGAAACATTTCCTGATAGAGAAGCACGAGGAAGGTGCATTCCGATGGTGCTGTGGATGTTCTGGGCAGGAGGTGGGGAGCATTTACAATGTGTTTGTGCACTGCGGGCCCTTGCCTTCAACCAGGGCAGCTCTATTGGTCTCTTCCTCTCCATTTTGGCCTTTGGCATCCTGTTGCTCCAAATATTTGGAAAACCAGTGATGTGGAAGATCAGATTTCCCTATTCCTTGACTGTGGCAGACACCAGCGTTAACTGACTGTGTGATTTGATCCCTTTAATAACACGGAGTTACCTTATTTCTGAACAAGGGAGTGGAGACTGGCATTGTATTATAATGAATAGCTGGGACCTTGGAGCTTAAGAAGAGGCTGCCGGATGTGGTAGTGACCGTGGTGGGTCCAGGCACATGGGAAACATGTGCCTTGGAACCCGTGTCTGGAAAAGTTAGTTTTGGGGGATTACCTACCCAGGACCGGGAGGTTTATCTTTTCAGTTCTCCTCTTAATTGGAGTCCATCCTGTGCACTCTCAGAGCAACCTGTGGAGGTGCCCTAGCAGGCACTGGAAATCTAAAGGATAGACAAGGTCTCTCAACCCACAGCCACCCAGTGGAGGAAAAACAGAATATTCAGCGTGGCCGCCTGGTGCCCCCTGGAATCTTCCTATTTTACAGGGTAGGTAGGGGGTCCCTTTGGGGACATTGAGTTATTATAAAGTCACTTCAGGAACTCAGTGTGAATGGATGGCTATGTGTCTTTGACCTACATCAAAGTTCAAGGCTGCATGCCTGGGGTATTGGGTGACAAGGAAGGGCTGATGCCCCAGTGGTTGGATCTAACATGGCTCTCAGGTGACCAGCCATCTGATTTGCCCAGGACTCTCCTAGTTTCAGTACTGAAAGCCCCGTGTAGATCCGGGGCCACCAGAGTGGTTGGCCACCCTACACGGCCCTGGGTCCCTGGTCTTCATCACCGCCCAATGCGAGTGTATCTCGGCCCTAGAGCCCTCATCTGCAGTGCTACTGGCCTCTGCTTGGAAACACAAACCTGACCTTCTGCTCAAATCCAAAGTCCTTGGCGTTGGCATTTACTGCGTCCTTGTAGCCATGTCGTGGGAGCTCTAGGTTGTAGCCACGCTAGATGTGCCATTCCTCAAGCAAGCCTTGGACTCCTGTGTGTATTTCCTTTTCTCTCTCTGGCAACTTCATATCCACCCACTAAGGCCTGGCGGTCTCTGTTGCTCTCAGAGCAGCCTTCCTCATCTGAGCAGGAATAATCATTCCTTCTATGACGGGAGCCCCCCAAGTGCCTGGAATTTATTTATTTTAAAAAACGTGTATTTATTCTTACATGTTTAAACATCAGTTACCTTCAGAGCACTCTCCATTTGATGCAACACACCTATTGAGACTTTTTTCCACTGTTTTTGCTCAAAACAGTGTTTGAATTCATCAATTCTAATGCCTTTTAATGCTTCTGCTATTTTTTTCACCTCTTCCACATGGGCAAAACATTTCCCTTTGAGAAACAAAAAACTGGGAAACCAAGAAAAAGTTGCTGGGGTGAGATCAAGTGAATAGGGAGGGTGGGGCATGGGGGTCATGCTGTTTTTGGTCAAAAACTGCTGAACACTCAGCACGGTGTGGGCAGGTGTGCTGGTAAATCACCCATCATGAAATGGGCACACACATTGAAAGTCTTCAGAAAATTTCTTCACTGAAGCCAAACACGGCCTCTCACAATAACACCAGGTGGCACACTGATACAGATGGGTTCCTAAAACACTCACCTAGAGGGGTTAACCTGTACTACAAGGGGCCCGCCCTCCAGAAGATAATTCTGGTTTTTGGGGGAGGGGTTCCCTCTCTTATAACACTCCCATCCCTCTACTTGCCGCGTGCGTCTAACTGCTCCCTTTCTCCCTGTCCAGCCAGGGACAGGTAACTGTCTCCAATGCTCAGTGTCGAAATAACTAATCACAGAATGGGGGAAGTATTTGGCTGGTGCATCGTAAAACAGATTCAGTGCTTGACTCTCAAAATAGTGATTTTTAAAACATTTTTTATGTAGTGAACTCCACTCTCAACTTTAAACAGAATGAAATCTTTTGTATTGAACACCATCTGTAAGACAGTGAAGAGCAGGAAAAAGAAATAAAATTGAAGTGAGGAGGTGAGAGGTGAGACTATGCCATAATTGGCCACCTGTGACCTTCACCAAGGCGGACCTTACCACCTTCAAGGATCTCTAGACTCTGGGAATGCTGCACAAAAGACACTTGTTTAAAAGGAGCCTTCTGGAGCCTGTGGTTCTGGAGAAGTCACTTTAGTCACCTAAAGAAGCCCTGGGGTGAGGGGCTGGGCTCTGGCCCCAACCTTAACCAGGCAGAGCACTGCCACTTCTGAGCACAGTTGCCTTCGCCCAATGGCCCTGCCGCTTACAAGTACAAAACCAAACCAAACCTGTTTGCACGTCACTCTTACAGTCGTGGCTGGCACACGCTCCAAGTGCCCAACGAGAGGGACAGGTGGAGATCTATTTTAATTAGTGGCAAGTACCTAATGATTGAAAATAGACCCTGTTAGAAAATTCAAGTGGCCCTTGCCCCTCACCCTTCCAAAATTGCACATTGTCAGGTACCTGCCACCTGTTAGTGAGTGATATTGCCAATGCTGGAGTACGGCCTGCTCAGATACAGGACAGATATTGTATCAACTGAGATGACGGTGACTGTCAAGTTCAGGCAGTCAGTCAAATGCCACTTGAGTCCTCCTCAGAGACAGGTGAGCTCCCGGGAGAAATGGAAACCCCTTTATCTTGCTGACCTTATGGGTTTGTTAAGAGCCTCGCTGAAAGTGGGCAGAGTGGTGGTAGTTCAGGATGGGAAATGAGTCAGCACGGCAACCAACAACCTGAATCCGAACTGCTGGGCGGCCTGAGGGTGGGTGGCAGGGCCTAGCAACGCTCCCGTTGCCGGTTCCTCCTCGCTGTGGGCCGGCACCGCTTCTCTGAGCCCTGTTTCCTTTCAGCGGAGAGTTGGTACCTTTTTTCTTTTCTCTCTTTTTTGATAGTTTATTTTTTATTGTATTTTTCCCCTTGCTATTTATCCTCCTTATACCCTCTCTTTTCTCTTCACTATTTTTGGAGGGGGATAATACTTTCAATTAGAAGGACCTTCAGCTGAGAGGGTTTGGAGAGTATCCAGTAAGGCGGGGACAGAGGTTTGGCAAAATTGCACGAGTGGACACCTAATTGTGGCCATGGTAAAAGCTTGCATCAGTGAGCTTGAGTAGTCCTGTCAGTCTGGGAAGGGCGTGTCACCTCTCGCCAGAGGCTTTTTGTATGCCACCTCCCACTCAAGTCTGAGAACATTTGGCCATTCAAATGGGCCATGGTCGCTGATAAAGATTAGGGCCTCATTGCTTTCATTTTCACCACTTTATGGCTTATTTGCTTCCGTCCTGGATTCAGCGATAGGCCACCCTCGGCCTCCAGGAACCACGGGCGTAAGAGGTGTGGGTGTGGTGTAGAGAGGCAGGCATGGGGTTTAGGATCAGCCAATAGTTGTGACCCCTGAATGACCTTCACTAAGGGACTCATCCTGTGAACCACAGTGTGACTTCTTCTGACACCCGGGCCAGCTTGGAGACTGCTGGTAACCTCGGGGTTCTGTCCTCTTGGCCTCATGAGCAAAGTGTTCCTTATTTAAGGGTTTACGACGTTCCCTCCTTGCTCACTGCACTAGACAACGCCACTGGAGACTCGAACCAGGGTTTGAATCCTGGTTTTCTTCCCCATAAAACTGGGATTGTAATGCCTGACAGGGTTGTTGGAGTTTAATGAGATGATGTTGATAAACAAAGTGATGGTCACTTAACAAATGTTAGTTTCTCGTCCATTAAAATCTTCTGCATGTTGGACCCCAACTAAACCTCCCTCACACCTGCCCGTCTTCCGTGGTTTAATCATCGCAAGAATCCAGATGCCGTTGAGAGAGTCTGACTCCGTCCTGGGACAAGGGAGAAAAAGACAGGATTCTGAGCTTCAGTTTTTGCAAACAGTCAAGTGAAGTAGAAGATGAATTTGATCTTTTAAATAAGCCTATGGTGAAACTTGCGTCCTTTATGTTAGCAGTGGTGGTGACCGCATCTAAATCAGAGGAATCAGAGAGATTTAGAAAGAGTGGTGAATGGATGTAATCCTTCAGAATTTCTTGAGAGACAATATAAACCAGAAATCGCAAATATTTTGACAACATAAAAATTAAACATTTCTTACATGGCAGAAATACCACAAACAAGATGAAAAGACACATATCGCTGGAAAAAATAATTGCAAATATACAACCAACAAAACCATTTTCCTTAATATACAAAGAGCTCTTTTAGGTTATTAAGAAAATAATAGTTTTTTTAAAGGCAAAAGATAAATAGAAAATGCACACAGAAAAAAGAATTTAAAAGGCTAGTCAATAATTCAAAATGTCTAATCATATACAAAAGAGAGTAACCAGCCCTGGCTGGTGTGGCTCGATGGATTGAGCACCTACCTGTGAACTGAAAGGTCCCCAGTTTGATTCCCAGTCAGGGCACATGCCTGGGTTCCTAGCCAGGTCCTGTCTCCAGTCTTGGGGTAGGGATTGGAGGGTTTGAGAAGAACTAGGAAGGGAGCTACGTAGTCCAGAGAAGGAATAGTAATGATGACAATTATCGACAACTTATGATGTACTCATATATTCACATGTGATGTGTTCTGTGTTCCATCGACACTCCATGAGTCCCAGGAGAGGTCTGCATTGTGAGCCCTGCCCTCCAGGTGCGGTTGCAGTGCTCAGAGAGCACCTATGCGCGCATTGGGACTGAAGTCTGCCCGACAGTCTGTAAGGTGCAGCTTGTAGCTGCCATTCCATGTGTAGGGATCTGTTTACTGAACCAAGGAGTCACCTTGAGATTTAATTCCAGGAATCATGGTGCCGAGCCTGCCTCAGAGATCATGGACTTTGGAAGGAAGACAGTTCTTGACTGCGGTAGTCATGCTCATGGGTACCAGTGGGGACCCCAAGACCCAGGAATTATTTATAAAAAACTGTGTACTTATTCTTTACATGTTTAAACTTCAGTCACCTTCAAAGTACTTTCCATTTGAAGCATACACCTCTTGAGACATTTTTTGCACTGCTCAAAACAGTTTTTGAACTCTTTGATTTTCATGCCTCTTAGTGCTTCTGCCGTTTTTCGTTTCACCTCTTCCACATTGGCAAAACGTTTCCCTTTGGGGACTTTTTTCATCTGGGAAAACAAACAAAAAAGGTTGCTGGTGTGAGATCCCGTGAATGGAGGGGGGCATGAGGGTCATGCCGTATTTGGTCAAAAAGTGAACGCTCAGTGCAGTGTGGGCAGGTGTGCTCATAAATCACCCTTCAGGAAACAGGCAAGTGCATTGAAAGAGTCCTCCAAAATAATTCACTGAAGCCAAACATGGCCTCCCACAACAACACCAGGTGGTATGGTGATGCAGATGAGTTCCTAGAACACTCACCTAGTGGGGGAAGCCTGTACTACCAGGGGCCCACCTCCCGGAGAAAATTGGGTTTTGGGAGCTTCCCCATGTATTTGTACATGGTGCTGGGGAGGAGGGATGCAGAGGAATGTCTGTTTTGGTAGAGTCTGGAAAAAAGCAAAGATGACATTCCATACTGGGGACAGAATTATAAACAGAAGTTTATTATTTGTGGTTTCCCTTCAGACCATTAGGAAATACTGCTGCAAAACCTCTGCTCTTGATGGAGCTGAGCCTCTCCAGTGAACTGAGCAGGGCTGGCCTGGAATCATGACGAACCAGCAGCAGAGCCCCAGCCGCCTCAGTCCCTGGTGGCTGCCGATTCAGCGGATTGCATGTGTCCTGGCTGCAGAGTGCTGAGGCAGGCAGTTCATCTTTGATTTTCCTTTTAATCCCTTACGACAACCACCACATAGCTTTTCCTACAATCTGGCTGAGGTTCCAGTGCCCGGGGAGCCTCAGAGCTGGAGTGCCTGGAAAAGTTGCCCAAGGCCATGAGGGAAGCAGAGTCACCCCAGGTGGGGTTGAGGTTGTCCCAGCTCTCTAACAATTGTAGCTAGTAAAGCTGGCAGGGTGGGTGGCGGGGGGTGTCTCCAGATGCCTGGGAGGGAACAGAAAGTTTGCGTCCCTGTGCCGGAATGCTGCAGTCACTGGGGTAGATTCCAGCGGCTTTTCTTGGATGGGTCTCTTCAGTCTCCCCTCAGCAATGTTGATTTTTTTAAAAGATTTTGTTTATTTCCAGAGAGAGGGGAAAGGAAGGAGAAAGAAAGGGAGGAAACATGGACTGGTTGCCTCTTGCATGCCCCCAGATAGGGACCTGGCCTGTAACCCAGGCATGTGCCCTCACTGGGAATCAAACCAGCGACCTTTCGGTTTGCAAGCCAGCACTCAATCCACTAAGCCACACCAACCAGGGCTCAATGTTGGTTTTACTTTTCAGTCTGAGAGGCAGCCCTAACATAAGGCCTGGAAGGCTCAACTGTGGGTATCATGCAGTGTTTGCCGAAAGCCTGGATGGAAAGTTTCTTTTACTTATTGAGTGTGTCCTAAGTTCTTGGCACTGAGAACTAAAGTACTTGGCTGGGTGCCCGAGGCACATTTTCTAGTTTTTCCCTCACAACAACCACACAATGGATGGCATTCCCATTTTAGAGATGAAGCAGCTGAGGCTCAGGCTCAGGCTCAGGAAGTTGCCATAGCCAGAGTTCTGACATAGGTAAAGTGGGCTCTGGTTCTGACATTCTCTGTGTATCAGGCCACCAGACCACAGTTGCGTGGAGGCAAGTCCCCACAGACTCTTGGGTGGATGATTTTTGCCCTCAGTTGCCCCTCTGGACTGTAGGGGACGTGGGGAGTGCCCTCAGGGAGCCGGGCAGACGTGGCTTTTCTCAGGGCCTGAGCAGGAGCTACTGAGGGGACCTGGGTTCAGAACAAACCCTGGACGCCGTTCACCTAGAGCATTTCTCTGACCCTCTGACCCATTCCACCTTGTTTCTGTGACAGTTTCCCGTTGGGAAAAGGGCTGTGTTGACAAACATGCCCATCAGTGAATCCCCAAGGGAATAATCCGGTATCCCTCTAGAAGATGTGTAGCAGGGCAGTGGAAGACTGGCGCAGCCATTACTGGTGGAGGAGGCTGCTGAGGGGACACGCCCACCTCCTTCCCCCAGCCCTGGCTCTGGCCTCTGCGTGTCTTCAGCGCATTCATGCTGTGTCATGCACGGAGCTGTCCCTGCAGCCAGCTGTGTTACCGTCGACCCGCTGCGTATTTTCTGTCTGCACTGCTTGTTTCTTGGGGGGCAGGGACTTCGCCTTCCTCATGGCTCCTGAAGATCTCTCTCCACTTGTGTCTGTGGAGATTCCCTCTCGCTCTGCCTAAGCTCTGGGCTTGTTTGAGTGGGAGGAAGAGACTGGCCTGACTCTTGTCTTACATACTCTTGGGTCACCATTCTTCTACAGCTGGATAAGCCTAGAAGATTTTTAAGGGGCACCTGCTTAGTTTATTTCCTAGACCCATTAATTTATGGCCATTTGGATGCTGGTCCACTCCCTCACAGTGCTATCACTGTATGCAAACATTAAAAGTGAATTTTATACAGGGATCACAATGTGGCCACAGGCCCAGGGGCCCACAGGCCTGCGGCAGTGTGCTGGGTGTCCTGAGGGCATGGAGAACAAAACGGAGGCATAGACTTCTGGCAGGGAGCTGGACAGGCCCCGTGAGCTCGATGGGGACTTGGCTGGGAGCCCCTGGGAAACAGCTCTGTGTGTGGGGGGGGTGTTCCATCATGGGTGTGAAACTATCTCATTGTTTATGTCAATTGTAAAAGTAATATAGAAGTGCTTAGCATTAAGAAAAAGAATCAGACAACACAAAAATGTGTATAGAAAAAACTACTAAGGCCCACTGGACGGCCATTACCAGAGACGACCAGTGTTTTTAGTCTCGTGGGTTTTAAGGACTCAGTGGGTATCAAGGACTCCGTTTATGGCAGGACTCGTGGCTTTTCAGTCTTGGTCTCCGTGAAGCAGTTTGATCTCATCTTTTCTGCACTAATAGTGGCCCTTCCTGTCCGCAGAACATGGGGAGTTCCTGGCTCTGGACCTCGGAGGGACCAACTTCCGTGTGCTCTGGGTGAGAGTAACCGACAACGGTCTCCAGAAGGTCGAGATGGAGAACCAGATCTACGCCATCCCCGAGGACATCATGCGAGGCAGCGGCACTCAGGTCCGAACCTTCTCCCAGAGTGGCCACCGGGGCTCCGGGCCCCACAGGCACAGGCGCGGCTCCTCCGCTGTGGTCTGGAGGGAGGGGACCCCGGCCGAAGCTGGGATTTTCTGACGTCTCTCTGCACAGTGAAACCCCTCCATTCCTGGGAGCCGAGGTGGGGCCTCCATCAGGAGAGATGTGCACGGGGCAGGGAGCAGGGGGCATGCGCAGGAGGCGCTGGGGTCTGGGCATCTAGGAGCAGGAGGAGTTTTGATTTGCCCTCTCTTTCGAGGTCTGCTCGTACGTGCTGATTATTGAGGAAAGCCCGCTGTCAGGGGGCTGGGCCATGTTCCCAGACACCTGGTTGTTAGTGGTGCTACGGAATGGCCAGTCAGTAGAATCCCTGATTGTGGTTTGACCCTGCCACGGCCGCTGGCCATTCTGCAGCCCCTGGGGCTCACAGTTGTTATCGTAGCATTACAACGGAGACCCCGCCCCACTGCCTTTGTGGTTATGTGCACTCTGTCTTCTTGACTCTCTAAAGTAGAAGGGGTTTTGCACACAGAAAACATCAGAATCCAGCTTTGGGGAGTCTGTCCCACTTGTTATCTCAGTGGGCACCATGTGCTTCCACATTGGCCCCAAATCATGCTCAGTCATCCTCATATTTCGGTGGCTTCTATGGCCATGTTTTGTACTTGGAATCTCCACAATAAAATACGTGAATGGGAGGGTTGCTGGTTCGATTCCCAGTCAAGGCACTTGCCTGGGTTGCAGGCCAGGTCCCCAGTAGGGGATGCACAAGAGGCAACCACACATTGATGTTTCTCTCCCTCTCTTTCTCCTTCCCTTCCCCTCTCTCTAAAAATAAACAAATAAAATCTTTTTAAAAAATAAAATAAGTGGTTGGAGAAGAAATGTGAAGTCCAAGTAAGAATCTTCTCAGTAATAGTCAGAAAAAAACGAGCAAGGATGGGATTGTCTTCAAGGTGGTTTCCAAACATGTACTGAGCACCTGCTGTGCACTGGGCACTGATCCTTGTTGGGAATTGAAATCCTGCTTCTTTTGCTCTAGGACTTAAAGCCTGGTTGGACCAGGGGAGCATCCCCTGTCCCCCCAGAAAGCAGTAATAATATGTTGGTGGGGGGTGAGTAACCATCAGGGGGAGAAGCTGATATGTGTGTCGGGCTAAGCAAAAGCACTTTTATGGACTTTCTCATTGTATCCTCAGACGAGCCCTAGGAGGCTGGGTGCTCCTGTTATCTCCACTTTATAGATGTGGGATTGGGCTTTGAAAGGTTGAGTGACCTGGCGGTAGATCACAGAAGTGTGAGGGGCCAGAGGCAGGACACAAAGCCAGAGCCATATGACCAGAGCCTGTCTGTGTCTGCACAACGGTGGGGATGGGGATGGCCGGTGGCTCCAACCGCTCTGTAGGCCGCCTGACGTGGTTCACACGAGGGGTGCTCCCTGGAACTAGGCCATGTGGTCCTGGGGCTCTGCTACCTGCCCCTGCTTCCAGAGTTGGAGGCGCTCCCTGAGGGGGCTGGTTCTCTTGCAGACATGAGATCCTGTGGGGCAGGCCCTTTGGGGGTTCTCCCTCTCAAGAATTCCCCCAGGAGAGCCCTCGTACAGAGGGGGTACTCATTGCCGCCACACCAGAAGTACCTGTCTGGATGGTGGGTGACAGCCACAGGTCCGGCCATCACTCTCTGCACGTGAGTGTCGAGGGAAGCTGGTGTCTCTCCCTTTCACCTGCTGTGCAAAATCCTTCTTGGGATGTTCTTTCTGCTCCTTCTCCAGCTGCTCCCAGTCCATGGGTAGCAATCACTGAAGACATCCCCACACGCTGGCATTGCTATAGGGATCACTCTCGGCCCGAGTGCCAGCTCTTCTTGCTGTGTTTTGTGCCCACATGCACTCAGTAAAACAATGAATGGAGGAGGTGAAATCCAGGGCTTGGAAGAGGCCTTCTCACTGTGTTGTCCAGTTTTACCCACACCAGGCCACCTCCTGGGAAAGAAGCTGTGGGCTGCAAGTAGAACATGTGGGGGAGATATTTTTAGACCCTCACTATGTCCTTGGGGGTGACCCGAGGGTAAACCTGTTTTCCTTGTTTTAATGCTGGGGCTGGAGCCAGGGGCTGAGTCTTGGGGACTGAGTCTTGGGGACAGTGAGCATTTTTGCTCTATCGAGGTTGTCCCTAGGGCCAGTATACCCAGATAGGTGCAGTGTTTTAGTCCAAATTAAAAAGAAAATCTATGAGACCCATCTGGAAAAAAACTGTGAAACTATGATGAAATGAAAAACGTTTCCCATAAATGGAAAAACGCTACCAAAAATGACACATAAAGAAAATGAGAACGCACGGGGGCTTATTTCACCCTAAGGAAGGGAAATATCGATGCGCCTAAATGCAGCAGAAAGCAACGTGGTGAAAAGACCGGAATCACTGGTGTCCTTTCCTCTTTACTGAAGGCATCAATCTTTTTACTGGAGGAAAACAAATGGATTTTAAAAATAAAATTTAGTCAAAATCAGGATGAAATCACCAACCCCCAAACTTGCAGAGGTGCCTGAAGAACAGTGAGCCTGGGCAGTGTGGGTCCCTGGACAGAACCTGTCTCCGGTGCATGAACTTCCACTCGAGAAATTGTAATAGCAGCCACTTTCGTTTTTTCAAGTGTATCTCATGGGAAGGGAAGTGAGCATATTCTAAGACCAATAAGGACAAAGAAACATTTCATAACTTTATAAAATGATGCCCTTTGAGCTTTTTATGGCAGGAAGGTGTTGGCTGTTTCTCCCAGGATCTTATCTTTAGTTCCTCAGCTAACAGAACAGGAGATAGCCTTTTAATTAAGCAAGCAGATGGTCCCCTCTTCCACTTTTATTTTTTTAAAAGACTTTATTTATTTTTAGAGTGAGGGGAAGGGAGGGAGAAAGAGAGGGAGAGAAACATTGACCAGTTGCCTCTCGAACTCGCCCCAACCAGGGACCAGGCCCTCAACCCAGTCATGTCCCTCACCAGAATTGGCCTGGCGACTTTTTGTTTGTGGGACAGATGCCCAGCCAACTGAGCCGAGCCGGGGTTGGGCTTTACCACGTCCAGAGTGGTGTAGGCAGGTTCTTCGAGCCCAGCACTGTCCAAGAGAACTTTTCACGGCCAAGAACAGTGGGACTGTTCTTTGTCAGCCTGTGCAATACAGTAGCATGAGCCACCTGGGACACTGAGCACTTGAAATGTAGCTAGCACGACCGAGGAAGTGAATTTTTAATTCTTGAAATTCTAATAATCTAAATAGCCACAGATGGTCAGTGGCTCCTGTATCAGGCAGGGCATTACTTGATGCCCCGTCGCTGCCTCTTTTGGTTCTGCCTGCCTTGGGGGCAGGGCAGTTGGAAAGGGAGCAGCGATCAGGGCTGGGTGGGGGGAAGCCACTTTGCTTTGATTTCTTCCAAAGCTCCCCTCCCCCATCTCTGATGATTGGCCTTACCTCTCTACCTGGCTTCTGTAACTTTTGGGGGGATAAAGACCATTTGCATTAAAGATCATTTTGATTAGAGCACCAGGAAGAAGGTGCTGGGGGTTTGCTTAACTTTGTCACACATTTTGTCTCTGATCCACTTTCCAGCAGAACAGAACTTTCTAAATAGATGTTGGAAGCCCTATTTATGTATTAAAATACGTGACCTCTGCTCAAATATGTGACCCCTTCTCTAATTCACCTTAGCACGTGTGCACAGGTGAATCTTTTGGTGAAAGAGCCCTGACTTTGCCCTTGAGATGGTTTTGGTTTAGAGATTGGAAGTTTCAGAATCAGCCGAAGTGCCTTTTGCTGGCGATCAGACGGAGGGACAGGATTGGGAGGGACAGGACTGATGCTGGAAGCTGGCCCCCTTCTGGATGGGGGTGGCCTTGTCTTCCTGGATTCCTGCCACTGAGATACCCGCAGACACCTGGGGAGCCAGTGAGCCTCTCTACCTAGCCTGCCACTCCCCAGCCTCTCAGTTCTTTTAAAAATGCAAATACTTTTTGTGGTTTAGTGCAGTGGGTTTCTGGCCACTGCCTCAGGATTGGCTGGAAGGCCCTGTCCCCACAGTTTCTGATTTGGCAGTTTTGAGTTTGGGCCTTAGAATTTGTGTTGGTGGTGGTGATACTGCCAGTTCAGGACCACACTTTGGGACCCCTGGTTTGGTGGAATCTTCCTCACTTCTGCCTGGAGAGGAAAACGAATATGGTTCTGCTGTAGCCCCCTGGCTTTTCATTCTGACATTTGGTCGACCTGGCCCTTGGAATCTGCTCGGTCTCTTTGGCCTCTGCTTAAGTTTTGAACCAGAAAGCCCTGGCCTCAGCCTCTCAGCATCTGGAGAGGCCAGCAACTTCCTTTTGAGAATGCTTCAAAGAGGAAAGCTGTGGAACCGTGGGCTTTGAGATTGATCGCAAGCCTGGGCAGTTGCGAATACAGCTTATTATTAGGTGTAGGACTTCTCCTAAGGCCCGCGAGTCCCGCTTAGCATAGTCATGGTTGTGAGCCTGCCCATCCACAAAATCCTATTCATTTTCGGTGCTTTTCATGGACTCACTGGGTGTTTTATCTTGAATTTAGAAAGCAAAGATAACTTCTTTGGTTTGCACCCCCCAACACACATACACACAAGAAATTAGTTTTCTAGAATGGAGAAAATATATAGAAGTTACTTGTTTTTGTTAAGTCCTGTCACAGAATGCCAACAGAGAATGCCTCACCCACTCCCCCAGTCCTGGGAGACAGGGGTGTTACATTGCTACTGGGCATGAGATGCCCTGCCCTTTAACTGTGCATCAGTGTCGGGGGCGGGGGGATGTGTGGACAAGGCCACCAAAGGAGGCTCTGTTGCCAGGGCATGCATCGACTCTGCTTAGCTCTGGCTATGATTTCCCCCGCCTCGTGGGATTATTTTGATAGTGGTATGGACACACGGTTTAAGTGGAAGACGGTATGTAATGAGCACTAACTGGCAGGAAGTTAGTTGAGCCCTTATATGTACTGACTTATTTAATCCTTTGGTAACCCTGTGAGGTCAGGTACGACTGTCATCCCCCTGTTATAGACTGAGCCCATAAAGACTTCACAGGGGATACACACCTGGCATGCATTCAGCCAGTTTCTTTCAGAGCCCAAAGTCCATGCTCTCAACTGCTACCTTCTGCCTCACTACTCATCTTCCTGCGTTGTGTGCCCTCAGCTATTTGACCACATTGCTGAATGCCTGGCCAACTTCATGGATAAGCTACAAATCAAAGACAAGAAGCTCCCCTTGGGCTTTACGTTCTCGTTCCCCTGCATCCAAACGAAACTAGACGAGGTAAGATGAGTTCTTCAGACACTTTTGCTGCTTCATCGTTTGGGCTGGGAGGATGAGGAAGAAGTCTGAGCCGCCTGCTGCTGTGGGGTCGGAGGTGGCTCTGATGGTTGTGTGGACGAGGTTTAAATGTTGAGAGTTCTGTGCTTTTGCGGGAGTGGGTGTGGGGGGTGGTGAGGAAATGTCGGAGAGAGGGGCCTTTCCCCTGCCCTTCAAAGGATGACACACACTCCCACATGCACATTGTCCCTCTCAGAGAAGCAGGAGTGGGAAGTCAGTCAGCAGCTCCTTTGGTCCTGTGTTGTGACAAAGATCTTTGGAGGAAAGACACCTGACGAGTTAAGACAGAGGTTAAAGTATCTGATTTTGGCGGCTCTCTAGCTGCTCCTTTTCACTCTGGGGGGAATTGATCATGGAGAAATCATTCATTTAACTTCCTTTCTGGGACTTTGATGGGGCTTGGACTTCTTCCTAGACTAGTGAGGAAGCAATACACACATTCGAGTGTGGCTTTACTTTAGCGCCATGGTAGGGGGCTCCACTGTGGTTGTTTGACGAGTGTGGTCTGAGTTTTATGAGGAATTAATGTTCAGTCCTTGGTCCTCTTCCAGAGTTTCCTGGTCTCATGGACCAAGGGGTTCAAGTGCAGTGGTGTGGAAGGCAAAGACGTGGTTACTCTGATCCAGAAGGCCATCCAGAGGAGAGGGGTGAGTAGGGGAGGCAGGAGCTTGGGGTCTGGAGGCTCTTATGGGTCCACTCTGAAGTCTTCCCCAGTCTGTCCTCAACACAGCATGAGGGCCTTTTGTTGTTCTTAAAGTGAGGTTTTCCCCCCTTATTTCCTGCTGTGTTTACCCAATAATGTATTTATTCTTTCGAGTTTTACTGAAATGTAATTGATATACAGCTCTGTATCAGTTTAAGACGTACTATATAATGGATTGATACATATACATTGTAAAATAATATCTATACCAAGAATTTTATAAACGACTAGATTTTCGTGGTCCCAGATGGTCATCATGGATAAATATTCTTAGCCTTGGTGCTAGAAAAACTCCCCAGTTTTTTTTCTTTTTAAAAAAAATTTATTTATTTTTATTTAATTATTGTTCAAGTACAGTTTTCTGTCTTTTACTCCCACCCCAGCCCACCCCCCCAGTCTTCCCCACCTCCCTCCCATTTCCACCCCTGTTAGTTTTTGTCCATGTGTCCTTTATACTTGTTCCTGTGAAAACTCTCTAGTTCTTAACCTGAAGATTTGAGCATCATTTTCAAGTAGGAAAGTTGGGATGATGTTGGCATTAGGGTGGAATGGGGTGGAGAGAAGACAAGATAAGGGTCGCAGAAGAATAAGACCTTTGGGGAGGGAGGGGGGAAGAGAGATAAAGAAGAAAGAGGAGGAGACCACAATGGTGACGAGATGGGCTGTTCTTTGTTCGGTGATGACTATCAGCTGGAGCTCGGGGCTGCTGTTGGGAAGTTCTCCCCAGTGAGGAGCAGCAGGGTGGGGAGTGAGGCGTGGCTGTTGGACTGGCTGCGGACCCACTTTCCAGCGATAACCTTCTTCGGTTTTGAGTGGGGTTAGTTGGGAGGCAGCCCTGTTACTCTCGAGCTGTGTGTCTTGCTGCTCTTTCTCACCATTTTCCCATCCATGACCTTTGTGTGATAGTGAAGGTCAGGTCTCTCCTTTTATTCCTGCAGGACTTTGACATCGATATTGTGGCTATGGTGAACGACACAGTTGGGACCATGATGACCTGTGGTTACGATGACCAGAACTGCGAGATCGGTCTCATTGTGGGTGTGTGAGCACTGGGTGTGAGGGCTGGAGCTGGCCGGTGTGTGGGGTGTGCAGCAGGGTCCCTGGCCTGGGTGTTCCTTTGTACTTCATAGTGGAAGATAATGGTGTGGTCACTTTGGAGGACCCAGCCAGTACTTGTGGAATTGGGGGTGTTAGCAGAATGGATACCCCAGGAGTCTGCTCTGAGGAATCCCAGTCACCCCAGGAAGTGCCAGGATGGTGGGTGGCGGGGCGAGGGGGAGATGGGTGCCGGTGAGGGAGAGGATGGTTTGGGTGCGCACTGAGCAGCCCTTGTTTCGGCCAGGCACGGGCAGCAACGCCTGCTACATGGAAGAGATGCGCCACATTGACATGGTGGAGGGCGACGAGGGCCGGATGTGCATCAACATGGAGTGGGGGGCCTTCGGGGACGACGGTGTGCTTGATGACATCCGCACTGAGTTTGACGAGGAGATCGACATGGGCTCCCTGAATCCTGGGAAGCAACTGTGAGCAGAGGGCTTGGGGCCTGGGCTCAGGAGTTGAGTTGGGGCGTGACCAGCGCCAGGGGGTGGTTCTCATTTTTGCTTTACAGCCTTATACCTCGCAAAGGCTGCCAAGGTGCTCATTGGTTATGGGGATTTGTGCTTATTACATGTGTTGTGACTGTAAATTTCTGAGCGAGCTCTAAGAAAGATAGAAAAAGCAGACATACCAGGTAATAATTTGGACTGGCCTTCAGAACAATAGTTTTAGAAAGTCACATTCTGAGTGTTAAGTGTGACCCTGCTCCTTCTTTCCGCCTTCAGTTTGTAGGTTGCCCTTAGAAACAGTTTGTGGGCCACATAGAAAATGGCTGAGATTTGGGTCTCCAAGGACCCCTTTTGTAGCCCCCACCCATCACTGTCCAGACGACAACAAGGCTGTGATAGATGGCCCCCAGTGACTGGCGGAGGCTCTGACTCAGAGTGCGCTGGTGTTGCCTGGGAGCTGGGCTGACCCCACGAGTCCCAGTGCCTCTCAGCCCAGCAGTACCCAGACCCAAGGCCTTAGGACAAGTTGGCCAAGGTGCCTCCTTGGCCCCCTTCCCTGAACCTGTGGCCCAGATGGGGCCCTGGGGTGAAATGTTGGAGGAAGGGCCCTAACATTTGGACCCTGAAAGTTACATTCTCCCCCCTGGCCAGACTTGGTACTTAGTTACTTTTAGCTCTTACAAAACATTCGTTCACTCTCACAAACATTTGCTAAATGTTCCTTAAAGATCTTGAAATAGGGGTTGCTGCAAGCTTTGAGGGCAATTACAAAATGTTTTGAGCAATTCAGGTCCTCTCTGGTCTTGTTGCTGGGCCTGGGCAGGACAGCTTGCAGAGCTGGTCTCTGCCTGGAGAGGAGGATCCAACCCTGCAAACCAGCTCGGCAGGGGAGCCTGTTTCTTTACCGAGACAGTCCTTGCTTCCTCAAGGACGCATGGTTTATTTAAGGCACAAACTTTCTCACATGTGGAAACGAGAGTCCATTTGCTTGTAACTTTCGTAGGAACGGACTGGCTGTGACTGCCATGCTGGGGAGGAATTTCTGGACTGAAAATCACTTCCTCAGTGCCTGCGTCAGTGAGGCACACCCACACCATTCCAAGAAGCCGTGTGCCCTCTGAGGTGTCAGAAGACAGAATTGCTAGCCCAGCCTTCACAACCCACCAATCAAACCAAAGGCTGGAGGGACATAGGCCAGTGTCAGCTGTGGTAGCCCCAAAGTCATTTTGGGGCTTGAGTAGGAACTTTTTTGATTCTTTATATGTTTCTAAATAAATACTTTCCAAGTGTAGACAGAAACAAAGTGTTTTAAAAAACTGGAATAAGACTTAACAACGGCCCACACTTCAGAGCCCCGCTGGACCCTCTCCTACTTCCTACAGTACCACCTCTTTCAGAGAAGCCGGCATAACAGACGCATGAGTTCTTGCCATTGAAGGGTCTGCCTCCCAGGCAGCTGGCTGCGCGGGTGCGTGAACCTTTCAAATGCACCCTATGCTTAAGCAGTTCAGCCAGCTCTCTCTCCACTTTGGTCTAATTCTGCCACACTTGACCTTGGGTCTTGAGCAAGTCACTTCCCGAGGGCCCAACTTCCTCTCTCATAGATAGCACCAGGAGAAAACTGAGTCCCTTCCCCACCCCTGCTGCCAGCCTCCTTGAGGGAGCCTGGCATGGTTAGTGTCTGCGGGCCCTGGGGGCCTCCTCTCCCCAGGACCCAGATCTTTTCTGAGATATCAAGTAAGGGTATATACCCTTCTTTGCCAAAATGAATTTGTGAAGACTTGGTTTCTCCTGTCACAAACTTGGAGACAGAAAAGACTGTCTTCGAAAGAGAACAGTGCCATCTAGTGTTGAAGAAATAAATTACCCGCGGGCCCTCTCAGCTTGGCGCTGGCCATTCTTAAACATGCCTTTATCTTATCACTTGCTCAGAAACTTCCAGCACATCTCACTCCCATATTCCTGAGAGACTTTGTGGCATTTTGAGCCCTTTCTCAACTATTCCAACCTGCCCTTCTAATCTTGCCCTATCACCCCTCCTCCCCCACCACCCCTGGTGGTTTTCACATTTTTCTTAGGAATCTGCCTGCAAGGGGCCGGGGCCAGAGTGTGGCGGTGAGATGCTGGGCCTACACTGCCATTAACTTTCACTGCCAGCTACAAGTAACTTGTAACTTTCATTATAAGCCCCCCCCCATTTAATTAGAGTGACCTTCTTTTGTAAATAAATATTGAGGTTAATTGTATATTAAATTTCATTTTCAAAAACCACTTTCTTGCTACAGAAAAACAATTTTTTTAAACTCCAAGTAACTTACTTTTCCTAAAATTTAGACTATTCCAGAATTTCCCATAGTTCTTGGATGCCTGCTAATGGCCCATCCTTACCCATGGTTCAAGGGCCACCTGCCTGCAGAGACAGCCCAGCTCCCTGGCTCCTCCAACCCTGCCCCGGGCTGTCACCTCACACACCTTCTTCCCAGTCAGTGCCACTTAAGTGGACGCTTCCCTGTGCATCAGCCTCTAACAATTGTCGAAGTTTAACGTGTGTGCAAGTTGCCTTCACAGGACCTTGTGAGTTCACGGACACTAGGGACTTCATTTGTTTTCTGGTCTGTATCTTCCTGCAGATTTGAAAAGATGATCAGTGGGATGTACATGGGGGAGCTGGTGAGGCTGATCCTGGTGAAGATGGCCAAGGAGGAGCTGCTTTTCAGGGGGAAGCTCAGCCCCGAACTCCTCGCCAAGGGCCGTTTTGAGACTAAAGACGTCTCAGATATTGAAGGGTAAGCTTCGGGTTCCTCTCTGTTGACTGAAGAGTGGTCAGGAAGTTGGGGGATGACCCTTGGCACTGGCCCTTGAGCCCTCAAGTGTGGATGGCAAGAGGGTCTTGCCCAACATGGGCCATGCTGGCCTGTGGCTTGATGTCACTTACCAGATAGTCTCCACTCCTGTCTATTTGGAGCTTGTTGACAGCCAGAGCGATTCATGGTACTGCGACTGACGGACCTCCAAATGCAGAGACATCACACTCACATTCCTGCTTGGCCTGGGGTGGGGGCGGGGGCTTGGCTTAATGCTGGAAACTCCCAGTGGCCCTTACTGACTCCTTTGCTTCTATTTCCTTTGGTGATTCTCAGAAAGGCTCCATTCTCACCCCTGCTTGGTTGGCCCCTGAAATATACCTGTCTGGTTCCATTAGGTTGAGCTGAAGCCTGCATTTCATGGAGCAACAGGGGTGGGGGTGAGGGTGGCCTAATTTTTGTTTTTTAGTTAACCATATCCAGAGTTGGGCTTGTTTTTTGTTTTTGAGACTCCCACTAGTGGCTTGAGGAGGCCCTGTTGGTCCAAGGGCCGGACGGTGGAGAGGAGTGATTTTTGGGTCATGGGAGCAGTGAAACAGTCCGAATGACCGAAATGGAAACTCTTGAAGGAGTTGTGAGATGAAAGTACTCCGATTTGTGAGGCACACAGTTCCCCTTTATAAGAGCGCCACTCTCGTAGCACCAGCCCGTCAATGAGCTGATGCGGTGCCTTCTCCCTTGTGGAATACAATGGACTCTGACTGCTTTCTAGAAGGGAGGGTGGGCTCCAGGGCTGGTTCGCATGGTCGGAGGTGGTGGGTAGCAGGGACACCAGTCCCTCTACCCCAGGGCACATGGAGACACACAAACTTACACACACACAACTCTGTATAAAGCCCTGAGAACAGGAACTTACCTAGTTTGTGCATGAGTGCACGAATATTCATTTTTCTCATCAGGTCAGGAAAGAAAGGCGCCTGTCTGCATCTGTCTGTCTGGGGGAGGAGCCTTAGTTGTGTTTCCTCCTCCTCGTTCAAACCCCCCCTTACCCCACCCCAACCCACCCGCGCTGGGCAGAGCAGTGAGGTGGGTGTCTGCCCTCACTGAGAGATGGTGTTTGCTGAAGCTGAGGGGTTTCCTTATCAATCCATGCCCCTCTCTCCCCACTGTGGCCAGAGTGGATTGGACACATGCCTACACATGGTCTTTCTGTTTCCTAGGGACAAGGACGGCATCCGGAAGGCCCACGAGGTTCTGGTGCGGCTGGGCATAGACCCGACACAGGAGGACTGCGTGGCCACTCACCGGATCTGCCAGATCGTGTCCACACGCTCAGCCAACCTGTGCGCGGCCACCCTGGCCGCTGTGCTCCGGCGCATCAAGGAGAACAAGGGCGAGGAGCGGCTGCGTTCCACTATTGGGGTTGACGGCTCCGTCTACAAGAAACACCCCCAGTGAGTCAGCGTTTGGGGCCCATGGGGATGGGTTTCCCAGAGCCCTGGGGAACTTCTGACAGGCTAGAGAGGGGAGACCCCGGAGACTCTGGGGGCCAGCTCCGCTCTGCGTTCTGGGGTGGTGGAGATGGGCTGTGGAACTGAGCGTCTTTGCAGAATGAAAGTGGCCAGCGGGAAGTGGGAGTCGGGAGGGTGTCATTCTTGGTGTGAATGGAGGTGATTTCTGAAGCCCACTGACCCCCAGGGGCGGGGTTTGCTCAGAGCTCTCCTGGCCACTCGGGGCTCTTGTTTCACGCTCTTGTTTAGGAGTTAGTGTTCGCTTGTTTCTTTGACTCTCAGGGTTCCCGATGGTCCCTTCAGGGGCTGTGTCCTCTGCCAGGGGCCACCTCAGCCTAGGGGGTTGTCGGCCTCTCTGGCTGACCTGGGTATGGAACTGATCCAGCCCTGCCCTTCATGTTCTGATCCCTCAGGTCGTAAGTGCCAAAACATACAAATTGCAATTGGGACCTGGAAGATACCTGTCTCTGTTGTGCCCACTTGTCCCATCACGTGCACCTATTATGGGTGGCTGTCTGCTCAGTAGGCCTTTGCGGACTGAACTGGTTGATGCCAAAGGTCTCAGCCGTCCCACTCCCTGGCCTCCTAGTCCCGTGCTTCAGACACTTTGAAGTGCACACAAATCACTGGGGCATCTCACTAAGAGAGAGGCTGGTTCTGATTCACGAGTTCTGGGTTCAGCCCCGTGGCGCTGCGGACCCACAGATCACAGGGGCGAGGTCCTGGAGACCATGGCTCAGAGCAGCCGCCACCCAAGAAGTTCTTGCTGAGCATAGCTGTTCAGGCATCTTTGGCGTCTTTTGCAGGAAATGGCCAAAGAAGGGCCAAAGTCCAGAAGAGTGTTTCAATTTTTTCCATTTTGGGTCTTTCCCAGGTGGCATCTAATGAAATGAGTAATTAAACATGAATAGTAGTTGGTGTCAGACTCACCTGATTCCACTGTGCTGCTCCAGCAAAAGAATATATGGGGCCCAGGAGCTGTGGGATGAGGGAGTCCATGTAACTTCCTGCAGGAGACAGTGGCTTCCTAGAAGGGTCCTTTCCTTTCAGCAGGCCAGCTGGGACCCAGCCAGGGTGGACACAGTTGAATATGTGAGCTTTTGCACAGTGACCTCTACCTTGGGAAACAGGAGGGGGGCTGTTCAGGGCAGCATCTGCTTCTGCAGGCGCCTCTTGGTGTTTGCACTGAGGTGGTGAGCAAACGCCCCAACCATTGGCGCCATTGACGCTAGCTGTGGACACTCACTTCTTACCCCATCTCGGTCACTACAGTTTCGCCAAGCGTCTTCATAAGACCGTGCGGCGCCTGGTGCCTGACTGTGAAGTCCGTTTCCTCCGCTCTGAGGATGGCAGTGGCAAGGGGGCAGCCATGGTGACGGCAGTGGCCTACCGGCTGGCTGACCAACACCGAGCTCGGCAGAAGATCTTGGAGTCTCTGAAGCTGAGCCATGAGCAGCTGCTGGAAGTCAAGAAGAGGATGAAGGTAGAAATAGAGCGAGGTCTGAGCAGGGAGACTAACGCCATTGCCACTGTCAAGATGCTGCCCACCTATGTGTGTGCCACCCCTGACGGCACAGGTACGTGGCAGAGCTACCACCTAGCTCACCACTGTGGGCCTTTGTCCTGGTGTTGACACTCTGGGAGGACTCTGTAGCCTTAGCATTGAATGTTTGCACCAGAACATATTTCTTCAGCTGTAGTACAAATGCTCCTCAACTTAGTAGGGTTCCATCCCAATAAACCCACTGTAAGTCGAAAATGCAGTTAACACCCCTAACTTGCCGAACATCACGGCTTCACCTAGTGCTCAGAACACATCCAGACATTAGTCTACAGCTGGGCAAAAGCATCCGACACATTGATTACGGCGTGGGATGCTGGGTGTTTACCCTGGTGGTCGCCTGGCTTGCTGGGAGCTGGAGCTTACTGCTGCTTCCCAAGGTCACAAGAGTATTATACCATATGTCACTGGCCTGGGGAAAGACCAAAATTCAGGGTACAGATTCTACTGAATGCAAATTGCTTTCACACCCTTGTAAAGTCAAAAAATCGTTATCCGCCCCGGCCCATGTGGCTCAGTGGTTGGAGCATCATCCTGTAACGGAGAGGTTGCAGGAATGATTCCGGGTGGGGGCACATACCTGGGTTGCGAGTTCATCCCCATCCTAGGCACAGGCATTTGCAGTTCTCGGTCTGGACGCTTCTGGTCCCGGTCAGGCACAGACGCCCGGTCCGCGTGAAGGAAACCAACCAGTGCTTCTCTCACACTGGTGTTTCTCTCTCCCTTCCTCTCTCTGAAACAGCAAATGAAAACATCCTTAGGTGGGGATTAAAAAAAATCATTAAGTCAAACCATCCTAAATTGGGGACCATTTGTACAGGAAATTTATCAGAGGAAGCCCGATCAAGGCTTCGTCTGATAAAATTTGAACACCGATAATACTTACTGAATGCTTACCAAGTGTTGAGCACTTCTCTAAGCGTTTAACACATTTCAGTTCATGTAATCTTCACCTGTTAACAGAGATCGGTTTTCATGGCCGACACAGAACTGAGGCACGGAAATGAAGAAACCTGCCCCGGTTCACCCCGCTGGAAAACAGCAAAGCTGGGATTCCAACCCAGGGATTTGGGTTCCAGGGTCTGTTCCTATGCCCTGGGTCAGGGTTTGGCACGAGAAGGCCCACAGACTGAATCTGGCCCACCATCTATTTTTGTAGATAGACTTTGTTTTACACAGCCATGCCCGTTCGCCTATGCACTGTCCGTGGCTGCTTTGCATTACCTCGGTTGCAGCAGAGACCGGCTTACGAGGCCTGAAATGCTCACCACCCAGCCCTTCACAGGAAAATACCACGGACCCCTGGTCTACGCCACACAGCCAAAGAAATGGCGGTTTTTCCCAATTCACAGGAAACGACCATTGAGCCTGCCAGTGTAAGGCAACGGGCACGCGTTCCAGAGGTGGAGTCTGGGACTCTGTCCTGGCTCCATCCTCTCTGGTGGCTGCGTGGCCCTGGGCAGGTGACTCAGCCCAGCCCGGCCAGGTCTTACTTCCTCCTCAGAGGGGAACGCACCCCCCACCCTGCAGGCTGCCTGACGGTTGCGTGAGCGCTGCGTGAGGCATGAAGCCTGTGGTGATTGCCCAGTGAAGGAGGTGCTTGACTGTCATTCCTTCTCTATTCTAGAACCTAACATAAGGTGGTATTTCACTTAGCATGAACGGCAGGTTTGGGTATTTTTGAGTGTGCCGTGTCATCCTTGCTTTTGTTCTGCAGAGCTCATTGTGACTGGTGGGTCCCTGCCACTTGGACTCATCTGAGAATCACTAAGGAGCCAGCAGGCCTCTCTGGTCCCGGGATCTTATCTTCTTTACTGTTAGCAGGAGCTCACAGCCCATCTCCCCTGAGGTTGTCGAGGGCCCCCCGGGAGATCTCCCCATTAGGGGACAGTGGCTCAGACCCTGTCACTGTCTGATGTGGTCAGGTGGTGATGCCCCAGTCATCATCTCCCTGGGTTCATTTTCCAGAGAAAGGTGATTTCCTGGCTTTGGACCTTGGGGGCACCAATTTCCGGGTCCTGCTGGTGCGTGTGCGGAACGGGAAGCGGCGTGGGGTGGAGATGCACAACAAGATCTACGCCATCCCGCAGGAGGCCATGCACGGCACGGGGGACGAGGTGAGGCAGGCGGCACCTCTGGGAGGGACCCCAGTGGACACCCACTTTTCGCCTGGGAGAAGAGTGCTTTCTCTGTTCACCATGGTCCTGGGGAGGGCTGGGTGGGCCAGGACCAGGGCTAGCCTTAGGATCACACCTGATCTGGTGTTTCTCCTGAGTGGAGGCCCCACTTGTGCCCAAGCCTTGCTGGGGGAAGCCTGCCCTGGCCAGGGCCCTCTCCCTTAGAGCCCACCTTCTCCCCGCAGCTCTTTGACCATATCGTCCAGTGCATCGCCGACTTCCTCGAGTACATGGGCATGAAGGGCGTGTCCCTTCCCCTGGGCTTCACCTTCTCCTTCCCCTGCCGGCAAAACAGCCTGAATGAGGTAACAGGGCCTTTGTGGAGGGCTCTCTTAGGGGCTTTATTGACTCTATGCCAGCTAGAGTTTGGAGCAGGAGAGAAAGTTGAGCTGAGAGGAGGAAGAGAAGGGCAAGAGTGACCAGTCGTGAGGAGGGACCTGTCAGTAGGAATGAGTTAGGTCAGAGCTGGTGGGGGGTTAAACAGGTTGGCTCAGTGTAATAATCAGTCTTTGGGATGACAATGGTGATGCTAATCAAAATTTTAATCAACAACTAACATTTTAAAGCACTTTATGCCAGGAACTGTGCCAGGTTTCCTCCCTGCATTATCTCATTTAACCTCACAGCAACATGTAAGGTGGGTTTTGTGTACCCATTTTGCAGAAAGAAAAATAGGTCTTTAGAGATTTGCCAGCTATCAAAACCTGCTGTTTCATAGGTTGCAAGACCTCGACCAGTTCGGGTAGCTTGGGAGAGGCTAAGCCGTGATTTGAATTCTAGCTTTCTAACACCTAAGCCCATGCTCTCAGTTAAGCTCAGTTGCTCCTGAGGTTTTAAGTCCAGGGCATTTTCATTCATCTCCTGTCATTCAGGTGCCCTCGCTCTCCTTTAGTCTCACCTTTGCTTTTCATTCCCTCGGATGCAGGAGCGAGTGTGGAAGACTAGAGTTCTCAGATGTGCTGGACATGGTGTGTTGAGAAGTGTCAGAGCTGAGTAGGTGATTCTCGGGGATGACCAGGGTCTGTACTTGGTACACTAGGTGTCAAATTACTGTCATTTAGCGGTTGTTCTCGTCTTTGTTGTTGTGAAGCTTATGCGCAGAGCACAAGTGGGTACTGTGCTGTGAATGGGTTGCCAGGGCACCGAAGGCACAGTTCCTGCTTTAGGTTCTCGCACACGAACTGCACTGACAAGCTCAGAAACCCAGAGCTGCCGTTTGGAATGTGGCAGCGGTGCAGCATGAGAGCCCTGAGCACGTGTGGTGTATTCTGAGGCCCCATCTGTGGGGGGCATGAGGACCCCTTGCATCATCTCAGGCAGAAGAACGAGTCAATGGAGGAGGAGGACAAACAGGCCTGCTGTGTGGAGAAGGGTGCGGAGGTTCAGGGGGCTCGGCCCAGTGGCCGGGAAAGGCCCCGTTCTCCACAGGGCTCCTGGAACAGCAGCCCTCAGTTCGCTCAGCTGAGCTCTGCAAATGCCTCCCACCGCTCCCCTCTGAGAGTTAGGTTCACCACGGGCCCTACGTGGTTAAGGTTTGGGGACGTCTTGTATTAAGAGCCCTGCCTAACAGTTTCCCCCAATATCTGTTAACGTCTGTCTGGTGTTAACTACTCCAGTGTTGCTTTTAGCTTTTCCAATTTCTTTGTCTTGACATATACATATTTTTTTTTTTGGTGTTAGCGCATTGGGTTTTCAGAGCCTTCACATTTGCATTGATTTGGCAAAGGGAATTATCAAACATGTGGATAGATATTTATGTGATATTTGATGAAACATTACTTACTATTATAACAAAGACATGAGAAACAAACCTAATTGTTCCATGGTCAGGAAATAATTAATAAATTATGAGCCATTCACTGCCTCGTACCAGTGACTAGTATTTTGGGAGAAATTTCAGTGGTATGGAAAAATACTGGGGGTAAGACTAAGACTAAGACTAAAATTTGCTCCTAAGACTAAGTAAATTTTTTAAAGAAAATGTTATTTTATGCTACATAAACATATAAAAATACAGTTAATAAAAAGAGAAAAACAATATACTCCAGTGTGTATACTCCCAGGCTTTTCTTACTAAAATATTTTAAAACAGACACTGTTTTACTTTATTTGTGTGCTGACATGTTATATGTAGATTTATATTAATCTGGTGGCCCCAAGACACATTAACTGTTTCTGCCTGAATTGTAAGAGCATGGCCACGTGTTCTGAGTCTCTACAAGGACCACGTGTCCTGTCCAGAACTATAGAAATTCAGAGCCAGCGAAGCCGAAGCCAGGCTCTGCTTCCGCCGGATCATCCTGCCCATGGGAAGCGCGGTCGGCGCTCTGGCCCAGCGGTGTCCCCGGCCGCAACCAGCTGGTGGCCTCGGGCAATCTCCCCAGCTGTTGGGGACTCTGCTTGTCTTAGCTCCCCCTGAATACTGTTATTTGAGCATTTTGTAAACCTGAGAGCGGCCCAAACCCAAAATTTCATCAGAGGTGTAGAGCTCATTAGTAGACAAGCGAGTTGGGTGCACAGAAGCGCTCGGCTGTCGGGGCGTAGGTGTGTAAACCCGGGCTCTGCCGGATGGCGCTTTGCTTTTCTGAGGCTCCCAGGATCAGAACGCAGTGGGGCCGGTTCAGGCTGACGAGCGGCACCAAACTCCTGGGCCGTGAAGTGCGGGGCTGATGGGCACAGACAAGCAAGGGAGGCTGGAGGAGCTGTGTGAGCTCCCGGGCAGTGAGCGCACAGCCTGTTTGTGGTTTGGGCGACCCAGCAGGGGGTCTGGGTGTCCTTGACCTTTGTTTCTTGATGGGACCAGGAAACAAAACCATTTCTTTTGAACATGTCTCTCCTGTTCAAAGCCACTATGTCGTCTGCTCCTGGAGGGCCCCATGACATGGCAAAGGGCCCCATTAAAGGTGAGAGGACTATGGGGGCTCCAAGGACCCCAGACTGCTCCCCTCACTGGGGCCTTGGTGATGCCCAGCTGTCACCCCAACTAAGGGCAGGTCACTTGTTCACTGTATACTGGAGTTTGAAAGTTAAGAGACACACACGGACCCCTCTGACATAAATATAGGGCGGGGACAGGGCCAGCTGCTGTTCCCAGTGAAGAAACAAGCATGCAGAACTTAGTTCCTGGCAGGGGCGGTTGTGTGCTGTGTGTGGCCCGTCCAGTGGAGTCTGTGGGCCTGGGCCTGGGTCCTGCTCCATTTCTCCAAGCTGCATGCCTTGGGCAGGGTACTCCAGGGCCACAGTTACCTGTAAAAGGGGTATGAGAATGAGAAATACTTCACAAGTTGCTGTGAGGATTAGATGACGTAACACATGAGCTGTGCTTAGCTTACTACCTGGTACATTGTAGGCACTCAGGAAATTCAAGTGGGTGAAGCCAGTGTAGAGTCATTTGTGGGTGAGCTGATTGGTTACCGGAGGGATTCTGTGGGACCTGAATAAGGGAAGCACTTTTCTGACATCCTCCTCATCACTGCTCCTGTGTGGTTTTTAGAGCATCCTCCTCAAGTGGACGAAAGGTTTCAAGGCATCTGGCTGCGAGGGCGAGGACGTGGTCACTCTGCTGAAGGAGGCCATCCACCGGCGCGAGGTGGGAGAGGCATGGCGCGGGCCGCAATGCTCTGCACATTCAGAAATGGGGGAAGTGTTGAGCGCGGTTGAGTGGGTTAGGGCGAGAATGAACTTAGTCCTTCAGCAATCTGCAAGTGTCCGCTGTGCGTCAAGCCCTGCCCTTGGCACTCGGGGTTTAGGGGTGTCCACACACACTCCTGCACTAGGAACAAACCTCTGAGCTAGTGTCAGCACTGTGGAGCTATGAAGGGCAGCAAAGCTGGGTAAGGACAGACCGAGTGGGGAAGGGGCACTCTTTTAAGTAGCATAACCGGGGGAGGTCTCTGAGGAGGTGACATTTGAGCAGAGACCTGAATGCCAAGAGTGACTGAGCCATGTTGTGCAAGTTTTATAGACGCGTAAATCTCCCTTGCAAGTGCCTGAAGGTTCACTTGTGACCTGGGGAGGGGGACCTGCTTTTGCCCTCTCAGGAGTTTGACCTGGACGTGGTTGCCGTGGTGAATGACACCGTCGGGACTATGATGACCTGTGGCTATGAAGACCCTCACTGTGAAGTCGGCCTCATTGTTGGTAAGGACCTAGGCTGCCCTTCCCACGTGGGGACACACGGCCTCGGGTGGGCGGGTGGGAGACAGTGCTGAGGGAGGCCCCGCGGTCTCTGTGGTTGGCAGGCACGGGCAGCAACGCCTGCTACATGGAGGAGATGCGGAACGTGGAGCTGGTGGATGGGGATGAGGGGCGGATGTGTGTCAACATGGAGTGGGGAGCCTTCGGCGACAATGGGTGCCTGGACGACTTCCGCACGGAGTTCGACGTGGCTGTGGACAAGCTTTCCCTCAACCCTGACAAACAGAGGTAGGCACCCGGCTGCCTGCGGTCTCCGGTGCGTGTATCCCAGAACGGACCATGACCAAGTAATTGGATCCTCTGCAGTCGCAAAGCCCGTGATGCTTTCTCTTGAATTGTTAGTAGAAGAGATTTCCTTGGAAAGGGTTTCTTGTCTGACACATCTGTAAAGTTCTGGGTAAAGTCCTTTCCCCCTGCTGGCCTGCGATGCTTTCAAACCCCAGTTGGAAAAACAAGTGACAACAGTATGTTGCAAGGAGAATTTCACATAGGGGACTGGTCACACAGGTGCTAGAGGGGTGAAAAGACAAAGGGGGGCACAGGAACACAGAGTTTATGCATGTAAGGAGCAGCTCCCACCCCTGGGACGTGAGAACAGGCCTCGGAGGGAGTGGTGAGACCTAGGTCTGGGAGGTAGGGGAGACCACTGGCAGGGAACCGCGGATGCCGCCAGGGTGAAGAGCAGAAGCACTGCTGGGGTGAGATGGGCAGGAACGGGAAGCCCGCAGGAGCAGACCGCTCCTCCTCCTCCCCCCGCCGTCCAGGATGTAGTGTCCTCTGGCTGGGACTGGGTGGGGGGCCCGCCCAGCACCACAAAGCCCCTGTGGTGCGGGGGAGTCTGAGCTGAGAGACAATGGTGTCAGATCAGCACCCTTCCCACTAGGAGGATATAGTGTTTCTAAACTAGACTAATCTGGGACCAGAAAACTGCATAACGTACTTTGTAAAACATTTGTCTAGAGTAGAGGTCACAGGCAACATTAATGAGGGCCACAGGCTTGGGTAAAGCAAGATAGAGTAGCAACGGGGTCTTGATTGAAACTGGGAACTTCAACTTTTGTAAGGCACTGTGGAAGGTGAAAAGACCCTCAGCCACTGAGTAGTCACATTCAGTTTTGGGGGCCAGGACTGGGTGTCTGATCAGGTCTAAGGGAAAGCCTGCTAAATGCCTAGTGAGGTGAAAGATTAAGAATCCTACCTTCTCCTGGAAGTGTGGTAGCTTTCGGTATTGCTTCTTGAGCAATATGCACGAAGAGAAGGCTACCGAAAAGCTACCGAAAGCTACCACACTTCCAGGAGAAGGTAGGATTCTTAATCTTTCACCTCCCTAGGCATTTAGCAGGCTTTCTCTTAGACCTGATCAGACACCCAGTCAGGGTGTCCTGAGAAGTCAGGAATATGTCTTGGAAGTGAGCCCAGAAGGTGGGGTCAGTTCCAGGGAACCCGGCGGGCCTTGGACACTAGCCAGCTTCACCGACCACCAAGAATCCTCCTGCTCAAGTGAATCGAGCAGCACTTCCTTTCCCACAAGGGGACTCTGCGTGCCCTCTACTTTCAAATGTGTCCGGGGGCGGGGCCGACTCCGCACATCCCAACCACCTTCCTACTTAATCTCCATGGATATTACCCGCATTGCAGGTTTGAGAAAATGATCAGTGGCATGTACTTGGGCGAGATTGTCCGAAACATTCTCATCGATTTCACCAAGCGTGGGCTGCTCTTCCGTGGCCGCATCTCAGAGAGGCTCAAGACGAGGGGAATCTTTGAAACCAAGTTCCTGTCTCAGATTGAGAGGTGAGAATTTAGGTCTCGGACGAGGGCAGGACCGTGTCCTCCTCAGCTCAAGTCAGATTAGGGCGGGGCCTACACTAAGGTCAGTTTAGTTGCTGACTCATTCCTATCTGTGGTGTAAGAGGGGGGACCCAAAAAACCCAGAATTTATTTGTAAAAAATTGTATATTTATTCATACACATTTAAACTTCAATCACCTTTGAAGCACTCTGCAACACACTTACTGAGATGTTTTTTTCCACTGCTCAGAACAGTTTGTGAACCCGTCAGTTTGTTTCACCTCTTCCGCATCAGCAAAATGTGTCCCTTTAAGGACCTTTTTCATCTGGGAAAACAAACAAAAAAAAAGTCGCTCTGGGCAAGATCAGTTGACTAGGGAGGGTGGGGCATGAGGACTGGGCTGTTTTTGGTCAAAAACTACTGAACACTCAGCTGCTGTGTGGGTAGGTGCGCTTGTATGTCATCCATCATGAAATGGGCAAACGCGTTGAAAGTCTTCAAAAAAAAATTCACTGAAACTGAACCCAGCCTCTCACAACAATACCATCTGGTACACTGATACAGATGGGTTCCAAGGATACTCACCTAGCAGGGGAAGCCTGTACTACAAGGGGCCTGCCCTCCAGAAAATAATTCCGTTTTTTTTGTCCCTCACCCCTCCAACCGTGTATATTTCAAGTATCTTATAGACAATTGGCATTTTAAGGGAGACTATATAACAGTCCCATGAAGAACCATGCTAAACTGGCATAAGTCCATCAATATGCAAAGTAATATTGGGTTTTGGATAAAGTATCAAAGTTAGAAAGATAACCTATTGAAGCACTTATCCTTGGCCAGGGGGTTCTTCCGAGCTGCGCCCGGGCCAGAGTGAAGGCGGGTGTCTGGTGATGCAGGAGGGTGACGTGAGGCCACTCATTAGAGCAAAGCCTCCCCTCTCCAGTCTTCAGGGAGAAAAGCCAGCTCCAGATTAGAATGGTGAACTTTAGAGCCCTTTAAAAATTAACGCTGTGTCATTACTCTCAGGCAAATAGAAAAACAGGAACTGACAAGAGTGGGCCCGAGGCTGTCTGTGCCAGTGTTCTAGAAAGGACGTGTTCTACGTGTCTGTTTATGTGCAAGGAGATGATTCCAGGGTTCTCAGTTCCCTTTATAATGGGGTTTGTTTTCTTCCTACAGTTTTATATACATTTGTTTTGTGAATAGCCCGAGAATGGGTTTCAGAACCCCCGGGGTGGGGGGGTTAGAAAAAGACCGTGGATCTGGTGGTGTTGGCTGGCCCTGCTTGTCCTGCCGACCCGTGTGTGGCACTGAGAGAATGGACACGAGAGTTTTGCAAAAGACTACTGCCACATTCGAGTGTTATCTCGTTTTTATGATTTCCGAATGAGAAGAATACCTAGGTGGTGGATGTCCTTTTGTTTTGCGTATCAGCATTGCCTGCCGCATGTGGGTGGAGTGGAATAGGGAGCGGTTTCTCTGTGCTCCTGCCGCACTCAGGAAGAGTCTGTGTGGTCCAGTGCAACGAGCACCCGCTCCTGAACTGTGTTCAGAGCAGGAGCCACCTTGCAGGGCACCGGCCTTCACACTCAGCTCCCAGCAGGCAGGCTCTTAGAATAACAGGCCACTGGCCCCTCTTGGTGCCTGACTGACCATCTGCTGTCTCCCTCCTGCCCCAGTGACCGCCTGGCCCTGCTGCAGGTCCGAGCCATCCTGCAGCACTTGGGGCTTGAGAGCACCTGTGACGACAGCATCATCGTCAAGGAGGTGTGCACCGTGGTGGCGAGGCGGGCGGCCCAGCTCTGTGGCGCAGGCATGGCCGCTGTGGTGGACAAAATACGAGAAAACCGTGGGCTGGACACTCTGAAAGTGACAGTGGGTGTGGACGGAACCCTCTACAAGCTACATCCTCAGTGAGTGACCTCTGTACTCCCTGCGCATCTTTCTCCCCCTCTCTGTTCTTTTCTTGCTTCCCCTTAGAGCAAATAATCAGCCATGGCAAAGAGTGTACTAATGTGCATATCATAGATTAAAGACGAATAATCAGAAGTAGGCCTGAGCTTTCCCACCCAAGCCCCCGGGAGCCCCCCCGCAGTTGCCCCTGTCCTGCCCGGGGCAAGTGCTGTGGTGACACAGTCCCTTGCCGCCCTTTCCCCGTGTAAGTACCCCTGTGAGCATCTCCACTGTCTTAGTTCATTCCGAATCTGCCTTTGGGACATCCTATGGCACCTCTTCCTTTGTGACTGACTTTCCTACATAGCATTTTCTGGCTTGGCCAGGCGTCCTCACTGAAGTATACCTTTGTAGCTCATGAAATTTCAGAGCGGTATAGTGTACCATTGCTATTCTACTGCTAGAGGACACTGGGCTATTGACAGACAGTGCTGCTGTGAACATTCTAGTACATGTGTGCTGAAACCTAGGTTTCTGGAGTAAGGTTTTTCTACAGTCTAAAGCAGGGGCTGGCAGACTACAGCCATGACTTTTTATAAATAAAGTTTTATTAGAACGCAGCCATGGTCACTCATTGGTATTGTTTTTCTATGGCTGCTTTCAGCTCCTGAGGCAGAGTAGTCACAACAGACCTCATGGCCCACAGGGCTGAGAGTAGATCTGCTGTCTGGCCCTTTATGGAAAGGTTTCCTACTGCGCCCTCTCCCAGCACAGAAGCACTGATTTCCCTTTTGTTTTTTCTGTTCCCTGTCTTTCTCCCTTTCCTGCTTTCTCAGCCCTGATCACCATTTCTCTTCTCCCTTCTTCACTCATCTGCATATTTTTTGAATAAATTATTTCCCCATCAGGGAATGTCCTCGCTCTTCTCCCCTGGAAGCTTTTCAGCCAAAAGCTAATATAAGAGCAGTGCCCTTGGCCAGGGCAATAGGTGGGGTGGAGGGAGGATGGAGAGACCTGTCCATTGCATCTGTCCACCTGCTGTCACCAGGGTTGCTTCAAGGAGTTGAGAGCCTTGCCCAGAGTTTACGCAGTTAGTGAAAAGAGTGCCCCTTGAGAAGTTCCGAGTCCCTTTTGCTGATGTTCACAGTCACTGTGAAAACAGGAGCCTTAGTCCCAGGCGGGGGTTGGGAAGAGGATAGAAGCCCAGCCATCGGCGCTGGGGCTTGGTGTTAGGAGCCTCTGTCCTTGGCTTCACTGAGGAGGAAGGCCGGTCTCTGTGATGTCCCACCAGCAACCCCTGGAACCCGCTCCTTTTGCCTTTAGTGACATTTTAGACCCAGTCGGGTTGATGTCAGTCAGTACCACTGGAAAATGGAGTGCTTGGTCCTCCCCCTCAGAGTTTATGACCAGGTTGTGCACTTCTGCAAAGCGCAGTGTGGCGTCCATGACTGTTGAACTTCTGTTTCACTGTTGAGTTTGAAGAACACAACTTGTCAGCCTCTCAGACATTTGAATCTCAGCTTTCCACTCACCTGCTCTGATGCAGAATTTGGGCGTTTTGCTAGCAGCTCCAAGGCTCCGTTTTCTGATCAGTGATACACAGTCAGTGTTTAATACATGGGATCTGTCATTCTTTTCTTCATCTCGATTATTCCTGGGTTTCCAGCATCACTTCATAGGGTCTCACCTCTGAACACAAATGGATCATGACTAGGTTTTTTTTTTCTGTCTTCCCCCCAACTCTTCCAGCTTTGCTAAAGTCATGCATGCGACGGTCAGGGACCTGGCTCCGAAATGTGACGTGTCCTTCCTGGAGTCAGAGGACGGCAGCGGGAAGGGGGCGGCTCTCATCACTGCGGTGGCCTGTCGCATCCGTGAGGCTGGACAGCGATAGAGTCCCTGAAGCTGGGACGGACTTCCTCTGGTTCCCCTCTTCCTTGCTCTTTTAAATTATAAGATGTCATCCCCTGTGTCAGAGACAGACCCCTCGACTCTTCCTTGGCATAGAGGACGCTGCCAGACTTCATTTCGTCTCTGTGTATCCTCACTGTAGATTTTGGTACCCAAGCTTCGGCCTTCCTGAGATAAATTTGAAGTAAGGATTTGTTCACACTCATTACAACTGTTCCCCCTGGTTCTCTTAAAACTTAAAACAAATTTTCACTTTTAGTAACCCCCCCTGGCCGAATGACACTTCCGTGTATAATCCTGTAGGACACTAATGAAAAGATACAGTTGCTTCGCCTTGAACTCTGGCTTCTTCGCCTTGGACCCTGGATGTGGCAGTTGCAGGTGGCGTGCATCCTCCAGCACGGAGGCTGATGCTGTTCCTCAGAGACATGAGAGGTGTCCACTATCTTGAGACTGATTCTCCCACATGCAGAACGTGGGGTGGGGGCGGGGAGGTGATGGAGGGAAGTCGTGGGTGGCCACGTGGCAGTCCCTCTTCAGCCACATCTATATGCGTCACCTGAAGAGTCGCTGTCCTTGGAATTAGACCTCACCTAAAGCGTCCTGGGTCTGAGCACGCAGCACCAAAGCCACGAGGTGACATGTGCACGTGGAGTTGTCCCAGCTCCTCGTGGGCTCACAAGTCACTGTGAGCATTGGACCTTTTTTAAGAGGGAGTGGGGGACTTTTTGGTCTGATTTTTAAAAGATTTTTCTCTGCAGAAGTGTAAACACTGTATTTTCATTTTAACTTATGTTTGAAATTTATTTAGCTCATGAAGTACATGTGCTTCTTCATCTGGATACTGTGTGTGATAATCAGTTGTGTGTATGTATTTATATGTTAGTTTGTTGTGTATATAGATACACAGGGGCTTCTCAGACCTGGCCTCGTTGGAAGACTGGGTAAAGAATGGAAGGTGACTGGTTACTAGAAATACCTCATTTGCCTGCGGGAAGAGAAGGGAGGCTTCTACATGGTAAGTGAAGGGCCAAGCAGCTGCCTCCCAGGTCCTTCTTTCCCTGCAGACTCCGAAAGGGGAAGAGCAAGGGAGAGGGCGAAGGAGGAAGGACCTGTGGGTTGAGGAAACCCCTGGGATGTTAACCAAAGGGCTCAGACTCATTGCTTAGGAGTCTTCATTCTTAAGGCCATCAGTATAATTTTAAAGCTCTCTAACAAGATAAAAGAAGCCGCCAAAAACATTTTTTAAAAACTGGTGTCTGATGGGTGATATCGAACCAAAACGTTATGAAACAAACGAAGGAATGAAGCCTCGGGGACAACACTTTTGCAGATTTTTGTCCTCCCAGCAAAACTGGTCTTGTAAATGTCGTATAAGAAGCTTGTGGGGGGCTCCTCTAGCCTGAGCGGTTCTTATACACGGTATTTATTTTAAACAGCTCAGGGTGGGGAGGAGCAGTGTAAAACCTTGCATGCCCTACTTTTCAGGAATGACGTTACCTCCAGATCCTTACGCCCACCTCATCCCTGGACACTAAAATATAAAGAAGGAGTGGTCTGGCAGCACGATTGGGTAGGATGTGAGCGTCAAAACAGAAAGATGGGAAGCCACGATTCAGTAGCACCCGATTTTTGCACATTTATCAAACTTGTACTGAGAATGGTGTCTAGATTTGGGTATAACTGAAGGAAACCCAAGAAATAAAGATGAATTTTAACTTTCAGATTGGACAAGGGGGCCCCATCTATGAAATCACTCATTTTTTATTGAGGTGTGTGGCTATGAAAGCTGCGTGGTTGGTTTCTAAACAAGAACACGGGCACGCGCAGTTGGAATGTCGTGTTCCCGCTGTTGGGCGACAGTTCCTCGCTGATGCTGCTTTGCCGATGGGAACACAGTGGATCTCGGTCTTGACTGGGATGTGCTGAATGGCAGATCTCAAACCCTCAAGCACTCAGTCTAGTGGTGTTGTCGTGTACAATAAAGAACTAGTTGAATTAACTATGTGATGTTGACTATTAATAAACTTTAACATTTTTCAAAATACTCCACATGTGATTCCTGAGTACTTTCAAGAGCGCAGTCATGGTTTGGGCGTGTCCGTACTTCCTGACCAGCACGAATAATTTGTGGGTGCCATGATTCGGGTGTGCGCTTTGACAGCTGTGCACGTGCGTCAGGAGGCTTCACTAGACTTGAACGACAAGTTTTATTCATGGGCCTTAAGTAAGTTGCAATTCAGAAAATGCAACCATCTAAAACCCAGAGTGTTCTGAAGAAAAAAGTTGAGAGTTTTTAAAATCAAAAGCATATTTTTAAGAAGAATCACTTCTTCATTCTTAGCTTCTGGATGGAGCCACGGTGGTTGTTTTCCAGACATCCAGTGTTCTGGTCAGTGAAGTATTTTTTCCTAACTTCCTCAGAGGGTTATCCAGAGGATTTGTGTACATCTAGACATTGATGCACAAATGAAAACTCCCATAGTTTGAGTCATCAGGCGAAAGTAACGTAAAATCGATTCCTTGTGTTCCAGCCTGCTCTGATTTAAGTGACTTTGTAGTTGGCTCTAGTGACTCCAGTTTGTTTCTTCCCTCTTTCCTCGTAGGCATGTCTCGACCCCAGATAATTTCTCTTACTAGCTACCTAGTACTGCAACAGGAAGATGACTTTTCCTAGGCCATCTTCTGAGCCCCTGGGTTTCAAATGCCACTGAAGAACCATAGCTGGCCCTACTGTCTGCTGTTGAAGCAGCTTGGTTGGGTTGTAGCAGAACCCTCAGGGGCGCTGGTGTCTGCAGGCACGTGTGATTTGCACTGAAGATACAAAGCCCATCTAAAAAGCACTTGCTTCATGTTCTCCCCACCAGCCTTTCCCCTCTCCTTAATGAGCAAAACACAAACCTGGGAAATTAATTCCTCTCAGGTCCCCAGTGATACCCACTGATGTTGGCAGGGCCCTGCGTGAGTGACAATAACAGGAAGGAAGCTGACGGGCTATACACAGGAGGCTAGAGATAGCTGAAACACTATCGCCCTCACTAGTGGTGAGAGAAGTTAAAATTGGACTTGTTTTCTCAACACCAGTTTGGGGAGATATTGGGAGCATGCTCACGCTATTGGGGACAGTGCAGATTGGTACAACCATTTAAAAGGGAAAAAGACAATATGCATCAAAAGCATGTTTTGGATAAATTTCTGGAAATTTATGCAGAAGAAATACACATAATTGGGGACTAAGATTTAGTTTTAAGGATATCGGCTACTGTATGACTTAAAATAGGAAAAAAGGGGCATTCTACACAGTGTGTCTGCCCACCCTGCATCAGGGTCCACCTCGTTATTTCAATCATTTCAGAACAGGAGCTTGGTTATACAGGTGACAGGCAAGCTGAGAAGTCAGACACAAGATAAGCAAACCAGAGATTAGCAACATTAAAAAAGTCACTGCTATCCCACTAGCTGGACCAAAGTCCAAAGTTGGGGAGGGGACGCAGGAAGGAACCACAGAGCAGGAAGGGTGGTAGTTTGAAATACTCTGGCTTCCCCACCCTCCGGTTTTCTACAGGGTCTCCACTGGCTGAACCTAGTGGGAAGCCAGCTGGAGAAGGGGACCTGGAAAAGGTAGTGCCTGTGATACAGAGCAGGGGAGGGAGGGGCCTGGGGCTGAGCAGTAAGTAGTTGGCAAGCATCCTATAAAACCAATAATATTTAGTATCATAGAAAGAAAATGTTGACAGCATGCTGCTTAATGCTGACAGCATCTTGCAGAACAGTATATTATGATCCTATATTTTAAAAAAGATTTTATTTATTTTTAGAGAGGGGTAAGGGGAAGAGAAAGAGAGGGAGAGAAACATCAATGTGTGATTACCTCTCATGCGCCCCCTACTGGGGACCTGGCCCACAACCCAGGAATGTGCCCTGATTGAGAATCCAACCGTTGAACCTTTGGTTCTCAGACCCACGCTCAATCCACTGAGCTACACCAGCNTGTTGACAGCATGCTGCTTAATGCTTACAGCATCTTGCAGAACAGTATATTATGATCCTATATTTTAAAAAAGATTTTATTTATTTTTAGAGAGGGGTAAGGGGAAGAGAAAGAGAGGGAGAGAAACATCAATGTGTGATTACCTCTCATGCGCCCCCTACTGGGGACCTGGCCCACAACGCAGGAATGTGCCCTGATTGAGAATCCAACCGTTGAACCTTTGGTTCGCAGACCCACGCTCAATCCACTGAGCTACACCAGCCAGGGCTATGATCCTGTTTTACTAAAAAAATAAAATATATGACATATGAGGTGTAACGTGTTTCCCTGAATGTCTCCTCTGCTTTGCTGGACTGTGGGCATGAACAAGGTCTCCACCTTGGGGGTAATGGCCTCAGCCCCATCCCTCAGCAGCTGCCCTTCAGATACCCCCTCTGGGAGTGGGATACCCCCTGTGGGCTCTGGAGCACTCAGCTCCTCCTGGCCTGCCAGCCTCAGCCGAAGGCTGCGCGGGGCAGCTTTGGTAGCTCCCGCCCAGGTCACTGCCGCCACCACTGCAGCGCCTTGGAGAAGAGCTGCTTGCCATTCTCACTGGGGCCCCCTGGTGGACACAGACCCTGGTGTTACAGAACAGAAGAGTTCACCTGGCACCAGCGGAGCCAACGCTAGACACAGAGAATTGCAGTGGAGAAACACTGGCTATTTGATTATGAATGGCGCCATCCAGGAGAATGGGAAGCGAATGCTCAAAAGTCTGGACACCCCATGGCATACAGGTTACAGATTATATGGGGCAAAATCACAGCACACTGGGTTACCGGTTTGGGCTGTGCTGGGAGCTGGTTGGCTGGAGGTGAAGTAAAGGTAATGAACCATTTCCTCAGGTCCTGAGAATAGTTCTGATGCTTTTTGCAAACATCTCTGTCTGGTCTCATGGGAAAGTGGCCAGGGATTGGTACCACCTTAGGGCTCAGGTACTGAAACATAACTTGGGTCAAGATGTTATCTTTAACTTGCCAGAGGTTTGGACCCTGGGCTGATTAGTCGGTTTGAGCTACTGTCTTCTTCCTAAGCAGGGGTGGGGAGGGGTGCTGATTACGTGGGGGAAAAGACTAGTAGGTAGGTATCAGAGAGATAGAGAGAGAGGTGTTCTAGGGCTAATATTTGAAACTAAACTTCATTGAAGTCATAAAGACCTAACCCTTGGTTTCACATAATGCCCCACAGGTTATACTACTGGACAAGGTGGACAAGACACCCTGGAGGGAGTTTTCTCAGTGGGCAACTTAAACTGGGTTTCTGCACTAGAGATCCTCACAGACTCTGGGCCGTCTGTGCTCAAGGGGTCTCCCTGGGGCTGCTGCCCCCCTGCCCAATGCTCACCACCTCCGTGGCGTCCCTCACCACAAGGTAGACCCATTTCCTTCAAACATGGACAGCCTGCACCCAAGTCGCTTGCAGCTTGGAAATAGCTTTTCCAGCTTCTGCCGAGCCCATTTGGCTCTTTTTGGTCTCTCCTTGTTGCTTTGTTTTCTTTAGTTTGGGCTGGGGGTGCAGAAGGCCAAATTACTCATACAACTCCCCAATTTCAGGCATTTTCTACCTCTTTCAAGGGTTATTCTTGCCTTTTTACTTTCTTATTGCCTTTTGTCCTCATTCTCCATTCCCATTCTCCATTCACGATCTGCAACCACGTTGCTGTGTTGATGTGCGATTTATTTGTGTCTGCGAGGCATATGTTGTTTGTCTACATACTGTTTTCTAATTCACAAATGCTATTGGCTGAAAGTCTTGTTATTTTCCCCCATTAAGCATCATGCTCTGAAAGATTCACAGATGTTGCTGTGTGCACATATTGCTTGTCGTTACTGCATAACAGCCCATTGTGCGCATGCTCCGCTGGATGGACAGGGGAATTGCCTTAGCTCTGGCCACACAAACGTAGCCGCAAGAGCATCTTTGCACATGCCCCCTTAATTGTCTTTGATGTCATCTCACTCCGCATGTGCCCAGGAGCGGGAGAGCTAGATTGGGGGTTGGGCATTTGCTTAACCTGACCCCTCTCCCTCCTGCCAGATGAGTCTCCTGAAAGACTGCCGCAATCCCCCAATCTTCCACCAGATCTCTTGCCACGCTTGGCATTTTCCAGCTTTCTAATTGTTATCAATGTCCTGGGTGTATAGTGAGGTTGTGTGTTTTTTCTTCTTTCTTTCTTCTTTTCCCTTTTTCTCTGTGTATGGTTGTTATAATTTGCATTTCTCTAATTAACAATGAGTTTGAACATCTCTTTATATATTTCTTAGCCTTTTAGGGTTTCTTCAGTTAATTGCCTGTTCATATTCTTTGCTGATTTTTCAACGAATTCTTTCTTTTTCCTTGCTGACTTCCCAGAGTCCCTTGTTCTAGATATCAGTCCCTGGCTGGATTTGCATATTGCATGTATCTTCTCCGAATCTATTAATCTTGTCTACAACAGCTTAGTTGACTAGGAATGTCTTCTTTTTGAGTAATCCAATTCATCAATCCCTTTTGCTTTGTGATTTGTACTTTTGATCTTTTTCACCAACTAACATTGTCTTCTATTAATTTTATTTATAGTTTTACTTTGTACTTTACAGGGCTAATGTAAAACCCTTAGGGAGTCCATCTTTCTATGTCATATCAGGTGGGGTCCAGGCTTTTTTTCATGTTATTAGAGTTAGTCTGCCCTTGTCTACTGATTCCTGACAGCTTTTCTGAAATACAGCATTGAGTTTGCGAGAGTCTGTTTGTGAGTTCTCCTCTGGGCCCCGTTGACCTCTCTTGTTTGACCTGGAAACATTAACAGACCGTTCCTGCTACCAGGGTCTGCTAGTGTGCCTTACACCCAGCAGGGTGAGTCTTCCTTCTTTTCTTCTTCAAATTCAACTGTGCTGGTCATGGTCCTTTATTCCTTTATGTAAATTGTAGTAGGCGTTTGTAGAATCTCTCTAAAAAACTAACAGCTTAAATTTTGATTAGAGATGCAATAAATTTATCAGTTTTGGGGGTAGAATTGACCTTTCGAGTGTTCACAAGAGCACAGAATGTCTGTCTGCATTTTCACATAATCTTGTCTGCCTTTTCTCAGTTTGAGTTTTCTCTGTAGAGGGTTTGTGAATTCTTTGCTAAGTCAATCCCCAGGCAGTTTATACTTGCTGTGCATGGGCCTTGATTTCCTTATATTGTCTGGTTGGTTATCGAAGGGGTTCTCAGCCTTAACACTGTTAACATTTGGGGCGGGGTACTCCTTTGTTGTGAGGGCTGTCCTGTGCGGTGCAGGACGTTAGCAGTATCCCTGGCTCACACCCATCACACATCATAGCACCTCTTCCCCAGTTGTAACAAAAAGTCTTCAGACACTGCCAAGCAATATTTCATTGTATACAGGTACCACATCTTTTTTATCCATTTGTGTATTAATGGACACTTAGGTTGCTTCCATATCTTGGCCACTATAAATAATGCTGCAATAAACACATGGGTATACATCATATGTCTTTTCAAGTTAGCATTTTGGATTTCTTCGGATAAATAGTACCCAGAAGTGGGATTGCTGGTCATATCGTGGTTCCATTTTTAGTTTTTCGAGGAAACTTCATACTGTGTTTGATAGTGGCGTAACAAATCTGTAGTCCCCACAGGCGACCTTTGTTTTCTTCTTCTTGGACAGCAGTTGTTTCTGTTTCTGCTTTCAAATGTTCTGGAACGTGGCACCACATGGCACCCACTGCCTTGGGGTGAGTAAGAGCATCCACGTGGAGAGGGTGACATTTGCCACTGTAGATCCTGGGGGGACACGCCCACCCTTCCCGGCCTGCCGCGTAAAATGAGGGGATGAAAACGTCAGTGCACCTTGCGCGTCTATGTTCAGTTATTTATTTGTGAGTCCCATCTGCTGCTGGCATGGTTGCCCGAAAATCCAGGCACCACCGGGCTCAGGTGTCAGCAGCAGCTCGGGAAACCTCACACACCAGGTTCTGGAGGGCGTGCATGACTCCCCCACCGAAGGTGGAGGGAGGGAGATGAGGCCTTTCTCACTGCATTATCAGGAGACGGTGTGGCCTTTCCCCCTTTTCCATTTAATGACAAACATGTATTTACTCTGTCATGCGGTCTGTTGTCCAGGCTGCAAGCCCGTTTCCAGGAAAAGCAGACATGAATGGCTCCGAGAGGAAAGTTGAAATAAACAGGAGTCAGTACCCTTGGCAGGGCCGGGATTTCAGGCCGGCTGAAGGACAACCGTGTACTCTCTGCTTTCTTAAACATTGTTCTTAATAGAGCAGTGGGAAGTGCCAGAACCATCTGCAGGAGATGCCAAGAGATGGCGCCCCCGGAGACGGCCCTGGCAGCCCACGTGGCAAATATCCACTCTTGTGCTGTCTGCAGCCCTGCCTCAGAGCGCCCTCGTATGGCTACTTCTGGGAACTGTTCGCCACACAGGATCTATCCCTGCGTTTTCTTCCTGATGATGTATAATACCGCGCTCCCAGCCCCTCCACTCCTCTTTAGGTCTCTGATTCATCCTAAGGACTGGACAGTGTCTTTAGAGTGAATCAGTCTTAGACACTGAATGGGTATTTCTTCCATTCAAGCCTTTAATAGTTTATTTTGACATTATAAAAACTGCATGTTTGCTATAGAAAATTGGGAAGATACAGAAATGAAAACGGTTGTAACAAGCCCTGGCTGGCTTAGCTCAGTGGATTGAGCACGGGCCTACAAACCAGAAGATCGCAGTTCGATTCCCAGTCAGGGCACATGCCTGGGTTGCAGGCCAGTTCCCAGCAGGGGACTCATGAGAGGCAACCATACATTGATATTTCTCTTCCTCTCTCCTTCCCTTCCTCTCTAAAGATAAATAAATAAAATATTAAAAAAAAGAAAAAAAAACGGTTGTAACAAAAATAAACTGATCCTGTTTCCTACCACTCAATTTTATTTAGATTCTCCCCAGAAAGCAGCTCAGTTTAAAACTATGTGTTTCTTACCTTATAGGCAATATTTCACAGGAGGAAGGCAAGGTGGAGGGAGAAGTTGCTAAGAACGCTCCCGAGGATGAGCAGGGAGGTTGGGTGGGGGTAGTGAGGTGCAGGGAGAATGGGCACAGGGCTTTGGCTGGTATGTGTGTTCAGGGCACTGTTCACCTCAACCCTACTCCTCCGTCGCCCCTGGGATCTCTGAGTCCCCACCTTGCAGGTCCCCATCCTGCATTAAGAGTCCTCAAAAGTATGACTCTACCACTAGAGGGAGCTAATGGTCTCAAAGAGACCCCCGGTCTGCAAAGGCAAGTGACCCACCCTGGGCAGTCTAAATAAAACACCACAGTTGTTTACTGTAGAACAATTATTTAGTAAGTCAATAATCAGGTTTATTGTGAATCAATAATTCAAATTTACCACCTAAATTTTCTGGTGGGAACAGAGAGCAGGCTGTTGGTGAAGCCACGCACTCTTGTGAAATGAGCGCCTAAACAGCCCCAGGCCTCTTGCTGGGGCCCTTCCAGGGGCCTTGCTGAGCTCTGCTTAGCCTCGAGCAGAACACAGAGACTGCTGGGCCTTCTGGCTTTCATGTGTCTATGGAAACCAAGGAGTGTTTATTTCTCTCCTGCTCACACTATTTTTTTTTGTATTTATATTTTTTGTCCCTTCCAGCTCTCTGCAATAAATGGTCTTGTTATGGTTCAGTGCTGAAACCTGTATATTAGATGAGGGATAGTTTTGTAGAAAACTAGGTAGGAACATTTAATCAGACAGTGTGGGACAGGGGAGAGATCTATGATATTTCCCATTGGCAACACCTCACCAGTAAGGTCAGGTCAGGGACCAACACCACTCCCACCAAAGGCTAACGGACAGGTCTCCAGGCCCCTCACTGCACAGGACAGAGGCCCAGAGTCCACTGTCACTGGGCAGAGACGCCCTAACCAGGCCGAGCCCGATCTTCTCTCCATTATGTCCGGCGTCTGCCCAGGGAACAGACAGGGTGAGAAGGTAGTTGGAAGCCAGATCGGGGAGAAGGCCTTATCAACTACTGTGAGGCTTTGGAATTTGCTCCAGATAAAATGAGAAATCAGTAGAAATGGTTTTGAGGAAAGTCATGCTGAGATGAGTTATGTTTTTAAGAAGAGCACTTTAGCTGCCATACAGAGAATGGGCTGACACAGAAAAACCAGTTATGATGCTGTTGCAACAAGCCCAGTGAGAGATAATAGGCCAGGCAGGTGGCAGGGCCAGAGGTGAGAAGCTATCAGTCTGGATACGTTTTAAGATAAAGTCAACAGATTTGCTAATAGAATGGACAGAGGGTATGATGGAAGGAGAAGATCAAAGTTGACACCAACGTTTTGGGCCCAAGTCATGAAGGGTGGGGTTGCCACCCACTGAGACGGGCAAAGCTGGGAGGGGGCAGACTTTCAGGAGAAGACAGAGAGGTCTCTTCCCAACAAACCCAGAAGGAACAGTCACTCCAGCACCCAGGTTGTGGCCTTAAAATACCGTTTCTCAGGTTTGCTGCTCCTAGGTCAGGGGCAGGAAGGGCACCAGATGGCCCCCGAGTGTCTTGAAATGCCAGAGAGCAAGGCTGTTATCAAAGACAGCTGGGTCCTTTCCAAAGGACCAAGCCACTCAGGAAAGATGGGACCATGTAAGGATCAAACTACAATGTATTGAAACATCTTTAAAGATGTTTAAATCCATGAGTTTAGATAATATTAAAATTGGTCTCTTATTTGTTCTCTGTTGGAGAATGGCAGGGAACCAACTCATTATTTTGAAAAGTGGTGAATAGAGGGAAAGAATCAAACATTTATTCTGCCTTTCCTACCGTTATACCTCAGGTTAACCAAACAGTAGCTGAGAGGATATTTCTCTTTACAGAAGTAGACCAGCTAATGAGTGAAAAAAGAAAGATAGATCTGAATGTCATCCTTTGGTAATCTTAACGAGGTAATGGGCCCAGGCAGTGAGCTGAAACTGCTCTGAATATGAAGAGACCGAAGCAGACATTCTGTGTTTTACGAAGGAAGGCCACGCCGTGGTCTCCAGAATCCAATGCCGGTTCGCAGGTGATGCAGAGGAGGTTGAGGTATGCTGAATTACAGCACGGGGTGCACGCACCAAAATCCAAGATGAGAAAAACTCTATGGGACAAATGGCCTTGTTTCAACAAACAGAGGGAAAAGAGAGAAGGATGAAGAATCTACAGATTAATGAGACTTAAAAGATATATCAAACAATCACACTACATAGGTCTCACTTGGACCCTGATTTAAACAAACACGCTTACAAAAAATATGAGACAGAGCACGGGCCTGCGAACCAGAGAATCGCGGTTCGATTTCCAGTCAGGGCACATGCCTGGGTTGCAGGCTGGTTCCCTGCAGGCCAACTCCCAGCAGGGGACCCACGAAAGGCAACCATACATTGATGTTTCTCTCCTTCCCCTCTAAAGATAAATAAATAAATAAATAAAATCTTTAAAAAAATATGAGACAATTGGAAATTCGAACACTCACTGGCTATTATTAGACGATACTAAGAAATTGTTATTTTCTGTGAGTGCAATGATGGTATGATGATCATGTTTAAAAATATGCGCCGAAATACACAAAGATGAAATGATGCAACTGCTGTGTCTGGAACTGGCTTTATGGTAACCCAGGGGTGAGGCGATGAGAAATAAGACTGGCGGTGAGTTAGTAACTGGTGAACCCTCGTGACATAGGGATTCGTGATACCAGCCGCTCTATCTACTATTGTGGGTGTTCGAAGTTCTTCATTATAGTTTAAAAAAAGAGAAAAGATAACAGGAAAAAGAAAGAAAGAGAGAGAGAGAGCGAGCAAGAGGAAGGAGGAAGGAAGATGGGGGAGAAAGGAGAGGTGGGGAGTCAGGAAAGGAAGGATACAAGTTTCGTTTGGGGCGTGTCACGGCTGAGATGCTAATCTGGTACCCAGAGAGAGAGGCTCAGTCAATATGTGGGACTGAAGTTCAGGGCAGTGTTAAGGCTAGAGAAGAAAAATAAGGAGTCCTAAATTTATAAATGTACTAAAACAATGGAGCTGGATGAGAGCACCCTAAAATAAGTGTAAATAAGAGAAAAGAGATGTTACAGACTGAACGTCAACCTGTCTCCAATTGAGAGTCTGTAAGGTGAGGTAGAAAGGAGCTGCAGGGCTGCGTTTGGCCAGGGGTGGGGGTGGGGCACTGCTGACGTGGACCAGAGCAGTCTGGGGGACGGGGCGGGTTCCGGAAGGCAGGGCACCATACCAGAGGCGGTGAGCCTGGCTGAGTCCTTAGAGGAGTTTTGCAAGGAAGTAGCAGAGAAATGAGATGGAGGTGTGAGGTGTGACAGATTACTTTTCAAGGAAGGAAGAATTATAGCATGTTTTCAGTTTGATGGGAATTATATGGTAGAGAGAGAGAAAAAATAATAATGGGGGACCGAGGAGAAATTGCTAGTTGGCCATCTGGGATAACCCACGTGGTCCTGAAACAGGTTCACGATTGGGTTGGGTAAGATGCATTTGGTGTTATGACACATACATTTCTCTGTCGCAGGCCTGGGTATCATTCCTGGTCTTCCCAGGGATCCCGTCAAAGTGCTGATGTGGCTTTGACGCTCAGGTGGCCTTTCTGGAGCTCCGTCCAGTGCAAAGCAGTTGACGACTTCCATTTCTCTCACTGTGTGTCCACAGTCTCCAGCGGCATCCGATCACTCAGGCTGTGCCCGATAGCTGTCCATGATCGACACACGATGACAAGGTACAGCCAGACCACACAGACCACATGCTGGGGGAGAACATGGGGCCAGCCAGTCAGTCAGCACTGAAACCAGGCTCTACCAGCGCAGGAAGTCTCGGTGCTGCTTCTGGGTCTGAGGAGGAGGCCAGGGACGAGGCGGGGCTCGGAGCTGGAACCAGAGCAGGAGCTGGGGGTGAAGCAGTTGGAGGAGCCATGGCCCCTAAGTGTTTTTAATGGGTGTACCCTCTTTTTCCATAAACAGTTGCTATATTAAGTCTCATTTTATTTTCATTATGTGAATAATGAAGAGTCTGGTAGAGCCTTGGGCACCAATGACATATTTATTACTGTTAATTAAATTAGCCTTCCTGGCTGTCTGCCTTGTGGCTCCTCTACACAAAAGCCTCAGTCCATGCAATGGAGCTCGGAGTGGCTTCCTCCAGCCACTGTCCACACCTCTGCCCACAGGGAGGGGCTTAACGCAAAGGGCCCCCCGATTTCCTGTACCCTGGTATTAGCTGTGGTTTGAGTAAGTGGTAACTCTTTATTTCTGCAAGCAGTTTTGGACCCTAATATGTCTTTCTGAGATGCTTCACGGTATATTCCAGCCCTGGTTGGAAGCTCTGGAGACCTACAGTTTCCTTTAAGCTCTGCACTGACCGACTCTGGGCCTCAGTTTCTCGGGTTTAACACACTTCGTTTCAGGCACTGGAGATGCAGCAGGGACCAAACAAAATTCCTGCCTGCATAAAACATATATTCCAGTTGAGGAGAAGGATAGTAAGCAAATTAAACCGAATATGTAATATGCAAGCAGTGACAAGATCTATGAAGAGAAATAAAACAGGGTGTGGTGTAGGGATTGTTGCTTCTGGGGTGTGTGTGTGTGTGTGTGTGTGTGTGATTTTAAAGGTGGTCAGGGAATGTTTTGATGAAGAGGAGATATTTAAGCAGAGATCTGAAAAAGAGAGACAAATGGTTACCTGGTAAGAACATTTCAGGCTAAAGGAGCAGCAGGTGCGAAGGGTAAGGCTGAGTGTGCTTGGTATCCCAGAAACCCCCAGGGTCCGTGAGGCTGGACAGCAGTGGTGGCAGGAGAAGGCGGTAGGAGATTGGGCTGGAGAAGTAAGGACGGGGGTATGTAGCCTCATGATAGCTCTAAGACCCTGGCCATTATGCCCACTCAGACAGGAAACGTTGGAGGGTCCGAGACGAGGAGTGACATGTTTAAAAGAAGCACTCGGGTGCTGGGCAAAGAACGAGTGGAGGGAGCAGAAGCAGAAAGTCCAGTAAGGAAGCTACGGGAGTTACCCAGGTGAATGATGTCGGTGCTTTTGTGGAGGTGTGAGAAGAGGTCAGGCTCTGGGTAGTTTGGGAAAGCAAGACGAGGTGTGCTGGCGGATTCCGTGTGCAGCGGGAGGGAAAGAGAGGGTTGAGGGTGATGTGGTAGTCATTCGTGTGTTCACAGTATTCTGTCATTCTCTTTTTTCTGGGCACAGAGTAGGTTAACATTTCCCTTGCTCCTTGAGGTTAGGTTTGGCTGTATGACTTGCTTTAGATAACAAGATGCGATCAGAAGAGAGGCGTATGGCATTTGACTATGAGTGCAGCACCTGGAAACATACCCTTCCTTTGGTCTAAAAGGCCATGGAAGCATTTGGTCCCATCTCTAGTGAACACGGTGAGTAGAGCTCCTCCCGTCTCGGGGTGGGTGTGAACAACAACAGACACGTTTGGTGGGTTCAGCCCCTGAGGTTTCAGGGTTTGGAACTACTGTAGCATAACCTAATCAGTCCTGAAAAACACAGATCACAGGGTGAGAGGGTTTGTTCTGAGCAATCTGCAGACTGGGATTTTCATTTCTTAAGACAGGAGAGTGTGGGAGGAGAAACTGTGGGGTGGGGGGAGGACTAGGAGCATGTTTGTGGACATGCTAAGCTTGAGATGCATCTTAGACATTCAAGTGCAAATGTCGAGTCTGCAGCTGGGTACACGGATCTGAATTTCACGGGAAAAGTCAGGCTGCAAATACGTACAATCGGGAGTTGTCAGCCCGAGCCCAGGTGAGATGGCTAGGAGGTGGGTGCAGGTACATAAGGGCGCAGACAGTCTCAAGGCACCGAGCGAGGAGACTCAACTGTGCTGCATGCTGTTGACAGGTCACCTAAGATGGGAATTCTCAATTGACTGGTGATTGCAATGTGGAGGGATTCATGGTGGCACCAAGGACAATTGAGAGCAATTTGGGGGACGTTGTAGGAATGACACTGATTGAAGTGGGCTCCAGAAAGAGTGAGAGCAGAAAAAGTGCATTCTGAGTGTTAGTAATTGATTTCAAGGGTATTGATGTAATAGAATGGTGGTACTGGGGTCAAGGAGGTGTTTTTTGTTTCATCTTTTTTTTTTAGATGAATTAGAGTACACGTGTATGTTTGGGGGAATTATTCCATAGAAAGATAAAATTGTGAAGGCAGTGGGAGAGAGGCCAGTGGATGAAGGGGTGCCGGTGGGTGGGCGAAAGATGAGATCCCGCTGAGACTTGCCCTTGGGAACCTGCAGCCGAGTCCTTCCCAGCAGGGGGAAGGCAGAATTGAGGGCTCAGAAGCACGTGGATTGATGCGGTGCCAGGGGGTGTTCTGGATGTGGGATATTTTTTTCAGGTCTACGTATTGATCTCAGAAATGAATTTTTATTATAATCTCATCGTCAGCTTTTTCCTGTCCCCGGTCTTGCAGATCCGGACTGTCTGTCATTCTCACACAGCGGGTCGGGGCTCTAGCGCCCCCCACTGGCCTAATCCCCGCGCCGCCCCTATTAAGCTCTTCTCTGCTCAGTCCGCAGAAGAGCTTAGGCCTGGCGCCTGGAGGACTCTAGTTTGGGTCTAGCTTGAATCTAGCTGGCACTCGAAGGCTGCCTGCGTTTCCCATTGGTAAAATAGAAATAATTTTTTTAAAAAGTACTTACGCCATAAGCCTATTCAGAAGATCGAAACAAACAGTGGATGCCAAGTGCTCGGCCCATCCCCGGCACACGTGAGTTGGCGCTGTTAGTATTCTCATCTGTCCTCACTTTTTTTGTTTCCGGTGAGCTTTCTCCAGCGCTGGTCTCTGCTCTAGAACCCCTGATGCTCCCAGCTGCCCGCCGGATCGGGTTCGAACTTCTTCATCCACCAAATCAAGCCCTTCACGAACTTGTCCCATCGCCTTTTCCAGGCCCCTGTCCAGGCACTCCCGAAATTCTCTATTTCAGACACAGAAACCTGCAGCTCTCCAACCCGTATCCTTTCTTTACGCTTCCAGTTTTTACAAAAGACAACTCTCCCCCCCGTCCACCCCAGCGCCCCCCGCCGCCCCCCCCCCCCTTACCAAACCTGGAGAAATCCTGACCATTCTTCAAGATTCCACTTAAGAAGATTCCCCTGACCTCTCTCTCCGGACACCTCGGATCCAGGCTGGCTCCTTCTTAGCTTTGTCCCTCACCTCTAAGTTGGCCTGGCTGTTCTCCCCTCTATGAGCTCCTTGCAAGCAGGAGCGCCTTTTTGCCCCCCTCCGTCAACCCCACCTTAGACGGTGCCCGGCACCAATAAACTTCTTGGGGAATGACTGTGCTGGTTACTCTCTCCTTTGTATCCATCTCTGTCCCAGTCCATAGCGTTGCCCATTGAATTATTTGTTTAGGGTCTGTCTTCTCCGTCACGCGATGAATATCTTGGTAGGTGGGACGTTATCTTTATACCTACACAGCCACCAGAGCCTAACCCACAACAGTGGCTTAACAAATGTTCTTAGGGTGAAATAGAATGAAAGAACCCACCACCTTCCCAGACACTCATGGCATCCCTGCAGATCTTGAGGTGGCCTCCAGGTGGCGCCCGCCGCTCGGAAGTGCCGGCGCTGGAGCACAGTACGGACCAGACCCGCCCCGCACACCGCAGTTCTGGGCCGGATTCCGTGGGAGTGGGTGGCGGGAGTGACACCCTGGCTTCTCCACGGAGACGGAGACGCGCAAATTGCCTCCCGAGTGCGTCGCATTTCTGGGCTTCTGCACCTCTTCGCAGATATTTTAGGAATGTTAACTGGGGAGGGAGGAAGGACTTTCCCTTTGCATGCCGCTCCAGAGATGTCTAAAACCTCTGATGCCACCAACTGAAGGAGTCACGTCTGCTGGCGCCTGACAGTTGTCACACACACACACACACACACACACACTGTTAATTGTTTCTCATAATAATAACAGCAAGCGCGTGGCTTGTCCCGCACATTTACTAGTTGTCAAGTACTGTTCTAAGCGCTTCATGTACCTTAACTCAAAGGTATATAATAAGAGGATTAAAAAGCAAAATAAGAATTCCCAATTTATAGTGAGGAAACCCAGGCACAGAAATTGCGTAACCCGGCCGAGATTGCCGATGGAGCTCAGCAGAGGGAGGGTTAGCGCCCGGGCAGCCTGGCGCAGAGCGCGCAGGCTCTCCACCCTGCCACCCTGAGCTGAGTGCCAGCTACCGCCCAGCCCGCCCAACTACATTTATTAAGCCGCTGGTGTGTATCACGTACCTTCCTTTGCGTTCGGGCGGACAGGTGAACGAGAGAAAGTGTCTCCCTTGAGGAGCCTCCAGGCTGTGAGGGAGAGGAAAGTGTGAGGAGAAGGATGTACGCACACCAGGTGCCCAGGAGAGGAGCAGCGGGAAAGGAAAAGCCAGCCCTTTCACTATGCTCCAAGGGAGCCCACCTGGCTTTGCCGGTCCCATTCTTGTTATTGGCCTTCCTCTTTTGCCCACCAGTGTTCTAATCCTGGTGCTGGAAACCTGTCAGGGCTCAGTCGTCACCCCCCACCCACCCCCACTCCAGTCTTGCCCTGGATCCCTGAATGGTGCCGGGACCCTTGTCCTTACTGACCAACCTCCCCAGTGCTGCCTACGGCCGACATTTCTGAATATTAAGGACTGTGGTCCACTTGATTAGACAGACTGACTCCATCATCCCCACACTTCCCCATTGCCATCCTGGCCCCATCACCATCAGGAGCTGCAGCTTGCCTGATTTTCCACTAACTGCTTTCCAAGGCCCAGTCCACCCTTACCATGTACCCGTTCCACCCAGGAAAACTTCAAGCCCTGGGGCCTTATCCTTCTTGCTCAATCACATTCCCGCCTCAACTAATTGTGCCTGTAAGACCTGCAGACTCCAGACTCTTCCCTTTTCTGTCCCCTGCTGGCTTTGCTTCCTTCCCAACCCACCCTAGATGCCATGGTTGATCCACTTGAACCACTGGCCCCTCAACTTTTCTGTCTCCTAGTAAACACCTGTTCTGGGAGTCCACCAGGCTGGATCAGCTGGGACCTGCTTTCTCTATTCCTTTCCTCTGATGCTCACAGACACTGCAGGAGTTCACAGAGCTGGAAGGTTGGTGTCAGGGAGGACAGGCTGGACTATTTGTAGAGCCCAGTGCAAAATGCACATGGGATTTCCTTGTTTAAAATTTTAAGAATTTCAAGATGGCAATAGGAGAGCTGTAAACCAACTTTAGGGCCATTCTCAGCAAAGGACCCTGTGTGACTGCACAGGTCACATACTCGTGAAGCCCTGGTACCAGATCATAAACACGACTCCTGCCTTCACAGAGCTTCTGGGGCTTTCTGGTCACCCCGGTGTCTCAGACCTGCTGTCTCCCCTACCCTCTCCATTGCCAGCCACCACTGCTGCCCTCAGGTATGCCCTAACAGTCCAGTCTCAGACAACCTCCCTCTAGCCTCACTTGCATTCTGGAAGGCTTTCTTGGGTGGAAGAGAAAGACTGGAGTTCCCACCAGTGTGAAAACTACCTGGACCACATGACACGGTGGTCCAAGACAAAGGCAGAGAGTCTCTATCACAGTGACACACTCAGAGGCTGGTCTCCTCAGCTGCCTGTGTGACTGTATCAAGGAAAAGGACCGGGTGGGGGCAGAACCAGCTGGCTGCTGAGCTGTCTCTGTGGCTAAGCAATAAGGAAGCACTTCACATGTGTTCCTGGATCTGTACCTTCAGGGGGGCCTTTACTTTTCCCATATCATAATTTTTGAGATGAGGGAGTGGGCTCAGATAGGTTAAGCATCTCGTTCAAGGTCACATGGCTAGTAACTGGCAGCCGCAGGCTTTAAGCCCGAGTTGGTGTGGGGGCAAAGTCACACCTTTGCCTTCATACCTCGCTCTCCATAGAAGCAGGACTAGGTCTTGACTCTTATTCGCTAACCAGATTCAGTCCTTCTTCCTGTCCCATTTTCTCCCTCATCCTCATCACACTGATTATCTCCTGAGGAAACTCAGTGTCATCCACGGAACCTGCCAAGGTGACACTTTTATTCATAGGCAAGCAAAACTACCCAGCATTCAAGAAGAAAAATTCACTTGGCTATTGTTCTCTGACAGTCCCTTCTTAGTCAGACCTCCCCGTTCCCTCTGACTGGGAAGGAATGGGAAAGGACCCTTAGCGCTCGCCTGGCTGCAGTGAAAGTATTGAAGTTATATTTATAAAAGAATCAGTTTTAGAGAGATGTCCTGAAATATTAAGTGATAAAACCAAGTGATATCTTGGATTTCTGCAAAATAATTGGCGGGCGGGGGCGTGGAGAGAAGTAGGCGGGAATCTGGATAGAGCGAGACTGTGTGTGAGCTGAGGACTGCAGGACGTGGGCTCGGCCTCGTTCTCTTCCCTCTCCTTCTGCCTTTGTGTGAATTCCATGAGGAAAAGTTGTAAACTATGTATTAGGCATGAAAATGAAGAGCAGTAAATGCAAGAACTGAGTGCAGTTGGTGGTGGGCAGAGCTGGGGAGAGACCTTAAATTGACAAATGCAACAAGGTGAAGAAACATCACATTTCTAGTTTTTTAGAATTTGTAACCAGCTACGGTTTCACCCCTCCCCTCCCCCTCCTCATAAGCCAAGTCAGGGCAGGGTCCAGTGCCTCTCTCTGGGGAGCCCACCTTCTTCACGCCTCTTACTGGACCTGGAGGCCTCTGCAGGACTGGATGGAGCTCCCTAGGCCTCTAGCACAGCAAGCGGCACCCTGCCAGCCTGCATGCTGTGGCCACTCCTGTCCTCTCGGCCAGAAATGCTGCTGTTGAGTGCAGTCCTTTACCTTGACTTCTTTGCTTCTTGCCTTGGCAGGGGGTGCTTGCCTGGGGCAGGAAGGGAGGGTGAGGGGTGGGGGGTACGGGCTGCATGGTCACTCCCCTTCTCTTAGGCTCTGCTCTGCCCAGGCAGCCTCTTTTGTTCTCTCAGGTTGCGATCCTGGGCCACGATTTCAGGAGACCTGCTCTGGCTCTGGTGTCCGCTGGCCAAGTCTGTGCCACTCAAGGTCAGTTGTCCCTTTAGACCATACTTGGGGACCTAGAATTCAGAATTCTCTGCCCATGTGCCCTGCCTCTTCCAGGGCTGCATGAGCATCCTCCCCACACCCCATCTGGATGGCTCCCCTCATCCTCAGGGAGAGCTGAGCGATGCGGACCCCGGCTTGTGGGGTCCGCGACATTGTGGATGAGACACGACAAATGCACACGGACTACTGGGTCCTGCGGAGGAAAAGGGATGGTGCGGCTTCTCTCTCAAGAGGCAAAAAGCCTCAGAGCACCTCAGCCACTCTCTCAAGGGGACAGCGCCCTGACCCTTGCCTTGACAAGCTTTTATTGCTTTTCTGGGCACGTTGCATGACAGTCCTCCTTTGCTATGCACAGGTTCACTTTAGGTGGTTAACTTTTACAGAAAACAAAGGAAAGAATGCTGCTAATCACATCACAGGGTATTTACAAATGCAAAGGGAAAAGTGGTTGAACTGGTTACACTCATCCTTGGAAGGTTTGCATAGATTTTAGGAAGTTACTTTAAAGATATGCAGTAAACATTTGCTGCCTCCATTCAGGGTGAGGGAGTTTTAGCAAAAAGCAAATCTCCAGGTGGCCTAGGTACAATGCAGGCCTGACTGCCCACAGGAGAACCTATCCGTGGGCATGGGTCCTATCTGGGCCCACGCCACGCAGAACGGTCTCCTACAGCTGAGGGCAGCAGTCTGTGGCAGGCCTTCAGGTGGGGTTGACACATGTGGGCTGAGGTGTTTGTTCAATGGGAGCTGAGTGAAGCTGGAGGTGGGAAGAGAAGGTGGGGGTGTGGACAACTCCTTCCATTTATACAGGGTGGGGTGGAAGGTTTATAGTTGCTTGTATGAAAAATAATACAATAATTAATAAATAATACTATGAGAAGAAATTCTGAGTTTCATGTACATACAATCGTAAACTTACTTTACCCCACCTCCTACAAATGTTAGGTAGGGGCAGGTACGGGTCTGGGGTCCATTTGGAAAAGGAAAAATACCTTTTCTTCCTATTCAGTCACCCCTTTCTCTACCCTTCTCTTCCTCTGGGGTGGATTAAAAGGCTTCTTGCAGAAAAACACACCAACCAACAAATGAACAAAAACAGTACTTCGAGTTACACCTACATGCAAATGGGCGTAACCCATGAGCTCAGCAGGCCACCCACCAACGTGCCTTTGAAGAGATACTCGTAAGGGGTTTGGGGGAGGGTTAGTCTCTGAAGGGGAAAAACGGACCGATACCTGCCTCAGGCTGGTAGGAACTGAAGACATCTCGAGGAGGGGAGTGTGGAATGTGCCTGTCAGCACGCTAGCAGTCGGCAGGCTGGAGGCTTCTCTCTCTAGATGAAGTTCAGGGTTTCCAAGCAGTTGCTCCCTGCAGAACCTCCTCTTCAAACTCAATGTGGGAGAGAAATGCTGGGGAGCTACCCCAGCAGAAACAGGCTTGTGGGACAGAACGACTGTCCTACTTGGTGACCCACCCACCTGTTCCCGAGGAGCAAGTTGAAAACTTGCAGATCTAGGCAGGTGAACTAGGTTAGGGACACACAGGTCAGGCTGTTCCAGGCCCCAGAACAGGAGCTCAGGGACAAGGGGGAAGCAAGGGGACCAACGCTGGACACTGGGACCATCTCCCATTCTCCTTGGTGCCAGGACACACAGGTAATTGCCCCCAAGTTACTGTTATTTGCTTTTAAAGAGGCCAATGTCAGAAGCTCCCTATAATCACAAAGAACTAAGTAAACATGGGGTGATGTCCACCAGTAAAAGGGTAGGTGTGAGTGTCCCTGGTCTGGTGTTTTCTGTCTTTTCATCTATTGTGATAGTCTTGTTCAGACTCCCTGTGCTGGTTAGGAAGGTGGTGTCCCTCAGACCCACTCTTCTTTACTCTGTGATGTTGGGTCTGGGATTCTGCAAACACAGTTCTCTGCGGCCAGCTGGCTCCTGGATAGGCTCTGCCACCAGGTGGTTTGCAAGGTTGGAGGAGGGAGCAGGGACTTGCTCCTTTTGCACCGCCTCTATTCCTCTGAGTATCACCCTGGCAACGACTCTATACCTTGCCGGGACAATTCCCCCCAATAGCGGTGTGTTCCAGTTCCCAGTTTTTCTGTACTGCCACCACCAGCCTCACAGATACCAGGTGATTGCCCTTCCTTGGAGGTTAGGGTGCCAGTCCACAGGGCCCCCTTCCAGGCTTGTAGTGATCAGCACCCAATCTCCTCCCTTTGTTCTCCCACTCCAGAAATGGAGCTGCTTCCTGCAGTTACTGCCTCTGTTTAACTTGATATTCCCTTTTCAGCCTCTAATACCGACTTCAGCTATTGCTTAGATTAAATTCTCGCTGTTAAAGTAACTGGTGTGCTTTGCTTTCCTGTTGAAACCTGACTGGTGCACAGTTCTCAGAGACGTTGCCTGGAAAGCAGACGAGGCTGCAGCCTTACCTGGCTGGGCTGCTCTGCAGAGCCCAACCTCAGAAATCTTGCCAACAGCCCCAACAAGTCAACCTCTATGGTAAAAGAACTCCCTTATCACAGGAGAAGTCCTCTAATCTAATGCACCCTTTCTAAACAAACTCACTCCAAGAGGGAGGGTTTAATTTGAGAAAACCAGAAGGGACCTCAATCTTCTCATCCCAATCAAAGCTGTCAGGGCCAGTTAGCATCAGAGCTAGTCAGGTGGCCCCACAGCTGCTCTCTGCCAGGCAGCCATCCTGTCACCAAGGAAACCAAGCACCAGAGCAGAAAGCCATGAACAGTGTCCCTAGGAACCAGCCTGGAACTCAATTGTCTGACATGCTTGTCATTATCAACTCTGCGAAAGTGCAGCATCTCTTGCGAGAATGATTCTCTCCCACCCCAATCCTCCTGTCTTTTCTTTCCCAAATCAGGAATAGGCCCACCTCTGAGGAAGACATGTGCTGACAGGCGTGGCAGACCAAGAGAGTCATTTCCTCAACAACAGATAGGGAAGGATGCCTGCCTGCTGCCTCCACACCAGGACCAGTGCCTTTGGGGTGCCCCACCTACCTGCCCGGGATCCAGTGACTTCTGGTCATCTGGGTCATCAAGTGTGCCCCCCACAGCAGCACCAGCAGAACAGGCTCCTACCTTTCCCTCTATCTGCACTGATGTTTGACATCGCCGTCCTGCAGGTGATCACAGAACCCTCCATCATATCAATGACTGGTAACTTCATACATGACAAAAGGATTTATTCACTTGTTCAGTCATTCTACATATACTCATTGAGCATCTCCTGTATGCCAGACACTAGGCCATGCGTTGAGGTCAATAATAATAATTTATCATTTATTAGTAGTAGACGGAGTCAGTAGACACTTAGGATGATTGGAGAGGGCAGTTCTGAGAAGGACAAATATCATCTATATTCCCAGTATTTATTGCTGTGTTACAAAGCGCCCCAAAACTTGGTGGTTTAAAACAATGACATCAATGATCTTCTTCACCAGCCTGCAATTTAGGCAAAACTTGGTGAGGATGATGTGTCTCTGCTCTACCTAGAATCAGCCAGGGGGAGGGGGCACTCGGAGGCTGGGGAGTGAACACACCTGAATACTTCCTCATTTATCCATCTAGTGGTTGATGCTGGTTGTTGGCGGGGGCCTCAGCTGGGGCTGTCGACTGAGATGCCTGCCTGTGGCCTCTTCATGTGGCTGCTTGTCTTTGTCACAGCATGTGCTTGGGTTCCAGGGGCAAGGCTCACAGCAGAGGGAACCAGGTTGGAAGTTGAATCACCTTTTTTGAGCTAGTCTTCCATGTTACACACAGTCACTTCTGCAGCATTTTATGCATTAGAAGCAAGTTGCTAGGGCCCGTCTATAATCGAGGGGAGGGGAGAAATTACAGTTCATCTTTTAATTTTTTTAGAGATTTTATTTACTTATTTTTAGAATGAGGGGCAGGGAGGGAGAAAGAGACAGAGAGAGAAACATCAGTCAGTTGCCTCTCACACACGCCTTGACTGGGGGAACAAACCCACAACCCAAGCATATGCTCTGGATGGGAATTGAACCAGTGACCGTTCACTTTGGGGGACAACACCCAACCAACTGAGCCACGCCAATCAGGGCACAGTCCATCTTCCGACAAGTTGAAGCCAAAGAATTTATGGATGTGTTTAAAATCACGACAAGCTGTGACCTACAGAAGAAATTTGTGGAAGAGCCTTCCAGGAAGAGGTCCTGGAAGGGACCCCTTCCTTCCAGGAAGGGTCCCACTTCCCTTTTGGTGTTCTGTAGGGAATGGATTGAGGTGATACAGGAATAGGAAAAACTGGTTAGGACCCTACTGGGGTGGTCTCGAAGAGAGATGATGGCTGGAACAGGATGATGGCATTGGAGATGAAAAGAAGTAGATGCACTTGAGAAATAATGGGAACAATGGAAAGAATTCATTAATGGACTGGGTGTGAGAGTGATGGAAAGGAAGGTCGGTAAGAAGAAGGACTCTCAGGTTTTCAGGCATCTGTGTGGATAGTGGAGCCATTTCCTGTGATTGGAAGACTAGGGAGGAAATTGTTAATATGAACGAAGGGTACAATTAAGACTCCATTTTTAGGCACACAAAGTTTGAGAATTTTTCCCTGATTGGGTGGCTTTGTTGGTGGAAACATTGTCCTGTACACCAAGAGGTTGTGGATTGGATTCCTGGTCATAGCACATACCTCGGTTGTGGGTTCATGCCTCAGTCGGGACACCTGTTTGATATTTCTCTCGCATCAATGTCTGTCTGTCTGCCTGTCTGCCTCTCTGTCTTTGCCTTTCTTCCCTGCTGCTGGTGGTTTATAGAGGCAGGAGTGCAGGCAACATGAGAAGTGATCAGATTGTAGAAACACAGTGATTATAGCCCATAGAACTAAAGAGGACACATGATTTGAAGATGTGTTGTTCTGCGTTAGTGCCATAAATTCCAAACAGAAAACATAAGCAGAAAATGGATTATTATTCACCTTTTCCTGAATATTCTAGGTAAGACTGGCATTTTTGGTCATCATCAGTGGAGCACAGAGCTGACCTAGCACAGTGCTAGGAAGCCCATATTCACAGATGCTGTCCACGGCAAGGGTGAAGCACCCTGAGCAATGATGCAAACAGCACTAAAGAAATGGTATTAGAGAACCACAGCACACAAACAAAAATAAAAGAAACAGGAATCCCAAGCCCCACGTCATACTGTCTTAATGCAAACACATTTCAGAGTCTGGACATGGAGAGCAGTAGCTGTGTTGCTGCCTTCCCCTTCCCACCCCCCCCACCGCCCCCACTGTGAGACATACAATATTAGCCAAAGGAGCACACAGACATGTTTCCTGGATCTGAACAGAAATAATTGGTGCCTGGACTCTATGAAGAATCTTCATGTGCACTGGTACAACAATGATCGCATATGTAAATGCCTCTTTGCTACTGATAATTCTTAATCTTAATTGATGAATATCAACACCTCACATGGGCCCATACATTTTGAAATACAGTCTTAAACCAAACTGTTCAGATACACAAGAGCCCTGCAAAAAATATCTTTCCAGGACCTTGCACACCAAGGGTGGCTCTAGTCTTTGGTGATCTGGAAAATGCTGTGTCAGTGAGTGGTGCTACTAAATATCTTGTTGGAAAAATGTGAGAGAAAGTGAGAATAGAAAAATTGGAGGTGATGAATATAAACAAGTTTCAAAAAGACTTCTGTGCCTTGGCCAGTGTGGCTCAGTTAGTTGGAACATCATCCTCTATTACCAAAAGGTCACAGGTTCAATTCCTGGTCAGGGCACAGGCTTAGGTTGCAGGTTTGGTTTTTGTTGATGTTTTTTTCTCTCTCTCCCATTCTTCTCTCTCTAGAATCAATAAACATGTCCTTAAATCAATAAACATGAGGATAAAAAAATAAAAAGACTTTTGCTGTAAATAAGAGCAAATAAGGCAGAAGCTGGAGGAGTGTGTGGGGTTGAGTTTGTTTTTTTTTTTTTAAAGATATATGCTGATAGAAATAGTCCAGCAGAAGAAGAGTCAGTGCTATCGGAGTGGGGGGCAGGGAGAGAGAGAGAGAGAGAGAGAGAGAGAGAGAGAGAGAGAGAGAGAGAGAGGAGAAATGCCAAAAGGATTTCCTTGGGTAGACAAGAGGGGCTAGGGACCCAGTGCTACAGAGAGAGGCACAGGAGGTGGCCTCGGAGACAAGAGCCTGTGATGAGCAAGTGCTCACTGCCCCCCATGCCCAGGAGCCAATCTATGGCAACAGCTTTTGAGAGAAGAAAGAACTTCTATTCGACAGTTTGCCTGGCAAGGATATGGGAGACTCAAATTGTCTCCTGATCTAGAGTTTGGGGCAAGATTTAAGGGATTTCAGCGCTGGATCTTCCCGGACCCTTTGGCTTCTGAAAAGGTTCTGGTGTTCAGGCTCCAGTCACGTCCCTGTTCTTTGGTTCTGTGGGGCAGATCAGTTAAGGGTTCATCAGTGTCACTCACGAGTGATGTTCACAAGTGTTACTCATAAGTGATGTATCCAAAGTTTAAATTTGGGTTAGAAAAAAATAACTGCTGGTGAATCCCACCATGGGGACTTCAGCAGCTTCACTGCTCAGGGAGCCTTGGCGGTGCCCTCTGGACCTCAGCTCTGGTGGCCGACAGGGGTGCTCTGCCGAGTTCACTCCATCCCTGGGCGCTCCACCCCAGCTTTGGGGTGGGTTTGGTTGTGAAAGAATGGGAAGAATTGTTGAAGTAATGACCATTACTTGTTTCTTTTTCCTCCTTTATTTTTATTGGCCCTACCTTACTGTCTTTTTCTCCAGTAGCATATAAACTGTTCAAGTTTCTCCATTTGGAAAAATGAAACAAAAGAGAACCCATATTTGACCCTTTCCTTTAGTTACTGCTTTGTTTACCTTTATAATCAAGTTCCTCAAAAGAATATACCCACCTCACCACAGTGGAATGGACTAGTGCTCCCAGTTCTTAGTTCCTTCTCTGTAATAGAATGACACGCTCTGCCCATCATGCAACTCGTCCATCCTTCCTGAAGGGACGCATACACCCTTGCTACATGGGCTTGAATCTGAGCCATGATACTTGCTTTTATTCACAGAACATGGATGGAGTGGCATTTCAAGGCAAAGATTTATGAGACAAGACATAGTTCCACTCATCTTTCTCGAGCCTTTGCCCTCTACCATGGGAAGAGCACGCCCCAGATTGTGGCCGCTCCTTTGGCCTGAGACCTAGGATGAGAAGACTCACAGAGCCCAGCTGGGGGCTTGTTCCGTGAACATGGCTTCAACCACCACCTTACTCTTTTTCCTCCTATCATTTTAGTCTCTAAAATAAAAGAAATCAAAAAATTCCAAGATTTTATTATATTTTCAACATTTTGAGTCTTATTCATACTTAATCCCTAGTCCCTAAGGAGATGACTTTCATATAGACACAAAGGGGCACATGGTCAATGAAGAGACGGCCATGACAGAGGGAAAGGCTGGTCCATCTGAGCACTTCAAGGGTCCTGGTGTCTCGGAGCAGTCCTTCAGATGGCCTTCTCACTTAGGCAAGATTGGTAGAGAGGATATCGATGCTGAGGTTGGGCCCAGAACACTAGCGTATTAACAAAGTACCATCAATTGAGTCTGGAGACTAGACATCTGAAATGAAGGCGTTGGCGTGGTTGGTTGCCCCGAGGGCTCTGAGGAAGGGATTTCTCTGCTCCAGGCCTCTCTTCTTGGTGTCAATGGCTATCTTCTTGTTCACATAGTGTTACCCTCATATATGTGTCTGTTCCCATGTTTTCCTTTTTATGAGGATACCAGTCAGATTGGATTAGGGCACACCAAGTGACCTCATTTTAATTTAATCATCTCTATAAAGATCCTATATCCAAATAAGGTCATATTCTAAGGTGCTGGGGGTTAGGACTTCAGTGTATGAATTTGGTGTACACAATTCAACCCATAACAACTAAGATAAACACTCCCAAATACTGGGAACTCTCTTCAAGGTAGAAATGAGTTGAAGTTCTTCCAGTCCAGATCCTAGGTGAATTTATTCAAAGGTCCCAAGGCAGAGAGAAAGACAAAACTAAAACCAAAAAGAGTTATCACTGAAGGAGACATGTCCTGCCAGCTTCAGCAGTGGTAAGAGCCGAGGGTGTACAGGTTGCGGTGGCCAAGGTGGTCCTGACCTACTCTTTGCAGGGAGCAGCCAGGCCAGAGCTGTGGTTCACTGGGTTCTGCAACCAGAAGGACACAAGCATCTTCTACTGGTGCAATTGTGATCAGTTGTTTTATTCCAAAGGGTAGCTCTGTTTATAGATCAGCTGAGGATTAGGTTCTAAAGGAAAGAGAAAATTAGGAGCACATTAGATAAGCTGATGGAAGGCTGCGCTGTTCCCCTTCTGGTAATGACAATGGACTTCCTGAAGAAATGGAAGGGGCAAAAAACCAGGTAGGTGATCACATGTAATTTTCCCAAAAAAGTGTTTTCTTAGCTTCTTTGCCACCCAATCACACTGTAATTGTTTAATTAACCATCTGTCCTTATTGATGTTTTGTGGCACCTCCAAAGTCATATGCTGAAGCCATAACCCCCATTGTGACTGCATTTGGGCCTTTATGGAAGTCATTAAGGTTAAATGAGCTCATGAGAGTGGGGTCCTGATCTCATAGCACTAGTGACCTTATAAGACAAGGCACCAAAGATCTCACTCTCTCTGCATGTGCACGTGAACACAGTGAAAAGGTGGCTATCTACATGCGGGGAAGACAGCTCTCACCAGGAACTAAACCTTGGAATTCTCAGCCTCTAGAACTGTGAGAAATAAATTTTTGTTGTTTAAGCTACCCAGTTTATGGTAATTTGTTATAGCAGCACAAACAGACTAATACAATTAACTTAAATTATGTGTTCCCTCTTAGAAGCCATGCATCCTTATTTCCCCAGTATCACCAGTGCCTGGCATGGTACCTCTCATGTGCAGGCAGACACTCAGTAAATATTTGTTCAATGAATGAATAATTGGAAAATGAGTGTGATGGTAGGTATTATTATCCTCCCTTTATAGTGGAGAAAATTGCCAGCTATAAAGAGACACTTAATACAACCCAGAGACACAAATGGCATTTCATTAACCAAAATTAATTGAAAGTGGACCAGGATGAGATAACATTTTCAAGCACTAGCTATATTAGGAGTTGCTTTAGCTGCTTAGTGAAAAGGGTCATATTGGCTCTGGCTTCACTCTAGTGTCCTCTCTCTAATCAGGATCAGAGATTTGTCAATGTACATCTGTTTCTTTTCCTATAAATGAATGCTCTCAGAGTCGGCAGATGGATACAGAGCTTACAGAAATTTCATTGCCAAAGGCAATGTGGGGATATCAGAGGATGAGTATTTGGCTGTCTCCCAAGAGACCTCACAGGGTGGCACTTTCTCTGCCAAGGCTCTGGTCTCCACCCTGCAGGTTTGGAAAGCGGGTTTGCCAGCACCTTGAGTGTGGATACATCTCTTAGCTGTAAGTCTAATTAATTAAGCTTAGAGAGCTGATGCAATGACACCAGAATGTCTACTTATTGACTTACAAGAGGACTAGAATTGCCTCTGTGTCTGGAATACTTGTCTCCACATGGCTTGCACATATTTCTCATTGAAGACCGACCTCCAAGGAAGGCAAACTATCAGAAGGTTGCTTACTGAGCATGGATTACAAACGAAAGATGTGAATTAGATGATTCATATGTTTAATGGCTTAGGCTGGGAAATCTTGACAGTACCATTTTTACTATAGGAATGGCAATGCAAATAGCACCAGAATATTCCCAGTCATTGGCTGAGGTGCCACTTCAGTGAACTTTTCTTAAATAGGCTATGCTGATGCTCACCGTCATGATGCTCGTTTTCCTATGCTTTCATGGCCAACCAACCAGGCTTTGACTAGCTTTGTGCAGTTGTAGAGCTGAATTCTCAGAGGATAACCTCTTTTCTTAATTTAGTCATACTTGAGGAAGGCCTCACTAAATTCCACAATAGCCAGGTAGGTCTCTACTATTCTTGCAGTTCTATCTTACTTTATTAAAAAAATATTTAAGGCCACTTGTCAGAGACACTTTGTCCCATCTTCATACTATGCCAAATTACTAATTTCTACCATGTGTAGATAATCTTCATCTTAATTACCACTTATTGACTTTTTGAATTGACTCGCTGACTAATTCTTCCCGAGGCACAAGATTACATTTGCCACATAGTGCAAATGGCAATAATGAGACAGAGCATGTTTCTTTCCAGATGGTAAAACCCTATCAAAGTCACCTTTAAGAATATAGAGTCACCAAAGTTGTCTTGGTTGAATATCTGGCTATTTGTCTCAGCAAAAAGTCAAGTTGCTGCTTGATGGTTTTAAGGGGCTTCATACCAAAGTTCCTTTCCACCTTTATCCCTCTTTGGTGATACTGCAGCTCTGAACACCCTTCTGTCTAAACCTTACCTATTGTCCAGATTCTGCTTATCTACCCAGAAGCTCTCTGACCTCCTCCCTTACTCACCATCTCACCCTTCTCTGAGTCTGTATAGCCTTTATAGTCTTTATAATTTGCTCCATAGAATCTACTACCTTAAGTTATTCTCCAGTTGTTCTCTGTGTGCTACTCCTACCTTGGGCAGCTTGTAAAAACCTGTAGAGCCAGGATTATTTTTCCTCTCTTGTATCACACATGTCATCTGGCTTGGGTGGAGCAAACAGCCAATGTCTTCTCAATGCATCAACTTGACCCTAGAGATGTCCTGAGAGATGCTGAAGTAGGAGTTGCTGAAGACCGTGGAGCTACTCTGAGAATATTTATTTGAAGGAAGTTTTAACCAATGTGTTTTGAAGGCTCAAGAAAGGAGTCTGCTCCCTAGAAATCCATACTTTTCTCTGGAGCATGTAGGACTATCCATGTTTTGCTAAAATGGTTAGACATGGAAACTGGTTACTCGAGTATTCTTCAAAAGCTCTCGGATGACATAGAAACCATAGAATGTTAGAACTAAAAGAAACTAGGAACAATTTAGTCTCACTCCTGTTTACTACATAAAGAATAATTTCCTGTTATGTGCTGGGCATTGTGCCAGAGCTCAGAGATGCAGATGAGTGATGGAGCCTTTGTTTTTCAGGAGTGTGTGATTTCTTCCAGAGACCACGAAGAGGTGGCTCAAGGGCTCCATGGGGCCATTTCAAAATGAGGACTTTTGGACAACTGGAAGATCCAGTGATCTGAATTCACATCCCTATGGCTGCTTCATCATTTACATCAGGGATTGGCAAACTTTTTTCAGTAAAGTGTGGATAATAAGTATTTTAAGTGTTTTTTGGCCTGGGTGGTCTGTCACAAGTACTCAGCTCTGCCTTTATACCATGAAAGCAGTCATGGAAAATATATAAACAAGTGGGTGTAGTTGTGATTTTATTGGTTTAATTTTTAAAATACTCTCCCATTAGTTATCCACAAAGCTTACTTCATCACTTTCTTCAAGTGCTAAACTATCAGTTTTATAATTTTTAAACATCTTTATTGATGTATAATTGATATAATCTGCATATATTTGAAATGTACAATTTGCTAAATTTTGATGCATGTATACACCTGTGAAGCAATTACCATAATGAACATAGAAAATGTATTCATCATCAAGTTTTCATGTACACCTGTACCAACCCCAGGTACTCCCTACCCAGGTAACCACTGATCTATTTTTTATCACTATCAATTCATTTGTATTTAATAGAGTATATATATATATGGAATAATACAGTGGGCACTTTTTTGGGGTGTGTGTTCTTTTACTCAGCATATTTATTTTGAGATTTGTTCCTGCTTTAGTGTGTATCAATAGTTCATTGTAGTTGTGTTTTTTATAAAGATTTTATTTTTATAGAGGGGAAGGAAGGGAGAAAAAGAGGAAGAGAAATATCAGTGTGAGAGAGAAACATTGATCACTTGCCTCTTGTTTGTGTCACCACTGGGAACCAAACTAACTGAGCCACACCAGTCAAGGGCCACTGGAGTTGTGTTGTAATAAAACTTTATTTACAAAAAAAGATGTCAGTCTCAATTTGGCTCATGGACCAAAGTTTTCCATCCTCTGATTTGTACCATCAGCTTCACTAAGGAAGGGATATGAGATCACAATCTCCAGTGTAGTGAAAGCAAACCTTACAGATAGTAAGGTGGCAAGTTTAGCATAGTTGTGGACAGGTGCTGGTAGGAGATGGGGGTTGGGGCGAAGGTTCTAAATCCCCTTGGAGGGAGAGAAAAGAGCACCCAGAGGACTCTCAAGTGCCTGGTTAGGAGACCAAATGGAAGTATTTTCAGTTTCAATAGAGGAAAAGTTATCAGGTTGAGTTTGAGGACCCTATGAGGCACCAAAGCATCTATGAGGGTAACTGAGTGTTTATTGTATTATTCTTTTAACTTTATGATATGTTTAAAATTATTATGGTAAAAAATAAAAAATGTAATATTGAACTTGTAAATGTAAAATATAAACATAAAAACTGAATGAAAATTTATTAAAAATTAAAACTTAAGAACCTGGGAGATAATTGCCTTTTGGAAAGTTGAGTAATTCCTTAAACTTTCTAGGTTTCTGCTTTTTCACCTCAAATGGAGATTGTGGTGGAGCTTTGTCTAGCAGAGTTCCCTGCCCATCATGGATGAGAATGATTCTACCGAGACATGATCTGCTTGAGAGGAAAAGTGGTGAATCCCTTACAGGAGAAGGACCTTGAGCCTGTTCCTCAATGGGCTTTTATTGGGTTTAATGTGCATAGGACTACAGGGTGTATACATATATATATATGCAAAGCTCATCAATCATTGTCAGGAAGTAATGATCAAACAATAGGCAATATTCAAAGAACTATGAGAGCTTATTCTGGGTCAGGGTCAGATAGCCAAAAGGCCATGAAACTATGGGAAACAAACTCATTTTGTGAATAGGACCCTTATCATTGAAATTGAGGGTATTCTTAGCAAAGCAGGTTTCACAGGATTTTATGCATCCTTTCTTAGTCCTGATGCCCCAGGGAACCACCCTTTCTAGCACAGGGCCACACCCACCTCTGGCATTGTTTCAGGCTTAAGTCAGGTGGGGGTTGTGGGCAGCCAAAAGATGAGGAGACTTTTTACAGATAGAATGAAGATTCAGGCTACGACAAAGCTGAAGGGTGAAGGTCCATCACCTCTTTTCTTTTCTTTTAAATAATTTATTTATTTATCTTTAGAGGGGAAGGGAAAGAGAGAGGGAGAGAAACACCAATGTATGGTTGCCTCTCGGGTATCCCCTGCTGGGAACTGGCCTGGAACCCAGGTATGTGCCCTGACTAGGAATTGAACTGCGACCCTTTGGTTTGTAGGCCCATGCTCAACCCACTGAGCTACACCAGCCAGAGCCATCACCCCTTTTCTATAGTCCCTTAAATTCTTCTCTAATGGCCCCTTTGTGACTGTGCTTGTCTTAACTCATCCCTCCCTTGTGGAATCTTATCTGTCATTGGCTAACCAGTCATCTGCCCTGGGCCAAGCAGGGTGGAATAAAGGGTGTAGAGGCTGCGCTCCTTTTGGAAGGATATATATATATATATATATGGTTATTATATATAACTCTGGTTGTTTCCATTTTTCAAATGGCCTCATTTATAGCCATCCTGGGCCGCATGCAACCTGCAGGCTTGGGGTTGGACACCCCTGCTAGAGGAAAGTATTCATGCAATAACCAACCTGGTTTTTTGGCCTAGTACAACCTTCTTGTTCCTGCTTCCTTCTGCCTATAAAAGTCTTCATTTTGTATACCTCCTCAGAGCTCCTTTCTACCTGCTAGGTTGCATGCTGACCAATTCATGAATTGTTAAATAAAGCCAATCAGATCTTTACAATTTATTTAGCCTGGCTTTTATATTTCAACAACACGCAACACATATAATTATTTTAAAACAATTTAGAAATGAAATGTTATTGGTTTCCTTTGAGTACACATCTCCTGGATAGAACTTTAAGCCCAGGAGGGTAGATAATAAGTTGTCTTTAACCATTAGTTTATTACATAAAATGTTCACATGACATTTCTTTTTTGTATTTTCTCCTTATAGCCTTTAAAAGATAATTTTAGCCTTTTGTCCCATATGGATTCATATGCAAACTTGTTTTATGTGTAGCTTTTTTGACCTTTGTTTCTTCTGCTCTTTTGCCACTGAACCTCAAAGACAGTAAAACATGATACTCTCCTTTAACACGATTTAGTGTCTTTCAATGCTCATAGTCAGAAAATCCTGCGTGGTCTATATAAACCTCTTTCTATTAGTCATAGTAAAACTAGGCAAAGGACTATGGGTCTGGGCCAAGCAATAAAATATTCATGAGATGAGGAAAAAAGTAGGCATTGTGGGGAGAAAAGGGAGGGGAAGAGGAAGAAATGAAAGAAAGGAAGGGAAAAATGAATAAATGAGAGAAAATTGAGAAGAGAGGGGCGCGTTAAAGAGAGAATCCTCCAAAAACCAACTTGACTTAGAACCCTCAGGGTCTTAATGAATGCTGTCCACACAGTGGGAAACTTTTATTGTGTTAACTTAGAATTTAGGCTGCCATTAGTACTTACGTACTCTGACATAATTGAAATGTTGCTCCATGAAGTGTTCTACTGCAAGGTGACACAAGAATCTGGCTATGCTTTTATAAATTTTGTGTGGAGCTTTCTGAGTACAGAAGTACCCATAAATGTGATCTGAAGATGAACTCAGGACTAAAAGGAGGCTGCAGTGAAAATTTCAGTGACTCAGATCCCGTCTGAAGATTGTAATCTCAGCCAGGCTTTTTGTTCTGCTAATTCAGTCAGTAGAGTTTACTTCATCATTGGGAGTGGAGAGTGATTTCAGATGTTATCTAATTCAATCTCATTTTGGCTTCACCACATTCCCCTGTGGGTGACATGGACCAAGCATACATGAAATCAGGGGGCTTTGACTACAAACAAGTGATAAAGATTTATTCAAGGGCCTTAGGGATTGCAAACTGTAAACACAATTAGGCAATATCCAGAGTGTTCCGAAGAAGAAAGAAAAGCTTAGAGTTCTTACACTAAAAAGTACAGTGTTGAGAAAAATTAATCCTGCATTCTTAGAGGTTGGTCCAAGGTAATAATCCTCCAGATGACTGGTGGTATGGATAATGGATGTCAGGTGATTGGATAATGGATATCAGAAAGTCTGTATACATGAATATTCTTTTCTTAGTCCTTCAGGTAGTAATCAGAAGTAGTCTGGGTTTGATGTATAGCTGAACATTGAGGCAGGACTGCAGAGTTCAAAGTTTTAAGTTCCCAGGCTAGTTAAAACAGGAATAAAATAGTTTTCTCATAGCTAAACCTACTTGATTTTAGTAATTTAGCAGATTGATTAGTGACTCCATTTTATTTTTTCACTCTTTTCCTCAATGAATTAACCATCTGTCTCAATTTTCTCAGTTGTAAAACAAGACTAAATATCTATTTCAAATAGGGTATTATGAAAATGATGTAGGTCAATATGATTTACATAAATGTAAAGCACTGTGAGTCATGCACATGTTTAAAAACAAGAGCTCCTAAAACAGAATTGACTTAGATTAAACTTATTATTTTAAACATCAACTCTTCCTATAGTGTGTTGTGGGGACCCATGGGGATGTGTGATTGTCCTGAGAGACCATTTTTAGGGGTTCATGAAGTCAAAACTATTCATGTAACCAACCCAGGTAAGTGGGTTGTTGTTGCCTGCTGCACAACTGAAAAGTCAAACCCAGAGGCAGATGTCTTTTGCAGAGAGGATTTATTTTGAGAAAACCACACAAGTAGATCAGAGCCAAGGCTCAAATCAGTCTGCCCCCTCCAACAAACTATTATGGTGGAGAGGAAGGGTGGTTGTTCTGCACAGACTCTAGCCATGGAAACTAGTCTGATCTTGTTCCGCCTGGCTGCTGAAGGGGTGCTGGGAGGGAGGTTGTTGGTTTCTCTTGAAAGACACTAAAAGAAACAGCTAAGGTTCAGTTTCCTTAATAATATGAAAAGGTTATTTGCCATTTCATTCTCATTACCTCAATAAGATGTAGTGGAGTTTTTGAGATCTACGTGAGAAATGAGAGTGTTAACATTGAGAAACGCGAAAGAATCCAGTTGTCTAAGTCAGGCATTAAAGAGACTCTTCTCATTAACTTACAAAAGTAAGTTACTTCTCATAAAAATGTTATGTTAACATGTAATATATTAACATATGTTAAGTGAATATTTTAACACTGTTCTAATTTCTAGTACAATAAATATCAATATAAGCAAAGAAACAAAAGCTCTTTGGGGTCTTTAATAAATTCTAAGAGTGTAAAGGATCCTAAGACAAAAGTTTGAGAAGCAAGGTTGTGATGCAACTCTTGACTGAGTAAGTCTATGCGCCTTGTGATTGTCACAATGTCGTTTTCCAGCCTCTATGGCTCTTTCTTGTGGTTTCCTGTCTAGACTGAACTGCTTCCATTTTTGCCTGCCAAAGTCCTATACTTCATTCAAGAGCATCTTGTTCTCTTTGAAGCTGGTTCAAATTTCGCGCCCTACTCAGTAACCTCTTCTCACACTGGGCCATCCAGCGCAGCCTTGGGTATCAATCTGCGTTGACAAAGACTCTCGAGGGTCCAGCCAGGCTTTCTCCAGATCTGAGAGCTCCTCCAGCGACATCCCAGACCACATTCACCAACTGAGCTGCGGTTCCTCGGTTCAACTACACCGGATGGCACCGGTGGGTCACCGAAAACCGAAAAGGAAGTCACTACACTCCAATGGGGGTGAGGTGCGGCCGGATTGTAAGGCCGCCACACAACGCGCGGGATTCCAACTTGTCAGGACTTTCACTCAGGATTCCTAGCACAGTCGGGTTGGGTGAGGGGCGGAGCCACGCGCTCACAGAGGGCGTGGCCTCAACTGCGCGCGGGAAGGGGGCTGGCGCCGCAGGCGCGTGCACAGTCGGCGGCCGCGCGCAGCTCCCTCAGTGCCCGGATGGCGGCGGCGGCTGCTGGAAGCGGGACTCCCCGCGAGGAGGAGGGGTCTAGTGGGGAGGCAGTGGCTCCGCAGCCACAAGCCCCGACGAATGGACCCGGGGCTCGTCTCTCCAGGCTGCCTTTGGCGCGAGTGAAGGCCTTGGTTAAGGCAGACCCTGACGTAACACTCGCGGGACAGGAAGCCATCTTCATCCTGGCACGAGCCGCGGTGCGCGGGGAGCACAAGGGGCACAAGGATGGGGGCGGAGAGCGCGGCGAGGGGCGGGACTCAGCGGCAGCGGGGCTGGAGTTGGGGGTGGAGTCGGAGAAGGAAGGGGCGGGTCTGGGCGGGGTTTGCTGAAGACCCGGAAGTGAGAGGTGCTGGGGCGGGGTTATGAGCTGTGAGTGTAAGAAGGGAAAATTGGAGAAGTCATGTCTACAAAGTATTGTAGTAGTTTGTCAACACGCCTGCCTCATCCTGAGGGCGTGGACAGCAACTTTAATTTGCATCTCTAGTGTCTACCACAGAATTTGTAGGAATCTCAAGTAAATGAGTGGGGCTGAGGATTTACAAATAAGGGAGGAGGGACAGGTCATGGCCTACTGCAGGAGGGCAAGGAGGAACAGACCTTTAGGAAGTGCAGGACAACCTTCAGCTTCCCTCAGAACTTCTCTAGGCATCTGAGCCTCCTTTCACACCTGCCCCTATTCACAAATAGGAGCACTCACAAAAGTTGTGCTAGTACCTTTAGTACAGCAGATCCTCAAATAACTTTGTTTTCGTTCAACATCGTTTCTGTATAACGTTGATGAGATGCCATAGGAGCTTAACTGTTGTTTATATCACTTAGCTTAAGGTAAAATTAGTTTTGTTATATGGTATGTCCCTTAAAGTCCCAGAAAGTGAAGTGAGGGCTTACTGTACACCTCTGTTTGCATCGCAGGAACTGTTCGTGGAGACTATTGCAAAAGATGCCTACTGCTGTGCTCAACAAGGAAAGAGGAAAACCCTCCAGAGGAGAGATTTGGGTAGAGTGTCACTGTGATATTTGGTACCCAGGGCTGACAAGGGAGGCTGGGTGAAGTTTCCCTCTTACTGGTTAAGAAGGCATCAAAGTAAAATGATGTCTGGTGCCACAGGGTCTCTCTCTCTGATATTTTCTGTTGGACTGTCATGGTGTAAGAAAGCCCTACCTTTGGAGTCTCTATGCTTTGAGTGGCTGGCGGTATGTTGGGGCAGAAAATGAAAGGAGTCTAGCTGTTGTCAAGCTGACAGACCTCTTTATCCTGTCTGCCATGTTGTACCAGGCTTGCCATTTCTTTCTCCTCTAGAAACTGGAGGTTTGATTTCTGACTCTTCTTTCTAGGTGGTAACCATCATGGTGTTAAGCTTCTGCATATCATATTCTCACTTTCCCTGCTATATTGCCGAACTCTTCTCTGTTGATTCACGGAGCAAAGAAGTTCCCTTCACTGAACAGTCAGGATTTGCCCAGCTTTTCTTGCTATTGGAGAGAGAGCAAGAGGGAGAGAGATTGTGCACGTTGGCTGAGAGTTAAGATTTGGTGGTGGAGTGGAAATGATCTCAAGATAGCAGAGGGACAAGTTTTATAAATTTCCTGGTTTGCACAAAGTCTCTTGCCCCCTTCAGTGTGTGCATTGTACTTTTAGTGGGCTGATGACTCTTTGTCTTGTGTTTCAGATAATGCAATAGAAGCTGTGGATGAATTTGCTTTTCTGGAAGGTAAGTTCTCCAATGGGTAATTATTTCCAGCTGTCTTTTCCATGCTAATGATCTGACTTCAAAACCTTATATTAAATGGATGCATGGATCTTCCTTGTTTGTGTAGGGATAATTCTTTCTTTCTACTTCCTATTGAGATAGGAAAAAACTAACTTGTTAAATCTGATGAGATTTAGAGATTCTAATTCCCTTGGGGAATTTGAACTTCTACTAGAGAATTGCTAATCATAAAGAAATGGGAGAGTAAGGAAGATTGCAGTGGAGTTAGGTAGATTCTGATGTTTAATTCCTACTTTGCTCTACCTCTAGATATAAATTTTCCCCCTCAAAGCGCTAGAAATCAGAAATAATTGCCAACATTTAAAGGGTTACTTCTTGTTTCTCTTTTTTAGTAGTCCTGTTAAATGATTATTTTGCTGCAGAGATTCTGTATTTGTGTCCATTCTTAGGAATTTTATTTTTTTTATTTTTTTAAGATTTTATTTATTTATCTTAGAGGGGAAGGGAAGGAGAGAGAGAGAGAAATATCAATGTATGGTTGCCTCTCATGCGTCCCCCGCCGGGAACCGGGAACTGGGAACTGGCCTGCAACCCAGGCATGTGCCCTGACTGGGAATCGAACCGCGATCGTGTGGTTCACAGGCCCGCGCTCAATCCACTGAGCTACACCAGCCAGGACCATTCTTAGGAATTTTAGATTAACTTGTGTACTAACTAAATCTTGTCATCTAGCAAATATTTGAAATACCTCATTTTAGCTACCTTCTCTTAGAACTATTCTGCTACTTAATTCCTAAATCTGATCAGTTTACTCTTCTTTACACATATTCCAAGGTATTCTCATTACCTCCTTCAAGTTTCATTACCTTCATAAATCTTCTTGATTTCTTTTATTACATTGATACCTTTGTTTTTGCATCTTTGTATCAATCTAAGCCCCTGGCCCTTTTGATCCATTCTTTTGAAAGTCTGTAAAGATAAATTCCCATGACTAGCTTCAAGTATTTTCTTAATTTGTAGTGTTTTCTTAAGCCATTCTGTTTGTCTACTCATTATTCTTAAAAATGACTTGCTAGCTGCCTACCTAAGGCAGGCAACTTCTTGTGCCTGACTTCCTGTAAGTTTTCCAATCAAAAAAGTTGGAGCCTACTTTACCTACTCATATTTAATTACCAGCTCTTCAGAGATGAGTAGTATGATCTGATTTGTATTTTAAAGACATACCACTAGTGCTCTTCAGATAATAGATTAATTGGAGGGTGCCAGGAATAGAAGTGGAGAGATCTTAACACAGTTTTCTATCCCAGTCTCTGCCAGGGCATAGTACTTAGCCTGGATTTTTAATAAATGCCATTTATTGAGGGGCAGATGTGTTCATTTTCATGTTCTGATCCAATAAGCTTAGTAATTGAATCCTCTGTACTGTATCACATTAATGGATCAGAATTTTGGCCATTTTAGCCCTTGTGGGTTTAGTCAGTATTATATTATTTTGTACCTGCTAAAACAAATGTTCTTATGTCTTTACAAGTAGAAAATTGTTTTTTTCTTTTTTAATCAAGGCAATATATATCTATACTTAAAAATCAAATAGTTACCTAATGGCATATAATGAGATAACAGCTGTTGCCCCTCATCCTTTTGTTTTTGTTTTTAGCTTTCAGGAGGTTACTTATATATCTAAATAATATGCTTCCTCCTTAATTTACCAGCTGCAGTTATCCATTCCTGCTATGATAAATGAAGATTTGGCTAACCTATACTACCCCATAAGTCCCTTCCCTCTTTTCTGTTTTTGGTAGTTGTATCATTATTTTTACAATTTATATAACACACTAAAATCTGTATTTTTTATTGTATTTTAACATACTTCTTTTTTCCCCACTGTGTAAGGTGTGACTATATTGCACCTGTCTGTTCCTTTCCTGTTTTTAGCATGCTTCCAGCTCTTGCTCCCTGTCATCTATACTTATTCTTTCACACTGTTGAGGCTGATAACATTTATGTCATCTTATCAGAGTTGAATCTTCCATGTTGTATCTGTAAGTTGAGTGTAGAAGTTGAAAAACAGTCCTTCTCTGTGCTTTCTGTCCCTTACTACCTCACACAGGCCCCCTCCCTGCAGGCCACTCTTATTAGGCTCTGTAATCTTCTGGATATTTTATGCAAATCAACTTGTATATGTATATTCTTTTGTAAGTCTTTCCTTGTGAAATACAACACAAACAAATGTAAAGTCAATAAATAATAAAATGAACAGCATTGTAACCAACAACTAGACCAAGAGGTAGAATGTTGTCAGCCCTCAGAAGCTCTGTATATATTCCTTCTTTTTTATGTCTTCCCATGTCCTGTCCTGACATAACTGTATCCTGACTTTTTGGTAATTACTTCTTTGATTTTCTTTATAATTTGACTACATAAGTGTGCATCCATAAATAGTTTTTTTCTTTAGGTTAACTCATTTATGAGATTCATCTTTGTGGTTATACATATATCTAGTTTGTTCACTTTTTTTGCTGTACGGCATGCCATTATATGACAATACTACAATGTAACCATTTTTGTATCACTTTTTGGATATTGTGCTATTATGAACAATTTGCTATGAACATTCTTGTATGTTTTCCTTTGGGGGTGTGTGTGTGTATGTGTATGTGTAAAATTGCTGGGATATAGGCTATATGTATCTCCCTTTTGTAGGTACTGCTGAACTTCCTGTATACCTGATTCACATTAATACTAGTTAATATATGAAAATTCTCATTGTTCCTCGTTCTTGCCAACACTTGATATTATCAGAGTTTTTGATTTTTGTCAATCTGGTAGGAATGTAAGTGAAAATTGCATTGTGGTTTTAATTTGCATTTCCCTGATTATAAGTGATGTTGGGCATCTTTTCATATGCATGTTCATTTCTTATTTTGCATGTTTGTCCTATTTTTCTTTTGGATGTTTTGTCTTTTTTATTATCGATTTATAATAATACATATATATTCTGAATAGAATCTTGTTCAGTATATGAGAGACAAATATATTTTCCCGGTGTATGATTTTCTTTTTCACTCTGTGTAGCTAACGCTATTTGTGACCTGTTTAATAACAAATTTTTCCCTAACCCAAGGTTATGAAGACATTCTTCTATATCCTAAAATATTTATATTTTGTCTTTTATAAAACCAGAGTTGACTTTTTTTATTTATTGGATTGAGGTGGGGGTCTAATTTCTTTCTTTTCCTTCTCATTTGGTTATCTACTTGTCCATATCATTTTTTCACATTTCTATCTTTGTTCTAAAGCAAGGCTGTTTCTGGGCTCTTTGTTCTCTCTTATTGATCTGTTTTTCTATTCCCGTGGCAGTACCATACTGTCTCAGTTATAGTAGTTTATTCAAGAGAGCAACTCTTCCCCCCTTGTTCTTGAAGTGTTTTTGATTCTTTGCATTTTCATGTATATTTAGAATCTACTTGTCAAATTTCACAAAAAGGAATATTGATATGGATGGCGTTGAGTCCATAGATTACTTTGGGGGAGAAACGATATCTTTACAATGGTGAATATTTCAGTCCATGAACATGATATGATTTTCCTTTATTTAGATCTTTAATTTTTTTAAATTATGTTTTTATTTTACACGAAGAATTCTTGACATATACTGTTAGATATTTTCCTCTAAGTACTTAATGTTTTTAATATTGTGTTAGTGGTATCTTTCTAAAAATATCATTTTTAAAATATTACTAGTATATAGAAATATAATTAATTTTGTATGTTAATTTTGCACCTAGTCTTTTGCTCAGCTTTATTAATTGTAATGATTTATCTGTTTATTCTTTTGGATTTCCTTAATCACACAGTAATATCTGCCTGTAATGACATTTCTGTGAAGTTCTTTTTAAATCTTATGTTTTAATTTTTCACTTGCCATAATGCATTGGCTAGAATCTCCAGTAGTGTTGAGTAGAGGTAGTGATAGCAAATATCTTGATGACAAAGAGAAAGCTTTTAGTGTTTTCCCAGTAATTAGGCTTACCGTAGGTTTTTTTGTGTGTGTGAATTATCAGAATGCAAATATTGCATAATGTTTATAAGAGAGATTGCTATTTTTTATACTATATGTGGGCCCCATTCAAATTAGATGGAGAATTACCTCTTTTTTTTCTATGTTCTCTGGAAAACTTTTTGTAAACTTAGACCGATTTCTTTGACTGGTGAAATTCACCAAGGAAGCCATCGTGGCCTGGAATTTTCTTTGTGGGAAGATTTTTGGTTATTGATTCAATTTTTGGAATGCTTTTAGAACTATTCTGTTCCTCTTTAGTTTTGTGAGACATTCCCCCCGCCCTTCCCCAAGGAGTTCAGTTTTTCTAAGAATTTTACATTTGTATATGTAAATTTTCAAATTTATTGGCATAAAGTTCTTCACAATGTACTTTATTAGCTTTGTAATGTCTATAAGGAATTTATTAACATTCCCTTTTGTATTCTTTGTGCCATCAGAAATTTTTCTCTTTTTTCCCTGATCACTTTCACTAGAGGTTTATCAATTTTCTTAGTCTTTTCAAAGAACAAACCTTTGGCTTCGTTGATGCTAACATATAATTCTGTTTTATATTTTATTAGTTTCTGCTCTTTATTATTCCTTCTCTTTACTTTTTTGGAGTTTAAGTTTGCTAATTTTTGCCAACTCTCTGAGATAGATTTTTAGTTTGTTAATATTTAGGCTTTTTCTCTACTATATACATTTTAAGTTATAAATTTCTCACTAGTCTTTGCTTTGACTGTAACTCACTTTTTAATAGCTATTTTTATTATTATTTGGTTTGAAATTTTTTAACTGTAAAGATTTTATTTATTTATAGAGAGAGGGGAAAGGAAAGCCAAAGAGAAGGAGAGTAACATTAATTGGTTGCTTCTTGCAGGCCCCCAACCAGGGACACAGTTTGCAACCCAGGCATGTGCCCTGACTGGGAACTGAACCAACAACCTTTCAGTCTGTAGGCTGGTGCTCAGTCCACTGAGCCACACCAGCCAGGGTTGAGGGTTTTTTTTCCTTTTTGTTTTTAGGGCTGAATGTTTTTAAATTGATTTTTGGGGTCTGTGTATTATTTAGATGAATATTTTTTAATTTCCAAAAAATATGAAAATTTTATAGTTAACTTTTTTGTTGTTAATAATTGCATTGTTTTAAAACATGTACTCTATTATTTCTGTCCTTTGGGGTATTCGAAACCTGAGTTATGGCCCCACTGCATGGGCAACCTTGTGACTGTTCTGTGTGTTCTTAAAAGGTTTATTCTGTGGTTGTTGGGTGCACTGTCACGTGTTGTTATTGCAGAGTTCAGATTTTGTGTTTCTGTGGAATTCCTCTTGTCTGCTTATTTAATCAGTTCTTGAAAGTTGTGTGTTAAAGTCTACTATGATTGTAGACTATTTCTACTTATATTTCTGGGTCTATTTTTATATATTATGAGACCATAAAATTAGGTATGTATACATTTAATATTGTTATATATTACTAGTATTTGAATCTTTTATACTTATAAATTGACCATGTTACTTCTAGCAGTGCTTTTTGCCTTAAAGTCTATTCTGTCTAATGTTATAAAAGTATACCAGGTTTTTAAAAAAATTTTTAAAAAATATTTTATTTATTTGTTTTTAGAGGGGAAGGGAAGGAAAGGAGAGAAGGAGAGAAATATCAGTGTGTGGTTGCCTCTCACGTGTCCCCTGCTGGGTACTGGCCTGCAACCCAGGCATGTGCCCTGACTGGGAATCGAACTGCGATTGTGTGGTTCGCAGGCCCGTGCTCAATCCACTGAGCTACACCAGCCAGGGCAAAAAAAATTTTATTTTTACCTTTCTATATCTTTGCAGATAGTGTATAATTGGATTATTTTGAAAATTCAGACTGACAGTCTTTAACTGGCACACACACAGGTAACTTATATTTGATGTAATTAGTGATGTGTATGGATTTAAATCTCTCATTTTGGGCTGTTTGTCTTGCCCATGTTTTATTTTTTTCTTTTCATCTTTTGCCCCCCCTTTTTAAGTATAATTTATTATTCTATTTTTTTCTCTGTTGTTTTGGAAGTTAATTGATCTAGTTAGTTCTGTTCTTTTAGTTGCTACTCTGTCAGGTACTTTCATGCATCCTTAATTTATCAAAGTCTGTTGTTAGTACCTTTTCCCTCAGCAGAATGGGATCTTAGAATATATTGACTCCGTTTATAAGTCTCTTCTGCCACACGTGTTATTGTCATGTATTTTTGTTTCATCTTTTGTCTTTGTCAGTTCACATAAGTTATTATCATTGCTATATTATACAGTTAATGAAATATAAAATTACCAGTATACTTACTACTGTCTTTGCTCTTCTTTTCATAATGTACTCCTGGATCCTTCATTTGTGATCATTTTCTTTCTTTCTGAAGTAAATCCTTTAGAACTTCCTTAAATTTGGGTCTACTGGTAGCTGCCTTTTTTTTCGTTTACATATTGAAGCTGTTATCTACTTTCTTTAGTTTCTATTGTTTCTGTTGAGAAATCACCTGTTAACCTGTTATTCTTTTGCAATTAATTCAGCCTTTTTTCTGTATGCTTTTGAGATCTTCTCTTTACCTTTGCTATTTCTGTAGTTCTCTTTGATGTTTTTAGGTATAGATTTCTCATGTAGTTAAATATGTGGGTTTAACATATTTAAGGGTTATTAAATATGTGGATCTGTCCTGGGAAATTCTTAGCCAGTAATTGTTGAAATATTGGCTATGCTTTGTTTTTTTCTATCTCCTTTCTCTTTGGGATCCCATTAAACAGATGGTAAAACCCAGCCATTTTGCCTCCCCAGGATGTGTTCTGTGTACTTTTTCTGACCTCCCAGTTTGTTCTCTCTTCAGTGGTTTTATCCCCTTTAAACTTTTCTGTTTTTTAGTTTCAGTTTTGTTTTTATATTTTTCAATTCTGCAGATTCTGTTTGGTTATTTTTAAAACATATTTTTGTCACTTTTTATTGTTTGTATTTTCTGCAGGGATTTTGAAGCTTGTATTTTATTTCTTTAAACATAGTAAGCACAATTGTTTTATGGTCTGTGTCCAGTCTGGTACTTAATTAAGCCTTTTGAAGCATTTTTTTTTGTCTATGGTTTCTGTTGGTCCTGTCTCAAGGTATTTTTCTCTATATGTCTAGTCATATCAGTACATCATCGTTCATTGAACTTGGTAAAATTATTTGTTGGATAATTTGAGGCTTATGTTATAAAATCTTCAAAGATTGTCATGTGCATCTGCAAGGCACCTAGCTCGCATTTATCAGGGCAGGATCTCCTTAATCCAAATTCAAGATTTGAGGATCCTCAGATCACCATGGTGGTATGAACCCTGATTGTAGGACTGTGAGGGGCTAATTTAATTCTGGTTTTGCCTCACTTGAGAGTGTAGCTGTTTATTTGGGACTCCAGCTTTTTTTAAAAAGTGGGATGGGGAACATTATCAGACCTTCACACCTGGGGAGACTCTGCGATTTGATTCCTGGTTCGCTGAGCGCCATAATCACGGCTGTTTCTCAGATCTGTCTTTTGGATTGGCAGATACCTTCAGGGCAAAGGCAGCTTTGAAGGCTGGGTTTGCTTTGTTCTTGCCTTTTCTGGATTTTGGATCTGACTTTTCTTGATGCTTCTTCAATGCCTAAAGGAATAAAAAAAATCAGCTTTTTCAGTTGGTCGCAGCAGAAATTTAACATACTCTCTTTTTAAAAAAGTAAATTTTGGTCTCTCACTGTATAGGATTTCTTCAAATGCCTGGTAATTTTCATTCTATTTAAAAATGAGGGAATACGACTGTTGTTGGAAACTGTGTGTATATGTGTGTGTTTTATCTGGTAGTTCTATTTTACTGTGAACAGGAGTGGGACTGGATGTTATGGTGGGGTCCCCAAAAGGCCAGGATGCAGGCGGCTTTATGTGGGGAGCCAGCATTTTCAGAAGCTGTTCTGCTTCTCCAGATAATTCCTTTAGTTTTTTAGAAGAGAGCCCTCTGATACTTTCCTGCCAAATTAGGTTTAAATCCTTGTTTCCTGGTGCTGCTGCACTTGGGGAGGGTATGGGGAGATGGGCCAGCTGTTGCTGTCTCTTGCCGTCATCCCGACACCTGCGTCTGCAGCCTCTGCGTGGGTCCCCTAGGCAGACGGGCTCCCACCTCTGCTGCAGCTCCTTCTTTGTTCATTCTGGGCTCATTTTTCTTCTACACTATTTATTAACATACTTAAGTCAGATTTTTGTTACTCAGCTTTTTGTTGAAATCTCTTAACGCTGATGCCTGCCCCCACATTCTTCGTTGTAGATTGACATATTTTTTTAAGCCATTTTTCCTTTTGAATGGAATCTTGGATGGGAGGGCATGGAAACTTGTGCACTTAGTATTACATCGTAAACTGTAACTTTCTCAAAAAATTATAAACTCTTTGCTTAGAGAAATTCTCATGTATTTTGTATCACTCATCCCTTGTGCAGAGTTCACAGATGCTCATTAACCCGATGACTTCTTAGGTCTTTTCCTACCTCTGATTCTAACTCTCCAGACCAGTGTGCTGAGTTCCCAACTGCCCACCCTTTGTGCTGACATGATTTTCCCCAAGGATCTTTTGGATGGATATTCTTCAAACCAAGTGTTTTTGGTCTTAGAGAATTGCCAGCACCAAAGCAGCTTTCACATTAACTTTGCCCCGTTTATTACACTCATCTATCTCCCGAGGTACCTCACCTTATGCATTGCTCTTCATCTTTTTAGGTACTTTGGATTGATTCCTGAGCTGGGCACTTTTGTGAGCCGTCACCTGCATCCTTCAGCCAGCCCTCTGCAGGCCTCAGCCTTGAAGATGTGTCCTTGGAAAGCCACACATACACTTTTCCTGTTCTCACTTCACCTAAGCCGGAATAAACACAAATCTCATCTGTCAGTTTTTCTCTACAAGGTCTTCCACTGCTGTGTCTTCCATTTCTGGCCTCAATGCAGCTGCTGCTGCTTGAGGCAAAGAAAAGGGAAATAATTTGTGTAGGTTGCTTAATGAATGGTAGGGACCAGAATAAAGGTGTCTGATCAAGTTCGTGTGTTTTATGGTTTTGCCTTTGTTCTCGCCACCTTGACTGGAGAGCTAGTGTGCCTGGTCAGAGACCTTCCTGACCTTTTCTGTCAGCCATCCTAAAACTCAGTCTTTTATTTGTTCTTCATTTTTCCAGCCTGCCACCAGAATCTGGTTCCAGAATTTACTGGATACCATGTAAGGTCTTCATGAGTTCAAATAAATGTGATCCTAGATTTAAAACTAATAAAAACTTTCAACAGCTTTGTTGAGATATAATTCATATACCATACAGTTTACCCATTTAAAGTACATATTGCAATAGTTTTTAGTATATTTATAGATATATACAACTGTCACCACAATTTTAGAACATTTTCATATGAGTGGAATCATACTATGTGCTCTTCTGTGTCTGACTGCTTTCATGTAGATAATGTTTTCAGGGTTTATGTGACAGTATGTATCAGCACAAATTCCATTATTTGTATTTTTTAATTGTAAAATAAACATAACATAAAATTTACCATTTAAGCCTTTTTAAAATTATTTTATTTATTTTAATCCTCACCCAAGGATGTCTACTGATTTAAGAGAGAGAGAGAGAGACGGACAGATGTTGGTGTGAGAGGAAAGCCACTTTTAAGTGTACAGTTTGTGGCGTTAGTACACTCAGTTTGTACAACTGTCACCAGTCATCTCCAGAACACTTACCATCTGCCTCCCCGTCTCCTCTGATCTGTGNATACCATGTAAGGTCTTCCTGAGTTCAAATAAATGTGATCCTAGATTTAAAACTAATTAAAACTTTCAACAGCTTTGTTGAGATATAATTCATATACCATACAGTTTACCCATTTAAAGTACATATTGCAATAGTTTTTAGTATATTTATAGATATATACAACTGTCACCACAATTTTAGAACATTTTCATATGAGTGGAATCATACTATGTGCTCTTCTGTGTCTGACTGCTTTCATGTAGATAATGTTTTCAGGGTTTATGTGACAGTATGTATCAGCACAAATTCCATTATTTGTATTTTTTAATTGTAAAATAAACATAACATCAAATTTACCATTTAAGCCTTTTTAAAATTATTTTATTTATTTTAATCCTCACCCAAGGATGTCTATTGATTTAAGAGAGAGAGAGACAGACGGACAGACGTTGTTGTGAGAGGAAAGCCACTTTTAAGTGTACAGTTTGTGGTGTTAGTACACTCAGTTTGTACAACTGTCACCAGTCATCTCCAGAACACTTATCATCTGCCTCCCCGTCTCCTCTGATCTGTGGCAGTTTCTCAGTCATTCCTCATTTGTCAGGACCTGCACTGGTGAGGCATCTGGTAGAATGTCCCCAACATGGGCTTGTCCGTTTTTCTCATGATTATTTAGTCCTGTAACTTTTCATAAAATTTCAGGGGTTACACAGACCCCTGAGGCCCTTCCATTGGCCTAGTATTGCAAATGGAAATTTAAAAGGGCAGGCTGGCCTTTTTAAAAGATATATTAGAGGTTGCAGCCCATTAGTTGGACATGAATTGATAACAATGTGTTGCTATTGGCATTTGAAAATAAAAGCACCGGAGTGTGGAGTAAGGGCATTTTAATTTTTGCTTCATGTATATGTGTGTGTACTAGGTCACCGTAATATGTACATGGTGGGCAGGATTTTGGCCCCCATTACCTTCACCTTTGCTATCATACCTGTGAATATGTTATATTACATATAACAAAGGGGCAAAGGGGATGTTGTGGATGTATAGGTGTACCTTATGTACTGTGAGTTCAGTTCCAGACCACTGCAATAAAGTGAGTCACACAAAGGTTTTGGTTTCCCAGGGCAGGTAAAAGTTATGTTTACACTATACTGTAGTCTATTATGTGTGCAATAGCATTATATTTAAAAAACAATGTACATACCTGAATTTTAAAATATTGCTAAAAACTGCTAGCATCTGAGACTTCGGTGCATCCTAATCATTGGCGGAGGGTCTTGCCTCAATGCTGATGGCTGCAGCCTGCTCAGGGTGGTGGCTGTGAAAGGGTGGGGTGGCTGTGACAATTTCTTAAAAAAAAGACGACAAGGAAGCTGCCTGCATCGATGGACTCTCCCTCACGAATGACTTCTCAGCAGCATGCGATGCTGCTTGACAGCGTTATACCCACAGTAGGACTTTCAAAACTGAAGCCAGTCCTCAAACCCTGCTGTTGCTTTGCAAACTAAATTTATGTCATTTTCTAAATCTTTTGTTGTCATTGTAACAATTTTCACAGCCTCTTCATGAGGAATTGATTCCATCTGGAGCAACCACTTCATCCGTCCCTAAGAAGCAGCTTCTCACCCGTTAAAGTTTTCATGAGATTTCAGCCAGTCACTCACAGCTCCAGGCTCCACATCTAATTCTAGTTCTCTTGTGATCTCCACCATACTTGCAGCTACTTTCTCCACTAATAGCTATCATAACATATAATGAGAATGAAAAAGTTTGAAATATTGCGAGAATTACTAAAATGTGATAGAGACATGAAGTGAACAAGTGCTGTTGGAGCCCACAGGCTTGCTCCACATGTTATCACAAACTTTCAATTTGTAGAAATGCAGTATCTGTGAAGTGCAATACAGTGAGCAATAAAACAAGGTGTTCCTGTAATTAAGGTTACTAATCAGTTGACTTTAAAATAGTTTACCTTAGATTACCTTGGCAGACCCATCGTGATCATACAAGCCCTTAAAAGCAGAGCCTTCTCCTGAGTGAGTGTAGAAGAGATTGTCAGAAAGATTCGAAGCATAAAAAAGACTTTGGCCGTGGCTGGTATAGCTCAGTGGATTGAGCGTGAGCCTGTGAACCAAAGGATCACAGTTCGATTCCCAGTCAGGGCACATGCCTGGGTTGCAGGCCAGTTCCGGGCAGGGGACGCGCACCAGAGGCAACTGTACATTGATATTTCTCTCCCTCTCTCCTTCCCTTCCCCTCTAAAGATAAATAAATAAAATCTCAAAAAAACACAAACACCAAACTTTGTTGCTAGGTTTGAAGATGGAGAGGGCCCTGGAACAAGGAATGTGGGAAGCCTTTAGAAGCTAAGAACAACCTCCAGCTCACAGCTAGCAAAGAAAAGACCTTAGTCCCACAATTGCCTTGAACTGAATTCTGCCAGAAACTTGCATGGTCTTGGAAATGGATTTTTTCCCTAGAACCTCCAGATAGAGCCCAGGTCAGTTGATGCTTTCTTTCACTTTGGCCTTGTGAGACCCTGGGCACAGGATCCAGCCACACTGTGACAGACTTCTGCAGAACTGAGATAATAAATGAGTGTTGTTTTAGTTTGGTACCAGAGGGAAACGGGGGTGGGGCAAGCAGGAGGGAATAAACGGGTGGGAAGGTAAATGGTGATGGAAAGAGACATGACTTGGGGTGGAGAACACAATACAATACACGGATGATATATCATAGAATTGTATGCCTTAAACTTATATAATTTTATTAGCAAGTGTAATCCCAATTCAATAAAAATAAATAAACAAGTATGTTGTTAACCTGCAGAATTTGTGACAATGATGTATTTCTTATTGTGAGTCAAGGTTACAAAACTCAGAAAGACTGCTGCAATGTTAAGAATCCTGGATGGGGGTCCAGAGGCCCATTTTCACCCTGCCACTCCCCTGCCTCAGATGACACTGTGTTAGTCACCCTTCTCGTGTTTTCTCTTTTGTCAATTGAGTGGGTTATTCTAAAGTTTCTTCCACATGACCTGCTTTTATAACCTGCTTTATTTTATTTTCCAGCAAAATTTACCTCTTTATGTACAATTCTATGAGTTTTGATAAATGCATAAAGTCACCATGTTAATCAAAGTATTGAACAGTTATTTTACCAGAAAAATTTCCTCTTGCTGCCTCTTTGCTGAGGTCCTCTCCCAACGCACTGGTGCCCCAGCCTCTGGCAAACACTGGTCTGTTCCTCGTTGTTTGCCTTCATCAATGGAATCAGACGGCATGTGGAGTTTTGAGTCTGACTAAATTTAATTTAGCATAATACATTTGACATTCACCTATGTTGTATGTATCAATAGTTTCTTTTTACTGCTGAGTAGTGTTCCATTGTATAGAATGTATGTATCATTATTTTCTTTATCCATTTTCCATTGAAGGACATTTGGGTTGTGTCCAGTTTTTGGTAATAATGAATAAAACTTCTATAAACATTAATGTCCAGGTTTTGTTGTGAACATAAGTTTTCGTTTCTCTTGGGTAAAGACATAGGAATGGGAATGCTGGATCTTATTATAAATGGATGTTTATTTTTTTTTAAACAATGTGCATGGGTCATTTTGTCCTTGTGCAGGTAAGTGTACCTTGTGACGGATTGCTAGAAGTGGGTGCCAGGCTGAAGGGTAAATGCAACTGTTATTTTGTTTCTATTTTTTTTCTTTTATTGATTTTAGAGAGAGGTGAAGGGAGGGAGAAAGAAAGGGAGAGAAATATCAATGTGAGAAACACTGGTTGCCCGCTGTATGTGCCCAGACCAGGGACTGAACCCATAACTCAAGCATGTGCCCTGACTGGGAATTGAACCAGCAACATGTTGGTTTGTGGGACAATGGCCAACGAACTGAGCCACACCGGCTAGGGCTGGATGTTTAATTTTTAAAGAACCTGCCTAATTGTTTTCCGAAGTGGCTATACATTTTTCATTTCTATAAGCAGTTTTTGAAAATTTTGGTTATTCTGCATCCTTGCTGGCACTTGGTATTACTTAAATGGTTTAAGTAAATTTAAAAATTGTAGTAAGTATGCATTGTACTTACTACAATGGGCACGATCCATTGTAGTAAGTATGTATTGGCATTTCATTGTGGTTTTAATTTGCATTTTCCTGATGACTAGTATGTTAAGCACTTTTTCACATGCATATTTGTCACTATGTAGTTTCATTGGTGAAGTGTCTGCTCTCAGTTTTTCCTATTTTTAAAAAAATTGATTTGAGAGAGAGACAAACATCGATTGGTTGCCTTCTGTACTTGCTCTGTCCAGGGATTGAACCCACAACGTAGGTATATACCCTGACTGGGAATCGAACCTGCAATCTCTTGATGTATGGGCCAGTGCTCCAACGAACTGAGCCACGTGGCCAGGGCTCTTTTTCCTATTTTTAAAATTAAGTTTACTTTTAAAGTAAGTTTTGAGGGTTCTTTATATATTCTGGTATCAGTCCTTTATCAGATTCATGTTATGCAAATATTTTCTCCAAGCCCCACCTGACAGTGTGATATTTAATCCTATAAATAAGTCTTAACTGCACTCAGTAGTGTTGGTGCAATGACTTAAATGAAGCACCTGTGGCTCCCAGGGGGCCCTTGCTCCTTTAAGTTTTTTGTATAGGGTCTCCAGGGGAGCAGGGCTTCCTTCCTTCTTTGTCTATCAGTCATGCGCTAGGGGCTCAGGATAAGAAGCTGCATTTCCAGTTTCCTGGTGTCTTGCTTAGACACTTGGGGCTGGAGAAAGGCAAATGAGACCGACACTAGGTATTAAGGAGGGTGAAGGCCTGAAGCTACTGAAACCTGACGTTAACGGTATGAAGGCCCGATATCCGAAAGGGAATAAGAGCAAATCTTGCTAAAAAGCAGAAAAATTAAAAATTTGTCCCTGTTCTTCCTCTGCACTTGAACCAGGGGTCTGACATTGCTAATTCAAGCCTAAAGCTAAGCAACCCAGTGCTTAAAGCATTTTTTCTTATTTCCCCAACTAATGGGGTCAGAGTGTTCTATCTCATCTTGGATATCATTTTACTTTTTAGGGTTTTATATTTCTCCTTTCCCATAGGAACCTTATTTCCCTGATCAGATATACAAAATTTAGGTACCTTGGAATCTTCAAAAAAAACAATGAATGCTAAACTGTGAGCATGCATATTTGGTCCAGGGTGGCAGAGTGAATATACCTCATGGAGTGCCCCTTCTCTGCTACTTAGACAAATGAACAATCACCCTGCCCCCTCCAAGTCCATACAAATTAGCAAGATATTTTACTGCAATAATTCAACAAGGAATAGGGCACATTGCAGGGCCACAGACTCCAAAAAGTGGCTGAGAAGGAAAGACAGAGAGGACCCAGGTTTTGAGAGGAGGTGCCTCACAGAGAAAGGTTCTGAACCCCACCTTCTAGAAGTCATAATTGTGAGTCACCGAAGTTCTAAGAATTCTTATTCGCTCAGTCAGAAGAAAAAAAACAAACAAGGAGAAATCTCCTTTTCTGACTGGACTGATGTGAAACGGTAGCTGGGAGAAGTGGGTGAGGTGGATGCAAGTGGACCCTTTATTCATGTTGGGGCTCTAAGCTAAACTAGAGGAAGAGTCCAAGGTGGGGGAACTCTGTCCAAGGAGATCAGTATGGAGCCCCCAGGAGGTGGAGTGAATCCTAGGACTGTCAGTTAGCCCTCCAAGTCGGCCCCCCTTCGAAGCTGAGCACGCCCTCTCCACTCACCATACCTTCAGGCTGCAGGGAAAGCGCACAGAAAGAAAGTAGTCAGCCCTGCAGCTGTAGTTCCCTGGAGAACAAGTGGTGGGAAGTACCGTGGTTAAGGAAATGGATGCCGGAGCCAGAATCGACGTCAGAAGGCAGACAACTACTTTCTAATCCTCCTCTGCTACTAGTTACTTGAACAAGTTACTTGACCTCTTTATGCCTCAAGTTCCTCGTCTGTGAAATGGGGATAGTAATAATATTTCAGGATTTGTGTGAAGATTAAATACATTAACATAGGGAAAAAACTTATAACAGTGACTGGCATATAGTGTTGGATAATATTGTTGTTATTATCTATCATATCAGAACAAATGAAAGGTCCAAGCATGGGCAGAGTGAAAATAGCACAACTGTATAAAAAAGCAACAGCAAAACAAACAAAACCCAGAAACAAAGTGCTGAAAACACGAGGAGTTCCATCTAGAAGAAAACAGAGCTCAAGGAACAGAAGAAAATTGCTCGAGTGTTTTGGATTACCGACTAACATAAAATATACATTTAACAAAACATTGGAAAAGAGTTCAAAAGCTAAGAAAGACATTAAAGAAATGAAGGGAAGCTTGCAGATCTCACTTTCAATTGCCAGGAATCAATCTATACTATGTAAAATGATAACATGTAATAAAAATGATTTTATTATGCAGAAGAAATATTTGATACCAGCACAATTAAAGTTCATTTTCACTGAGTCTTTGCCTTCTGTTAAATTTTAACAAAAGCAACTTTACTATTTTGTGATTAAAATAAAAGTTGTATTATTTTATGTAAATATTTCTATTTACCTATCTACTTATCCTTCTTTCTCCCATAAAAATGTGCATAGGATGATTTTTACCTCATGTTGATAACAGTTGTTTTTAGGTGGAGGAAATTTTTTAAAAGATTTTCTTTCTTTCTTTCTTTCTTTCTTTCTTTCTTTCTTTCTTTCTTTCTTTCTTTCTTTCTTTCTTTTGTTTTTTGGCATTTTTTATTATCTGATGCAAGCTGTTCTTATGAGAGGAGGGAACCAGCACTAGGAGGCAATTTGAAAAGCTTCTTTGACATTGAGTCAGGACTAACCACGAAAACCTCCGACCTGGACTTGAGATGGCTTGCCCCAATTGCCTATTGGTTTTCCAGGAGTGATAAAATCTCCCAGCTTTCCGGAAGCCACTTTACATTTCGTCTTCTCTGTATTCCCCAGGCACTGAGAAGTGGCAGCTCCTCCGTGGGCTCCAGCCAGTGCAGGAGCTAGAGTCCCAAAGGCAACAAGACCTACTTACAGCATGCTACAATTTACTAGGCATTCATGCATTGTTATTGCCTCTTCACAGAAGAGGAACTAGGCCCTGAGAGATTCAGAAGGAGAGCTAGAGTTCTCCCAGGTCCTAAGTGCTGAACTGATTTCATGGTTTCAGCAGCATTCTCTCCAGGACGTCTGCTTCCAGCCCCAGGATCTCTTCTAGCTTGTCTACACAGGGTGCATGGTGCCCAGGTAGGTTGGGGAAGGTTGCCTTTTTGTCTTTGTGTTCCTTGTCTCGTGCCTGGTGTACTGAAGAAGGCAGCAGGTTGAGGCAGAACAACATAGAATCTGGCTCAACAGATGGGAGTTAACTCCCTCACTCCTCTCTTTGCTAGCTGTTCACACTGGACAGGACAGTCAACCTTCCTAGGCCTCCATTGGCCTCCATTTTTTTTTAAAGATTATCTTCAGAGGGGAAGGGAAGGAGAGAAGGAGAGAAATATCAATGTATGGTTGCCTCTCACCTGTCCCCTACTGGGAACTGGCCTGCAACCCAGGCATGTGCCCTGACTGGGAATCGGACCACGATCATGTGGTTCGCAGGCCCACACTCAATCCACTGAACTACACCAGCCAGGGCCCTAGGTCTCCATTTCTCTAAAACGAGGAGGGAGACAAGGTAACAATAGAGGATGCACTTGGAGCAGCCGTTGTGTACCAGGCCCTGTACCAAGTGCTTTGAGCACACATCTCATTTGTGTCTTCCCATGACCCTGTGCGGTAGACACTATTGTGACTTTCATTTTACAAATGGGAACTGTAGGCTCTTGGGTCCTTCATATGTGTCAGCTGAGCTGATTCAACAGCGGGCCTGATTCCTGTAGCTTTTGTCAACCTCGGTGTCAGCTTTCAGTAATGCTCCCTGAGCGCTGTAGCCCTTCCGGTTCTGAATTCGTAAGTGGAGGTGTGTCTGTGCATCAGATATTGAGCTTAGTTAATAAGAGTTTGCTTTTGAGAGAAAGGTTCATACTGACCTGCTTATAACCCCAATTTTCTGAGCTTGAGACATACCTGCTGAGATTATTAATGGAGGACCTTTCTGGAGACACTGGAGAGCTTTTACCCAAGACAAACAATACATCCCTTTTCGCTCCCCACTCCCTGCTAGAATCTAGTATAGGAAATACAGAAAGACATGATTTTAAAAAGACATCTATGCCCAATTAGTTCATGGTGTTTTCTTAATGGACTGATGATGAACACAGCTCTACCCTATTAGAGAAGATAGAAACTGACCAGGGTGCCAGAGGGCACCAGTGTCCTCACCTCAGGGATGTCACCCCAGAGTGTGGCGAAGCAGAGATCCACATTGTCTTTTTAAATTATACTGGTAAAGACAATTCACCAAAGACATGAAGTGAATTTTGAAGAAATGCATCGCTTGACAATAAACAACTGTGAAACTGAATTTCGAAACAATGACGATAACATTTCTTATTTGTCTGACCCGCTAAAAGAAACTTTGTGCCTTCAGTGCTTCAGAATAGTCAAACACTCACCCGGGTGAGTGCCGGGTGAGTATCTGGGGGTGATTTCAGGGTTCCTCCTCTTGCCACTGTTACTATGTGGTGCGTGTGCTAAAAGCAAGAAGTAAAATAGATTTTCCGCTAATTGTCATTCCTAATTGCGAGTGACATGAATCACAGTGATTTCACCAAGCAGTATGTAAAAGTGAAAAGGTCTGTAAGTCAGTGTGTGTCCTAATAGAGAAAAATGTCAGACGTAAAATCGGGAGAGAAAATTCCCAAGAGAGCTTATTGTCATGGGAAGCCCTTAAGCTCAGAGCCTACGAAATAGACAGTGGCCTAAAGTGCTTGGGCAAAAGCCAAGAGGAAACCCTAAGCTTGGGTGGCACTGGGGGACAGGAGGAGGACAGTCAATATCCCAGCAGGTGCCAGCAAATCTAACTGTGCCAACCAGGACCAGTTGAGGCTCTGGGGATAGTATGTCCCAAAGATGAATGTAGCACCGAGACCCTGTAGGGCCTAGAGTGGCTGAACAGACCTGCCCAAGCAGTATTTCACAAGGGAACTAAGGGGATTCTTCTATACTAAGTTTCTGGAAAGGGCTGGGTTTTTCCTGGGATTTGATTCTCATTTTTTTAAATTTAAAGATTATTTATTTTTAGAGAGAGGAGAAGGGAGGCAGAAAGAGAGGGAGAGAAACATCAATGTGTGGTCGCCTCTTGAGCCCCTCACTACTGGGGACCTGGCCCAAAATCCAGGCATGTGCCCTGACTGGGAATTGAACCTTCTCAGGCTGACATTGAATCCACTGAGCCACACCAGCCAGGGCATGGTTTTTGTTTTTTTTTTATAGCTAGTGGTTTAGGAATGATGGCATGTTCGGCTCTGGGGGAAAGTGTCTACTAAAGTTGGCAGTGAAGGCCAGGTGTCATGAGCTAGGACAAATGAATTGATGGATGGTCCTCCTTCAGCTGATGCTGGGAAAACACTGCCCAGTGTTTTCAAAAATAAAGTTTTGCAGTTGTGAGACCCTGAGAATAAGAATACCTTGCTTCACAGCTGATGTAATCCAGCAGAACAAATGCTGATGAAGGATCATGCTAAAAGTCAAATCCAACTAACCCTTTTTGCTTAACATCTTTTGTGACTACCTATTGGTCCCGAGGGTCAAAAGTCTAACCTGCTTAACAAGACTTCACAAGGTCTGTGTGATGCGACCTTGTCCCCTCTCTATTCCTGTTTCCCCGCCCTCCTTTCCTAGAGCTGCAGCTACTCCGGATTTCCCGAGGGAGCCGAGTTCTCTGGGGCTTGGCAGATGCAGTTCCCTCTGCCCGCTGTGTTTTTCTGCTCATTCTCCTCTCCCCAGTTCACCTCCTGACTTCCACGCATTTTCCTGGCCACGCTCTGGATCAGGGCAGGTGCCCCTGCTCTGTGCTGCCCCATGGCCCCTCTCTCCCAGCTCAGGGCTTTCCACACTGCTGAGTCAGGGCTTGGTTCTCTGTCTCCCATCAGACCTTTCACATTCTTAAATGTAATCGGGGACCCCAGACAACACTTGTTGGCATATTTGTATCCATCGATACTTACCAGGTTAGAAATTCAAAGAATCTTTAAAACATGCATTACTTCATTTTAAAATAACAATAATAAAACATATTACATGTTAACATAAGTCACATTCTTTATCAAATATACATTTTTTAAACAAAAAATTGCTAAGAAGAGAGGTATTATTTTACAGTTTTGCAAATTTCTTTGAAGTCTGGTTTAATAGAAGACAGCTGGACGCTCATACTGTTGCGACATATCATTTTAGTTGAAATGTATGAAGAAAATCTAGTTGAAGATATGACAAAGATATGTGGTTGGAAAAGCAAAGACCTTACTGAGGCCCCACATGTCGCTTGGCCACACTTTGAGTCCTGCTACTGTGCGTGCTTTCTTGATGCTCAGGGTAGGATCCAGGGACCAGCCACACCAGCATCATCAGGATTTATCAGCAACGTAGGCTCCCAGGCCCTCTGGCTCAGCATAGGCAGTTTAATGAGATCCTCACATGTTCCTGTGCTGAGGAGGGTTTGAGAGGCACTTCTTCAGGGCAATGTGTTTCCTGAGTATTTGCGTATCTAAAAATGTCTTAATTCGAGCCTCAGGTTGACTTGATAGTTTGGCTGGGTATAGGTTTGATGCTAGGTTGAAAGTCATTTTAATTTTCAATTTCTCGTTCCCCAGAGAATAAGTCAATAGTATCTGGTGGAAGAGTAGGAAATATTATTTACCTTGGCAGGTTGGGGTAGGCACTCAGGATTTTAGCCTCCCTGTAAAGAAACGTCCAACGAAGCGCTGAGCTGTCAGCCCCTTGCCTCATCCCTGCTGTCTCAGACATCGGTCCTCTGTGCTCTGAGGCTTCCCTGGGGTCTGTAGGAGCAACCCCTTCCTCATTCTTATCTTCCTCTACTTGAAAAAGATACATGGTTTATAGTCTCCTTTGTTGTTCCCATCCTTTTTGGATTCTTGTTTTACACTTTGTTCATTATTTTACTGTCATTTTATGGTGTTTTGATGGTTATATTTGCTCAAAATCTCCAGACTGATTTTAATTTCCAGAACACTATGAAATGTTTTGCTGTCTGGTGGGTCTAAAAGAGTTTTCCTAGCCCATTCTTAATTTTTTTAATATAAATTTTTATAATTAGCTTGCCTAGTATCTCCCCTTGCACCCCTAAAATTCATTGCCATCTTACTGAGATCATATAGAATATATAGTTCAATTTAGAGAGAATTGACAGCTTTAAATTATTGAGATTTCAAGAAGAGTATGTTTTTTTCCATTTATTCAATTACTTTTTCTATCCATCAGTAGAATTAAAAAAATATTTTATTTATTTACTTTTAGAGACAAGGGAAGAGAGGGAAAAAGAGGGAGAGAAACCTTGATGTTCAAGAGATATGCCAATCAGTTGCCTCTCACTAGCTCCCACGTGGGGACCTGGCCTGCAACCCAGGTGTGTGGACTGACTGGGAATCAAACTGGTGACTTTTCAGTCTGCAGGCCAGTGCTCAATCCATTGAATCACACCAGCCAGGGTGCTCCTCAGTAGAATTTTAAAGTTTAGTTTTGACAGATTTGACCCATGTCTTATATTTTATATCTTTGATTTCTATTATAGATGAGATCATGTCTTCTAATATACTTTGTAACTGGTGTTTCTCTTACTATTGTATCAATGATGTTTTTTGATCTTAAAGTATACAAATTTCCCTCTTATTTTCTTAAATTAACATTTTTTTCAGTTACTTTTGATGTACACTATTATACTAGTCCTCACATTTTAGAATATATTAACTGGAGTTTTGAGTAGTTTAAAAGGTAATACATGACAGTATAAAAATCATTAAGAATATAAAAGGGCGTACAATGAAAAATAAACTTCCCTTGCATTTGCAGAGTTTACCATTGTGTATTATGTCTTGTATAATCCTCCCAGAGCTTTCTTTTCTTATTTTTTTGCTTATACATGGAAATACGTATATGCAGTAAGAAATTGAACTGGTTTTCATTCTCCTTTTGGGTGAGGCCAAAGCCATGCAACCACATGGTGGATGCCTATACTTTTACTGGCTCAGCTGCCTTTGTAGGTTGTGCCAAGACTGTAAGAAAGGATTGGCTGCATTAGCAACCCTCCCTCTCACCGCTGATAGGAGGTGTAGAGGCTGAGAGATTTCTTCAGAATGTGTTGTCAGTGTGTTTGTCCCCATGAGTGGCGCTTCTAGACCATCTCCCAGAAAGCTGAACCCTGTGGCCTGGTATTTAGTAGAAATAAAGAGTATCTACTTTACCAGGAGAAGGTGAAAGGCTATTTTGTAACTTTCTACCTGGGGGTTGAGTGAGGAGAGTTGGCTATCTTGTATTGAGCTATGCTTTCAGTAGCTGTGGGGCAAAGGTGTGTGTTTCTGGGGGACAAGATATGGATTCTGTCAGGTTTGGGGGGCAGCCTGGGATTGCCTTGAGTCTCACCCAAGAGGATTTCCAGGTGGGACCAGGTGATTCCAATAGAGTAAGTCTGTGGGCCAGAGGGAGAGGTTTTCCACAGCCAGACAACAGACAACTTCTGTAGCGAGGGATGCATGGCCATTAGTTCCTAGTGGGAGAAACTATAAAATGGGAGGGAAAAAAATTAAAACCTGTAACAGCTCTTTGTGAAACCAACATCTGGAAACTCTGCATCTGTTACCCCCAGAGAACAAGACTTCATCCCCCACCCTCTCTCTACAGGCCCTTTTCTCCTGTGCTCCAGTGTGGAGTGTGTGGGTCAGAACACCAAGCTAGCAAGTAATTGAAGGGGTGATTGAGGGGGAGAAAAGCAGGGGTCTGGCCCTACCACACCCCCACACCAACAGCACAGACTCCAGACAGCAGGCCTAGCCTGACAGGGAAGGGAGGAGTCTCACTCTGGACTAGACTAGGGTTTAACTCTTACACTGGATGGATTGTTAAATCACCCAAATGAGGTTTTCTTATAACTGAATGTGATGGAGGGCTTTTCAGTGATCTAGGAATGGCTGAAAAACTATAGAGCCTCCCAGTACTGTTATCCTTGAGCAGGGAAAGAACAAATCCATAGAGTGAGTTTGAACAAAAATGGTGGAGAAAAAAATGAACTTTTTTCATGCACCCTATTCCAGCTGATTATGAGCCCTGGCTACCACCCCCACCCACCCCACCTCAACTGCCACAAACAAGGCCACATTTATACCTACTGTCCTGTACTTTGCTTTTTACTTAGTAACATACCTTAGAGATAATGTCTCCTTACCAGCACACAAATATACCTATTTTTAAGTCTGTTATGTAGTATTCCATTGTATGTACAAACCATATTTATTTAGCCATTTCTCTATAAGTAAACAATTAGAATTTTCCCAATTCTTGCTTTTACTCACAATGTTGCAATGAACATCCTTGTTTTTTGTTTGCACATGGGAGTGTACCTGTATGAATATATTTGTGTAAAAGAGATGTGGTACATTTGCACAATACATACTACATGGCTATAAGAAAGAAGGAACTTTACCCCTTGTGACAGGTCCATCTGGACCTGGAGATTGTTACGGTAAGTGAAATAAGCCAGTCAGAGAAAGACAAGTACCATAAGATCTCACTCATAAGTGGAATTTAATGAGCAAAATAAACTGATGAACAAAATTGGATGAGAGTCATGGACACATGGAACAGACTGACAGGTCTCAGAGGGGAGGGGGGAGCAGGACTGGAAAAGATTAGCCAAAGAACATATATGCACATATGAAAACCCTACAGACACAGACAACAATGTGGTGGGGGGTGGGCATTGGGGCTGGATGGAGGGAAACAGAGAGTGGGAAGGAAAACAGTTGGAAATGGAATCTTTTTTCTTTATAACTAGTTACACACATTTTATCTTCACAATTTTATCCCCCCTTGCTTGATGTTTCTAAACCATCACAACGTTTGTTATCACTGTCCAAGTTGTCTTACTTCAGGCCTGGCTGGTATGGCTTAGTGGACAGCCTACAAACTGAAAGGTCATTGGTTGGGTTCCTGGTCAGGGCACATGCCTGGGTTGCTGGCCAGGTCCCCAGTTGGGGGCACACAAGAGGAAACCAGTGGATGTTTCTCTCCCTCTCTTTCTCCCTCTCTCCCCTTTCTCTAAAAATAAATAAATAAAATGTTTTAAGAAAAGTTTTACTCTAGATCCTCAAATTAATAAATGCTAAGGGAGAGTTTAATCAGCTGAAACCTAAATCATCGTTATTAATTTTCTAGTTACATCACAATTCCCTTTAAAACATTTTGCTGCAGTCAACGAAGCACCCACTTTCCAGTGATCACGTGGCAGAGCTAATTCACTCCGCAACTGAATATTTAATCACTAATCTTTGCAAAGCTAAAGGTACTCAGCAAAAATCACATTCCATTACTTGCAACAAAATGCTTAACATCCTTACTTTGAATATTTTAAAGTCATATCAAAGAAATGATGGAAGGTGGGGCATTTGTAAATATTTGAGTCACTGGTAGATGGAACTGCTGTAAATTAATTAGGAGACTATTCAGGAAGGTCAAACGTGAAAAGTTGGGAAGGCCTTACATTAAGCCTGTGTGTGCTCAGCTGGTGGTGGAGCTTCTGCCTGGGAGGATGAAAAGTCCTGACGATGAACTGTGCAGCCGTCACACATGTTGTCAGCACACTTAATGCCACTGATTATAATCTTAAGTGGTTAAAACGGTAAGTTTTATGTTATGCCTATTTAATAACAATAAAAATATACTATACTCAATTTTTAAAAAAGTATACATTCCTGGAGGTAAGATTGCTAAATCAACCAGTATGTAAATCTTAAATTACATCTGCAATAAATTGCACCAATTTCTATTGCTATCAACATTTTCCCCATAACCATGCAGACACTGTATATTATCAGATGTTTTAATTTTTTCCAGTGTGAGAGGTTAAATAAATTACCCTGGCAGTTCATAAAAAATACATGAGTTTGAGCATCTTTTCATATATTTTTATATATGAAAAGTCATTTCAGTCATTTTTATTTATTTTTCTATAAATTTTTCTACTTATATCTTTACAGATTGATTTAAAAATTTTGTGTTGTCAGCTAGGTTTTCTTTGCGGGAAGTCAGCCAGTAGTGAGTGACCAAGGAATGAGACAGTGAGCTGTACCTAGTGCTGGGGACATGAGAACGTGGGCAGAAAAATCTGGTTTGCTCAGATCTTCAATCTGTTTTCTTCTCCTTCCTTCTCTTCTCTGGGTTCGTGTCTTGATGTCTGGGTTTGAAACTCTGTAAGGCATAGGTTGCCTTCGTCTTGTCTCCCCATCCTACCCTGTACATGTTAGCTAGCACCATCCCTGTGGGCGGTGCTCGGCTACCAAGGCAGGGGCACTACGCTGGTTACCATCCACCCTCCACCCTCCACTCTGCCCTGTGCTCTGGGAGGCTGACCTGCGTGCCCTCCCTCAGTGGGCTTCCCACCCCCCAGCTGCTGGTTGTGAGGAGCCCCACAACAGACGGACCGGGGAATGAAGGCAGTGTACTTACTTCTCTCTCCCTGAGGGACTGACACAGGTAGCTTTATCCTCTGACCAAAGGTCTCAGCTCTTGGCAGGCCTCCTCTCAGGGTAGCCTCCTCATCTTCGGGCTCCCTTAGCCACACTCTCCTCACCCTTTCAGGCCTAGGGGTGAGATGGATGCTGTTTCTGACTTTGGGACCCAGTAATACTCCTTGTGAGGTCCCTGCTTCTTGCCTGCACCTTTGTAAATAGCCCACTGAGTAAACTACCTGTAGATTATCCAAAATGGCATGCACTGTCTCAGTTTAGTATGCTGGGGCCTTGGCTGATGGAGGTGCCTTTTGCCTTGTTGTATCCAGTGGGTCCTAAATAGGAAGAAAAGTGGTTAAGCAGCAGCTATGGCTGGTGTTAGAGCCTTTAGCTATGCCCAAGAGGGACCCACACTGTCCCCTAGAGCAAGGACTCCGAGGGCTGTGCTTTGATAATGTTGGCACTCAGGACCAGGGGGAGGAAGGCTAAGGCACCTGGGGAGTGAGATGCTCCTGCTGTGCTTTAGCCCCTGGTGACCAACAGAGCTGAGAAGGCTATGTCGGATGCTCTGGGTCTGTGAGGGTGGCTCTGTGCTAGAGGAAGAGTCGACAGCCACCAGGGAACACTGTGATCCTTCCTGGGGCTTGGGCGCGAGGAGGCAAGGACTCTAGGAGGGTCTGGAATGAGGGAGGTGGGATGGATGGTGAGAGGAACTCTGACCAGGATGCTTCAGCTGCGACTGGGCAATGTGGGCCTCAAGTCCAAGGCATCCCCAAGAGGCTGCAGCCCCATAGCGCAGGCAGTGGAGCCAGGCTCGGTGGGAATCTGAGAAGATGCTGGAGTTGGGGAAGAGGTTAGGGTAGTAGCAGTGGTCCAGCCTCAGCAGCTTGCTCACAGCCTGTGGGCCTGTGAGGGCCCCGCGTGGGAGGGAATTCCCTCCCTCGCTGTTCCTGAGAGGCCGGAGGTCCTGCTGCGTGACCTCCATATTGTTTATTCCGCCCCCATGCACAGCTGCCCTGCAGGCCAGTGCTTTCCATTATTGTTTCTTCAGGTGACCGCTGTTGTGCTCTGCTACCTCACAGTCCAAGTGTGATCTACTGTTTCACCCAACAGAACAGCCTGGAGCAGGCTTTAGTGGAAGATTTGGCGGGAGCAGGCAGTAATTACAATGCAGAACAAGATGACTGAAGCTTCAAGGTGGAGACCACATCCCCCAGAGGGCCTTCCTGGAGGCAGGGGATGCCTCCCCCACCTCCGTCTTCAGCCCCTCAGCTGGGCCACCCGTTTATTTTTAATTAGTTAATTAATTGACTTCTGTTGTGGTAAATATACATGATATGAACATTTTCTACCATTTTTAGTGTACTGTTGAGTGGCATTGAATTTACACTGTTGTGCAACCATCACTGCTCTCCACTCCCAGAACTTTTAAAAATCATCCTAAGCGTAATTCTATGTCCATTAAAAACACCTCCCCACCCCACTCCCCGCAGTCCCTGGTGCCCTGTATTTCTGTGACCGGGTGGTCACTGTGCAGGAGTGAGCTGAGAGTTCTTCAGCGGCAGAGTCAGGGCCTCTGTCTCCTCTGGGTCTTGAGAGAGGAAAGCACCTTCTTTCTCCTTTCTTCAAGGTTAACATAAAAGGCCAAAAAGAAAGCAAAAGAGAGATGTGGCTCAGCACATAAACCGGTATTTGTAATCCGAATCCCTATGCATGACAAATCCGTGATTTAAGCAGCGAATGCTGGACGTAACTAATCATTTTGTGCATTAATTACCAAAAGCTACTGTTATAAATTGGAGCGTTAATATTTTCCCAAATGGCCTAAACTTATGCTTCGTTGGTTGATCTGATGTCTGTTTTTTATAGCTTTGGTTCTCCTCTCTTAAATTTTTGCTTCTCATTTGCTTTGAACTAGTAAACCAGACAGTTGAGCCTGCTGCTGTGGGCTGTAAGATAAGATCGATAAATTCTGAATGAGAGATTGAAGCCTAATCCTATAAGTAGAGTGCATTAACTTTAACACCATTATTTTAGTTGAGTGGAAGCCTTGATGCTTACATTCTCTCAGGCTTGCCTTTCAGCTATATTCCGGGTGGGCGAGATTACCAGGTAATCTGATTGTGAACTGGGGATTCGTGCTCTTCCACTTGGAGGAACTTCGAAGTGGCAGGATTGTAGGATAGCGGAGTTCAATGCCGCTTCTGGCTTTGTTGACTGTATATATTTCATTTTGCTTTGTTTTATCACGTTCCACAGATGCTGTGTTTTTTACAAATTGAAAGCAAGACTCTGCACCAGCAAAAAATTATGACTTGCTTCATTGTGACACGACTTGATTGTGGTGGTCTGGAACTGAACCCGCGCTGTTGCTGAGGTGTCTCTATATCGGGTCCAGGGTGTGACTGTTTGTTATGGCCAAAAGACTTAAAAGGAGGCACTGTGGGCAGATGACCACCTCGGCAGACTGGATGCCAGGCAAGTTCTATGGGGCTTCTGTGCTCCTCATTTGGTGTTCTCCTTGGTACCCAACCACCCATCTCTGTTTTGTTTTCCTCATGCTCCATCCTTTGTCCTGGACCTTGGCTTCTTGTCTTAATCTTCTATTTCTGAATCGTATATATATATATATATACACATATATATACACACATATATATATTCAATATGTATTTCAGTGTATTTATATACATTGCAATAGTTTCCTAGCTCATTCTGACTCCAGTCTTCACAGTAATTTGACAAACAGACCACTACTTTGGTTCCGATGTCTTGGAACTTGCTTGGGGGACCATGGACTTCCTGGGCTGTGGTAAAGTCACATGGGTCACCAACAGGTTTATAAAGAGAGCTGTATGTCCCACAGGATTGTCGAATTGTGAAGATGTAGCCAGAAGATTCTAAGAAATATGAGGTATAATTTTTAACAAAAGGCGGATGCTATACTAGCAAGCAGCCACTCTGGTCTCCAACACAGAGTCCCAATAAGTGAGCAACGGAGCTTTGGTACCATCCTTCTTCATTCTAAGAAAAGAAAACGAGTCTCTTGGAGGAAAGATTTATATCCTGAGGCAGGTGTGAGAATAGGATCTTCCTGGAGATGTTCCATGGCTCTCTTCTATCCCAACTGGCATTGCCCACTTGCCTTTTAAGTCCTTTAAGGAATGAACGAGGTTGGGTGGGAGCAGCAACGCAGAGATTCTGAAAATGTTTACTAGGTAGGTTCTCTTTTTTAAAATCCTCATCCCAAGACTCTCTCACCCCAATGTTTAGAGAGAGGAGAAGGGAAGGAGAAAGAGAGGGAAAGAAACATCTATGTGGGGAGAAACATCTATTGCTTGCTTCTCATAGTCACCCCAACTGGGGACAGAACCCACAACCTAGGTATGTGCTGACTTGGAACTAAACCAGCAACCTCTTGGTTTGCAAAGCAATGTCCAACCAACTCAGCCACACCAGCCAGAGCTGCGTAGGTTTAACTGCTTACTCCCCTATGAACAAGTGCTACTTATGGGCCAGTTCAGGGACTTCCTGGGGAGTCCTGCAAGCTCCTCAGGTGAGGTCTGTTAGCTCCTCCAGGTGAGGACACCACTGCCTTTGGGGTCCAGGTGATGAGGGGACCCCTGTTATCATCTACTACCTCAATAATATCAAACATAGTCTAGACAGTGCTGTCCAGTAGAACTTTACATAATTTGCCACCAAAATTTTTATATCCTTATCTGAGTTGGGGACCACAGTGGGTGCTTGCTGGTGTAGCATCATTTATTTACCCATTTTTTGGCAAACCCCATGTTTCTTAGAATCTTCTGAGTCATCTGTGGCTGAGGTCCCTAGCTGGGCCATTTGAAGGACCCCTGTCTTCTACTTCACCTCAAACTTCTGCAGCTGGTGTTGCCAGGCTTCCCACCAGAATCTAACCCCACACCCCATACTAAGGAGTCCAGATAAACATGCTGCCTAGGGGAAAATGTGTCCAGATACTGGGAGAAAGAAGCAATCCCTACCATCTTTCAGACAGTGCATTCGAGCTGGTACTCCCTTCTAAGCTTGAGGCCAAGGTTATTGGCCAGTCATCTCACTTGCTCATGGTGGGGCTCATCAGGCTTTCCTCTTCTATCAGCTGAGATGATGACAATGCATGGGAGCTTCCTGGCTAGTCAGAGGTGTCTAGTGGTACCTGTGTGGGCTTCGTAGAAATTATGTTGCTTTGTTCCTTACTTTACACTCAGTCTTTTTTCATAACCAAGATCCTCAAGAAAGAAAAGGGGTGTGGGGTGATGTTCTGTGGTTGCAGATTTCTAGTGGCTAAGGCAACTGAAAACATATAGATCCTAACTAATTCTAGTTTTTCTGACCCACTTAGGTTTGCATGGTCAAGGCCAAGGCCCACCGCACAGCATTGGGACCATGTTATCAAGGAAGATTCCAGGTCTGGCCATCTCTGTCCTGTAGCTTCTTCTCTTGGGAGCTGGTCCTAGTGGAAATCACTCATCTGGTTTGGGAGTGGGAGCTGCTCAACATCAAGCTTGCTTCCATCCTCCAGAGGGTCTGCCTTGAGGGTACTTGAACCATGGCATTGGGGGAACCATGCTGGACCCAGAAGCCCAACTCAGGCCCGCCATGTGGACCATAACTTTTAGCTTCTTGAGTTCGCTCTTCATGTGCCTGTGTTTATCTATGTAATATACACACAGGGTCTGGCACACATAATGCCCCTCTTTGTTATAAACTCATAAGCATGTTATTCTGTAACATAATGATATCACACTCAGGCACACCATATAACATTTTAGATGAAATGGTCAAATTAAAACTATAAATTATTACCCAACCAACCACACTCAAGCAGGAGTTACTTCTGCCAGACCCTGTATCTATGTGATGTATTAAATATAATTTATATAGCATATATATATTTTTTGGATGATGAGGTCATGCAGAAAGAGTGGGAAAATGTAGGTAGACACTATGTATATGTGATCATCTCATCTGAAGTCAGGACATGTAATATTAATTTTATTATTTTTTTATTTATTAGTTCAAACAGTATTTATTTATTTTTTAAATTATATTTTATTTATTATGCTATTTCAGTTGTCCCACTTCCCCCTTTCATTCCCTCCACCCTGCATACCCTCTCCCACCCACATTCCCCTTCCTTAATTCATGTTCATGTGTCATAGTTCTTTAGCTTCTACATTTCCCATACTATTTTTGCCCTCCCCGTGTCTATTTTCTACTTACCATCTATGCTACTTATTCTCTGTACCTTTTCTCTCTCTCTCCTCCTCCCACTTCCCTGTTGATAACCCTCCATGTGATCTCCATTTCTGTGGTTCTGTTCCTGTTCTAGTTGTTTGCTTAGTTTGCTTTTGTTTTAGGTATGGTTGTTAATAACTGTGAGTTTGCTGTCATTTTGCTATACATGTTTTTTATCTTCTTTTTCTTAGATAAGACCCTTTAACATTTTATATAATAAGGGCTTGGTGATGATGAACTCCTTGAACTTGACCTTATCTGAGAAGCACTTTATCTGTGCTTCCATTCTAAATGAAAGCTTTGCTGGATAGAGCAATCTTGGATGTAGGTCTTTGGATTTCATGACTTGGAATACTTCTTTTCAGCCCCTTCTTGCCTGTAAGGTCTCCTTTGAGAAATCCGTTGACAGTCTTATGGGAACTCCTTTGTACGTAACTGTCCCCTTATCTCTTGCTGCTTCTAGGATTCTCTCCTTCATTTTAATCTTGGGTAATGTAATTACGATGTGCCTTGGTGTGTTCCTTCTTGAGTCCACCTTCTTTGGGACTCTCTGAGTTTCCTGGATTTCCTGGAAGTCTATTTCCTTTGCCAGACTGGGGAAATTCTCCTTCATTATTTGTTCAAATAAGTTTTCCATTTGTTGCTCTTCCTCTTCTCCTTCTGGTACTCCTATAATTTGGATGTTGGAACGCTTAAAGATGTCCTGGAGGTTCTTAAGCCTCTCCTCATTTTTTTGAATTCTTGTTTCTTTATTCTTTTCTGTTTGGTTATTTCTTTCTTCCTTCTGGTTTACTCCATAGATTTGAGTCCCAGTTTTCTTCTCATCACTATTGGTTCCCTGTACATTTTCCTTTATTTCACTTAGCATAGCCTTCATTTTTTCATCTAATTTGCAACCAAACTTGACCAATTCTGTTGGTTGCTTAGTACTGTGCATCTGATAGGTTGGCTATCTCTTTGTCACTTAATTGTATTTGCTCTGAAGCTTTGATCTTTTCTTCTGTTTGGGCCATTTTTTTTGTCGTGTCCCGCCTGTTATACAGTAAGGGGCAGAGCCTTATGTGTTCACCAGGGCAGGGCAACCCAGTTGCTGGGTTGTGATGCTGTATGTGGGGTAGAGGTCTGAGAGGGAACAATGGAGCTTGCTCTGCTCTCTGCCAGATTTCAGTCACTTCTGCCACTTCCCCCAAGGAAACTGGGCCCTTCTGCTGCTGATTCCTGTGTGGGTGGGCTTGTGCACCTTCTAGGACCCTGTGGGTCTCTCCAAGGAAGTCTCCTGTGAGGGTGGGAGTCTTTTCTGGTGCCTTAGCCCCCATGGGTGTTTTCAATTGGTGTTTTGAAGCTTTATTTCCTGGCCCTGGGGCCCTGGGTTGTGCGGTCTGTCTTGCTCCCCAGTTTTACCTGGTTTATCTGCCCATGAATATGTGATCGCCTGGTCAGCCAGCCACCTCGAGTGCCTCACTGGGTCTGCCCGCTGCCATCCTGTGCCTGGGGTCTGCCAGCCTCTGCCTATGCACCCAGGGTCCACCTGCTGCCGTCTTATGAGCCCGGGGCCTGCCAGCCACCAGGTTTTTTTTTTTTTTTTTGCTGCGACCCTTCTCTGACTGGTGCCTGCCTTCACCCCTTTACCGGTCTGGATGAATGCGTCTATTTTAACTCCTTGGTTGTTGGACATCCATTCAGCTCAATTTTCTGTCAGTTCTGGTTGTAAATTTTTGTTGTCCTTATTTTGGTTGTGTGAGGAGGCACAGTGTGTTTACCTATGCCTCCATCTTGGCCAGAAGTCCCAAACAGTATTTATTAAATGTTTAAAAGTGCACAATACTATTCTAAGAATGAAGTACAGTGTGGAGCACAGTAACATAAAAAATATAAGTGCCCTGTGTTCTAGGAGCTCAGAATCTATGGAGGAGATAGGTATGCAACTTACTACATATTATATTTGAAAAAATCAAGTATCAAAAGAGGTATAAACCAAGTATGATGGGAGTTTTGATGAGGTAAAGATCAGTTTCTCCAGTGGGGATTAGGGACTGTGGCCCTGAGGAGGTAACTTTGGAGGTGGCCTTGAGGGATGAATAGACTACCACTTCGACAGTGATGGAAATAACCAGTCTCGGCAACAGAACTCTTCATAATTTACATCTGTGTGACAGTTCCCTGCTGGCTGGGTAGCCTCCTATACCTGGTCAACTTTATTTGGAACAATACCTTTGCAAAGTTAAGGGTATATTATTTTTAAGGTCATAATTTGCCTTAGAGAACTTTTATGACTTGCCTCACAAAAGGTGACCCCTTATTTAGTTGGGGTGGGGGGATTACAGATATGGAATCAATATCTTCTCTCTGTACGTATTGTGAGAGCTTCTTCCTCACCCACCTTGCTGTTAACAGGCTATCTAGAGGTGCACTCCAGGAGTTTGCCAATTATCAGTTATTTACAGCCTTATTACTATAATCAGCGACCATTGATGGTTCTCAAAGTGGGACCCCATACCCATGCCATCAACATAGGAACTTGTTAGAAATATAGATTCTCAGCCCCCATTTTATACCTGCTGAGTCAGAAACACCAGTAGTGGTATGTCATACCACCCTTCAGGTGATTCTGGTGCAGGTTCAAGTGTGAGAACCACTGACATGTACGATATAAACAACACAGCTTCAAGGATTCTCTCAAATCAAAATAGACAAAACGAGAACATGAGGACTGACTCTAACCCCACCCCCAATGAATCCCTACAGTATCAGAAATGAAGGTGAATTGTGTTTTCATTTTTCTTGTCTGAAGATTTTTATCGAGCAAGGTGATGTTGGCATAGGGACAGAATAAGTGGAATACCATAGGGACGGTATTAAAATTGTGTACATTTCTTTCTCATTGAGAAAATAGAGATACATTCAGAACTGTGGGATGCAGTCTGCAAAAGTCAAGGTATTCCCGAGTTGAAACACAAGGTCAAACATTGCTTCAGAACACAAAGGCATGGATTTCTGACAAGGACTACCCACAAAAGAGAGGGCCCAACACTGACAACTTTTGAATCTGCTCTTGAGGACACATAGTTTTGAAAGAAATTCAGCTGAGAGAGAGAGAATCCTGATGTCATGCCATTTCATTGTTTTGAATAGTTTGTGAGAAAAAAAACAAGAGGGATGAGGGTTTTCTGTCACCATGACAACTTGGAGAGGCCCAGGCCGGCTGATGATAACTGTTGAGCTGATAAAGCTTAGCATCTGATTCTAGATTGTTACCGAACAAGGGTCTGAGGCGGGGGCAATACTTGGCCCACCGAGGGATGCCAAAAACTGCTACAGAAAACAGGGGCCCCTCCCAAGGACGATACACTAAGATCTATAGGGCTCTTCTGTCCGCCGCCAATTGGAAAGACATCTCTCAATGCCAGAGATTTGTGAAAAGGAAACAAAATGTTTATTTAATGCTATTCAGGCCTAATGCCTTCCTTAAAATATTAAAATCTTTAAGGGTATACACCTACACACACACACACACACAGCGCTCCCTTCTCCCATTGTCCCAACTCCGGGTACTGTAAATCAGGAAAAGAGCACACGTCCGTTTTTCAGGTTGCTGAGCTGTGTCGCCTGCCTGTCCAGGCAAGATCTCCAAGTAATCCAAAGTCATGCGTCACCTTTCACTGGCAAGAGTTCTTTGTACCAAGTTCCAGTCAAAGTCTCTCCTGCTTTCTAGGCCACTCGGCCAAAGGGAGCACCCCAAAGCCGCGTGGGCCTCTTCTACCAAAGCCGCACTCCACCAAAAGCGCGTCTTTCTTCTTCACCTGGCCGCAGGGATCTCCATTCTGGCAAAGCTGCATGGTCTTCCCTTTCACCTGGCCAAGAGGGGGTCTGCACTCTGCTGAAATCGCGTGGCTCTTCCTCCTAATGGCTACAGAGGTCTATATCTTTCCAAAACAGCGTGGCTCTCCCCCTCACCTGGCCAAGAGGGGGTCTTCACTCTGCTAAAGCCACATGGCTCTCTTGCAGGCACTCTGTCTCAGAGAAGCAGCCCCAGTTCCAGCCTGGTTAGCTGCCATTCACTTCTCTCTGGCCCAAAACTTGGCCAAAGCTCTTTAACATATCTATGAAACCAGTTAAAGGTTATAGATATGTTAAATAACCATTCCAGAGGTTAGCTGCAAAACTGTTGCTATGCAAAACAGCTCTCAATGGCCCTGCTCCATTCGTCCCTTCCCCCAACTGACACCTGGGTGTGGGGGCGGTGAGGACGTCTTAATATTTCCTCCAATATTTCTGTACACTTTGAGTTCTGGACACCATTCCAAATCTTTTCTGGGCCCCTCCTTGGCTGCACCCTGTATCAGCTGATGATAACTGTTGAGCTGATAAAGCTTAGCATCTGATTCTAGATGAGAAAAAAAGTGGGGCTGTGGAGGGCTGGGGATTGTGTGGAAATGAATATTCTTTTATTCCCAGTCTGCCGCATCGCCTGATTTAAAAAAGTAACCCACTGAATTAAACAGCATGCACAGGGACTTGGACTAATGAGCGTTTATTCATGCATTTCCCCTTACCTGGAGGGCACACCTGCTCCCTTGTCTAGTTTCTATCCGACCCCTTCCTCACGGGGGGGGGGGGCTTCCTCATCCACTGGCCCTCGGCAAACCACAGCCATGAAGGGCCTTGCTATTCAGTCCTGCTTGGTGGGAGAGAGAAAAACAGTCAATGTTATTTCATTGTGCCTTCAAGGGTCTGACTAGAAGCAATCTTTTTTGTATTCCTTTTTCTTATAAAGTAAAAATAGCTTACAGTTATTGGGTGCTTAGTGTATACCTCCCCAGTGCTATTTAAAGCGTGGTTGAAAAACAACAGCATCAGCATCACCTGGGAATTTGCTTAAAAGGCAAACTTGGGGATCCTGCCCCAGACCTGCTGAGTCAGAACCTCTCAGGGGGGTCCCAGGAATCCCTTTTCAATAAGCCCCCTGGTAATTCTGATACACGCCAAGTGTGAGAATCATTGTACTAGACACACCTAAGTGCTTCATCATCTTTTTCATTTAGTTTTCACAACATTTAACCGAGAAACTAGTGTTACTTCCTCCACCCCTCACCCCGTACAGATGGGGGAACCGAGACACAGGAAGTCTGAATAAATTGCTCAAGGCCCCTGTGGTATACCGTTTCCAAAGATGATGGCAACTATTCCTCCAAGTGTTCAATGTGACTTTGTCACTTCTCTCAGGAGGTGAAGTCTGTTTCCCTTCTCCTTGAACAGGAGTGGTCTGTGACTTGCTTTGACCAACAGAATGCAGTGAGAGTGACACAGGACAACTTCCGGTGGGGCCAGGAGAGGCCTTGCAGAGTCTGTTTTCAGGGATGCTCCTGTAGTCCCCTGACTCCCATGTGAAGGAGTCCAGGCCATCTTATTGGAGACAGAAGCCATGTGGTACCAGGGACAATAGGGAGAGAGGACACGGGGAGAAGAACCTCAGTGTGCCAGCCAACAGTCACTGTAAGGCCCGGTCCTGCGGGGAGGCCATCCTGGGTCTGTCAGCCCGGCCCAGTCACCAGCTGAACGCAACCACGCACCGGGGCCCTGCTAACACCGCGTGGAGCAGAGGCCGGCTTGCTGAGCCCGGCCTGAATCCCCAACCCACAAAACTGCGTGCGATACCGCGGTGTTGTTTTAAGCTGTGAGTGCTGGGATCACTTGTTATTCAGCAGTAGGTAACTGAAACGGCCCTATAATTTGTCGATCATAGACCCCGGAGTCCAACCCAGGCAGCTCCGCTGTAGAGCTGTCCATTGTAGCCATTGCTCTTTGCTTCCTATTATGAAAAAAATTAGAATTGTTATTTTATTAATATATGGGGCGCTAAACCCAAATTCCAATGCAGAGTATCTGCTGAACTGTAGTGAGCCTTATAGCGTATATAATAGTACCCATGTCTTCCCCCTACGCTTGCTAATAACCGTAATTGGTAACACTTACAAAGTTCTCACTTAACGTCATTGATAAGTCCTTGGAAACTGTGAATTTAAGCAAAAGGATGTATAACTTTTACTATAGGCTAATAGATATAAACAAGTCAAGTTCCAACAGTGTATTTCTGGTCACAAAAACATCACTAAACTTATAAGTAAAGACCCAGACACTTTTTAATATTAAATATTGAAATAAAAGTAAACGATACATACATTTAGGAGAGATGAATAAAAACTTGGCAAGATAATTCCTTGCCAACCTGCTGATTCAAGTTCATAGTGGCAGGTGGCCGGAGCCTGCCCCAGCAGCTCAGGGTGCAAGGTCAGATCCCACTCCGGAAGGACGTCCTTTCACCTCTGGGCCACTTACCCACACGCCTGTACTCACTCAGAACGGGGCAAATCCACTTAGACTTCCTGGAGAAGACCCACGCAGGCGTGGGCGGAACCTGCAAACTCCACACAGACAATGGTCCGGGCCAGGAATTGATTTTTTCTCGTTAATGTTATAACAAAATGACTTTATTCAAGGGTCTGCTGTACTTAGTGTGTACCAGGCAGTAAGTGCTTTGAATATATTTTAACTTGCTGATGTTTCAAATAGCTTGAAATGATATTTTGAAATATATGCTTACTTAATTGATTTTTTCAATTAAGCCTTTTTTCCTAATGCAAGTATTTAAAGCTCTACATTTTCTAAATATGACTTTATATACATCATAAAAATTTTCATATGTCATATTCTAATTATTATTCCATTCAGATTTCTTCTTTGATCCAGGATTTTTTTTTTAGAAATGTATTACTTACTTTGGTTTTTCCCTAATTAGAAAATTTTATTAATTATTTTTTTCCTAAATTATTCCATTGTGGTTAGAGGATATATTCTGTGTAATTTCAAACATTTGAAATTTGTTGGGGCTTATTTTTTGGCCTAGTACATTTTCAATTTTGGTAAATATTCCATGTGTACTTGAAAAAGTGTGCATACTACAGTTGATGGCCGACTTACACAAACTTCTGATATTGTTGTTGTGGATGATTACTCCCTTAAGGGTTCCCTTACTGACCTCTTAAAATAGAGAAGGGTTATGTAGCCTTGGGGTTGGGGGTCTGGAGGCCCGAGGTCGGGCAGGGGCAGCATAACCGTACTGTGGACCCAGAAATGTCTCTCTCTTTACTTTGAGATGAAGCGATTTCCCTGAGAACACGCGCCAGGAAAACACCAACTCCTGGAACAGTGCCTGACACGCAGGAGGCACTCTCTGTGCTTGCCGAAGGGCTGCACGGGTTGGTTGATCACATCTGTTGTCTTAGTCACAGGAGACTGTCCAGGCTGCTGGAGGCCTCATTGGTCAGTTGAGGCTGGCACAACTTCCTCAGGATCCTTCCCCAAACGTCTGCTGGAAAACTGTTGTAACACATATGTAAATTATGATATTCTGATACAAATAGGGCCTCCTGAGCTGTGCAGCATCCAGTGTGCTCAGTTGCACCTGTGGCCCCAGGTGGGGCCCAGAGGGCCCAATTTCATCTTCCAGGCTTAGCTTTCTCCCACTGAGCCAGCTGGTAGGACAGCTGTATTCAAGCCCACGCCTGAACGTGGTCTCTCCTTAGCTCTGCCGGAAGTGAGCCGAGGCCGTGGGTTGCAGTGAGCAGTGCAGCGTCCTCAGAGCAAGCCTTCGCCAAGGGGTCCTGCGTCACTGTGTTTCCTGCAAGGAAGAGTGAAGGCGGGACTGTGGTGCGCCTTCACAGATGCTGAGATTTTTATTTCCAATGGAATAAAATCACTCGCACTGCATTTCTTTAAAAATTGAATTAATTACAAACATTCCCATAAAGGAAAATTTTGTGCCCAAATGGTTTCACTGTGATTTATAGCAAATGTTTAAGGAAGAAACAGTAGCAATTATATATAATCTCAGAAATTAAAATAGAAGAGAATATTTTCTAAATCATTTTATGAGGCCAGCAAACTCTTGATACCCAAACCAGACAGATATTATAAGAAAATGCCACAGATTATACTGTCCTTCTGCGGATAGCCACGAAAATTCTTGACAATTTGCAAATCAAATCAAACAACATAAAAAAGGATAATGTAGCATGACCAAGTAGGGATTTATTCTAGGCATGCAAGTCTGATTTAGTATAAAAAAAATCAATGCAATAATCATCTTAACAGAATAAAAGAAAAATAAACGACCATTTTGTAGATGCAGAAAAAGCATTTGACAAAATTCAACACATATTTGTGATTTAAAAACTCTCAGTGCACTAGAAATAGAAGGGAACTTCTATTTTTTTACTCAGTAAAAAATATCTTAAAAAATGGAATGAAGTCTCTTCACTGTTTGTTTACAGATCTAGGGTGATATCAGAGAACTTAACACCTATTAAATGCTGTCAGACCTTTATCCAGATTTCTTATGTCAGGTTGGGTAGATAGCAAACCAGGGCAGGGAGGAGGAGGGAGACATGTCTCACCCACTAAACTGGCTGTCCTGACCCCAAAGTCCCCAAAGATTTGGGTTCTGAATACTTGAGGGGGGAATGTTATGGTAGCATGAGCAGTCAGAGGGGAAACAAAGTCAGGGAGGAGGAGGGATACATGTCCTACTCACTAATTCAGCAGTCTTTGAAATTCTATGTATCTTTTCCATTATCTGGGAAAGAAAGTGTTTGAAATTGTGCTTTTATTCCATGGCCTGAAAGGCCCAAAAGGGCCCATAGTGCCTGAAGGAATAAGCCCATTAACACATTTGGGTACTCACACCCCCAACCTAGAAAGCCAGCACCACCTTTACCTGTCAATCAATATGTAACTTCTTCACCCTCCCCATCCTGACAACTATGTAAGTCCTCAGAACAAAGGCCTTGGGGGCTCGGTGCTCTTGGCTCTTTGGCTGCCTGGCCAGGCTGCCTAGCCTCAGGCCACTTGGCCTCTGGCCATGTGCTAGCTTGCCACCCCAGCTCTCGCCACCCCTGGGCTTGCTGCCGAGGCCTTTGGCTGCCCTTACCTTCACTGACCCTACACTGCTTCTCCCTGAACCTATGCCTTTCAGCCCCCACCCCACCTTAGCTAGACTCTTTCTCTCCCATGAGAATGCATAACCAATGAACCCTGCTTGTGTTACTGGAGAGATCCTGGTTCTTCTTGCCAACACAGTAAAGAATTACAGGTCAGTGAGCCTATTAGTGTGCAAGCAAAGTTTATTGGTGAATGGGAGAGCAAAAGCAAGAAAGGCTAGGGCAAGGGTGGCTAAAGGCCTGGGTGGCCAGCACCCAGGTGGCCAGAAGCCAGATGGCAAAAACATGTGACCAGAGGCCTGGTAGTCAGAGGCTCCCTGGACAGAGGCCAAGTGGCCAGGGCCACCCTCCCTAAACCCTACGGCAAAAGAGCCACAAGCCAAGAGAAGAGAGCAAGTCTTTTGTTCTGAGGACTTACGCAGGTAGCTGGGTGGGGTTGAGGCCGTTATATTTTGATTGATGTGTAAAGTTGGTGCAGGGGGTGCGGGGTGGGAGTGTGTGGGGTGGGAGAGATGTGACTGCACAAATGTGGGTATGTGTAGGGGTCTGTTAGCCCCAAATCCTATCTTGCTCCAGACTCCATTTGTTCATTTTGTACATGTGATAGAGGGGCAGGCGATTAACCAAGGTAGGTTCAGGGGCTTTTCCTCTGGGCATTGTAGTCCTCCTCCTGTAATGGGTGTGAATGAGGTTCAGGTACAGGCTGAGAAGCCCCAAGACTGCCTCTCCTACAAGCCTAGCTGGGAGTCTGGGAAAAGCAACAGCACAGTGATTGAGAGCTAGTCTGCATATCGATAACAGCAGGCTAGCTCCACAGTAATGCTGAGTAGTCTGCCTGGGCCAGGGAGATGGGCGAGACTTTGACCCACAATGTAACTGGGAGGCGGCTCCCCCAGCCAGTTACAGATCCTTTACGAGAGCTTTGAGTTCTCTCCATGCCATGGGGCCACGCCTGCCCAGACTTACTATAGCAGCCATGAAAGGTGGAAAATATGGGCGTGCTAGCAGGTGCAGGTGATTGTGGGAGCAGTCGGAAATGGGGTTGTGGAGGAGGTTCCAGGCTGGGATTTAAACAAAAAGGCAGGCCTCCATGTGCCATGGGACAAGTGGGACTGGATAATGTGGGACTGGAAAATGTGGGACCTTGTGGGACCATGTGGGCAAAAAGGAGGTGGAAGGACTCACGCCGGCCGTGAGTCCAGACTTACTGATCTGGAAATGAAGAGGAGGTGTCAGGTAGTTTTGGATTAAGAACTGGAGATTTTGGCGACACAGCTGATGGTGCTGGGAACCACAGGAGACCTGCCCAGTTGAACACAGGTTACAAGAAGTGAGCAGCGGATTTTTTTTTTCTTCTGGAAGGTGGTCATTCTGACAGGCACGCTCTGAGACTGACCTGACGAGGCAAAGTGGGAGGGCAGGACTGTGTGTTTGTGGGTGTATCTTTGTTTCTAAAGAGAGTGAGGTTTAACAGAGAATTCCACCATTATTCTAACCTCTATAACTTTTAATTAAATAATTCCTTTATACCAAGCTCTGGAATTGAGAGCCATAATTCCTACCAGTGGCAAACAAAAAGAACAGTAGAACAAAAAGAACCCCAGGGGCAGGGGGCTTTTCTGTAACATTCCCCTTTCCCCTTCCTGGCCCTGGAATGAATACACAGCCTCAAGATTTTCCTTTTCCTAGTTAGTGGAGAGGATCCACACAGACTTTCAAGGACTCCCCTTGCCCACTCCCCACCTCACACTATCTTGTAGTTCAGAATGCCTGGCAGCCTTGTCCAACCAGGCTCAGGACTCCTGGGGCATGGGTGAGACATGTCCTCCTTTGATTTTAGCCTCCTGTATTAAGTTCTTTGTTAGATTGCAATGGTGAGGGCCCTGCCTTTATTTCCCTTCTGACTGCTCATTCTTAGATGCCACCCAAGTGTTAAAAGGTGTTGCTTGGCAACCAGGATGCTAGCCGCTGGCCAGCAACTGCAGCACAGTCTCAGAGCTCTTCCTGGGTCATCTCCTGCAACACTTGCTTGCAAATAGACTTGCTGATCTTTAATTCTTTACTGCATTGGCCAGAAGAACTGAGTTCCTGGGAATTTCTCCCATAGCACATATAAATATCATCTTATTTGATCCTCTTAACCATATGTGATGTGTACTATTACCATCCCATTTTGAAGATGAGAAAACAATGCAAAGAGATGGCAACTAACTTAATATTGCTCAGCTAGTAAGGAGAGGGGCTACGACAGTTTTACTCCAGAGCCTATGTACCTAACCACTCCATGGCACTCTCATCTTTACACTTGAAGTTTGACTTTGTGGCTCAAGCCAAACAACAAGGGTCCAAGGTGGAGGCTGAACCCTGACCATGTAGGAGAAATGCTTGTGGAGTTTTTGACAGCCACACATATCTGCCAAATGATTGCCATCAATTGCACACAGCTGTACATGGTAGACCTGCATTTTAGATTCCCAACCTCTGAGATTCTAATACTTTGACACAAAGATTGGGCCTGGGCATTTGCATTTTTAAAGAAGTTTGACATGCGGGGGAAGAACCATTAGACTGGATGTCCTCTGTGCTTGACCATGGACTGGACACGTTGATTTTTGGAAGCTCTGGGGATACAAGTGATATATGGATATGAAAACACTTCCTACCAGGTGCCTGGTGTATGGAGTCACCAAGCTCTTTTTAGCAGGGAAGTGACTTGATAAGATAAATGTTTTAAAAATCCACTTTGGCAGAGGTTGAAAATGGCCCGGAAATTGATGAGGCAGAGAGATGAGTTACAAAGCTGTTTCATTATTGAGGTAAAAGATGTTGAGAGCCCATGCAAGGCAGTGGCACAGGACTGGACAGGGAGGGATGGAGAAGAGACAAAGGCTTTTGCTTGCTATTTAAGTTCCACAAAGTGAGCTTTTGGGCCCTTTATGGGAGTGTTTGCTTATTGGGATTTTGTATTTTATATTAGTATTTTTTAAATTTTTATTTAAATATTCCACTTTTGCTAATTTTACCATCTTTTAGGCTTGTGTTGTAATAGTTTCTCTACCCAAATGATGTGGGTTGGCTGGCTTTTTCTATTTGATTATCTTCCTGAGTTCTACGAAGACCTATCCACCACTTGATCTTCATTTCAGCTCATAGGGAAGGCTAAAGATTGACTTGCACTCATGATTCATGGGAGAACTGCAGGTCAGAATCTCCTCTGAAGACAGAGTATGTCCAGCATTTGCATCAGCTCCAAGAATTGCTGGAAAAATACCCCTAGCTGTCTATGCTCCTCTGAGAGGAAAGTTATCGTCTTAAATCATACCCTTTATTGTGCATGCCTGATGATAAGCACTTAGAAATGTGGCTTAGAGAGAAAAATATAACCTTTTATGTTGACTATCCTTAAATTATAGCTGTTCAAAGTGATTGATGTGACGTCTTTCCCCAAAGTTCCTAGGTGATATGCTTTCTCTGGCTTTCATCCTCAGGTATTTATAGATGGACACATGTGAAAGTTTGAATCAGGACACATTGGGTGTACATGTTAGTTTTTTATTGCTGATATAATAAATCACCACAAAGTTAGTGACTTAAGACAACACCAACTTATTTATCTGAAGATCAGAAGTCGGAAATGGGTTTAACATCAAGGTGTCAGCAGAACCATACTCCTTCTGGAGGTTTTAGGGAGAATCCACCTGTTCCTGGCCTTTTCCAGCTTCTAGAGGTTGCCCACATTCCTCGGGTAGCAGCCACAGCACTCTGACCTCGGCTTCTGTCATCATGTCTCCTTCTCTGCCTTCTTTTTATAAGAATCTTTGTATTTAAATTGGGCCCCTCTAGATAATCCAGGATAATCTCCCCATCTGAAGAACCTTAACTTCACATCTGAAAAGTCCCTTTTGAAATGCAAGATAACACTTAATGAGTTCTAGGGACTAGTGAATGGACACCTTTGGGAGAGAGGGTGGCATAATGCTGTCTACCACACTGAATTTAAACCAGAGGACCTTGTCTGAAACAGGTGGCTTGGCAAACCATCCTGCTGCCATACAAGGAAAGAAAGATGTAACAGATGATGAAAATCACCTTACCTTATAATCTCAATGCAGTTTTGTCTCATAAAACTCAGCCTTTCATTCATAGCAATTACAGATGATATGTTTAATGGCTGTCTCCTGCCTGTCTCTGTCACTAAACTCTAGGTTCTAAGAGGGCATAGACTGTGTCTATCATGTTCATCACAGTGTCGTGTGTGCCTGGCTCTGGCAAATTGTGTGCATGGCCCCACCCTGGCTACTCTACCTCTTAGTGACTGAATTTCAATTCTGTTCCTAGGGTACTGTGTCTATTTCCAAGGGACGAACTACAGCTGTCTAAGCCAATAAGATAATCCTGTTCTCCTTTGTCAGTGATTGGTCTACAGATGACCATGTGACCCAGTTCTGGTCTTCTGGAAAGATCACCCCTCTTAGTGAAAACGACAATTCTAATTTTTTCCTTTCTCCTTAGGATCTTGTCATATTTCTTATTCTGCTTGAGCTGCCATAACAAATATACTACAGACTGGGTGGCCAAAACAAGAAAAATGTATTTCTCATAGTTCTGAAGGCTGGAGTCCAAGATTAAGATGCCAACCAATTCAGTTCCTGGCGAGAACCCTCTTCCTGGTTTGCAGATGGCTGTCTTCTTGCTCTGTCCTCATGGGGGGTGGGGTGAAGGGTGAGAGAGAGAGATGCTCTCTCTTCCTGTCTCTTCTTATAAGGGCACTACTTCCACTCATGAGGGCTTCACTGTTATGGCCCAATTACTCCACAAACTAACTTCTAACATAATCACATTGTTAATTTAGTTTCAATATATGAGTTTTGGAGAGACAAAAAACAGTCAGTCCATAGCATCATATATGGTAGTGATACCTGGGGCTGTGGAAGCTGTTTTGAAACCGTGAGGGAAAATGTAGCTACTCACTGAAGGTAGCAGAGGAGGGAGCTGGGAGGATCCTGTGTTCCTGCTGGCATGGTCGAATAGCTGCACCAGTCTTGGCACTGCTTATGTTCAGACTTCTGGTTCTGTGAGATAATTAAAGGTAATGAATAATTCATCATTCAAGGCCCTGTCAGTTAGGGATTTTGTTACTTGCAGCCAAACTCACTGGAACCAAAATACAAGCACAGTATCTGGGACATAGTGGGCATGTCTAATGAATAAATACTTCAGTTGACAAACATGTCTTCCCCACAACCCCAGAATTCCTTAAAGAAAGAAGCTCTACCTTACAAACAGCCAAGCTAATCTGTTGCATTCTAGAAAGAAGCCCCTGAAGACTTGGAGTAGCTGAGAAAAGGTCTCTGTTGTTTTGACTTTCACCGCAAGGAGGGGAGTGATTTCATTATGGATGATTTGGAGCCTGCAAAGCAAATTATCCTATATCCTATTTAAATGCCTACCACTTCTTCCCAGTGGATTAGCTTTCTCTGCCTAATTCCCACTGGAGTGTTTGCCAGCTGGGGACAGTGTGCCATCTGCTGAGTTTCAGGCAGAATGAACCAACAGGCAGATGTTCTATCCTAAAAACAGAGATCAAGGAAACTTAGCTGGGAAATTCCTCAACCCCCAGCCTCCCTCCTATAACTACAGAACTGAGGACTCTGCAGGACACCTACGCACCACACAACAAACCAAGGAGGTTCAGGGCCTCCCACAGGGTTTATCACCCAGACTGCCTGTGAGACAGGGTTGTAAGCCAGGAAGAGTGGAACAGGGAAACTGAGACTAGGAGTTAGATGGTCAACCATCTAGTAAATCACGAAATCTTATTTTCCCTAACCAAAGACACTTAAGAATAAGTGGTTTACACTTCTCCCCAACCAGAGGGTAAATTGGTTAAATAACCCTGCTCAGAGAGATAGATAACAGAAGTCTGGTCAGTGTCATTGGTGCCAACACACCCAAGGAAGGATGAAGTCAGGGGAATAATTCTCTTTTTGGCTCATCAGCATAAAGCTGATGAATATTCTATTGAAATCATTCCCTAAGACCTCCCCTAAGACCTTTCCTAAAATTCCCACCTTTAGAAAACAGATAAGAACCCTCAAGACAGAGACCCAGCAGTGGGTTCTCTGTACAGCACACTCATGCCTTCTTCCCTCTCTGGAGTGCCTCTGTACTTTTCTCTCAACTCTAAGGGTCCCCATGACACTTGCAATCAGGGGAACAATGGTGATGGCAGGTCATCCCCAGCTAACCCCCTAAACCTGTCTCCAAGGCCCCCTTTTCTCCAACTTTAGGGCTAATAGCAACCCCACTGTGGTCCACTTCTTCCCTGTACAGTTTCTGCTGAGCCAAAGCCAAGCTCCGCCTAGGCTCTCCTGCTGCCTCTTCTACCCCATCCCTTCCTTGTCCCACAATCCCCAGCTTCAACAAATGTGCTCTCAAAGTCACCTGGACTCGTTTTGTGAAATCTTCCCTGCACAAAATGAAGAACCCACACACTACTGGGAAGTCCGAGGCAGACCCACTCTGGGCCCAGTCCATTTCCAGTGACACCTGGAAGGCCTGTTTCGGCCTGGGGTGAGTGTCTCAGAGTGCTGTCCAGCCAGATTCATACCTACAATTACCTTTGTTTACGTGTGTTCCAACAAAAGTCTTGCCTCTCTAGTCACTGCATGGGATATTCTCCCTCTCTCACAATCAGGACATTGTCCGAAAGGATGAAGCCAGTGCCATTTGCTAGTGTGGTGCCATTTGCCTAGCAGGCCTATGAGCTTGTTAAACATGACTGCCATCTTTGTTTTCTGAGGTTATATCCTCAAGTTTGGAAATTACTGGAGAGTGAGAATAGAACCTGACTAACTGCCCCCCACAGCCTTAGGCAAAGGATAACACTGGAGCAAACTGCAGCTCATGCAAAACCACCCTAAACTCCTCTGTTGCAATGGAGGAGTTTAAACTCCTATTAAACTCCTCAATAGCCCAGGGGCCACACAACAGCAACACCCCCACCCTCTTATCATCCAATAAAAACTCAAAGCCCCCTCCCTTCAGTGCTTGTGCATATCTCTGTGCCTAGCCCTTTCCCGATTTGGGGAAAGTAAAATAAAGTCTTTGCTCTCTGCGTTTTCTTCTCTTTGTGAATTCTTTCACAGCCTGTGTCATCAACCACCCTAACATTGCCCACCTGGATCTCTCCCTGGCCCAGGCTGCCCAAAGGATGGCTGTATTTATTACCAGTCCAAAGCTGCCATAGAACAATGTCTCCATCATGGCCATACTCCCCTGTCTTGGGGGTGTAATGGCCTCCCAAAGTGGTCACCCTTTCCTAGTTTTACATCCTGTCTCACTTGACCTCCTCCACATCAGCTACAGCTGGCACTGTTTGGCCTCATTTTCCAAAGGTCCCTGGTTTTACACAGGGCTCCTGGTTTGAATTGGGATTCCTTTCTCCTGGGCACCAGAAGGAAGCAGCCGCTGTTACAAATTCCCTGTATATCTTCAGCCTGAATGTCCTTTCCATGGACATTCCAGCTCTGCCATGTCCTTGTGCCCTCAGCAGCAGTGTCAACACTGCCCCAGCACTACACTCACCTGTCATGCAGACTCCTCACCTTGACCCTCCCTCTGTAATGGGGTGTTGAGTTAGAGGCCCCTGAGATGGAGATGTCCCCCATGACCCTTGGCTTGGGGGATGAGGGAAGCAGAAGACAGCCATTGAGAGGTATTCTGCATATCTACGGCAGCTTGGCTAGCTTAATCGTTAGGTTAAAAAGCTGTGCTGTCTTGGGCCAGGGAATTGGGTGTGACTTTGACTTGTGATGTGGGGGTGGGGGGGTATGGGGATGTAAAGGGTTATAGGGCCTACGTGACAGGCAGGAAGGTGGTTCGCTCAGTGTCACTGGGCTGTGCCTGCCTGGACTGATAATGGCAGCAGAAATCATGGGAACTGTACGAAGAATGGCTGATGCAACCCGCTGTGGGAGGAATTAGTAATGGGGTTGCACTGGAAACTGGGGCCAGGATTTAAACTATGCATGGTAGCCATGAGGCTCTCTCTCTCTGCCATGCAGTTTGAAAGGGTGCAGAAGGGCCCCACTGGCCGGCCATGAGGCTGGTGTGGAAGAAGGTGCTACGTGGGTTTGTATCAAGCACCAGAGAACGCAGTGACAGGGCTGGTAGTGCTGAGAGTTGCAGGACCTGTCCAGCCAGACGCGGATTAATGGGACATGCCTGAATGCCGCACTGTGGCTGGGAATGCTGAGCTGTGGACTTCTGTTTTTCTGAAAGATGGTATCTCTGACTGGCATGTTCTGAAGCTTCCCTGGTTCAGCAAAGGGAGGCAGGACTGTGTGTTTGTGGGTGTTTTAAAGGGAGTGGGACTTAACAGCAGAAATTAGCCGTTATTCTAAATCTGTATAACTTTTAAATAAAGAATTCCTTTTCTATTCGCAAACTCTGGTACTGGGATTCATGCTTCTTGGTGGTGGGCAATCGGACCCCTCACAGCTGTTTCAGAACTGCATGGGCTGGGGTTCTGTAACACTCCCATACCTACTCGTGTTTCTACCCCTCAATGTTTAGCTCCCTGGTTTCTCCATCTTACCAAGCTGCCGAATGTGTAACTCCTACTTTCTCTCCACCCCTTCAGACTGAAAGACCCGGTTATGAACTGTTTTCCTCCCTAGATCCTTTTTGGAACAGAACTTTTTAAATTTGTACATTATCTGCATGCTCTTATCAGTAATAAAAGTCACTACTATGCCTTGATTTAGTTTGAGTGAATCCATCTTTCTCCTGGCCTTCCCCTAGGGCAGGAGGTGAGGCAAAATGGAATTTTGGGACTTGGAAAATTACAGACTTGTTCCTGCATCCTGCGGATGCCGCGGAACTGTCATCAGGTTGGGAGGCTTTGTCCACTTGCTGCTTCTGATACCTCCCTTCCTCTTGATGCTACCCAGAAGGACTGAGCTTGTGTTATGAGTAACGAGAGCAGCCATAAAATCGAACTCATGTCCAAAACCATTATGGCTGCATGATGAACCANATAAAAGTCACTACTATGCCTTGATTTAGTTTGAGTGAATCCATCTTTCTCCTGGCCTTCCCCTAGGGCAGGAGGTGAGGCAAAATGGAATTTTGGGACTTGGAAAATTACAGACTTGTTCCTGCATCCTGCGGATGCCACGGAACTGTCATCAGGTTGGGAGGCTTTGTCCACCTGCTGCTTCTGATACCTCCCTTCCTCTTGATGCTACCCAGAAGGACTGAGCCTGTGTTATGAGTAACGAGAGCAGACATAAAATTGAACTCATGTCCAAAACCATTATGGCTGCATGATGAACCAGAAAGCCTGCACCTGGGGATGATGAGGACTCAAGATTGGCCCAGAAAAGAAGCCTCCAGTAATAGAAAGAGGCAAGCAGGGGGCTATTTCTGGAGAGCAGGGGTTTCAGGGGAAATGCTACCACAGGAAAACGAAACTGTTTACACACTGCCTTCTCCTTCAGGCCAGGTAGCCTGAGGGCGTTGGCCACTCCTGCTCTAAAGTCTTTAAATAACTAAGCACTTAAAACTGGAGAGTGACCAACATCTTCCTAAAAACACACTACTCCTGGTGAGGTACTACCGGTGGCAACGGACAGTGCCAGAAATGCATTGGAAGGCAACTTGGAAAAATGCATCAAGAGCTCTAAAAATATTTATTTTTTGACACAGAAATTCTATTTACAAAAGAAAGTCAGGAGGCAATAATACCAAATAAACACAAAAATGTTTATTGTACCCTATTCTTATTATAATAGGGAAATATTGGAACTAACTTAACTACTCGGTGATAGGATATTTAATTAAATCATACTATATTCCCTTGATAAAATATTATGCAGTCATTGAAAATTTTAATTGTGGAGATGATAGCAACATAGGAACATAATGATGTGAAATTTTATGCACACTCTTGATTGCGATGCCCTAAAAATACATAATCGTGTAATCAGAGAATGGTAGGGAACACATAAAATGCAGAATAGCTGTATTAATTATTGGTGATTTAAAAAATATTCCACCCAGTGTAATGGTACTATGTTCTTTATAATATATAAAATAAATACATAAAATACAAACACTCTGAGAATGGTTAAGAAATGGGGTAAAAACTAGCATTCATTGAAGGGCTATTATGTTTCACCTACTAGGTTAGATATTATTTTACTTTTGTCATGTTGTTGCAGAGCAGACCCGGGGGCGGGGGTACAAATATTATGTACTATTACCAAATTGACCCACCCTTGTGCTTCGGGGGACGCCCCCCACCCCATACTAGGTTCGCCTTGACTGCTGCCAGGGAAAGACATCTCTCAATGCCAGAGATTGGTAAAAAGGAAAGGGATTATTTATTTAAAAGCTATACAGACTTAGAGTAATGACTTAATGTCTTCATTAAAAATACTGTTACAGAACAGCGGGGGGGGGGGCGCTGCTGGATGATATAAAACACCCCTTCTTTTCTTCAGGGTCTCCTCCCCGGTACTAGGTTTGCTTTGCCCACCACCAGAGGAAAGACGTCTGTCTCTCAATGCCAGAGATTGATGAATAGGAAAGGAATTATTATTTATTTAAAGGTTATACAGACTAAAGATCTTTAGAATATCCACAAACGCACACAGTCCTTCCTTCTCCCTCCACTGAGTTTGGGGTATCCTGTCTAAGGAAAGTAGAAGTCCATGATTCAGGCTCCCAGCACCCTGCACACAGCAAAAGGGAACACAGCCAAAGGCACATGGTCCCTGAAAAGGCACCAAGTGGTTCCCTTACTGGGGTTTAAATCCCAGCTCCAATCTGCCTCTGCAGCCTCATTTCCTGCTCCTCCCACAACTGGCCACAGCTGCCAGCACTCCAAGCACGTGTGGCCGTGTGGTGTGGAGCCAATCATCCCAATGGGGCTATATTTGGAAGGAGGGTCTATGTAGAGGTTATAAGGGTGGGGTCTTTCTTTTTAAGATTTTATTTATTTATCTGTAGAGGGGAAGGAAAGGAGAGAGGGAGAGAAATATCAATGTATGATTGCCTCTCTTGCAGCCCCTGCTGGGAACTGGCCTGCAACCCAGGCATGTGCCCTGACTGGGAATCGAACGGCGATCCTCTGGTTCACAGGCCCTAGCTCAATCCACTGAGCTACACCAGCCAGGGCATATAAGGGTGGGGTCTTAATCTAATAAGATTGGAGTCCTTATGAGAAGAGGCAGTCACACCAAAGAGCTCCCTCTCTTTACCCAGGCACGCAGCAGAAGGCCATCTGAAGAAACAGTGAGAAGATGGCTGTCCACAAGCCAGCTCTCGCCAGAAACTGAATTTGCCAGCACCTTGATCATGAACTTCCAGTCTCCAGAACTCAGAAAATAAATGTCAATTGTTGAAGCCATCCAGTCTGCGATGCTTTGTAATGCAGCCTGAGTAGACTAATAGAGTGGTTAAATCAAAGTGGGGGAGTCTATGTAAGTAGCTAAGGTGGTCAAACTGAAAGGCTAATGTGTGGGGTGGTTCATCTATATGGATGATAAAAAATCGCATGAAGATGAGTAGGAAATGAACAATAATGTGAGCTAAACTTACTCGGCATTTACAGGCCAGGGAATCTCCTAAGCACTTTACGTGCATTAACTCATTTAATCCTCTACCAGTCCCAGGGCATAGACCCTGCTAGTGCGCCCCCATTATGCTATGCGTGTGAAGGTGCTGAGGCACCGAGCTGGCCACGGAGGTGGTGCTCGAGCCGCACATGTGGTCGGCAGAGCCGACAACCCTAACCGCTGTTCTGTACTGGGCTGTGGGGAGTGCTATGAGCCAGGGACCAAGGAAGGGATGTATACAGAGAGGTGGAGACAGCAAGGTTCACCAGACCCACCTGCCGGATCAGCTGGGAAAATCTGGGTGACAAGAAGATGATAGATGGGAGAAGATGGCCTCATGGCCTGTCATCCAGAGCGAGATAGAAACTTAGCGTTGAGTTGAAGGGATGCAGGATTTTTGTATGAGAATTACTGTGATAAAAGAGTCCCTATAAAAAATCAGGAAACTAGAGCAGAAAAGTTTGCTGGTTGGTCCAGTCTGAGGCTGGTCTGGAGCTGCGGCGTTTGCAATAAGCTGGCCTGTGGAAGGCAGGTTATCGAGCAGGCGATCAGCGGGTGGCGGCAAGGCAAGCTGTGGAGTCTGGACACTGACGGGTGGGAGGCCTTAGGGCCAGGCGGGCTGCACGGGGTGGGGGGTGGTTTGCAGAAGGAGTGCTGCTCTGTGTGGTTATAGATGTGAAAGTCCTCACTTATTACCGGCTGATTTATCAATAACGTATCAGAAATTCAGGAGCAGCTTCGCTAGGTGATTTTGGCTCAGGATCTCTCATGTGGGGAGATTGGTAAGGGTGCTGGCAGGGGCTGGGGTCATCTGAAGGGATGGGAAGAGGGAAGGAAGGAAAGAAGGTGGGAAGGAGGGAGGGAGGGGGGGAGGGAGGGAGGGGGAGGAGGAAGGGAACAGAGGAAGACAGGCAGCACTCAGTTGTAGACAAAGACCTTGGTGTTCTTCTTAAATACTTGATTTTCCACAAGGCCCCTGGCTCTTCTGATAGTGCCTCTCCCATTTGTTATGGGGTTAGTGGGGGGAGCAGAATAGACTCAGAGGGGTCTGTGCTCTGTGAACAAAGGCACAACTATGTAAATTTAAATCAAAGTAAACCCAGCTCTGTGTCCCCATACTGCTGGATGAGAGAAGATGAACCTCATCAGTACTGGGATTTTTAAGTTCATTTCTTCTTTATCCCAGAAAGGTACACAGGTGCCGTGGGCTGAGGAGATGGGAAAAGGGAGATGTTTGGTGGGTATCAAAGTTCAGGTTCACAGATGGAAACATGCCAGAGATCCGTTGCACAGTGATGTGCGTACGCTCAACACTGCTGTGCTGTACTGCACACTTCAAAATTGCTAAGAGAGTAAATTTTGTGTTATGCATTTTTTAACTACAATTTTTTTTGCAGAAAGAGGAAAAATACAAGGATGTGTGTTACTTAGCTGATCTCAGGGTCTAACAAGCAGAGCTAATTGCTTGGTTTCATAGGGCATGTTCAGAGTCTCCAAATAGTCCATCCTGGGGAAACAAGGGAGATGAAATTGTAACCCGGCTCGAACCCCGCTCTGTCTGCTACTGGTCTGTCACACACGGGCTGTGACTCCACCATACTCTAGCTTGTGTCACCAGGCCTCTCCAAGGAGCTGCCTGGTTTGCAGGGGTAGCCCTGTGTCTGCGGCAGGGCAGCGGGGGCAGCAGCAGTGACCCGGCTCCTCGATCACAAACTGTCAGTAGGGCCAGAGAGCAAGGCCTGTGGGTGGATCTGCGGGGTGCAGAAACTGAGCTGCACACCATCTTCCTACGGCCTCTAAATTTAAGCTGAAATCAGGAAAGGAGTTATATGAGGACACAGTTGTTGCCAGAAATGGGAAGAAAAACATAAAATTGCAAGTTGGTGTGTGAAGGCTTTAGTTGAGGAAAACATTCATTCGAAGAGCAGACAGGTGATGTTTACCTCAGTCAAATATTTCTGCAGAGGAAAAGCATCTTGATGGTATCTACTCAGAGTTCCATGCAGCAAAATAAAGGCTTGTACGACGAGTGACTATTCTACTGTGGCTGGAGTAAGTGGTTTATAAAACTCACCTAATGAATGGAAGAAAACTGCATTTATTAAAAGGGCATGGTATTGGTGGGAGCACATTTTAATTTTCAAAATATCACTTCAGAGAGTAAATCCATCAGTGTAAGACAGTCGATTGTAATCGAGATCTTATCATTCTTCACTCTTGGGAAACTGGCAATAAAAAATAGAGCCAAACTCTTTTATTTATATTGCACTTGCATTGTGCTTTGGAGAACAGATTGCCACACTAATTAAGCTGAGCCTGTTCTTAGGAGAACTACTTGCTCCTATTAGCAAACACTTATTCACACAAAGGCTTTCCCTGCATTTTGTCAGGTGTTACAGCTACTCCTGGGTGTAACAGTTTTTATTTCCTTTCCTATTACGATGTGAAAAAATTGCCTCAAGTTCATCTAGATTGAACCAGAACTAGAAGAGATAGTGGTTTTTCTTAACTATGGTTTAGGATCTTATAACACAAAGGAGTCCCTAGAAGGGTGAAGCAGTTATTAAGACAATAAAATTGTCATGAAGGTACAATTTGTCTCCTCTGCCTTGTTTACTTTCCTCTCCACCTGAGAGATCTCTGGTGTGCCCAGACTTTGAAAAAGGACCTCCTTCTCCAGCTCCCCTGCAGCGTTGCTCCTCCCAGACAGCATAACCTTTGCTCCTTTTCCACTGTTTCCAGAGACTGCTTCCCAGGTTAGAGTAGGTTGTAGTTACATCTAGACTAGGAACAAATCCCTTTTAAAGTTTATGTCTCCTTTGAAGCAAATGAGCCCTTAAGTAACTCCAGGCGCTGCTATCAAACCTGGGTGAGACATTTACTGCTGGTTGAAAGGGATGAGATCCAGTGCCCCTACGGCTGTTAGCAGGACATTCCCTTCACACTTCACCCCCATCACATCCCCTCACCCTTGTCCCTAAATGCTCTGGTCTGACTCCTGACTGCCAGTACCTGCATTCTTTATCTGAGGCTTTTCCTGTGTAAACTGCACATGCTCTCAACCTCAGCTGCCCTCAACAATCGACAGGAGTTGAGGTATTTATAAACATCCCAGCTCCCTCTCTCCTGGGGTGGGATGTGAACTGGAGTGCTGGGGAGTCTCCGTCACTGGCTAGGATGTTGGCAGGGTGAGGTTCTTACACTGAGTGTGTGGAAAGCTAGACATATGGATGGATAGGGCCCCCCCAGAATAATTGGATAGGGAAAAAGTCTTCCCCTCCCTATCCCTATAAGAACCTCAGGCTTGAGCAGAAAGATGAGATGGTCTTTGAGAAGGGAGTCAGTCCATCATTCTCTCAGGTTGCACAGCCCCTGAATAGACCTCTTTCGTTTTGCACCAGCCTCATGCCCTTGGCTTTTGTGGAGGCAGGGAGCTGAACCTCTGTTTTTGTTCAGATGCATGCTCTGCACTGGTTCCCAGAATTCCACAGTAGAGTCAAGCTCCAGTGGCCAGAATGGTGACTTGGTTACCTTCCTTTGATTGGCTTCGTTCCTTCCTCAGCTCACTTCCCCATTCCCCAATGGCCTGTCTGGCCACTGTTTCCCAAATAAACTACTTATTTGGTAATTCTTGCTTCAGGTTGGCTTTTGGGAGAACCCAAATGGAGACAGCTTCTAAAATCTTAAAACAGACCTGAGCTGGATACGAGGCCAGCCTTCATTTCCGAGGGAGTCCCTATGACGCACATTCATTTTTACTGGTCCGTTGTGTCCATCTATGGTTTTCACTTGCCCAGAGTTGGAGGGAGTCTGGGTGTTGGGATTCCCCACACCTCATTGTTTTTCAAAGTCTTTTCCCAGAGTTCTCTATTCTTATCCAAATTAGCTCTTTTGATATAAAGTTTAATTACTGTATTGCATTCTATGAGAGAAGCATGGGCCTGAAATTTAATGAGTTAATCATTTCTCCCGACCCCCTTTCTTTTCTCTAGTAATGGAAGTATTTTAGCATTTGGCTAAATCCCATACACTTTGATACGGAATTTAAAATAAAAATAGGTGAACTAAGAACCTAACTCCCTCAATTTAGAAAAATTTAGAATAAAGTATATTCAAGGAAAGCAGAAGACATAGGGAAAATAAAAGCAGAAATCAATGAATAAGACATACAAAATTATAGAACTGATAAATAAAAAAGAACTCTTATTCAAAAGATTTTATTTATTTGTTTTTAGAGAGGAGGAAGGGAGGGAGAAAGATAGGGAGTGAAACATTGATCTGTTGTCTCTTGCAGGCCCCCAGCTGGGGACCTGGCCCACAACCCAGGCATGTGCACCCCTGTCCCCCTTCCCCCCAACTGGAAATAAAAAATGGTAACCTTTTGGTCTGCGGGATAATGCCCAACCTACTGAGCCACATCAGTCAGGGTAGAGGGTGCCTTTTGTCACCATCATTTTCAGCATCCTTTGGAAGTTGTTGTCCAGACTTACTCTAACTTTAATACAAGAGCACAGGTTTTACAAGCAGTGGCGACTAGAATTTCTAGCTGGGGAAGGCTAAAAGGTCATATGCCTGTGGGACGAGGATATTTGAGACTGGGACTACTGTTGGCCTGTGGTTTATTAATGGGTGTTTCTGAATGCTAGGTACACTAGTGATGCAAGGTTAAATAAGTTTAACTAGGTTTCTTTACCATGTAACTTTTAATGCTCTCCAGTTCAACTTGTGAACCTGTGAGAGGAAGATAAAATACCCAGCCTTTTCCAAATTTATGGTATATGGGGTTCTGTGGACCCGGGATTGGGCAACACTGTGCTAGGGCATACCATGATTTCAAGAACTAAAATGAAAAACAAACAAAAAAGAGCTATAAGTTTATTTACAAAAATAAGTAATTTTCAGATGATGGGATTATTTCTCTATAAAATTTAAGAAACCAATTGAAAAACAATATGACCGCTTCCAACATTAATAGTTTTATAATATATCGCCAAAACCAGTTAGAATAAAATAAGAACATATCACATTTCAATACTATTAAAATATAAAATTTCTAGAAATAAAATTAATAAGAAATGTACTTGATCCGTAAAAAGAAAAATCAAAGACCTGGCCAGGTGGATCAGTTGGTTGGAGCGTTGTACAAAATGTTGCAGGTTTGATTCTCTGTCAGGGCACATACTTAGGTTCCAGGTTCAATCCCCTGCCGGGGAGCCAATAGGAGGCAACAAATGATGTTTCTCTCTCACATTAATGTTTCTCTCTCTCTCTCCCTCTCTTTCTCCACCTCTCCCTCTCTCTCTCCCCACTTCTCCCTCTCCTTCTCTCTTCTTTTCGAAACGTGTCCTCGGGTGAAAATTAAAAAAAATAAAAAACAAAAACCAAAAAGTATATTTGAGGAACAGAAAAGAACAAGTGAGAAGCATTTTCAAGGTTGTTGGAAGATGTTAATTTCTCAAATTAATCTATAGGATATAACATAAATATAAAAAATATAAATAGAAAAGAAGTTATATGAGAAGGACTTACCTTACCAGATAGGAATATAATATATAAAAAGACTATAATGATATAAAAATTAAAATTTCATGCTACTGATTCAAGGCATGAATAGACTTCCTTACTCTAGAATACAGCATAGCTTAAAGTGTGGTAAATAAAACATTACAAGTCAATAAGAAAGAGATGAATTATTTAATAATGTGCTGAGAAGATTGGTTATTTTCAGAAGTAATATGCTTAGAACCTCACTTGTAAGTATATGCAAAGGGGTAAAAAATGAAGAAAACAGATGACTATATATTCAATCACTGAATAGATAACAGATTTTCAAATAGAAAATAATGAAAGACATTGCAAAGGAAAAAGTGTAGATTTGCTTACATAAAATTTTAAAATCTTCCACTTTTCAAAACTAAGTAAAAAAGAAAACAAATGGAGATTATGATTTTTAATCATTTAATTGTTTACAAGAGTGATTTTAAAAAATTCCAAAGCTTCGATTGAAAAATGAAGAATATGAAGATAGGGAATTCAGAGAGGAGAAATTATAAATGTCTAAGAAACATACCTAAATACATGTTAACTTCAGTGTTAATGAAAAATGCACAATAAAATAATAATGAATTGCAACTCCTCTTGGAAATTGGGAACTGTACCCTGCCTAAGACAGGGAGCCTGCCGCCACCTCCCCTGTTGAGCAGACAGGGGCTACATATTCCAGTAACCTGCAGAGATGGGCGCAGCCATGTAGTGGGGTTCCAGCCAGTGGAGCATTGGTGGAAGTGATATATAAGCCCTTTCTGGGCCCAGGCCTATTGTTCTCTGGCATGAATAGACTCACCAGAAATATATCATGAAGAAATACATCATGCTTTTTGATCCTCTGGCTGGCCAGAATAGAGGCAACCCCCAGAGAGACCTTGAGAGCCAAAATTTAAAGAAAACAAAGCCTTTTCAATTCTGAGTTCCTGAAAGACATGCCAATCTACTTCTATACCCACTACTGTTATGTGATCAAAAAATAAATTTCTATTGTGTCTGAGTCAGCACACATTTTGGGATCTGTTTGTCACAGTAGTTAGCCTAACTTGACCCATCTAGCATCCCAGGAGATGGTGGACTTTCCCTACTGCAAGAGAATGTGTGCTGCCAGCACACGGGGCTGGGTGGGACGTAGGGTCTCTAAACTGCTCCACTCTGCCATTACAGAGTGAAAGCAATCAGTATGTAAGTGAACGTCTGTGGCTGTGTTCTGATAAAACTTTATTTACCAAACAGGTAGCTGGCATGATTTAGCTTCAGGGCTTGCCAGACAGAGCACTGCTCTAACCTTTTGCCCTGTTTTATTTTCCTTTAAGGCACCTACTACTTGCCATGTTATATATGGAAGCTCCCAAAGAAGAGAGACATTTTCTGTCTTGTCTACTAGTGCATTTCCAGTATACAGAATAGTGACAAGCTCAGAATAGACCCTTGATAAATATTTGTTGAGTAAATGATTGTAGGTTTGGTGAAACTGGTCCATTTGTTTGTTGCTAGTATAATTGTTAATTTTAGTATATTTCTGCAGAACAATGTGGCATAACTTATTAAGAAACCTAAAATACTCATTAATTTTGACTTTTCCACTTCTAAGAAATAAACAGAAATGCTTATTATTAGATTATTTATAATAATGAAAATTAGATAAATAAACTTAAGGTGCTCATTAAGCAAATTAAAGTATAAACTTCTAGATAAAATATTTTAGAAATATAAAAATTATTACAAACATTTTATGCAATATTGAATATGCAATTAATTTTTTTCTGTTTATTGAACATTGGGATGGCACTGGTTAAACTATTATATAGGTTTCAGGTACTACAAAGAATTTTTAATGGCAAAAGAAAAAGGTTGTACCTTAATTTTAATGGAAAAAGATGCTACACTTTTTAAATGTATATTTAATGAGAAGAGAAAATGGTGGTTATTTTGTCTGTGTTTGACGGAGCTCTCTTCACGCTGCCCCTTACCACCCAAGCAGAGGGAAAAAATTAGCATTTAGTTTTCTCGGTTTATTAGAGTGCTAATTAGGACAGTCCTTTCTTCTCTGGACTAAATCTTGGGGAGGTAACATCATAACACATCTGTCAATTTTCACCTTTTCTTTCTTCCTTCTCTTACAATTCCTTGGGCCCTGTGAGAAGTGGATGCTGACTCCTTCCCTCCGTCTTCTTCCAGGAATCTTTATGGTCCACCTAAGTCAAGTCTAGACTGACCTGCTCAAGAGAGAGATGAAGGAATGCAGATTACCCGCTGTTCTTTGGCTTGCAGTGGGCATACAAAGCTTTTGTTTCCCTGTGTAATCTTTTGTGTGTGTGTGTTGAAAATATAAACTCATTTTTTTCTCCTAGCTCTCATCTATACTAAATCTTTGAAAGATTAAGCATGCACTGAGAAGGCAAAAAGACAAGTCTATAAGAATTAAGCCAGGTGTTGAAGGACAAATACCATATGATCTCACCTCTAACAGGAAGCTAAACAACAAAGCAAACAAGCAAGCAAAATATAACCAAAGACACTGAAATAGAGAACAGGCTGACAGTGACCGGAGGGGAGAGGGGAGGGAATTTCAGGGGAAATAAGGGAGGGATTTAGAGGAACCTATATAAAGGATACATGGACAACAACTGAGAAGGGTGGAAATGGGAGGGAGGGGGGAGGATGGGGGGTGGGACGGGATGGGAGTAATAGACAGAAAACTGTACTTGAAAAATAATTAAATAAAAAAATTGGAAAAAAAAAAGAATTTTCAAAACATTACTCCTCTAACAAAAGTATATGTGCTAGAAAAAGAAGCTGGAAGAAAATAGCCATGCAAGTAGGGATGATTACTAAATAATAACGTTATTTATTGAGATAATGAATGCTTAAATTTTTATTTTTTAGTTTTTTTGTGTTTTTAATTTTTCTATAATGACAATATATAATTTTATATTAAAATAAAATTATTTTAAGGTAAAAATATGAATTAGAAAAGAATAAACCATTTGATAATTTTATTAAAGTTCTTTTAAATTATTGTGGATTTCTTCTGATACTACAAAATTATATGTTCTAAGACTTTAGAAAATAGAATTCTATTCCTTGAGTTAGTGATTTCACCCTTTTGAATTTTACAGACCTCTCCTTTATTTCCCCAAATAACTCAAGAAATGATCTGCAGTCATCAACATTTTATTTTTTCAAGTAAATTCCCCCAAACTCCAGAACCCTAAACTAAACTTTTACTTAAAAGTTAATATAAAGACAACAGATATAATCTCAGAATAGAGAAGAGTTTTAAAAATTCAACAAGTTTAACTTTAGGATATATGACATTTAAAAAAATTAGTTTTTATTTCATCCGAGTCAGGGGCCTTGCTCAGGAATAATTACAGCATTTGGGAGCTCGGAATGTGACAGCTTTGCGCAGAGGGGTGAGGATCAAAAGGAGTGAGGTTTTGGCACAGAGGGAAAGTGAGCGCCAAGTTACCACAGGTCTGGGGACACCTGGCACCGCTGGGAAGAGCCAGTTCCTGTTTGCTGTCTTTCCACTCACTGCTTCTCTCTCTTTCTAAACTATTTTTTGCTGGCTTGCCCCTTTCTCTTCGTTCATCCTACCTTATTGATGTAACACATGCTTTACACCTGCCACTGCACAATGGCCACACTTCTTAGCACTCTATCCGTGAAAGAATGCAGTCATCAAAATTACGACCCTTCAAGGGAATCCTTACTAAACTGAATACCCTGGTGTATGGGAACTTGAGCCCAAAAGGGTGATATTGGATATTTATTCTGCAGGACTTCATTTCTGCAGGGTGATCAGTCTCAGGCAGCAATGACAAAATGACACCATTTGAAATAAGCAAAATAAAAGGTTGGTTTTTTTGACGACCATTTTATTGTCTGCATCCCAGGCAGGATGCCTCTGCTGCACCAACAGTGTGCTTACGTGGTATGTGTTTATTTACCTTAGAGATGGTGGAGCCCGTTTTGGCTTCCTTCACAAGTGTGTAAAAGCATCTCTCTTACACTCAGAGTTTTGACACTTTAGACTCCCAAAGACCAGAAACTGCAGTTCTAGAATTTCAGGGTTTTTAAAAAAATGCTCATCATACCTGAGAAAGGGAAAAGCAGTCTCTGCATCCAAACTCTGGCCTAACCCAATTAGCGTTGGTGTTGTTAGGAGGTGGCTGGAGACTCGTGGCTGAGTCATGATCAACTGTCAGACATAATCTACAAAACACCAACATCAGATTGGGTTAGTCTGTGAATGGGATGATTAAATAGAACAAGACCATTTAGCCACCCACATAATTTCAAGCACTCCCTGTCTTTACTCACAGAAATGGCTGTTGCTTCCTTTGCTGTAGATCAGATATACTGAGATACCCAATCGCAGAATTGCCCGCACTTTCTGGCTGCTCTCTGACATAGAGTGAATCTCTGCTTCCCTAAACCCTCCTCCAAACCACCACACCAAAGTCCCAGTTCTGTAACCGTTTATTTCTAATACCCTCTTACCAAGACGCCCATGGTTTGCTGTGGTGCATTCTCTCTGTCCCCATCAATGTTCTTGTGGTCTTTGGCCGGAAGGCCAGACACTCAAAGGAGACCCACCCAAAGGACACACCCCTAAAGGGGATGTGATGCCTTATTAGAAGGGAAGTCGCCAAGCTGCCTTAGGCTCTGAGACCCTCTGCAAAATTATTAAGTACATCTCAAACCTAATCTACCAGTTTCAATCCTTGGAATTCGAACAACAAGCTGCACAGTGCATGGTGATAAAGGCATAGGTTGCGTGATTGGAAATGAACATAGTTTCCCTCCTTAAGATATATGAAATTTTAAAACAATACCAACCACGATGGACTGTCTCCAGGCTGTCCCAGGGGATCATTAAGGCCTTGTAAAAGGATTTGGAGCAGTTTGAGGTGAAACCTCGCTGACATGGATGGTGCAGTTGCATCCAGGTTGGCGTCTCTACCTTCGGACACCCCACTGTTGAAACAAGTTTGCTGAAGGGCTGGAGTTGAAACACTCGCCCAGCAGTGGCAGCTCTGCCGCTGGTTACAGGTGGAGAGCTCAGGCTAATTACTCTGAACAAAGCTCATTAGCTAGCAGGTTGCCTGATTTAGTTGGGGTTCTCCGGAGAAAGAGAACCACAATGGTATGTGTGTGCATGTGCATGTACACACATGCATATACATGTATACATACACATACATGTGTATATGTATGTGTATGTATATATAGAGAGAGTTCTAGTTCGAGAAATTGGCTTATGCTATTAAGGGAGCCGGCAAGTCTAGAATCTGTAGGGCCAGCCAGCAGGATGGAAACTCAGGCGGAAGGCTGTGCTTCCCCAGGGAAACACCAGTTTTGCTCTTAAGGTCTTTCAACTGGTTGGGTAAGGCCCATCATATCATTAAGAGCAATCTCTTTTACTTACTTAAGTAAAACTGATTGTAGATGTGAATCACAACGTTAAAACACTTTCATAGCAATGCCTAGATCAGTGTTTGAATGAAAAGCTGGGCATTATGGCCTTGCTATGGTAAAATAAAAGGTTTTTTTTTTACCTTTTGCCCTTTCCCTGTGTGAGGAGAAGCAACTTCCTACGCCTGTGACCATGACCATGAAATTCTTTGGAATCTGTTCTGAATAAGAGGGGAGCATGTTCTCTTGATCCTCTTTTGCTTAGAGAGATGGTTGGTGGGGAGGCTTTACCTGAGATTTTGAACTGGTACTGGAGGGAGCAAAATACCCTCTGCGCCCTGGAATTTCTAAGCTCCTACTGGTTCTGTGTGTAGGTAAAAATAATGATCAGTGGTGGATGGTGCTTTTATCAGGGGGTGAAATAAAAACCGCTTAAAAGTTGTTATGAAGGGGCCCCTCCCCCCATCGATGAGATGGGAAGTACTTAGCAGGGTAAACCTTTCGCTGACACTGTTCTGCATGATGAAGCAGCAGGAATACTCAGTGTTCTCCGTTGGGTAGAGAAGACAGAGTAGGACTTTGGAGAACACTAGCTGGGGAGAAGGGTGGAGATGGAAGAGAAGAGGTAGTCCATGCTGGTGGTGGACCTGGGCCCTGAACATCCAGGTAGCTGGTGGGAGTCCCTCACCAGGGAAGGCGGGGGGACTCTGGGACAATGGAGTCCAGTGTTCAGCTTTGGGTGACTACTGGTTCTGTGCTCTGAGGTTATCCCCATCATTATTCTTTGCCTTTAGTGAAAGGCTACTAAAGGATACAGCCTTGTGTTAGTGTTTTTGGGGTGAGGATGTATGTGAGGTGTGGGGTGGTGGGTCCTGTGTCCTGGGCTTTGATAAGGAACAAAGTGCAATGATTAGAAACACAGAGGTGGAGGTCCAGGTTCATGGCTGGGGGACAGGAGAGCCAGACCTGACTTGGGCTGACCGAGGGTGGACATAGTAAATGTCTTCTTCTTGCAAAGACACAATTCTAGGAAAAAGTGAACAAGATTCTGTCTTTATGTGCAATAATAGGCTGATCACTTCATTTTGATATTTGATGAGGTGTCTGGGTTATACTTACTCTTCTATACCCGTGCCCATTTGTTTAGCCCTGCCTGGACTGTCTGTGGAAAGCTGGTACAGAATAGTACTCAGGAACCAGATTGTCAGGGTCCAGAGCCCACCTCCACTATTTAGAGATCTTCAACAGTTCTGACTCCTCCAAGTCTTACTGTTCGTCACATGGGGATAGCAAATAGCTCTCACCCCTTATGGGCTCTCCAAAGTCCTACTCTGTCTTCTCTACCCAACAGAGAACACTGAATATTCCTGCTGCTTAATTATGCAGAGCAATGTCACTGAAAAGTTTATGAGACTAAGTACTTCCCATCTCATTGATGCGGAAGGGGCCCCTCCATAACAACTTTTAAGTGGTTTTCTGGCTATTGTGGGGGCTAAATGCAATAATGATGTGTGTGCGTAGCACAGAGACAGATACAGAGAAGGTGTTCACTAAATGCCAACCACTATTATTATTATTAATATTCCTTTCCTTCTTTTCTACCTATGTGATCACACTCATTCTTTAGGCTCGGCTCAAGTGTCAGCCTCATGGTTGTTTTCTCTTCTTACTCTCACTTCCCTGGTGATCTCAGACAGTCCCCTGGCTTTAAATCCCATCCACAGCCTGATGCTTTTCCGGTTGATGACCCTGCTCTGACTTCTCCCTTGAACCCCGTGTTCATAGAACTGACGGCCTGTGTGATGTTTCCACTTGGATGACTACTAGGCCTCTCAAATGTGATGCGTCTCAAACGGACCTTTTGATTCCCTGACCTGAACATGCTCCTTCTGCAGCCTTCCCCATCTCAGAGGATCACAGCTGCATCCTCCGGTTACTCAGGCCAGAATGTTCGTGGTCATTACTGTCTTCTCTCTTCCTCTCACACTGACCTCCAATCCGCCAGTAAGTTCACTAGGCTCTGTCTTCAAGATGCAACTAGAAGCAGACAGACCACTCCTCTCCACTCTCACTGCTCCCACCCTGGACCAAGTCCCCTTCGCTCTATGGTTTTTTTAAAAAAAGATTTTATTTATTTGTTTTTAGAGAGAGGGATAGGGAGGAAGAAAGAGAGGGAGAGAAAAACATGAATCTGTTGCCTCGCATACACTCCCAACCAGGACTGAACCCAAAACCCAGGCATGTGCCCTGACCAAGAATCGAACTGGTAGCTTTTGCTTTGTGGGAGGATGTGCACCCCACTGAGTCGGATCCACTCCCTGGGTTTTCGTGAAAGCTTCCTCACTGGACTCCCACATTCCCCATGGTGTCCTTATTGGCTGTTCTTAACACAGCAGCCAGAATAACCATTCAGTCTCTTGTCAGAGTGTCCCATCTCTGCTCAAAATATCTTGGCTTTCCATCTTGCTTGCAATAATAGCTCAAGTTCTTAGGATGCCTTCTCTCCAAGGCCCTACATGTTCTAAAAGCAATCTGCTCCTTCCTCCAAGTAACATGGATGAATCTCATGAATATAATGACTGAAAGAAGGCAAAAACAAGCAAATACAAATTATATGCTTTCATTTATATAAAGTTGGAAACATTCAGGACTTATCTATGGAGGGTGAAGTCAGCATGGTGGTCCCTTTGGGAGGGGGGGCAGTGAAGTGACTGAGAGGGGAGTGAGGGAAACTCCCAGTGCTGGCTGTGCTGTCTCTTGGCCGCATGGCTGTTGCATGGGTGTGTTCACTCTGTGACAATTCGCTCATCTCCGTGTAGCTTTACAATGTGTGCACTTTTCTGTATGTGGGTTATACTTCAAGAAAAAGGCTTTAAAATCATCCATTGGGTTTTCAAACCTATGGGTAGAAAGATTCCGTTTTTCCTAAATTCTTTACCCAGGGACTTTGTTCTGGTGACTTCTCAGTGTGAGGCTGTAGGCCAGGGTTGGCAAAATCAGGTCAGGTAGCGGTGGTGCCTGCGGCACTGAGCAGAGAGGCCTGGGGTCAGCTCCTGGGCTCAGCAGCAGAGTCCTCTGGCCAGAAGAGACATGCGTTGTGATTGAGGGAGAGAGAGATGGCTGCACATGCGCCTAGTGCTGGCCAGTTCTGGTAGTAAAGTCACGTACTAGCCAAGTTCTGTCTTTTAAAGCAGACCCTGATTTGTGCCAACACAGGACCAGCTCGAGATTTTAGAAGCTCCACCAGGAGCCATAGACATCCCCCCAATCTCTGTTTCTCACTTCTCCGATGACCCGTCACTATGTAAATCCTGTCCCCGTCCCTCTCAAACAGCACCCTCCATCATTTCAGTGCTGGCAGCACCACCCGAATGGCAGGCATTCAGCGGTTCATCCTCCCTGTGTCCAGCCAGCCTCCAGCTGCCATGCCTGCAGCCCACAGCAGGCCCCTGACCCCACATCCAGCTGCCACCTCAGTCTGGGCAGCCAGGAAGCCCTGGATGTGCCACCAGATAGTGGCAGATGTCCCTTGAACCCCACTTGGTGATCCCAAAAGGCACAAATCAGGGTGAAATGGATGCCCACCATGAAATTTTTTTCGTGTTCTTTAAACACAAGGAGATTGTTTGCTTCTCAGCATTTTGGTATTATAGTTGCTACTTCCTTGGTTTGAAAAATCTTCTCATTTAAGTTTAAGCCTTAAAACTGCTTCCTTCAGAGAGACCTTCTTTCACCACTCTTAGTCATTCAACTTCTCATTAATTCAATGACTAGTCATTGAGCACCGACACATTGCCAGGCGCTGTTCTCAGTGCGGTGACGCAGCAATGAGCAAACAGATGAACCCCTGTCCCCCAGGGAGCACCTGTCTAGTGGAGAAGAGTCAAATAATAGGCAAACTTAAATAGCTATAGTGTCAGGTGGTGACAAATACTATGAAGAAGACCCAACAGGGAAAGGAGAGAGGAAATGAGAGCAGGGAGTGGAGGCAGTGCTATTTCAGGTAGCGTGAGTGGGGGGAAGCCACCTGCATCAGGTGAGAGCTGTATTGAACAGCTGGACAGAGTGAGCACGGGGAACGTCTGGGAATCAGCAGTCCGGGCAGAGGAACCGCGAGTGCAGTGCCCCGGGGAGGGAGCGCTGCCTCTCCTCTGTCATGCCTGCTATCGTGTTATTCCATTTATGTCTTTCAAAGCACCTTTTACTCTTGTAAATTATTATTGACTCATGACTTACTTCTCATTTATGTTATGTTAAGGAGGCTCTGTGAGAGCAAGGCCCTTACTGATTGTTGCTGCATTATTACCTGTGCCTAGAATTGAGCCTGGTGGGAAAAACAAACAAACAAACACAACTGTGCCCAAGAAACGGGAATGATTTGTTAAGTTTATGGTCAGTTATTCTCTCTTTGAGCAAGTCACTGCAACTTACAAGAAAAAACAAAGCCAAAGGGGGCTTAGTTGGAAGGAGGTGAGCGCTCACAGAATTGTAGGCAGAGCTGGAGAATGGGACAAGGCCTTGGAAGGCACAGGGCAGCAGCCAGGGCAGCCCTTGCGTTCTGAAGGCAGAAATGAATGGGTGTCCCCATGGAGCTCTGCCCAGGACGTGACTGGGCTTCTCTGTTCCTCTCCCTGGCACTTTCCTCACAGGAATCCTGTGGGCAATGGGGCTGGCTTCCTGGGCGTGTAACAGCTTTGAAAAGCCCCCCACCCCTGCTTGGTTTAACGCCTGCCCCTCCCCTGCTCTCTGCTGCTGCCATTTTGAAATTCTTAATAATTGTTGAACAAGAGACCCTGTGTTTTCACTTTATCAAGACTTTAGTATCATTTTTTTTAAAAGGCAGTTTTAGTTTCACAGCAAATTTGCTCTATGTGCAGGTTTTTGTGGGGACATAAGTTTTTAACTCCTTTTGGTAAATACCAAGCAGCATGGTTGCTAAATCCTATGGTGAGAGTATTGTTAGTTTTGTAAAAAAATGCCAACCATCTTCTAAACTTTCTGTACCAGTTTTGCATTCCCACCAGCCATGAGTGAGACTTCAGTGTTTTTCTCCTGAGGTCACCCACTTACTGGGCGAGGTCCGCCCAATTTATGGAGGGTAATCTGCTTTACTGAAACTCTACTGATTCAAATGTCAATTTCATCTAAAAAATACCGTCATAGTACCATCTAGACTGGTATTTGATCAAATATTTAAGTACAATGACCTACTTAAGTTAACATATAAAACATTGTAATAGGCAATTTTTAAAGACTGATCATATACATTGTTATAAGAACTGAGAAAAATGGATACTCTTTTACATTGTTGGTGGAAAATTATATGGAATGGCCTTCTGGGGACACAGGAGACAGCAATATGGCAGTGTCTGCAGAAATTTAAAATACGCCGAACTTTGCTTCCAGCCTGCTGGTTTGCCTCCACTGGGCCATGTTGTGCCACCCAAGGTCAGCTCCCCCTCCAGGCCCTTTATCCAAGCAGTTATTAGAACCAGAAAGAGAGGGCCCTTGTCCCACAACCCTCTCTTTCTGGGTTCAGTAACTGCTCCCTTCTTTTGTGCCTCCTGGTGTGGGGTTGGTACTAGTTCCACCGCCGGGGAACTGCACCCTGCCTACAGTTAATGCAAACAGTGCATGCATTAATTCCTCAAGTTCTCCTGATTTGAGTGTGGTCTGTTTCTGCCTGGAGCCCTGCTTGATACCATCTGCCTACAGTCTATCCATCACCAATGCGCATCAATAAAATCCTCTTCACTCTTTCTTTTTTCCAACCACAGAACTAGTATCCTAACTTGGACCACTATCATTTTTCGCCTGGATTTCTGAAAAATATTTCTGACTCTTTTCATTGCCTTTAATCTTATTTTCCTCCAAGAAATTTTCCACTTTTGCTAAAGGGTTTTTCTAAAATGAAGATTTGATCATACACTGTTTCTGTTTGAAATCATTCAGTGGTTCACAGGTTTTGATGTCTTTTTCTCAGTTTGTGTTTCAAATTTTTTTTTTCTGGTGAAATTTGGATAGTAAGTGTCATTTCTTATTAAACTTTAAACCATCCCTCCCAAGGAAGTTTAAGAATCTTAAAGGGGAAGAAGGACATGCTTCTGTGGTCACCCTGTTGCCAGGATGAAAGAGCTGGTGTGTCTGGACCCATCACTGGGGGCACACTGACAACACGCAGTCCTTTTAGATGCAAGGAAAGGGTTGTGGTATGCCTTGCTTATTTGGAATGTATTTTTTTAAAAAGATTTTTCTCATATGTTGACTCTTAAGGACAGTTGTAGTCATTTGGTGGAGGCAACGGAGTGCCACAGTTACCTTGATCCCTACAAACACAACATGCAAATTTAAATTTTTTATAAATAAAATAAAAAATTTTATTTATAATAATGTGTGTGTATTACAGTGAGAGGCACATAATAGATGCTTATGCACAAAGATACCTGCTTCTGGCATGTTTTTGTCATGGGAGGATGCTTCCATTTCCCTTAACGGTCTCTGATACTCTGGTTGGGGCCCTCCGCGGACGAGACCCAATAACTCCATTCTCCTCAAAAGGGTATGAACAGCCACCACATCCAGGAAGATATTTTGCCTCAAGAATTGTTTCATACTTGTCCCAAGAGGTGAGGTGGTTGTTTTCAAACTCCTTCACTGATTATTCAGACATAGGGCTCTCAGAATAAACTCAAACTTTGTTTTTGTTTGAGTAATTAAATTTATTGTTACTTTCCCTCTTTCCAAAGTGTTCTCAGGTAATTAGTAGTAAAAAAACACATGCAACAAAGCAAATAAAATGGAAATAGAAAGTCAGCACAAAGACAAATAAGTGGAAATTACTATGCTAACGATAAGACAGCACCAGCCTGTGCGTGAGACCCGTTTCCTGGAATGCGGGGGGAAAAGGCAAGCGATAAACACCGCTCTACTCACGATCAGGAGGGAGGAAGCGTACCAGTTTCCCAAAGGAACGGGAATTTTCCTGGCAGTAAACTCCAGAATAAATTCTCGTGCAGAGATTATGGGGTAGGGTGTGACACTGTGGGTAAACGGAGTCATAATAGCCCCTTCCTCCTGAGGGATATGCAAAGAGTACCATGTTTTTCAGACCATAAGATGCAACTAGGTTTTAGAGGAGGAAAATAGGAAAAAAATCTGAAGCAAAACATGTGGTAAAATATTTAATAACATAAATAACATAGTATTTCACCAATGTAAACAGAACTTAACAGCAGCATTAACAACCATTATTCCTCCCAAATTTGGTGGCGGGGTTGGGGGGGCTGGCGCTGGAGGGTTGCGTCTTATAGTCTGAACAACATGGTAAATGTAAATGAAGCTGAACATGCAAAGCCATTAGAATTGTGAGTGGCACATAGTAAACTCAAGTATTAACTATCATCATTATGATTGTATAAAATTACATACAAATTACATAATAATCAATGTTGATAATATTCACAGTGACTTGTAGCAAAGGTACAAGTGGAGTTTGTTTTGCTGTTTCCTGAAACAGCTCTAGCCAGGAGCATGACATCAACACAACCCAGTGAAGGTGGCCAGCAGGAGCCACGGCTGAGGTGGTCTGACCGTGGGCTTGTTTGGTGTCCCTGTTGCATCAAAGAACAGAGCAGAGGCACCTAGAGAAAAGGCCAGGTCATGCACCTCCTAGACCAGTATTTCTTAGATATGGTTCTTAGTCACCGAGTAAACTGTGAGCAGGGAATGAATGGAAAAATCCAAGTTCTTATAGGTATGTAATTCCATACATTTTAAGGAAGTTGCTTACCAGTAATAATTATGTGAATTACTGAGGGATACTACAATGTGATATTCAAGAACCTCATGTTAACACTACACTAAATTTCCTAAGGATACTAATTCAGCATTCTACCAGTAAGTCTGGCTTCTCCACAGTGCCTGTAATGCTGCAAAGATCAGAGAGTGGGATGGCTTGTTATTGGTTTATTGTAGCAGTAGCCCAAGCTTATTGGGTTTTCCAATGGTGACCATTCTTGATTTTCAAATATTAAACTGTTTTTCTGAAGATTGTTTGGTTAACCCTACAGTTTGTTATGATTTATATTTGCATCAGTAGTATTGCTAAAGTTAATGTCTGTTTAATCCCCTTAAAATGTGCTTGTTCTTGTGTGTTATCCTCGTGGTTCGTGGTCCACTGGAGTTGCTTCCTCCGACGAAGTGACAGCCAGGAAGGTTTGAGAGCCACTGCCTTAGATTCTCTTGCCTGGATACCAATCTGTCAGCTGCACTGACCGGAAGTCAGAGGGCTATCACTGCATGTTGCTTGGAAGCCTGCAGGGAAGGGGTAGGGTTGACTTCGTGATGTGTGTGTGGATTTGGCGATGTGTCACATGACTGAAGGTGGTGGATGTAAATTCATTCAAGTGGGAAGCCTTTCTTTAGCATTACTCCTCAGATGGAGGTCAGCCCACCTGTAGGAGGTGAGCTATGGAGACACTTTTTAAAAAGCCATTTTTTTTTCTCAGAAAGAAATTTGATCTATTCTAACTCCTTCATTCAGTCACCAAAGTTTTACACTATCAAACAAGGCAGAGAATACGGTGACTTAGAAAGTTTGCAGCACTTCAGTAATGCATCTGTGATGGTGGTGTGCTGGCTAGTTCACTGGCCTGTGCCAGCTTGTGATAACCCATTGTTAATTTTTGAGTAATTTAGTGAGCTGACTGTTAAACTATCGGTAGTTTGGAATTGACCATGGTGGTAGTATTTCAGAAAATGCTATAATTTCCCCCCCAGGCAGCCAGTTATCAAACTTTTATTAGCACATCACTATCTGTGGACCATCTCAAGTTAAACTATATTGGTCTCTTGTGTCCCTTGAAAACTCAAAATGAGTTTTACTCATCTTCAAAAAGGGTAACCAATTATTTCTTCTTAATTAGAGTCATTCCCTGGCTAGTGATGTTAACCCCCTTGCCAGCCTTACTCCAGGGACACGTTTCGAAATTGAGTCTCCTAATTGGATATGGAGTATGAGGAGTGAGTAGATTTTAAAGACAGCGATAATATTATTAACCCCTATTAAACTTCATTCCATCTCCATAGATCATTCACTAATTTAGTCAGTAGACACTTACTGAATGTATCCACTTAAAGTGAAACCAGCCTTTTATGTTGATGCTGTGCTAGTGAATGGGTGTGTTTCCTATGACAGAACTGAGATGGACTTTCCCAAAGTTTACAATCCAATAGGAACTATGAAACTGAGAAAAAATGTACAAACAACTTGTACTTGCAAATTATGGTCATACCACAAAGGGAAAAAATGGTGATGTGTGAGAGAATAACAATGCAGATCTATTTTGGAGATCCATTTTCGTGTTGTGGCTGGAGAAAATGTTTCTGGGGAAGTGGTACAAGATCAGAGATTTGAAAGATAGATGTTAACCAAGCAAAGAGTGAAGGGAAATTCATTAAGGTATTGACTGAAGTCAGGTAAGATCCTTGGTATAGTACACTGATTTGTCTCTAGGCTTCAAGTTCATGGACAGAGTGGGGTTATGTTTCAAGATGTATGATATTAGCATAGTTACAATGCTTTTTCAAGACTTGAACCATTGTTCTTCCAAAATTAAAATAGATAAAATTTGTTCTGATCCATCTTGCTTAAAATTTGTAGTTAAGTATTACGTTCAGTTTTTAGGCAAATTGTGTACATACTCATGTACTGTTACCTTTTGATGAGGGTCATACCTTGGAATTCTCATGGATAAATTGGATAATAATTGATTCTGCAACTCATGGTAATTCTGGGAATGGAAGGGTTAAGCCCAGTGGGGCATGGTTCTAGGGACAAAATGCAATCCTAGTTATCAGAACTAGGGCCTAAGGTCAGAACACAAGACTAATTCAAGTTCATGTTGAGTTGCTTCAGAACCGAATTCAGAGTTATTAAATTTTGCACAAGATCAAGAATATGCTCCAGAGCTGTGCAGCAGTTCAGAACAGTCTCCCCAGAGTGTGCCACTCTGGCATGAGGATTATTTTGAATGGAAGACAATTGAGGTCCAATAGGCTCAGGAAGACCTTTACTGCCCCACTAACTGTCTAAAAGAATCTAGAGAGAAGCCTCAGTCCAGGGAGAGAACTATCACCAGAGGCAACTGTGAAGAAGCTAGGAATGATGGAGCCGAGGGAATTTAGCAAGGCCTGCTCGCTTAAAGTCCTCTCTGTGTCCCATTGCCTCCGTGTGACATGACAAACATTTGTTTACCAAACATTCATTTTTTCATTTTCCTGTAAATTGTTTTCTTCCCCTTGAAGTCCTAGACCACCACTCCCATTTCCTTAGCTCAGATTGGGCTATAGGTTTGAAGCCTAATGCCTGGGGCCCTCATACTCTCATGAAGCCCATGTACAAGTAAATTAAACATGATTTTCTCCTGTCTCATGCTAATTTAATTCTTAGAAGAGCCCAGAAGAGCAGAAGAGAAGTTTTTGCTCTCCCACAGCTGCTCGGTCAAACAGCCATTCTTGGGGAGTGGGACAGTGTAGGTTCACTGACTCATGTACACCAGGAACATCTTCTTGGAAACATTTACTGTATTTTGCTGTGTACAGTGCATTCCTGTGCATAACACACACCCGTGGTTTGTGTGCATTATACATGGATTATGTAAACATTATTCTCATGTGTAATCCACACCTTTATTTTTCCCACAAAAATTTGGGCAAAAAGTGTGCATTGTACACAGCAAGATATGGTGTTTCTTTTGTTCTTGATGGTGAGCTTTACATGGGGATGTGAAAAGGGGCATGTGCTGTGTTTCTCAAAGCCTGGTTCCTGAACAGTCTGTATTAGCATTGGCAGTGTTGTGTGTTTAAAAAGTAGCTTTGGAGACACTACCCCCAAACAACAGAATCAGGGTTTCTGGAGAATCTGCAATGATAACTTGAGGTCTTTTATGTGCTCCCTCCATCCATTATCTTGTAGCCTCATTCCACAAGCTCCTGCCCCATTAACAGTAGGTGATCCTGTTTTCTGCTTCTCGGAGAAAATTAGAACCATCTCCCAGAGGAATTTCTCTAAGCTACAGCTCTTGAATCTCCTAACCTGCCTTCACTCTTTGTCTCTCATCTTCCAGCTGTGCTCTTCATATCAGCCTCCTGCTTTCCCAGAAATTGTTTGCTATCAATTGTCTCTTCTCTCTCCTACACAGTCAATTGCTCCTTCTCAAAAGGATCATTCCTGTAGGCATTGAAGTATGTCTGTGTCTCTTCTACTAAACAACAAATACAAATAAAAGATACCTTCCTTGGTCCCACATTTCCTTTAGCTAACTACCTACTCTTTCTTGGCTTCAAAACTAGGCTTTTGGAAGGAATTCTATAGGTTTGGGTCTCTCTGTCTTCATTGAACTTCCCTTTGTTAGCTTGCTGTGTTCTGCTTCTGTCTCAGGACACCACTCAGGTAGCTCTTGCTTAGGATCACCACTGATCTTTCCATCGCAAAACTTCCTGGGCATTTTCCACGTCCCCACTTCCTCCTATTGTTTGCAGCATTCAACATCACAGAATCCTCTCTTCCAAGTCTTCTCTTTCATGGGCTTCCGTGACACCGCATTCTCTGTTATTTTCCCTTTTATCTCTCTAGGCATAATATGATTCCTTTTATAACCAGCTGTTAAATATTGCAGTTGATTACCCAATACTATCGCACTTGGCAAGCTTATTTGTGTGCATTGCATCAACTGCCATCTATAAATGACTTGCAAATTGATGTCCTCTGCCAGACTGCTCCCTGAGCTCTAACTCTGCATCTCCAACCACTTATCCGATACCTCCTTTCATGTCTCAAAGTTATCCCACACTCATAACATTTCTGCCTCTCCCCTTCCCCAAGCTCGGTACCCCAATGTTCTCCGCTGTAGTAAGTGGTGTTATCATTGAACCAGTTACATAAGTAAGAAACAAATTCACCCACGAAACCCTCTCTTTCCTCATGACCAGTGCAGTTCATCCCTAAATAAATATTTCTCATATAGTTTCTAAAGGCTTTTAAATCCATCCACTTGTGCTCATGTTCACACCCAACAACATAGCCCAAGCTCCCATCTCCTCTTATGTGAACCACAGCAATCAGCTGCTAATGGGTTTCTCTGCACCTGGAGAGATCTTTCCCAAAAGCAGATTGATCCTGTCACCTCCTAAATCTTTTGGTGACTTGCTTTGCTCTAAGAAAAAAGATCAAAATTCTTATCAAGGCCCATACGCTTCTCTAAAGTCCTCCGCTTCCCTCTTTTTCATCCTCATCTTCCATTGCTTTCCCTCTCTCTCTCGTCCAGGCACGGTGGTCTTATTTCCCAGTACCTTGACCATGCCACATTCCTGCTCGTCACAGGCCTTTCTCCACACCATTCCCAGTGCTTGGAATGCTCTCCCCTCCTTTTGTCTCACTCCTCCTCAGGGCTCCACTTGTTCAGAGAAGACTTCCCCAGTCTCAAGCGCTGGGCCCAGTTCCTTTGCAACAGGTGTTCACAAAAGATCCGTTCTTCCTCTAATTGCCCTTATCTCAGTGCTTAATTATGCCCTCCTTTGTGGGATTATTTGATTCACAAATCTTTCCATGAGCCTGAAAACTGCGTGCAAGTAGGAACCGTGCCTGTTTTCCCTCTTGTGCACACCTGCTGCCTGGCCCACGGCCTGGTGTACTGTAGGAGATCAGAGTGAACGAATGAAGAACCAGACCTGCTCAGACCTGAAGGAAGCTTCATAGTTCCTGTCACGCGGGCCATTGGAGATAATCTCTGGAGTACCAGAGCATCAACATCCTCATTGTCTGTGAGGAAACGTTTCTTGGGATTCAGTAGATGCTGGATGAAGAGTGAGTTTCAGGGAACCTCACCATCAGCCCTGCTCTGATTACGAGGCCAGGACAGAACATCCAGAGACCCTACACCCCAGCTGTCAACCGTGTCCCGGCGCTGACTCGTCATCACGGGTCTAAGGGAACACCACCATGTCTGTCATCAGAGAGGGATAAAATTAGAGGCAGTTGTGGTTTATAGTTTCTTGTTGTAAAAAGGAAATATATCCACCTCCCGCTGCTTTGTCTTAGTTATAGTGAATATTTCGACCTTTCCCCTCTCTCACTGTGTACGTAAAAACACGGCTCCGGCATACAGACTTCCTTTGCTAGGGTATGAATCTGAGTTGAACCTAAGAGGAAAGTTGTAAATAAACGAAGAAGGCAAAGAATTGGGTTCAGTGTTAAGACTGGATAAAAATAAAGTGCTTTCTCGTAAAATGCTCTGGGAATTATTTTGGAATTCAGGAAAAACAATTTCATCCTGAGCTGGACATAGTCCAACAATGGGGCCTCCAGGAGCTGGCAGCGATGGTCTGTGACGAGAAATCTGGAAAGTGTAAATTTTGTGCTTTAATTCTGATTTTGCAAACTCGAATGAAGGACGACTAAAACAGGGGCAGGGCGTGGGTAGGGGCTCTTGTCTCTTCGTGTCGGTTAGTGTTGGCACGCTGGGAGGAGGCACTGCAAGCGGGGCCTCCAACGGGGCACAGTGGTGAAGTGCATGGAGTCCTAACCCCCTCCTACCTTTCCCGCTGCCCTGCTCCCCTCTTGTGGTGCTGACCCTGGGGCCTTGCTCCCACCCAGCTTCTCAAGCCCAGTTCTTTGAGAGTCTACCTTGACCAAGTATGGCAAGCTTGTGTATAAGAAACCCTCTCCTGCCTATAATTCATTTTTTTCTTCTGTCAAAACACCTTCTCATTGACTTTCCAACCTGTTTTCTGTTTAGGTTTCACCTAGTCCAATGGTTTCAGGGGCCATCTGCATTGTAATCACTGATTTGCTTGTTAAAATATAAATCTACTTGGTCAGAATCTCTGGGGATGAGGCTAGGAATCCCTGGACAACCCCTCTAAGTGATATTTATACTCATTAAGGTTTCAAATCATTGACTTGGTTCCTCTAGTTTTCAACTTCTTAGTTCCTTTGTGCAGGTACGGAGCTCACCTGTCTTTCCTGACTCAGCAGCCTCGTGAGCCATGTTCTGGTTCAACCCGGCCCCAGGACACCCTCCCCATGTGTGCCATTTTTACCAGCAGTCCGGCCACCCCCTTCCGCCTCTGTAACCCCCCTGCCCTCTGCCCAGCACTTGCCTCCAGTACCTAGGTGAGTCTGGCCTNAGTGTTGGCACGCTGGGAGGAGGCACTGCAAGCGGGGCCTCCAACGGGGCACAGTGGTGAAGTGCATGGAGTCCTAACCCCCTCCTACCTTTCCCGCTGCCCTGCTCCCCTCTTGTGGTGCTGACCCTGGGGCCTTGCTCCCACCCAGCTTCTCAAGCCCAGTTCTTTGAGAGTCTACCTTGACCAAGTATGGCAAGCTTGTGTATAAGAAACCCTCTCCTGCCTATAATTCATTTTTTTCTTCTGTCAAAACACCTTCTCATTGACTTTCCAACCTGTTTTTTGTTTAGGTTTCACCTAGTCCAATGGTTTCAGGGGCCATCTGCATTTTAATCACTGATTTGCTTGTTAAAATATAAATCTACTTGGTCAGAATCTCTGGGGATGAGGCTAGGAATCCCTGGACAACCCCTCTAAGTGATATTTATACTCATTAAGGTTTCAAATCATTGACTTGGTTCCTCTAGTTTTCAACTTCTTAGTTCCTTTGTGCAGGTACGGAGCTCACCTGTCTTTCCTGACTCAGCAGCCTCGTGAGCCATGTTCTGGTTCAACCCGGCCCCAGGACACCCTCCCCATGTGTGCCATTTTTACCAGCAGTCCGGCCACCCCCTTCCACCTCTGTAACCTCCCTGCCCTCTGCCCAGCACTTGCCGCCAATACCTAGGTGAGTCTGGCCTTTGGGGCAAGAAATAGATACCTAAGTGTTAGCTGTAAATGTAAGGTATTATCCATCCAGTGACATTTATCTTTCTAAAAAAAGCTTTCATCCTCCAGAGAAATGCGTATCTGGGGGATTCTAACTATGCAAGATTAATTACAGCTGGAAATCCTTGATAATCTATTCTTCCAATCTTAGTGAAAACCTGACCTCACGTCCTGTGTAATTTAGGGATGACCACAGAGAATATGAGGGCAATTTACCCTTTAAACTATTTTTTCTGGTGATTTAATGGGGCTGTGAAAGTTTGCTGCTGCTGGAAGCACCATCTCTTGAATTAACTCTCTTGAATTAAATTTCCTTAATTTGGCAGCATGTCTGGGGTAGTCATTCTAGCCTGGGCTGCGACACCTTTGGGAGAATAACATGAATAAAGGAGACAGCAGGGTGTTGCTTATATTGGACTTTGTAATTGGGTAGCTCTGAGATTCAGTTCTTGGAATGGGATGTCAGCTAAGTCACTATTATGTCCCACTGTTCTCATATTACATTAAGGACGATAATAATATTGATTTCACATTAAGTGCTTGGCACAAAAGATCCAGAGTGTAATGCTTGTCATCATTATCGTTACTGTCTTTATTTTTGCATTTGTGGTGGAAAGGGGGAAGAAGGGAAGAAGCACTTCCTCCATTTTCCAAGCCTTCAAACGTTTCTGGGGCACACATTTCTCCTGTCTCTCATGTGCCTCTCTATCAAGCAAGGGCCTCAGGGATATCTCACTGTGTATCCCTTACCCCACCCCATTGTGTACACAGATGCAATTCAGGCAACACCAACACCTGAGGCCAAAGGGGTCTCAAGCTTTTGGGGAACACATGGGAAAAGGCAAGGGTTGTCCATTCCTCTGGCCTTGATGTTGGCTGAGGTACAACCTCAACGTCATCTTCTTTTGGAACGTGAGCTGATAGAACCATTTCTTGCTCAGGCCAGGAGCCGCTGAAACCAGTGCCATAGGCAAGGCCTCCCAGAACACATACCTGGGTGTTCATCCTCTTTCACCTACTCCAACCATCCTCTTGAGAATTTATTGCTAATCCTTTAGGAGACACAGGGACTTAATTCTGCCCTGAGAATCTACAAAAAAAAAATCCATGGCAATGACCTAGTAAGGGTAGGAAGCTGCTGATGAGGCTTGATACTTCTGAGACACAGCATACAGTTTCAAATTCAAGGCCAGTGTAGACTGGAACCAAGAGTGACCCCTCTAAACCTAAAGCATACAACCCAAATAAATGCCTCCTGCCTCACAGGTGTTGCCCTAGGTGGGCAACTGTGCCGGTCCCACTGCAGCCTGGTATCAGTGGTAGCATAAGAAGCAGAGAATCATGCTGTTTCTTAGAGACAGGGCCCTGCTTAGCATCTCTGGCTGAGCTGAGGGAGCCCGCACCTCCCACTCTGCATATCTCCAGGCAGTGGGCAAGGTCTCCTCTGTGCTTCATGCCCACTGTAACAGCTCCTACCAGAACACGAAGGTCAGCACAAGGATAACTGGGAGTTGGCAGAAAGCCCATCACAGTTAGGAATGCAGAATCTTCATATTAGAGAGGGGGATGGAAAAGGGGGTGAGGGGTCCATTGTGGAGCCCCATGATCCGCTCCCATGATTGGATCGGGACTTCTGGTGGGAACAGAAGCAGAAGTGATTTTATATACAATGTTGACAAGTCCCCATTTCCAGGCCCTGCATATTCTCTTGTCTCTTCCTTTCTGTGAAACCATCACCCAACCCATGGCCAGGCAGAGGAAAATCCTGGTCACGGCATTGACTCCCTCGGCCACTTCCAAGTAAGCTCCCCACCTGCTGACAAAGTGCGCACAGTCTCAGTGTTTGCCATTTCATTTGAACCCTTAACCTGTGCATGTTTATAAAGAAGGTCCCCCAGAGGGCAGCAGAGAGCAGTCCCATGGCCCTAAGGTGGAACCCAGAGGAAGGTGGGAGTAGAGGTGGTGGTCACATTTTATTGGGACTGCCGAGGGTCTGAATTTTAATTTGGGAGAATTTAAAATCAATAGGCACAATTTTAAAAATGTCGTTAATAGGGGGATTTGTGATTAAGGAATTTAGAACTTCGCAACCCCGAAAAAGCAAAGGTGCCCATCAGATAAGGGAAAATTTAGGAAGTTTTGGAGGTCAGTGCGGTGGGCAGTCATTTCCTGTGAGTGAGTGTGTGTGCATTTCCATGGGGGAAAACATCTGGCTTAAGACCTCATTGCTTTTTAACAACATTAAGGGAGTTGTGTCGTCAAGAGCCCTTCTGGCCTCTCTGCTCAGACACTCTTCCCCCTGGGCTGTGGAACATCTGTCTGTCTGCCCCTCTGGACCATGAACTTCTGGAAGTCTATGGCCACATGCTGTTGAAATTTATATTTACAAATCCCCCACAGAGTGCCTGCTATATCATGGTGCCAGGCAAATATTCAGCAGATGAAGTTGAATTATCGGCTGCCACATCCTTGTAGGTATAAAATAAACTGAAAAGGTCTGTGTCTCTTCTTGTGGAAGTGTTTGGATTATCCCACATTTCTGAGGTTAAAACAGAACATGCTTGTAATTGCCCCTAACAGCATCTGTGTTTTTAAACTTTATTTTTATTGTTGACCCTGTTACAGATTGTCCCCTAGCCCCCTTTCCTCTGGCCATCACCACACTGTCTTCTGCATCTGTGGGTTGTGCATATACACTCTTTGGCTAATCCCTTCACCTTTTTTTCATCCAATGCCCCCGCCCCCTGGCATCTGTGTTTGACTAGCTGGATTAGCTCCCGTGGCTGCCATCTTGGAGGGGTAGTTATTGCCCCAAAAGAGACTTCTGCCCAAACAGGTGCTTCTCCAGGTGTAGTAGTACAGGAGGGCAATGAGCTTGGATCAGTGAGTGAGCAAATGGCAGGGGGTAAATCAGACCCCGAAAATGCCTCACAGGCATTTTGCACTAATGCTGTTCTTCAAATCCACATGCTGGCATGGTCAGGAGACAACAGCACTGGAACCTGGCTTCCTTCTAAAGTTTGCTGCTCTCCTGGCTCAGCCTAGAGGCTGGATCTGTTGCTTCAGCTGTTTCTTTCAAGTGTTGGAACTAAGTCAGGAACACTTCTGAGAGCCACCTCAGCCTGGGGAAGCGGGTGAGAGGGACCTGGGGATTAGGGAATGAAGGGCAAGTGTGGCAAGGGCAGTGAGGGACTTGGGAAGATGGGACAAGGGGATTTGCTAGGGATGGTGGCTCCTAGCTTTCGCACCAAATCCTCTCTTTATGGGTGAGTGCACCGGCAAGGCGTCCAGAGCAGCGCAGAGAGAACCTAGAGATCCCAGCAGGGATGGTGTTAGGAGAGGCTTCCAAGGATGGGAACAATGCTGCACTGGAGAGTGGACCGCAGCAGGAAACTGGACACAAAAAGGAGGAGGAAGAGAGAAAGACGCATGGGCATGTGACGCAGAGGACCTGGCTTAGAATCTGTCTGCATGAAACTCTTTGAAGCTGACAGGATATACATGCTAACATGCCACCTGAGAGTGAAGGGGCCAGGGCAGCTCACCCATCCAGCTCCGTGCTGATGTCCCTTTGTCACTTGTTTCTAATGAGCAGCCTTTTCTCCACTAGCTGCTCTGGTTAAGAGAGAAGCTGGGACCAGTGGGGATGGCCATTGTGTTGAACTTGTAGCTTGTGAGGTCTGTTCTCCCGTGGCCTCATTCCCCTTCCTCTCCCTTCTCCTGAACGGGCAGAGATGCATGAGAACTTCGCCTGTGGGGTTCAGGAAAGCAGCTTCTGTGGTCAGATGCTGCCTTCCCCTGTGAAGGTAGGGGAGAGAAATATTCTTGGTGTGCTCCACCTTGCTTACCTTGGCTTTGGGCCTTGACTGAAATCCCACTCTCAGGTTCCAGAGCTGAGGAGATCATGTACACTCCATGAAAGAGATTTGAAGAGCCATGGGAGGGGGAGAGGGGGGAGGGTTATTATTGAAGACAGGGTGGCTCCCCAGGTCAAGTGTCAAGTGTCCCTGGTGTGTAGCCTGTGCCAACAGAGCGTCCTTGCGTTTTCACAGGAGTGTCCGTACTCCACAGCTGGAGTTATTTTTGACCTATAACTAAGCTTCATCTTTCCTCAGCTAACAAATACTCATCTTTTTGTGGGAAGAGCATACCTCTTAATCATGAATTGGTATTTTTACTGACACAAACATCTCTAATGACATTCTACAGCTTTAACTCCTCCGGGAGTCTGCGGTGAATTATGACTCTGTTCCAAAGCTGTTTCCAGCTTCCCTGGCAGTCACTCCGGTTCTCCTGGGGCTCATCTCCCTCTCCTTGTGCTCTGACGGTCTCCCGGCTCCTTGTCCCTCTGCTGCAAACAGTTTAGTTTCTCCCCTTCTCTGGAGAGCCAAGGGTGGATGAGTTCTTTGAGAAGACTCGGGGTTTGCACTCTTACTACACACACACACACACACACACACAGTTTTACACGTGATTGGTGAGGATTTGGAAGGGGATTTGCGGATTCACTGAAGTTTATCCAGATACCCTGGTTTAAACTGCGTTAGTTAAAACTATCTTTATCATTTGTTTCTAATACAGACTGCACTGGGTGGCTGCATATGTTCTCCTCACAACTCCCTCTTTCAGTGCCTCCCCAGTCTTTGTCATTGCAAGTCCGCTAACAGCCTTAACAGCTGCTCTCGGCTACTTTGAGGAAGCGGGCTGGAGACGTGAGGTGGGACAGAAGGGCCCCCAGAAGTTGGTGTTGGTTGCCAGGGCCCACAGAGGTCACTACTACAGTTTCAAATCCTACCAATGGTTTCCGGACATGGTTTCCAAACACGGGGCCCTTGACTGAAGCCCTGGTGGCAGCTGTGGGGGTCCCAGCTCAGGGGGCAGTGCAGACTACGGGATGCAGGTTGCTGGCCATCAGCTGCTGCGCCCTCAGGACCCACCAGGGTGTTCAAACACGGACCACTCGCTCCCCAGACAGCTCCCAGCCAGTGCCTCAGCAACAGGGTTACCGGGCCTGGCTATTTCTGCCAATGTGGGCCACAACTAGGGGCACCTGTTGGCAAACTGAGCTTTTTCTCAGAGCCTCACCCGGTCTGAGGCTCTGCCTGCCCACTGCTTCCTCCCCTTCTCCGCAGGCATCTGTTCCGCCCCGTGGTCTCAGGACTCCCCTGCCTCCTCCAGCTTCCTTCCCTCTTTATCTTTCCCAGGAACTTCCCCCAGTCAATCTCTTGGGCTTCTTACTCTGTCTTAGCATCTGCTTCTGGGAGGACCTGACCTGACACAGCTCTTCACCTGTGGCATCATTGTCACTTCACACAATCCCACCTTCCCTTCCCAGATCCTTACTTGGAAACAGTCCCCACACTTTGTCAACTCACTTTGCCACAGAGTTAGGATTCTGCTGGGTGTTGGGTTTCATCCTTCTGACTATGCAAGTGGAGAGGGTTCAGCGGACCACCCTACCCAGCCTCCCGGAGGGGGCGGAGTTTCCCTGGAGATAAGACAGTGGCATGAGATAGTCAAACACATACTTTATTCTCTATGGAAATTCTTTCCAGGATCCCAGGCTGGAAAATGGAAGTCTCAGGAACAGCCCTGCTTACATACAGGATCCTTCCGGAAGGCCAGGTCAACGAGATCAGCTCCTGAGCCCTCTTTCCCTAGACTGCCTTTCAGTCCTTCCAAGAGAGAAGACATTAAAGCATTTCTCAGCAGTCTGGTGTTGTGGGAGAGGACAAGGACTCCTGCTCCTTAGATCTTCCCTTAAAAGGTCCCCCTCCCCACCCCTTAAGAACTATGGTCTGACTGTGAGTCCACAATATACAACGGCTCCTCTTTTTTGAAACAATGAGGAAGAGGAGAGGTTGGCACAATACAGAGAACACACTGACAGCAACTGGATCCCATATTTTGGAAGTAACACAACAAAGATTGGCCCCATGACATCTTATGTTCTATTCCTACTACTGAACAGTACACCAAGGAAAGAGACTTAGGAGAGACACTCAGGAGCGACACATTTCTGTGAGAATGAGCCCCATTCACAGCGCAAATCACGGTGCTTCTCACATGTGGGAGCTGATGACATGTCTGGTAAGTGACATGGGTGTTGGAGAGTGAGTCAGAGAAAGGCTTGCTGGGCTGCTTCGCAGGGGCTGTTTTGCCGTATTTGAAACAGTGAAGTACCACCCCACACTCTCACAATGTCAGTGACGATGCTGTCTGACCACGTCTCGCTAGGTCCCCTGGGCTGATTGGTGGCCCCCCTTAGAATTGTCCCGGAGAACTCTCACTGCACAAGGTTCTCTGAAGGTCTCAGCCCTTGGCTTGATCACACATATTGACTGCGGGTCTTTAGAGTCCAGGGGAGGCTCTGCTCCTCAGCTGCCTCTATGCTGCTGCGTGGACTCAACCCACCAGGACTGGTGAGTCAGCAATAGCTCCTCAAGAGCGGAAGGAGCATGTATCCCCAGCTCAGAGCCAAGTCCAGGGCAAGTACTCAATGATCCTCAGTGCTGAACTCAACTCCAACCTCTTCTATAGAGAGAATGTCCCCAAGTCCTTGATGCTTTCTTCTTAAGTTCTCCTAATTATGCCAGTCCTTTATGGAGTCCTGAAGAGAATCATCCACACATAAATGGCACAATTCTTTATCGGAAGTGTAACTAATGCTTTTGGCACTGAGTTTTGTTGTCCCTAATTTATGTCTTCTGTTCGTATATCTGCACTGAGCTGGCTTTACTTAATTTATTTGATCCTTCCCACAAGGCTTTGCCAAGTACGGTTCTCAGGTCCTTCCCGCTTATACAACAACCCTGCCCCAGCCCTGCCTGGCGTTGTGGCCTGGCAGGGTTAGTGCCAGCAGGGCTGGTGAGGCTATAAACCTGAGGAGAGTGCTGCTGTCCCTCCACACCATGGACGCAACACCTGTGCATCCTTCTTCAAATGATGAGGAGGACATTCATGGATGTTACACGAGGCTTCTGCTTTCAGCCACTTCAGGACAAAGTGCAGATCTGGGAGACAGAAAGGAACTGCATACTCACCTGATGGAAATCCCAAAGCTGTACTGGGACATGAAGCATAAGTTCATGGATCTTGGTAGGTGAACTGTTCAGTGTGTTGGTGAACTGGGTCAGTGTGTTGTCCCACCTTCCATAGACAGGAGGCCAGCAAAGCCAGGGTGGCAGGAAGGGGGAGATTCGGGAGCCTAAAGGGAAGATGCAAAGTGTCTTCTTCCCAGAGGTGCTGCTGCTGTGTGCAGCCCCTTTGCTCACTGGGCATCAGAGCACATGCCTGATGCTAGTGTAAAGCTAATGCCTCTGTCCTAAGACGCTCAAAAGGCCGGACCAGGGATTCCACAAATTGGTTATCCTGATATTATCTCCAGCTACAGGCTCTGCCTGCTAAAACCTGGTGGAGAGGTTTTGACACCAAGTGCTCAGCTCTGTTAAAGACTAAAGCCTTCCAGGAGGAAAAAAGCACTCATGTTTTATGACCAATCCTCCGATGTCTGACATGGGTGTTGACACAAGGTCGTAGCGGTTGCTGCTTCCCTAGGAGCTTGGTATTGAGTCAGTAGACTCTCTTCTCCTATTCTTTCTGAGACCACCAGTTGTTGGTGAAATAAACAAAAAACTGATGCAATAATTGAACCATTGAATGTTAAAATTTGAGGGACACTTAGATGATCTAGTTCAGCCCCACAGTTTTGTAAATAAGGAAAGAAAGGCTCAGACAGATTAAGCACAGCCCAGCTCTCCTGACTCGTGGCCCATGATGGACACTCACTGGTACTGGGGGCCATGTTCGGCTTGCATCAGTTCCTTAGGACAGTCTCTGGGGACATAATGCAGATGAATCTGAGGCTCTCAGTCCCATGATATTTAAATACCCTAAAATATCAAGATGACAAAAAGAGACGGGCTTTGTATTCTTCTTGCAAGCACTTGGGGGTTAAATCTCTCATTCAGCTTTTCTGGGGTTCCTCCTTTGCCTCCTCCAGCTGAGGGAGAATAATTTGAGCTTGGCCGAGAATAACTTTACTGACATAAGACAGAAGCTCCAGGCAAACAGGACAGTGAGACCTATTGTTACATCGCAGGATTCAACTTGAAATGAGTGCTCCCATGCAACCAAAGTTTATTCTAGAACCATGGAATGGACTGTAGAGAACATTGAGTATGACCTTCCCATTTATAGGCTCCGAGAAGTTGGATGATTTGCCTTGGGTAACAGCATGGGGGTGGCAATGACATGGAAGAATCCAAGTTTTTTGACTCCACGATGGAATGTTTTTCCTAAACCATTGCAGTGTTTTTCACAAGCCCCAATGTTAGGGGTTTCTGATGGTTTTCAGACCAAGGAATTATTCATGCATGAAGAGAAGCAGGACAAAGACAATGGTGGCTGCCCCTGCTGAAGGCCCCGGGGTCTAGGAGAGCATGTTGGAGTAGAAGCTGAAGCTCTCTGTCATGGCCTTGGAGTTGCTGCGAGAGGATCCATTGGAGGTCAGGTCCAGGGATGAGGGCGTGGCCTTGGGAACGTCCTCGAGCTCCTCCTCCTGGTTTCCCACCACCGTGGAGACGGTGGTCTCCAGGCGGCTGACTTTATACACACTGCTCTGCGTCTGGAGGTACCGAGTGGATTTCATTTCGAGCCCCTCGTAGTCTCCCGCACTGATGAAGGGGCAGCACCGGAAGGCATGCTTGAAGCCCAGCCGGAACCTGGAGGGAGAGCAGACGGAGAGGTAAGCTGGGGCGTGGCCAGCTTTCAGAGGGCCTTCCCACCGCGGCATGAGCCCTTTAACTCGTGGCTCTGTGTTCTTATTTTTAAAATTAATTGAGAACTGGAGACATGCTCACCTCATGGAAATCCCAAAGCTGTACTGGGACATAGAAAGATTTAAAGGTTGGTCATTAAAGCCAAACCCAGTACTAGAACCCAGGTGCGGGTGACACATGTCTTTCCTGAGGGCGGCCACTGAACTATGCTGCCTCCACTGCTGCGGGGTCAGCCAGCTGTGGGTCACTCAGCATCGAAATAAAACATTCACTGTGGGTTTACTCTGTGGACGATACTGTGCTAGTAACTATGCAGTAAAAACATGACCATTCAGTTCCTTCCTTCCAGTGGCTCACTGTCTGAAGGATGACTTTCTGCCAATCATGATCTTTTAGTGTGCCTCTCCCGAGCTCACTCTCACACCACTCTGTCTGTGTCCACACACAGTGCCTGTGCGATGAATGCACCAGGCAGAGCGCGCAAATGCACAACCACAGACCGGATCCATCGAGTGGACCTGCCTTATACACATCACCCACAGAGGGTCTTTTTTGTTTATTTTTTTCAATCTTCATCCCACTCTCATTAACTTAGTTGACAGTGTTTGAAACTTATATGATATCACACAAAACCATGGATTTCTGGTTCCTTTTGGAAAAGAAGAATATGTCCACTTTGGGCTTCTATTCCTGCAGTGGTGATCATCAGCAGGGGTTGAGTAATGTGGCGCTCAGTTTGCTACAGTCCCTACCAGTCCCTGTTGTCTCACAGGCAAATTTGATCATTTCGTTTCACTGCTTGGTGGTTATATAGACAGATGGTCTTGTGGCCCCTGGAAAGAGTGTGGGAAATGGGGTTCTCACCTGTCATTGAGGCAGCAGTAGATGATCGGGTTATACATGGTGGAGCTCATGGCCAGCCACATGATGGCCAGGTAGACCTGCTGAATAAACTTCTTCAGGTAGAGCTCTGGGTTGATGTAGGGCAGCAGGAAGAAGATGTGGAAAGGAAGCCAGCAGATGGCGAAAGTGCACACCACGACGATCATCATCTTGACCACCTGGCAGAGGGTGAGACGGGTGAGACCACTGGCACATTCTCCTTTTCTCATGGCTACTTTCGTTCTTCTCCCACCACTCCCTCACTGCACACAGTGCACTGTGGGGTGGGACGTATTTCTCAAAATCCATTTTGAGGAGGAAGAAAGACCTTTTATATGTGTTTTTAGGGCTTGGGTTATGTCAGTGGTTCCTAGAGTTTGGCCCCAGGACTCACTCAAGACCTTGTCAGAAATGCTAATTTTTGGACTCAACCCAGACTTGCCAAATAAGACTCTCCGAGAGTGGGACCCAGACTTCTGTGTTTGACAAGCCCTTCCAATGATTCTGGTGCACACTGATGTTTGGGAATCCCTGTGTTACATCATCCTCTGGGCAATAAGTGAAGAAGCCAGGGGAGACCAGATTAATGAGCCAAGGGGAATGGGGGTCCAAGAAGCAAAGACTCAGGAAGCAGGGAGATACCAGAGGGGGAGAGGCAGTGAGCTAGGGCAGCTCTTTGCTTGGAGTCTCAGCAGGAGGGCAGGAGAAGGGAGAGGGTTTGGACAGCGGCCACAAGGGACCATGTGATGTTTAAAGGGAATTGATAAGGTTTTATGAACTCTGGGTGATATAACCACTTCCCTCTTTCCCCAATAAACCAGCAAAGAACTACCTAGCCTCCACACAATAAAATTCTATGCAAACATGAACCTAAAGGAAAAAAAAGAATGAAGAATCTCTTTACATATTGGGGTTTGAAGGTCTTTTGGATATTTTTAAGTGCAAAAGAAGTGAGGGGCAGAAAGTGTATATTTACTATTGTGTGAAAAAGAAGAAAGTAATTTATATTTATTTGGGATATAAGCACATTATAGTATTTGAAAGGATTAATTAGAAACAACGGTGGCTACTATGGTGAATGGTGCTCATGAACTTGGGAGCTGGGTGGAGGGGGAACCTAGACAGGAGGGATTCTTTTCATGGTGAGACTCTTCATGTGGATTTTTAGCTTTTCATTTTGAAATGATTTAAAACTCCGAGCAAGTAGCAGAAATAGAGCAGAGAGTTTCCAGCTTCCTCTGGTGACGCCACCTGACAGACCCACGCCGTGTGATCAAAACCAGGGTGCCGGCATCAGTGCGGCACTGCGGTTTGTGTGTGGGTGCCCCGTGCTTCACGGGCCCCAGTGGGGGAGCAGTTCCGGGAGATTTTATCACTCGTACAGGTGCGTGAGAGCCCTGCCACAACCAGGGACAGACCTGCTCCAACACCACCCTCCGCACCTCCGACCTGGTGTCCCCCGTCATACTGCTCTTCCTTTGAATACAGTATGTTTTATGTTTTCACCAAGTGACTGTATTGTTTTGCTATGTGTTAAATAAGTGAAAGAGGACTGAATACCTTTTTAATGCTTTCGTAGTTAAATGCTGTGTGTGTGTGTGGATGTGCGTTTTAATGGCTTGACCGGTCGCAGTTACCCGTAAGGCAGGAGCAAGGTCATGCCCATACACACAGACCTAGGTTACCAATACATTAAAGAGGGCCCCCTCCTTCTCTTCCCCTCCTGTCCCCTCTGCTGTTCCCTAGACCCAGGGGGGCTCTGTGCCTGCTGTCTCTGAGCTTTCTGAGGCTCTGGACCCATATGCTTGCAGCCTGGTGTCTGTGCTGGGGTGGGTTAGGGCTGCCTGCCCCTTGCTCACCTTGCGCTTGGCAGAGACTTGCTCCTGGTATCGGTCAGAGGAGTCCCCGGGAATCTCACTGGCCCACAGCGTAATTCCCACTACGGTGTACGCATAGCCGATCACCAGCAGGGGGAGGAAGTAGATCAGAACAGGCAGGCAAATGTGGTACCTGCAATAAAGTGGATGCGAGGGGTCAGTCTAAGAAATAATGGCTGATCAAGGCTGGGCAGCCACCTTTCTCAGCATTTGCCATTAATGAGTTTGGGTGATAAGACCCACCCCAGGGAGGCTTGTCACCTGCAATGGATAAGTGGGTGATACATTAATGGATAAACTAGAAAAAGCAAATCTCTTCAACTTATACATTTCTAGTGGCTTTTTCCATAATGAAGATTCCTGTTCAGATTGAAAAGAGGATAAACATGGATTAAAGAGAATTGAATCCATTGTATACCTATGGCAATCTTAGTTAATGTTGAGTTCAATATTGCTGTCATTCTCCTTCTGCCCCCAGCCCCCATGCAGCCTCAGGCTTCATTATTATAAGTAGATGCTCTAGAAAGAAGGGGGTGATTGTACCACTCAGCTGATACATTTCACGTTACACTTAGCCGTGATTTGGGTGCAGGGATGCAGACCAGCTGGTGCCTTCAGACAAGAGCCACCCTGATGGTTCTGAGCCCTAATCCATTTTATCTGACAAATGAAGTCACAGCACAAGAATAATTAGCTTGGAGAAGAGAGATAAGACTTATCCAAGACAGGGAGCAGCAGAAAAAAACCACGAAGTGTAAGCCACTCCTAAGTCCGGTTCTTAAACATGTATCTCCAGAGGGAAGCTCCCTGGGTCTCTGAGTCACCACCTGGGGTTTAGATAGCAACAGACTTAACTTGACTGGGACATGGGCAAGAAATAACGCTTTGCCCGTTGGACTGCTGAGCCTTCGGGGGCGCCCACAGTGGCACAGTTCATCCTGCTGTTTCAGACAAGGCTCTTTCTAAGGAGCACATTCAAATCAGTTTTTTTGAATTTTTAGGCAGGATATTTTTTCTCAAGGCAAGTCTGGCTAGTCATAGCCCTTTCCTCCGATGTGAGTTTAATGGCGAGGCTCAGCATGTCTAACAGTAATGACGATAATAACAGCTAATACTTTAGGAGGTTTACTCTAGGCCACGGTGTTAACAATGTTGGTGACGGTGTCCCCAGCAGAAATGGGAGTGGGATCTCACTGGGTGACCAGCACAGTGCCAAGCATTTTGCTAGCATTATCCCATTTAATCCTGAAAATAAGTGATGGGGTGGGTACTTCCATGATCCCAGTTTGTAGAGGAGGAAACTGAAGCTTAGAATTTAGTTAAATTGTCTATGTTCACAGCTGGTAAAAAGAGGAGCTGGGATTAGAATGCAGATACCAGAATCAGCTCCTTGCCGATGAAAAAAAGTCACACAATGATCTTTTCTTCCATTCTGATTATGCTTATTCTCCACAGGGAATTTTTCCCAATGAGGGCAAAGCGTTCAATTTCTCCTTCACAGATACTCTGTTTCCAGCCATTTCTCTGCAAAGCCCCACGGTTTAATACTCAAAGCCAGGCCTGTGAATATTACAATCTGTAGCCTGAAGACACTTGGAGAGTTTTTAAGTAACAAGCCACAGATGTAGCCAAGCAGGGGGTGAAGCGTGTCCAGTCTGTGCAGACAGGCTGTCCCTGTCTCTCCAGACATTCAAGGTCCCTCTTCACTGTCACTCCCTTTGTGAGCCTCTGGGCTCTCCAGCTGCAGGCGGCAATTGCACACTTGCTTCCTACCTGGTCTCAGCCCCCTTCCCCACTGCTGCAATCAGAGCAGTGGCTGTGAATTCTGAGGACCCCCAGGCTGTACCTACCTTTCCCGCCTGTAAGGACAGCCTGCCTCATGCTCAACACTTTAGTTGAGCTTACCGGGGTCACTGCCTCAGAGCACCGAGGGCCCACGTTGGAGTCAGGGACGTGATGGGAGACACGATAGACAAGTCACCCACACTCCTTACCTTACACCAGTGGTCCTCCAACTTGACACAGCTGGTGGGCTTATAGTATAAAGGGTGTCAAACTCATTTTCACCAAGGGCCACATCCGCCTCACAGTTGCCTTCAAAGGGCTGAAGGTAATTTTAGGACTGTATAAATGTAACGACTCCTTAACTAGGGGCAAGGAACTCAGCGTTGCTGCCAAGTAGAAACAAGGTGAAAGGCCAGATAAAACAAGGCGGAGGGCCGGATTCTGCCTGTGGGCCTTGCGTTTGCCACCTGTGGCTTATACAAACAGAGAGGGCTGAATCACACCCAGAGTTTCCAGCTTTGCACTTGGGCCTGAGAATCTGCATTTATAACATGTTCTCAGGTGATGCTGCCGTTCATCTGGATTTAGTCTTGGAGAAACACTGTCGTGCACAGTCCCTGAGCACATGAGAATCACCAGGGGAACTTTCAAAATGATCAGGCCCCACAGACATTCATTTAACTGGCCTGCATGTGGGAGCAGGATCCCATATTTTAGAGAATCCTTGAAGTTATTCTGGTATACAGCTAGCATGGAGAACTGCTGTTTCAGACCCAAGTCTGCAGGCCTGTGGGGACTCTACTCTTGAGATTTTATGACTTTGCTAAAGTGTGCATTAACCTCATTTTCTAGCTTCTGCATCTGATGCTTTAACAACTCCCCAGGCCAGCTCTTCCCTAGAGATGACTCCCTCTCGCATGTCTTCCACACATGAACTAACCAATCCAGAACCCAGAGCAGCGCCATGCACAGTAGCCAAAGGTGGGAACCACCCAGATGTCCCTCAAGAGATGAACAGATGGACAAAAATGTGGCCTATACGTCGAATGGAGTATCATTCAGCCTTAAAAAAGGAAGCTTGTCTGACACATGCTACTACAGCATGGGTGAGCCTTGCAAACATTATGCCCAGTGAGTAAGTCAAACACAAAAGGACGAATATTGCGTGACTCCACCTGCGTGAAATATCTAGAATAGGCACATTCTCAGAGACAGACAGTAGATTAGCTGTTGGCACAGGAATTGTCAGGATGAAAAGTTCTGGAAATGGATGGTGGTGATGGTCGCACAATATTGGGAATGTAAAATAGTAAACTTCGTTATGTATACTTTATCACAATAAAAGAAATTTAATGAAAAAGATAACACTTCCGATGAGCTGGGTCTCACAATTTGCAGCATCCTGCCCCCTCCAGGTAGTCCTCAGCAACACCCCTCTCCAGAACAAACAAGCAAGCAAGCAAACGGCCCGGAAGGGTTGATGTGAACAGGACCAAAGGTTAAACACATCCTCCTGCATCTTGCTCAGATAAAGACATAGCAAATACTCTATCCAAACAATGTCTAAGTTATCGGGAATTTGAAATGATTGTAGACCAAATGAATAAAATTCCATCATTAAAAAAATAATACTAAATACATTTATTCCTCCTGAACACTTTTTTTGGAGAAGGTTTTTTTTTTTTCCATATCCTTGTAGTTAATTGGAAGTAACTCTGTTTTTTTTTAATTTCTTGCCAAAATTATTATTTAGAGAGCTGGTCAGTGAACCTAGTGTAATTGTGTTTTGTACAGCTTCATGCATTTTTTGGCTCTTGGATGTGATATTCCCTAGATTCCTGACAGGCATGGTTTTAGCCATTCTCAGAGTTAACATCTGTCTTTGGAGAAGAGATCAGGGGTCGGTCAGGAATGCACCAGAAATGAGCCAGAGAAAGCATCCGGACTGACTGCAAGGAATGGTGGCAGAAGGGACGGCTTGGTTCCCACTTGATCAGATGTGCACTGATTTTGATGGATAGACCCTGCCATTGAACTTATCACCTTCCTCTGAAGGAAGGTGCATGCAGCAACTTCATGTCTTTGTTCTCTCCAGGTTATTCCTCTAAGCAGTCAATTGGGCTTGATACATTTTACAGGATACACTTGCAGAATACAGATGGTAGAGCCTCAAGTCCTGCAGATACCATCCTGTCCTTAGCGCCTTGATGCCTTAATGCTCACTAATCCAAGTTCACTGACGGCTCCCCAGGCTGGAGTCCTCTCGTCATCCAAGCATCAACAGTTCCAGTTTCTGAGATAATCCTCAGCATTTGAAGTGAAGATAGATACACGTGTTAAATGGTACCTAGGGTGCCCCTAACTGGTGTGGCTCAGTGGATTCAGTGCCTGTGAACCAAAGGGTTGCCAGTTTGATGCCTGGTCAGAGCACATGCCTGGGTTGCTGACCAGGGGCCCAGTAGGGATGCTTGAGGGACAACCATACATGGATGTTTCTCCCTCTCTCCTTCTCCTTCCCTTCTCTGCTTTCTAGAAATAAATAAATAAAATCTTAAAAAGTAGTATCTAGGGTGTCTTCTAATGAACTTCGGGGAGAACTTCCTGTGCCATGGGGTGGTGGAAAGAAGCCAAGAGAGCAGGGCTCTGGGTTCCCCACCCTCCCTCTATGAGACAGCTTTGCTGGGTTTATACATTGGCTATGTGTGGATAATTTTGTTTGACGGTGGTAGGGGTGGAAGATTGCAGCTGTTACAGAGAGGCTGGAAAGCACTGATGTAATTCCAGTCCCTACTCAGTGCGTAAGTCCCCTCTGCAATACCTGTACGTCGCCGTAACCTGCTATCTTTTTCTCGAATACTCCCTGTGACATGCTGGTCACTAGCTATAAAGCCAGCTCCATCAGGGATGTCCTGTGGCTGGTTAGAGATGCATGTTCTCAGGCCCCACCCCGATGGACCAAATCAGAGTGTGCATTTTAACAAGACTACCTGGTTATTCGTGTGCTAGTTCCAGTTTGTAGCACAGGGCTCTCACTCCTGGCTGCACACCACCTGGGGAGCAGCAGAAAAGCCCTATGTGTGGGTCCCACTACAGAGATTCTGGTTTCAGATTGGTTTGTAGCACAGCCTGAAAATCAGAGTTTTAGTAGCTCCCCAGGGGATTCTCCTCTGCAGGCAGGGCTGACTGAGTCACTGTCATTGAGCAGCAGTCACTTCTGCTGCTGGCTGCGACTGACACATTGCTCCTCGGACTGAATAAAACCTGTGGTCCTGCAGCTTTCACCACGTCATCCTAGGTCATGAGCAACAAGCTGAATCCGCCCCCTGATCCTGCAAACTGAAGGCAGCCTGCCCTTCCCCAGAGCCCTCTTTGCATCTCCGACTTCTCAGCCATCCCTCATTTGACATGCGCGGAACAGCTTCATCTTCCTGCTCTTCCTCCAGCAGCCCTCAGGCTGTCTCTTCTGTAAGCACGATGCTATTCACCTGCTTGACATTTTACTTCCTGCAAAAAATTGCCTTTTTTGCAGGTAAAGGGGGTTTCTTTGTAGTAAAGGAAAGCAAAACCCTTATATTTCTTGGTTCAGTTTTACTTTCAGACTTCAGAGCCAAATCTCAAAACCCTGGCAGTCCTGTTGGAGGTGACCTACTAATTAATAATCATATAGATGGCCCTGTGCTCTGGGCTGGGGACAAAAAGGTGAGTCCCTGCCTTTGGTCTTTTTCCGGAAGTTTAGCCTGTGGTGGGGACAGAGAAGTGATTGACAGTAGGCAGCTCTTCAGAAGGAGTGGAGACATTGAGGAGGGGTATCAGGGGCCTTTATAAGTATATATAAAATGTGAAAAAAATAGAAATATGTAAAAAAAGTGAAAATTACCCTGAATCCAGTAGGTGTTTTGTTACCAAGTGAATAGAGGGTAAAGAGAATGCAAAAGTGAGTGTCTCAATCCAACTGGTCAGAGAAGCTTCCTGGGAGAGGTGCTACGTGGCCAGGCCCTGAGGAAGAAGCAGGAAAAGAGCAAGTGCGAAGGTACGAGGGGAGATCTTGGCGTCTTGAGGGTGCTGTGGTATGGTTGGGACTGAATGGAACAGGGCTGTGTGAGGAAGCGTCAGGAGTCTTGGCCAGAAAGGTGGACAGAAGCCAAATTGTGAATGGCTTTTAGCACAGGCTGAAGACTTTGTAATTCACTCCGAAGGTGATGGAAAATGTGAAGCAGTTTTAAATAAGAGGAGAGTGATCTGATCAAATATTTGGCGGGGTGCAGGCAGAGGTGGGTGGGGGGGGCAAGGTGGGCAAGGCGAGAGGCCCCAGCCCCTAGGGTGCTGTGTGGGGATGCAGGCAGGAAGTGACAGTGACCTGGGCCAGGGCCACGGCAGAATGGATGGATGGAGGAGGGGAAGGGCCTCAAGGGGTGCTGGAACTGAGAGGAAATGCTGGCTGTTGATGGGGTAATTTACCTGGATTTCTGGTCTCTGTGAATGAGGGGGAGGGCAGGGAGGCCATCTGTGGCTAGTATGGGGACCCTGGAGGAGGAACAGGTTTGTTGGAGAAGTGGTAGGCGGACCTTGAGGGCAGGCGGTTGGACGTCTGGATCTGGCTGGAGCTGGGACAAAAGGCCTGGGCTGGAGACTAGATTTAGGGTCCTCAGGTGTCCCCAAACCATGAGAAGAGTGGGGAGCCGCAGCTGAAGGGGGACATCTGTGTGCATGTGAAAAGGTGGGGAAGGAAGCCATCTGAGCCCTCTCCTGCTCATTACCCTTTCCACCTGGGGTAACTGACATGAGTCCATGTCCTTCACTCAGTTCTTCGGAGAAGGGTCAGGATCACCGAGTGAGCCATAAACTCGGGCAGAAATGCCCCAGTTGTCCCCGCCCACCTCCAACCTCTGGCAGAATGGGAGACCAATCAACACAGACGGCTCAAGTGCATTATTTACTTCATGGAAAAACTGAGTTCACAAAATCCCCCGCCCCCCCCATGCTCTGGGGACTGCCTCCTGCTCCCTCAGGTGAACAGGACAGGAAATGAAGCTCATCCTTTCTGTAGTCATTGTCAGAACTTTGTGCTCGTCTGCAGGCTCCTTTTTCTATTTTACCTGCTTGCTTGGATGATATTGCCCTCGGTGTTTCTCTTTAATCCCCTTCACAAAACTGGCACCGTGGAAATACCTCACAGAAAGATATCACCCCAGGCTTTGGAGGACGGTAGGGCTCTCACCTTGCCCCTCCCCAGCGAGCTCGCTCCGCCCAGCACCGCACCGCTCTGCACAGAGTCGGGGGCGGGGGAGGGGTGGGGCGGAGCATTCCTTAACATTTTCGTCTTTTTAGTCAATAGCTTTCTCGCTGCAAGTTTTATATCTATTCATTGTGGATTTGAAATTACAGACAAGCAGTAAAAGAAAACCTTCAAAATTTTCCCATCACTTAGAAACAAATTCTAATAGAATTATTTTTATCTTTATGGACACACACTAAACATTTGTACATACACAGGCATGTTTTAGATTACTTGGAAAATTTAACACTATGTAACAACTTTTTTGTCAATAAATGTATTTCTGTAACAAAATTTCTAATGACTGTAATAATATTCTGTTTTATGATAGTATTTAGCCTTCTAGTTTGGACATTTAACTAGTTTGGACAATTAACTAGTCCAAACTAGTCTTTTAGTTTGGACATTTGAGTTATTTACTGTGTTTTGATAGTTAATTAGTGCTATAATTATAGTACTCAAATATATGTCTTTGCTCTCATTCTTATTTGCCAAGAATTAGTCAGTTGGGGCTAAACGACTTCAAGGGTTTGGTATACATTGTCATTTTTCAGAAAACGTGTGCCAATTCACACCACAGCAGCCCTTCATGAGGTTTTTCTTCCCTCTACATGGCTGCTCTGGGCTGCCAGGTCTTGTATTCTTTGTTGCCCTGATAGCTCATGAATGCTCCCCTGCTTTACATTTAATATTCTTGATTCATTATACATTGAAGTTCTACAATTGTGTTATTTAGTCATTGTCATCTCTTCTTTTGTGACTTGTTTGCCTGTGTAATTTATTCAATTTACATTGGAGTTGTTCATTTTGTCCTTATTAAGTTGTAAGAACTCACCCTGGCTGGTGTGGCTCAGTGGATTGGGCACTGGCTTGTGAATCAAAGGATCACTGGTTCCAATTCCCAGTCAGGGCTCATGCCTGGGTTGTGGGCCAGGTGTCCAGTTGGGGGCATATGAGAGGCAACTGATCAATGTATCTCTTACACATTGATGTTACTACTCTCCCTCTCTCTGTCTCTCTCTCTTCCCCTCTCTCAAAGAGTAAATAAATAAAATCTTCAAAAATATTTTTAAGAACTCTTTATGGCTTCTATCATGTTATACTTGCAATGGCCTCTTCCAAACCCAAATCATGAAAACATTTATCTGGATTTCTCCTGTTTATTTATTTGACTATTTGCACTTGACTATTTAGTCTCTCAGGGTTTTTTTTTGGTCAATCTATGAAAAAAGTCTTCACATATTTTTCTCTAACAATTCATAATTTTCCCAGCCCCACTGCTGGATATGCCATCCTTTCCTCGCTGATATGAACTTGCACTTGCATCTCATACACTCACGTATACACTTGGCTCTGTTTTAGGGGTTTTGTTCTGTTTCCTCAATCTATCCCTCCTTTCTGATGCCAGCTCTGCACATCTCAATTATTGTGGCTTTGTAGTACATCGTTTACCTATGGTAGTACAAATGTCTTATTATTTTATTCACTTCAAAAATAAAAATATCTCCAGAACTGCACATTTCTTAAAAAGAGGATCAGGGGATGGATTCAGTTATTTGCAGCCAGGCTTGCAGCTTCCCAGATGTCAGATGGTAAACTCCCTGGCCCATCCCGGCATCAGCTCTCATACTGAGGTTTAACAGTGGATGCTATTGATCTGCCCGGGGCCTTATGTCTTTGTAACAGATTTTTAAAAAATCCTCATCCAAGGCATTTTTTCATTGCTTTTAGGAAGAGAGGATAGAAGGGAGGGAGGGAGGGATGGAGGAGGAGGAGGAAGACGGGAGAGAGAGAGAGAGATGCGAGAGAGGAATACTGATTGGTTGCCTTACATATCTGCCCGGACTGGGATCGAACCCACAACCTTTTGGTGAACTGGATGATGCTCCAACCTACTGAGCCACACCGGCCAGGGCCAGATTCTTTCTTGATCAGCATTCTAAGGCAAAGACAAAGGTCAGAAGGACGTGTTGCCAGGATAGGTTCCAGAGTTTGGAAATGCTCCAACAAGAGGCATTTAAACACTGGACTCCAGCAGAAAGACACTCAGATCCCTCACCCACACCTCTTCTTCCTCCAGTTTGCTTCAGGGCAGGGCAGGGCAGGGATGGAGGTGGAGGCAGATGGCTAACAGACTGAAAATTTTATTTGGTGGACATGTTAAAAAACAACAACTCTGTATTAGAAAGCTTCTGCAGGCTTTGTACAGCTGAGATGGAAGAACAAATTAGATGGCTGGTTGGTTTGGCTGGGGATGTTACTGCATTTTGGGATAAGGCAAGATAGGATAGAAGCATAATTTTGGGCAGGGTAAAAATGCTAAATTAGTCTCTGTAAGAGAAAAATATTAAGAGTACAGATAATAAGAAAGAGAGAAAGGAGAGAAAGAGAGAGAGAGAGAGATCAGTCAATCTCGGGTCCTCATGGTTGAACACCGGGACTTGCGAAGGAGCACAGCCAACAGGAAATTTCCTGTGGCGAGGACTGCATGATACACACATACAGACCTGGGAGTAAATTCAAAGACAGTGCGGTCCTATCCTATGCTGTGATTCTCTGATTTCTCTAGTCACACCCCAAGTCTCCTGTAGGATGTACCACAGCCAACACCTCCATGTCAATGGGGCTTTGAGGATGTGAAGGACCAGAACTGGTTTCCTGATGGAGCCAAATGGGCCGGCCAGACAGGAGTGGTGACCACAGATTTCCTGTGTGCTGGGTTAAAGTTCTTACCTTGTGGGTCAAGTAGGGAGTGTGGTGAAGAGAGGGACCTTGTCTCAAGAAGCAGGGAGACAGTGAGGAAGTCCCTCAGTCTGCATTCTGCTCCCTAGTCAATCTTTCCAGTCTGTCAGATGACATCAAATCATGTAATCCCCATGGTAGTTCTGGAAGCTCCAACCAGCCACAGGGCCAGATAGTGAAGTCTGAACAGACAACTGCCACCAGGTGGCGCCAAACTGCAGCTGGCGCCAGGCCCTATCAAAATGTATATCATTTAGGTTACTGGCACTTCAGTGTACCAGTAATAAGGCAGCATGCATTTTACATGTTTGCATGCATTGCATGCAGCACACCCAGCCCTACTGTGCCAGGATGTTGTTTTCCGATAGGAACCTTGGTCTAGACTTTACCAATGTAACTTGAGCTTGGCAAACCTTGGATTATTACAACCCATTGAGAACAAGACTGCATTTTGTCTGTGACATGTTTTCCTGCTTATTAGTGGGCACTGGTAAGTGTTTTGCCGATAAAACTCACCCACCCTTAAAGCCTACAGATGGTTCTTAACTCTGTTGCATTAAGCTCTGCCTGAGGCTGGGGCAGCTGTCACTGCGGTGGACCACTCCTTGCTGGGTGGGTGGCCAGGGACGGGTCTGGGATGAATCTCAGCCCCGGTTGCTTGCAGGCTGTGGCGAACATTGAGCTGAGGGAGATGCACACAGCAGAACTGACACGTGTACTTTGTTATTCTTCTGAGCACTTAAAATATTGTTATTTTGGGTATGGCATTGTTTAAAAACCGCTTCTGTCAGAGCTGACTGATATCAGTAAGCATTTTCTGATATAAGTTGGAGCATAAACACGAGTGCTGGTGGTTTCATACTTCTCCTACTCCCTGGGGTCTGAAAAACACTAAAAATAATTGAGACAACTGGCGTCACAATAGCCTGTGACTAATAACCATCTTGCCCCCCAGTCTGGATGCCATGCCCTGGTGCACGGCCCTTGTGCTGAGTGGCCAGATCCTTGCTGTGCCAGGGTATTTCCTCCACACAAGGCAAATCTTAGCACAACACCCACTAACAAATGGTCAGACAGTGGCCACTTTTTTCTTTTGATGGAATCTTCTGATGAGATCTGGTATCGAGTGTGGTACGACGTAAAGAGCCATTTGGCTTGTCGAAGATGTACAAGTTGCACGTTTTCTACGTGCACTGGTTTCATTGTGCAGGTGTTTCTGGGAAGTGGATTGGACTCTATCTCATCACCTCTGGGACTTGGGGTAAGAGACAGAAATTGCCAATCCTGCTTTAAATTGAGAAATTAAGGGACAGGGAAGGTAGTTGCCTTATTGAAGTCACTCAGGGTTGAAACGGGACTAGAAAACAGACCTGTCCTTATTTCAACCCTGCATTTCTTTGTCTTACTGTTCAGATGAGCTCAGAAGAAGAATGAATAAATGTCACTCAGAGCAGGAAAACCGCAGTTTTTCAAGCATGAACACACACATCAAACACAAAAAATTATCTGTGGCATTAATAATGACAGATAATTTATTGAAAAAGAGCATCGCCTAAACTATCAGACCCAGAACTCAATGCTGTCTACACGTGTGACTTGGGATGTGGCCAACTCTTAGATTCCAGTTTACCTCTGCGTTCATTTTTGTATTTCTACAGCCTTTTCTTGTTTTGAACCCTGAGCCCAAAGTAACCTTCAGGTGGCTGAAATATGTGAGAAGAACAAACACCCCATTTTCTGTTCCTCAGCCAAAAGTTTCTCAGTGTGAACAATAGACCATTGTGCCGTGAGCCACACAGGCTGCCAGTCTAGTGTTGCCATTAACAAATTGAGCAATGCAATTTACATCTCACAAGAAAATACCAAGGAGACTCCATTAATCAATTTGAAGTCTACTGTGAATTGCATGCAGGAGGGCAAACGTTTTTAACATGGGAGTGTTGACAGATTCTCATACCCCCCAAGCTGGTCAAAGAGAATCTAGTCATATCCAAACCATCTTTTATGCAGTCTTCTCCTCTTATGAGAAAGGGGTCTTTACCGATGGAAGGAAGGCTAAGCTGATCTGTCCACTGGAGCCAAAAGTCCGGACAGACCAGATGTGGAGGGAGGAAGGAAGCAGCAGGGGGTTATGAGATGAGAGTACAATTTCCCCTCTGTGGACAATGGTTTGGGGTATTTTTAATGGAGTTATTATTTATTACTTTTGCCTATTAAACTAGGCTTCCTGAACTTGGCTGTTCATAGATAATTAATCACGGACAATAGCTTTCAGCTTTGTAAGGACTGCATGTACATTGTCAGCAAAGCCACCTGTTCAGGCTGGAGGCCAGCCCTGTGTTGAGGTAACACCTCCAGTTATGGATGAAGAGCGTATGAAAGAAAGCCGTATAGTTGCCTCTGGACCCCGTTCAGTCAGCCACCGAATTGTTCACGAACCCCAACTTTGTGCTAGAGTCTGGGAATATAGTTGTGAATAAAAAAGACATGATCCCTCCCCTCGAGAAGCTTGAAGTATAGTGGGGAAGACAGACTATAAACAAATACACCAGCAAATAAATATAAAGTCATAAATGGGTTATGTGCATAAAGCAAATAAAGGGAGGTGGTGATAGGGAATCTGGGCTCACACTCAAAGACTCTCTGTTGAGATGGCCTGAAGGTCAAGGCAGCCATGTGAAGGGTGGGGCGTCTGTGCAGGGGTAAGAGCTGACACAAGGCCCTGAGGTCCGAATGAGCTGGACACATAGGAGGAGCCAAGGGAAGGCTTCTGTAGCTGCAGGCAGGGGCCAAGGGTCATAGACGCGGGCAGGGACTGCAGTGTGCAGGGCCCTATGGGCCATCCTCTCAGGATCTGGGCCTTCACTTGACGTGCCAGCGTAAGTCACTGAAGGGGATAAGCTTTAATTTGGGAGAGAGATGGAGTCAGACATGCAAAGCTGGGCTCGGGTAAGAGGTTGCACTTTCTTCTGTGCAAGGCAGTACAGAGGCTGGAACTAGATGGCCACCTCGGTCAGGGTTCACCAGAGAAATAGCTCCAACAGGATACTCTGTGTGTGTGTGTGTGTGTGTGTGTGTGTGTGTGTGTAGAGAGAGAGATATAGATCCACTCTAAGGAGGTGACTTGCACAGTTGTGGCGGTTGGTAAGTCTAGAACCTGCAGGGCAGGAGGCAGACTGGAAACTTGACTAAATGTTGATGTTGAAGTTTTGAGGAAGAATTCTTCCCCCTTCAGAAAACCTCAGCTTTTCTCTTAAGGCCTTCAACTGATTGGACGAGGCTCCCCCTACGTCACAGAGGGTAATCTGCTTCGCTTAAAGTCAACTCTTTGTAAACGCTAATCACATCTATAAAATACCTTCACAGCCACAGCTGAACTAGTGTTTGACCGGTAGCCCAGCCAAACTGACACATACACGTAATCACCCCCGGGCACAGCTTGGTTGTAGAGAGCCGGGGGAATTCAGGTTATGATTTGGAGAGAGAGTAAGCAGAACGTGCAGATGGGAGTATGTGAAGGTAAGCGATGGCCCCAACCACAGCCTGGGACCCCGTCTGCCCACCTTTTCTTTTAGTAAGGACTCCTAGCTCCTTCAGTATTTAGGAAGAGAAGAGGCTTAGTGGAGATAGCATCTTGATTAAAATGGAAATCCAGCGTGGTAATAAAACTGGTGTAAGATGTGTACATGTGCCTTTTATGAATTAACTAAGCAGCAGTCCTGTTATGGTCCTTAAAGGGGTTAGGTAGACACCCACTAACAATGGGCCTCCAAATCATCACCATCAGCATTACCACGACCGCCGTACTGACAGCTAACACTGACATGGTGTTTGCTGCCTGCCAGGAACCATTCTAAACACTTTATTGACACATATCGACTGATTCATGTCTCCCAACAGCAATCCCTGTTTTGTGGATAACAGAACCCAGGCACAGAGATTACAAAGTGACTATGCACTGTGGTACTCCGCACAACCCCGGACGCCATTCACAGAGACTATCAATTCAATAACACCTCTGGAGCCCTGGCTGGGTGGCTCAGTTGGCTGGAGCGCCATCCCGTGCACCAGAAGGTGGATCCCCAGTCAGGGCACACACCTGGGTTGTGCGGGTTGGGTTCCCAGTCGGGGTGCGTGTGGGGGAACATCAATCGATGATTCTACCATTGGTGTTTCTCTCTCTCTTTCTCTCTCTCTTTCCCTTCCTCTCTCTCTGAAAGCGATCAACGTATCCTTAGGTGAGAATTTAAAAAAATAACATCCCTGGAGTTTGCCATGCAGTTCACCCTGACAGAGAGTAATTGGCCCAAGAATTCCATGCTACAGAGGTTATTAGCATTGTCTTGGGTGGAAAAGATGGCAAAACTATCTGAGAAAGGATGCCATGTGTATAATATACATATGTTTTTAACTTTGAATATATAAATATTTATTCATATAGAGTTAAAAGTATAGCCATTTTATCTCCGAATAGCACGAGATTTAAGGAATCGTTGCAAAGGTAACACAGAGAGTGCCTGTTTGCTTCACAGGCAGTTTCCCCTACGGTTAACAACTTACGAGGGTGGTACATTTGTCACATTAATGAACCAATATCAACATGTTATTAACTGAAGTCCATACTTCACTCAGCCTTTCTTAGTGTTTCTCTAATGTCCTTTTACTGCTCCAGGACCCTAACCCCGTTCCTCAGACTTTCCTCGGCAGTTACGAAGCTCCTGGTCACAGGAATTTCAGAGCACGTCCCTTTGCTGGGGTTTGTCTACAGACTTTCGTTCCTAACTGGACTCGGGATGTGGGCTTTTCTCTTATTTTTTTTATTTTCTGGTGGGAGGGAGACCACAGAGGTGAAGTGTCATTCTCACCACATCGTACCAAGTGAACCTGCTGTCAGCCAGGCTTCTCACTGCTGGGGTTGGCCTTGGTCGCCCAACTGCATTGCCATGTGTCAGGTTGGTCCGCTCAGAGCTACTCCTTTCCCCCGCCCCACCCCCGTTCCATACTGTACTCTCTGGAAGAAAATCACTGTGCACCGTCCACACTTAAGGATTAGGGGGTTATGTGCCTCTCCTTGAAGGTGGAGTTTCTATATGAATTACTTGGAATTCTTCTGCACGGAAGATTTGCCTTTTTCCATCCTTTATTCATGCAATCTTTTTTTGTATATCAATATGGACTCATGTATAATTATTATATACTGTGAGTCATAACAAAATACCACTTCTTTAAAAATGTACTTTAATTGCTCCAGCTTTAGTCATTGGAAGCTCTTTCAATTGCTTCTGGTCTCATTTGGCACTAACATTGGATGTGTGTGCATTTTGAGCTCTTTCTTCATTTCTAGACATGTAAGGTATTCCAGGCTTATCTTGCAAATTCATTAGCTCTGTCCTTGAATCAGTCATTTTGCAAGGAGCTGTGGTTCCTTTTACTGGAGGATATTATATGAGATCAAGATCTGAACTGTGGGTGGCAGAGAGCCTTGTTCTCTTTCCAAACGCAGTCGTGTTTATGATGTCATTCCTCAGCCTCCACACCAACCTCACAGAGTGAGTAAAATCATTCCTACTCTGTGTAAGATGAAACTGTCCTTTAAAGGTCACGCAGCAGACCTTGAACTAGACTCTAACTCTCCCAACTCCAAACCTCAAGTTTTTTCCCACTGCACTTGTTTTCTGCACTCTTTACTCCTCCATGCATTCCTCGGGGTAAGTTTCGTCAGTTCAAGACTTCCTGCTCACTTAATCCTCGCAACAACCAGGGGGAATGGGTGCTGCTATCTTCATCTCCACTTTGAAGCTGAGGGAGCGGAGACGCAGAGAGGCAAATAGTTTCTGCACAGCTGCACGTCCAGTGACTGCGGCTGCTGGTGTCACACCAGGTCCCCTGACTCCACAGGCTGCACACCAGGCCCCCCCTTCAGGGACCACACCTCCCACAGGTTAAGTCAGGTTACCACCTGTTTGTATATGGTTCATGAGTGGAGCATGGTTTATGAATTTTTCCATGAGTGAAAAAATCAGAATAAGAATATTATTTCATGGTATGAGAAAGTTATATGGAGTTTAGATTCCAGTTTTCACAAATAACATTATCTTGAGAAGCCACGCCCACTCATTTCAGTGTTGTCTGTGGCTGCTTCCCTGCTTCCATGGCTGAGTGGAGGAGTTGGGACGGAGACCGTAGGCCTTGCAAACCTTTCTTACTTACTCTCTGGCTCTTAAAATTTGCTGACCCCTGCTCCGTTGCACGACAAAGGAAAGAGCTGAGTTACAACCACCGTGGAGGAAAGCATCGAGGGTCGGCACTGTGCCTTCAGTGGACTTACTTACGCCACTGGGATGATTTCCTTTCTTCTGGCACCAAGCCAACTTCCAGCCTTCTTCAAGGGTCAGCTCCTGCTGCTGGGAGCTTCTCTGGACCAGTCTGGCCTTCATAATCCTCCCTGTTCTTCTAATCTTCCAGACCACTCAGCATCTACTTAGTTTCTGATTATTTGGTGCCTTGTACAGTTCTTCATTTCACGCACATTGGCTTTCTCTTCCAAGTCATGCAAGCTCCTTGAATGCAGAGACCACGAGCATCTCTTTTCTCTCTTCCCTGGATGATCAACCACAGATTAAGTTCCCCAAACCCCATCTCTGACCACGGATACAAATGCCCTCCCTATTCAGGCTTCTAATTACCCATCAGATTAAGCACAAACTGTTTAGCACGGCATTTCATGGCCTCTATTACATAGTCCTCACCCTGCATTCTTACTAGTTAACCCAGGGCCCAAATTCATGTTTGGAACACAGCGGCTGCTCAGAAAATGTTCCCTCCTGCTCTCCCCTCTTTGCTTTCTCTTATGCGTTTACCACATCATTAGAGAATTGAGAACAGGCCATTAGATTTGACAATGATGAGGTCACTCATGAGCAATTGCAGTGTCAGGATGGGAACAAACAACAGAAAGCAAGAACAAAGGAGTATGTCAATGGAAACAATAACTACAGCAAGCTTAGCATAGAAGTTTGTGCCAAGAGGAAGGGGTATACGTGCTGTTTAGTGTGGGGAGAGTGCGGCATGGATTTGTAGGTGAAAGATAAGGATTCAATGGCATTGTAAGGAGGTGGTTAGCTAAGGAAAACTCAGAAGGAGCAGGGATAGGGCTCAGGTGTAGAGGGGGCAGAGAGGGGAGGGAGGGAAGAGAGAGACTTCTTCCTGTCTTCTCACTGAGGTTGCCAGGAATCATCGTTTGCGTCAAGGATGCAGGGCAGGGTTAGATGTCGGAGGACACCCCCACAGGATGGTAGCTGATGACATCAGTCATCAGAGACGTGCTGGAAGGTTGCCAAGTAGCATGAACTAATATGGCCACATCAGCATCCTCTCCTGACTTTTGCTAGCCTTCCTGGGAGATCCAGCTGTGAGAGGGGAGAAAATACAGGGGCACACGAGGTGGGGAAGCTGAAGCTGGACGCGGTCATGGAGATCACTGGAAACCTTGGGAACAATGCCTTGGCGAACACATTTATTCAGCATCCTTTGACTTGGCACCAACCGAAGCCTAAAAGTGATCACCTATTGCCCCTGTTGAATGCCCAAACCAACTCTGTCAGGGTGAGATTTCATTATCTCAATTTTGTAATTAAATTTGACATTCAAAAAATGCCCAGAGATGTGATCAGATCTGGATTTTAATGCAGATCTTTCCTTTCCTTTCCACTCCACCATTCTGACTTTATACTACAGAAATGGTCTCCCAAGAGGCCCCGGTGCCACAGATTAGAGGGGTGCGTGAAGCCTTGAAGGGTTAAGAGACTGTTTAACACCCTCATTTCTATCAAAGCACATACCCTCCTCGTTGTGATGCCATTCGGGACACCCCTCCTGGTTCACCCAGTCACATGGCGGGTGCTGGTGCTCTGCTGCGTTTGTCTTCAACAGAGCAGAGGCCTCAGGGTACTAGTGCCCACCTGACGCAACCTTGGCCAGACGGGTGGAGCAGATCACTCTTTGCTTTCCCTTCTGTCCAGTCCCAGAATATCCGGATGAGAAAGGAACCAGTGAGCTTCCAATCGCAAGAGCCCTTTGCTCTTCACTATGACTCTCCAGAAAGACCCCTGCTGTGAACTGAATGTTTGTGTCCAAATTCACATGTTCAAACTCTAAGCCCCAACTGGATGGTTCTAGGAGGTATGAGCCTTTGAGAACTGGATCACGAGGGTGGAGCCTTCATGATGGGATTAGCACCCTTATAGGAAGACACCTGACAGATGATCTCTCTCTGACCAGTGAGAGAGCAAGAAGAACAGAGCAAGAAGGCAGCCATCTGCAAATGAGGAAGAGGGTTCTCACCAGGAACTGAATCACCTGACACCTTAACCTTGGACTTCCCAGCCTCCAGAAGTGTGAGAAATAATATTCTTGTTTAAGCCGCTCAGTGTGTGGTGTTTTGTTACACCAGCTTCAACCGATTGAGTCAACCCAGGTTTCCTCCAGACTTTCTCTGGTGCAAGTGTATTTCGCTGCCAACTTGACAAAAACAACAAAAAATGTTTTTAATGATAAAAACAAGGCAGCTTCCTGGGCGTAGGAGGAGAAGGACAGGAGATTTTTCTCCCACCACCGGAACACCTCTTTGCTGTCTTCCCCCTCTGTGGCTGCTCTTCTCAAATGGAACGTTTTTTTAAAAAATCGCCACGAGCGTGATGTTTTTTAAAATTAAAGTACAGTTGACATACACTATTATGTTATGTTCAGGTGCACAGCACAATGATTCAGTGTCTACCTTACGATGTGATTGCCACGCTAAGCCTAGCAACCGTCTGCCACGGTACAGAGTTATTACGATATTACTGACTAGATTCCCAGGCTGTACATTACATCCCTGTGACTTATTTATTTTACAACTGTATCTCTTATTCCCTTTCACCTTTTCCATCCACGCCCACCCCCTCCCTTCTAGCTGTAGGCGTGCTTTTCGCATCCTGATTCTGGGGCCCTACCGCAGAGACTCTGAGGGAGGGCCTGTGAATGTGAATTTTAACAAGTGCCTCAGTGATTGTGAGGCAGGTGGCCCCTCCCACTTGTGAAGAATCAGTGTTCGAAGAGGGAACCCAAATTCTTAGAACAGCTCAAGTTTTAATGGCACTTTGTTTAGGGCAGTCATCCAAATGCCTTCTCGAGACAGATTCACCAGCGAATTTTGCTGCAGTTTCAAAGAAAATGGGTATATGTGAAGCACAAGGTGTCTCTGGAAATAGCTGGCTGTTGGGGACCCCAAAAGGTGGTTTGAGACCCCCAAAGGGCATTTGCCTTGGTAAGTTTTCTCCAGTGCAGGGCCTACCCCAGTCCTTGAGCCCCAGAACCTTCATTCGCTCACATGCACGGCCCTGGAGGTGCTAGTGTGCTAACTAGCCGCCTTCTGGGGAATGTGATTTGTAAATCATCGTGAGGGAGACAGGGAACTGCTAAGTGAACTGGATGCTAGTGCTGGTCAAATCAATAGGCTATAGATCCCGTAATCAGATTTGGCACCAGGAGGATTGGTTGGCTGAATCCAGGGCCTCCCAACACAGCTCGGAGAGCCCGAAAGGAGCATGCGCTGCACTCCACAGTGAGGAGCTGTGTCTTGGAGGATGGACCTGCCTGCCCCCACCCTGGCACGGTGCCAAGCACAGAGCTGGTGTCCTGAAAATGGCTTTAGCCTGGTGAGGCCAACCTCAGGCCTCTTTTTCCCAAACCCCCAAGATCTCTGGTTGCCAGACTTCTGCATTTCATGCAAAATTTTGAAACAAAATTTGGGGACTGATACAGGTTTTCTTTTCCCCTCTAGTCACATTGGGCCAAGTACAGACACTAAGAGTTAACCTAAGCTAAGCTAAGCTCAATTAAACAAAGCTACTGACTGCTACCATCATCACCACTACATTCAGTAAAAGCATATTTTAATAAGAGAAAAGAAACAGGGGCAAAAATTTTGATCACAAAAGGCAAACCTGTCCATGACAATCCCTCACCGCATGAAAAGAGAAAACGCCACTCACTACTCACAGGCTGGGTGTCTGGGAACCTCCGAGGGCTCGGACCACTGCACAGGGGCAGTGGTTCTGCTCTTTGCCTGTAGTCACCCTTCAGATGAGCTTCAACCCGATGATTTCACTTCTACCCGCTCACAGTTCCAGAGCAGCGCCCCCTCAGATCACCCTGACCGGGGCCTCAGGTGTTCCCAATCCCGGCACCAAACCGCACCAGCTCCAGAGGCAACCCCTACGCCCTCCGTGGGGAGGCTGCCAGTGCAAGCCTCAGAGGGCGACTGTTTCCAAGAAGAAGAGGAGAATAAGGGGTGAGAAGGGTGCCGATGGGCTGATGCTGGTCACCAGGGCTTGGAGCCTGCATCTCTGGTCTGCACCCCACTCTGAGAAAGTGTGTATGACAAGGGGGCCAACCTCAATGATGGCTTTGGCCAGTAAAGCAGAAAATGGTTTGAGCCCAGTTTTCTAAGTGGGACCACGCCTGACAAGAGAAAGAAACCAGAGGAAATGAAGGATGAGGGCGTGGGGTGGCAGGTGAGTTGCTTTTCCTGTCTGTGGTCAGTGGGCACACATAGGGGCTGGTCTGGCAGGAGGGACCAGGTGACCTGGGGGAGGTCAGGCTGATGTAAGGCTCCTGTGTTTGGATACCAGTCATGAGGGATGTAGGGATACTGAGAACAGCATCCTCCTGCCGCTTTTTGAGACATTCATTCTCTGGCCATTTCATGGGATTCTAGGCAGATTCTTTGTCCACATCCTCACACAGGAATGGCTGCCTCTCACCAGGAGACATATGGCTAAATGAAGCAAATCTCCAAACCACCCGAAGAACCCTTTTTGCTGGGCACGGAGGGCATTTACACAATAGGTTCTCCTTGGCTCAGCTTTGAGACCCTTTCCTACCCAAGGGCCTGAAATAAATAAAGGTCACCCACAGCAGCCCCCACCCCTGCCATTCTGTGCTCCGCCGAAATCAGTACCAGGTACAGTGCCTGAAATAAGCTACGCGTGCTAGATTTTTTATTACTAATTAGCTATGATGATGATGATGATGATTTTTACCACTTGTGCTATACGATTTACCAAATGGAGGGCAGGATCAAACTATTTTCAGCCCTGGCTGCTGTGGCTCAGTGGGTGAGTGTGGGCCTGAGAATCGAAGGGTTGTGGGTTCGATTCCCAGCCAGGGCACATGCCTGGGTTGAAGGTCAGGTCCCTGGTTGGGGGCACACAAGAGGCAACCACACATGCATGTTTCTCTTCCTCTCCATCTCCCTCCCTCCCTTCCCTTCGCTCTAGAAATAAATTAATAAAATCTTAAAAGAAGAAACTCCTACCCTTAAAAAACATTTTCCCAACCAGTACAGCTTTACCGGTGGGCTCCCGCTGATGCCTGCCCCTTGCACAGGGAGCCTGAAGCTTATCAGCAAGGTGAGAAACCACTGACACCGGGGTTGGCTGGTGCTGTTCGAACTTGTTGCAAAGGAGAAACACTGACCACGGGGGGCTCCTGTTGTCTTTGTGCCCTGCAACTCCATCTCTAGTAAGAGCTCTCGGAAGTCTGCTTTTCCTCAGAGCAATCTCTCAGGAGCTCCTGGGTGTAACCTGGGGTCCTGGTGGGGGGAGGGCAGAGCTCCGCTTTCACATCTACATAATGTGGCTCTACAGTTGGGGGCAGATTCTCTCAGCAGAATGGCCCCAGAGCCAGCATTTTCAGGCAAGACTGTGGCTCTGGATAGCAGCCTATGAAATGCCATCTGCAATATAGATGCCAGGTCTGTTACGGGCTGTGTGTGCACACAGATTAGGCTCCTTGCATGGAATAAAATGTTTAAGGACTATCAGGGTTGGGGAGCACCTATGTGTGCAGTATGGACACCAATACCAAACCAACAGCTCTTGGTTTGCCTGAGATTTTCCTGGTTTTGAAATGAAAATTCTGCATCCAAAAAACCCCCCTGTTCCAGGCAAACCAGAGTGGTTGGTCACACTGGGTGTGGGAGTACTGTGAGCCTATTCCTCTCCACAGTCGTCCCCTCTTTCACTGGACCATGGTAGGCTAATGGTACACTATTTAAGATTCATTCCTTCTAGTGAAGACATTGTCCCATAGTGAGATGCAGATACCTGGAAGAGGGGTGGGCCATTAAATCAGTGCAGCTGGAAGCAGCACTGTTCACAGCTGACCGCTTCCTCCAGCTGGGAACAAGGTCTCTTTCCTCAGGGAAATGCGAATGAAGACCACACTAGGTGGTATTTTACATTTATTCTATAGGCCAAAAAGAGATCTGACAACACTAAGTATTGGCAAGGATACTGAACTCTTATTTACTGCTGGTCATTGCGTAAACTGTAATACCCCACTTTGGAAAACAATTATCTTGTAGACATTAACCTATAGAATTGAATGTGTGCAAACCCCAGTTAACTGCACTTTAAACTATATGCCTTAGATAAATCCTTTTATTTGATACTCAGGAATTATACATAAGAAAGGTCTTAACAGCAGAAAAATTGGAAACCACCCAAGTGATGACAAGGTAGAGAATGGATGCATACATTATGGAGCTCTTAGATGCAAAATAATATGTGGCAGGTAAAACCAGTAAACCACAGCTGTGTGCAATAACATAATGAATCTCAGCAACAAAGTGCTCAGCAAAAATGTTAAATCATCATAAAACTACATGCAGTATGACACCATTTGAATAAAGGTGAAAATCAAGCAAAACTAAACAATTAACTGCTTAGAAATGCATACAGACCACCTATGGGAGGAGAGACACTCCCACCTAGGGGAGTTTCTATGGCTTCATGATGCTCCAGTTCACAAGATGGGTATTTGATATACATTTCAAATTGTTACTATGCCCCATTACTTCCATATATGCTACAGACATTTATTTGTTAAAACACAAAAATATATTAATGCTTTAGGAAAATAAGAAGGTGCAAAGAAAATGTCAATGATCACAATACATATAAAGAGACTAAATTCACTGGTTAAAAGGTCGCGAAGGTAAAATTGTATTTTAAAACAACAACAACCATTCCAGATAATGCTCATGGTAAAAGACACACATACAACATAAGGACTCAGAAAGATTGAAAGTAAAAGGACAGAGAAGATAGTCCAAGCCAGAGGTCACTAAGCTAACATCGAACAAAGGCAAAAGTTAGAGATACCTAACATCCTATGTCCAACCTTAAGAATCAAGAGTCTCTATAAAATTATCATAAAGTTAAAACATTTGAGTCATTATAATATAGCTTTACTAGGTATCAAGCAAAACTCAACAGAATTGTTAGGAGAAATGGATAAATCTGCAAACACGGCGGGTGGGAGATTTTAACCCAGTAAGTGAGCCGCAGCTGTAGGTTTGTACTTGAACCTGCCCCTGCTATCCTGCCTCTCCTAATTTCCTATGTGACCTTGAGTAGGTCTCTTCCTCTTGTTAGATCTCAGTTTCTCATATCTGAAAGAAGGGAATGGGCCAGATGAGTCAGGATTCCATGAAATATCCACAATCCATGCCAGGTGGTGTCTAGGAAAAAAAAACCTTGTCACATGACGGATGCTTCTGAGCCCACTGGCAGCTGGTGCTGTTTACTCAGCACGTTCCAGGACAATCAATCACCTGCTGTTTTCCCTGATGATGCCACTTCATAAATTGCTCCTTTCCATCCCAGGCAGCTTTGCACATATAGAGGCTTATAAACCTCTCTGTCAGCTGAAAGGCTCACAGAGCAAAAGCATAGTCCAGTAGATCCAGCTTCTGGGAATTGCATGTCTGGCTTGCCTTTTGAAGTCAATTAAGAGGTGACAGGGTAAGGAAGTCAGTCCAAGCTGATTCTGCAGGGAGGCTGGCATCTATCCAGGGCATGTGCCCCTGGAAACATGGAAGGGGCCATCTGTGAAAGCTGGGAGTGGCGGCTTCCCTAAGTGGCAATTCCAAGTGCAGCATAAAGGGGCAAACTGAGCGGTGGTGGGTGGTACTGCTGGCCTTGACAATCAATCCCTGGGGCAATGTTGGATTAGCTGCTGCTTATCTTTGCATCTCTTCCTCAACTATGGAGCAATGGGACTGGTTCTAACCTCTGAGGCCTCCCAGGGCTGGTAGGGACTAAGAACTCTAAATTTTTGCAAGGCAATACTTTTGCTAATTAGTTCTTTTACTCAGTAGGAAGAGGAGAGGGATTTAACATTTACCAGGTAGCTACCCAATTCCCAATACACTATACAGGTAATTTTCTATGATTCTCACCACACTCCTATTATTTTATTTTTACTGTTGAGAACCGAGGCTCAGAGAGGGAGTACTACTTCAGTCGGCAGTATTAAAGAATTTGAACTCAGGTCTTTTGACAAAGACTGTGTATCTACTGCAAGGAGCATACGGTGGCTAGGATGTCTCTACTAAGAGGTCAGATGGTTCTGCTGTGAATTTTTCTTCCTACAAGTTGGAATGCTTCCATAAGGGGCTAGAAGGAAAGAGAGATTGTTGGTAAATGGCTGGCATAGGCACAAAAAAATCCATAAATATTTGATGATTGACAAGAAAACAACACAAATACACAACCATCCTGAGGGCTGAGAAGCATCTTAAGGGGTGCTTCTCAGGCCACCCTGAGGCCAAGCTCCGTGGTCAACAGAGAAGTGCCTGTAGGTGTGCGTTTCTCCCTCCATTTATCAAAGAGTGTTTACTGTGAGGCAGGCCTCACTGAAGCCAGTTGTTGATTGTTTGATAGGATTTAGGAACCAAGACCAGCCATTCTGATGGAAAAGCAGCTTGGGTGGGCCCATTAATTGGGTGGGGTGCAGTCTCTGTGGGTCTCCAAGGTGGGTCACACAGTGTTAGTGAGGTTGATGGAGTCTTAGATATGGCACCAGCCTACTGGCTCCGTCAGGGGGAGGGCTCAGCAAAGTGTCAATAACTCCTGCTCTCCCTGATGTGAGACACTTCAGTCTCTCCCTGTCTACCACTTGTGCCCTTCTAGCTGCCACCTGGTGCTAGAGCTCAGAGGGAGTGAGTTTGAGTAGATGAGCCCATGTGCGGGTTCCCCAAGAGGAACTGCTTACGGTTGCGGCAGCCTCTTCCACTGACTTAATCCCCGCTGGTTTTTACAGCCAGAAGTTGTGAGGACTTATCTTCCTGGCACTGGAATCCTGGGCTGGGGGCCTGGTGTGAGCCTGGGACTCCTTGGTCCTGAGATATCCCTCCCGAATTTTTATCCATGTGGGTGTGGGGCTAGCCAGTTCTGCATCTGCACCCCTCCTACCAGCCTGGATGTGGATGTGGTTTCTTCAATTCCATAGTTGTCAGACTTCCATTCAACTCAATTTCACAGTTGTCAGGCTTCTATTCAACTCGATTTCTGAAGTTCCTGAGTGATGGTTGTTCTATATTTTAGTTGTAATTTTGATGTGGTTGTGCAAAGAGGTGAGCCATGTCTGCCTATGTTGCCATTTTGACTGGAAGCTGAGAATCTGTATTTTAACCGGGACTCCTGACATCAAATGAACAAGTTTTCTACTGGAGTGACTGCTATTATTGAAGCAGGGCAATGATCAGACTGGGAAGGAGGTGCCCTAAGTCACCTGGGTAAGGCCTCTGAGCAGAGCTGTCAAGTGTGATGATCATGAATACAATTCTCAATAACTGGGCTAGGAGTTCAGTGGCCCTGTCCAGATTCCACTGGGTTCTCTGTTGTCTTATTTGAGTTGGGAGTAACAGATTTTACATGATTTTGCAAGTTGCAAGACCTTTCAAACTCTCTGAATCTCAATTTATGTAGCTGTAAAGTAGACATTGTTATAGCTGTCCTCACCAGAAGTTGGGAGAAGCAAATTGGATTATTCATTTAACATGCCTAGTGTAGTTCCTGGCTCACATAAGGAATCATAAAAACCTAATATTATTAAAAAAATAAGTATTTAGTATCTGTTGTTTCCCTTTTACCTCCATTTTATCATTCACCCTTTCTATTAGGATCTTCTCCTAGGCAAAATGTCCTGTGGTATCTTGGCTTGCTTTCTCACGCTTCATCCCAACCTGCTCCAGTCACACTCTCTCTGCTGCTTTCAACACCATGGAGCACATGATGTGACCAGGGTCCCAGTAGGGCTGTGTTCCAGAGAGCTAAGAATCTTCTTTGTTCATCAGTAAAGCAAGTAGAAATTCTAAGTAGTTTTCAAACCAGGAACGTTCTTTGTTCTATTTGATCATTTTCTGAGGATGTGCTGTGTGCAAAGTTTTCAGCATCATGGAGGTTCTGAGTGAAGGAGAGATCTTTACCTCTGTCTCCTGCTTCTCCCTACCATCTGTTTAACTGTTTAGTCACAAACCCTGACGATTCCCAGAATTGCAAAGGGGAAGATGCGACAATAACTCTGAAGGGCAAAGTGAACAGACATCGAATGGTGTAACCACATGCTCTCTGACAAATGGATCAAAGCATCAAAATCCTGTGTGTGCTTGAGGACCTGCCAACACCAGGGAGCTCACCACCTCGCAAGGCCACCTGTCCCATTACTTCTCAGTGGTAGTTATTCCTGCAGTTGTCTTTACATGGAAGCCACATGACATGCCTTCATGCTGCTTTCATTATTGGTCCTAATTTTGTTCCCTGGAGTGACCCTAAGGAAGTCGCACACCTCTTCCATGTGACAGCTCTTTACTCCCTCCGTCAAATGCCTCCCTTTCTGTCTCAACACATGGCCGCTGCCAGAGTATCGTCCATCATGGTTGAAAGGGTGATTATAATGTCTCCTCAGCATGTTTCTCTGTGTCCAGTCTCTCCCAATCTATCTTCCCTACTCTTGCCAGATTTCTCTTCCCCAGACTGGGTTACTTTCTACTGGTTTAAGTTCAAATGTTAAATTTGCGTGTGAGCCAGGGCTGCTGCCTGCACTGTCCCCTGCTCTCCACCACTGGTCCTAACTAGCTCAGCCTCTCTTTCCTGCCACAGCGCTCACTGCGTCTTTGTGCCGGGGTACCCGTCAGATCTGTAGTTCCTGGACATGTTGCCAAGAATACCTTGTGATTTCCTGTCTCCTTGTTTTCACTGTTCCATACTGTTCTTTCTCTGGAACGCCCCCACCTCACCCTCTGTGTTCAAATGAGATTCATTTACATTTTCGGGAAAGTTCAGACTGTGCTTATAGGCCTACTACTTTTTTTGTCTTTCTTTGAAGGAGGTAATTCTCATCAATCTTCTGAGAGATTATTTTTTAGGAATATGGCCAACTGTAGCAACCTTCTGGAAGATTGATCCCATGATGGTCTTTGGGGTCATCTGGAGGGAAGATGACTGAAAGTGGAGAAACTTTTTTAAATCTTCCTGAGCAGCTGTGTCACTGCCAGCAAGTTACTACATCACGAAGTGCAGAGAGGGGTGTCGGAAGCTGGGTTTGGAGGTAATGATGCTGATCTGATCTGCCTACAGATCATAGCACAGGAGGAAGTCATTACTCTCCAATCTTGCACAAGATTGTTACTGGTCTATTACTTACACTTCACGATATTAAGATTGGAACAAAAAGAATTCTTAGTAAAATTAGAAATCGAAATGCAATTAGAACTTTCTAATTAAGTAGGTATAAATATTTATAAGAGTATATTGCAAATTTCAAATGGCCGCAGCACCAAATGCATCTTTGAAAGTGTTTGGGTACTGCATCCTGGGAAAAGGTTAAATCCCCAAAGGCTGCCCACACACAGAGTGCATACACCAAAGCACACTCATACACGTGCAACCATCGTCTCTTCCCTTGAGTACCACTGGTGTGGTCAGAAATAGCTATTCCTTTGGACTTTCAATATTCACACAATCAGTGGTCCACTGAGCCAGTGATAGCTACATTTTACAGTCTTTCTAACTCAGACCTTTGGACATATGTTGAATTGCTCAGCATACAAGAAGGAGCATTATTAGCTGGCTCTGGAAGCTGGTAGGGTGTCTTGAGCCCTCACTTGGTTTAGGAAATAGAACAAAGATCTGGAGGATAGAGACCAGAGCTTCAATTCTGGCTCTCCTGGTCACCAAGCCTGTGAGTTGGAGGGAGTGTTTTGTCCTCTCATACTTCCAGATAGGGTTAATGGGAGCAAGCATTCTCTACCCCTGAGGGCTGCTGTGAGGACATTAGAAACAACCGATGCAAAAGCATTTAGGAAAGTGAAGAAGAACAATGTACTCAGATAAAATTGTTGTGGATGTAATTATTACTTAACCCTATTAGCTGCTGGGGTAGTGCATGCACAAGCAATACTTCCCAAATACCTGAGTACCTGAATGGGGCAAATTGTGAGGAGGGAAGCCATGGGCAGGGACCAGATATGAAAATAGGAGAGATGGCACAACAATGCATGAAGTAGTTGGGAGGACTCAGGGACGGACCGTCTTCACAAAGCCAACTGGGAGATTGCCGTAATTCCAGGCCACGTGGCAGATGGCTGGAGAGAACGGTGACACATCAGTCAGTGCACCAGCCCCTCAGTCCGTGACACCACAGGTGCTACAAGGAGTGCAGAAGAGCCAGGCCTAGCCTGGGTGAGGTAAACTTGGGAAACAGAGTGAGACTATGTAGTAAATGGTGTGAAATTGTGCAAAGAGAAAGCACATGAGTGCTGCCAACCTCACCCTTACACCCAGAGATGAGGGGGGCACTATCCCATGTCCTGAGCTATAAGGGCCCCACTTAGGTCCTTCCTTAACTCACAGAGTGAGGAGTTCATAATCTTTTTAGGGTTAAGAAGAAACACCCACAGGTCAGCCCTCCACCCTCATCATACTATTGTACCTGTGTCCCTGGAATTTTCTAGAGCCACTTCTAGGGTGTGTGTGAGTCTCTTCCTCTGGGCCAGTCCCCCTGCCCCAGGGTGGACAGTGCTGTCTGTTTGCCTGTGGGGTGGTCAAGGGGCAGCTACTTATGAAGGCTGGGTGTGGAAAACACTTGGATGTAGAGAGCAGGCTGTGACGTGTGTGAGAACCCTCTCTGGGTAGGGGCAGGGCCGGGGTGGGGGAGGAAAGTGGGCTCGGGGAGAGCTAGGGGCTGGATTATCCTGCAAGGCCACGTGTCCAAAAGAACTCCCAGGTTCAAAGGTTCAAACCTGGTCTTCGGGTCAGTATTAAGGTCCATTTTTTCAAGATAAGAGAATAGAGATTTTAACTAATGATTTATTAGCTTGATTTATAACTTTAAATATTTAGATACCATGCGCAAGCTGCACTCTTGTCTCTGGCCTGCAAATGTCAGCAGCAGGCTAAGTGCAACTGTAATTTGTACTGAGAGAGACAGCATTTCCTAAGCAGCTACGACAGAGGCACGTGGCTCCTCCACCTGATGCAGAGAAGGTTGTCGGAAGCTGGTTTGGAAGTGAGTCGGCTGATCTGCCCACAGATCAGCGCTGGACCCAGTGATCAGCACTGGAGGAAGTTGTTCTCTAGTCTTGCAAAAGGTTTTTCCATGTTCATTACTTACACTTCAGAATTTTAAGATCGGGAGGAAACCAATTCTTACTGAACTTAACTGCAAGCGTTAGGGAGGACTTCCCCTAGGAAGTGGGATAGGAATTTTGCCCTGACGTGTCTGTCCAGGTTGGGAAAGAATTCTGAGGCACACCAACGACTGAGCAAAGTCCGGGAGGTGGTGAGGGTGACTAGGCTGGAGTCAGTTGTGTGGGTTCCCTCCAGCCCCAACCACTCTCTCCACTCCCCATGTGGCTAAATTCCTGACCTTTTCTTCACATCTTCCAGAAGCCCTGCTTCCTCCATGGAGCCTTCTCAGGTTTCTTTAATGCCTAAAATCGCCTCCCTTTTCTGATTACCTCTACGATTCCTATCTACGCCATCGGCAGTTGTGCATGGGCATTCTTAGTTGGCACTCCCCTGTCCAGAGTCTACTTGTGAACTGAGTTTTGGAGGGTTTGCGTTGTCTCTCTTAAAACTAAAACCTCCAGGACATCATGGACCTTTCGATTATAGACAGAGTGACTATACAACTGGGCCATGACAAGGTCATTCTGACAGTTCTGTGTCGTTTGGGTTGAGGAGAGAAGAGAGAAGAGGGGGAGCAATTGTCAGTCTTTTCATATTTTTTGATCGGAGTTGCTTCCTGTAGAAGAGGAACCGGGAACTTCCATCTACAGGCTATCTGAGGGCATAGCCCTCAGCTATTTCCGTCAGGCCTAGACATTTCTGTGAACACTCTTGTTTTTATCTTAAAACATATACAGATTTTATACTCTACCCCACAATACATTTTTGTATCTGTTAAAATAAAGTTTTAAATTATTTATCTCTGAGTGAAACTGACTCTCTTAGAAGGTTTATCATTGATCAGTTTTATAAAGTGTGACTTATCTCAGGGCCCAGCACAGCACTTGGCACACAGTGGACACTCCAGGGCCATCTGATGAATGAGTAAAGGAGTGAACCACGGTGGGGAGTCCCGTACAGCCAGTCAGCTGCAGTGTGTGCCCAGGAAGAAGCTTGCCTGTGCTGGCGTGGCTGGGAATCAGAGCAGCGTTTCAATGGGAAGGGCCTGGTGGGGGGCCGGCAGTGTAGGGAGGGGCAGATGTGAGAGATGCTTCGAGGGAAGAATCAATGAGACTGTAACACTGACTGCAAGTGGGGGACGAAAGAAGGAAGATGCTCAGTAATGAGGGAGTTTCAAAAGGGAAGAAATGTTTAATTCAGCTCTTGCATGTGAGTCTGCGATAACAGTGGCAGATTTAGGGACCCTTGGGTCATCTTTCCCAGGATGACAGGAAATGTCAACTCAACATTTGACATGCACAGGCAGAGTTGTTGTCAGTGTAACACGGAAAATATGAAAACCTCAGTCTGATAGAAGAAATCGATCAGATTTCTGCCTCAACCCTTCCTGTCTAACTTGGTAGCCACCGGCTGCATGTGGTCGATGAGCCTCGAGTTACAGTTTGATGGAATGGAGCTGTGTGGTAGGTATAACACACACTGTATTTTGAAGACAGTATACACATACCCATATGCTCAGACCCCACGTGTAAAATATCTCAATCATTTTTATATTGGTTTCATGCTGAAATGATACTACTATAGCTATATTTAGTCCCATAATATATACTAATACAATTAATTTCACCTGTTTCTTTTACTTTAAAAAATGTAGCTACTAAAAGTTTTTACATGACATACGTGTCTTGAATCTGTAATTCATGCTGTATTTCTATCAGGTTGCACTGGTCTAGACTGACGAATTGAGACAACTTGGTCACAGATCCAGGAAAAGAGATCCCAGTAGCTGTTCCCTAGGGATTACCAAGCACAGGCCTTTGCAAACCCCCCTTTGCCCAAACAATGTCTATCTCTCAGGGGTGTTTGGAAGACACTGTTAATGGAAGGCTGAAAAACACAATTATCATTCACCACATATATTGGACAGGTATACTGTTGAGAAAATCTGTGGAAGTATAAAATCAAATGGAAAGTAATTAAAACCCTTGCCTAAAAAAGCTCCATCAGTCCCAAATAACTTCAAGCAGTGATCTGTGATTAATCTCCCTTTTGTGCTAGTCAGCACTTCCCCAGCTGCATCTATAGGTTGTCCCCCTCTCCCCCACCCCTGGCCGTTTTAAACAGTAAATAATTAGACTTTTGTTCAGCTCCTTGTCATTCCTGATTGCTTCTTCCCTGCTGAGTCCTGGCCCTTTAAGTAACTTTAGTCTCCACCTGGAGGAACTGAAACATTTTTGATACAGTTATTAAATATTTGTCACAGTTCTAGCAGGGTCAGGATTCTTGACTAGTATTTTCATATAGCAAAGTGCTAAACTATATGGAGTTACAAAGAGAGCTAGTAACTGATAAGGAACTTGACCCCCAGTGGCCAGCATTCATGGATTGTTTTTGGATCCTGTGAAGGGGAGATCTCCTCGGCGGTGGAATGAACTTCCTTCATTCCCTCTTTGCTTCCCTCCCTCGCCTCTGCCTTGTGGTTTGGCCCTGCGGCCTGAAGTTCCCATCTACCCCTTTGCTGACAGATGGTTGGATAAAGACCCAAACTGTCAAGATGGCCAAAAATGCTTTGTTGGCCTGCACCCCCGCCCCGCCCCCTTCTGCGGCCACATCTCAGGCCACTCTCTCCTGCACCCTGCTCCAGCCACCCTGCTGGCCTTGGTTCTTGCCCCTGACCAGGTCCTACTGTCCGGACTCAGGGCCTCTCCTTGCAGTGCTATTTGCCTGGAGTAAGTCCCCCTGCCCTCCCTCTTCACATACCACCTGTCCTGAAAGCTGATCTCCTCTGGGCATCTTCCCTGAAAACTCCAGCCTTTTTATTTGCCCTCACAGTGGTCTGAGCTTGTCTTCCAAAGTGCTCACCATAGTTGGTGATACATGGTTTATGTCACTGTGTGAAGATTTGATGTCTGTGTTTGCCACCTGATGTTAAGCACCTGGAGGGTGGGGAAAAATCTGTGTTTTGTTTACTGTTGTATCTCCAGGGCTAGAGACTCATGTAAATATTTGTGGGACAGACTCATAAATGTGTTTGTTCTGCTCCTCCCTCAGACGGCTCAGAACTGCCCTGGGGGCAGGGCTGAGAGTTCTGTGCAGGGCGATGGCGGGTTAGGTGGGTCAGTCCTCAGTCGGACCTTGGATCACACTGTTCCCTCCGCATTCCCCTGGCCTGACCTACTACACTCCTCCGGGTTTCAAGTCTTCTTCCTCTTCCCATAGCTCTTCTGTTTCCACTGCTTGTGGATCCTGCCCTTTCTTCCTTGCGCTGCCCCCACCTCCCGCTAGTCTGGCAGTTTCCGGTGGAGAGCATCAAGCTCTCGGGACATGGGGAGGCACTTTCCCATCTGATTACAGTGGTTTCTAGTTTTAACACAACCACATAAGCCAGCACAGGCTCAGTTAGCTACGAGGGAGGCTCGTCACCCGCTCCTCTCTTTGACTTGGAACATGGGGCTGGGGGCCGGGGCCAGAGTTTCAGGTGAGAACACTGGGTAGAGAGTTCTGCATGGCCCGGAGATCAAATCTGCCACAGTTTTGTGCAGCAGGTACATCATGACTCGCCTTTTGCATCAATGCAGGATTTTTCACAAGCAAAATCTGCGAGCTATCCCTTTAACGTTTATCAGAATCAGACCACTTCTCACCACCTCACTGGCAGCACCTTGGCCCAAGTCACTGCCAGTTATTTCCCAGAATTACCGCTGGGGTCTCCCTGCTTCTGTCTCTGCTTCCCGAGGGATGGTGTTGAAATGAAATTCAACCACGACACTGTGCTGTGAAAGATTCCACAATGGAAGGGATTCCTGCTGTTTGAGACAGCATGGATGGCCCTTGAGGGCATTCTGCTGGGTTAAGTGAGTCAGACAGAGAAAGATGACTACTGTATGATCTCACTTATATGTGAAATCTTAAAAAACTGAACTTACGGAAACAGTATAGACTAGTGCGAGCCGGAGGTGGAAGGGTGGGGGATGGGAAAATGGGTGAAGATAGTCCAAAGGTACAAAATTCTGGTTATAAAATAAATAAATTATGGGAATGTAGTGGAGGCTATAATTAAAAATACCGTATTGTATATTAAATGTTGCCAGCTAATTTGAAAGTTGCTGAGAGTCAGTCTTAAAAGTTCTTATCACAAGAAAATAATTTATAGCCATATGAGGTGATAAGTGTTAACTAAGCATAGATGGTTATCATTTGCAATACGTACATGTATTAAATCATTACATTGTATACCTAAAACTAATACAATGTTATACATACATCAACTATATCTCAATATAGTGGGGAGGAAAATGAATTACCCAGAGCAAAGGTGAAGTCCACATAGTTGCCCTCACCAACCTCACTTCTTTTTATTTTTAAGTAAGGAGTTTCATTTAAAAGTTTGGATAACTTACTAAGAGGAAAAATAAAAGGTATTCAAGTAAGTTTTCTTTTCCAACTAATTCTTATACAGTCAATCGCCAATTTGGTTCTAATATATTCATTTTAAAAAAATTATTATAAGCAGAGTTGGCATACAATATTATGTTAGTTTTAGGTGCACAACATAGTGATTAGATGTTTATGTAACTTACAACGTGATCATCTCAGTTCGCATCAAAGTGCCCATCTGACACCATGTCGTTATTACCATATTACTGACTACATTCCTTTTGCTGGATGTTCCATCCCCATGACTGGCTTTATACTTGGCAAACTGTGTTTCTTAATACCCTTGCCTTTTTTCACTCCCTCCCCTCCCCCCTCCCCCCTTCCCTTTGCTCATTCCACTCTGGCAATACTGACTTCCCTCTGGTTTCTTGAGTGAGCCAATAACGTCCCTGATTCTGCACTTTGCATTTGCTGTTTCCTCTACTTGGAATGCCATCCCCTCAGTGGGCATATTGCTTCATCTCCCTCTTCATGAGCACCTCAATGTGTGAACTCTGCATCTTTGCCCTAGCCTTTCGTTTGGCTCCCTCTGGCTTTCCTCTTTGAAAACAGCAAGGCGTACCAATGAGACTATGGTGAGGCTCTCTGGCTAGTTGAGACCCCCTTCAAAGAATCATCACTCCTGAGAACCTCTGATGGCTTAGGAGAGGCCATAGGCACTAGGACAATGGTTTCGAACTTTTAAAATATAAGTGGAGCTTTTTTGTCAACTGGAATCATGTGCAGAAGACCTTCCTTAGCAAGTTTTAGAGGGATGAAATGTTGACCACTTGGACACACTGCTGAGGGAAGAGGCTGTCACTGCCTTAGCTGACAGATTAGAAACGTGAAGCCAAGAGAGGGTAAATTCTTAATGTGGAAACTGGAAGTGGAGAAGAAAAAGTGGGAGTAGAGCTTGGATGTGTCACCACCACCACCACGTCATGGCCTCCTCCACCCCCACCATCCATTACAAGGGTTTTATGAATATAAAACAACCCCCCCCCCAAAAGCAAGTACAGCAAATTATTTGATATAGAATTACCAAGATTCTACACTATCTGTCAAAATCATCACCACCATTCATCTGATTATCTATATTGCATCACTGTGTCCACAAGAATAGTGTGAGAACTTATCACCTGCATTTGCTAAAACAAATGTACTTCCTGTCTCCTTCAGGTCTGCTCAAAGGTCCCTTCTCAATGACATGGCCACCCTACCCCAGAGTGCAACACAATCTTTTCCCCCTACCCAACTCCTCCCTCGTCCCACTCTGCTTGTTCATTTGTTTTAATTCCTCATACCACTTTCCACCTTCTAACATGTTATAAAATTTACTTATTTATTATTGATCTGCTGTTTATTTTTTTGTCCCCCTGCTAGAATGTAAGCTTAACATGGGCATTTCCTCTGCCCATGAGCATTCCATTCTCCCTTCAAGTTCCAGTCAAGTCCCAACTTTCTTTCTTGGCTCTGGTTTGCACCAATTGTGCCTCCTGCTTGCTCATGGGGTACATTGTTTCATCCCACACATTTCAGAGCTTGATATGATTCTTTCTGTAACCTTCCGTTTCTTATGTGCTCCGTGGAGGAAAAATAATTTCCCACTGGGCTTCCCCTTCTAATTCAGCTATAACTCAGTGGTGACCTTGAGAAGTGACTCAATTACTCTGGACCTCATTTTTTTTTTTCATTTTACAATAAGGAGCTGAGTTGGATGGTATTTGAGTTCTCCCCAGATTTCACATTCTAAACAGTCGCAAGCAGTTTGATAGCAGGGTCCATGTCCAATAAAAACAACAATTCCCATTCACAACTGCCTGTTAGCCCCTACAGCTACGTAATTTCCCACCCCCTTAATCATCCTATTAGGGAGGCACTTTATACCCATTCCACAGCGGAGGAAACTAATACTCAAAACTGAACCCCAAAAGACTTGCATAAGGGACTCTTAGGGAGGGTTTGGACTCTATCTTGAGTCTGTCTAACTTCAAAGCCTGTGTCCCTTTCCACTTTCTCAACTGCCTCTTGCCTTACATTTCTTTTTGATCACTCTTGGTCACGAGCGACAGATCTGAGGTGATCTTTAAATTGTATCCCAAAACTCAAGAGGAATCCAGTTGCATTTCCTTGATTGGCCCTGGCACCTGACTGCTGTGTGGGCTGGGCTGTGCTCTCTGCAGGGCTCCTTGATACTGTCATTCAGGCAGAAGGCAGCCACGTGGGCAAGAACTCTTCCTTTCACCCACTAATGTGTGACAGTGGGCAGGTTACATAGGTTCTACAAGCCTCAGTTTACAAATTATTTTTCCCATTAAATAAGAACCCTAACACCTGCTTCCTAGGTTTGTTAGGAGAAATTTAAATGAGGAAATAAGTGTAACATCAGTGTATGGATTTTTAAACGTTTAATTGTGGTAAAGTACACATAAGGTACTATTTACTGTCTTACCCCTTTCTCAGTGGTATTAAATACATTTGTTCTGTCATGCAACCGTCACCACCGTCCACCCCCAGAACCTGTTCCACCTTGCAAAGCTGAAACTCCGTGTATGGTGTGTTTGTCTTTGTTTCAACTCAACGTGGATGCAAAACTCAGCACACCTTCTAGTTCTCACAAAGGAAAATGCACACACACATTAGTGAGTAGCAAGACCTCCCCCCTTATCCTGCAGGGTGATAGCACTAATCTCTAAACTCACATTTCCAAGTCACTATGGTAATCAGAAGACAAAGTCCCTGGGCCCTGGCTGGCGTAGCTCAGTGGACTGAGCACAGGCCTGTGAACCAGAGGATCTCGGTTCGATTCCCAGTCAGGGCACATGCCTGGGTTGCAGGCCAGTTCCCTGCAGGCTAACTCCCAGCAGGGGACGCATGAAAGGCAACCACACATTGATTTCTCTCTCCCTCTCTCCTTCCCCTCTAAAGATAAATAAATAAATAAAGTTAAAAAAATTCTAAAAAAAAAGAAAAAGAAAACAAAGTCCTTGCTGGTTAACAGGATTCGCTTTGGGCAGTTTTATCGGGGCTGTAAATGACAAAGATTATTTTCCATGTACATTATCATCACCATCTCCATCATCACAAACTATTGTTGGTAACCTAGAAGAATGATGCAGAAACAGAGAGGGACTGGAAACTGGGGAGTAGAGACATTTAAATCCACTTTCAAAAGAGTGATAGATGGTTCATGAGAATCCAGTGCTAGGTGAAGTAGCTCTGGAACTCAGCCTCTTATGCTCACAAGAATCAAACCAACTATATCCAGGGACTGAAGCTGATCTGTCACCCCACATTGGTTGGATGTGGACTGGAGACCCCACCACACTCCCTTGCCCACACCATCTGACAGCAGTCACTGGAGGGGATCTCCAGAGATCACTTAGAACAGCTGGCCTAGAGGAACAGAGCCCTCCGTCCTGGGCTGACGTGTGGGAGCCTCCACAGTCTGGTACGAGACCAGGCTCACTGATCAACACTGTCATGGACTGTTTGCCCAGACCTACTGTGTTGACATGATTACCTTTGTCTGGAAGCTTCATGCCAAGAATTAGGTGGAAATCATATTTATCTGAAAGAGGAGAGCCTGGAAGCCATCTAGAATTGCTGAAAAATGGAGTAATAAAATTAAAGCTGTCAACATAAAAACATCCCTGATCAAGAGTCTTCAAATACATTTTTATCATCTACAGGCAAAGCTATTTTATATGTGGCAAGCTAAATGAATTTCTAATAGCTTAGTGAACAATAGATCACACCATCAATAAGAGGCACCCAACAGGAGGCATAGGCTGTGTACCTGGGCGTGGTCCTTCAAGCATGCAAAGGAGGGAGGGACAGAAGAAAAGATGAGTTTCATTTTTATAATTTACAATAACCTAGGAATGTTAATACTGATTCTATTCCTGTGTGACTTTCCACAGAGCAGAAAAAGAATTTCCATGAATATTGAAGACTTTAATTTGCCGTCTTTGCATAATACCTATGCAGCAAAGATCTCACAGCTCTCAGGAGTACGAGGCTGGGCAATGAAAAGAACCAGATATGTCAATGACAGCTGTAAGCTTTGCTCTCTAAGCTAGATTTTCGCCATCATTAAACTTGGAGCAGAATGAATCTCATCTGTTAATCTCCCTGTGGAATTCTGAACAAACGCAAGACTGTGCTGGTTAGTGGCATTGAAAAAAGGGGTTATGGGTTGGCATTGAAGATCAAAGGCCTTAATATCTGTGAAGTATAGGCAGGAGTCTGAAGCCACTTAGTTTCTTAGTTTGTCCATCAGTAGCAACTGTCTCTGCCTTGTATTTGGTGGGATGGTAATTCTAAGTCTTTGTGGAGTTATGACTGATACTTTCTGTTTGATTTGTAACATCTCAGAGAGTTACCATATAGGCACTTTGGCAGATAGTAATTATAAATAAGAGTTAAAAATCAATATTACTTGGCATTTTAATTGGAAATATTTCAAGACTCTCCCTTTTCTTAATTGGATTTACCTGTGAAATAAGAAGACAGTGGCTGGGTTTTTGCCTCTGTTTTTTGTCCCAGGATTCTGGGACATTAGCAATGATTCAGTTCAAAGCTCTCTCTTTCTGTAGATGATGAACAAGCCCACAGAAAGCCAGAGCCGTAGGTTATACTGTATATTGGAGGCAAAGACAGGACTAGAGCGCAGGTCATTTAACTCTGAGCAGTAGTGCTCTCCCCTGACACTACGTCTTAATGGCTGTGTCTAAGATACTGCATCCCATGTGCAGAAAACACTGCATGCAAATAGCTCCTTAAAGCATATTTGTAATTGACAATGACATTGCTGTTCCTGTTGATTTAATTATAGGGTGCTAGTTCTCCAAATGGAAAGAATGAAGTTAAAAATAAGGGAGTAAAAACATCTTTCCAGGTTCAAATTAAGTACTATCCTGAAAGCTTCCATTTCCTTCATTTTTCTGTTAGATATGGTGTCGTCCATCACCAGAAAGGGTGTTCACTAAAAACCAGTGATCGCCAACATGTCCAAGAGTGGCAGCTGGCTTCTTCAAGCAAACATCTGTCATGTGTCAGGTCTATAGCTGGTGACTATAGATGGGTACCTTCTGTGGTGAAGGTACCCATGATGGTGCTGGTGCTTGTGGTGATAATGGTAGTGGCTGTGTTGGTGGTGATGGTGGTGATGGTGGTGATGGTGGTGGTGGAGGAAGAGGCAGTGGTGGCAATGGAAGAAGTTGTGGAAGTGGTGTTGGTGGCCACAAAGGTGGTGGTGGTGGTAGTGAAGGATTGCCATTTGTGCTCAGCTTTCAAGGATAGGCAGGGTTTTCAACAGGCAGAGCTGTGCAGGAATGGAAACTCTGAGTTGAGGAGGTAGCTTAGCTGAAGTCAGTAAATTGCTCTGACTGGCTGGAATGTGGGGTGACTGGCATGTGGCAAGAGTGTGAAAGACAACCTCAGTAAGGTCCATCTGGGGTCATCTGGTGAAGCCTTGGATACTAGGACAGGAAATTTGAATGTCTTTGTCCAGGAGAATGCGATAGGACTAGAATCACTCGGACAGAAGTGAGGAGGAACTCACTTAGGGCAGTTGTCCTTAGGACAGAGATGTGAGGAGAGATAGGAGGGTCACATGTGGGTCAACAGAACCCAGAAGCTGACTGGATGTGAGGCTGACCATCATGCCCTGTGCAGTGGCCTGCTCTGTGAGAGGGCAGAGTAACTGCGTCATGTTACTTGGCTTTTCCATAGGGTCTGGCACTGTGCCTACTATGTGGTAGGTGTTCTGAAAGTGTCTGGGGTCTGTTTAACTGCTTTGAGTCACCCTGGCTAAAGGGCTGACCAGGTGGTTGGTTGAATTTGACTTTTTCCTGTTCCCTACATTCTCCTTAGAGTGCACATTTGGTCAGTGGCACTCTCACACACAGGCCTACTTTCCATGGCTGACCCCAGCCCATAGTTTGGCTCCAAGGAATTGACTAGCAATGATAGCATTGCATATTCTACCCTCCCTCCCATTAGAGGAGGGACTTCACTGAAGGATGGGGAGTCTGAGATAACCTCATGGGAGAGGTTATATTTGACCTGAGTCTTGAGGAAGGATAGGGGTTAGATGAACAGTGAGGGAGGATATTTTAGGGGGGAAGAAAGCAGGGGCTGAAGTTTAGGCATTGGTATGAGTGGATTGGTTTTGCAGAAGTGAAGGTGTGTGAGGGCTGTTGGAGAGACTCATTCTGGTCAGACTGGGGGAGGCTTTGATTTCTCAGGAAAAAATGTTGGGCTAACTCTTAGGGCAGAGGTTTCTGAGACAGGACAACTGGTATTCATCTTATGTTCCTATAGCCCTTTCATGTTTCAATCTCCCTTGTGGTCAGCTGAGGCCCTGTGAGGGAGTTCTGGCAGAGAGGAATGTGAGTGGTGCTGACACAGCCCTCTTGGTCAGGGTGCCCTGGGCATGCCCCTATGCCCCTCTGTGGTGCCCTTGGAAATGGGCTCCAGGTGGTGCAGCTACAAGATGGCAGGATCTTCATACTCAAGGTCCTGAAGGGGAGAACGAGTTTCAGGGCTTATATGTGAGTAAGAAATAACATTTTGTTGTTATAAGGACCCAAGGTTTTGGGTTAATTTGTTAGGGCAGCTATCCTTACAGCTTCTAAGGCCTGGGCTCAAGGACAGGAGTGATGGGAATTGGGGGGCAGTGGAAGGATATGTACAAGGCCATGTGCTCTTCATCTGTGACACTTCCTCCCTTGTGCAATCAGATGGCACAGTGTTCTTCTGGGCACTGGGGAGAACAGTTGATTATAAAATCCATGAAGGCCTCTCCTGTTCACCGGGCAGCATCCTTTGCCTGTGCTACTTTTTTGAATACCTTGGAGCAGTGGGCTGACATGTCAGCAGTGGGCGGACATGAAGAAGTGAGATGCTTGAAATGAAGGGCAAAACTCTAGTGAAGTAGAAGGTTAGGAGGCAAGACCCTTTAGTTTTCCCTAAACATCAGCCAGGCAATGCAGGCTCTCAGAATTCCCAACACAACCCCAAATCCAATTTGAAAATACCCTGGTAGCATGAAAAGACACAGGATTTGGACTTAGAAGATCTGGATTTGTCTCCTGGCTCCACCAGTTACTAAACATATGATTTCGGGTAAATTTCTTAATCTACCTAGGATGTATTCATTATATGAAATTGGGTACAAAAATTGTGTTTCCTACTATACAGGACTATTGCGCAAATAAAGGAAAATAAGACGTATGAGTGATGCTTTATAAACCATGTCGGACTCTGCAAATATGTGTGGTTTGTTCATTGTCATGCATACATCGCTGCAAAGCTGTCTCAGCAGGGGCCTCATTGCTCTCTCTTATACGGCCTGTGTTGTATCCCAGAACCTTCTCACTTCTTTCTGCAGATGACTTTGCCTCTCTCTTCACTGAGATTGTCAAGACTTCCAACAAGAACGTCTCAATTTTTCCCAATAGCTTTGTATATCCTCTCATTCTTCTCTCCTGCTCCAGAGGAAGATGGCGCTCTTCTCTGTTCCAGGGCCAAACCTTGCACTTGGGTTCTCGGCCCCATTCCAATGCACCTTCTTCACAGCTTTCCTAACCACCAACAGCTATCTCATATCTTCCGGCATTTCTAGCTTCAGTCAGATAGTGGACCAAGTCCCTTTCATCCTGAAAATCAAAGTCCCCCTAGCATATTGTCTCATAAGGTCAAATATTATCTTTCTCTCTTCTTTACCACATGTATTTCTGAAAGAACTGCCAAGTTCTTCACTTCCACGCTCATTTGGAGTGGGAAGGATGAAGGGGGTACTTTCTGATCACAATGAAACAGCCAGAGAACTTTTCATGAGTGTGGTGAACACAGGCAAGAAAGGCAGATGGGTCTTCAGAGTCTTTTGTTCTGAGCAGGTACACACAGTACCAACCAAACCAACCAAACCAACAAACAAAACAACCGAGGAACTAGATGAAATAATTCAGGAACTTTTAAAAATTCTTTCTTACTTTGCTTTTCAATAATACTACTGCTTCATTGATTTAAACAATTTTTTTTACTGTAGGTGATAAAACTATTTTTGTTCTGTGAAGTGTGTATTTGAAGACTGGAGCTAAACATTCTCTCATCTAATAAACAACACACTCAGGATTTGAGCCAACCTGGATTTTTAAAAATAAGTGACGAAGAACGTTTTGAGGGTAGCCGGATGGGAGGGGGTTGGGGTGATGGGCAAAAAAGGTGAAGGGATTAAGAAGTAAAAATCAGTAGTTACAGAATACTTATGGAGATGTTAAGTACAGCATAGGGAACAGAGTAGCCAAAGAGCATATAGGCAGAACCCATAGACATGGACAATGGTGTGTGGGTTGCCTGAAGGTGTGGGGGGGTGGGTAGAAGGGGCAAAGGGGGGAAAACTGGGACAAGTATAATACCATAATTGATAAAATATAATTAAAAAACAGAACAAAAAATAAATGACGAAGACAAGGAAACTCCACATGTGCAAAGCAGTGACAGTGACAGATCACCACACAGGGGCACTCCCGGTCTGGGATGGGCAGCTGACCACGGTCCACGCCCAGGGTCTACTCAAAACGAAGGCAGCTATTATTTACTCTCTAAATCCGAAAGACAGATTTTGTTTTTCCCTATTCCTCAGCTGAGACATGAACAAGTTGTTTCTCTCCTCTGTAGGGATCTGCATCAGGGTAAAGACAAATGGGGCATTCAGTCTCAAATCCTTGCCTGCTCCTGGGTGTTTCCAAATTTTCATCAGGATTTTCTGATGGTGATGCACAGCAGGTGGTATGTTAGCAACACCTGGCTCTCCAAGAAAAATCCCTAATTGGCCGGTAGCACTCTGTGGAATAAATACTTTTGTGATGGCCAATTTCAAGTGACAACATGATGTCACTGAGCATGGAATTGGGAAGAGACATGCACCATTGGCTCTTCAAGCTAACTCCAGTATATTGCTGAGTATGCCACACATTCTGCTAACGATGTAGTATACGTCCCATAGGGAACTGGAAAATCATAGAAACACAGGGCAGAATGCAGAGAAAAAAATACTAGGAGCTTCAGTCCCCCAAAAGACAATAAATTAATATATTCCATTTTCAAAAAAGAAAGAAAATTCTATGCATAGATTGCTTTTAGTGTTTAGTTTTTGCATAGTTGTCATCATACTGTAGTTTTGTTTTCTGACATAACACACAACTTTTCCTATGTTATTACAAATTTATCCTAAACACTTTAGCAGCTGAATAATATTCTAACGAATGACCAAAGCAGTCCATCTCAAAATCTAGTGCACAGTGATATCTCTGCTTTTAAACTACTCAGTTCCAGGGACCTTTCTCTCTCCTCTGCTTCCGTGGTCACACTGGGACCATGTTACACTTTAGGAGTGCATTTTAGTCATGCCCTCCATAAATGCCATGCCCATCTGCCTGGCTCGCTTGACCAAGTACCTCCACTGTCACAATTCTGTGTCTCAGCAAGAGCTCAAATCGAATGAGCCAGCCATTTACTTCCAAACCCCCAGCCTCTCCAGGTTTTACTTCCCTCTTTGCCCATGGATATAATCATACCTATGCAGCTACCTCCAATTCTCCTATTTTCCACCCTGTAAGATATTTACCTGACAGCATCTCAGCCCAAGATGAACTCAACTGCCCACATCCTTGTCTGCTGCTGCCCCAGGTGCTGAGCACTGGGAGACATCCACAGAGCCAGGCTGACTTGACTTTTGATTACTGGGTCATTTCCTTCTATGCTTCCAGGACTCCAGACCCATGGTTCTCCTCCTACCCCACTTGCCACTGATTCACAGTCCTCTTGACTGACTTTTTTAGGGCTTTGTCTAGTCTCCTCTGATAGTTCCCTCCCAGATGACTTGTCTGTCACCAAGGTTATAGATCCATCTATCAGCTCATAAGTCACATTTGTATATCTCTTCCTCAGACCTCACTCATCAGCTGGACTTATATATCCACTGGGTGGATATGCATATCACAGGGGTCTCGTGGTTGATCTCTGGCTGCAGGCTTTTACTCCCCATTCTCTTCGGGGTAAAGTCCAAAATTCTCAACAGGTCTATTGAGCTTCATGATCTCTAGCCTGGTATTTCTTCACTTATTTCTGTCTCATCCACCACAACTACCACACACACACACACACACACACACACACAATACCACACACACATACCACAACACACATACACCATGCTACACACACACACCACAGACATACCCCCACATCATACACATGTACGTACACATTCCACACCACACCATACTACATATATCACACACATACAACTCCCTACACCATGCACATACAACCTCCTACACCACACACACACAACCCCCCATACCACACAAATACGCACCTCTCAAACACACACTCCCCACTAACCACACTGAATTTCTTCAGAGAGACAGGATAATGCAGCGGCTAATGAGTGAGCACCAAGGTCAGACTTCCTTGATTCCAATTCTGATTATGCCACTTACTAGCTAAAGAATCTTGGACAACTTACCTACCTTATTGAGCTGTTGTGAGGACAAAATGAGATGAGGCATATAAAGTTCTTGGCAGAGTGCCTGAAACATCATAAGTGCTTAATGAATGCCAGTGATTATTGTTTTTAAATTTAGTTTCTTAAGCATAACATATGATCTCTTTTTCAGAGCATGCTGTTGCCTCGACCTGGAATTCCTTCTTCTCCTGAACGCTGCACATGACTTTGCTTCCCCCACCCGCATGCTGTTTGACTCAGACTTAACCTTCGGGACTTTGCTGCTTACTTACTTGGTCTGTCGAACATTTCTTGACCCCCGGTGAAGCACACCCCTTCCGGGCACTCTCCTGTCACTGTGGTGCACCCTCGCTGTACTTACATGCCCCTTTCCTCTCTGGTCGCCCAGTAGACTCCACAAGTATTGAGCATAGGGCATGTGTTTTTGCCATTCTTGTATCTCCAGCAGAGTTCCTGTTATAGGTAAGTGTTCATAAATGTTTGCTAAATAAATGGATAAAATGACAAATCACACAAAGTAACCATAGCTCTCTTCTTTAAAGAAGAATAAGTAAAAAAAAGAAAGTTCATGGGAACTATGAAGTAATTTTGTGATTCAGAGAAATGAAATCCCCAATTAACTAAAAATCTTTGGTGATATGCCTTCCCTGAAAGAGATTACTATAAGGAAAAAAAGAATAATGCTAAAATAGCTAATTTATGTTCTTAGAAATAATAAGATGCTTCCCTTAAGAAAAAAAACTACTATTAACTGAGTTCCAACATTTAAATTTGGCCAACCATGATGAAAATCATGGCTGCTAAATTCAAAAAAAGAACAATAGGTGACATACTGAAAAAGGCAGAAAATTGATTACAGTAGTTCTTCCTTATCCCCCGTTTCAGTTTCCAAGGTTTCAGTTACCTTCAGTCACCTGCAGTCTGAAAATATTAAATGGAAAATTCCAGAAATAAACCATGTTTAGGCTTTAAATTGCACACTGCTATGAGCAGCATGATGAAATTCTGCACCACCACAGCCCATCCCACCCTGGACACAAATCACCCCTTTTTGCGTGTGCACATGGTATGTACACTTGCCTCCCCCATTAGTCAAGGTAGTTGTGTCTCAGTTAACAGTTGTGGTATCACAGTGCTTATGGTCAAGTACTACTTATTTTACTTAATAATGGCCCCAAAGCACAAGAGTGGTGATGCTAGAAACTTGCTTTGCCAAAGAGAAACCATAACATGTATGTATGTATGTATGTATGTTTGTGGAAAATCACAGTATTTATAGGGTTTGGGGCTCTCTGTGGTTTTAGGCACCCACTAGGAGTCCTGGAACATCCCCCAGGAATAGGGAGAATGACTGTAGTCAGGCAGAGGACAAGTTGATTATTTGCCGAGAATAACTTAGAAAAAAGAAAAAAGTTGAAGATAAGTATAAGAAACATTGCAGGAACAGAAGTGAGATGGTCAGAGATATTAGCTACTAATAAGATTTTTTGGCCACATCTCAATCCCAGGGGAGATTTGTTGATCTAAACCACTTTGTGCAGATAGGAACAAAGCCTAGTTTTAAAGATGCCTATAAGAGATGCCTTGATTTAAACTATGTGTATGCGTTTATTCTAAGATGATGGAGGCTGGTGATAGAAGTCACTGAAATTAAAGGGCCTGGGGGACAACCGCAGAAAGGAATAGGAGCAAACAGAGCCTGGCAATGATCAGAAGAGGAAAATGTAGGAAATTAAAGAAGCACCGAAGATAAAACTGTAATGCCAGACCTGTCCTTAAACAACTGTAGTCAGGTCTCTGTTAGTTACAAGTAACAGAAACTCAACTCTAAAAAGCAAAAAAGTGATTATTATTATTATTTCTACATAAAGTCGAGAGCGCAAGATGGGTCTTTGGGCCCTGGCCAGTGTGGCTCAGTTGGTTGGTGCGTCGTCCCATAAACAGAAAGGTGGTTTCTAGTTGGGGAGCTTGTGAGAGGCAACCCACCGAGGTTTCTGTCTCACATCGATGTTTCTCTCCCTCTCCCTCCCTCCCTCCCTCCCTCCCCCTCTGTCTAAAATTAATAAGCATGACCTTGGGTGAGAATAAAAAACATTTGTGACTTCGGTACAGCTGGATCCAGAAACTCAAAAAATGGTAGAGCTTTGTCTTTTTGTCTTTCTGCTTTGTTCTCTTTGTGTTTGCTTCATTCTCAGAGGAAAAAAAGATTTTTTGAAAGAGATCAGAATGATAAAGTTTAAGCAGTAACAAAGCTGTTGTATCTTTTTTTACAAGTTTTTACAAAAATGGTACTGCAAGAGCTATCATATTTGTCATAATAACTAAACAAAACAACTTAAGAATTTGTGAATTCTTGGCTGTCAGCATTGATTAGATGGTGACTATGTACCAGACACTGGGCTAAGGGTTTTACAAGCACGATTTCACCAAATCCTTACAACTCAACTCATGATGAAGGTGCTATCAGTATCCCCAATTTTCAGATGAGGAAAGCGAGGCTCAAAAGAGAAGAAAAGTTCCTTTTGCAAAGTCACATTGCTGGTGAATGGTGGCCCTGTGTGGTTTACTTTGAGAGTGATCTGTGCTGGGCAAATCATCATAGTTCTGGAACTGCTCCTGAGAAATGAATACCAGGCTCTTTTCAGCAATTGAAAGTAAAGCCAGGTATGTATTTTCTGCCACATGGTTTGACCAATGGCATGTTAGCATATGTGTAGCAACTAGAGACTTTTAAAGCACTAGTGCATTGAGGCTTGTCCTCTCGCTACTTTTGGAAGCCAGCCACCCTGTGAAGAAACCTGATTACTATCACTGGATGACAAGAAACACACAGTTCAGTCATCCCTGACACCCTGGTTAGTAATCCTCCAAGTGCCAGATCTGTGAGTAAGGGTTCCTAGGTTATCCAGCAGCCAGATATCCACTGCTGGCAGAAGACATGAGAGAGTCCGCAGAGTTGACATAAACCAGACCAGCCAACCAACTTAGAAAATCATGACCTAAATGAATAGTTGTTACTTTCAACCACTAAGTTTTGGAGTGGAATGTTACTCAGCAGGAGCTAACTGATACACCCTCCACTTGGGAAAGCAAGTGTAAAGAAGCTGCCCCAGGTCAGAAGGCTTAAGGGTGATGCTGGAAATGGATGAGGCTAGACCTTGAAACTGCTTCCACTTTTGGAATGTGCAGTAGGCACTAGGGTAAGAAACTGTCAGCTCAAGGACTAGTGCCAGCTTCCCATTGGCCTGAAAAACTGGGGGCATGATCCCTAGTGACTAGAGACAGGGATAGGGCCCTGAGTAACTCTGGGCTGCCCCCCTGCCCCTATAGTGGGGAGAAAGCTGGGAAGAGGAAAACTATGGCTAACCCATACTTCTTTCTTTTTTTATCTGCCATTGAAAGAGCTGAGGAGGGCTCCTTACAACTCCAAATCTACCTTAACTCCCCACACTGGACTACACTTCATAAGGCTGAGTGAAAAGAGAAAGAGATTTCCTATTTGGCAGAACCGACAATAGGAACTGATCTTGGGAAGTGGAAATGTTTCTTTGGGCAACCTCTTGCTTCAAGGAACAGATGGAAACTGGAGGTAATTCCTTACTTGTTTCTCAAACAAGATTTGAGAGGCCATTGCATCCATGAAAACTGCAGGAAACACTGCTTTCAAAGGCCGACATGATTACAGAAATAAAGACGCACCAGCAGCAGTGAGGAGCAGATTATTTCTTGATCTCCCAATTTCATCAGAAATGCTTGAGATTTCACCCAGAAACCAAAAAAAAAAGAAAGAAAGAAAGAAAGAAAGAAAGAAAGAAAGAAAGAAAGAAAGAAAGAAATCACCAAGATTAATAAAGCAGTAAGGAACATAGAGAGCCGACTTGATGAAAACATTTTTTTTTTTACATAGCATTAACTTTGAAAAGGGGAGCAGAACACGGTGCCAGCAATTAAAAAAATCTTCAAAAAAAATTTCCCTGAACTAGAGATTTGAATTTAGATGAGAAAATTTCAGTAGTGACAGAAAAGCACAAAACAAACCTCTAAATATCCATATATTCTGTTGTACATTTCTGTATAAATCAAAACAGCCTGGTGCTGGCAAAAGAGCAAACACATAGACCAATGGAGAACAGAGAGCCCAGAAATAAACCCAAGTCTCTATGGTCAATTAATATTTGACAAAGGGGGCAGCAGCATAAAATGGAGTAAAAATAGCCTCTTCAATAAATGGTGTTGGGAGATCTGGACAGCTACATGCAAAAAAATGAAACTAGATCACCAATATACACCATACACAAAAATAAGTTCAAGGTGGATAAAATACTTAAATACAAGTCATGATACCATAAAAGTCCCAGAGAAGAACATAGGCAGGGAAATCTCAGATATTCCACGCAGCAATATTTTTGCTGATATGTCCCCTAGAGCAAGAGACAAAAGGAAAGAATAAACAAATGGGATCTCATCAAAATAAAAAGCTTCTGCATGGCTAAAGAAAACAACATTAAAATGAAAAGAGAACCAACTATATGGGAAAACATATTTGCTAATGATACCTCAGACAAAGGTTTGATCTCCAAAATAGATAAAGAACTCACACCAATCCACCCCAGGAAGACAAACAACCCAATTAAAAAATGGGCAAAGGACTTGAACAGACTTCTCCAAAGAGAACATACAGAGGGCCCAGAGATATATGAAAAGATGCTCAGCATCACTAGTCATCAGAGAGATGCAAATTAAAACCACAATGAGATACCACTTCACACTGGTTAGCATGGCCATCATAAACAAATCAACAAACAACAAATATTGGAGAGGTTGTGAAGAAAAGGGAACCCTAGTGTGCTGTTGGTGGGAATGCAGGCTGGTGCAGCCACTGTGGAAGACAGTACGGAATTTCCTCAGAAAACTAGAAATAGAACTGCCTTTTGATCCAGCAATTCCACTACTGGGATTATACCAAGAATCCTGAAGCACCAGTTCAAAAGAACCTATGCACCCCAATGTTCATAGCAGTACAATGTACAGTAGCCAAGTGTTGGAAGCAACCTAAGTGCCCATCAGTGAATGAGTGCATCAAAAACTATGATACCTTTACATGATGGAATACTGTGCAGCAGAAAGAAAGAAGGAGCTCCTACCCTTCACAACAGCATGAATGGAACTGAAGAACATTGTGCTAAGTGAAATAAGCCAGATGGTGAATGACAAACACTATATGATCTCACATTTAAGTGGAACCCAATCAACAATACAAAGAAACAAGCAAAATATAACCAGAGGAGAGGTGGGAGGGGATAATGGAGGAAAAGGGGGAAGGGTTTTCAGGAACAATTATAAAGGACACATGGACAAAACCAAGACAGGGGTGGGATCAGGGGCTGTCTGGAGTGTGGGAGAGTTGTGGGTGGGTGGGTGGGTGGGGAAGAGCAGACAACTGTACTTGAACAGCAATAAAAAATGATAAAAAAAGAATAAAGAAAAATGCAGGTAGACAGAAATCACAAGTTATCTAAAATGAAAAAAGGCAGATGGCAGTAGATTTCCTCACAAAAACCAATGCCGGAAGACCACAGAACAATGTATAAATAATTTGCAGAGAAAATAATTCTGGTGTAATAACTATACAATTCACCAAGCTATTTTTTAGGTGCTAATATATTCATTTTTTCCAATGAATTTATTCCCTGAAGATAATATTTTTATTCTAGGCATGAATGCATTAAAAATTTCATGTTACTAAAATTTAAAATGTAGTGCAGGTAATAATTTATATTCAGTTTGAAGAATATCAAATTGAAGATAAGCAAAAATTAAAAATTCAAATGACTTTTAATTCTACTTCTGAAAATAAAAAGTGTATATACTTTACAAAACAGACAAATAGTACTAAACTATACATATTACTTTAAAAATATTTTAATTTTTTATTTTTATTTTAAAATATTTAAACTATACATATTACTTTAAAGCCTATTTTATTTACTAGTCAGAATATCATGAATGTATTTTCATAGTAATGAACATGTTTGTATAATGTTATTTCTAAAACTATGACTGCACAGTCTTTCTTTGTGTGGATAACTCACCATTGATTTAATTAGTCCTGTATGATCCGGCATTTGTTTTCAATTCTACAGCCTTATACCAATGCTGACATCATGTCTTGTGTACACAGGCTTGCCCTTATGACTTCCTAAGAGTATAATTTGCTGACCTAAATCGAGTGTATGATTAAAAAACTTGACAGGTATTATCAAACTGTCTTCCTGAGAAGAGTGCCCACCTTCCTCATAGCCGTGTTAATAGTGTATTTATTAAGTTTAACCTGGGCTAGTCAAATAAAGAGAAAATTGTATCCATCTTTGGAATACTGTTTTTTGTATTTTTATGAACTGTTAGCTTTTTGATCCTTCGCTTATTCTTACTCATTAGAGCTCCTCTGTGTTAATTGTATTAATGATTTCTCTCATACACTGCATTTCCGCCCTCAATTTGTCATTTGAAGAAATTCCTCATGGAGTTTCCTGATACACAGAATTTAACATATATATCAATATTGATGTCTGTATTCAAAGCCAGCAACGTCTTTTATTTTGGTTTTGCTTTGGGTGTTATGCTTCAAAAGCCTCTATTTCACCTCAATTTATCTGGAATTTATAATGATTAAAATTGTGAGAAGGGAATACAGCTTCATGATTATCCCAGTGTTTCCTAGAATATGCTTTATGGACATTATTTCTGTGGGTTATTAACAGGGGTTAATTAAAAGAAGGTTTCTATGATAAAATAAGTTCAGGAAACACAAGGTTTAAGAAAAACCATTGGGTTTCTTTACACAAAACTTACCACAGTGGGACACATTCATTGCTGTATAATTTGAAGTGGCTGAATACTAGGAGCAGTCCAAATATACAGTAATATCGTGTCAGCTAAATGAATTATTTTTCCTACACAAAGTAATACTATGCAGCTATAAGGAAACAAACGAGAATGCTGGCTCCATACTGATAGGGAAGAATCTCCAAGATACATCGTTAATAGAAAAAGCAAGAACAGGGTGTATTGTATATTTTGTTTTAAGCAGGGGGACAATAAGATTGTATATTTAATTATTTTTTAGATAAGCATGAAGCAGCAACAGTGGTCAGAGGAAGAAAACTTTTCCTAATTACTCTTTCATACTTCCTCATTTGTATACTGTGTGAATGTTACCTATAAAAGCAAGTAAAAACTTCTTTTAATAGAAAGCATTTCAGAGGTTTCAATATATTAATACATACTGTGACTCTTCAAATTAGGGTAGTTGTTGGTTATGCCATTACCTATAAAGTTATTTAGTACAGAATCCTACAGAATTTTGGGTCATCAGGTTTTTGGAAACTTGATGGAATAATCTTCATAGATTATAGATTTGATGTTATTTGTAGCATATACTAAGTACAAAATATCACAGTTGTGTGTGTGTGTGTGTGTGTGTGTGATTTGTATTCTGTTTTTTATTGATCAATTCTATTTCCAGTACTAAGTATTTCAATATGTGGAAGAGTAAGCCACTTCTTACCATTCTTTTTTATTATTTTGCTTAGTACTGAACAATGAAGAATTAATCAAAATTAATTCTTCTTGTTCAACCTTCTCAAGCAATTTTTATCCACTTGTTCTTTCATATTATTTTCTTTCTTTTTTAAAAGATTTTATTTATTTATCTTTAGAGGGGAAGGGAAGGAGAGAAGGAGAGAAATATCAATGTATGTTTGCCTTTTGTGAGTCCCCTGCTGGGAACTGGCCCACACACAACCCAGGCATGTGCCCTGACTGGAAATTGAACCGTGATCGTGTGGTTCGCAGGCCCGCGCTCAATCCACTGAAGTACACCAGCCAGGGCTCATATTATTTTCTTTATCACCAACCAAACATATTTGTTGGACCAATTTAAAAAAAATGAAAGCTTCATGGCATTATGTAAAGATAGAAGGGAGACCACTTTAAATCCTCAGATATTTTCCAGGTTTTGAGTTACATGAAATACATTTCTCAAATATTCTCTTCTACCATTCAGTAAAGTCTAAATAGCATAATTCTTTTTCATTTTCTTCATATAAGTATTATTTCTTACCTATTCTGTTTCTATTTTGCTTCTGTTGTAAAGGACATCCATTACTCATTTGATTTTCTCAAGGATTACTGCTAATATAAACTATTTTTCTTTAATACATGCAACATTTAACAAATTTACTTTTGGCATTTACTGAGATGAATATATGATATTTCCCTTTGACCAATTAATTTAATAAAATATAATAACATTTCCTGATAACTTTTAATCTTACTTGCCAGGAAAAGTCATGATCAAAAACAAAGCCTTGCTATTTTAACACATAGCAGTACAATTTATAATAGCCAAGAGTTGGAAGCAATCTAGGTGCCCATCGGTAAATGAATGGATCAAAAAACCATCGCACAAAAAAAACCCCAAACAAACTATGGTACATTTACACAATAGAATTCTATGCAGCAGAAAAAAAGAAGGAGCTCATACCCTTTGCAACAGCATGGATGGAGTTGGAAAGTATTATGCTGAGTGAAACAAGCCATGTGGTAAAAGACAAATACCATATAATTTCACCTTTAACAGGAACCTAAACAACAAAACAAACAAGCAAGCAAAATATAACCAAACACACTGAAATAGAGAACAGGCTGACAGTGACCAGAGGGGAGAGGGGAGAGATTTTCAGAGGAAAAAGGGAAGGATTTACAGGAACTAGTATGAAGGACATATGGACAAAAAACTAAGGGGGAGTGGAGAAAGGAGGGAGGTGGGGAGCACTGGGGTGGGGTGTGGGCTGGGATGGGAGTAAAACAGAAAACTGTACTTGAACAACAATCGAATAATAAATAAATAAAATACAATTAATATTTTTGGTGCATCTTTTAATTAGGATGTTTGCATCCGTATTTGTAAATAAAATTGGCCTGAATATTTGTTTTTGGAGCTCTCTTTGTCAGCTTTTTACATTTAGGTCATTCCTAATATGTATAATAAATTACTGAAGTTCTCCATATGGTGCTGAACTATTTTTTAAAATATATTTGATTGATTATTCTATTATAGTTGTCCCGTTCTTTTTCTCTCTCTGACTGTACCCTGCCCCCTCCATCATTTCCTCCTCTTAGTTAATGTCCATGGGTCATACATACAAGTTCTTTGGCTTCTCCATTTCTTATACTATTCTCAAACTTCCCCTGTCTATTTTGTACCTACCAATTATGTTTCTTGTTCTCTGCACCTTTTTCCCCATTCTCCCCTCTCCTCCTCCCCACTGACAACCCTCCATGTGATCTCCCATTCTGTCATTCTGTTCCTGGTCTAGTTGTTTTTTTTTGGTTTGGTTGTTGATAATTGTGAGTTTGCTGTCATTTTAGGGTTCATAGTTTCGATCATCTTCTTTTCTTAGATAAGTTTCTTTAACATTTCAGATAATAAGGGCTTGGTGATGATGAACTCCTTTAACTTGACCTTATCTGAGAAGCACTTTATCTGCCCCTCTATTCTAAATGAAAACTTTGCTGGATAGAGTAATCTTGGATATAGGTCCTTGCTTTTCATAACTTTGAATACTTCTTTCCAGACCCTCCTTGCATGTAAGGTTTCTTTTGAGAAATCAGCTGATAGTCTTATGGGAATTCCTTTGTAGATAACTCCTTTTTTTTGTGGCTTTTAAGGTTCTCTCCTTATCTTTAATCTTGAGTGATTTCATTATGATGTGTCTTGCTGTGTTCCTCCTTGAGTCCAACTTCTTTGGGACTTTCCAAACTTCCTGAAATTCCTGGGAGTCTATTTTCTTTGCTAGATTAGGGAAGTTCTCTTTCATATTTGTTTAAATAATTTTTGCATTTCTTGCTCTTCCTCTTCTTCTTCTGCACCCCCTCCCCCCACCCATGATTTGGATTTTGGAACATTTAAAGTTGTCCCTGAGGTTTCTAAGCTCTCCTCATTTTTTCCTGAATTTTTGTTTCTTCATTCTGTTCTGATCAAATGCTTATTTTTTCCTTCTGTTCCAAATCATTGATTTGAGTCCCAATTTCCTTCCCTTTACTATTAGTTCCCTGTATATTTTTCTTTATTTCACTTTGTAAAGACTTCACTTCTTCCTTTATTTTGTATCCATACTCAGTCATTTCTGTGAGCATCCTGATTACCAGTATTTTGAACTCTGCATCTGATAGGTTGGCTATCTCCTCATTGCTTAGTTCTTTTTTTTAATGGAACTCTGATCTATTCTTTCATTTGGGACATATTTCTCTGCCCCAGTGAACCTGTTACATTATAAGGGGCAGATCCTTAGGTATTCACCAGAATGGGGCAACCCATTTTGCTGCATTGTGGTGCAGTATGTGGGGTAGGGGTCAGAGAAGGACCAATGGTGTTTACTTAGCTCTTGCCCCTCGTTCAGTCACTTTCTCCACTGCCCACAAGTGAATTGGGCCTTTCTGGTGCTGATTTCCTGGTGGGTGGGCTTGTGTGTTCTAGGACCCTTGGGTACCTCCAAAGGACTCTCCTGTGAGATGGGAGTCTCCTCTGCTGCCACAACCCCCACAGATTTTTACAGCAAGAGGTTTTGAGGCTTTATTTCCCTGCACTGGAACCCTAGGTTATGAGATCTGTCTTGTTCCCCAGTTGTTCCTCTAGGTTTATCCACACAAGAATATGAGTCTGCCTGGTCTGCCAGCTACCACCTTGCCATGCATCCTTTCTACCCTGGCTGCCTGTCTCCACCCCTCCTACTGGTCTGGATGAATATCTCTTCTTTAACTCCATGGTGATCAGACTTCCATACAGTTCAATTTTCTGGCAGTTATGGTTGGTTTTTGTTTTTAAATCAGTTGTTGTCCTTCTTTTGGTTGTGTGAGGAAACAAAGCGTATCTACCTATGCCTCCATCTTGGCCAGAAGTGCAGTTCTGAACTCTTGAAGAGCTTGTAGTGTATCTGAAAGAATTTTCTGCACAGATTTTAATCTCAGTGCTTTTTATAAATGAAATCCTCGAATAGTATTTTCATGCTTCCCCCCTCAAACTTCATCAATGTGATGATTTACAGTTTTGTGGAAAACCATCCATTTCATCTTACTGTCAGTTATGCTCTTGGTCCAGTTGTGCTTTCTCTTTCTTTAGGTCTAAGGGTAGTTGCCTCCAGAAGTTCACCCTGGCAGCCCAAAGAAATCCCTAACTGGATGGTCCTATCTTACACAGGCTTATACTTTCACCTCCTAATTAGGGGTTTCTAGCAACTGTTGCCCTTGACAGCCCTTGTGGCTGCCTCCTCTTTGGGTCTTTCTACACAGTATTGACCAGAAATAGAGTGAAATTTCTGGCATTTGTGTGGTAGCCTTCCAAGTTTCTGCATTAATATAAGCTCTCCTTTCTTTTTTCTTCCTCTTCCTCCTCTACCTCCTCTACCTCACCACCACCTCCCCCTCACCTCCTCCTCCTCCTTCTTCTTTTTTAACTTTGTTTTTTTTCTAATTTCTTTCTAGGAGTCATAGTTAAGGGTTTGTTTTATGCTACCATCTTTCTCTGAAGTGTCAACAGCACTTTTCATTCTTTGTTTAACTGTTTTTCATCAACAGTGATGACAATACTAGGGGCTCTGGGCTATATTTATAAATGCAGTGAGTGCCAGGGGAGGTGATTAATTACAGCAGCTAGCGAATCAATCCCAGTAGAATAAATATGCTGACACCCCCTTGGCCAAGGCCTGGAGCAGCTTGGCAAAGAATCCATACTTCTTTTCTTTTTTCATTTGTGAAAAAACCAAGAATGTGGAAAATTTGAGAAGTGCCACAGGTACATTAAATGCTATAGGTACATTTTATAATATTCCCTTTTCCCTTCTTACCCTGTCAGTTAGCTGATTTTCAATTTTATTTATTATTAATGAAAGTAAAAATACATTTAAACAAAAAATTTCAGCTAATTTCTGATGATGGGTCATAACATACAAAAGACAAAATGCAGTAGTAGTGACAAAGGTGTATTTTTGTAGTATTCTGTTATAATTGGTGCTTATTAAGCACTATATTAGAGTCAATACATCCACATTCATGTACAGGTCCACAAAGTTTCCAGGGAATTAGAGTTATGAATGATCCTGTTTTCTGACATAGCCTCCTTTCCCCATGTATTGGTAATATTTGCAATTTAAAACAAACACATCTTAGCCCTGGCTGGTGTAGCTCAGTGGATTGAGTGCGGGCCTGCGAACCACACGATCGCGGTTCGATTCCCAGTCAGGGCACATGCCTGGGTTGCAGGCCAGTTCCCTGCAGGCCAACTCCCAGCAGGGGATGCACAAAAGGCAACCATACATTGATATTTCTCTCCTTCTCTCCTTCCCTTCTCCCCTAAAGATAAAAAAATAAAATATTGCCCTGGCTGGCGTAGCTCAGTGGATTGAGCGCGGGCCTGTGAACCATCGCGGTTCGATTCCCAGTCAGGGCACATGCCTAGGTTGCAAACCGGTTGGTTCCTTGCAGGCTAACTACCAGCAGGGGATGCACACAATCATACATTGATGTTTCTCTCCCTCTCTCCTTCCCCTCTAAAAATAAATAAATAAATAAAATCTTAAAAAAAAACAACAACACATCTTACTTCAGGCTAAAATACCACAATGTTAGGTACACAAGTTTAATTAACAGAAAATGACATATGACCAATATTAATAAATGATTCAGGGAGCCTGAAATTCCCTAGGCTATTTAAGTCTCATTCTTTTAGATGTCTTTCTCATTTTCCATCCTTATTATAAACCTTTTCTTGGCCTTAGTGGTGGGCCCTCTGATAAAGAAATGTTGGCTTGTTCATCTTCCTTGTTCTTGGGGGTGTTGCCCACAAATCTTCTGGGACCACTGTAACCTGATACAGCATCATCAAGAGTGGGCTGGACTATGAGTAACTTTGAAAGCTACTGCATACTTTTCCTAGTTTTTTTTAACTTTTATTTTTCAACTACAGTTTATAGTCAGAATTATTCTATGGTAGTTTTGGATGTACAGCATAGCTATTAGAAAACCATGTAGCTTACAGAGTGGTCCCCCTGGTGTTTCAAGTACCCACCTGGCCTCGCACATAGTTATTGTGATATTATTGATTATATTCCCTATGTAATTACATCTCTGTGCCTACTCTGTAACTATCAACTTGTACTGCTTAATTCCTTCACTTTTTTCACCCACACCTCCAACACCTCTCCCCTCTGACAACTGTCAAGTCTGTTCTCTGTACCTATAAATCTATTTCTATTTTGTTCATTGTTTTCTTTAGATTTATTATACTTAAGTAAAATTGTATGGTTTTGTCTTTCTCTGACTTATTTTACTTAGCATAATGCACTGTAAGTCTATCCATGCTGTCACAAAAGGTAAAATTTCATTCTTTTTTATGGCTGAATAGTATTCCCTTGAGTATATGTACCACAGCTTTTTTATCCACTCATCTATTGATAGGTACTTGGGTTGCTTGGGAATGCAGACTGGTATGACCACTATGGAAAACAGTGAGGAGGTTTCTCTAAAAACTGAAAGTGGAATTTCCTTACGTCCCAGCAATTTCACTTCTGGAAATGTATTTGAAGAAACTGAAAACACTAATTTGAAAGAATATATATATCCCTATGTTCATTGCAGCATGATTTACAATAGCCAAGATAAGAAAATACTCCTCCTAGTTTTAATACAACAGAGAGGTTGATGCGCTTTGCAAGGCCAAATGTTTTTTCTTTATAATTTCATTTTTCTTTACTGTGCTTTTTTCTCCACAAGGAAAAGTCATTTATTAAAACTGTATTTTTCATACCATAAGACATACTATTTCCCCCCTTCCCAAAATTTGGGGGGAATAATGGTTCTTAATGCTGCTGTTGAGTTCTGTTTATATTTACACTGGTGAAAAATTACGTTATTTATGTTATTAAATGTTTTACCACATTTTTGCTTCAAAATTTTTTCTCTATTTTTCTCCTCTAAAACCTAGGCACATCTTATGGTCCAAAAAATACAGTAATCATCCATGAAATCTTCCTTCCTCACCAGTCAATCAACTCCACTTTTATATGACTTCCTGGGTTGTGTCACAGTTTTGCAAGAGCAGCTACGGTTGCTAATTATTGCAGGAGTCAATTGCAAAATATGATAATAGGGCATTAATGATGACTTTCATGTCATTTTCATGACTTCATGACTGTTACAATGTTAGCATAATTTTCTGTAACTGTGGACTGTAAGTGTAACTAAGGGATGGCAGAGGACACTGAATCAGTCCCTTGGATATCTATGGCTGTAGCTAGAAGGAGCCCACTTTGAAGTCTGGTGTTTTATCTTACTAGTCACCTAAAAGAAACCACTGGAATAATTAATTTCCAAAGAAGAGGATTAGTTAACGAAATTATTATCTATATACACATACACATATGTGTTTATCTAGTTCATCAAGTTGTAGAAACATGTTTAATTACATAGGAAATTGTTTATGATATTGTAAATGAAATAAGTCGATTATAATATGTACATACAAATGTTTCTTAAATATGAAAAACTATTCAAACTCACTCCTAATAAGAGAAATGCAAATTTTAATGATAACAGGCCAAAATCTAAAAATTTGACAATATACTCTGTTGGTGAGGCTGTAGAGAAATAATGACCCTCACACATTGCTGGTAGGAATGTGAATTAGCACAATCCCATATGAAAGAAAAATATTAAAATTAAAATGGTACATGTTTGACTCAGGAATTCCATTGTAGGGGCATTTTATGCTGCAGATAGCCTTGCAGGATATATGTAACAATTATTCATGGCAGCACTCTGTGATGGCAAAAGGCTGGGACAAACCAAAGTCCACCCAAAATAACTGTCTTTTGTACATTTATAACATGAAGTACTGTGTAGCTGAAATAAAGAATAAAGAAGCTCTTTACAAACTGATATGGAAAGATCTCTAAGATATATTAAGTTAAAAAAAAACAGGGTCCAGCAATGTCTTGTGTTTCAAAGAGGGACATGATCTATATTAGTGTTGCTCTGTATGCATATGAAACACTTTATTTTTTTTTCCAACAGGAGTGTAGAACCTCCCAATTCACTTTGAGGGGCACAGCCACAGCCCCCAAAGGCTACGAGGTCTGCTTGCTGTCAGCACCTCTGTTTAAACTACTGCTACGACAAACAGCAGTTCTTGGGTTTAGGTGCTTGGCATACGAAACGCTTTAAAAGAAACTAAGAAAAATATTTCCTTGGAGATGGAATAAAAATCTGGAAGGGTATTCATCAAAATGTTAGAACCTTTCATAAAATGGAAATATGGAAATATGATTAAAGAAATTATATGAACTTTCACTATATTCTATAATCCATTGCTTTAAACACAAAACAGTGTTTTAAAATAATTTTACAAGAATATGTAAGCATTTTGTAGCTCAGAGGTGCATGCTTATGAATAGAGTAGGAAGGGAGAGGGCTGTGGAAACTATCTGGACCTTATCCTCTGATTAATGTCTGTTGTATCCCTCCAGGGAAAAGTGTTTGTCCTATACCACTTAGAACAGTTGGAAAAATTCCAGGTGGGCGGAAGCACAGGAGTCAGCAAGGCAAAATGCAGAGGTCAAGTAAGCGTGAGAATGGGTGGGGCCCATATTCGCTTCATCTTATTCAGAGGTAAGTACTCATGAATAATGAATGTCATTCAAGGCAAAGCATCACAGAAGAGAATTTCTTATGGAGAAACATTTGGGATTATCCCAGTGAAGCAATTTCTAGAGAGCTTGTAAAAGCAAAATTCTTTAAATAGAATTTAATTTTCAAGGTTAAGTGATATGAACACACATTCCAGAAAAAAGTTACTTGGTATAATAAGTAATGTTTAGGCAAACACGCTATGACCACTGAGCTTAAGAAATACAGTGCCATCCCCTCAAAAGCACTTCTTAGTGTCCCTTTTTGGTCACACTGTTTCTCTCCCACCAGAGACAATCATGATCCTCATGTTGACGATGATGACTTTGCATTTGCAGTTTTACCGCCTACTTCACACTCTTAAAGACATGCTTTCATTTTGCCTGTTTTGACACTGTGTTTATAAAAGCCATCCACATTGCACAGAGCTGCATTTTGTTCATTCTATTAACTGTATCATATTCCATTACATGCTCGTAGCACAGTTTTTTTGTATCTACCCTACTGATGATGGACATTTGTAATATTTTCAGTTTGGGGCATTAAGAACGATACTGATAATATGAACAGTAAGATAGGTATATTTGAGTGCATATATGCATGTGTTTTTCTAGGGTAATTACCCCTGAGTGAACCCAGGAGGTTCTAGGGTAAAAATAGCTTCTATTTTTCTAGATAGTACAAAATGTTGTCCAATGTGGTTTGATCAGTGTACACTTCTAGCAGTCCACAAAGGTTTTTATTTTTCCTTATCTTCACCAAAAGTTCTAAATGCTTAGTTTAGTCAAGCTTCTCAATATTTGCTAGTCTAATAGGTGGGCAGTAAGATCTCATGGTTTTAATCTGCATTTCACTGGTGATGAGTGAAGTCATGTGCCTCCTCATATATTAATTGGTTGTTTGGATATTTCCTTTCATGAAGTGCATATTCAAAACGTTTGCCTGTTCTTTTATTGGATTGCCTTTCTTTAACAGTGCTTAATTTGATTCACGTATTAATAAGAGTCTAAATGATGAATAGTCAGGGTTAGAGGTTCACCATGCAGCCAGAGAGGGCAAATACAGCAATTTAAGATTTTTCAGATAATATTTATATATGTAATTAGCTGGCACAAATGATTCATCAGACAAATAGGGCCTAAGCATCTGCCTACCACCGAGTCTAACGCCAGTTATCTGCCCATGCACCCAGGTCAATGTATGACGCTAACAACAGTAGTCAACATTCACCGCATTCTTACCAGGTGCATGGTGCTGGGCTAAGCATGTGTCTTATTTATTTCTCTGGACACCTCTATTAGGCTCACAGGCTTAAATAGCCATTATGACTCAACTACAGAGTGACGTAGTTGAAAGTTAACTATAGAGCCCATGATCTTATTCTCATTATTATGCTGCCTCAAAACAAAGTTTCTTCCTGGTTTCAAATTCATGATTAACGTGTACTGTGGAAATGGCAATCATTTCTAACAGAAGAGACTATAATTAAGTACTCAGTTTAGAGCTGGTGAAATTTAAATTACTTAAAAATATATCATAATGATTATGAAGGGTACTGACATAGAGAAAATAGGTTTACCTGTAGCATCCTATGCACTTGACTTACGTCTGCATCACAGTCCAAATGTGATGGCAAATATGGATTCTTTCACCTTACTACTGCATCTATAAACATTTTATACATGAATGAAGTACTTGAATAGATAAAATCAAATACTCCTATCCAGACTCATTTTTTTTAGGGTGGAAATTGTGAAATAAACAATGATGGCAAACCTAACCATGCATGCCAGTAGCAGTGACCCTAAATTCTCAAAGCAAGGAGAAAGACAGCCCAACAGGCTGTATTGAGTCTCACGGGGCTTTCTAGTCATTAATAAGCATAAAACAGTAAAATGATCAAAAGTAAAATACTAATTTCTTGGACAAGAGCCCCAGAGATCTGTAGAAAAATTAAACTTTATTTTCAAGTTAAACTTTGAATTTGATGGAAGATAAAAGAATTGCGTGTGTTTGAAACCAAGGTTATAGAAATGTGATCAGATTTTGAAAAGATTATGATGACTAAGAACTGAACTACACTCCATGATGTCAATGGCGTTTCTGAAACAGTTCATATAACGAACTTTAATTCAGGGGGTGCTTGCCCCTTTTTTGAGGGGACCTTACAGATCGAAGGTGTTTAGGGGTTCTGCATGGCTTGTAAAGCTGTTATCTCACTTGCTGTGGCCTTGCTAAGGCTTGCAGTTTCATTTGAAAGAATAATTTTCAATGTTTCCTTCTAGGCTGAGCATTCGTCCCCCTGCTGCTTGATCAATTAAATCCCACTGTTTGCACCTGGAAGGCAAAGTCTGAGCTTTAGGTATTGGCTCTGGCAAGCCTCATCCATGCTCTGTGGAAGAGAAGTAGCAGGGTAACTGTGTGCAGCAGGCTTTCGGAACCTTTACTGTTGCAGACTGACAGGGATAGTGTCTCATTTTACCATTTGATAAGTTTAAAGGCCTATAATGATTATATGGCAATCTGATGAATTTGGTTCAATAACAGTATCTTACCTTTCCTATAGCATTTTCTTGTGTGCTATTCACAATTGCTTATGGGAAGTAGGACTTTATCATCTGCTAGTTTAATGAGGAGAGACTGTGGTTATTGCCCAGACCCATAGCTAGTAACTGGCAATCTTGTTAATACTGAGATCTTCTGATTCTAACACCTGTATTTTTTTTTACAATTCATACAGTAAACCCAAGATTAGAGAATTATAAAGGAATTTCTAAAAGACCCACATGACCCAAGTGCTCTGAGTCCAGAAAACTCATGGTAGTATAAATGTCGTGTTGATGCTCACTGGAGCAGAACAAAATGAAGAATGGGCCATTTCAATGTTGCCTCTTGAAGAAAATCATCAGGATGACTTTGGAAAAGCCCTGACTGTCATTAATCAGGCCTCTGGAAGGTAAGCAGGCCTGCCCTGTAGGAACCCTGTAATTTGTAAGATCTGAACATACTGGCCTTGCCTTCCCATGTATTTTACATGTGTATATCTTATTTCTCCCACTGGAAAATCCTGGAAGTAGGCATTTTGATTTGGTTTTCCCCAGAGGCAGATCCTGAGATTAGAAAGTCAAGTGCAAATGACTTATGTAGGAGGAGAAGGAAACAACAGTAGTGGGTGGGATGGTGGTGGTTCAGGAAAGGGAGGTGATCAACAAAGGGTACATCACTGAGTCAGCTGCCACAGGACAACTGGATTTTAATCCCAAGAGTAAACCATGGGCACAGTGCAAAGCACACACCTCGGAGACATCCCACCTGTGGGGTGAGTGAGTTGGGGTGTTCATACACTAACTCTCATCATTTTTAGTGAGAGCTTCTGGGAATAGGGGATAATTCCTCTACCCTCCAGCACACTGTGCAAGAGGGAAGAGTGGCATTCTGTAGCTTAGGAAGAAGTTCCCAGGCAAAGACAGGCAGATACTGCAGGGCAAAGTCACTGGTAAAAGGCAGGACAAATATGGAGAGCACCCAAAGGGTCTCTAGAACAGGATCCAGGTCTCATTTGTTTATTTTTGTAAGCTTTCTTTCAAAGCCCAAAATAGTACTCGAGACAGCCCCCTGATAGCTATGGAGACATTGAATCCTAACTGATAGAGAATGTGGAAAGAAAGAAGAAACAAGCAAGGGCAAAGAAGGCACCAGGGAGTCATCTCTACTCACACTTTCTCATACATCTTGTTGGGATGCTCTGGCCACACAATCATGCACACCACTCTGTTGGGCATGGTCTCCGTGGTGGAGTAGTAGCCCTGGGGGAAGGCCAGCAAGAGAGCCAGGACCCAGATGACACAGATGACCAGCTTGGTAGCTGTGGCTGACAGCCGGGGCCGGAGGGGGTGGATGATGGCCATGTACCTGGAACCAGAAGGAGGGACAAAGTTCTGATTTAGTCACCAAAATTGACATTATAGTATGTGTTCTTCTTTCCAAGAAAAATTTCCACCAAACCCCTGACTCCTGGTAATTTCCACAACAATTTTTCATATTCTATCCCTAAGCTTTATTATTCTTATTCCATAAAAACTAAAACCCATTTTAAAAAGCCATATGAATTCTTCAGGTGACTCTAGCCAACTCTGTCCCTGCCTTTGCTGGAACCCCCCCGGGTAAGTGGCTGCGAATGAAAATTTGTGAGCTGACCCTTTAAATGGCTCTTTGAGTATCTAGCCATCAGTCTCTGGCAGAGGGCAATAGTGTTGCTTTTTGCCACTGGTTGTTATCTGTGTACTTTTTAGGCTCTGGTGCTCTTGGCTGGGGATCCCAGCTTAGGGTTTAGACCCCATTCTTCTCAGGTGGTTCCAATAGGACACTTAATTATCCCTCCAACGCTGCCACCTGTGGGCACCCACCCAGCCCTCTTGAGTTTCCACTGCACTACCTTTTGACCCAGCAATTCCACTGCTGGAATTATACCCTGAGAATCCTGAAGCATGAGTTCAAAAGAACCTATGCACCCCAATGTTCATAGCAGCACAATTTATGGTAGCCAAGTGTTGGAAGAAACATAAGTGCCCATCAAAATACAAGGGGATCAAAACACTATAGTACATTTACATGATGGAACACTACCCAGCAGAAAGAAAGAAGGAACTCCTACCCTTCATGACAGCATGGATGGAACTGGAGAACATTATGCTAGGTGAAATAACACAGGTGGTAAAAGACAAATACCATGTTATCTCACCTATAAGTGGAACCTAATCAACAAAACAAACAAGCAAGCAAAATATAACCAGAGACACTGAAATAGGGAACAGATTGACAGTGGCCAGAGGGGAGGCAGGAAGGGATAGTGGGGGAACAAAGGGGAAGGGTTGTCAGGGAGCATGTATGGGGGACACATGGACAGGGCTAAGGGCAGGGTAGCATGGAGGGGAGGAGGTGAGGATGGCTGGGGTGGGAGGTGTGGTGGGGGGGAAATGGAGACAACTGTATTCGCACAAAATAAAAAAAAAGGAGAGAAAGAAAAAAAATAGGCCAGATATTCTATTTCAGAACCCATTAAGCAATATTCCAGAAGAGAAATTTTTATTGTAGAAATGCTCTTGCTAGGGACAAGATGTCCAAGTATAGGTCAGTGGCTTACAGTGAAATTAGAAAAGACATGTAAATTTATCCATACAAAGACTATCTTTATCCTTTTTGGATTAAGGAATAATGGTGATAGAAATAGCAGTTTTTAAAGTCCTGATGTGGCAATTTAAAAGGCTAGCAATCCTATATTAGCCCACAGAATCTGAAGAAAAGTGAAGGTGTATATGTGAGAAAACAGCGGCCTAAAGTCAGCAAAATATAACAGTTTCTGAAGATATCCTCATCAATGCCTTGACCCTTTCAAAGTCAGTGTGCAGTAACAATGTAGGCTCCATGAGGGCAGAGTCTCCATCTGCTGAGACAGACACACTCGAGCCTATGAGAGGTCAGGTATAACATTGGGAAACCATTCTTTTGACATTGTTTCTGTAAATATGACTCTGACCTAATACGCAGCTTATAGATAAACAACATGTTTATATATGAATCTTAGAAACTAACTCCAAAAGATGCAGGCTTCGACCTTCAGGCATCCCAGCTCCAGGAGATTTGCTGTTGGAACCAGGATGATGTGAGGCTGGAATAATGTGAAACCAGGATGACTAAGCCAGGGTGATGCACTTGCCTTGTCTGAATGGGCTGTGCTCATCTGCATGTGGGGAATTTTTCAGCCCTCTCTCTTGATCTTTGTTCTGTTCCCCTTTCACTCCTTATAAAAACCTCTGCCTCCACTGAGATGGGGAGATGGGTTTTGAAAAAAGATTCCCCCAACTTCTCAGGAGATGGGCTTTGAGAGAAGAATCTCTCATTTTCCAGGTTGCTGGCACCTGAAATAAAACCACTCTCCTTCACATCAGCACCTGCCTCTTGAAAGCACTTGGCTTTGGAGGCAGTAGGCAGCTGGACGGCATTTGGCAACAAGGGTAGATGAAACCTCCTTGAGAGAAGGGGCAGTGTGAAGCAAAGTGAATGACCACTTAGGGTCTGGAGCCCTTCCTCCATCTCTTCACACAAAGGATCTGACATTTAATGGTGTTCTCTGAATGAATGTGTCCACACATTTGCATTTATGTGCAGCCTGTGGGGTAGAGGAACTTTTAGGAATAATAAATATTGTAATCAGCATTTCAGTTACAATCAAATCAATTCTGACTTCTCCATTTTTTACACACTTAACATTTGCCTCCATTCTAAAAGGCATATTCTTTTGTGTATTTTTCTTGCAAAGTTTATGGATCCATCCCTTAAAATATGCATGCATTTTTTCAGAGTCAGAATTATGTATTATACTGCCTGTGGGGTTTAAATACTATCTGACAAGTCCTTAGAATCACACATTTGATTCTCTGACATGCAGGTATTCCTGGCTTCCATGGGCCAGAATGCTCAGTGGAGACTTAAGAAATGAGCAAACAGCAGCCCAGCTGTCCGCTGCCTCTACTTAATTCCACCCAATTCTGTCTCATCCTTCTTTAGACTTCTAGGATCTCTAGGCTAGAACTGGGGCCAGGATCACAAGGAGAGACATCTTATTCAGTATGCACTCCACAGATTCACACCGGGCACCTGCTGCATGCAGAACACTGCATTTCCTTCTGAGCTCCAAGCTTCTAATTTTCTAGGGAGAAAACTCATGTAAATGAGCAGCCTCAACATGACAATAGGATATTTGACCTCCAGGGGTAATCTGATAACCCAGAGCCTTAGCAAGGCTGTGGCGGTAATCAAGCCTTGGAATGGTAGGTGGACTATTAGAGGGAGTAGAGAGGCATCAGTAACTGGGTTTGGGGTGAGCCCACCTGAGTATCTGGCTTGGGGGGCAGGAAGTGTTCAGAGCCTCCCTCTCTACTTTGTGTTACGATTAGATCTGACTTTCTTTTCTTTTCTTTTTTTAAAACATTTTATTTATTTATCTTTAGAGGCAAAGGGAAGGAGAGAGGAAGAGAAACATCAATGTATGGTTGCTTCTCATGCATTCCCTGCTGGGAACTTGCCCCTGCTGGGAACCGGCCTGCAACCCCAGGCATGTGCCCTGACTGGGAATCGAACCGCTATCAGCTGGTTCGCAGGCCCGTGCTCAATCCACTGAGCTACACCAGCCAGGGCTAGATCTGACTTTCTGTCTGGAAAGTTTGATAGCTCAGTCTTGAAGAAAACTTCCCTGAGCTTCCTTTTAGCATCCTAAACTTTAGAATACCTTTCTATATTTTTTTTGCTAGGGACCTTGCCTTTTCTTCTCTGGCCTCTGAGAGAATTCCACTGAAGATGTCTAGTCCATGGAGGCTGGATATCAGCATGCTTCCGGTCTGCTTTTACATATAGTGCATGTGATGATTACCTCCAGGGAAGAAATCTCAGGATCCTTTCTTTCTGCCTCTTTTGGAAAGTGGGTAGGTGGTCTTGAAGTCAAGAGAGAGTGAACTTAGGCAGACATTTGGAAAATGTATTGTAGTGGAGGTGAGTAGTAATTTATCAATCTCTGGGCAAGTTTGCCTGGTTGACTTGGTGGCCATAGAGGCTATGACTCAACTGCCTTCTACAGAGCATCAGAGGGGCAAAAACAACTCTCACGATGCTGTGAATCAGGAATTGTCTGTCTTCTTTAGGTTACTCCAAGGGGCCACGGCTATTTCCAAGGGAGGTCCAGTATACTATGGACTTTATGACTTCCTATCCCTGGGGTGGTCACCTGAAAAGAACCCTGAGAAGTCTTGATTTCCCTTCTGGATCTGCCTCTTTGGTGCTGTGTGACAGCAATAGAGCACTGATGTCCTCTTTAGTCATGGGTTGTGGTAGGTGGGGGAACCTCAAAAGTAGAGCCAACCAAGGGGCACTTGTGCAACCACTATCTCCAATTCTTTCAGCAAAGGGCTGGACCTATATGGTCATGGTCAGAATCTCTGAGTATTTGCATTTAAATTGTAGGCTTGCTTGTTGGATTATTTCCCAGAGGCAAGATATTTCCCCTCTAAAGCTGGACACAAGCCCACAAAGATGCCTTTCCTTTCCTGCATAGTGCAGGCTCCTTCTCTCAGAATGGCTGTCGTTCTTGGGTCTCTCGGGGAATTAAAGAGGATGCACAGGGGAGAATGTGGTAATTACATTGCCCTTTTTAATATTGTCTCAAATGCATATCTTAATTTGCTTTTAACTCAGGATAAAGGCTCAGTCTTAAATAAACGTACCCTAACACCCATCACCATGCCCAAGCTGGCAATAGACTGTTCGGAATCTAATGTGACTGGGGCCTAAAAGCAATTGCATCAGTATATTGGTACTGTAGCTCCAAATGGGCGGCAGAGATCCGTAGTTTATTTCTACTGCAAAAACTGCAATCTGGGAGCCCATTTCAGCTAACTCTCTGCCGTTCCTGGAGTATAGAAGCCATTTCAGTGCCAGATGAAAGTATTACTCATAAAGCCAGAGAGAATAAAAAGATTGGGTTTTAAAACTGTATATATTTTTATTTGTTCAAAATACAGCCATTTATAAATCTCCCTCCTTTATTTTTCCTTTTCTGTCTTGCAATCCTCACTGCTGGGGCTTGTGTGACATGATTCTTTCTTATTTACCCCAAAGCTAGTACTGTTTGGATACTTTGTCCACAGATGGAAGCATTCTTTTCTTTCTTACTGCTCATTCTTAGCTTGGATTCTGTTAACATACATGTATATATTTGTTTGTCACCACCCTGAACAATTCTTGCTTATTAGATTATAACTTATCACTGAGCAAGTGCTGAAAAGCCCTAGAAAAATACATTCAATAAATATTGATGGACTGCCTTATGCTCACGGGACTGGAAGGCAGTCAGTGAAACGTTTTTCTAGTTTACGCATTAATCAGGCTGCCAGACAGGGGTCCGGAGGCTACGTGAGATGTGGATTATGGTCTCTACTTTAGGTTGTTCCAGTCCCACGAAGGGACAGCAACTCTGATTTGAATTGTATGTGGTCTCCCAGCTGAAAAACCTGAGGTGCTGCTTTCCTCTTGCATGATCGTGTTTTACAAAAAGAGCTCTCCATGTAGTTTCTTCAATCAGGCAAAATATAAGGCTGTAGTTTTTTCTCCTTCATATTACTTTATTATTATGTATTTTATTATTTATTTATTTTTATTTTAAAGTGTATTTTATTGGTTATGCTGTTATAGTTGTCCCATTTTTTCTCCCCGTTATTCCCCTCCACCCTGCACCCCCTCCCACCAGCATTCCCCCACTTTAATTCATGTCCATGGGTCATATATATAAGTTATTTGGCTTCTCCATTTCTTACATTATTATTAACCTCCCCCTTTTGTACCTACAATTTATGCTTCTTATTCCCTGTACCTTTTTCCCCATTCTCCCCTCTCCTCCTCCCCACTCATAACCCTCCATGTGATCTCTATTTTTGTCATTCTGGTCCTGTTCTACTTGTCTGCTTAGCTTTTTTTTTTTTTTTTTAGGTTTAGTTGTTGATAGTTGTGAGTTTGTTGTCATTTTACTGTTCATAGTTTTGATCATCTTCTTTTTCTTAGATAAGTCCCTTTAACATTTCATGTAATAAGGGCTTGGTGATGATGAACTCCTTTAACTTGACTTAATCTAGGAAGCACTTTATCTGCCTTTCCATTCTAAATGATAACTTTGCTGGATAGAGTAGTCTTGGATATAGGTCCTTGCTTTTCATGACTGAATACTTTCCAGACCCTTCTTCCCTGCAAAGTTTCTTTTGAGAAATCAGTTGACAGTCTTATGGGAATTCCTTTGTAGGTGACTGTCTCCTTTTCTCTTGCTGCTTTTAAGATTTTTCTCCTTATCTTTCATCTTGGGTGATGTAATTATGATGTGCCTTGGTGTGTTCCTCCTTGAGTCTAACTTCTTTGGAACTCTCTGAGCTTCCTGGACTTTCAGGGAGTCTATTTCCTTTGCCGGATTGGGGAAGTTCTCCTTTATTATGTTTTCAAATAAGTTTTCAATTTCTTGGTCTTCTTCTTCTCTTTCTGATACCCCTATGATACGGATGTTGGAATGTTTAAAGTTGTCCCAGAGGTTCCTAAGCTCCTCCTTATTTTTTTGAATTCTTGTTTCTTCATTCTGTTCTGGTTGAATGTTTATTTCTTCCTTCTGTTCCAAATCATTTATTTGATTCTGGTTTTCTTCCTGTTACTGTTGGTTCCCTGTATATTTTCCTTTATTTCACTTTGCATAGCCTTCACTTCTTCCTCTATTTTGCGACCATACTCAACCATTTCTGTGAACATTCTGATTATCAGTGTTTTGAACTCTATATCTGATAGGTTGGCTATCTCTTCATTGCTTAGTTCTATTTTTGGAGCTTTGATCTGTTTTTTATTTGGGCCATATTTTTTTTTGTCTCAGTGCACCTGTTACATAGTAAAAGGTGGAGCCTCAGTTATTCTCCAGGATGGGGCAACCCACATTGCTGTACTGTAGCAGTGTGTGCTGGGGAGGGGTCTGCAAGGGAACGATGCTTCTTATTTGGCCCTTGGCTGGCTTTCAGTCACTTCCCCTACTACCCACAAGCAAATCGAGCCTTTGTGGTGCTAATTCCAGGGTGAGTGGGTATGTGTACCTTCTAAGAACCTGTGGGTCTCTCCTATGAGGCTGGGAGTTTCTCCAAACACCACAACCCCCATACATTTTTACAGTCAGAGGTTTTGAAGCTTTATTTCCCCATGCTGGAACCCTGAGTTGTGAGATCTGTCTTGTTGCATCATTGTTCTTCCTGGTTTATCTGCATACAAATGTGGGACCACCCACTCTGCCACCTACCACCTTGAGATGAGTCCTCTCTACCCCAGCTGCCCATTTCCACCCCTTACTGGTCTGGATGTATGTTTCTTCTTTAACTCCTTGGTTGTTGGACTTCTATACAGTTCAATTTTCTGGCAGTTCTGGTTATTTTTTGTTTTTAAATTTGTCATTGTCCTTCTTTTGGTTGTGTGAGGAGGCAAAGTATGTCAATACCTATGCCTCCATCTTGGCCAGAAGTCTGTTTATTTAGGCTGCACAGTTTTTTAAAAGGTGAAGTGAAACATCTTATTGGGGAAAACAATTCCAGTCTTCTGACAAGCACAGCATCCTAATAACTTCCTCCTATACTAGCCCTATATCTTCTGATCTGTCCTACTATGCCCTTCTTCCACAGTCTTTCCCCTCCAGTTCCAGCCCCCTTATCCTCACTCACTTCTTCCTAGGTTGGTACAGATTTCCTTTAAGGGATCATACCTTCCTGGGTTTAAATAGGCAGCCATGCTGTCAGCTGCCTCCATTCCTAGTTAAGTCAACAATTGGACATGACCATGTGCCAATATAATTTTATTTTAAAAAACAGGTGGTGGGCTGAACTTGATCCTCTGGATCACATTTTGCTGACCCTTGGCTTAATGTATGGGAAGAGCAGGAGGAATTAGAACCATTGAAGGACACGGTGTTCTCTTCAGAAACACACATTACTTTTGACGCATTACTTTTGAGGGCCCTAAGACCAAAGCTCACAGGGTGGATGAATCTTACAGCCCACAAATAGCAAGCCCACAAGTGGTGAGCCATCATTCATAGCTCAGAATCTTGCCTCTTGCCCCTTCTCTAAGGACAGTGGTCATTCAGCCCAGGAGGTTGACCCTCCTCTATTTTCTCTTGGCTGGCTCCTACTGGTTTCCATAGATTGACCCAGTCGTCATGTCCTTGTGGCCAGGTTAGGTGCCCTAGTTTTATAGCTGCGGCCATCTCTAACCTTGTGCTGACCACACTTCACTTTATTTACATATCCATTAATCTCTTTTTTCTTCATCCCTCCCAGATCCTTTGAGGTTAATATTTGTTGTGATTTATTCATAGCAGTATCTTTGGACTCCCTCAGCCTAGGATGTAGTGAATACTCAACAGAAGTTTAATTGAATAAGTAAATATGCACATCTCTTGGCAAATGGCAGGGACTCCTTAAATGGTTATTAAGTGAAAATAAATGCAGCAGGAGAAATGCATATCTATTATAATTTTATTCCTTCCAGTCTGAACATATGTAAAAATAATTATTGCTCAATGTTTTCTGTTATACAGATATCCAGGGTCATCCTACAGGAGTGACCCTGATTGGACCTGATTGTCAGAACTTTCTACCTCTTGACATTAAATCCTCAAATAAATTCTCAATAAGTATTAATTGATTAGATTCTGCACTGGCCAGTATGTTGGGAACCATGTAGAATTCAGTCATTATGGTGTCACCCTCTGGCTCTTCCTCTGAACAAGAGATTGCTCAGTCCTTTCCCCTCCCACTCTGTACTCCCTTCCGTCTCAGATTGCCCACAGTCTTTCTACCTGAGATCACTAACATCCCATCAGGACATTTCTTTAGTCTCCAAAATCTAGGAACCTCATTTGGCCAGATCACTTGATCAGCAGCTCTGTTTTTTCAGCTAAGCTCAAGCTCAGAAAACTATAGCCAAAGAGGCCCTTGAGCAGCCAACAGAGATGACTCAATATTCACACACTATCAAAGTGTTCTTGGTAATGGCAGAACTCAAATCCTTGCTGCCATGTTCACCACAATTCTGAAAAGCATCAGTTTTGGTTTCTGCATTGCCAGTGAACTCATTTCCAAAAGTGCCAGCTGACAGTAAGAGAGTAGTCAACAACACCATAATAAAGGTTGCAAAAGCAGATGGAACCAAGAGACTGTGACAATTTAGAATAAACTGAAGGAAGGATGTTGTCCAAGGTGTCCTGTCCACTGGAGATCAAAGAAGAACCTGTGTGGTTTAAAGATGATTCAGACATAGAGTCTCCAGTCAGGAATGTTCATAGCTGCCTTATTTATACTTTACAAGATCTGAAAACAATCAAAATGTCCACCAACAGACAAATGGACGAAAAATATGATTCATTCCCACAAGGGCATACCACCAACAGTTAAAAAATGCACCATTGACACACATACAAAGATGCGTGTGTCAGACACAAAAGAATGCACTTTTTGTGTGACATACACACAAGTGTAACATTCTTTGATATCTGTCCTATCAAAGATATCAAAGAATGTTACACTAAGTGGAAAAGCCAGACAAAAAAATTGTGTCTGTTCATGATTCCTCTTACATGAAGTTCTAGAACAGGCAAACCAAATTTATGGTCATAGAAATTAGAATGTTCTGTATCTTATAGGGGCATGGTTAACTTGGGTGGTATGCCTTCATGAAATCTCACTGAACTTATACTGAAGTACAGCACATTTCAGTCTATGTACATCATACGTAAAAAATATCCTAAGCCCCCCTGATGACTCAATGGTCTGATCATCCTCTGGATTTTCTGTCAACTGAAGTATATTATAAGAAAAGTCTATGCTTCAGTCACTGTAACCATTATCAAGGAAAAGTTTGCAGCCATTCTAAACATCATCTTGTAATGGTTAAGAATGGTTAAAGTGAAAAAATTGCCATTAAATAAATCTTAGATATGGGAAGCCCACCTAATATTGTTAAACCTGAGTGTTTCTGCCAGCAGAGGTGGACCAGATGTGGGTGAGCAGCGGGCCACCATCGGGGAGAAGCAACACCAGGGGTATCAGTTGGCTAATCATGGGGAGTCTACAATTTGTAACAGAAATCCCACTCCTCAGTGGTTGGATTGAGGGTGGGGGTAGCTGGGTGAAGCAGGACGACTGAATTTGCACCATTTCTAACAGAAAGGAGAAATGACAGCCAGTTCACAGAGTGATGGAAGGTAAGACAAGGAACACACCTTTTCCTCTCCAACTTGAAGGCTCTCGCCAAAGATTGGCTAAAGCCACTCACTAGCTTGGCACACCACTAACCATTGCTTTCTTCCTGTAAAGGGTCTTCATACTTGCACCTGCGACACCAGTCCTGAGCCTCTGCTGGTATGCATGGCACAGAGACACACAACGATAACCAGTCCCTGGGCCACAAGATGATACCACTGTCAAACACTAGTTCTCAGGGACATCCCCACTTTGGCACTTGAAACTAAAACCTAAAGTACAGTGACACATGAGAGACTCGGGTTTATAGAAATCTGATTTGGGAAGTGCTGAGGGGACCACAGTAGCTCTGGTGGTAGAGTCAAAAGCAAAGAGAGAAGAGTGTTTAGAATACAACTGGGATTTTAATTACTAAAAAGGGGAAAATAATTGAACTGAACTTTATGGTTTTAGTGGCAACTTAATAATGAGAGGAAGTTCACATTTAGGGTATTGTCCGCATTGTACTTTTGGCCTTGCTGCTCTGGGATTATTAAATAATCCTCTCTGCTCAGCCAGGTTAAGGAAATGTTGTTGGCCATAATCTGAGATGGGATTGAGTTTCCTTATTTTCATGAAGTTGGCCTTGATACTAAGTTCATTAATGTTTTTCTTCTGACCAATTTTAAAGTCAGAAGAAAGAGCAATATCAAGGATGCATCTTTTGTAGGGCTGAAACACACATTTCATCAGGCCTAGATGGCTAAATAGACATTGCCATGGTCACACACAGGTGTCTAGGTTTCTCTGATTATCTGCCATCCCCTCTCCCAGAGTTACAGGCGTGTTTCTAGGTGACCATAGCTTGACTTTTAAATTCAGTAGCGGAAAACTTAAAGCAAGGGCACCTGAGATAAAAGGGTGGGGTGGGTGGGGGTTTCAGAGAATGGGAGCCTCTCTTCTCTCACAAATGTTCTTTATTCACACAAAAAGGCAGGATCTGTGGGCTGGGATTGGGGTGAGGTGAGTGAGACCCTCACTCAGCGTTGTAGATTTGCAGTGCTAGATCTTGTTTTCATTGAAAATTTTGATATTTTGATCAACATAGATTTTTTTGATTTTATTTATTTATCTTTAGAGAGGAAGGGAAGGAGAGAAGGAGAGAAATATCAATGTACTGTTGCCTTTCATGAGTTCCCTGCTGGGAACTGGCCTGCAACCCAGGCATGTGCCCTGACTGGGAATCAAACTGCGATTGTGTGGTTCGCAGGCCTGCGCTCAATCCACTGAGCTACATCAGCCAGGGCTGATCAACATAGATTTTTAAAAATTAAATATTTTTTGTTGTGCTATTATAGTTGTACCAATTTTTCCCCCATTGCTTTCTTCCACCCCACCCACCTCCACTCCCACCGTCAATCCCCACCCTGTCGTCCAACTAATTTTGATGTATTAAAATACTATTTATCTTGGTTGCTGAAATTTTTTGTGCACTCTTAAATTTTGTACCCCAGCCAAGTGTCTCACTTGCTTCACCATAACCCTGGTTGTCTTCCACTCAAGTACTTCAGGGAGACAGAGTCACTGATGAAATGAGGTGCACCCAGACTCAAGCAGTGGTGGGACTATCATTGTTGGATGATGCTGGCCATGTCAACCATGTGACTATCAGTTATTTATGCTGTGTCTTCTGCCTGTAGCTTTGGAATGCTCCAGGTCACCAGGCCAGGGGTGGCAGGGAAAGCAGGAAGCCTGAAAGTTAATGGTGAATGTGTAGCCTGTACAAAGGGATTCTAGACAGTCATCTTCTCTGGGGCCCCTGTGTTAAAACTTAACATGTGTAGCCTGGCCAGGTGGTTCAGTTGGAAGAGAGTTGTCCTGTACATGAAAAGGTTGTGAGCTTGATCCCAGATCAGGGCACATACCTAGGTTGTTAGTTTGAACCCTGGTCAGAGTGTGAGAGGTAGCCAATGTTTCTCTCTCACATTGATGATTCTTCCTCTCTCTCCCTCCCTTCTGGTCTCTCTAAAATCAGTGGGCATGTCCCTGGGTGAGTATTTTAAAAAAACCCCAAAACTTGACAGTTCTAAACCAGAAGACACAAAACTGCTGACAAAGTGGAAACATGTCCCCCAAAGTTAGTCATTGCTTTAAGACTGGGCCCAAAGGCTTTGATTCACCGTATGCAGTGCAAACGGTGTGTTTGCCCATCACTCTGTGAAGCCTGACTTTTCATCTACATTAAGCAACTGGTCTAAATTTTTTCATTTTTCTCAGTTCCATTTTTTCTTGTACTCAGACCAAAGTTCAAATGATAGCTATTAATATGTTGGCTCAGTTAGCAGAAGAACTTGGCAAATAGCTAAATGATTCTAAATTTATTTCAGTGTCGTCAGATTTTTCAAATAGGAAATCAGTTTATTCCAATAATAGTTCAATTCTATTTTTATTTAAATTTATGAATTCAATTTTTTTGAAGGTGAAACAACTTACCTTGTTGTGAATGTTATTATAAATTTATTTTAAACTTTAATAGTGAAGATGAATTGTTCTGTTTTGGTGCTAATATGAATACAATGTGGTAAAATAATATCTGTGCTAAATTAAGAAAACTATGAAACAGAAATGTACTTGGAAGAGGTTGTGGCACATACAATTTTTCAGTATCCAAACAAGCTGTGATATTTTACCAATTGACATAGAAGTGGTGGTTGTTGAAATTGACAAAAATTTTTGTAGGTAGAGTCACTGAATTAAAATGTTTTTGGTTATAAAATTGATGATAAATACAAAGGCACATTTTAATAGGACTTTATAAGTGTTTGAACTTTTGACAAAGTGTTTCGTAAATACACCTAAGTAACAGTGCTGAACTTTTGGTAACTGAGTACTTTAAGTTTTGGATGCATCATGTTTAAAATTAGTTAAAATCTTTCATGAAAAAAAATTTTAATGGATATCCCAAAATTTTAGCTTCTGAAGCTTTTCTGAAATTGCAATGTTTGAATACAATGTGGTAAACAAAAACACACTAAAATTTATCCTTGTAAAGGCAAGAGAAAAATTGTAAAAGTTTAACAATAAAAGAAATCTTTATTCAATCTGCAAAATTGAATTTTGAAATGCTTAAATTGCTTTTAGGAATATTTTGTCTTAGGCAAAGAATCATTTGACAGATCTACTTATTTTTTTTAGCAAATATTGTATATTCTGTATCATAATGGAGTAGTATAAAATTGGGTAGGACTATAATTTTGCAGTATTTTTAGAGATTTCATTTAATTGTTTTTAGAGAGAGGTGGAGGGAGGGAGAAAGAGAGTGAGAGGAACATCAAAGAGGAGAGGGAAGCATTGATTGGTTGCTTCTTGTCCATGCCCCAACTGGGGACCAAATGGCAACTCTGGCATGTGCTCTGACCCAGAATCAAAAAAGCTACATTTTGTATTGCAGGATGACACCCAACCAATAGAGCCACACTGGTCAGGGTTTTGCAGAATCTAAATTTGATAAAACATTAAAACATGGAGACAACTTATTTATCCACTTAGACAACTTAGATTTGTCTCTTAAATGTATTTCTTTGTGTGTTTTTGGGCTGCATTCTGGATAATTTTTAGAATCAGTCTTCAGTTCACTGATTCGTTCCTCAGCATTTCTAATGTACCACTAGACCTGTCCATTGACTTCCTTTCAACTCTCATTATTCTTCATTTTTATAGTTTTTGTTTATTTTTTAACATGATTGGTCACTATTTATATTTTTCACTTGCTTCTCATATTTTCAAACTTCTTCTAAATTAATTTTTACATGATAAGCAGTTCATATTTTGTGTCTCTATTAACTGTACTAGCCAAAGTCTCTGTGGGTCTTCTTTTGCAGGCTCTCATTATGTTCCCTTTTTATCTACTTTTTTCAATTAAAGTTTAAATTCAATATTATTTTGCATTAGTTTCAGGTGTGTAGCATAGTGACTAGACAATCAGGTTTTCAAAGTGTTTCCCCTGATATTTTGAGCACCCACCTGGCATCATATATTGTTATTATAATATTATCATCTGTTTTATTTTGATTTCATCCTCCTTATTTTCCTTGGAACTTTATGTGTGAGAGTTCACTGATCCCTGGCTTGAAGGTGGGTTACTTCAGAGAAGATTTGCAATAGTTTCTGCCAAGAACCTGGGAAAACTTTAAGGCTGGGATGACTGTGATCAAATTTTAGAGTGATTTATTTTTTAGACCAACCAACTGATAGGACTCTGGCTTGCATACTCGTGTAAGGGCTCCTTTTCCACTGCAAACTTTCAGGAGAGCTTTTTGTTTTAGTTTTGCTTTTTGTTAATTCAGCACCAAGACTGGAGATGGACAATTTTCCTTGCAGTTGCAGGCAGGGTAGGCATTTATTTCTAGTTCTTTTTTACACTAAAGGTATAACCCTATGCTTCTCAACTATAAGAAAATGTATCTTGTTAGACTGCCAATGCGGGGTACGTCATAGGCTTTGTGTCTTGTTCCTGTACCCTGTGAATCAAAGTCAAATCAAATACTCTCAAGACAAAACGAGATTCACTGCTCTGTCCTATACTTTGAAATCTTGCCTTCATTTAAATTTTACACCTGAGTATTCCACACTTTCTTGCAAGATAATTTATTTAACAAGTTGTGTGTATATGGTATCTTGTTCAGAAATTTTTAGTTAACTTCAAGAGCGTCAGTTAGATATGTGGTCTGTCATTTTTCTGGAAGCAAAAGTTCTGCTGTCTTATTTTTATTTTTTTTATTTTCTACTTATTGGGAATAAAAATTTAAACAACACAAGAGGAGATAAAGGGAATGCCTTTCTCCTGCCTCTATTCCCTAAGACGGGTGTCAAACCCATTTTCACCATAGGTCACAGCAGCCTCATGGTTGCCTTCAAAGAGACAAAATAATTTTAGGACTGTATAAATGTAACTACTCCTTAACTGTTCAGGAATTGAAATTACATTTGAGAAATTACATTTCTCTTAGGGCCTAGAAGAAGAATGTAGCTAACATAGTGAGCATTTGGGAAGTGCCAGGTTCCATTTTGTGTGTTTTCTGTATTTACTAACTAATTTTATCTTCCATCAACTCTTCAAGCCGGGCAACCATCATTAGTCCATTTTCCAGATGAGGAAATTGAGGCTCAGAGACATTGATTCATCACCAATTTACTTAGGTGAATTTACAAAACAATTTGTCAAAGGTGAGAAACACAAAACAAAGAGTGCAACCTTCTTTTCTCTGTATGTACAAGCTTATATGTTTATACCTTTTTTCTGCACTCATTTTTAATTCAACCATTTAATAAGCATTATTTTATCCCTTTCTATGTATTAGGTCATGTTTTGAAGGAGTAGTCTGTTAAGAGGGGGAGGCATGAACTTCCATGATAATGAAGACATACTGTGCTGTGTGCTTCAGTGGAGTTACAGTGTGTAGGAAGCATGGAGAAGACAGGAGGCTGGGTGGAAGGGCAGGAAAGTCTCTCAGTGGAGGTAGTATTTGAATTTGATCTTGAAGGATGACTTGGCATGTACAGCTATAAAGAGCAGCATGCAATATACTCTCTGTGAGAAGTCAAAACATATACAAAGGCCTGGGGATCTGAGAAGAAATGGTTTGTTTATAATCACATCTAATATTTTATTAGATGCTTATCAGGAATTACAAATTCTATTCTTTTGAATTTGCATAGCCTTGACCGGGTACAACATCACTCTAAGCTATGACCACTAGTTGATTTAAAAGCCTCCTCTTAAGCAAGCAGATGTTGGCCTCTGAGTTTGCTCCTTCCGCATCTTGGTGGTAAAATAAGGATAGAAGGTTGAGTGAGGAAGGAAGGACACAGTCTAGTGACCTCTGCTGGTAGAAGTGACCAAAGAGAATGTTAGCCTCCAGGGGAAACATAGGAAGCTTGCTGGGACCAGGGCTGCCAAATAGAGGAAGAGCCCAAGAAAGGGAAACATACTTCCCAGAAACTAAACACCCCCATGGCTTATGTGTACAGACTACCCTGTTGCCCATCCTTCTTGTGATGTAGGGCTGCCTCAGTCTGCATTTCCCCAGCACTGGGGCCCCTCCTGTCTGAGTTACAACTTCCCTTCTCCCATGGAGCTCTGCCATAGAGCATAACTTTCCCCCTTTTCTCTTGTTCTTATTTCCCTTCCAGCTACTTAATCTCTCTTGAAGTGGTTTCTCAGCGTCTCAGTCTTCTCTTTGCAAAGAAGGACTATTAACTGGGTGGTGATGGCTAACATATCATGTGGGAAGGGAAACATCAGCACCATGGGTTGGATCCAGGGCCAGGAGCTTGAAGATACTCAAACAGCAAAAGGCCAACGAAGCAGTAGCCTCAGCTTAATAGCTGTTGTCAATGGAATAATTTCATAACATAGTATTTCATGAGGAAAAAATAAATTGGAGCAGTATTTTTCATCTCCACAGTCCCCATGTGTGAATTCCACAGAGACATTTAACCATAACAATTGCTAAAACATGATCTCACAGGCTGGTAAATGGAGGCTAGCATTTGACCAGCTATACATTGGACCTCCTCTAGGCTTGGCTGGAATGAATTACATCCTTGCTGGGAACCCCAAGACCAGATTCTGTGAAGGAGGAGCCTGGTTTTATCTCTCCTGACTCTCCCATGACTCTCCCTCCATTTAGTATCCTGTTTCACTGCCTTTTTTCCTTTTAATGAATCTGAATTTTGAGAATGATTGTTTGAGGCTTGCCAGAGAACTGTTGTGACGCTAGGAACTAGTATGGTATTGTCAGAGGGCCAAGCACAGATGCTGTGCAGAACTTGGGGAGGTGTAGGCAGAGAAAAGTGCCTCCCTAAGCAAGGAGAAAACACATCAGGAGGACAGGTGCTGGCGGGACAGGGGCTGTGTGGAGAAGGGACAGACATGTCATCTGACAGGGCACAGCCCAGAGTTCTCAAGCTTCCAGAGACCTTTGTGCAGCCCCCTCTCTGGCCTTCTTTCCTACCTTGTGTGGTGGTTGATTCCTCGGGAGATGTGAGTCTGAGGGCTTGGCCCTCTCTTCTTCATTCTTATAACACCCCACAGCAGAGGACGCGCGGAATTTGTGCTTACTGAAGTAGTGCAATGGCAAAGATGAAAACTCCACTAACAATGAGGCAGAAGGAACTCAGTTCTAGTCTTTTCTTTTGCTTCCAGCAACTGGTGTGAGCTTTTGGCAAATCATCTTTTCTCCAAGTCTTGGTTTTCTTAGTGAAGAACAGTTTCTACAGATGTCCTGTAAAGTCTGCATATGAGTTTTGCTGTGAGTTTCAGCCCTGAAGGTAGAGCTGAGCCACTTCTAGTTCTGCTGAGGCCTGTCCCTTCCCCGATCCCTGTCCCATTTATAGGACCTCTCCGCCAGCATCTCTCAAAATCCCCTTTGACCATGAGAAGTGGTCAAATTTGTAACAGGCACTTTAATTTTCCATCTCATGTGATTATTGTGAAGATCAAATAAGGCCAAAATTAATGACTGGTAATTATTATGTGAGGCATTATTAGAGGCAGTCAGGCTCAGGAAAGACAGAAAGAGAGGCAACTCATCAGGGTGAGTGTGTCCGTGTCCCCGGACACTGCATGCTGATGGCACACAGGACATTAATGACTAGGCAGGCTGCTTAAAATGAGGAAGAAATTTAGAGTTTTGTCAGTTCAGCTCCTTCACTAGACACATGAGGCCTGGAGTGGTGGCATGAACAATCAAGGTCAAGTTTAAGGTCAAGTTCTGCTTAAAGTCAGTGGTGGCTCTGGAATTTTTCTACTGGAAGAGCTAAGGGAAGAGTTGAGGGGATGGAGATGCCCTGTCTTTAAGCTATTTTTGTGTGAAACTTCACATAAGATTGAAAAGATGTCAACTGTCTATATCAGAAAATAGGAAGTAACAGCTGATACAGATGGGAGAAAACTAAAGTCACTCTCTGGTACCAACACAGCTTGATGCCCAAGGACTCTGCTTTCTGCTCTTCTCCACTAGATGCGGCCATCTGAACATTTTTAGGTGAAGAGGGAAGAGAGCAGGTCTGTCTGTGTCCACACAGCATTGACCCTACCCTCTGGACTAGGCAGCCCCGGCCCCATATCTGCCAGGGTCACAGAAGAGCCATGGTGAGAAGCTGAGTGGGTCCTGCCTTGACAGCAAATGCTCACTATAGACAGACACCTGTACTTCGACCTCATACCCAGATGTAGAGGATTGGGAAAGGGGCTCTAGCAACAAACTCATCAATACCAACTGCTATTACCAAAAAGCAGTTTGGAGGGCTGACAGAATTTAGTAAGATGGAATTTTACCTATAATAATCACTGCAAACAGAAAGGATCACAATTTATGCCCAGCTTTATAGCCACCCAGATGGGGCAAGAGTCCCTTTCCCGTTGTGTGTTGAAGGGCTCTGACTTTCCAAGGCCTTTTCTGTGCCTAGGCAACAGATGTCACAAACAGATTACAGACATTTGTTTGAATAGCTTCAATGCTTTTGTTTCTGTTTCATGGCTACCTACTTAGCTTTAAGGCCTCTCTTCCCAACAGTCTCTTTCTTTCTTGTTTTTTTTTTTTTTTTTTTTTTACTATTTACTCTGAGTGATTGCAAGTCCCCTGGGAGACTGAAAAACTGACAAAGATGGCTCTTGGTCACTTTCAGAACTATTGTCTTAAAATGATCTGTATAGTTCATATTCCAGGAGGCTCCTGGAATCTCACTGCAGCTGCATCGCTGAGCTGGGCAGCCCACCTGAAATGAAGCAGGATGGTTTGGCCTAATAGAATTGATATGGCTTTTTGTTTTAAAAACATGTTGGGGTCAACATGTAGAAATATTTTCTGATATCAAGTAACATGCAAAAAATCACTTCTGCGTCTCCAAGCCTTTCCCCCTTCATTATCCCTACCTCTCTCAGGCTCATCTTTAAGGAAGATTTGGCGATGATGTGGAAATTAGAAATGCTCTGGGGTCCATGAAGGGGATAGAGGATTTTATTTAAACAACTGTAATAGTAAAGGTTCAATTTCTAGTTAGGACCAAGATGTCTTTGCGGTCAAGATTCACCCAGTAACTATTGTATTCTGAGTATTCAATAGGTGAGTAACCTCTGGGAAAGCATTGTCCCTCCTCCTACCCCATATTCTCTGAGCACAGTGCCTTTTATATCAGATGTCCAACTTACCATCCTCTTGGATATAATACCTCATCATTATTTAGAGTAGAGCCAGATGGTAGCTCACCACCACCTCTATTTTTCTTCTCTTCCTTAGTTACAAAACTCTACTTCAAGATAGGTGAGCTCTCACCAGAGATGTTAGTGGAAGGTTGTGTAAGAATTCCAAGAGGGAGAGCTCCTTTCTCCCTTTTCTTCTCACTTATTGTTTTTGTTGCCTAGAGTTTGGATGCAATGCCTGAAACCTCAGCAGTTCGTTTGGACCACAAGTTGACCTGAGAATAGAAGCCACATGTTGGGGAGCAGAAAGACAGAAGGACCCAGGTATCTGATGGCTTCTTGGTCCTTTTGAGGCCACTGGCTTTCAGGCAAGTCTAGCATTTTCATGTCTCTAGCATTCTTAGAATGCCTACCTGCTTCCTTCTGGAATTGTTTTATGTAATAGAATAAACCCTTTTGTGTTGGAGACATAGCAGTCAGATGTCAGGTATTCTCATCTGATCTGAATCTCAATGACAGAATTTAGCTCTTGTAAGTAGCTTCTGTAAGTTACAGAACCAAAAATATGGCATTAGATTATTGGAGAAAGGGAGGGTAGATATTAAGGACTCAGTGATTGTAGGTTGGGAACTTGCTGACTCTCATTTTGCTTGGTCAATACATGCACCTTGGAAGCCAGACCTCAAGCTGCTAGAGGCTGAAGCATTACAGCTGATGGTACTTATGGACTCCTTTATTGTTGTTTTTGTGAAGTTCTGTGAGTGACGAACTCAGGCTAAAGCTAGAGAGGTTGTGCACAGAAATGGGAGGAAATGCAACTTTGTTATGAGAGGCTTGTAAGTTGGAGCACTGTGGGATTGAAAAGCGCTATCTGCTCTCAGATCCAAGGGAAGTGCATAATTGTAAGTGGTGGTTGTACACGTGCACCTTTGAAGGAGGTAAGGTGGTTATTCTGTCCTAGCAAGGTGGTGAGCTCAAGTCTTCACCTGGATACCAATCACCAGGGACCACCTTGGTGTTTGGGGGACTTTGGGTCTCCCTGTGGCCACTGGCTTTCCAAGCATTTGCACATCTCTGACATCCTTGGGATGTCAAACAACATTTCCCACGTCTTTAGAGAGCTTAAAAGTAAGGTCACATTTTCCAGAGGAAGACCATCTTATTTTAGTCCACCCCCATAAATTATTTAATATCAGTATTTATAAAAGAGTTTCTATAAAGAAAATCCTAGCTATGTAAGTAGAGTGGTCACACATGGTGCTACCTCCAACTCCATTTCTCCTCCAGGTCTATGAGAAAAGCAGTCCTTAGAGATCCAGCTGCCTATGGAGAACTTTGGCCCAAAGGAGTCTCTGAAGCTTGAGAGGTTAGGTCATCTTTGTCCTTTGCCCATCCACTTGTCCCACATCCCTAGATCTCTAATATGTTTGTTCACAATGGGATCTTTGAGATGAGACATGCATAATATTGAATATATCATAATAGGTTTCACCAGTGTTGCTCAGGAGATATATATACACACATACACATATACACACATGGTAATTTAGTATCATCAAATAAAATGGCTTGGATTATGAACACCAGCAGAGAGGTATATTGGGAAAGATAAACATATTTACCATCACATAATCCCCTGACAACATGTGAGAAAACTGGGGCTCACAAAAGTTAAGTAATAAAGATAGAATCCTTAATCATCAGTTCTCTCTGACTCCCAGACCCATGCCTTGGAAGGGGCATGCAGAGACTTTTCCGGTTCAGAGTTCCTGCGGACAGACAGGGCTGGGAACAATCCATCAGTGTTTATTTATTTATGTATTTATGTATTTATTTATTTATTTATTTGAACCACCTCCTATGTGCCAGGTGTTGTGTGCCCTGAGACAGTTCCACCTTGGGCAGAGCAATGAGTTCACTGAAGTCTTTGTTTTCTAGCCATGGCTGAAGCTACCTATCTGGAACCTCTGCCCTATTCCCAAGGAAGGTGGTTCTTACTCAAGGGGAATAGGCTACAGGGCTGGAATGGTTTCTTGTCCATGAAGGAGTGCTCCATTTTGTAGACTCCAAGTTGAGGGGGTGTTGGGACAGGCCCATTCCAGGCAGGTGGGGAGAGCCAACTGGTTGCAGTGGTCATGCTCTAAGGAAGCTTGGACTATACCACATAACTATACACAGCGGCAGACAAACTTCTGGGCTGTAGTCACAGTAAAGGGTGGGAAATCTTCCTTTCCTGAACATCATCTCCATGGGTTCTTCTGTGGTCCTGACCTGTTGCTGGAGGGCAGCCTAGAAATCATTCTTTCATCCTAATACTTACTGATTGCCTATCAGACCCAGGCACTATGGCTGGGGCTGGGATGTAGAAGCAGAGGTTGTAAATAACACCCCTGATCTCAGGGAACTCTGGTCCTATGAGGGTGACAGATGCTAATCGACCAAACCTACAAATAAAGGGCCAATTACAGCTGTGGTCAATGCTATGAAAGAAGGCCATACAGTTACGTAACAAGGGGGTTGGGACAGTCTTGGGGGTCAGGGAAAGAGTGTCTGAGGAAGTGACATTTGAGCTGAGACCTAAAGGTGTGTTGGATCTGGTAGGTGAAGCGTGATGGGAGGGTGGGGTGTGAGTGGAGTCACATCAGAGAGGGAGAGTGAACAGTACGTCAGGAAGTCTGTGGTGGGAGAGACTGGAGCACAGGGAGCCGGGGAGAATGGGTGAGGCAATGGTAGCAGCTAATACCACTGGATGCTTACTCTGTGCCAGGTGCTATTTAAAGGCTTTACAATTGTGAACTCATTTCATACCCAAAGAGGTAAATGCTGTTATGACTCTTATTCCACATATGAGGAAACTGAGCCACAGAAAGATTAAGTACTGCACGTGTGATCACACAACTACTAAACAGTTTCAACCTCCAGGCAGCTTAGCTCTAGAACAGGGTGGGGATGTGTCTACTCAGATGGGAACAGGGAGCCATTGCAGGTCTTGAGGTGAGGAGTTGGGTGGTCTGGTTTGCATCCTGAAGAGCTCACTCTGGCTTGGTAAACTCTGTTGGTGCATGACAGCCTCGGGGTTGCCTTAGACCCTCTGCCTTCAGTATTCATGACCTCTCAGGGCACATACTCCTGTGGCTGTGGGCAGGTAGGAATGATGCTCAGAAAACTGAAATCCCAGTATCCTATGTCCTTAGGGTCTCAAGAAGAACTAAAGAAGGGACTGATTGCTAAGGGTCTGGGTGAAGCCTTAGACATTAAAAAGTTCAGCTATCATCTCCTTGCCCCGATGATGGGTAGATGAGCAGAAAGCAGCCTGTCTGTTCCACTGGGACAGCCTCTGACTTGGGACCAGGGGCCTTGGAGTCTCCCATGGCTCTGTCCTCACTGACCATCTTCCTTACCTGTAAAGTGTAAGGAGTGGACTACACCGGGATGGTCATCAGTTATCTCAGGAACTGTTAACACAAGTTAATCACCATTGCTCCTTTCTAGACCCACCAAATAAGAATTTCTCAGATGAGGCCCAGAAATCAGTATTATTGAAGAGCTCCCAGCCTGAAGCAGATCACTTTTAAAGCTTCTTCTTGTTCCAAAATAATGATTTTTTAAAATTCTCACTAGAGGATATATCCATTGATTCCAGACAGAGGAAGGGAGATTGAGAGAGAGAAACACTGATGTGAGAGAAACATGGATGTGAGAGAAACATGTGACCCAACAGGCGACCAAACCCACCCAACCTAGGCTTGTGCCCCTGACTGCATATTGAACCCATGATCTTTTGGTTTACAGGACAATGCTTCAACCAACTGAGCCACACTGTCCAGGACCAAAATAACACATTTTCCTTTCATTTATCAATTACGAGGGAAGTAGGAAGAACCAGACACAGTACTAAGACGTTTTATATATTTTCTTTTGCCCAGCCCTTTGAAGCTGCTAATATTATTCTCTTCTGACAGATGAGGAGACTTTGGCTCAGAAAGTTTACTTCCTGTTCAATGTCTCAGACTTAATTAACACTGGAGCCAGGATTGGAATCTCTTTCTTTAAAACCCAGCACCTTCTACTAATCTAGGGTTGGGAAAACTTTTTCTTAAAGGGCTACACAGTACGTGCTTTTGACTTTGTGGGCCTCAAAGTCGTTATTGCAACACCTCACCGCTGCCATTGTAGAGGGAGAGCAGCCACAGCTGCTTTCGACATGTAATACGTGTGTGTGGCTGTGTCCCAACGAGACTTCGTTTATAAGAACAGGAGGTTGGATAGATTTGGGTCATTGGTCATAGTTTGCCCACTCCCAAACTACATATTTAAAGAATTCATTTAGCCTTCTAAAGAAAAGAGAAATGAGATGACCATTTGTTTAAACAGTTAATACAGGATATTTAACAAATGGGCTTTCTAGGGATCATGCTCTATTCTGTGTGGCTTTGATTTCCTTTAATCTGCTCCCTCACCCAGGTAGTATTAGCCATATTTTACCCATAAAGAAACAGAGACACAAGGTAGTTAAGTTATCTGTCCAAGGTCACCTAGTGAGGAATGGGGGTGGGGCAGATGCTTGAATAGGTCTATTAGGTTTAAGTTAGGGACATGGCAAGCCTACTAGGCTAGAGTTAGGGTTATGGCAGGATTCTGACTTTAGCATCTAATTTTTCTTCTAAAATGAGAACAGCATCCATGTTTCCAACACATAACTATGGGTCTGGTTAGCTTGGTCTGACCCAAGAGTTTCTGTGTACCTCCTCTCTGCTCGGTGAAGCTGCTTAAAGCAGCATCTCTCTACAAGCTTCAGCCACAGTGGGTCCCCCATAGAAAACTGGGAACTATTGTCGAAGAAATGGGTTATTTCAGAGTTTTCTTTCCCCTATATATAAACAACTAAATCATCAGCGTTCAATAGTCTGGTAACAGAGTAATCTCCTTCCTGTTGAGCTGAAGATAGGGGATTTGAGAGGCTCCACTGGGGGAGAAATAAAAACCTGAATTATAAGTTTATTGGAGACACAGCCAAGATACTAACATCTCATTCCGGAGAGGAAAACAGTGAGGCAAAGAGTTAAGCACTAGAAAGATTAGACATCAGGTAATACAACAAACAGCTCCATCAATGCCCACCAGCAGAATAGAAATAAAGATGAAGTCCATTAATTCTAGGGTGTAAAACCAGGTTGTTAATGGGGAGAGAAGACATGTAATTCAGAAACCTGCTTTTATTCCTTTTAAATCAACATGTTTCCGTTAAAATGGAAATTGAAGTCCCATCACACGGAGCAGTCACTTTCTGGGTACTGTATGATTTTCTCTACCATTCCTGGGTACATGGGAAATGAAAATACTCAGTTTCACCCCTTAGCTTTTGGAAGTTATAACTTCAGTTTTCTCAGAGTAACCTACTTTCCTTAGTTGTGTGTAGACACTAATTATTAGGAGTAGGGGGCTGGGTGGGTAGTATGTGCATACCTTTCTCCTACTCAGGCTAACTCAGAAAGGCCATGGGGAAATGAAAATGTGGGATACTAGAAGTAAAAAGGTTTTTTAAAAAGATTTTTATTTATTTATCTTTAGAGAGGAAGGGAAGGAGAGAGGGAGAGAAATATCAATGTATGGTTGCCTCTGGTGAGTGCCCCGCTGGGAACTGGCCTGCAACCCAGGCATGTGCCCTGAATGGGAATCGGTTCCAGGCCCGCGCTCAATCCACTGAGCTACACCAGCCAGGGCGGTTTTGTTTTATTTTGTTTTGGTTTTTACTGTTTTTGAAAAAGAATGAAAGCAGGTAAATGCCTTCCTGGAGAAAAGTCATTATAAGGAAAAGGAAGCCAGATCTGGCTGCCAAGCTCACACAGGCAGATTAGGTGAGGCACGTGCTTTAAATGAGCAGCGCACAGAGCTGCTGTAGCTGTCCTGGGCACTTCCCAGCTGGTCTGTTTTAGAAGGTTCTGACAGGGAGCTCTTGAAAAGGCTGTTCTCCTACCTGTCAAACAAAACCCTGTCATCTCCCCTCTAAGACTCAACTCAGGGCGACCCCATAAGAAGCCCTCCCCAAGGTCTTTCTCTAGTGACTTCTGCCACTCCCTACTGAGACCAAAATGCATCTTGAAAGCGCTTGTCTGATGGCTTTATATCTTGTCTGTTCAATGGGATGTAGGCTCTTAAGAACAAGGACCTGGTTGTGTGTTCATTGTGCATTCCTGTGGTGCCCCAAATGGTGCCAGGTTCAGAGGGTGCAGGTATGTACTTGAGACTGTTTTCCCTTTCATGGCCCATATTAATTTGGCTGAAACTCTGTTTTGTAATCTTGGTAAAGTCCAAAGCCCTATCCATGATATGTGGAGATTCTCATGGTCTTTCTTTTCATGCTTCTTACTGTGACTAGCTCCTAAACACACACTTTCTTTTTTTTTCTAGTTCACCTGGATGCAAAACTCACTCTTTTAAAAAATATATATTTTATTGATTATGTTGGTACAGTCCTCCCAATTTTTTCCTTTGAGTGCCCCTCTGGGAAAAAGATGCAGGGAGTAGGAAGTGCAAATTGGTAGGTACAGAAAAGAAACCTCACCCTTTACTGCTTTCCATTTGAGTTGGTTAGTTTAGTGAGAACTGGGGGTTTAGAAATCACAGGATGGTCTCCTTGGGCAACTCGCAACATCTTGTCATCTTTCTCTTCCTCTCCTGTCTTCCCTTGGACTGCCTCGGAAACCTCAAGTCATGGTGTTTATAGAATGTGGGACCCCCAGCTCTTTCAGTCTGCAAATCCACACCCATAGTGTTTAGGCACAACGCAAGCAGCTCATGATGAGACCCACCCTCCTTGGAAAACAGCGGGAGCTTTAACTAATAACTTTTCCTTGCTACGTTAAACAGAACTTGCCTCTACAACAAGAATCTCCTTAATAAAGTTGCTTTGCATCACTCATGATTTGATCTGAGAAAAGGAAGCTCAGAGTCGTCACTTTGGGGGGAAGCTGTATGGACTGGACATCTTGAGGAAACACATATGAGTCAGAGCTCTAGGTGGCTTAACCACATCCAGGCGTGGAGGCAGAGGTATGGGCCAAATGGCCTGTATACTCCTCAGTAAACGGCAACTTATTCCCATTTGACTTGTAGTCTGGAGGATGGAGAAACTAGGAAAGATAATGGGCAAGACGTCGTCAAACTATATCTTTGTCCTCCCTCATTCAATTTACAAATACTTATTGGTGGTCTATTAGGCACTCTATTAGACATGAAGGCTACACAGATAAATGAGGCATGATCCTTTCCCCAAAGGTCATAGTATGTGTTAGAAATGCGCCACACCATCTTTTGTTTCAGCAAGCCCACAAGGATTCTTAGATATCCTGAGAAGGCGGCTTGCTTGGTCTTTGTCAGTGGTCTGTTTTTTATGCCTCCTGGAACTGTGGTGAGCTTGCTAGACGGGACTCTTTGGCTTCTTCCAGCTGCCACCCCACTGTCTGCCCCAACCCACCACAAGAGTACATGCCCAGGCCTCTGGCTTGTGTCAACTGTTCTGCTGCATTTTTCCACAGTCCGATAAAAGACAGAAAAGAGAGAAGAAACAGTTCTTGCATGACACTTGGTGCTTTCATATATATTATTTCATTTTACTCTCATAACAACCTTATAGTAACCCACTGTCATCCCTCTTTTTTGGATAAGGACACCAAAGCTTAGAGTGGCTAATGGCTTACCCAAGGTTAACTCAGCTATGGAGTTACCTTAGGTTACCTGAGGTTAACTCAGCTGTGGAGGCTAGTGGTGGGGAGAAGAGCTCAGTCCTAGAGTCCCCAGCCTGTTCCCACATCCTGTCTAGCAGGCCAATAAGTCCATTTAAGGGGCTGGTTCGTGCTTTCTGGGTGTTCAGTTTTTTTCATTCCTCATGCCAATTCCTGTGCCAAGCTTGAAGTTGCCAGCTAGAGAAGTCTCAGGTGAAGGCTGTTACACAATAGGTCCTCTGATCCTCTGGGCTTCCTTTCTCAAGAAGACAGAATGTTCACAGTAAGTTTGGCAAACAAGTCTGGTGTGTATTTGCCAGACAAAAACAATGGTTCCTGTCTCATTTAGAAGCTCCTCAGTTAAGTCCCTGAAAGTCAAGTTGGGGTGGGCAAGAGCAACAAACAATAAAGGACAGAAACACCTGAGAGATTGGAGGCTGAAACATTTAAGGAAGAGATAATTTGGTTATTTGGTCATTCATGCAACACAGTTTTGAATGCCTGGAACTGTGCAAGGTGCTGGGGATATAAGACAGATAAGATGTGGTACCTGGTTGAAAGGAATTCATGTTCTGTTAGAAATAGGAGAGCATGCTAACCAGAGAGGGAGGGCATGTTAACCAGCAACCATTGTGGGGAGGGGGAAAGCAGGTTAATTGGATAGGAGAGCCTAACCAGAGAGGACCCATGTTAACCAGAGAAGTATTATTAACTCAAATCTGGCTGGTCCTCAGAATCACCTCAGTTGTTCTATAAATATATGGATTCCTAGGCCTAACCTTAACCTGATGAATTAGAACCTTCCAGAGCCATCATTTGTATTTTTTAATAAGCTCCCTAGTTGAGTCCAACAATCATGGCAGCAGGAACAATACCTCCCAGGCATATTATAGAGAAACCTGCACTGGGTAGATCCCAAGGAGGTGTTTGCTGGTGCAGTTCTGGGCTTTCTTAGAGGAGATGATATCTAAAGTTAGCCTTCAGAATTGCAATAAAACAAATAAAGCACGCAGGGCTTCTGGGTGGAAGGCTCTAAATGTGCAGAGGCTCTGTGGTGTGGACCACCACAATGAGGCAGAGTCCAGGTGCAAGAAAGGACCAAATTAGCGAAACAGCCAGAAGGTGGGCTAGATCCCAGATGGCCTCACTGAGTTTTAATTTTACCCTCTTCGATATGAACAATCATTCAAAAGTTTAAATAGGTGGGTAAAATGATTAGGTTTTGTTTTAGAAAGAGTACTTTAGAATTTCTAGAACATAATGAAAATTTTAGCCTGCATATTTAACTTTTCTCTTTCTAAAATTTCCTTGAAAATATGCAAAGAAATATAAAAGAGAGAAAGAGAGAAAGAGCAACCAGGAAAGGATGCCTTCCCTGAACCAGAAGTGTTGACACTTTGGTACTAGTTAACATCGACTGAGCAGTGCTCTGTGCACTCATTGTCTGGAATGCTAGTGTCCTGGTGTTCCACAAGGAAGGTGCTATCTTTAGCCACACTGGTGGGCTATTATTGTGCCCCTATTACAGATGAAGAAACCAGGGCACAGAGACGGTAGCTAAGTCCATCAGTCCTGCGGCTAGTTGTAGAGCTCACATTTGAACCCAAGGAGCTGGTTTTGGAGACCAAGCACCAACAGCATCATATTGTCTAGTATATCATAAAAATGTGGAGCTAGTGGTCTGCACTGACTGATGAGTGAATGGGTACGTAGTGCCACCCCCCTAACTTCTAAGCTTGGAAGGTCTTCCAACAGGGGATGCCATGGGCAGGATATTGAGGGAGTATTCTAATGCCAGTATCTATGCCAGAAAGGGAAGAGTCATTCCCCATCTGCTTAGCAGAGAAATTTTCTGCCATGGGACTGCCTTCAGTCATAATCACTTTCCGAGTTCCCACAGTCAAAAGAATTCCCACTTGGTACAAATGTTCTTCGCTTTGAATACCAGGCCTAGGACTCTATGGGGCCACTAATGGAACAAAAGACATGGTCTTTCATATGGGCTCAGAAAATACAGTGAGAGCTTATAGAAAGCTCTCCTGGACTTGAGAGGTATGATAATTAAAGTGTGAGCGCAGCTGTAGACTTCACTGTGAACTGGAAGGAATCCTTCAGCCTAACACCATGTTCTCTATGCAGATATCTCTGGCTGTAGCCTTGTCCCAATCCTCACAGTCGACTGGACTGCTATAGACTAAAGCTGCGGACTTTTCCCTTTATCTCTCATTTGGACTGAAGATTGGAATAAGCATCCCTACGATCTCTGATGCAAACCATTGTAACTCGCAACCCTAAACAGTACTTTCTCAGGAAAGTTGGGCAAACAGAAAAATCGCCAGATATATAAAATGATTCATCAGTTTAAATGCAGAAAATCCATCTGAAGAATCAGAGTGAATGTTCTCCTTTGAAGAAATTTTACTCCAAAAGTTAAGATTGAAACCAGAAATAAAACAAAATTGACTCACATTTTCAATGAGATTTGAGATTCCATCACCCATCCCATCTAAAAACAACAACCTGAAATTAGGAAATATTACTCTTAAACATCAAAAATTTTTAAATCTCAATTTATCTTATAAATTTCTAAGTTCAAATTTTAAATTTTTATGTGCAAATGGTAGTAGTTATTAACAAATTAGATAGTATAGAAAATCATAACATTGACTTGAAAGTCAAGTGTGAGAAATTTTCCAAAATCCCAGAAGCAAAAGACAAAGTGAATATAATAAATAAAAATGTGAGAAATATGAGGGAGTAGGTTTAGGAGATAATATATAGTATAATAGAAATTCTAGAAGTAGAAGCAATAATTAATAAATTTAGAATGCTGTCCCTTAGGCTAAATAAGTTCTTAAATTAAATGGGCCCTTCCTAGAAGAAAAATTGCCCAAAGACAACTTGATATTAGGAACTCTATCATTTATCATATGACTGGATCAATGGATGGAAAAACTTAAAATCATTTCTTTGGATAACTGAAAGACATTTAATAAAAACTGAACATCTTTTACTAATAAAGAATAGAAAGAGAATGATATGTCATGAATAAAATAAAGTATATTTAATTTAATGATGAGAGGATTTTAAACTTAATGGTGAAAAGTAGAAGTGGTCTAATGACCATTATTACCAGTGGTAATATTGCTCTGGGCATGCTAGCCAGTGCAGTTTAAAAAGGAATAAGAGGCATAAATAGTTCAAAGTAAGAGAAAACTATCATTCCATGCAGCTAGCCTATCTACCCAAACCAAAATAATCAACTGAAAAGCAGGTAAAACTAATTAGAGAGTTCAGAAAATGTTTTTAAAAATAAAGGTGTAAAAATCAATAGCTTTTCTAGATAACAACAGGGCCATTTCTACAACATAATGAAAACAAGATCATAGTACAATGGTCATGAAAGTGTATACTTAGACATAAACAATTATTGAATTATAATAATTGTTCTATAGGATCTTCATATAGGATCTATATGAAGAAAACTACTAAATATTCTTATACTGAAAGAAATGGAAACTTGAATAAGAGAAGAAACATTATATACTGCTGAATGAGCATACCCAATACTGCAATATTAGAACAATCTAGTGTGGGAATTCGAAACTCTTATTGCACATCCACACGGAGAGATGCAGAAAGCAGATCGTTTAATTCAGATGAGAGAGCTGGGTTGGCAATCGAGATTTGGGGGTTACCACTGTAGAGTTAAGGGCTGTGGCCATGAACATGGTTGAGACCCCTTAGGGGAGACGGTGGAGTGCAAAGAGAGAAGGGTCAACGACCAATTCTAGAGAACACCAGTAGTTATAAGGGGCACTGGGACAGACAGCCAGTAAATGAGATTGGGAAGGTATGATTTAAGGTGGAGGAAAATCAGGAAGGAGAGCAGCATCCTGGAAGCCAAAGAAGACAGCTTTAAGAAATAGGGAGAATTCCACATGGTCATTTGTTACAGAAAGGTCAGGCAAATGAAAATGGAAGAGTCCACAATATTTGGCTTCTAGGAGATTGCTGGTTACAATGGCAAGAACAGTTTTTTGTGGAACTGGGGAGTGCCAATGTTCAGGTGAGGATTGTTGAAGTTCTTATGATGCTAATAACCACAGAGGGGCCAGTGCACAGGGAATCTACTACTTACTGTGTGAAGAAGTCACCAAACCTCAATGAGTCTCCATTTTCTCATCTATAACGTGGAGTTGCAGTTGCCTGAAAAACTGCAATAGTGCCTGTGAACTGTTTTATAAACTATAAGCCACTATACAAACAAATGGTGTTATTTTAAGCTCTTGAGATTGTCCAGACACTACTTTCACATGAACTGCATTAAAGAGGGTGGCACTGAGATAAAGGTCCTGAAAATGTCCCCATCGACTCCTCTGTAGTCCCAGTGTTTCATCCCAAGGCAGGTGCTGCAGACTTGTTAACATAGAAACATGACCTGCTGTGTGCTTCGGCACTGACGCAGACTCAGCTGTCAGGGAGGCCAACTGATCTGAAATGTTTTGCAATGCCCTGCATTGTTTCAGCCATTGAATGGAGACCAGAATTCCAGTTCCAATGAAGCTAGGTGGCAGAATGTTTTCCTGTTTGTCCAAGTAGATGCCAGCACTTAAACAAACATCATGTTCCTTCCCAGAATTTAGCTGGGAAGCACCCCCAACCAAACAGAACCCTGCGATGCTTGGCACATGGCCCAAACTAGCTAACATTTCCATTATTCTTCCCCCCTATGGTTGGGATCTCAGATGGCCACAGGGCTGCCATTTCTCCAGACCCTCAGTGGGAACATTTCAGTGACAGCTATCAAGTGGTCATAACATAATGGGCTCAGCTCCACATTCATTCTTTCCTTAATCCATCCCTACAAAGTATATTTGTTAAGCATTTATTAAATTCCAGGCACTTTGCCAGGGAAAAGGTTCACAAAGATGAAGGACAACAAGTTGCCCTTGAAGAGCAGGGAGTTTAATAAAGAAGAGAAGCATGGTAGCACTTGGATACAATACAGTAAGATAAGAACTTTGCTAAATGTGTGTTCAAAGTGCTATGGGAACCCTGAATAGGGGCATCCCGCCTGCCAGTTCAGTCGAAAGGCCAAGAGTTGACGTGTCAAGAGGTCTGATCCCTTCGAATTCTGAAAACAGCAAGCTTAGCAGTTGGCACATAGTAGGTATTCAATTAATATTTAATAAACAATTGATGAATTTCACTAAACACAGACATAGATCACAGCTCTACTAATCATTGCAACTCTACTCCTGTTTGGGTAGTTCATTACTAATGAGGTGGTAAGAGGGTCCCTTGGAGAGTGGACTACACACCACACTATCATCCGCAGCAGGTGGACCAACAACTGTTCATCCTAAACAAAGGTGAGACTAAGACCTCTTCTTCTAAAAGTTGTTTTAGACAAAAGCTCAGCAGAGAGCAGGCCAGGAATGGCACCATGGTCACACTAACCGTGACTGAATCTGAGAAACACTGTGGCGTGGATAGAGGCAGAAGTTGACAGGGCCCTTCTGAAGTCCTGAGAACACCACCATGGAAGATTGCTGCTAGGAGATGGTCTGGACTCTGACATGCGGCAACTCACCCAGGACAAGACTCCCTTCTGAGGGCCACTGATTTGCCAACGTCAAATATAGAGGTTAGCTGGCTATGCTCTGTGTCTCTTCCAGACCTATGGATCTAGGATTCATTTTTACAGAGCAAAAACTATGAAAACAAATCTCTTAATTTATAGAGCCGTTGTGGGCCACTGGGGGAGAAAGAACAGCATGGTTCCTAAAATTCACACGAACCATTCCCATTCCCCATTCCTGTCAGAGCAGAAGATGTAGCCAGGACAACCCGGGAAGCAAAATGATAGAGAAAATGTTAACTCCTTCATGCCAAAACTTGACTCCCTGTATGTTCTCTCTTCCTACTGACACTAATTCCAGGTTGTCAGTGTGTGTAGCTACTCAGTTAACTTTTTACTGGAGTTGCTGACTGTGGACAGCACTATTTAGCTTTATTCTGGGTGTTGTACAATGAAAAAAGACTGGGAGGGGCCCTGCTGCATAAAGACATCATCAGCCTTGGAAAGGGACTAGCCTCATTGTAGGATTTCTATCAAGGCTGAGCCTGCTTGTTAATGGATGAATTGAAGAGTGGGGTTGGAAGGCTTGCTCTGCAGAAACCAGCTCCCTCCATTGCCCCCTCCTAGTGCCCAAAGCAGAGCTGGGCCCACAGGAAGGCTGAGCCCTATGCTGCCTTCTTCCCAGGCTTCCCCTCAGATCCAAATGATTGGGGTCACATTATTGATGCTGAGGCACGAACATCCTGTTTCTGAAAACACTACACAACAACACCACTCAGGGACCCACACGGGAGCAGTTAAACCCTCCACAATGAGGAGCAGTTAAACCTTCCAAAAAAAAATGAGCACATCTCCAGGGGGGACTACATTGTTGAAACCTCTTACTCTGGGAGAGGTTTCTAATGGGAAGTCTGGCCCTAAGGACATAATCAGCTGAGCAAAAAACAGTGGGGATTCAGGACCAAACCCAGCACATCTGAGTGACAAATGCCAGCCTGTCAGCCACCGGCTATGTGCTTCCCTGACAAAGTTTTCCCATCTCTCCCCTTCACTCATCACCTGTAGGGCAGGCCCTCAGGTATCCTGCCTGGACTGTGACCAGTGGCTCCTAACTGTTCTGTCTTCTCTGGTCTTCTTGCCAGGCCTCTCCTTGTCCCTCCACCCTGCATCCCTGTTGCTGTCTGAGGAGTCCCCTAAAGCATTCTCCAAAGCTCTGCTCAGCTCCTGTTACATGCCCATCACTGCTGGCCCAGCCTGGGCTGCCGACTTCAGAGGCCACATCTGGTCCACGCCCCTCTTTTATTTGTTTCAATTCACACCAAGCATAGTTCTCCCTGACCCCACCCCTCCATACCAAAGAAAGGACTGGTAAACGCCACTTATTAATTTTGGAAGATTATTACACATTGTCTTCCATTTAAAACAATAGCAAAAACAAACCCTCAAAATTCAGGTATTCTCCCCAAGCCTCAGCACCCTTGCCCATCCCGCCCTTGTCCTTCAGAGATGCTCTCTCCATTTCTGGGATTTCAGCTCCCAACTCTCCTTAATTCTCAGCTCTAAGAAGTCTCTAACTGCCCTCTCTCCTGGTGTGGCCTAATAAGCCCCATGCCTACTTAGCATCATCTGGATTGGATTTCCTCTCTTGTCACGAGCAACCTCATTTTATCTTTCTGTCTCTCTCTTCTTTTCTCTGTTCTTTCTTCTGTCTCCCCTTCTCTTTGCTTATATTCTCTTTTACCCCCTTTCTCTCCTCTCTTTGTCTCCCAATCTCCTCTCTAATTCAGCTCGTCTCAACTGCCCCATTCATCCCCCGACTCTGTCACCAGCTCATCTGGCCCAGCTTGCTTGTGGAAGGGTCTATTCTTTCCACAGAATTCACCATATCTTGTTCTTACAGGTCACATAGCTCAAATACACATGGACTTTCTGCCATGGAAGTCACCATACTACACTCCCTTACCATATTCCCTATGAAGCCACAGTAACGTTTCCTCTCACCCACATGGCTGGAGGGAGACTTTGGAAAAAGATAGCAGTTACAACATGTCGAAAGATACAGAAACCTTTAGAATACTGAAGACAGAGGAAAGATAGTTGGTTTTATTAGGAGGTTATTGGAGATCTTCAAAAAGAAATCAAGACCCTTAAAAAATATTCTGTAATTCAAATCCAGGATTTGCAAGTTATAGCCCATGGGCCAAATGTCGCCAGCTGCTTGTTTTTTATGTGGATATGGAAAAGCACAGTTTTTACACTTCTAAATGGCTGATGAAAAATAAAAAGATGAAGAAAATTTTTATAATGTGTGAAAATTCTATGAAATTCAAGTTCCAGTGTTCATAAATTAAATTTTCCTGGCACACAGCCCCACTCATGTATTTATGTATTGTCTGTGGCTACTTTCTTGTTCACTGCAATGGCAGAGTTGAGTAGCTAAAACACAGCATAGTGGTGACATTTATGGCCCATAAAGCCTAACATATTTACTACCTGACAGTACTGGGTTGCTTGGTAGTCCCCCAAAAGATATGTCACTGCCCTGATATCCAAACCCTGTGCATGCTACGTTATTTGGAGTCTTTGCAGATGAAGTTAAGGGTCTTGAGATAAGGTCATCCTGAATTATTGGGATGAGCCCCAAGTCCAATGACAAGTGTTCATGACAGAGATGGAAGAGAAGACACAGACACAGAAGCGACGGCCACATGACCATGAGGGCAGAGATTGAAATTATTCAGCTGAAAGCCAAGGGTGCCCTGGAGCCACCAGAAGTTGGAAGAAGCAAGTGAGAAGTCTCTCCTAGAGTCCAATGGAGACCTGCTAACACTTTGATTTTTGACTTCTGACCTTTAAAACTGTGAGAAAAAGAAATGTTCTGCTGTTTTCAGCTACCCAGTTTGTGGTAATTTGCTATAAAAGCCCTAGGAAACCAATACACTGACCCTTTCCAGAAAGTCTTCCAGCCCTTGTTTCCATCTGTGTATCTACATGGAATTTTGTTATGCTCATTCAAATTTAGTTCTTTTACTGAAGGAGATAAAGAGGTAGTGCAATGTAAGGATACGTTGCATTTTTGTTAAGATGAACAAACCAATGAGAAAGCTTGCATGTGTCCACATGGCAAAGCTGACACTGTCCCCTCCCATGGGGGATGGAAGTGGGGGCTGAGTGCTCTATCCATTTCTCCATAGGACTCGTCTCTCCAATGCATCCTCTCTGCTACCTTGGATCCAGTGGTTGAAACAGTGCCTGGAATTATCTCCTCGGATTTTATTCCAGTTTGTGGTAGTGGGAGGGTGGGGGTCATATGATAAGGAGGAAAGTGAGGGGGGAAAGGACACTACCTTGAAGTAAACTAGTAACCAAACCTTGGAGGACGGCTAGACCCCACTCCGCCAGGTCTGAACAAATCACCTTCCTTACTGTTTCCTCTGCACCATCTTCCCACGGTAGCCCTCCCCATCCCCGCCATGGAAACAGGGACATCCAGAGACTTGGGAAGACACCTACACTTCTCTTTCTTACACTGCTCAAATAGAGGACTCAGGTCCCACCAATAAGCCTTTTGTAGGTTTTTAGATAAGAAATTGGTTTAGTAGGATCAGAGAGAAAGTACTGAAAGAGCTGAGAAAGGAGGATGGCACCCTCCTGGTTCCCTACCTGTCCATGTGCAATGTGCCAAAGAGGGGCAGCTAAGTGTCCCAGGCAGTCTCCAAATAGCCCTGGGCCAAGACCATGACAAGTGGCATCAGTGGGAACCCCTCCCCCGCTTCAGAGCAGAGACCAGGCACAGGGAGACACCACCGTCACACCCACCTGGAACTGCCCCCACACATACATATGTAGACATATATATGTATAGATATTATTTTATTCAGGAAAAGTTGAGTCTCAAACAATATAAACATTTCATTTTGTTCTTTTCATTCTGCCTACTGGCCATTGTCAGGAAGATGTGGGACAGAGCCTGAATGAAAATCCTGTTATTATTGAGAAAAAATTCAGAATAGTGAAGCTATTTACAGCATTTGTACCTAGAGACAGGAAGATAAGAGCATTCTGAGACCAAGTTCCCATGGAAATGTTCGATTCAGAGTTTGTTTCTCACAGAAAGTGCACATACACAAATGGATTTGTGCAATTCTCACAAACTCATGGGTTAGGTCTAAACTTTGTCATAGATGAGTAAATGGAGCCTGGCTAGTTGAAAATTTGCCTGAGATCATAGAGATAGTTGAGGACAAAATCTGAGGCTCTTACCGTGACCCAAATTGGTTCTCTAACATTCCTCTCTACTTTGGGATCCGATTCACTTCATGTTAATGTGTCTTGAGCTGGGTGAGGGCCTGAGCATTTATGGGAAAAGCATTATTCCAGGTAACTACTTAATCATATAATTTAGAAAAGCAAAGTGGACATCAAGAGATTTCTAGGCCCCTTTCCTCTCTGCCCTTTTTCTGGGCAGAACATGCATATTATGCATTCCCAGGGTCTGACTTAAGAAAAAGATTAATAGAAGAGGTAGCAGCAGGAACACTATTTTTTAAGATAAAATACATATTTAATTAGCTAAATAGCAAAAATGGAAATTATCCTTAGGGGGAGGTCTCTCTTCCATGCTTCAAACAAATTTTTAAACTTAGAATCTGTTAATTTTTACCAGCAGGGTTAAAAGTTGTTTTTGTCAGTTCTGGGTGATTGCCATGTATTTTCATCAATTAACTTTTGTTGAAATGTCTTCTGAGTATGTGGTGTAGCCCAGGGAGACAGCTGAGGATTTGCAACATAATTTAATTTGGCAGCTGGTCCCTGAAAGCTGAGAACTCCTCAAATTAACATACTCATGATAGCAGAGGAAGCAGAACTAAAAAGAGGAATCAGTGGTCAGTGAAAGGTTTGCTCCGTAGCTACTTAGTGAGAGTAGAGACTAAACCCTGAACTCATATGATTCCACGTCCCAGACCTGGCTCTGCCTTCACCAGCTGTGTGGATTCCATCAAGTTTTCCTAATCTTTGAGCATCTTCTTCCTCATTTGTAAACAGAGATAGTAATTGCACCAACCTCTACTATGTGCTGTACTGATCCTACCTCATTTAATTCTTACAACCACCAAGAGCTGATAAAAACTACTTTTTATTGGTGCTTTTTTTTTAGAGCCATAAGTAAAGTAGCTAATATGGAAAGAAAGGCCAAGGAATAGGAGAGACCCAATTTCTAGTCTAGCTTGGCTGTTAACTAATTCCAGATCTGTAATGGCTTAAAAACCAGATCCTAAACACAAACTTTTGTGATTACATAATTTAATGTATAAGTACTTGGACCAACTGAGACACAAATCAAAGTAAAGAATTCAAATAGGAAAGGCATGTTATAAAAGACCAGTTGGTAAGTACTGAACCCAGATAAACATAAATAATTGTTAATTGTTGTATTATCTTTTAATCAAAAACACCCAATAAATAAGTTTTCTTTCCTCCAACTTACTGTGAAATAATTATTAAAAACAAAAAAAATGGGTTTCTATGAAAGTGTAAATTCTAAGTATTCCTCAATGATATGCCAGGAACCAGAATGAATTTCTATTAATCAAGATCCAAAGAAGCTTAAAGGCAGAAGAAAAGAAAAGTGCAACAAGGAATTCAATAAAGCTATGTCTACTACAGATCCTTTTCTTTGAAACATGGAGTCTTCCCATCAGAGAAAGGGAAGCCAGCCCTGGCTGGTGTAGCTCAGTGGATTGAGCGTGGGCCTGCGAACCAGAGTATCGTGGTTCGATTCCCAGTCAGGGCACATGCCTGGGTTGCAGGCCAGTTCCCAGCAGGGGGCGCATGAGAGGCAACCCTACATTGATATTTCTCTCCTTCTCTCCTTCACTTCCCCTCTAAAGATAAAGAAATAAAATCTAAAAAAAAAAAAAGAAAAAGAAAAAGGGAAGCAGCCTAGATCTGACAACCATAATAATAAGAACCATTTCCCCCTGTCATTAATTACTGTTTTCTTACATCAGTTTTGGAAGTATAATTACCCACAGTGCTGTGTGACTGAAAGTGCTTATATCTAGGAGGGTCAGGTTGGCAGCTGGAGGGAGGGGAGCCTGACAGAGTTGTGGTGCATTCTGGGACTTCTGTTGAATACTGGAGAAACCATTTACTGAGCCTTTACTGAGCAAATCTACCATTTGCTGGGTTAGTATTAAAGAAACATGGAAGAATGCCTGACTATCCAAGAATCACTGACACTCATGAAAAAATAAACAGGCAGTGGGACTAGATGTCTTCCCCTGGCAATACATTCACACTAAATAGAAGACTCCCAACTAGCATAAAATGGGCCAGGAAGTATGAATATCAAGCAACACTTGATCTTAAGATGTGAAATGAGAATTCTATCAGCAATTATGTGGACAGTAAGAGGAACCAGTTAGAAAAATGATGTTTACAGTAAAACTTAGCCTGCTTCTCTACATTAAAGGATGAGTGAATAGAAAAAAATTAACTGTGTGCTGATGACTTATGAGTGTGTATTATAAAAGGAAGAGAATATAATACTCAAAAGGCAGATGAAGAACATGATTTTGAAAAAAATATTTCCTACAGGTTCCAGAAATAAATTTTATAGTACAGTGGCTATGGGCTTTCAAAATATTCAGAATGAGCCTTGCCAGTATGACCCAGTTGGTTCAGTGTTGTCCTGCAAACCAAAAAGCTGCCAGTTCAATTCCCAGTCAGGGCATATGACAGGGTCACAGGTTCAGTCCCTAGTTGAGACACATACAGAAGGCCACCGACTGATGTTTCTCTCCCTCTCTTTCTCCCTCTCTAAAATAAAAAAATATGTATATATATACACACACACACACACACACACTATTTAGGATAACACAGATTATATGAAACACCTCAAAGATGAGATCAGAGGAACAAAAGCTAAAATTAAAAAAGAGCTAGCTAACAAAAAGCAAGAATGAAAAAAGTTGATTTGTAACAATGGAAAACTGTAATGGTGGGTAATTGCAATCCACCCCACCATTCTTTTAACATTGCTTCTGTAAGTGCAGACTGACAACTATGGAGCTTGTAAATGAACAGCCATGTTTGTGTAAGAATCCTAGGGACTAACTTCTGAAGATACACACTCCAACCTTCAAGCATCCCAACCCCTGGCATTCATCTGTGGAGCCAGAATAACATGAAGCTGGATGACATGAATCTGGGATGACTAACCAGAATGCTGCACACTGGACCGTCACTTTCCTTATTGGAATGCACTGTGAGAATCTGCACATAGAGAACTTTGCAGCCCCCTTCTTCGATCTTTTTGTTCTGTTCCTCTCTCACTCTTTAGAAAACCCTTTTTCTCCTCTTAGAGGTGGAGATGGGCTTTATTACATGAGTCCTCAATCTTCCAGATGGCCAGCACCTTCAAATAAACCACTTTCCTTTACATCACCCCTTGCCTCTTGAGTATTGTCTTTCATAGCAGCAAGCAGCTGGACCTGCATTTCGATTACAGACTGAGATTAGAAACAGTTTTGGAGTTAAAAATGCAGCTACAGAATTAAATTCAACTTTGTAATAAGTAAATTGCAGAAAAGTGAATGAGCAATGAGTGACTCAGGTTTAGAAGTTGTTCCAGATTGAAAAGGAAAAGAACAACAAAATAAGAATAACAAAGAAATCAGGATTCTTGAATAGTAGAACTAAACAATTTGAACAGAAGTGGTGTTATAAGATATAATACAAAAAATGTTCATGAATTGAATAAAGATCCAGGACTGCTTATACTAAACAAAATCAATGTATGTAGGAGAGGGGATATACATGTAAAGATATTTTGATCATTTTTTCTTCAAGAGTTGAGAAAGCCTGTGGACATGGACAACAGGGTAGGGGCTCACTGTGGGAGTGGGCATGGGTGGGGCAAGGAAGAGCAATGGGGGAAAATTGGGACAACTGGAATAGAACAATAAAATAAATAATTAAAAAATTAAATAATAAAATGAAAGAATTCTATCAGCTATTCAAGAAGATAAACATTTTTGAGCACAGGCCTGCGAACCAGAGGATCGTGGTTCGATTCCCAGTCAGGGTACATGCCTGGGTTGCAGGCAGGTTCCCTGCAGGCCAACTCCCAGCAGGGGACACACAATAGGCAACCATACATTGATGTTTCTCTCCCTCTCCCCTTCCCCTCTAAAGGTAAATAAATAAATTTTAAAAAAAAGAAGATAAACATTTTACCTACAGGGAAAGTATGTAAGGCAGGTTTTACAATTTTATCCCATTAAGATGCCAGAATATAAAGAAGACACATTTACAAATTATGAAAGAAGAAATCTTATGGTCTGAGAATCATCTGCTTAATTTGTTATTTATGTGTTAAGACTACAGAAAGAATTTCTCAGGAACATAAAGGCTCAGAAAGTATACCAGGAATACTATCTCTGAGAAACAACAATAACGAAAACCCCAAAACACATGACTCAAAAATATTATTTAATTGGAGAGTAACAGCTCAAAATGGTAAAAAAAGGGAAACTTGCTGACTAAAAAGATTATGGCACACACTGAGATCATTTGAATAGAAAATTTAGGCTTAATAATAGTTGTAATATTATTATACAGTTCAATACAAATGTTAAAAATAGCTATTGCAAAAGAAAATATACACCATAAAATACAGCATAAAAATATGAGTTAAAATTCCATACCTAGAATTTGGCTAGATCCCAGTCCAGCTGAAGATTTGGGATTACATTGTCCTCTCAGCCCTCTGACCCTTCAACCAAGCCCCTTAATAAAAGGGTTTAACACAAGAAAAAATTTTAAAAAGATAATTTAAAGCCTTGGGAAAATGGGAGAAAGAAAGGAGGAATTAAAAATGCAGGCTAAAGCCCTGGCCAAGTATATCAGTTGGTTAGAGCCTCACCCTGATGTGCTGAGGTTGCAGGCTTGATCCCTGGTCAGGGCACACACAAGAATTAACCAATGAGTGTATAAATAAGTGGAACAGCAAATATATTTTGCTCTCTCTTTCTCTAAAATCAATAAAATTAAAAAATTCATGCTAGAGTGCTAATTTTTTATAGAGTTAGTCAATAAACACAGTTTTATTCTTGGCATTGGCAATAAGAGTAGTTTCAAGTAATTTTTAAATGTAAAATTAATCACTAGAAATATAACAGCAGATCACATAAATTTCAAATCACTACATGGAACAAAGTCTAAGAAAACATAGTCCATGTAGGAAAGGAAGTTTAAAAAAATAAAGAGATAACAAAAGAAATAATGTAAAACAGAAACAGATCAGGCATATTCACTATGACAAGAAACTTTAGTGGATAAAACACTTTTACTAAAAGAAAATGAGCCAGAAAGATCAGCAGCATATAAACAACATGGACTTCCTTAAAAAACTATTATGTAGGAAAAGTTGCAAATACAAAGAGAGAAATCTTTGTGTACAAATCCAGCCTAAGAATTGAGCCATATCACCTCAGCAGCTGCAGACAAAGACATGGGCAGCGCTGGGTCATGAGCAAGTGGCTGAATAGGGAATCACTAATCCATAGTGAATATTGATTAGATAATATGTCAAAAATGGAGCGGGGCAGCCCAAGCAGCAGAGACTATCCCTAAAAAAAAAAGAAGATGGAAATCTTCCCATTAGGATCATTCAGGAGCATATTGGAAATCTATTTGCAGCATAAGAGCCGGAGAGTGTTCTGAAAGTGCACATTAGAATAAAATGTTATTCCTTTGTGACATTTACAAATTTGGAAGACAGCCCTGAACTAAAAAGTTTACATAATCAACTTCCGGCCAAGACGGAGGTGTAGATGGAAACACTGTGCCCCCTCCCACAACTAAATTTAAACACAGCTAAGTTTGAGAAACAAAGACACAGCCAAAACAGTGAAAATTGAACTGTACGGAAGTCCAAGAACAATGATCCATTCAGCCAGACCTGTAAGAGGGGCAGAGTCAGTGGCAGAGCAGGGTCAGGCTGGAAAGATCCATCGTTCCAACCCACCCAGGAGTGGAGGTGGAGGTGGTTGGTGGATCCCAAGCATGGGGTGGCGACAGGCGGACCCAGTGAGGGTGCAGGGCGGCTGGCTGACTGCAGTCACGCATTTGAGCGCAGATAAACCAAGTGAAGGAGCGAACAGTGAGATACACCGCTCAGGCTAGGGCCCCTGTGATGGGAATTAGAACCTGAAAGCACCAACTGAAAAGACTTTCTTGGGGTTGAGGGGCCGGGAGAGACTCCCAGGTCCATAGAGAGTTTGTTGGAGAGACCCACAGGGTCCTGGAGAGTACACAGGCATACATACCCAGGAACCAGCACCAGAGGGGCCCAATTTGCTTGTGGGAAGCTGCAGAAGGGTCAGAAATCTGAGGGAGAGCAGAGAGGAGCAAAGTGCCATTTTTTTTTCCCTCTCTGACCCCGCTCCCACATACAGCGTCACAACCCAGCCATTGGGTTGCCCGGCCCTGGTGAACACCTAAGGCTCCGCTCCTCATACATAACAGGTGTGAACAGACCAAACATTATGACTCAAGAACAGCTCAAAGCCCCAGAGCCTATAATTCTAAGTGACCAAGAAATAGCCAGCCTTTCAGATGCGCAGTTCAAAATACTGGTGATCAGGATGCTCACAGAATTGGTTGATTTTAGCCACAAATTAGAGGAACATATGAAGGCTAAACTGATTGAAATGAAGGGAAATGCACAGGAAACCAATAGTGATGGAAAGGAAACTGGGACTCAAATCAAGGGAGTGGACCAGAAGGAAGAAAGAAACAACCAAATGAAAAAGAAGGAAGAAACAAGAATTCAAAAAAATGAGAAGAGGCTTAGGAACCTCCAGGACATCTTGAAACGTTCCAACATCCAAATTATAGGGGTACCAGAAGGGGAAGGGGAACAGCAATAAGTGGAAAGCTTATTTGAACAAATAATAAAGGAGAACTTCCCCAGTTTGGCAAAGGAAATAGACTTCCAGGAAATCCAAGAAACTCAGAGAGTCCCAAAGAAGTTGGACCCAAGAAGGCACATCATAATTACATTAGCCAAGACTAAAATGAAGGAGAGAATCCTAGAAGCAGCAAGAGATAAGGGGACAGTCACCTACAAAGGAGTTCCCATCAGACTGTCAGCGGATTTCTCAAAAGAGACCTTACAGGCAAGAAGGGGCTGGAAAGAAGTATTCCAAGTCATGAAATCCAAAGACCTACATCCAAGATTGCTCTATCCAGCAAAACTTTCATTTAGAATGGAAGGACAGACAAAGTGCTTCTCAGATAAGGTCAAGTTCAAGGAGTTCATCATCACCAAGCCCTTATTATATGAAATGTTAAAGGAACTTATCTAAGAAAAAGAAGATAAAAATATGAACAGTAAAAGGACAGCAAACTCACAGTTATTAACAACCACACCTAAAACAAAAGCAAACTAAGCAGACACCTAAAATAGGAGCTGAGCCACAGAAATGGCGATCACATGGAGGTTTAGCAACAGGGGAGTGGGAGGAGGAGAAGGAGGGAGAAGGTACAGAGACTAAGTAGCATAGACGGTAGGTAGAAAATAGACAGAGGGGAGGGCAGGAATACTATGGGAAATACAGAATCTAAAGAACTTGTGACACATGGACATGAATGAAGTCGGGGAATGGTGGGGCAGGGGTGTGCAGAGGGGAGGGGAGTGAAGGGGGGAATGGGACAACTGTAATGGCATAATCAATAAAATATATTAAAAATAAAAAATATAAAAAATAAAAAGTTTACATAATCACATTTATGAAGGAGAAAGGCAGCCCAAAGTACTGTATGTTTGCATGACCCCACCTAAATACTCCTTCAAGAAAAATGATGCAGTAGAGATACACAGTATGGCATACCTTAACTACTCTAAATCAGTGGCCAGTGGTTCTGAATCTCCAAATAATACCAGAAGAAAGCCAGTGTATGCATGTGAAAGTCTATAATATTTAGTTATTTTAGGAAAGAAAAACTTGGGACTAGAACAATAGAACATGCCAGTAAAAATTAAAAAGCTTCAGCTGGAAGTGAAAAATATATCAAAGGGATGGGTTTATTTGAGCTCTGTTTTAGTTCAGATATATTTAATTATATTATTTCATGACTACTTGGTTGGAAATACAGTTTTCTGTAATTGAAGGTAAATATTATTATATTTTTAGCATTTTGGGGGCTCTATTTATGTTGAGATGACACTCAAGATGCTGATTATTTTTTACATAAGACTTTTGTACATTAATTTTATGTTAGCATTTTCTTTAAAGATAGATAACTCAGAGAAATACTGTTGATGTTTCAAAGTTGTCAAAATTCCATGCTAGGTCTCCATCTGTAGTCTGCAGCACTATGTATCTATACTTGCAGAAGACCACTGGTGCTCTCCCCTGTCCAGCTATATTCCTTGTTTTAGTCCCATGAGAGACTACAATTCCTAGTCCTTTTGTAACTACGCAAGGTTGAATGGCAAAATCTAGTTAACAAAATGTAAGTGGAAGTGACAGGTGTCACTTCTAGGCTAAGAGAGTTGAGAGATGATAGACCACCTCCACTTTCCCCTCATTCTGTCACGCAAACCTTGGAGGCCATACATTGAAATGATAGTATTATAAGAGAGAGAGATTTGATTCCTGAGTCACCAGAAGGAGGACAGCTCCCTCAGGCTCGCATCGGATGTCAGGAGAGCAAGCAGTAAAGTGCTGTGTTAAATAAACTACTGAGAACACAGAGTTTGTCTACTGCAACTACTATTGATTACTTAACCTGACATAGGCTTTTTGTGATTTTCTTTGGGCTCATGTTCTTTAGGACTTATAAATATTTGCCTTGAATAAAAATGTAAATCAGTTCACGGTAGCTAAAATGTACAAACTGTAAAACAAAGGCAGTTATGTATGCCCTAATTACTAATTTCATGTTCAGATACATATGTTCCATTAAATGCAATTTTACATTGACTGCTGGGCTTATTCTTTTTTTTCAATTAAATATTTAACAGGTAAGCAGGAAAAATGTTGAGATGGGACAACAGAACTCTGAACTTCCTAATGATTTAGTCTCAGAAAGTTGGTGCACAAGTATGTTAAAAACATAACATTCAATGTTGTTATTCAAGCATTTTATGGTTTACTTTGAAGAAAGCAGTCTATTTAGTACAAAAATGTAGATGTCTTAATAGGAAGCAGGGGAGGAAGAGTGATATTGATCCTTAACCCAGTATTGCACTTAGTACTCTTCATGACTTTATACATTGTATTCAGTGGAATTTAAAGTGAACCCTTTACTATTCTAATAACTATATATGGTGCCAGTTGGGTACTGGAAATATCATGGGGAAGACTTTGTAAAGTACATGATTGTCTAACCACTATGCTCTACACAGAAACTAATACAACATAACAGTGAATGTAAACTGTAATTTAAAAAAAAGTTTTAAAAAATGCACACACACACACTAAAATATAATAAAATGAGTCATTTAAGTTTCTCCTTATAGGTTAACTAGTTTATATTTTATAAAAAAAGTTTGTTCTATTTCTATTTTTCAGTTTTGAATGGAAGTTTATTATTTTTGAAATTCCCTTTTTAATTATTATTTATTCTATTACAGTTGTCCCAATTTTCCCCCCTTTGCCCTCCTTCAGCCAGCCCAGCCCCACCCCCACTCCCACAGCCAATTTCTTCGCCATCGTCCATGTCCATGGGTCATTCATACACGTTCTTTGACTAATCTTTTCTTTCTACCCTTCTCCCCCATTCCTCCCTGGCAGCTGTCAGTCTGTTCCATGTCTTTAGTTCTATTTGCTTGTTAGTTTATTTTGTTTATTAGATTTCTCTTATAAATGAGATCATACAATATTTGTCTGTCACCAACTGGCTTATTTCACTTAGTGTAACAGTCTCAAGTTCCTTACATACTGTCAAAAAGGGTAGGAATTCCTTCTTTCTCTCTGCTGCATAGTATTCCATTGTGTAAATGTACTACAGTTTTTTAATCCACTCATCTCTGATGGGCACTTAGGCTGTTTCCAGCACTTGGCTATTGTAAATAGTGCTGCTATGAACATAGGGGTGTATAAGTTCTTTTGAATTGATGTTTCAGGATTTTAGGGTATATTCCCAGTAGTGTTTCACAAAAGTGATATAAACATTGTCACTCTAGTCTTAAAATAAAAACACATGATCTTAAAAATAAAGAAATAAATGTACAAAGATAAATCAGGCAAAAACAAACTAAAAAAGCAGGAATGACTATATAAACATTGTAGAAAATAAAAATAATACAAAGTAATTAGAATTAAATACGCTATTTTGTAATGATTAAAGACATTATCTTCGAAAAGTTGTAACAGTCAAAAAATTGAACACAGTAAATGTAATAGATAATTTTCTGAAATTACTGAAATAAATAATAAATAATTACAAATTACTGAAACCAACTGAAGCATAAACTGGCAATCTAAAAAGAACAACAATCTTGAAAGAAAATGAAAAAAGTCTGTTAAAAGGCTTTGGGACCAGGCAGTTTAATAGGTAAACTTTCTTTTTTAGAGATCATATGATCCCTATGATATATAAACATAAAGAAAAAGAGGTAAAGCCTCCAAAATAATTTTATGAAGCACATCTTAATGAGTCATCAGTCTACCCTCATGAGTCTTAACTCAAAAAAGACAAAATAAAATATTTGCAATACAAAATCATGAGCATAATGACAGATAATACACCATAGTTTAAGCAGAATTATCCATGATTACATTTAATCTGGCTCCTGGAATTGCAAAAAGACCCCATCTGTTGGGCTCCTGGTCCACCATGCTAATTCCCAATTGCTTCAGCTCAAGCCTTAACTTGGCTTCTGCAAAGGCTCTTGAAAATGTTTAGTGTCCAGCTCCATCAACACTTTTAAAACTAGCTATAGAGTTCTGTGGGGAACGCCAAGTCATGAGGTTGGGTCAATGACAATTTGATACTGAATGAGCACTAATTCTGCTCAGGAATTTCACGGCTCTTCCCATTGCAACAGGTGTGTTGAGTTGGAGAAGTGAATACCCTGGTCTCAGTGCCAGAAGGAACACCAGGTGAATTGTGTGAGCATCAGTGTTAGTCTTACTATCATCACAAAGGGACTTGACTTGTCAGAAGGGAGACTAGGGTTCAGATTGGGTCCTATAAGGAAAACCAACAAGAAAAAAAGTCTCAGTATAAATTGGTCACAACTCCCACTTCTGGTCCTTTTGGAGTCAAAGATCATGAAAGAGGAAGAGGAAGAAGGATCTATCTTCCTTTTTCCTCCCTGTGAACTCTTTATGAATAGTCAAGGGCTGATGCTCACATGAGGCTGGGGTCCCGCCTTCCATTCTCTGGGTCAGAACATTGGAATGAGAGTAGCCTAGAAGAGGCCTTCGACTTCCCTGCACCTAGAGAGTGAGTTCTTCTGACACAGGGCATGCTCTGGTTAACTCTGCTGCTCACCACAGCAACTCCTCTAGTGCCAGGTCTCCGTCCTTTAGTCTTTCACTTCTGCTATTACAAGTGAACTGCACTGGAGGCAGGAAGACAGCCATATTCTGTCAGGAACTACTCCCCACCTCATGCTTCTCTGTGCCTCCTGTATACAGTGAACGTTCCTGTCAAATTCATACTTTTAGAGTAACTTAAAAAATTAAATTTGTATTAGTCAACCATAAGAAAAGATGAAATATTGCCATTTGCAACAACATGGATGTATCTTGAGTCTAGTATACTAGGTGAAATAAGTCAGAGCAACTTTTCACAAGAAGATTAACTTCATACTTTAATGAGTCACTTCAAATAATTAGCATCTATTAAGGAGTGCACAAATCTCCCTTTCTTCCTTATCCTTTAATTAAAGAGTCACATAAATGAACCTTCTCTGAAGGGGTACTTTTACTGTCACTGTAAGTAGAGAAGAATAAGATTCTGGGACAATCCAAAATATACTGCTTTATTAAAAAAGAATTATTTAATATTAGAATATTCATTAATAACAAAATGCTACATTAATTAGGTTGTAGGAGGGGAAAAAAACATGTGGCCATCTGGATAAAGACCAGAAATAATAGATTTAATAAAATTCAGTATTCACTGTTGATATTTATCCATTGTTGAACATTGGATAAACTAGGGTAGATCCTTCTTTTATATAATAGAAAACATAAAAAATCAGCAAGCAACCTATAGATAAAGTTACAAAAGAATTGTTATTATAGTTAGAATGTCTTTAATTACTACTATTGGTTTAATATTATAGATGCTTTGAGCAGTTCAATACAATCACAAAATTATCTAACTCAAAAATTCTGGAGGATTGTAATAGACACTTACTTGGCTATTGCCTGAGCAATCAGCACCCTCACCTCCCTCTTGCCCCATATGCTGCTACTGGGCTTTGGCATCTGGACCATCATTGACTCTTCCAGAAGGATAGACTATAATCAGCTTGGCCAATAGTCTCTTCCCAAGTTTAAAAGAGAAAGAGAGGACGAGTGAGGAAATGAGAGCACAGCAAATGAGTTGGCTAAAGATTGTGGGTGGCTAGAGTTGCAAAATGTAAAATTTGGATGCTGTTAATGGTTATATTCTCTTTTATCTGGTTCAGGTTATCTGAGTAGGCTGTTTGCTGAGAGAGAGAATGAAGGATGAAGCAGACGTATGCAGAGGTCCAGAGCCAAGAGACAGGAAAACCAGTTCTAGTTCATTCTGAGAGCAGCTGTGGTCCTGCCTTTGGGTTATGTGATAAGCCTTAATGTTTTTATTTTAGAAGCGTTTTTGGCTTGTGGATAGTTTGAGTTGAGCTAATGCATGTGGGTAGCTTGTTACAACATAGATACTAAATAATGAATTTTTGTATACTCATAATAATATTATGTAAGAATACATATGGTGATAATTTTTTCCACAGTAGCAACAAAAAAAACACTATAAAACAATCTAAGTAAAATGTGCAGGACATTTGTATAATGAACACATTAAGCATTTTCAGAGATGAAATGGAAAACTTAAAAATGGAAGGATAATAATAGCGAAGGAAACAATTACCTCTCAATCATTTTGTATTTTAATGCAATTCCAACAGAAATTACAGGGAGATTTTTCTTGGACCATGACTTAGTGATTCTACAGCTCACCCAGGAGAAAAAAACTGGCAGTAGAGTCAGAAACAGAGAGAATAGTATAACATGTATACAGCATGGTTGGTAGTGGGAGATATCTTCCAACCTAATCAGAATTAAAATAAAGTCCAAATTATTAAAACAGTATTGTATCAACACAGGATAGAAAGATAGATCAAATGAATATAATAAAGTACTTAGAAACAGACCCTACTACATATAAGAATGTAACATAAAATATCCCTGACATTATTATATATTTTTGAAAAAAGAAAAGCTCTGCTAAGGAACCTTTCTGACACAATTGGTAAGCTATTGAAAAGACTATTTTATTACCTCATCACATACAAAAACTAGAAGAAAATACAGATAAATATCTAATCTTTGAGTAACAGAGAACTTACTAACTTAATACAAACTGTATTCCCTGGCTAGTGTGGCTCAGTGGATTGAGTGCTGGCCTGGGAACCAAAGGGTTGCCAGTTCTATTCCCAGTCAGGGCACATCCTTGGGTTGTGGGCCAGGACCCCAGTGAGGGATGTGTGAGAGTCAACCACATGTTGATGTTTCTTTCCCTCTCTTTCTTCCTCCCTTCCCCCTCTCTAAAAAGGAATAAATAAAATTTTAAAAATTTATTGAAAAAACTGGTCACAAAAAATGCTTAATAGATGAACTATGTAAGCCTTCTGAATGTGAAAAAGTACCTTAGAAAATAGTAGACTTGAATACAGACTTGAGTAAATAATAGACTTGAAATATATTTGAACCTTAAAGAGTTAATATTGTTAATATAAAGACAACTCTTGCAAACCAATTTAAGAAATAATCAATAAACTCTAATCTAAAAATAGGCAAAGGAGTTAAGCCAGATTAAAAACACAAGAAATGCAAGTGGCCAATGAAAATATAAAAATCAATTTTGAGTTTATTAGTAAGTTAAGAAATGTAGTTGTTATAATAATGTGATACTATTTTAACTAATTAATTTGTCAAATATTAAAAAATAGATACACAGTCCCCAGTTGCCAAGGTGCAAAATCAAGCATTTTTCATACACTACTGGAGAGAGAGAAGTTTAGACCTTTGAGGAAGTAAATTCAACAACATGTCAAGAGTTTTGTCACTTAAAGAAATAATCTTTGATTTGGAATACCAATTTTAGAAATTTCCCCTAAGGAAATACTCAGTTTACACAGACCTATATAGAAAAATGTTTATTTGCTATTTTAAAAATCTTTTCTGTGTGATTTTATGTATTTATTTTTAAATTTTTACTTATTGACTTTTATTTTTATTTTTTAATTTTTTCTTCGTTTTTTAAAATTTAATTCTTGTTCAAGTACAGTTTTCTGTCTTATATTCCCAGCACTGCCCGCCCCCAGTGCTCCCCACCTCCCTCCCATTTCCACCCCCTACCTTAGTTATTGTCCATGTGTCCTTTATACTTGTTCATGTGAGTCCTTCCCCTTTTCCCCTGTGATTCTCTCCCCTCTCCTCTATGGTCCCTGTCAGCCTGTTCCGTATTTTGGTGTCTTTGGTCATATTTTGCTTGCTTGTTTGTTTTGTTGTTTAGATTCCTGTTAACGGTGATATCATATGGTATTTGTCTTTCACCGCCTGGCTTATTTCACTCAGCATAATGCTTTCCAGTTCCATCCATGATGTTGCAAAGGGTAGGAGCTCCTTCTTCCTTTCTGCTCCATAGAATTCCATTGTGTAAGTGTACCATAGTTTTTTTATCCAGTCATTTACTGATGGGCATCTAGGTTGCTTCCAACTCTTGGCTATCATAAATTGTGCTGCTATGAACATTGGGGTGCATAGGTTCTTTTGGATTGGTGTTTCAGGGTTTAAGGAAGAGCTAACCCCTATTCTTCACAGACTATTCCAAAAAATCCAAAAGGAGGGAAAAATCCCCAACTCTTTTTATGAAGCCAGCATCATCCTAATTCCAAAGCCAGATAGAGACACAACAAAGAAAGAAAACTTCAGGCCAATATCGCTGATGAACATAGACACTAAAATCCTCAATAAAATATTGGCAAATCACATCCAACAATACATCAAAAAGATCATACACCATGACCAAGTGGGATTCATCCCAGGGATGCAAGGATGGTTCAATATTCCTAAATCAGTAAATGTAATACATCACATAAACAAAAGCAAAGACAAAAACCACATGATCATATCAATAGACACAGAAAAAGCTTTTGATAAGGTACAACACCCATTTATGATAAAGGCACTCAGAAAAATGGGAATAGAGGGAGCATTCCTCAATATAATAAAGACCATATATGAAAGACCTACAGTCAACATCATACTCAATGGGCAAAAACCTAAAAGCTTTTCCACTAAGATCGGGAACAAGACAAGGTTGTCCACTTTCACCACTTCTATTCAATATAGTATTGGAAGTTTTAGCCACAGCGATCAGATAAGAAAAGGAAATAAAAGGCATCCAAATTGGAAAGGAGGAAACAAAACTGTCATTGTTTGCAGATGACATGATAGTGTACATGGAAAATCCTATAGCCTCTACCAAAAAACTGCTTGAACTAATAAATGAATTTGGCAAAACAACGGGTTACAAAGTCAATATCCAGAAATCAAAGGCATTTTTGTATACCAATAATAAAAATCTTGAAAACAGATATCCAATCAAAGGGAATTGGTTAAATGAACTATGGCCATAAACAGTGTGGTAGACAGAATAACTCTCACTCTACGCCCAAGATGTCCAAGTCCTAATCCCAGGAGCCTGTGAATTTGTTACCTTTATGGTAAAGAAACTTTTTGGATGCAATTAAATTAAGGACCTCAAAATGGGAAGATTATCCTAGATTATCAGATGGGTCCAATTAATTACAAATCCTGAAAAGTAAAGAATCTTTTTCAGCTGTGGTCCAAGGAAGGCATGATGATAAGAGGATGGTCAGAGGGGGTCATTTTTACAGGCTTTGAAAATGGAGAAAGACAATGAATCAAGAAATGCAGGTGTCCTCTAGAAGCTGGAAAGGGCAAAGAAACAGATTCTTCTCCAGAATGCCAGAAAAGAACAGAGGTCTGTCCGTACCTTGCTTTCAGCCCATGTTGAACTTCTAACCTACAGAACTATAAGGTAATAAATTTGTGTTGTTTCAAGCTATTAAGTTTGTGGTTATTTGTTATAGTAGCAGTAGGAAACAAATACAAATGGGAGATTTGTTATAAGTAATTAAAATCATATTGGTTAATTTATTTAAAGTAAAAAATAGATTACAAAATTGTGAATTTGGCAGCCTAATTCCAATTATGAAATGTAAGTAGAGCAGCAATAGTTCTTTCTGAAGGCTGAAATTAGTAGACTTTTTTTCTTACTTTATTTTTTTCTAAAATATCTTTCATTTGTGATCAGAAAAATAAATCTAACAACTGTGAGGTAAATACACTGTAGACTTCCAGCCAAGATGGAGGCATAGGTAGACATGCTGTGCCTCCTCGCACAACCAAAAGAAGAACAACAACAATTTAAAAACAAAGAATCAGAACTGACAGAAAATTGAATTGTATGGAAGTCCAACAACCAAGGAGTTAAAGAAGACACATTCATCCAGACTGGTAGAAGGGGTGTAGTCAGGCAGCCCAGTGGAGAGGACTGGAGGCAAGGTGGTGGCTGGTGGACCCAGCCAGGTGGCAGATTGTGGAGTCAGGTAGGAAGGCTACAGCTGACCCAAAAGGTGGAAGCTGGTGGGCTGGATGGTCCCACATTCATGTGCAGATAAACCAAGGAAAACTGGGGAGCCAGATGGACTGCACAACCTAGGGTCCCAGTGTGGGAAATAAAGCCTCAAACTTCTGTTTGAAAACACCTGTGGGGGTTGAGGTAGCAGAAGGACAAACTCCCAGCCTCACAGGAGAGTTCGTTGGAGAGACCCACAGGCTCCTAGAGTGTACACAAACTTACTCACCTGGGAATCAGCACCAAAAGGGCCCAATTTGCTTATGTAAAGTGGGAGAAGTGACTGAAAGCTGGCAGAGAGTGGAGCAAGTGCCATTGTTCCCTCTCAGACCGCTCCCCCATGTACAGAGTCACGACCCAGAGATGTGGATTACCTTGCCCGGGTGAACACCTAAGGCTCCTCCCCTCACTATGTAATAGGCATGTTAAGACAAAAAAAAAAAGGCCTAAAGGAAAGAACAGATCAAAGCTTCAGAAAAAATACAACTAAGTGATGAAAATACAACTGTGCAACCTATCAGATGCACAGTTCAAGATACTGGTGATCAGGATGCTCACAGAATTGGTGATATTTGGTCACAAATTAGGTGGAAAAATGAAGGCTACACTAAGTGAAATGAAGAAAAATGCATAGGGAACCAATTGTGATGGGAAGGAAACTGGGACTCAAATCAATGGAACAGACCAGAAGGAAGAAAGAAACATCCAATCAGAACCGAATGAAGAAACAAGAATTCAAAAAAAAATGAGGAGAGGCTTAGGAACCTCCAGGACATCTTTAAATGTTCCAACATTCAAATTATAGGGGTGCCAAAAGGAGAAGAGGAAGAGCAACAAGTGGAAACATTATTTGAATAAATAATAAGGGAGAACTTCCCCAATCTGACAAAGGAAATACAATTCCAGGAAGTCCAGGAAGCTCAGAGAGTCCCAAGGAAGTTGTATCCAAGGAGGAACACACTAAGGCACATCATAATTACATCAGCCAAGATTAAAATGAAGGAGAGAATCCTAGAAGCAGCAAGAGATAAGGAGACAGTTACCTACAAAGGAGTGCCCATAAGACTGTCAGCTGATTTCTCAAAAGAGATATAGCAGGCAAGAAAGGGATGGAAAGAAGTATTCCAAGTCATGAAATCCAAAGACCTACAGCCAAGATTGCTCTATCCAGCAAAGCTTTCATTTAGAATGGAAGGATGAATAAAGTGCTTCCTAGATAAGGTCAAGTTCAAGGAGTTCATCATCTTTAAGCCCTTATTATATGAAATGTTAAAAGAACCTATCTAAGAAAAAGAAGAAAAAATATGTAGAGTAAAATGACAGCAAACTCACAATTATTAACTGTGGGGGCAACTTTGCCTGCAAAATTCCCCCATCCCCCCCACGGATGAAAGCGAAACTACCAAGACATGATCTGCTTGGGGAGGAGAGGTGGTCAGTCTCTCAGAGGAGAAAGACCAAGAGCTCCTTCCTCAATGGCTTTTATTGGGTTGTAATACACAGGAATACAGGCAGCGAGGATCAAACAGCAGATAACATTTCAAAGAAATCTAAGGGCTTAGTCTGAGTCAGTGTCTGTCAGGTAAGGAGGTTGCAAAAACTTTGGGAGACATACTCATTTCCTGCTCAGACCCTTATATGAATGAAAACACTCTTAGCAAAGCAGGCTTCACAGAACTTTGCGAATTCTTTCTTATGCCTGATCACCCCAGATCCCGCTCTGGCTGGCAAGGGGCTGCACTGCCTTCCCTATCATAGGTTTTTAGGCCTCAGTGGATTAAAACCAGGAAGCGCTTGTCCCAGAGGACATGGGGACTCGGGCTATGTCAGAATAGCTAGGGGCGAGGGTCCATCACTCTCTCTTTGTTGCAGCCTCCTGAGCCCTTCCTTGAGGGCCTCCCAAGTGATGATGTCTGGCTTAGGTTGCCCCTCCTTTGAGAGGTCTTACCCATTATAGACTAACCCACCAAGTGTTGGGGGCAGGGGATGAAGCAGAAGCAGCGTTGCTGCCAGAGACACACTTTGTCTCCTTAGTGGCTCACATTCTGGAGGTCACTCACTCAGCCTTATCCTTGGGGGGCAGTTACAACTCCTTTAACCAGACAGAGCAGTTCCCAACAATTAACAAACACACCTAAAATGAAAACAAACTAAGCAACCCACTAGAACAGCAACAGAATCACAGAAATGGAGATCACGTGGAGGGTTAGCAACAGGGGAGTGGGAGGAGGAGAAAGGGGGAAAAGGTACAGAGAATAAATAGCATAAGATGGTAGGTAGAAAACAGACAGGTGGAGGGTAAGAATAGTATGGGAAATGCAGAAGCAAAAGAACTTATATGTATGACACGTGGACATGAACTAAAGCAGGGGATGTGGGTGGGAGGGGGTGTGCAGGGTGGAGGGGAGTGAAGGGGTGAAAATGGGACAACTGTAATAGCATAATCAATAAAATATAAATAAATAAAATAAAATACACTGTAAATTTTATTTCTTTAATTTGAAATCAATAATAATCTAATTTACAAGGGCTTTATTTCTTATAGAAATCACCTACTTCTACCTTCCAAAGTCTACCTAAATCCTAATTTTATATTATTATTGTATTATTGTGTTCAATAAAATGTAAATCTCTTTGAAGAGTTATCTTTTCCATTTTAACTTTAGTGTTCAATTTCATTATTATATAGTAACTGGGCAGAAACCATATTTGACAGATTATTCTCATCATCACTCTTTTTGTATCAGTTCTTCCCCCTTTGCGTTTTTAATTTTGACTTATTTCTTCATTCGTTGTAATATGTCTCTGCATTGATTTATTGTTTTATCCAGGAAAAGGATACAGGTGTTGAAATTTCAAAGTCCTTGCATATTTGAAAATGTTTTTTACACATGAATTATAATGTATGCATATATAATAATGATGTCACAGTCTTTTCTCCTAAGAATTCTGTGTGGACATTGCCCAGTTGCAGTCTGATATTTATTGCCACCTACCGGAACACAGGTCAGCATAATTTTTATCTTTTTTCAGATATCTTTAAACTTTTTCCTGCTGGAATATATAATGGAATTTTAAAAATTTTACTTAGAATTCAATAATTTACCAAAATTTGAAAGCCATATTAATGAGTATAGGTTTTTTTTCATGTATGTTACTTTGAATATGTGAGCCTATTCTAAGTAGATTCAGGAAAGTAGATTCTGCCTAGGAGTTTTATTCCAAGATATATTCTTTTGCAAGAATCCCTAGTATATGAAGATGAATTTCTAGCTTGTGTTTTCTTAATAACTTGTCTCTCAAATTTTATGTTTTACTTCTTTTTACTTTTTTTGTTCTAGAACAACTTTTGTACTGTGCAACTGATTTGACTTTTCTGTGCCAGTTCAGCTTTTTATGACCTTCAGTGCAATTTTAATTCTGACACTGCATTTTTAGTCTCCTTGTGGTTTTCTCCTCTCTCAGCCAGATCCTTTTTTATCTTGGTCCTTTTGATTTTATTCTCATATGACTTTCTCATTTTAGAGACTCTTCTTTGTATATTCAGAGAAACTAATATATTTATTTTCTGGTTTTTCTGTATTTTGTGCTAAGTAATTAAAATAATCATTTATCTTTAATTCTTCAGAAGAATGCTCTTAATGATTTTGTCCTAAAGAATCATTTGATACACTTCATATTGGTTTCTTGAACAGAAAACCAACCAAATCTGGACTTGACATAAAGAAAAGTTTATATCCATTAGGTATTTGGGAGCAGGTAGAAATTCTTTCTGGAATCTAAATTTGACCAAGTTTTGCAACTAGCAAGTATTCATTGTGTTATTTTGCTGAACTGAGGTGGAAATTCATCCAGAATGCCATTTTTCTACCAGGCCATATTTCTTTGACCTTACAAGAAATACAAGAAACAACAGCTCCTTGAACACTCTTTCTTCAGAGCTTGTTCTCTGCCATGTTTACCCTAAGGGATCTGAACACATATCTCAGGTGCCAATACCTGCCCTTGCATCATGGAGTTGTAGCCTCCCCTTGTCCAGCAAGAGACTCTCAAGTAGGGAAGAGTTTGGGGTGAATGCACTCTCTGGAGGCTGTGTACCTGTTTCCTCATGGGAGCATGAGAAAGTGCTTGCATTAATTTGCTAGGACTGCCAGAACAAAGAACCACACTCTGGATGGCTTGAACACCAGAAATTTACTGGTGTTAACTGAAGTGCCAGTCACCAGGATTTGGGGATAAATGAGTGCTTCCAAAGCCCAGTCCCTTGTACCTCTACCATACTTCATTGTTGCAAATGGTTTTAATGCCTTCTTTGGGTTACTTATTGAATCCTAAATAATAGCTCTTGATCTTCTTGATCTCCTTGACAAATCTGGATAAAGGAAAGGAGCATGAAAAATGATGGAGGGATAGGAATGAAGGGGAATTTCCCAGCTGATTTCTTCATAATGAACCAGACAAAAACGGAGGAAAACAACTTCTTTCCTAATGTTCACGTAGAGGTGAGCAGCAAGCAAATCAGAAGGTGAAGTTTTGTCTAATTATACAATAATTATCTACTCTTTAAGCTGAAAGAATATTTACCATATGTTTCCCTCGCTGAAAAGAACATCCTCTGACTCGGTAATGATCAAACTACATTCTTAAGTAGAGAGGAAAGCAGAAATTAGACCTTGTTTTTATGCAGAGAACAGGTCTGTAATGAGCTGTCTTATCCTGCCTCATTCTTCTGAGCCACACCAACCTCCCAGAGGACAGATGCCTGATGTGCTAAACAATGCAGATGCTAGTCTCCCTGGTGAGGGCTAATTACACACCGCACTCGGGAACTCAGGAATGAAGCAGTCATTTTCTTGCCTGACTCTACCCACTCCTATGCTGCAGTCCTAACCAAAGGACTTCTGGGTCTGGGTTCCCATTCTGTACATTACTTTCTCTGAATTCCGTGGTCCTTTCTCTCTGTGTTATGCTGAGAATACCCTACTAGACCCTCCAGTGGCATCGATACCATTGCATCCACTGTAACACAGAGGTCTATTGCATATTGTGTACTAACATTTCTCTTCCTAAAGGAGGTGATAAGTAGGCATCACCTTTGCAGACAGTAACCAGTGGCTGCTGAGGGAGGAAGAGGTATTACATAAAAGATTTTTTCCTCTCATATTCCATAGTTATGGAGACTGAAGGGAAAAATCATTTCTTTTCCATTTTAATTGCATTAATTCTCTCCATTTGTGAATATTTATAATGGTTTGGGATTTAATTAGATGCCTCCCTGGGAAACTAGAAAGTTATAGATTGTGATGGCTTCTATAACCAAATAGAAATTCTGTTCTCAGTCTCAATTTCAGGGGGCAGGGGATGAACCTGGATTAAACATGGGCTTTTAAGAAATCTATCAGCAGTCTTTACTGATTGACCAGAACTCCTATAGTTTATTGACCTTTCCTCTGAAACAGTCACTTCCCAGAGGCTACTGAGTACTGAGTAACTGAAGGTCCATGAAAGCATCATTGGAAATGGGTTTCCAACCTGGGCACTCTGCTTCCACTTTTCCCTCCCTTCTTTCTTCTCCCCACAACAGACAGGTGATCTTTCAAAAGTGTAGATAAGATCACATGTCTTCTCTGCTCATTATCTTCTAGTTTCTGCTCATCACACATAGAATAAAAACCAAACTTACATTGCTGTGGCAGAAACTTTTAATGCTCACTAAATATTCATTTTTTTCTCCCACATTTTCCAGAGCCTTTGCACTTGGACCAGACCATATAACCAGTTATTGCTAATGGATTGTAAGGAGCAGTGATGTGAATCTCCTCTGGACTGAAGCAAGTTAAAGCTCCTGTGTGACTCTCAGCTCTTTCTTCCTTCACTGTAGCAACCAGAGCTCAGGGTGAAATGGCTGAGTCACAAAACAGAAATGACCTACAATCAAGTAATGTTTTTAGGGAGCTGCTCAGGAGAGAGATTGGACCTGCAGTAGACTTAGAGTGAGTGATGGATGAACTTGAGTGTATTAGGCCATTGAGATTTGGGGGTTTGCTTGTTACTGCAGGGTATCATCACCTACATGCAGTTTACATGGCCTTCTCTAACTTCATTGGCCTTTCTCCCCCTGATTCACTGTCATACAACCACACCCAGGTTTTACTACCAAACCCATTCCTTCCTCAGGACCTTTATTCTAGCTGTTCATTCTACCTATAAAGTACCTGCTCAAGACCATCATATGGCAGACTCCATCCCATTGTTCAGGGCTTTGTTCAGATGTCACTTCCCCAGAAAGAGCCTCTTTGATCTCCCTATTTAAAATAGTCTGCTTCTACTTTCCACCACTCTATTCCCTTTCTTTTCATTATAGTACTTAACAGTATTCAAAATTATATATATTTTTAGTTAGTTTGTTTATCATATATACATATGAAAACAAAGATTTTTTGTCCTTTGCTATAACCTCAAAAACTTGAAAGTGCCCGGCACATAGATGACATGTAGATTAATTGCATTAATGGTTCCAATATTTATCACTCCCTGTATCCTTGCCTTTTGCTATTAGTGTTTTCAGTTTTTATCACTAACAAGTTGGAATCTGGTTCCTAAACTTAAATCTAGTCTATTCTGAGGACTTGTTTTGGCCAGTAGGGTTATAAGTAGAAATGACACAAGTATAGACTTGAGAAAATACTTGCATATGTCTGTTTGCCTTTTACATTTGCCATTGACATGAGGACATACTTGGCCAACCTGTGGAAGGATGAAAGACACATGAGACAGAAGTGAACAGCCTCCAGTCATTTCTGCTGAGGTCAGCTTAGGTCAGTTGACAGCTGATTGGCCCTCGGCATGTAAATGAACCCAGCAACGATTCAAACCAGCCAAGTCCTAATCAGCTGAATGCTGTAGATGAATGAACACAGCATTATTGTGCAATGGATAACTGATAAAACAGGGACTTGATAAGCAGCTATGGAATGTCTACTGAAGATACATTGATACTCTACAGTGGGTATGAAAATGCCTTTATTTTGCTATGCTCCTGATTTTACCACCCATCCATCCACCCATCCACCCATCCATTCTTCCAAGTTAGTAAATTGGGAGAAGCCCCAACAACTTTTCATTCATTTTCAACACTTATTCTCTTCCAAACAGCAAATAGCTTGATAAATCCTATAATTCCACCAAAAAAATCTTTGGAACCTGGTTTTTCCAGTCCTTTAATTCTAATGATATTTTACTTCAATATTACAACATCTTCCTATTTGGAATCCTTACCAATAGTTTCTTCCCTACTCTAGAGCATCTTCCCCACTTCTATTAGTTTCATTAATTTCAAAAACAAATATGGATATGGAGTCAGGTAAAACATCGAGGGGTCACATTGAAAAGTTCTTCCCCAAATTCCTTTAAGATATTTTTTAAAAGATGAAAAGAAATATAACTGGATCAAGTTTAATAAAAAAAATAACAAAAAACAACAAAGCAAACATACTCCAACCTGTTGGCTCTTCATTTTCTGAATAATTACTTTATTATTCTTCATATAACAATTTAAAAAATACAACAAATAAATAAAAATAATATAAGCAAAACCATTTTAAAATGGAATCAGTGTTTCTAGAAAAAATATTTAAAATAAATGAAAGTGGATTCAATACTATCCCTATGCTCTTATCACTCACTAATTTGCTTTCCTGAGTTTGAAATAAAGGGCAGACTCATAGTGAATATTTCTGATAACTCTCAGCTTATTTTGTCTACCCCACAGCTTGCGGTGAAATTCTATTACTGATGCTCCGTTAATAGTTGAGATGGTATTAAATTACCACAATACTTAAAAAGTTGTGATTTTATGTTTTTTCCATTTTTTCACTTTATTCATGGATACAGTTTTAATGTGATAAATAGCAAGTATAAATGAAAAGTATTAGTTCTTGTGATGGATCATATTTTCTCCTGCCCAGAGTTTTTATTTTTTATTTATTATTATTTTTTAAATTTATATAATTATTGTTCAAGTACAGTTTTCTGTCTTTTACTCCCATCCCAGCCCCCCCCCCCAGTGCAACAACAAAACAAACAAGCAAGCAAAATATAACCAAAGACACTGAAATAGAGAACAGATGGGCAGTGACCAGAGGGGAGAGGGGAGGGAATTTCAGGGGAGGTGGGGGGCAGAGTTTTTGTAAAAGCAGCAAACTTGCCTAGAACTCTTTTCATCCCACCCAACCTCACTGTTAATTAGTTGGAATTATGTTTGGTTGCAAATTTTTTAAAGTCTGTTTATCAAAGACTTAAAAAAAATGAGGTTTCATTGTTTTTCATAATAGGAAGGCTTAAATGGGGTAGCTTAGGGCTGATACCTGGGCCAGTTATGCTACCAAGTTTCCAGACTCTTTCTAACATTCTCATCCACAACCCTAGTTTTCATAGATAAAATGTGCTGCTGCCTTTCAAGCCTCTTGCCCTCATTCTCCAGTGGAAGAGGGGGAAGGCAAAGAGTAAAAACCTATTTCTCTTTGTGACCATTGCCTTTTTATTCAGGAAAAGAAGCTCAATCAAGAGACTTCCTCTAGGAAGACTTCTTCTAGGTAAAGGCTTCTCCTTGCACTTGCACTTTGTCATATGGGCAATGGTCCCTTCGGGGAAGGCTAGGACACTGACAGTATTTCTGGTAGAATATGATGAAGGAAAAGGGGGCTGTGAATGGCTTCTGTTTAGCTAATCCACAGTGTCTGCCACATTGCTTACCCGAATTCCTACTCATCCTTTAGATCTCTACCCAAAATCTTTTAGAAAAAGTGAATTTTAATAATCTTATAACATTAATATTCCCTAATAGCTCTTAAGACAGTTTATAATTACACACTTATTTGAATAATTATTGGGGAAAATTTTATTATCATCTGTTTGAGAGCAGTAGTGAGGGTTGGTTTTTGCTGACTATTGTATCCCTGGCTCCCAGGTGTGTATGGTATTGGCTCTCTGTAAATATTTATGTTGACATCTACACAGCATGAGGGGGTTCAGTGTTAGTTGAACATAAAAATTATCACTTTAAAAGCAAAGTGGTAATGAAAATAAAATGTGCCAAACTCAGTTTGTATTAATAACAACATATTAGAGGAAGATCCAAGATGGCGGCTGAGTAGGTGAAAGGGACAGTCACCACCTTCTCCCAGGACCAAACTGAAATTACAACTAAAATGTAGAACAATCAACCTCAATAATCTGCTGAAGACTAGATGACACATGGAAGGATGGAAATTTGAAAAAGACTGGCTCCACTTCCACAGGGCAGCTGAGATTCTGGAGGGATATCTTAGCTGAAAAATATTCCCTGAGAAATGTGGGGTTGCAAACCCATGCTGGGCTCTCCAATCCAGAAAAAAGTCACCCATATAACATTTACCTGTGAAAATAAGTGGGTATTCTGTCTGGGAGGGTGACATAGAAGTCCACTAGAGACATAGGTACCCTCTTAAAGGGCCAGTGCACAAAATCTAATTTTCAGCCACTCACTCTGGGTTTCAGTGGAGGGAGGGTGGAGCAGACTAGAGTCATGTGAAGAAAGACCAGGATTTATGACTCCAGGGAGAAAGCTGAAGGGACCCTGTGCTGAGCTCCTTTCCCATACTGCAGATACCACCTTTCTTGGGTGGAGCAATTTCCTGCTTATGGCATCAGCCTGGGGGAGTGCAATAATTGTCTTCTGGACTCTCTGTCACCCCACCCTGCAGATCTCATGCTCTGTGGAGGAGTCAGCCGCCTCCACTGTGGTGTAGAGGTCTGGGCAGACTCAGGGGGTGTCAGTGAGTGAGTTGTGTGGCTCTGGTGCAGAGGCCATTTCCTCTGCCTTTCCCTCAAGCCTGACTGGGGTCTAGCCCTTATGGGTGATCTACTAGCTCCACACTCCAGACTCCCAGCAGCTCCACCCTACTGGATCCTGGTGGCCCTACCTCTCTGAGGTTGGCCTCTCCAGAAGGTATGGGCAGAATCTGGGACAGACTGAGTTGTGTGGCTCTAGTACAGGGCAATTTTTCCTCACATGCCCCAACCAATGCAGAGCCTAGTAAATCTTCATCTGTTTGGGCTTGATAAACTGTGCTTACCTCACCCTGATGACTGTCTGAGACCCCGCTTAACCACAAAGGTCTGCAGGCACCCAGTGGGTGGCAGCTAGCTTTATTGTATCCTGGGATTTTTACTGCTGGCCTGAGACTCAGAACTGACAGCAAGTGTGAACTTGTATCAATCAGATGAACACCGCTCACCCTACATGGTGACTCACTGAGAACCTTCCTCATGCAACTCAAACACTGCCAGAGGCTCTTTCAGAGACTGAGCCTAAGAGGCAGCCAGCAGGTGAAGGCAGATAGAGACAGATCTTAGAGTTACTTGGATATTTAGCTGAACTACCCCCAGCCTCTGTGCTGGTGCAGTTCAGCCTTCCTGAGCATTCCCATGTACACCAAGGCCCAACAGAGGCAGCCACAAACTGTGCATTGCTTTGTAGCTCCAAATAAGATTCCCAGGGCCAGTCACAGCAGCATCTGATATTGACCTGCACCAGAGTCCCTCCCAAGGGGCCGAGAACCAAAACATTCTGTGGTAAGCTTCAGACAACATCAGAGCAGGATCTAATTAGCTTCACAATCAGCATATCAAAAGAAGGCACCCAATACTGCTGAGGTTAATTCTTTGTGTGATCAGTACTTGCACAGAAGCTTATATACTGTGGTCCGGGTCAATCTTCACAGTTCGCCAACCTGAAAGTTGATCCCATGCATGAATAGGCGAGGAGGAATCAAGACTCAATTATAACAGGAAGACTCACAAAACACACACAATGGATATTCCTGGAACACCCAACTCAGGTGGTCAAGGGACAGGACTGACAGGACACTGGGTGCCTCACTGGGTCCCACAGGACACCTATTATTAATATATATCTCCTCTACTAAAACTGGGAGGCATAACAGATCAATCTAATACACAGGCACAATCACAGAGAGGAAGCCAAAAATGGGGAGACAAAGGAACATGCCCTAAATGAAAGAACAGGAGAAATCTCCGGAAAAAGAGCTAAGTAAAATAGAGGCAAGCAATGTACCAGATATAGAGTTTAAAAAAATGCTTATAAGGATATTCAATGAACTCAGTGAGAACTTCAACAAAGGGACAGTAAGTATAGAAAAGGACATAACTATAAAAAAGAACCAGTCAGAACTAAAGAACACAATATCTGACAAAAAAAACACACTATAAAGAATAAACAGTAGGTTAGATTAAGCAGAGGATAGAAGCAGAAATTTGGGAGACAAGGTAGCAGTATCCACCAATCAAAAAAACAATTTTTTAAAAATGAGGATAATTTAAGAGCCCTTGGGGACAATATGAAGTGTAACAACATTTGCATCATAAGGGTACCAGAAGGAGAAGAGAGAGAGAGTAAAATATTGAGAATATATTTAGAAAAACAATGACTGAAAGCTTTTCTAACCTGGTGAAGGAAAAAAGTCACACAAGTCCAGGAAGAACAGAGTCTCAAACAAGATGAACCCAAAGAGGCCCACACCAAGACACATTATAAAATGGCAAAGATTAATGACAGAGAGAGGATCTTAAAAGCAAGAAGAGAAAGACAGTTAACCACAAGGGAGTTCCCATAAGACTGTCAGCTTATTTCTCAAGAGAAACATTTCAGACTAGAAGGGATTGATACAAAATTTTTAAATTGATGAAAAGCAAGGATCTGCTATCAAGACTACTTTACCCAGCAAGGCTTTCACTTAAATTTGGGGAGAAACAAAGAGCTTCCAAAACAAACAAAATGCTAGAGGATTTCATTACCATGAAACCAGTATTACAAGAAATGTTAAAGGGTCATCTTAAGGAGAAGAAATAAAAGAAATGGAGGAACATAGTTATAAAGAATAAAATGGCAATAAATAAATACCTATCAATAATTAATTTGAATGTAATTTTTTAAAATACTCTAATGAAAAGACATAGGGTAGCTGAATGGATAAGAAAACAAGACCCATATAATTCAGTCTTCAAGAGACCCACCTCAGAATGAATGATACACACTGACTAAGAGTAAAGAGATGGAAAAAGATATTTCATGCAAATGGAAATTAAAAAAAGTTGTGGTAGCAAAACTTATATCTAACAAAATATACTTTGAAACAAAGGCTATAGTAAAAGACAAAGAAGGACACTACATAATGATAAAAGAAGCAACCCAACAAGAGTGTATAACCCTAGTAAACATTTAGACACCAAACATGGGAGCACCTAAATCTATAAAGCAAAGTCTTGATGGACATAAAGGGAGATATCCATAGTACTATCATAAATGTAGGGGATTTTGAAACCCCGTTGAAATCAGTGGGTAGATCTTCCAGACAGAAAATCAACAAGCAAACAACAGCCTTAAATGACACAATAGATTAAATAGATTTAATTGATATCTTCAGAGCATTTCATCCCAAAGCAGCAGAATACACATTCTTTTCAATTACACATGGAACATTATTGAGGATAGACCACATATTAGGACACAAAACAACTATCAATAAATATAAGAAGATTAAAACCATATCAAGCATCATCTCTGACTATAATGGTATAAAACTAGAAGTCAATCACAGAAAAAAAATCTGAAAAACACAAAAAACATGGAGGCTAAATAACATGCTACTAAATAATGGATGAGTAAACAAAAAGATCAAGGAAGAAATCAAGATACCTTGAAGCAAGTAAAAATAAGAATATAACAACCCCAAATCTATGGGACACAGTGAAAGCAGTCCTATGAGGCTAATTCACAGCATTACCAGCCTATCTCAAGAAACAAGAAAAATCTCAAATAAACAATTTAACTGTACACTTAAGGGAATAAGAGGAATAAGAGAACTAAATAGTAATAAGAAAAATACAATAAAGATTAATTTTTTAAGTAATTAAAAAAGGAAAAACAAAGCCAAAGGTCAGTAGAAGAAAGAAAATAATAAAGATCAGAGCAGAAATAAACAAGAGTCTTAAAAAAATACAAAAGATCAATAAAACCAAGAGCTCATCCTTTGAAAGGTAAACAAGATTAAAAAAATTATTATAGTTTTTCTATTATTGTTTATCCCCCTTATACCCTTTCCTCATACAATCACCATACTGCTGTCTATGTCCATGAGTTCTTTTTCCATTTTGCTCAGTTCCTCCACCCCTAAACCCCCTACCCACAGAAATGTCAACCTGCTCTCTACAAGTCTGTCTCTATTTTGCTGTTAGTTCAGTTTGTTCATTAGATTCCACATATGGGGGAAATCATATGGTATTTGTCTTTCTCTGACTAGCTTATTTCACTAAGCATAATGTTCTCCAGGTCCATCCATGCTGTTGTAAAGGGTAACATTCTCTTCTTTTTTATGGCCAAGTGGTATTCCATTACGTAAATATCCCATAGTTATTTTATGCATTCATCTACTGATGGACATTTTGGCTGCTCCATATTTTGGTGATTGTGAATAATGCTTCAATGAACGTATGGATGTTTATAGTCTTTCAAATTAGTGTTTTGGGTTTCTTCAGATAAATTCCTAGAAGCATTAGGAATTTAATGCTTCTGTCTATTCAGCTGCTGGGTCAGAAGGCAGCTCCATTTTTTATTTTTTGAGGTACTCCATACTGCTTTCCACAGTGGTTGCACCAATGTGTATTCCTGCCAACAGTAAAGAAGGGTTTCCCTTTGTCCACATCTTTGCCAACATTTGTCATTTGTTGATTTATTGATGATAGCCATTCTGACTGGTGTGAGGTGATACCTCATTGTGGATTTAATTTACATTTCTCTGATGATTAGTGATATTGAACATCTTTTCATATGTCTATTGGCCATCTGTGTGTCCTCCCTAGATAACTGTCTATTCAGGTCCTTTGCCCATTTTTTTTGGATCATATGGGTTTTTGGCATTGAATTTTATAAGTTGTTTGTACATTTTGGATATTAAACCCTTATCAGATGTATTGGCAAATAAGTTCTCCCATTCTTTGGGTTATCTTTTAATTTTGTTGATGACTCCTTTGTTGTAGAAAACTTTTTAGTTTGATGTAGTTCCATTTGTTTATTTTTTCTTGTTTCCCTTTCCCAAGGAGATGTATCAGAAAAAGATACTGCTACAAGCAATGTCTGAGACTTTACTGCCTATGTTTTCTTCTGGGATTTTTATGGTTTTGGGTCTAATATTTAAGTCTTTAATCCATTTTAATTTATTCTTGTATGTGGTATAACCAGAAATCAGTAGCATTTTTATATGCCAATGATGAGCTATTAGAAAGGGAAATTAAGGAAACAATCCCATTCACAGTTGCTTCAAAAAGAATAAAATACCTAGGAGTAAATCTAACCAAGGAGGTAGAAGACCTGTACTCAGAAAAACTATGAGACATGGAAGAAAGAAATTGAAGAAGATACAAATAAATGGGAGCATATACCATGCTCATGGATAGGAAGAATTAACATAATTAAAATGTCCATACTACCCAAGGCAATCTTTGGAGTCAATGCAATTCCTATCAAAATACCAATGATGTATTTCACAGAATTAGAACAAATAATCCAAAAATGTATATGGAACCACAAAATATCCCTAATAGTCATAGCAATCTTGAAAAGATGAACAAAATTGGAGAAATCACACAACCTAATATTAAGCTATTCTACAAGGCCGCAGTAATCAAAGCCACCTGATACTGGCATCAAAACAGACATACGGATCAATGGAACAGAATGGAGAGCCCACAAATAAACCCATGTCTATGTGGTCAATTAATATTTGACAAAGGAAGCAATAACATACAATGGAATAACGACAGCCTATTAAATAAATGGTGTTGGAAAAATTAGACAGATACATGCAAAAAATCAAACTAGACCACCTTCTTACACCCTATAGAAGAATAAACTCAAAATAGATTAAAGACTTAAATCTAAGACTCAAAACCATAAAAATCTTGAACACTTCTCTTCATAAGATTTTCACTTGAGAAAGGGAAACAAAAGAAAAAATAAACAAATGGGACTACACCAAACTAAAGTTTTTGCATAGCAAAAGAATCATCAACAAAATGAAGAGACAACTAACTAAATGGGGAGAACACATTCACCAATGATACATCTGATAAGGGGCTAATATCCAAAATTTACAAAAAACTTACAAAACTCAACACCCCCCAAAAAATCCAATTAAAAACTGGGCCGAGGACCTGAATAGACAATTCTATAAAGAGGACATACAGATGACCAATAGACATATGAAAATGTGCTCAACATCACTAATTATCAGAGAAGTGCAAATTAAAACCACAGTGAGGTACCACCTATCAGAATGATTATCATCAATAAACCAGCAAACGACAAATGTTGGTGAAGATGTGGAGAAAAGGGAACCTTTTTGCACCGATGGTGGGAATGCAGACTGGTACAGCCACTGTGGAAAACAGTATGGAGATTCCGTCCAAATTAAAAATGGAACTACTTTATGATCCAGTAATTTCACTTCTGGGAAAGTATCCAAAGCAACTTGAAACACTGATTTGAAAGAATAAATGAACCCATATGTTCACTGCAGCATTATTCACTATAGCCAAGATTTGGAAGCAGCACTAGTCAGTAGATGAATGGATCAAAAGGCTGTCATCCATTTACACAATGGAATACTTACTATTCTGCTGTAAAAAGAAGGAAATCTTACCATTTGCAACAGAATGGATGGACCTGAAAAGCATTATGCTAAGTGAAGTGAGCCAGTCAGAGAAAGATAAATACCATATGATTTCCCTTACATGTGGATCTAATGAACAAACTATAAACAGACCCATAGATACAGAGAACAGAGTGAGAGCTGTCAGTGAGGAGGAAGTTTGAGTGGGCTGGGTCAAAAAAAGAAAGGAATTAAGGTGAAAAACAAATTCACGGATACAGACAGTAGTATGGTGATTACCAGAGGGTAGGGGGATGGGGGCAGGTAGAAAAGGATAAAGGGGAATAAATGGTGATGGGAGGGGTTTTGACTTGGGTGAGGAACCCACAATACACATATAGATAGTGTCTTACAGAATTGTACACTTGAAAGTATATAAATTTATTAACCAATGTAACCCCGATGAATTAAATAAAATATATATTTAATTTTATTTATTTATTTCTAGAGAGAAGGGAAGAAAAGGAGAGAAACATCGATGTGAAAGAGAAGCAACTATTGGTTGCCTCTTGTATGCACCCCGACCAGGGACCAAACTCACCACCCAGGCATGTTCCACGACCAGGAATTAAACTGACAACCTTTTATTGGCAGGACAATGCCCAGCCAACAGAGCCACACTGGTCAGGGCAATAAAAATATTTGAAAAAAAAAATTAAAAGATGTAATATATCTTAGAAATTTTTCAATGTGTGTATAAAGAGCATCCTCATTATTTTTTTGTACTTGAATTGTATTCACTGTATGTTTAAAACTGAATATTAAATAATATTAGCATAATAAATACTCAATATAAATAATTTAAAAAATAATGTATTGGAAACCAGTAGCTTGTATGTATAATGATTTTTTTAGCCCCAAATTAAAATTTATTTTTATTTCTTCAATAGTATTTACTTGCTTACCTCATTCATATTGCTTATAGAAAGGAGAGTCTGGAAAAATTAAAACTCAATGTTTTAAAAACTGAGTTTAATTTTTACAAATTACAATGTTTAATTTTCCCTCTCAAGTTTTAATTACTGAGATCCTTAAATAGACAGTATTATTAATGATAGGTCTTGTTAAAAGTCTTACAAAACGCATACCAATCTGAAAAAGTCTGGGATGCTACATTTTTCTTATCAGTTAAATTTTTCCTGGATTTTGTCAAAATCTGCATCTTCTCATGAGGATGCGTCTTTCCTGGGACAACTGAGCATTGTGGCAGAATAAAGGAGCCCAGAGACTCCACCTCGCCTTCCAGCTGGGGAGCTTCAGGGCGCTGAGAACCAATGCAGAGCCCTTCCCTGCTCTGCCAGGGGCTGGCTTTGCATTGATTGTTCCCACAAATGAGTGGCTGGGTTTTTAAAAAAAGATCCTATCTATCTATCTATCTATCTATCTATCTATCTATCATCTATCATCTATTTATTTTTAGAGGCAGAGGAAGTGAGGGAGAAAGAGGAGGAGGCAAACATTGATTGGTTGCCTCTAGTCCGCAGCCCTACCAAGGACCAAACCTGCAACCCAGGTGTGTGCCCTGACCTGGAATCAATTGGCAACCTTTTGCTTTGCCCAACTAACTGAGTCCAACAAACTGAGCATGGCTGGGGTTCTTTTTCTGCATTTGTATCATTGTCTGGCAAGGCTCCTAAATTGCAAGTAAAATTTGAAAACTACTGTATAGACCTCACTCTCACTAGTTTTCTGAATCCATAGCCTATTGTATTATTTCTTTTTTTTTTTTCTTTTGCTTCATCTGAAGGGCCTGGAATAAGTCCTGTGCAGTAAACCCTCACTTAATGGTTGTGGATAGGTTCTATGAATGCAAGCAAAATAATGTAAAATGAAACCAATCTACCACACATTAATCGACAGGAACAAGAATCAAGTGCCTATGCATCTCATCAATATTATAATCAAATGATACTTAACAAAATAACATATTCAGACATGTGCCATACTACTGTGTGCTAATAACAGAGAAAAAGTGAGGAGCAATATCTCCCAGAAAATTGACTGGAAGAAAAACTTCTCACCGAAGCTCATTTATTTCAGCAAACAATAAGTTTTAGAAAATGCTCACTCCACTTATAACCCTCAAACCAAAACTTGAAAATACCGAAAGCAAAAGTGAAAAGGCAGTTACACGTCATAGCAAAAATGCAAAATGGCACTGAAATATTAGTAAGCAAATCTAGTAGTGTGCTAATAAAACAAAGGACAAGACCAACTCCTGTTTATTCTAGGAGGTTTAGAATACCCGAAAACTAGGTAATTAGGAAATTAAAAAATGCACTGATAGAGGCCAAGAGGAGAATGGGTAAATTAAATAACTAGATCTGATTAACACTTTTGATAGACTAGGACTTGAATGATGTAATTTAAAAATGTCTCTTAAACTAACAGCCAACATACTTAACAATAATAGTAAGAGAAACATTCCTTGAAAGGCAGGGATAAGAAAAGATGCTTACTGTCACCAGTTTTAATGAACATTGCTCTGGAAGATATAATAAAAAGAAGTCACAGATGCTGGATACAAAATAGAAAAGATAATGGGTTACAAACTAGCATATAGTTATTGAAAAAATCTGAGGAAAAATTAGGGAAAATATTATAGAGCTTCATTTGTACAGGGCTCATTTGAAAGCTGGTTTCAAATTTTCAAAAAATTTTTTGATAGCTTGCTAATACACCAGCAATAACCCACTACAAAACAATCATGGGGGAAATTATTGCATTTTCACTAGCAATAAAAATTGTTAAGTTTTAAAATATTTAAAGAAATATGATGGAGATTGCTGAGGGAAGGGGAATATAGCGGGACTAATGGTGATAGAAACAATACAGTAAAGATTAAATTAAATATATGAGGGATTACATGCATAAAAACACAAGAATTATATAAGAAAATATATAAGCTTAACCATACAGAAAATACATGATGTTCATACATTGAAAAAAACTTCATGTGCAACAATTACCCTTAAAGTTAATTGCTAAATTTAACACATTTCCAATAAAAATTTGTGGAACTTTTCAACAGGGGGATTTTTCATAATGAATTCTGAGTTTATCCAGATGGATAAACCCATGTTTCTACTATTAAAAGAATAGTCAATCAGCAAAATAGACCAGAAACAGCCCGAGTATTAATAAAATTCAGTATATGACAAAGGAAACATCTTGGATCAGTAGGCAAATGGTAATTCAATAAATGGTGTTTGGACAGCAGTATAAACATATATAGCATTGTCCTGGCAGAGTAGCTCAGTGGGTTAGCGTGTCAGCCCCATACACTATAGTTGTGGGTTTGATCTCCCATTAGGACACATACACGAAGCAATCAATGAATGCATAAATCAGTGGAATAACAGATTGATTCATTTCTCTCTCTCCTCCCTTCCTCTCTCTAAAAATAAATTGTAAAAAATTTAAATATAGCATTAAAAATTAGATATATCTAAGTTAAATTATGAATTAAAGATTTAAGTAAAACTTCTAAACTATAAAAGCAATTTTTGTGCATATTTATTTACTTCATAATGAATTCTGAGTTTATCCAGATGGATAAACCCATGTTTCTACTATTAAAAGAATAGTCAATCAGCAAAATAGACCAGAAACAGCCCGAGTATTAATAAAATTCAGTATATGACAAAGGAAACATCTTGGATCAGTAGGCAAATAGTAATTCAATAAATGGTGTTTGGACAGCAGTATAAACATATATAACATTGTCCTGGCAGAGTAGCTCAGCGGGTTAGCGTGTCAGCCCCATACACTATGGTTATGGGTTTGATCCCCCATCAGGACACATACAAGAAGCAACCAATGAATGCATAAATCAGTGGAATAACAGATTGATTCATTTCTCTCTCTCCTCCCTTCCTCTCTCTAAAAATAAATTTAAATATAGCATTAAAAATTAGATATATCTAAGTTAAATTATTGATGAATTAAAGATTTAAGTAAAACTTCTAAACTATAAAAGCAATTTTTGTGCATATTTATTTACTTCTGAGTTGAGGGAGTCTTTGCTAAGTATAACACCAAAGGGAGACACCATAAAAGAAAAGGTGGATAGATGTAACTATAAAAAATAATCAAAGTTTAGATAATCACTGAAAAGGAAATTAAAATTTTAAGCAGAAACTCGAAAAAGTTTTGCAGCATATTATAGTCAAAAAGGTATATCCTTAATATAGCTCTGTCAAGAAGGTATTTAGCCACATAATATGAAAAATAGAGACATTTAACTGAAGAAGATACAAGGTACAAGGAACATTGTACATGGGACAATCACACCTCAGTCTCCTTCAAAGTAGATACCTGGAGACCTCACATAATTCTCCCCATTGCCGTCAGCTGCCCCATTGTATTTTCCACAAACCTCACTGATTGTCTGAAATCTCTTCCTTTTCAAAGGCAATTTTAGTTTTGGGAAAAGCCAGAAGTTGCAGGGCTCCAATTCTGGGCTGCAAGGGGATAGAGTCACTTGGGTGATTTGATGTTTCACAAAAAAATCTGTGTGAGATGTGATGCAGGAGTGGACGTGCTGCTCTGATGAAGCTGCCAATCGCCAGTGGCCCATAGCTATGGCTTCTGAATCACCTGAATAGTTCCTGCAGAGGAATGTTCAAGCTTAACGCAAAATCTAATGCAGATTCGTTGCTCTACTCACTCAGTCATTTTGAATGCGAAGGCCACACGGGGCACATACTCACTCAACGGTGTCTACTGCCCCCACTGACTAGTACAGTGAAGTTGTCATGTATCACCCCTCTGCATTCCAGTCCCCCCTCCTTGGCTGCCAGGTTACATCAATGTCACACAAACAATTCTTGTTTATATTAACAATAGCTGGACTTTTCCTGGATAGACCTCATACAATTTCTGCAATTCAATATGTAACTTAAAAACAAAGGTTTGATTCAAAATGTCCTAGGGTTGTGAATAGGTAATTCACACAAAAAAGGGAAATATAAAAGATGAGTGAATAAACAAAATTATTCAATCTTACTACTGAGAACTACAAGCATAAATAACATTTTAAATCTTTTAAATTGGAAAAGATGTTTCTGAAATTGCTAGGAAAGTGGGGAGAGGAGCTCTCCTATACAGTGGGTCTGTGGATTGTGATTCAGGCTGCTAAATTCCTAAAGCTTTCTGAAGACCAACTTAACAGAATAAAGCAAAGCCTTAAAATGTCCATCACTCTGAACAGACTTTTTTCCTAAGAATTTATCCAAATAATTTTGCACGTGTGCAAGTTTAGGTAAAACATATAGATCACAGACTGCATTGTAGCAAGAGCTAGAAACACCGGCGAGGTTCCAGGATGAGAGATTATTTAAAATACGATAATTTGTAACCAGTAAGCGTAATCATACAGAGCTTCAGTTACAGAAAATGTTTCATACTGTATTGTGTTAGATTTAAAATTTTTTGTGCATAGGGAAAAAGTCCTGTATTGAAATAATGCCTGAGAAGTGACAATAACAGTGTGTAGGCAGTGAGATGAGAGTTGATTTTGCTTTCATTCTTCATCATCCTATTTTTTGTAAGATTCTAATTCTCCTTAATGAAAATGTAACACTTTCTAGTGTTAAAAATATATACATTAAAAATTATTGGAAGAAAATTTGCAGTTGTGCAGATAATATTAAATGAAATGGTAAGTTATTTTTCCTTTAAAAGTAGTTTAAGTACACTTTAAATTTACACAATGTTATAATAAGATATATTCACAGTAGCTTAAGTTCATATTTAAATAAAGAAGAGTCTTAAAGAATCTTTCCAGGACCCATCTGGACTCATCTGCTTAATCAGAATCATAATACCTTACATTTTTAATATTGCCATGTAAATCTATTCTTCTATTGTTTTGTACACAACAGCTTTTGGATTTTGTCTGCTCCAATTTCAATTTTTCATCAGTGGCACTTATTGAAGCCACAGTATTTTCAAACTGCTGAGAAGGAGTTGGGAAAAAATGGGGCAAGAAATTTTGATTCAGGTATTGAGAGAGAGAAACAAAAGGCACGGACAAGGAAAAGGAATGCAAGCTTCTAGATGAAGTGTAGGTCCAGACAGACCCTGGCAGAAAGCCCAGCTCTTGGGAAAGGCCCCAGGATTTGTAAACAGCACAAATCCATTGCCAAAGATGCTGAAGACATGAAGAATCAATCAGCCTTGACCATCTAAACAGGGCTGCCCTGCATTGCTGCCCTTAACCCCAAACTACCAGGCCCTAGAGCCGGCTGGGGTTGTGACCCAAAGTTTTTTCCAATGTGATACCCTTCCAAGCTGTACAGATATTACAGATTTGTCAGAGAATTGGTGACTTACAAAGAAATATGAAGAACAGGAGCAAATTCAACCTTGTTTCATTCATTACTCAGACCCAAGTGCGGAATCCACTGGCACCTTAGGGCCGAGACAATTCTGAGTCTGGCAGGAGAAGGTCATCCAGCAGCAAGCTGGGTTCGTGCAGACAGCCCCTAATGCTTTCCAGCATGGTACCTACATAGGGCCATGTTGTAAAAGCCAAACTCTGAACACTTCTGTGGTACCTAAATTCCAGGTCCCTACGGCTGTTTGTCTTGACTCTCTACACTCTTCCCTGCTCAAGGAGCCGATAACTTGAATGGTCACATTGCCATTTTAAAACACAAATAAGACTTAGGAGGTAGAAGCTCATACTATCCCCACCTTAGTGTGATTTTAACTAGCTACTTTTCTCTTGGTTCAGCTCAATTTACTAAATTGGATTGGGCTGCGAAGAGTACTGAGCAGTAATTCGAGATCGTGCACTTGGGAAGGACCTTCATGTAGGCGTGTGCTGGTTAGAGCATTATTGGAGGGAAATGGCCATAAAGGGATGAGGATAGTACTTCTGCCTTCCCCCCGCCCCCACACACAGGATGTGGAAAGTGAATATGTGGTTTTGGAGATGGTATAAAAGAAAATGATTTGATTTTTCTGGGCCATGGTATATCCAAATGTTTCATACTGTATTGTATGAAGCCCAAATGATGGGCTTCGGGTAAGGGGTGCATCTGCACGCAGGGGAAGGATGCTGACAGCACTTAGCACCAGGGTTTGCTGGCCCACTTAGGAGGATTTGAACCTATACTCTTAGGGAGAAAGGATATTGAGACAGAAATGAATGTAAACAAGGAATATAATGGTGTGTCAGGGTTTATTAGCGATCATAATCTTATTCTTAATTGAGTTCTTACTGGATGTCAAGCAATGAATCAGAAACTTTCCATCCCTTTCTGTTTCCTTCTCCCCTTCAAACAACACCCTACAAGGCAAGTTTCATCATATCCCTATTAGGAGGTGAGAAAACTGAGGCCAGAGAGCCTAAGTGTCTTGTCTACATTCACACGGCTGGTAAGCGGTAGAACCCACTGCTGGAACCCACCGCCCGTTTCCTATGGCCAATCTCCACTGTCAAGGGCTAGTTGTAAGGTTATAAAAGGGCATTTGTTTTAAAAAATTAAATTTATTGGAGTAACATTAGTTAATAAAATTATATAGGTTTCAGGGGTACAATTCTATAATACGACATCTGTATATTGTGTTCACTACCCGAAGTCAAGTTTCCTTCCATCACTGTTTATCCCCCCAGGACCCTCTTTTACCTCCTCCCCCCTCCCTTTCACTCTGGTAATCAGCATACTGTTGTCTGTCAATAACGGTTATATTTTTCTCAGTTTTCATTTTGCAGCTTGTGTTTTGCAGAGTTTTCAGCTGGCAGTGCTCTAACTGGGCCACTGAAAGCACATGACAGCTGTGGTTTGGATCCTATTCCAGCTGAGTCTTTAACATATTCACTTCCAGATCCCTCCTCATTCCAGGTGGGAAGGGAAAGGAACTGGTCTATCTCTGAGAACAAATTTAAATGATACCCCTACTGAGGACACAACCACAAGGCTTTCTGGGTTATCATCTAACTCCTTTTTGAAGAGCCTAAACTGTAGAACAAACTAGTTGTATTTCACCCTCATTGCTGTTTCCCTTTTTGTTCCTGTCATGAATTAGGGCGTTTTTAAGCCCCCTCTGGCTCCCAGGGACTATTTAGGAGGATATTTCAGCTGTTTGCAGGATTTTCTTTTATTTCAACATTTTCAGAATCAGACAAATCCTCTTAGGACAACATATTAATTATTCAAGAGGACCTTTCTCCACAGTAAAATAAAATTAATTAACACACAAGGTGATTATTAAAGCTTATGCTACTAATCTCCCCACATGCCACTAAATGTGCACATGAGATTTTGAAAAATGTGTCAATTATATTTCCTGGTAGAGAGGGCAGAGGGATCGTGTGACTGTTCAGCACCCACCCTGCATGAACTCAGGCAACTGTGACTTGCGAAGATGGCTACTCAACAGTTTGGTGGAGGACCCTGGGTTGAGCGGTTAGAACACAGCACTGCCTATTTTTTGTTATCTGAAATCAACAGAGAAGCGAGGGAAGGTAAAGGACTCAGAACTCTTAGAGCCATGAAAAAGCCACGAGACTCTGTCCTCCTAGGGGAAACCCAGCTGATCTGAAGAAAGACCATCTTATGACCCCAGCTGGAGGATTCAAAGGTGCCAGGTGGTTCCAGGCTCCGACAAGACAGGCCCTGCCGCTGAAGACTTCACAACAAGGAAACAGAAACTGCTGCGTAGACTTTGTATCTAGGGGGCACACAGAGTCTTTGGGCACATAGTTGAAACATGCTGAGATCCTGGAGTTGTCAAAGCCAACAGGCACTACCCCTACATTTTTGATGATTCAAGTGAAGAAAAGAGGATACACAGAAAAATTCTGGTACGTATTTTTCCTGACTTCAGAGTCTGGTAAAATGATCTGAAGGATCCAGAGCAGATGGTGATTTTGCAGTGGAGGAGTGGGGCACTTTGTCTATGTCCATGATCAAGTCTGACATGGAGGTTGATGAGGTAAGATGTAAGAGAGTACAGTGTGTAGCTAGATGGAGGCAAACTAGGGGTGGGGCCCGGCTGATGCTATTTGTGTAATTCAAATGATAAAATGTTAAGATAAGAAGTGGAAAAGGGTAAAACTTGAAGGAAGCCAAGGAGATACAGAGCACATTAGGAGGACTTGATTCCAATGGCCGGGGGTGGGTGGGTCCTGTGGGTGCTGAGCAAGCAGAGCTCCACCATTGGGCATTGGGGGGCAGCTCTGGGCAAGACCCCTGAAGGCACACCTGGATTGGCACCTCCCACTCAGCCCTGATTATAGAACCTCAGTGACTTCTTCTGGAGATGGTTCTGCCACCTATTGCTTGTGTAACTCTGCAACTCTGGGAAGAGATTTTTTAAAAAATGAATAGACAGTGAAGAGATGGTACTTCCATGTACAAAGTATATGTATAGCAGTGAGTTTTATGATGGGTATATGTTATGTTGTGTGTGATTTGTGTTTAATCTGTTGGAAATGAAAATCTGATATATTAGAGAACTTGGCTACCTAAATTTGTAGTTTTAATTGAAATACTTAGAAGGCTTTAATGAATTAATTTTGCAGTCAATGTTTAGGTGCTCATGAGAACCTCATTTACTAAGCCTGTGAATTAATTCCTAGGAGGTTGAAATGTTTTAAGAGAAGTTGATATGCTATATTTAGAGGTTTTGATTTATTAGATTTAGCAGAACTATGTAAGTCT